>NC_081293.1:192219545-193469545 GCF_030435805.1 Mustela lutreola
TATTTTTTTTTAAAAAAAAAAAAAAGCTCTTAAAGCTCTTATGTAAACAATTTTAGACAGTAAAACCAAATACTCCACCTAAGAACTTTTAGAGTACTTCTACATGTCTGGCATTACATGATCATTATTACAAGTGTATGAGAAAGCCAGGGCTGATTTAATTTCACATGCCTTAGTAAGACTTCCATACGTGCAAGCTAGCAACTCAAAAAATAATTCATACAGTTAGCCCAGGAAATCATGACTTTACTATTTATAAAAATCCACAAACTACAATGCCAAGACTCAGTGGTATCTGACGTCTCTGCCTGAGTACGATACCTAGCTCTACCTGCCACCCCCACTGTTTGAAAATCAGTGTCCTCATCTTTAAATTTGGATTAATACACAAGCATTTCTTGCTTAACACTTATAGTCCATTTATGAAAAATCAGACGTTCTATTCAAATGTCAACCAGAAGCCAATTTCCCATTTTTCTGACAGGTGAAAGTAAAATCTGAACCCAAAACCTCAGTCTCCAAAGATGTAACAGAAACATTTATAGAAGTAACAGTCATTAAGATGAGATGTAAAATGATGAGCAACTTTTTATTGCATAAAATATTCCTAATATCTTATAGTTCTGAAAAAGAGCACAGGTTAAAAACATTTAGACATACTACCCTCGTCTTTCAAGAGTAGTCTTCAAAAATTTGGGTACAGTCAAACCAGTGTTAGAGGATGAGAAAACCTCATTAAAAACATTGATTTAGTATAAGATATTCTTCAATAATTCATCTATTTGCTTAAAAAAATTTATCTTTCTAATTCTGAAAAAGATATAATGAAAGACAAGGAGAATAATATGCCTGGATCTCTATTTCTACTCCTGAACTTACAGTGCTAGAATTATCTGGTAGCCTAGAATGCTCTTGTTATGGCTTTAATCAAAATTGGTGGTTTGGCATCAGCCTAGCCTTTCTGCTAGTCTTATTCATCATTTATACCAGGGGTCACGTATGTTTTCAGTCAAGTCTTGCTTTTTTAACTTCAGTTCTACCAGGATCTTTGGCCCACACCATGTTGTAGTATTTTTTGACCACTGTTGTGACACCATATTGTGTTATTCCACGACTTGGAAGGTTTATCAAAGAAGATAAAAATCAGAACTTAGATCTAAAGTCCTTTTCCTGACTTAAAACAAGAGTCATTTTCACCTGACAGTCTAGCACAAGGCCTTCTGTTTATAGTAACACTTTCTGGAATGCTAAATACTCATCTGTAGCACAAAGGAAGACATCCATAGGCTACCTACACCCTTGCTAATTTTCTATTACCAAATCACCTTGGTTCTTCAATGTTCTGTCTTGGTTCAATCCTATGTCCTATAAACAGCGTTTGTTTAATTTAATAACTTATTAGTTTGGGCATTCTTAGTCTGGCCCAACTACTGCCACCCCAGCACTGAGGGTGGAAGGGAATGGCATGATGGAAATGTGAAGGCACACTGTCTGGTTAACACACTGACTATTAACCTATTGGTGTGACATTGGCATTGATTCCCAGAGATGCTAAATACCTGTGCAAGCGACTTGCCCAACAGGTCGGATAGAACGTCTTGACACACAGCAGTGGCAGCTGAGTCTCAGTTCTTTTTAACAGAAAGATTAAATCTTTCTATTCTTTCAAAATTCTTCTTAATAGAAGTCATGGATATTGACCCAAGAGCTGTCTCTGACCAGATCTGCCATTTTCTTTTGAGTCATTTAAACTTTATGGACCTTAGCTTTCTCATCAGAAAACTGGGCTATATAACATTGTTTAATTTTGTATTGTATTTAAATTATTGTATTTACACGATTATATTTATATTTATCAAATATATTTCATTACATTTATCAAATATTTTCATCTATCCTACACACCTACATTTTTGGAAAAACCTTGTTATTTTATGGCTCTTTAAGGCACTTAAAATACAGCTACGAGTTCCTTAGTCTCCTAAATATAAAGGAAACATGTTTGAAAACCCCTCCTCCTACATCTAGTCAAGAATCCATAGACCACATGTCAATCAAAGCATATCAGGAGCTCCACGATATAACAGTTTCTTCAAAAGTTCTCAGGTAGGGCCCCTGGGTGGCTCAGTAGGTTAAAGCCTCTGCCTTCAGCTCAGGTCAAGATCCAGGGTCCTGGGATCGAGCCCTGCATCAGGCTCTCTGCTTAGCAGGGAGCCTGCTTCCTCCTCTCTTTCTCTCTTTCTGCCCGCCTCTCTGCCTACTTGTGATCTCTGTCAAATAAATAAATAAAATTTTTTTAAAAAGTTCTCAGAAAACTAAAATAAATGTGGGTAATTTAGACTGGGTAATTAAGAAGGCTGAAATAGCTGATCCTTGACTTGAATCAAGGAATAGTGACTCAGAAAGTAATACATAAACAAATAAAAATATCAGGGGAAAATCTATAAGAAACATTCTTCATTCAGAGCTAGTATCATGAGCCACACAGGGAAGAACTGAGACACAGGGGCAAAAGAAGAAACGCAGATATCTTTCAGCTCAATCTGAAAAGGAAAGCTTTATGGAATAAATTAAGAAAGGCATAGCATATGCATTTTTATGGACCTAAGGAATTAAGTGGTGGACTTAACTCTCCCCTACATGTCTAAAACCCAAAGGAATAAATAATTAAGACCTAGGAACAAAAAGATTAGTGGTTGGGTTGCTTAAAGCAGGTTATGCATATGGGGCGCCTGGGTGGCTCAGTGGGTTGGGCCTCTGCCTTCGGCTCAGGCCATGATCTCAGGGTCCTGGGATCAAGCCCCACATGGGGCTCTCTGCTCAGCGCGGAGCCTGCTTCCCCTTCTCTCTCTGCCTACTTGTGATCTCTGTCAAATAAATAAACAAAATCTTTAAAACCAAAAAAAAAGCAGGTTATGCATATAAAGAATCAAAGAAGAACACCAATAGCTAATGTTTTCTTCTTCCTCCTTACATATCACTAATTAAAGACTAGGAATCTATTATGACATCCTTAAAACATCTTTCTCACTGCCTAACACTCAGAACAAAGTCAGTCAGATGGTGTGGTAGCCAGCCTCCAAGATGCTACCAAGGATTCCTGCCATCTGGTATTGACAACCTTGTGCAGTCTGATCCCACACTGTACCAGGGTTGGTCTGTGTGACTAGCAGCATCTGCCAGAAGACATACTAAGACGGCGTATCACTGCTGAAATTAGGTCACGAGAAAGACAGCTACTTCTGTCTTGGGCTGGTTGTCTTGCATGCATGTCCTTCCGACTCCCTTCTCCGCTCCCTCTCTGGACAGCAAGCGGCCATGTTGAGAGCAGCCCAATGGCATAGAACTGATGCTTCCAGTCACTAACCACTGAGAAATAACAGCCAGAGAGACCAACTGGCAATGACATGATCCATCTTAGAAGAGAATTCTGTAGCTGCAGTGCAGCCCTGAGATGACCGAAAAACACAGCTACACTATATAACCTCAGGAGAAACCTCGAGCCAGAAGCACCTAGTTAATTGACTTCATATTCCTTACCTGGAGAAAGCGTGTGAGATAAAAATTGTTTGCCATTTCAAACTGCTAAAATTTAGTATAATTTATTCCACAACAATAGATAACTAATGCAGATGGCAAGATCTGGGATATAAAATATTCTGTTTAAAAGCCAGCGAATCAAATACTCTAATACTCTATATATAAGTGTTCTCAGAAATTAGGCAGGCAAACCAATTTAAAGTTGTGTATAGTCAGGAGTGCTGGGTGGCTCAGTGGGTTAAGCATCTGACTTAGCTGAGGTCATGATCTCGGGGTCCTGGGATTGAGCCCATGAGGAATCTCCTTGTTCCTTTCTCTCTCCCTCTGCCCCTCCCCATGCTCAAGCTCATGCACTCTCTCTCTCTCTCAATAAGTAAAATCTTAAAAATAAAAAAATTTAATTTAATTTAAAAAGAAATAGAGTTTTATATGATCATGCAAGTTTGGGTTTTTCCTTTAAGTCAAAGACTACTGGGGAAAAAACTATGTGAATAAATCTTGGCTGCAAAATCCACTTTATAATTTTAAGAAACTTAGCATTTTAAATTCCTTCTTTATTTTACTTTCTTCACTACAGTCCCAGCTTCAGCTTCACTGAAAACCCAGAGCAGGTAGAAGGGAAAAAAAAAAGTATTTGAAAGCAGAGATAACCTTCTTTCATTTGTAAAAGAGCAGCCTGAAGACTGCCTAAATTGGAGATAATGGTTTATATGAATCGTGTGAGATGCAGCATTAACTTGTTGTCATTAGCATCATTATTAAAACTGTAGCTAAACACTCACCATGTGTTATACGGGGCACATTAGCTATATAAAATACATCACTGGTGCCCTCTGGGAACAGATCAGAAAAGTTCAAAGCTGTGAGTTCCCACTGATACTTGAAAAAAACTGGATTGCACTCTATCAATTTATAACTACGCAATGTAGGATTTATTAGATGAGCTAATCTTACTTTGAAAACTATACCTTAATACATAAAAATTAGCTTTGAGGTTAAAGAAATTGAAGCAGAAGTTATAAGAGAAATTCATGAAATTGTAGTTAACTCCAAATTTTCCTTTATCCTTGACCTCATTTCATTGATTTCAGAAATTGAGGAGCTGGCTTCCCCTCATTTTCTGTTATTTCCCACCATGCATAGGAACGATCAGACGGACACGGCAGCTCTAGCAAGCCGGCAGCATGTAAGAGAAGGGGAGAAAAGACATCCGGCCAGATCTTCAACTTGTTTCTAAGTCTGCTTGCTCCTGCCTCTCCTGCTGTTTCTTCTGCTTCTGAAAATAGGATTAATATCTTTGAATTTATAAAACTCTGCATTGTAAGCAAGGCTGAGGGCTTTCCAACCCAAAGACATTGACGTACGGAGTTAATGAGAAGTGAGGCTGTGGGGAATGAACGGAAAGATGCCAATGTTAAAGTAATTGAGCATGAATATCAAACACTGACTTGGGAACAGTCTTCATTTGCTGATGGCGAATCTGATCAGCTGGTGGGCAGAGGGAACATGCCCAGATCTGCATTTACTGCCAGCCCCAGAATTGCCAAATCATAACAGCCTCTGCATTAGACACTTGGTGTCTCTGTGTCACCATTTAGAATCACGTTTTCCTTTTTCTCCTTCCTTTCCTTCCTATGAAAGTTTCACTCCCTTTCTTCTTTCTGATTTATCTCACTCATCCCCATGCCTTATAAAGAATTAAAATTTTTATCTCAGTAACTGCAGTTTCTTTTACAAGTGTGCGATTTGCTAATACCAGTTCAGAAGAATACAGATGATGGTGTTGTGGCTGAATTGCTGAGCTATAATTTTTATCTAAAAAACTCTGCATTGTCCTCTAAAACCAGTAAAAGCTTAAATTATTAATTACTGTAATACACTCCTATGTGTCTTCTATCATTCTTAATTGGATCATATGTGCATTCTTTGTAGCAGTAAGGATCTCTGGGAGGTTTGCACAATAGTGATAAAATGAACACTCTAATAAGTGGTATGTCATTATTAATTTCAAGTTGTAATGAATAGTTTTATTCAGAACAGGGTAATGACAGTTTTAAGAAAACTAAAATTAAAGAAAAAAACTGGTTCTCAAATTTTGGGGACACATGATTATGCATTTTGATAAACATTCATTTACAAGTCTATTTATTAGTTTACAATGCAAACAATAGACAATACTTAAAAATAAGTCAACTGGGAACTGGTTAAATTAAATACAGTGTATACATTAAATGAAATTAAAAATGACTTTTGAAAAATATATATTAACTAATGAGGTAGGCAGTAATAGTATATTATTAAATAGGCCTATATAAACTCATTTAAAATACATACGCATGAAGGACTAAGTATTAATGAATATCTGATGGTGAAAGAATTACTAAGCCTGTGTTTCTACTTGTCATTTTCTAAATCCTATTTCAATGTGTATTATAATTGATATAAAATTTTTTTAATAACCAAAAAGTTTCTAAATCCATACACATACCCCAAGAAAGCCAGAAAGAACATAAGAAAGGCAATCATATATGAGATCTTAAATATAAAGTGTTTATAGTTTACCTTGACAGCATAATATTCTTTAACTTCAGGCCTAATAGAATCAAAGTCTCCACTGATGAATTCAGGCAAAAATCTGAAACAAAGAATTCCAAGTAAGTCAACTAATTAAGACTACTTGTTTGTTAACCTTTAAAACTGTGCCAAGAGGATGTCTTACACTCTTGGTTTCCATACAGAATGGTTAAGAGTAACTCTACATACCCAACTAATACATGAAATTAGTCACACTGTCAGTCAATGTTCATCCTGCTTCAACAACAACAAAAAAGATTATTGGTTTAAAAAATTCCCAGTTCAGAGGCAGCTGGCTGGCTCAGTCAGTTAAGTGTCTGCCTTCAGCTCAGGTCATGATCTTGGGCTCCTGGGATCGAGCCCCACATCAGGCTCCCTGCTCAGCAAGGAGTCTGCTTCTCCCTCTCTCTTCCCCCCACCCCCTTGCTCATTCTCTCTCTCTCTCTCTCTCTCTCTCTCTCTCTGTCTCATTCTCTCTCAAATAAATAAAATCTTTAAAAAAAAAATACAATAAACTCCCAGCTCAAAAACCCTAAAACCTTTCCATATTACTTTCTACATATATACAAACCTTTACATTATTGTGCCTCACACAAGCTCAGAACTTGAACAAATTTGAACAGAACACGTGAGGAGGAGGATTACTCATTCTCTGCAGAGCAGGAGTCAGTTCAAAGACATTTTCTAGATGCACTGTTGGCATACTTCTAGAAACAGGAGGCTTCTAGACAGGTTTGAAATACTACACAAATCACTAGGGAGAGGGAGAGAACTCCCCCAAACGAATGCTTCTAATTATATCATAATTGTCTCATTTCTCTTCCCTACATTTATATTTTTTTAGAACTCTTCCAGAAAGCCTATCTTACTCTATGTATATAAGCCATCCTTTACTATTATTTACATAATACATTTGCATGACCTGGTAGGATTTCTTCCAACTTAAAACTAAGTGTGGAAAATGAAAATTTCCTGGATTTCTCAGTGCTCCTACAAAAAGCCTTAGTCTCCAGAGCCTCTGAAAAATATATTATGTAAAGAAGGGAATGTGTGCCTTCATCCTCCAGAAATATTCTACTTTTCCCATCCCATGAGAATTGGCTCTGCAGGTGTTTATTTACCTGTTAACTATTCTGATTCAAAAGAATAATAAAACTTCAAATATGTCTTCTCAAGAGGGCCATGTTGCTATGTAATAGACTAGATCCCTAGCTAAAAGAAGACTAGAGCTTTAGTTCACTGAGTATTTCATGTCAAGAGTTGAAGCCCCAGAACTTGGGTGCCTCTCTAAGTCAGAAAAGTCAAGACAGAGAAGCTCTTGGCTCCTGGAGAGATTCTACTGATATACCAATGGGTTGGGGTTAGGATTCAGGGTCACAGAATTTCCAGAGACTCTTGCAAGAGGGTAGAAGCTGCCACAACCCACTTAATACATTTAGAGGGAAAAATCACATTTCCTCTTCTTTCCCATATGAACGGTGCAGCTACAAGCACAGGACAATGGGCCTGGCTGTCACTGCAGGGCCAAAGGGTAAGAACAAGAGCAATGGGGACCGAGGTATTACGAAACTAGACTCAGAACTCCTTATATATTCACTCAGGATACAATTAATAAAGACGAACATGAAAAACCCAAAACTAACTCTGTTCTTTCAGGCACTTTTTTTTTTTCCCCAAATTTTGACCTTAACTGGAGGTATTACTTCTTCGGTCTAACCTAATCTAACTAATCTATGTCAGACCAACTCTTCTTTGAGCTCTCTATCCCTAGGACAAATGGTAAGAAGTTCTACTATAATGATCTGTACCGCTTGACGTGCTCAGATTTCATGGTTGGTTTAACCAATGATAGTAACCTATTGAAATGTCTGGTAATTAATAAAACTGTGACATTCATTGAATATCAACCATGTACAAAAGACTGTACAAAAGACCATAGTTTATCTCAGAATAAAGCAGAATTGGGAAGTACCTACGTTTTTAAATCACTTGCCTGGATTCAATATCTTCCTGTAAACTTTTCTCCTCAAAACATCCCTGGCCACATATCAATTACTTCTAATTTCATTTTATACCTATCAAGGTAAATACTTTTTACTCTATCCACATGAGGACTAAAAATAGACTATTAGCTCTTTCCTGTTTTACCTGTTGCAAAAATTCATGAATTTTTTTAAGTTTCGTTAAAATGCCTCCATCAAAACAAGATGGGATCAGGAGGGAGACAAACCATAAGAGACTCTTAATCTCACAAAACAAACTGAGGATTGCTGGAATTGGGGGGTAGGGAGAGGGTGGCTGGGTTATGGACATTGGGGAAGGTGTGTGCTATGGTGAGTGCTGTGAAATGTGTAAGCCTGATGATTCACAGACCTGTACCCCTGGGGCAAATAATATGTTACATATTAATTTAAAAAAATAAAAAGAGGGGCTCCTGGGTGGCTCAGTGGGTTAAGGCCTCTGCCTTTGGCTCGGGTCATGATCCCGGAGTCCTGGGATCAAGCCCCGCATCGGGCTCTCTGCTCCTCGGGGAGCCTGCTTCCTCCTTTCTCTGCCTGCTTGTGATCTCTGTCAAATAAATACAATCTTTAAGAAAAAAAAAATTAAAAAATAAAAAAATAAAAAGAATAAAATATATATCAAAAGCAAAAAACACAAAAACAAAAAAAAACCTCCATCAAACAACGTTCAAACACCCATAGAACAAAACTCATACAGATCTCAGAATATTATTGCTTGCTAGGGTCTGAATGTTTGTGTACCCCTAAAATGTGTATGTTGAAATCTTAACCCCTAATATGATGTTGTTAGGTGGTGAGGTCTTTAGGAGTTGACGAAGTCAGAAGGGTGGCGCTCTTGTGACTGGGATTAGTGCCCATGAAAAAGAACCCCGCACCACCACCACCCCGCTCTCTTATCCCTTCCACCACATCAAGACACAGTGAGAAGACAGGCATCTATGAACCAGAGGGAGTGGATCTTATCACACACTCAATCTTGATCGTGGACTTCCCAGCCTCCTCAACTATGAGTAATAAGTACTTGTTGTTGACAACCATCCAGGCCACGGGATTCTCTGGAGCAGCCGGCGAGGATGAGGCATTCATTGCTGGACAGGGTAAAAGGAATTCCTCCAATATCCTCATTATCCTTTGTAAGAAACGGAGATCCAAGAACTCAAGTGATTTTTGTATGGACAGCTAGTATCCAATCTACTTCACCATGTAAAGCAGCCATTCAAACTTAGGACTCTGGTTCTGTGCAGTATGAATCACCCAACTTCCTCATAAAACTGACTAAATATTGCTCCACAAATTTTAGTCCCTCAGATATCTAGAATCAATTTGCCAGTTTCCAAATATCATATTGATTTTGACAATAAATAAAAATGAAAAATAAAAACTGATACACACAGGCAACTAGTGTCTGCCCCCTTAGGATATATAATTTTAAACAGAATTAGATCTCTTTTTATCACATACTGTGAATCATGAAGGAAAGTAATCATATAAATTTACTTATATTTTCATATAAAATATTAATAGGAAAACAAACATATTGATAAAAGATAACTTCTGGGGCGCCTGTGGGTAAAGCCGCTGCCTTCAGCTCAGGTCATGATCCCAGGGTCTTGGGATCGAGCCCCACATCAGGCTGTCCGCTCTGCAGGAAGCCTGCTTCCTCTTCTCTCTCTCTCTGCCTGCCTCGCTGCCTACTTGTGATCTCTGTCAAATAAATAAATAAAAATCTTAAAAAATAAAAAAAGATAAAAGATAACTTCTAGTAACTTTTTAAATATAGTCTTCTCCTATATAACATACATGCCTTAAAAATAAACAAGGAAAGAAAATGAACAGGGATACTTACTGCTAAGTAGGTTCATCCCAAATCTACACCTGATACACAGGCCAAGATGACTACAATAATTATAACTTTTTGTCATACAATAAAGTAGTTTTGGAAACTTCCTGAAATGTGTTTTTGGACGGAGCAATTAAAAGCCCAGCTCACATTTTGGAGGCATCGGTTGCCATGGTACTCCGGCATTCTGAAGAGGCACTTACTGGGGATGACACTTCATAGATATAGAGGTACAATGTTACATTATAAAGAGTTTACACAGGAAGATTGTTTCACAACTCTTTGGAGACTGACCGCTTATATCAAGTGACGAAATGTATAAGGAATTCTGTCTCCACTGACCATACTTCTGTACACTGCTGGCATCGATCAGACCAGTACACCTCGTCTTGCTATCCTCAATCTAACGGCACTGATTGGCTGGTACTAAAAGGTGCTCCAAACACTCAATAAATGGTGTGGATTCCCTTGATTTTTACATTTAACTCTTACCATTCTTGCCACTCACTAATGACAAAATAAAAGTTCAACAAGAGCCAAGATAATCAGTGAGCTAAAGATCCATCGCATATAATAATCAAGAGGGAGGCTGATATATTTAGAAAATATGCCTAAACAGGATGTGTGAGCACCGAGCACACAAATGCTGGTACTACTACAATAAAGTAACAAGGTAGAGGAGAAGGCAGTGGGTGGGGATGGGGAGGAAATGAGAACAAGAGGGGGCAGAATGGGGAACGGTGGTGGGAAAAGGGGGGGCAGGGAAGAATACGGAGGGGGGGGGGAGGGAATAGAGAGTGGCCAAGATGGGAAAATGGTAAAAGGGAAGAGAAAGGCCAGGAGAAGGAAGGCAGAGCAAGACAAGAGTGGGAACAAAGCACTTATCACAAACTTCCTATTACGCCTCACCACTACTTCCTAGCTTGCCCCAAATATTGAACTTTTCTGAGCCTCACTTCTTCACATGTAAAATGAAGATAATTTAGAGTGGTTTTTAAGATTAAGAATTAATCCATGTAAAGCACTTAGAAAATGCCTGGCACACAGTAAGCACGATTTTAAGCTCTTTTCGGCTAAAATAAAAGTCATTACTAGAGAAGCTAAGTAACATGCCTGAGGTTACAAGGCTAATAAGAGCTAGAGCCAAAATTCAAACCCAGGGAGCCTAATCTTTGTTCTTAGACAGCTAAGTCTACAGTCTTCCACGTATGCACATTTATGAAATGGAACCAGACTTTGTCATGGAGAAAGTTCTCTATACAACCACACGACTCCCTTGCAGATTTTAGTAATCAGTGTTAATTTGGTCAACTGTTTATTTTAGAAACGTATTGGCGAAGCAGAAGAGGACAATTTGCGCTGCTTGCTATAGAGTAAAGATGGGATTTGATTAAAGGAATAGGTTAGGAGGAGAATGTCTGAGAACACTGCTGAAAAAGGGTAGGGCCACACATACAAGGCAAAAAATGGTACTCTGTCTAAAGAAAGGAGGGATTAATCAAAAATTTGAACTAACATTCTCTGCAAAACTGTACAACTTAAATTAGGGGAGGTGGGCAAAAAAGAGGGTAATAATCCAAAATATGATAATGAAAAATGACTGTGTATATAGAAATAATTAGTTGAATTGTCTTCATAAATACATCTCTAAATGTAATAAAGGTGTCAAAAGTTATTTAAATATTTGTATAATTTTGGATAAAAGGGACGTTCTGAGAAAAAACACACAATGACTAATCCTATTGCGCTATATAAAAATGTAACAATGTGCTTATAAGAAAAGTATAAAGTAAAAATATATTTTTATATATGCAAAATATATAATGCATAAAGACTGCTATCCCTAATATACAAACAGTACTCCAAAGTGGTAAAGGAAACAAATCCAACAGAAAAAATTGTCAAAGGCTATTCACACCACACAAGGAAAAGTCACCCAAGAAATATAAAAGGCACCGAGTACAAGAAAATATGGTAGGTAAGTAATTACTTGTCAAGGAAATAAATATTAAAGCAATAGTAGGATACTGACTGACACAAGAACATGTCAAAAATTAGGGGCAAGTATTGCTAGCCTGAAGAAAAACAAGCACACTCATGGACCACTGGGATCATGAACGGAATACAGCTTACAGCAATCCCACTTGAGAATCGATGCTACAAAGGACAGTACACAGAATATCTTTACAATAACAACAAGAAGAAAAAGCTATATATTTAATAATACAGGGAAGGTTAAATATAATGTCCACTAACAGGGAAATAGGCAGCTTTAAGATGAGTTGACTTCATCATAGACTTGACAACTGCCCCACAGTCAGTGTCTATTCCATGTTAAGTGAAAAAAAAAAAAAAAAGCAAATTCTAGAAAAATGCATATGCTCTTATCTTGTTTGAGATTTTTAAAAAAATGTTTTACATACAAGCTGCACCTAATTACCGTATACAACCTAATAAATTTAGAGCTAAGGACAGACACACCCATAAAACTACGACCACAGTGTACATCATAAACACACCCATCACCTCCAAAATGTACTAATTAATTTTTATCAGAACAGTTAATATAAGATCATCAGCATTTCACAGCTTTCAGTGTACTAATCTTTCACTTCCTAGGTTAAGTTTATTCCTGAGTATTTTATTCTTTTTTGATGATTTTGTAAGTAGAATCATTTTCCTAGTTTCCTTTTCAGAGACTTTGTTGTTTTTGTGTAGAAATGCAGCTGATTTTTGTGTATTGATTTTGTATACTGTAATTTTGCTGAATTCATTTGTTCCAACAGATTTTTTTTGTTTTTATTATGTGTGTAATCATTAGGGTTTTAGAGATATAAGATCATGCCATCTGCAAACAGAGCTAATTTTACTACTTCCTTTATGACTTCGAAGCCTTTAATTTCTTTTTCTTGCATAATTGCTCTGGCTAGGGTATCTAGTAGTACGTTGAATACTAGTGATGAGAGTGAGAATCCTTGTCTTTTTCCAGATATTAGAGGAAAACTTTTCAGTTTTTCACTACTGAGAATGATGTCAGCTGTTGACTTTCCATATATGGACTTTATCATGTTGAGGTAATTTAAGTTTTTAATCACAAAAGGGTGTTAAATTTTGTCAAATGCTTTCTATGCATCTATTGAGATGATAATGTGATTTTTATCCTTCATTCTGTTACTATGATGTATCATGAGATATGTTGACTCATCCTCACATAGCAAGGATAAATGCCATTTGGTCATGGTGTCGGATTCTTTTAACGTGCTCTTGAATTAGCTTTGCTATTTTGTTGAGGATTTTTGCATACGTTTTCATTAGGGATACTGTTTCATAGTTTTCAGATCTCTGGCTTTATATCAGAGTAATGCTGGCTTGATTTTAAAAAACAATGGGAGTATTCATTCTATTTTCTGGGAGATATTGAGATGGATTGGATTAATTTTTCCTTAAAAACTTAAAAAAATTCATCTGTGATGCCATCTGTTCTGGCCTTTTCCTGTTAGATTGTTTTTTTATTATTGATTCAATCTTATTTGTTATTGATCTGTTCAGTCTTTCTTCCTTTTTTTTTTTTATAACGATTTTGTTTATTTGACAAAGAAAGAGACTACAAGCAGGGGGAGTGGTGGGGAGAGGGAGAAGGTGGCTCCTGCTGAACAAAAAGCCAGATATGTGGTTTAATCCCAGGACTCTGGGATCATGACCTGAGCCGAAGACATGCTTAACCCACTGAGCCACCCAGGCATCCCAAGGCTTTCTTGTTTCTCCTTGACTCAATCTTGGTATGCTTTATTGTATGTTTCTAGGAATTTATTTATTCCCTTTGGGTTTTCCAATTTGTTGGCACACAATTGTTCATAATAGTCCCTCATGATCTTTTCTATTTCTGTGGCACTGGTTATAATGTCTCCTTCGTTTATGATTTTATTTGACTCTTCTTTCTTTTATTCCTGGTTAGTCTGGGTAAGGATTTTCAATTTAGTTTGTCTTTTCAAAAAAAACCAACTCTTATTTTCATTGATTTTTCTATCTTTTACTCTGTTTTTTCTCTCTCTGCACTAATCTTTATTTCCTTCCTTCTATTAACTTTGGGTTAAGTTTGTTCTTTTTCTAGTTCTCTGAAGTGTAATGTTAGGTTGTTTGAGGTTTTTATTTTTTTTAAGATTTTATTTATTTATTTGACAGAGAGATCAAAGGAGGCAGAGAGGCAGGGGGAGGGAGGGGGGGTGCAGGGAGCAAGCTCCCTGCCGAGCAGAGAGCCTAATGTGGGGCTTGATCCCAGGATCCTGAGATCATGACCTGAGCTGAAGGCAGAGGCTTAACCCACTGAGCCACCCAGGTGCCCTGAGATCTTTTTTTTAAATATAGATATTTACTACTATTAACTTCTCTTTTAATTTAGCTTTAGATGCATCCCATAAGTTTTGGTATTAACAGTGTTTTAAAACAATAAAATAAAAACAAGCAAAAATGCCTATAAACATATTCAAACATTTTTGTATAATCACAAAGGAAATAATGGTAGTGAATGGATGAAGCTGTTGATGCTGATTATCTCGGAGGATGGGATTTTTTTTTTTTAAGATTTTAATAAATAAAAGACAAACTAAAAGAGATAACTAAAACACCCAGAGGAAAAAAACTAACCAAAAAAATAATAAAGGAAATACAAACAAAATCTCCACATCACACGGCTAAAATAAAAATTAAGGACACAGTGAGAAAAGAGAAATGACAAGAGGAAAAACATAAAACTTTGCAAAAAAAAAAAAATGGACTTAGGGGTGCCTGGGTGGCTCAGTGGGTTGGTCCTCTGCCTTCGGCTTGGGTCGTGATCTCAGGATCCTGGGATCAAGCCCCATATCGAGCTCTCTACTCAACAGGGAGCCTGCTTCCTCCTCTCTGTCTGCCTCTCTGTCGACTTGTGATCTCTGTCTGTCAGATAAATAAGTAAAATCTTTCTATAAAAAAATTGAATTAGAGAAAAAAGAAAAAAAAAGGAATAAAAAGATAAAGATCTGAGGTCTCTTAATCTAGATGAAGACTTCTAGGAAATATTTTTTGAATACTTCCTATATGCCAGTCTGTATTTCGTTCACGCATTTTACTTTTATTAATTAGTAAAATTTTAATTGAATTTTCACAACCATTCCAAAAGGTTTTTATCATCCTAACTTTATGGTAGGGCCAAGTCTGAGAGATACGAAGTAACATACACAGATTTCACACAGATTCAAAATGTTCTCCCCTCGTTTTCTTCCTCCTCCTCCTTTCTGAACTGAAGATAATCTTGCCTGGTAAAGAGAAATTTTCTTGCTATACTTCCCTCACAAGATGCAATTCCACTTCTTCCAAAATCTTAGCCCTTATCTGAAATATTGCCCTACTTGTATGTCCAACCAGGGCTGCATGGTAATCAAAGAACAGTGTGAGTGCAGTTACTCCACACTGCAAGCTATCAATCCCTAGGTAAGCTCTACTTATATTTGTACAGTTTGCGATTTCTTTTAATGAAAAGAGAAGTGGTAAGGAGAGGTACAATTACAAACTCATATGAGCTTGCCAAAAGCATATTTTATTCTAGGCAGTGAATAAACAAGGCAGTATTTAGTTGTGACTGAGTGTTCTAACTCAGTAACAGCAGTGCAAATTCTGTGGGTAAGAAGTTAAAATGCATGGACTGCTCTTTCTGTCTATGCTATGGGAATTGGCCCATAACCACTTTAACCAGTTAGAAAACCAGACAAAATATGTGAAACAATGGTATCCAGAGAGCAGAAAATAGGCAGCTCAGGGCGGAGCTTGGTGAAGCAAATGAGATGAGCCCTATGACTGCCTCAGCTTTCTTCCTGGAGCCCGCTTCTAGCCGGTTTTCTAGTGAGGGGAAACTCAGGGAGCTTGTGGTCTCCTCAAATGAGGGCACCAATTTTAAAAGAAGATGAAAAGCTAGGAAATTTAATAGAGTACCTGAGAAAATAGAACTACAGAGAGAAAGAGGGCTAGAAAGCTCCAGAAAGAGTTCCTTGAGTGTTGGACACATGACTCTTCTACCCACAAATGAGAAGTCCAGGGTTGGGGTAGGACCACCAGAAAGCAATGGTCACAACAATTCCTAAAAATAAAATCCGGCTGGGTAAAATCCACATTCCTGTCATCAAGAATACAGAGACAGTAATAAACAGGTCACTAAATAGAGTCTCACATTAGTCCCAGAATAAAAGTGGCACTGGACCTACTACAAGAAAGTTTTACATCAAGTTTCAAAAGTAGTTTCAAAGTTTTAAGCTCACCCCTAAGTTATTCAACCATGTCTCAGAACAAAAATCAACACTGTTAAAGGAATATAACAAATCTGGTAACAACTTCAAATTTAAAATGTATAGCATCCATTCAAAAACGATCAGGCAGGCAAAGAAGAAAACCATAACCAGACACAGAAAAGACAAAGAGGCTGGTACTAGCAGACAAGGTCATTAAAACAGCTATTACAAACATGTTCCATACACTCAAGAAGTCAAAAGCAAACACGAACAAAGAAGTGAGAAATGGAAGTAAAACAATAACTATTACAAATAAAAAGTACATTGTCAGAAATGAAAAATACACTGGAGAATTAATAGCCGATTAACCACACAAAGTATTAAACATACCATACAAAGGTATAGCCAATAATCCAATGGTGCACATAAAATGGAACCTTTTTTTTTTTTTTTAAGGTACAAAAGAAGGAAAGGGGGAACAACTTTGTAGCTTAGTCAGTTGGGTGTCTGACTCTTGATCTCTGCTCAGGTCCTGATCTCAGGGTCATGAGCCCAAGCCACACATTTTGCGTGAGTACAAAATGATTGAAAGATCTTAAAAAAAAAAAAAGGAAAAGGAAGAAAAAAGAATGGGAGAAGTAGAAAATATTAGATTTAAATGGAATCATACTGATAAATACATTAAATGTACATGGGCCAAATGCTCCAACTGAAAGACCTAGATCTAACATTAAATGAAAAAGGTGTGCTGTCTATAAAAAAACTACAGATATAGATGTATTTAAGCTAAAAGCATGACAAGAAATATACTATGGAAATACTCATAAGAAAGCAGAGTGGTTATATTACTATAAGACAAAGTAGACATCAGAACAAGGAATATTGGTAAAGATAAAGAAGGGGCAATTTCATAATATAAAATAATAATTTAATCAAAACAATTAGCCAATCTGTATACAATAAAAGAGCCCAAGGATACTCAAGATGGAAAAATATCCATTACAATTTTCAAAAACCCTCTCTTAGAAAATGATAAAACAAGTAATTCAAAAGAACAGAATATGCTCCTATTTTATTCCTTTAATGCTATTATGAATGCCATTTCTTTTTTTTTTTTTTTAAGATTTTATTTATTTACTTGACAGAGAGAGATCACAAGTAGGCAGAGAGGCAGGCAGAGAGAGAGGAGGAAGCAGGACCCCTGCCGAGCAGAGAGCCCGATGCGGGACTTGATCCCAGGACCCTGAGATCATGACCTGAGCCGAAGGCAGTGGCTTAACCCACTGAGCCACCCAGGGACCCATGAATGTCATTTCATAATTTCATCTTTAAATTGTTTGGCCCAAGTATATAAATATACAGTTGGCTATACATTGATCTTGTTTCCTGCAACCTTGAAACTGTTTATTAGTTTTAATCATTTTTTAGTAGTATACTTAGGATTTTCTATATAACTAAGATCACATTATCTGCAAATAGAGATAGCTTTACCTCTTTTGTTATTTAGATGTCTTTCTTTTTCTAGTCTAACTGCCATTCTAGAAACTACAGAACAATGTTGCACAGAAGTACAAAAGCAGATTATCCTTTCCATGTTCTTAATCTTAGTCTTTCACTGTTAAATATGATGTTAATTCTGGTTTTTTTGTATATGTCCTTTGTTAGCTTGAAGAAATTCCCTTCTACTCCTAGTTTGTTAAGTATTTTATCATGAAACGTGCTGGATTTTGTCAAATACGTTTTGTGTCTCTTGAGAAAATCGTGATTTTTGTTTTTTTATTCTGCTGAAATGATGTATTACATTAATTGACTTTCAGAAATTGAACCACCTTTTCATTCCTCAGACAAATCACACTTGGTCATGGTGAATAATCCTTTCTACACATTGTTGGATTCAGTTTCCTAGTTTTTTGTTGAGGATTTCTGCATCCATATTAAAAAATACATATATGAGTCTATCATTGGTCTAGTCCTGGTATCAGGGGAACACACTGAGCCTTACAAAATTAGCTGGGAAGCATTCCCTCTTCAATTTTTCCCAAGACTTTGAAGAACTGGCATTAATTATTCTTTGAATGTTTTGTAGAAATCAATGGTGCAGCCATCTGGACCTGGGCTTTCCTTTGAAGTAGTTTGTTTCTTCCAAATTACTAATTCAATACCCCCATTGCCATGAGGTCTACTCAGGTTGCCTAGTTCTTCTTAGTTTCATTATTTTGTGTCTTTCTAGCAATCGTCTAAAATAAGTATTAAACTTTTTCTGCACTTTTTTTTGAAACCTGACACTGAAAGGCAATAGTGCCCATCAACAGATTTAATTCATCAGCAAATTCAATACAGTCTGTATCAGAATTTGTTGACTTTTTGTAGAAACTGACAAACTGATTTTAAATTTTTTTAAAAGATTTTATTTATTTATTTGACAGAGAGAGACACAGCAAGAGAAGGAACACAAGCAGGGGGAGTGGGCGAAGGAGAAGCAGGCTCCCCATGGAGCAGGAAACCCAATGCGGGGCTCAATCCTAGGATCCTGGGATCATGACCTAAGCCAAAGGTAGACACTCTACAACTGAGCCACCCTGGTGCCCCATGATTTTAATTTAATATTTTATTTATTTATTTGAGAGAGAGAGTGAGAGAATGAGAAGGGGGAGGGAAGGTAGAGGAAGAAGCAGACTCCCCACTGAGCAGGAAGCATGATATGGGACTTGATCCCAGGACCCTGGGATCATGACTGGAGTGAAAAAGGGAGACGCTTAACCCACTGAGCCACATGGGCGCCCTGACAAACCGATTTTAAAATTCATATGGAATTAATTGTAAGAAACTCAGAACATGCAAAAAAAAAAAAAAAAATAAATAAAGAAGAACAAGGTAGGGGGACTCTTACTTCTCAACTTCAGAACTTACTAAAAAGCATGGTAATAATCAAGATGGTGTGGTAATGGCACCAGACTAGACATACAGATCAATGGAACAGAAATCACAATGTACCAAAGAAACTCATATATCTATGGTCAACTGATTTTTGACAAGGGTACCAACATCATTCACTGGGGCAAGAACTGTGCTCTCAACCAAACATCCATCAACACATGGCTGGAGTAACTGGATAGCTATACACAGAAGAATCAAGTTAAACCCTTACTTCACACAATGCACACAAAAATGAAAATGGTTGAAAGATCTAAATGTAAGAGCTAAAACCATAAAACTTTTGAAGAAAACATAGAGGTAATATCTCATGATTTCAGATTTGGCAAAGAATCTTACATACAACACCAGAATCATGAGCTACAAAAGAGTTAAACCAGACTTCATCAGAATTCAAAGTTTTTGTGATTCGAAAGATACTATCAAGAAAGTAATGAAACAGCCTGAAAAGTGGGAGAAAATATTCTTTAATGCATAACTTTTGACCTAATATCTTAATTTCCAAGAATCTACTTTAAATGCAAAGAACTCAAAAGTTTTACTTATAAAACTTATCTAAGTTTTACTTATCAATGTCATAAAAAATTATGAACATACATCTCTGATATATGAAGACTGAAAGAATGTAACATAATTTTTATTTAACACATGATGTGTTCATAATACAATGTTAAAAAAACAGGTGTGGTGTAAAATATGCACAAAATCCCTATTTTATTACATGTGAAACATGCTTACAAAAATATGAAATTGAAAAAGATGTGTAAAAATATCAATACTGAGAGCCTAAGTGATTTCAAGTTATTTTTATTTTTTCTTTGTACTTACCTGTATTCCCTAAGTTCATTACGATGAACTTGTTATTACTCATGTAGAAAGGTGCGTAAGGGTAGAGAACCACGCACCTTTAAGAGAAAGGAAAATATAGGGGTGCCTGGATAGCTCAGTCAGTTAAGCGGCTGACTTGATTTCAGCCTATGTCATGATACAGGCAGAGGTGTCAAGAGATTGGGCCTTAAGATTCTCTCTCCCTCTGTCTCTCCCCCACTCACGTGCACACACTCTGTCTCAGAAAAAGAAAAAGAAAAAGAGAGAGAATAGAGAAGAAAAAGGAGGAACATATAAAGTTAAATCAATAATCAAAAGGTAAATACTAAATAGTACAGATTTGGTTCCTTTAAATGAATTGATTTTTTCTATTGCTATTATTTATAATTATGATTTCATTAAAATTACCGGTACATAGCTTTAAAATTGAACAAATGAGTACAGTTTGGTACAGACTTTTGCTATATATGATTTGGCTAAAATCGTTGGTTTTGTTAACTTTTGCCACCTATATCCTAAATCAACCCCATCAGATTAAAGCATCAGAACGCATCAGTGCTATTCATGACCTCATCAACCATTTCTCCCCACCAAATCAGAAGGACATTTTGGTGAAAAGCTGCCACACGGAGGAAATTCACCATGAAAGCCCTATTACTTATAAGAATCATAAGATCCCACTCCTATGTGAAAATGTTCTTTTCACTGACTGATATAATGGTAAGATGACAGAAACTACAGTTGTTTTTCTTGCTCCTAACACGTGGAACTGCTCTCTAGTTACTAATAACCCACTAATGTACAGCCTAGCAAGAAAAAATTGAATACACACTAGAGCCCGCTAGTGATAAATAAGTGAATTTTGCATGAAGTAAAAAACATGATGAGAGCAGTAGAAAGAAAACTGCATTCTAAGCTTCTAGCTTCAGCTGCCTCTAAGTACTACGCTTCAAGTCACAAAACATTTTTTTCCCATCTACAAACTTCTAATTTTTTAAGTAAGAACTAAATCTGGGCATATTTCCTCTTAAAAAGAAAAATCAAGGGAATTTTGTAGTAATTTGTATTACTGTATTCTTAAAGCAAAGCTATGCTTTTAAACAATGAGACCTTTTTACATAGTACAAATTAGAAAAAAAAATACTCTAATTGTAACAAAGATTCAGATCAAGTTAAGAGAACCATGTTGTGTGTTGTAAATTTGTCTTGGTGACAGTTCATTGAGAGGAAGATACTTTAAAAGCAAAAGAGATCTAAAAAATATCACAAGACTCGCAGAAGAATCATGAACCTTAAGAGTGGGATTTTAAGGAGTATACTTGGGAAAATATAGATAACATGAACTCAGAGAAAAACAGAATATGATTAAAAAAAAGCTAGCTTTTCTAAAACGAAGAAAGTGTACACTTTACTTCATTTTTTTTGAGAGTGCTGATACCTGCAAGTGGGGTGGGGGTGGGGACAGGAGCAGAGGGAGAGGGAGAATCCCAAACAAACTCCATGCTCAGCGTAGAGCCCCACATGGGGCTTCATCTCATGACCCTGAGATCATGACCTGAGCTGAAACCAGAAGTCAGACGCTTAACCGGCTGAGCCACCCAGGTGCCCCACTATACCCTTTTCCAAAAATTTGTGAGGAATGCTATTAAATTTCCTAGAATACATATTTTTATCATTTACACATATGATAGTTTAGGAAACATAACTTCCTTTTCACCATCATTAAGAGAATGAGGGGAAAAAATCTCATAGCTGGGAGCATTTTATAAACATATACATCGTACTAGAGGTCCTAGCCTCAGCAATCAGACAACAAAAGGAAATTAAAGGCATCCAAATCGGCTGGGAGCATTTTAGAGCACAGTAAGTTTTAAGTTAGAGAGGTGCCTATGGCAGGGGAAGTATGAAGATTGAAGACCATTAGCTGACCCAAGGACAAGGTGGAAGCACTGGCAGCCAGAGAGAAGGTGTTTTGGGTGGGCATTTGTGAGGATTTTGTTTGTAACTGTATTTGCATTTGGCTATCCCTACCCATGAAGCTAACATGGTATGAATCTTAATAGCAGGCACAGACCAACCCAGAAACAAACAGGAGTCGCGTATTTACTCATGCCACCCCTAAAACAAGGGCCAAGGCAGATTTTCCCTTAACCACCTTGGCTTGGTCAGTCATATACTCTTACACAAGAAAAGACAAGCCACTGGGAATTCATCAGTAGCACCCAGTGGCCGGCTCACACAGGGTGGAGTACAAGCCCTAACTTGTTCTTAGAACACAAATGTACTGTAGATACATCTGGCATATTTCTTCCCAGGCCCAACTTTCCAGTCTTCCCATTTATGAACTGTTAAGTATAATATTTTTCATTGATTTTGTGGCTGTTGTTTACATTGGTCAGAGGTTTGCTTTTCTTTACAACCAGGAAGCCCCACTGATACAAAATAAATAAATAAATAAATAAATAAGTTCCTAACAATGTTAACAGGAAAGCCTTTGATATTCTCTGATTCTGCTCTTAAATAAAAGTAACTAAGAATTACTTTACTGGGTCAAAAATATGCTTTCATAGTTAAACTACGAAAGTAGAATACATTAAATTTTTATGGAAGAGCATATCTAATCATTCTAACTATTAAGCATATAGTGACCTACTTACTGGGGATGAGTGTGAAAAAGCTAGAGACAGTGCAATGTCACCGGGTGACAGGCTGGCAGGGACATGTAAAAAGGTGATTCCACTGTGTTGGGATAAATGTTAAGGGAAACACTGAGTAGGAAAACGTTCCAGAAGGACACTGACATAACCTGTTAAAGCAAGAGATTTAGCCACCAAATACCCTTACCTAGTTCATTCAGGATTTATCATCTATTGGCCTGTGAGGAAATTATTATTATTTTCATGGAAAACTATCTAAAAGGAGTAATACTGCTCAATTAAAAATATTTTCAATTTTTGTCAAATCTGGGCCCATAGACTAGAGTTATTTCCCAAGGTAAATAAAACAAGAACAAGGAATTTTGTTTAATTAAGTAGAAACACTGATAGATAATTTCAATATAATGTGGGACGATAATCAAGGATTGCTTAGAAAATTTTAACTTAAGCCTGACTTAGATCTACGGAAACTGGTAGTTACCAACAAAGACTTCTGGGGAAACACAACTCATGAGCAGAGTTTTGAAGGGATTTTAATACTTGGAAGAAAGCAGAAGAAAGAGGGATGTTCTAAATGAATTTTAAAAGAGGGTTGTTTATTTTTTTAGAATAGGTTTTTATAAGTTAATCAGATACAGTGTTCTGTAAAAAAGTATCTCTGTGTGATGTTAAAACTAACTCCTTGGCATTTCAATGGGCATGCCAATGATTTTTAAAATAATTGACCAAGTAGAAACCAATATTTAGAGGACACCAATATTTTAAATAATCATTGCTAAAGAGCACTAATGCTTAAACAACCACTCCCATGGCCCCTCCTGCCTTACATAGTACACCCCAGGCATGAGGCACCTGTGCATGGTATCCAGCACAAATGCACATAAGCAGACATCCAAAGCCAAAATCAGAGCTCATAGATCTAAATCCTGTGGGATAAACACCTTCCTCCCACAGTCCGAGCAAAAAGCACAGCTGATGTCATTCAAGAGAAGTGCTAAGAACAGTTTCTAAATCCTACAATTTGGAGAGCAAGTCAACATTTCAAATATTCATGACTTACTATTATTATTATAGTTCCTATCAACCTGGGCATTTACAGACTAGTGTCTCCTTGCTCATCCTTTAAGTTCCCTTCCTGATTTTCTGAGAAGAAGCTCTCTTCTATCGCCTAGATCATATAATATCCAGACACAAGCATATTAGACATAATATATACACGTACACATTCAAATATGTGCGCATATGTATATTTACACATAATCATTTTTTTCTCAGAGTGGTAAAATGTTTCCCGTTGTATTTTAAGTAGCCTTTCTGAGACTCTTCAGCATATTCTTGAATTCCCGGGCTAGAGGCAAAATTGAAGTCTTCAAGGAATATAGTCTCAAACACCTCTCAGATCTCTAACCCAGAACTGTAAGCGAAAGTCCAGAGCTTATCTTGTTTTAAATGCCACTTGGATATAGTCTCACAAAATTTATTAGCTAGTCCTTGCTTTAACTAAATTCCAGCTGTCATTTTTCTGACCCCCATTAATAGGAAGGCCATGGCTGGCTCAGGTGCAATCCCACCATTGACTCAAGTTTCATGTCTTATAATGATGTGCCAACAAATGACGCATACTGTCTTGTTGTTGGAGTCATTCTGATTACTATTGGTCTGATAATACAAAACCAAAATTTTAATAATGAGAAAACTCCACAGAAGTACCTTGTGTATATGTGCAAGCATGGGTGTATGTGACACACACTTAACTGAGTATGAACAGACAGGGACCATTCTACAACTTTCTAATAAACAACGTACGTATGCACAATATTATGTGACTATTCTCAATTATTACTAACTCAGCCATCTAATAATATATTGAAAATTAGCCAAAAAACTTGGGAAACATGAGCTCTTAAATTGTATTAACTGCTAAAACTATTCAAGTTTATTTCTTTTCATAAAGCAAAATTAAAAGAGCCATGTGTTACTCAAAACTTTTGACAGATGATCCAGGTTTCTCTGAAAAATCGTCTGAGGGGAATTTATTTCTGAAGACTCCATCCATAGTGCAGGAAAGGAAAAGGGTTTTGTCAGGAACATACTTTATGAAATAGAATAGCCATAAAGAACAATGCCTTTGATTAAATTTAGTTGTAAACTGACTTCCTGCAGCTGCTTAAAATGATTTCCTTCTGAAAATTTATTCTGACTTCATGCATGATCTGATAAACATAGCATCTCTGCATATACTATTTGCCCCTGACTCCCCGAAATGATTCAGAGCTATGCATGGGTAACTTTGAGATCTCTGATTTATAGCATTTGATAACCAACAGACTAAAATATATTACAAAACTAATTCAATCAACAATTCAAGATAAATATGCCTTCACAGTTGATTGTGTAGGGTTCTTTAATAATAAGACTCCTCTTACAAATTTTCTTTTAAATGTGCTAATCATTTTTACCTTCCATCATTTTGATTCAAAGACCCAATAATGTTGACATGCTTACAGAGCCTCGTAATTTGATTGCATGAATACTTTTTAATAGAAACTTGCTGAAGCAAGTGACTAAAATTCTTAAGGCTAGGCTTAGAAGAAATCAAGGCAAACCAATGATCTTTGGATTTCCTCAAGTACACACTTGTTTCCTTTCTATATATGTTCAAGCATACTGAAAGCATATTTTTTTAACTATGCCACAAAATGCACGAACATTAGTTAAAATAAATCCCAATCACTGAGAAAATAAGTCATAGGTCAACTGAAATCAATTATCATATATATCAGAGGTTATTAAGACCACAATATCTGCTCAGATCCTTGACAACAATTTATTACATAACAATATTATATATATATTGTCTTATTCCATAAAAAGCTAACAGTACTTAGCAAGCTTTTGCAAGATTTTCACTAAGATACAGTAGAATATAAGCATTATATATGAATCTCTTCTACTATTTATCTCACTTCGAGGGTATAAGTGACAACTTTGAAAATTATGTTTGACTCTGACTAAAAGAACTAACATTCCTCTCAAAGAATCACTTAAAAAAAGTGGTAACAGATTCCAACCAAAAGGATGATTCTTAAGAATCAGGTCTATCAACCACGTTCAATGAACAAACAAGACTGTGGTGTACCCACATAACAGAACACCACTCAACACTGAAAAAGGACAAACTACTTACACACACAATCACAGGAATCAATCTTCAGGGGCATTTGGTAAGTGAAAAAAGTCACATACATAAGACAACAAGCTGAACGACTCCATTTATAGAACATTCTAGAAGGTTTCAGAAGCCCAGGTATAGGAGTTGAGGACTGATGCCAAAGGATAGGAAGGAACTTTCAGGATGACGGATATGCTCTATTCTTGACAACTGGTGGATATGCCTGTATCCTATTACAAAACCTACTGAATTGAATGCTTAAATGGATGAATTTTATCATATAAAATTATACCTGAACAAAGATGATCAAAAAAAGAACCAGAGAAGCTCAATGTTATATTCCTTCATTCCAACACTTATAACTTTGCTGGGAAGTAGTACAATTACCACGTGCAAAGTATGAACTATGAGTGAGTATTTACAGCTATTGTCCGAAACTAGCTAATACACATATTCAACTATCCTATAATTCATCATATTGTAGCTTTGAAGGGCCACCCTCTACCCTCTTGGCTTATCCTACTCTTGTGTAACCAGCCCAAGTAATACATTTCTTCTTTATAAAAATCTTCACGATTCCTGTGAATGCTCCAGAAGATCCTGATCTTTCCCTGAAATGCCACAGGTGGAAAAATCACAGCCCGAGAAAGTGAAATTACTTGCCAAAGTCTCATAGTAATGAAGTTGCAGAATCAGATTTTGAATCCTGACCTAACTGAAAAATTTGTGCATGCCTTCTCACTACATAGTTCCCAACTTGGAATTCCTGCTATCTGTAACAGCTAGAATCCCACATTATTCGATCATTTAAATCATAGTCTGAAGTTGGCTTAGCTAGGGCACAGTGAATTTTAGAGCCACAACAGTCAGTCTACTGGGTCACTCTGAAAAGCAGTATTGATCTGCTCATAAGAAAGCTGCAAGAATGTATAAAGTTAGGAAGTCTGAAATCCAAACTGTGAAAAAATAAATGGTCTGACTGGAATAAGAAATTGGGAATGAATCCTTACTTTTTCTTCTCTCTCTCTTTTTTTTTTTTTTTTAAGATTTTATTTATCTGTCAGAGAGAGAGAGCACAAGCAGGGGGAGTGGCAGGCAGAGGAGGCAGAAGGAGAAGCAGGCTCCCCACTGAGCAAGGAGCCAGATGTGAGACTCCATCCCAGGATGCTGGGTTCATGCCTGAGCTGAGCCACCCCGATGTCCCTGAATCCTTCTTTCCTATTTGATCACCACAAGTTCCCCTTCATCTCACCTCATTAACCCTTGTTTACATGAATGGTCATCTGTGTGATTTCAAGGAATTTTTACTGGATGCTAATCTTTTTTTTTTTTTTTAATTATGTTAGTCACCATACAGTACATCATTGGTTTTTTATTCCCCCCCATCATTAGTTTCTGATGTACTGTCCCATGATTCATTATTTGTGTATAACATCCAGTGCGCCATGCAACATGTGCCCTCCTTAATGCCCATCATTGGGCTAACCCATCCCCCACCTCCTCCTCTTAAAATCCTGTTTTTTTCCCAGAGTCCACAGCCACTCGTAGTTCATCTCTCCCTCTGATTTCCCCCCTTCATTTTTCCCTTCCTTTTCCCTAATGTCCTCCATGCTACTCCTTATGTTCCATAAATAGGTGGAAGCATATGAAAATTGACTTTCTCTGCTTGACATATTTCACTTAGCATAATCTCCTCTAGTTCCGTCCATGTTAATGCAAAAGTTGGGTATTTGTCCTTTCTGATGGCTGAGTAATATTCCATATTACTGTAGGGACCACATCTTCTTTACCCATTCGTCTGTTGAGGGCATCTCAGCTCTTTCTACAGTTTGGCTATTATGGTCATTGCTGCTATGAACATTGGGCTGCACATGGCCCTTCTTTTCACTACATCTGCATCTTTAGGGTAAATACCCAGTAGTGCAATTGCTGGGTCATAGAGTAGTTCTATTTTTAATTTTTTCAATTTTTACTTTTTGAGGAACCTCCACACTGTTTTCCAAAGGGGTTGCACCACCTTGCAACCCACCAACAGTGTAAGAGGGTTTCCTTTTCTCCACAACCTCTCCAACATCTGTTGTTTCTTACCTTGTCAATTTTGGCCATTCTAACTGGTGTAAGGTGGTATCTCAGTGTGGTTTTAATTTGAATCTCCCTGATGCCTAATTGTTCATGTCTTCTGCCCATTTTCTTCACTTGATGATTTGGTTTTGGGGTGTTGAGTTTGAGAATTTCTTTACAGATTTTGGATATCATCAGCCCTTTATCCGTAGTATCATTTACATTTTTCTTTTTGGTTTTTTTTTTTAAGATTTTTTATTTATTTATATAACAGACAGAGATCACAAGTAGGCAGAGAGGCAGGCAGAGAGAGAGGAGGCTCCCCGCTGAGCAGACAGCCTGATGCAGGGCTCAATCCCAGGACTTTGGGATCATGACCTGAACCGAAGGCAGAGGTTTTAACCTACTGAGTCACCCAGGCACCCCTGTAGTGTCATTTACAAATATCCTGTCCCATTCCTTGGGTTGCCTCTTTGTTTTGTTGACTGTTTCGTTTGCAGGGCAGAAGCTTTTGATCTTGATGAAGTCCCAAAAGTGCATTTTTGCTTTTGTTTCCCTTGTCTTTGGAGATGGGTCTTGGAAGAAGTTGCTGTGGCCGATATCGAAGAGGTCACTGCCTATGTCCTTCTCTCAGATGCTCAAATTTTAAATTCAACAGCAAGCAGCTCTTAAACATCTGAGCTAATTTCATGTTTATATGATCATATGTGGGACTTTCCCGTTCAGATCTGTATTCAACTATTCTGAGAAAACTAACCAAAATACCACACCCCTCCCCATTTCAAGTCCCCAAACACTAATGATACCAAACTCACAGTTATTTCTCAGATGAGTTTCAAAATCTCTGCATCCTTTAAAATCACGAAAAAAACACTCACAAGTAGCACTGATATTCATGTTACATTCAAAATACCAATGAATTCAAAGGCAAGAATATTCATTTCTGATAAAAGACTCACTGAGATAGTAATGAGGTCACAGTATAAATATAAGACCTTCTGGAAGTAAGTAGGACGAGTTCTACATGTGATTTCACACAAAATGGGCAGGATCTTTCTAGCTATAAAGCATTTTGATTTATACATAATAATAAAATAAAATAAACTATCTGAGGTTGCTTCTGAAGCCCCGGCAGTGAGGAGAGAAGGAATGGGAAGAAAGAGGAAACAACTTGGCTAAAATGATAAGTAAAAGACAAACCCTGTTAGGAAATGAGTTTAGATTTTATCCAGGAGACAAGCAGAACCTTCCCTTCCCTCCTCCCTACTAGTCGGTACATGCGTGTGCACATGTACACGCCCCCCACACACACCCCACTCTGTGACCCTAACCTTTTACACTTCAGCAGGATCCTCACAATTGTTTCTAATACCCCAATTCGGGATTAACTGTCCATCCTCTGTGCCTCCCTCTGTCACAGAACCTATCATGTTGGATGAGAATTTTCTCATTACGTGCAATCTATCCTATTGCATACTAATTTCTCCTTTACTTCTATTACTCTAAGGTCTTTTTTTTGTGGGCAGGAATCAATTATTTATATATTCGCAGTAACTATCAAAATGTCTAACCACAGAAGATATTTAATAAGCTTTTGAATGAATAAAAATGAATGAATGATAAGTTAAATGCCACATTCTTATTTCTGCCACTGGATTATTCTTGGGAGATACTGTGTCATTCCAAAGCTCTTTTTTTCCTTTGATCAGTTTACCTCAACTTTCTAATAGGGTAAGGTTTACAAATGTCTACATTATCTTTAAGGTATTTTAAAAAAAAAAATTATCAACTCTTTTTTTCCCATGCTATTATTCCACTTTCATGTGGTATGGATGTTGTAATTCTTGCTGGTTTCTATACATCTCCTATCTCTTCTACTTGATTCCATCAATTCTTCCACCTCCTGCCATAATTAGCATGACCTTATAAGGACCTATGGCAATGTTTCTTAATCCATTCTGCAGGTTCACAGAGCTATCAATTCTATAGCCCCCCAAAAAGTCCATTTAGTCAAAATTCAATATATTATGATTCCATTTTATAAATACCAGAGATAGGCAGAATTAATCTAACATGTATTGGGTCTGACAGCAGTGTGCTATGAGGGGAGATGGTGATGGGAGGGAGCATGAGGAGGGCTTCTGCAATGCTGGTAATATTCTATTTATTGATCTCTATACCATTTATTCATGTGTTCCGCTTTGTGAAAATTCATTGAGCTAGATCATTATAATTTGTGCACTTTTCTACATGTTTGTTTTTAATATTCCCTATGGTGGAAAAGGTTGGTAATTACTGCCATAGCTGACAACTTTTCTACCCCTGGTTAGAAACTAACCAGAGCAGAAACTGTTCTCTTAGAATATCTGTGAAAGATGCAGAAAGAGGAATCACTAGGTATGAGAGGAGGGTGGTCCAGGTGCTTAACTCTCCCATAATCCTTACTGTAGACCTGGTACCCACAAATAATAATCTTTCAATATTCTTTGATGTGGACATTTTACTCTTTGCTGATCTACTAAACTGAAAACAAAACTGTCAGTAGAAAAACAAAAGGGGGCACCTGGGTGGCCCAGTCCATTAAACATCTGCCTTTGGCTCTTGGTCCTGGGATCAAGCCCTGTACTGGGGCTGGGTTCCCTGCTCAGTAGGGAGTCTCCCTCTCTCTCTGCCCTCACCCCCAACTTGTGCTCTTTCTCTCTCTCTCAAATAAAGAAAATCTTTAAAAGAAGAAGAAGAAGAAAAACAAAGGTCCTCCAAAGCCTATCGATGATGGGCAAGAAAGAAAATCGGCTTCATAAAATCTACTAGAAAATCTTATGTGCTTCACTTGTATTTTTTTCTCCCCCTCTGCATCCTGTGATTATTCTGACTACAAGGCTGTGCTTTACCATCCTGGTTCACACCAATGGTGGGTTTTACCTACTTTCAAGAAGGCAGGGAGCAGATATTATGAGGTTACCATAGGAGTTTTTAATCACAGACTAGTACCAAAATATAGATATGCAATTTTGTCAGTATCAGGTTGAAGCCGCAGAACTAGGAGTACTGATACATCTAATACCCCACCACAGTACCCCACATTTCTTAAAAAAAAAAAAAAAAAAAGACACCTGGGGTTAAGAAAACAGTAAATTAGGTGTATGGCAATAGAGTTGTGGAATCACTATGCTGCACACCTGAAACTAATATTGTGTGTCAACTGTATTTCAGGAAATGCATATATATATCTATAAATATATATATAGTAAGTATAAATATATGTATAGTAATCTACAGGAATTATTTATATATATATATATATACATATATAAAATATATATATACATATGGTAATCTACATATTAGGCTGGAATCAGAAATCAGTGGGGATAGTTCAGATGATTTAAAAATAATGTTGGAGGTTGGAAAAACTGGGTCACCAAAGAGATGAAGTTCAGATTTTTTATCACAACTGAAAAAAAAGAAAAGAAGAAGAAGGAAAAAAAAGAATATGGGAGTAAAATGTATCAAGTCTTCCGAAAACCTCTTCCTCTTTAATCTCAACTTTCTAACCAAAGTGGAGACCCAACTGTCATTGGCAGAGCCCATCCTACCTTTTCCCCAAATGGGTTTTCAACCTGCCTCAGTCTGACATTCAGACTGCACGTGCCCCCAAATCAGAACCTGTCAATCCTCAGAGCAAAGGTCATCTGTTTAACCAAAGTGTGAGAATCAATCAAAATCACTCAAAACCTTATAGGAAGAGAGCACAGAGTAACTGTAATAAAATACTCATTTATTAACAAGTATTTGTTGAGTATTTAATATTCCCACACTATTTTGTAGGCATTAGGGAACCTACACTGACCTGAACAAGAAAAATTAGCCCCATGTTGTATAGTTCCAAAGGGCAGAACCAATGGGTGGACTCAATGTAACTCTTTGCTACTTAGGAAGAAATAACAGATAATTTTTTTCTTTTTTGTTTCTTTCAACTAACATATGTTCAAATCAACATGTATCATTTTGACAGCACTAAAAAACACTCAGGACTTCTTTATTTTAAAATACAAAACAAAACAAGAAACAGTGGCCTGATAAATAGAGGCCACTTCCAGAGTAGATGTTTATGAAGATGGTATAGAGTACATGGTACAGGGTCAGATGTAAAGTCACTGCTGGTGTCTGCCTCAGCTCTATCCCTCCATAAAGCCCTCTTCCTCCTCTCGCTCCTCTCTTCCTGTCTACATCAATCTTCCCTCCTTCCATTCCAAATACCTTCAGTGGGAGAGAATTCTCTACACATTCATCTTTTATTACAAAATTATAAGGTATTACACTGTAGATATGGAAATTAAATAAAAAGGCAAACATGAACAAACCAAACAATAGTCCACAAATCATACTTGGCTTTTCAAAACTTGTGGGGTTTTTTTTCCTTTTTCATAGTGTGGCTTCTCTGTTAAAAACGCTACTAATAAGGGGCACACCTGGGTGGCTGAGTTATTAAGCATTTGCCTTCGGTCAGGTCATGATCTCAGCACCCTGATATAGAGCCCAACATTGGGCTCCCTGCTCTGCAGGATGCCTGCTTCTCCCTCTCCCGCTCCCCCTGCTTGTGTTCCTTCTCCCACTTTGCCTCTGTCAAATAAATAAATACAATCTTTTTTTAAAAATGCAACTAATAGCGAGAGCCTGGGTGGCTCAGTGGGTTAAAGCCTCTGCCTTCAGCTCAGGTCATGATCCCAGGGTCCTGGGATTGAGCCTCACATTGGGCTCCTTGCTTAGCAGGGAGCCTGCTTCCCTCCCTCTCTCTCTCTCTCTGCCTGCCTCTCTACCTACTTGTGATCTCTGTCTGTCAAATAAATAAATAAATAAACAATCTTTAAAAAAAAAAAAAAAAAAGCAACTAATAGGAATCATGTTTAGTCATCCTATATCCAATTAGTGAAACTGGTTAGGGTTTATATTTAATGAGATTTACTCCAAGGATTTAATTCCCATGTGAGGCAGTTAGTTTACTCATCTACCTATTAGACAATCTACCAGGACACCATGTTCCTAACTATCAGAATATGAATCACTGCAAACATATTAGAATGAGAAAAGCAATGGAAAGTACATTTTCTTAGTGAACATCCTCATCTACAGTCAAATGATTCTTCAATAAATCATGTAAATCTTTTGGAATACTTCCATAAGATTGCGTGTAAATGTGTTAAGAATATTAGAAATGTTATTTTGAAATCTGGACAAAAATAGGGGCACCTGGGTGGCTCAGTGGGTTAAGGCCTCTGTCTTCGGCTCAGGTCGTGATCCCAGGATCCTGGGATTGAGCCCCGCATCTGGCTCTTTGCTCGGCGGGGAGCCTGCTTCCCCCTCTTTCTCTGCCTCTCTGCCTGCTTGTGATCTCTCACCGTCAAATAAATAATAAATTAAATATCTAAAAAAAAAAAGGTACTCCACAAACCTTGTAATCTGTTTTTGCTTTCTAATGTGAATAAAAATGTTGTGTATTCTCTTTCTCATTAGTGTCTGCCCAATCCAGTAAGAACAATCAGTATATAAATCTGCATTTTTTTCACAAGCATTTTGGATGGTTCTTATGGTCACAGCAGAGTTGGAAGCACTGTGTTAATATCTTTTCACAGCTCTGGTTCATGTAATTATGTTCACAAGCTGCACCTACCATTAAAGAAATAGCACTGAATACTAGATGCCTTGCCGGCAAGCCAGCTACAGGCATGAAACGTCATACCCAATTCATAATCTTGGCCTCCTGGGCATCATGCTCTTCCCGGAACGAACCGGCCCAGGCACTGTTTAGAGTATTTTTCACACGTTGTCCGTGTCAGGTCTTAGAGAATACGGTCAGAGGAACCCATAAAGTTAAAAAATGAAGAATTATAAAATGTTAAGAATTTAAATTGTTTCCTAGGCTGTCACTATTGCCATATTCTTTGATAATTCATCCAGTCCCTAGACATTAGGATTCCTAATCTTAAAGGAAACATCTTCTCCTCCTATAAGCAACTGGCTGCTTTCAAACAGCAGCTCCAATATTAGAAGCCTAAGTTAAAAATTCTGATGCCATAAAGATGTATTTTACATCATTTCAAACTACATATATTTAATTCACACCTGCAGTATGTTGAATCATAATATTTTTATTTTATTTTTTGCAGCAAGGAGGTGATTTCTCAAACTATAAACATTTCAGTACATTTAATAACACATATGATAGAAGTGGAACTAAATTTCACAGCCAGTCTACTTATATCTAGACTATAAATTCTTATGTTTGCCAAGAGGTTGAACTATAAACATGTTGGCAATGAGCTGGATTTAAATTTGCTTTCATCAAATGTATTCTCTTATCTAAAAATAGCTGACCATGCAAAGGTCAGGAAAGCCAGACAGAACAGATACCAAATCATTAAGATTAAGGTATTTATCTCCTAAAATATATGTATGTGCATAACTCAGAAGTAACTAAGTTAAATTATACTTAGCTTTACTCAACACTACTACAAAAATCTCACTTCTGCCACAGCATGTATCATTTGTTTTTATGAGGTCAGTTTTTCATTTAAAACAGAGTTTTATTTTAATGTTCAAAGTCCTCACAGATATCGATATTTGATAAAGCTACTTAATGAGACTTTTGAAGTAGTAGAGTGAGGGGTTTTTTTGTTTTTTTCTTTACCATAGTTTTTTTATTCAAATTCAATTAGCCAACATACAGTGCATCATTAGTTTCAGATGTGCAGTTCAGTAATTCATCAGTTGTGTCTAACACCCAGTGCGCATCACATCACATGCCCTCTTTAATGCCCATCATCCAGTTACCACCCCCCACCACCCCCCATCAACACACAGTTTGTTTCTTAGAGTCAAAAGTCGCTCGTGGTTTGTCCCCCTCTCTGATTTCTTCCCATTCAGTTTTCCCTCCCTTTCCCTATGATCCTCTGCACTATTTTTTATGTTCTATATATGAGTGAAACTATATGATAATTGTCTTTCTCTGATTGACTAGAATGAGAAGTTTTTAAGTAGAGTATTACTGGCCTAGTTCTTCTAAGAGATACACTCAAAACTAAGAAACAATACAACATGGTTGAGCAGTTCTCTCACTGGTGTGGTTTTCTGTTAATTTTAAAGAACATTAATACTGATCATTCATCAAGGAGAAAATAAAACAACCTGAAGACCAGGTTAGTGGTATTTTGGACACAGGCTGAAAGAAAGCATACCTTTCCCTCTCTCCTTCCATGGTATCATATAAACGGTTGGCACCTCCATCAGCACAGGCTCTCAAAAGGGCTTTAAATAGGAAAAAAAAAAAAAAGAACCATTTCAATATAAGCAGCTTAGAGCAGTACTTCGTAAATAATAAACAAACGATTAAAAAATGATCAGACACACACACACACACACACACACTTTCTGCTTTGCATCTTTCCACATTTAGCCAATGACAGCTGCACTGCAAGCGATCCTACACAGCACTCAAGACAGACAGAATCATCTAAGAGTATATTTCCTTTTCATAGCCTTTTTAATTCCTCTTATTAAATAAAAGGGGAAGAGAGTACAGGGTGTCTTCAATCTCTCTGGAAGCTTGTTTATCCTTCTTTATAAGAGAAGAAAGGTCTCATGCTCAGTAAGAGAAAACAGGACATAGATATCCCTTTATGGCTTTACTTTATTAATTTGTACAGATGTTCTCTATTTATGGCAGGCATAGGTTTCCATATTTTGTTTTGATATAGAAAGTTTCTTTTAAAAATAAAATCATAGGGGCGCCTGGGTGGCTCAGTGGGTTAATCCTCTGCCTTTGGCTCAGGTCATGATCTCAGGGTCCTGGGATCGAGCCCCACATCGGGCTCTCTGCTTGGCAGGGAGCCTGCTTCCTCCTCTCTGTCTCTGCCTGCCTCTCTGCATACTTTTGATATGTATCAAATAAGTAAATAAAATCTTTAAAGAAATAAAATAAAATCATAAACATAACATTGTAAGTTTATTTTAAAATTTTAGGTGAAAATTTAGAAAATGTGTGAAATACTATAAAAAATTTTGGGAGATGGCAAAAAATTAAAATTTGGTAAATAATAAGATATTTGAGTAAGACTGACTGTTTCTCCAACTGGGGCTTTTAGGCCTTGCCTTCACTCTAAGATATGATGTTGCTGAAGAAGTATTCCTTGAAATTCTCTTACTCCATGGGCTACTATTTTGTTGTTGCTGTTACTTCTCTAATTTTCAATTTTCCTAGAAATGTTCAGTATCTTAGCATCAGTTCCCTCTTTTCTTCACTTTTTAAAATATCCTTTACCTAAAGGTTCAGATCAAACTTTATTTTTTATCCTGGGTAAGGACAGTGAATGCGGTTATGTCTGAGATTCTGATTCCTCACCCCAAACAACGGAAGCCCGTCTCCGGTCCCCACGCAGCTGTTAAAACCAAAGTCACTAGAGCCACAAAGATCAGCAAAGGCCTTGGGACCAGCAGCTTTGAAAGAAACACACTACTCTTTTGAGCTACTTCTTTGATTCATGGTACTTATGAAATCCCTTTCTGCAAATTTATACATTTAAAAGTGTTTAGGGACGCCTGGGTGGCTCAGTTGGTTAAGCAGCTGCCTTCGGCTCAGGTCATGATCCCAGTGTCCTGGGATCGAGTCCCGCATCGGGCTCCTTGCTCAGCAGGGAGCCTGCTTCTCCCTCTGCCTACCATTCTGTCCGCCTGTACTCGCTCTCTCTCCCTCTCTCTCTCTGACAAATAAATAAATAAAATCTTTAAAAAAAAAAAAAAAAAAAAGTGTTTATACTATTTATCTCCAAATACCTAAGTGTTTAAAAGCAGTTAGGATATAGTCAAATATATCTAATTAGCCCTCTGGCAGAAATAAAAGCCCTAATGTGTTTTCTACTAATCCATAACATGCGAGACTATTTTCTCTGTTCCATGTTTTATCAGAAATAAAACAGGGCGCTTGGGTGGCTCAGTTGGTTAAGCAACTGCCTTTGGCTCAGGTCAGGATCCCAGAAAGCCGGGATGGAGCCCCGCATGCTGCTCCCAGCCCAGCGGGGAGCCTGCTCCCCCTCTGACCTTCTCGCATCTCGTGCTCTCTCTCACTATTCCTCTCTCTCTCTCTCTCTCTCTCAAATAAATAAATCTTAAAAAGAGAAAAGAAAAGAAATACAACAGGCCAAGAGGCAAAAATATACTCCTTTTTTGCTTCAGCTTCCTCATCTGTAGGTGGGGATAATATGGCTTAGCATTATTAAGCAATTAATGATTTAATAATTGTATATATTATTTATCAGAACACCAGAATACAGTAAGCAGTCAATCAACATCGGTCCTCTTCCTCCATTTTTTGTTAGAGTCATTATGAAGTGATTAAAAAGCTTGTGTTGGGCGCCTGGGTGGCTCAGTTGGTTAAGTGACTGTCTTTGGGTCCCGGGATTGAGTCCCACATCCGGCTCTCGGATCACCATGGAATATGCTTCTCCTGCTGACCTTTCTCCTCTCATGCTCTCTCTCTCTCCTTCTCTCTCTATCAAATAAATAAATAAAATCTTTAAGGAGCGCCTGGGTGGCTCAGTGGGTTAAGCCTCTGCCTTCGGCTCAGGTCATGATCTCAAGGTCCTGGGATGGAGCCCCTCATCAGGATCTCTGCTCAGCAGGGAGCCTGCTTCCCCCTCTCTCTCTGCCTGCTTCTCTGCCTACTTGTGATCTCTCTCTGTGTCAAATAAATAAATAAAACCTTGAAGAAGAAGAAAAAGAAAAAGCTTGTGTTCCTGGACAAGGAAAGCCGAAGCTACTAAAACAGTGCATTAAAAAAATAAGAGTTTTTACAAGGATATTTAAGAGGGTTGGCTCATTTTACCAATTACCTACAATATACATTTCCTTAGGAGGAATGGCAGCCAAATTCAAATTAAGTCACAAGCATAACATGCAGAAGATCACAGAATATTCTGCACATTTCCTAAATATCAAAACCTAAAGTTCAAAAGCATCAAAATCTAAAATAGGTCTAACATATAAAATATGGCATAAAACAAGTGAATAGAGAGACTGAAAAGACTGATAAATAGAAGCACTGGGAACTACCAGTAATCACCCTCCGAGTATATAAAACAATTATCTATAAACAAAATTAATAAGTACATTAAATCTTTTTATATAAAAATTGGTTCACCCAAGTAATATGAAAACCTAAGAAATAGGTTTTATTGGCTAAGGATTATCAAATAGAAGGAGTTGTCAGCTTCACAGTGTGGTCTTATTCTAAAAAGATCAGTTGAATTCAACATTTATACCTGTTATGTTCCAGGCCCTAAACGCAACAGCAAAATGAGTAACAAACAGATCTAGGACGCCAGGGTCACAAGTGAGCAGAAGAGAGACCAACGCAAGTACACACACACACACACACACACACACACACGACGCGCTGCGGACTCTGACGAGTGCTAATAACAAGGGCAACAAACTTCGCCGGGAAGACAAAGAAGGGAGAGATGAATTTTGAGTAAACATCTGCTTATCGATAAGTCCAGCTCCAGTAAGATTACTGTTACTTTTACAATACCAAAACTTTGTCTAATGTCTGTTACTTTCTATGCCTAAATTTAAATTGATACTTTTAGAGCAGTTTTTGGAAAGAGAAATATTTAGATCACAGGAAGCAAACTTGTCCCCATCTATTCTTGTTTCAAATGGCAAAGGGAGCAAAAATAGCCATGAGTAAATCTATAGACTTTTTTCTCACTACCTTTCAGTTAAGAGTAGAGGTACAATCCCACTGAAAGGAAAACAAGTTCCCAAATGTCCCTGAAACCATTTTGTTTTCAAAAAAGTTTGACTTAAAAACAAAAGATGTATTCTACCATTTTTAAATGTTAGTGATAAAAATGTTTCAGCTAGTTTGAAATACTTTCCACATATATAAATAAAATTTATAATAAATATATATAATTTATACTTTATATATATATAATTTAAATTCATATAAATATAAATAAAATATGTAAATAAAAGTAAAAATAATCACATTTGATAAATAAAGTATTTCAAGCATAAATAATGCGGGCATGAATTCACTGACAGCACTTGGAAAAATGAGTTGCAAGCATGACTATTAATGAAAGTAACAAACTTTTTTTTTTTTTTAGATTTTATTTATTTATTTGAGAGACAGAGATCACAAGCAGGCAGAGAAGCAGGCAGAGAGAGAGAGGGAAGCAGGCTCCCTGCTGAGCAGAGAGCCCGATGTGGGACTCGATCCCAGGACCCTGAAATCATGACCTGAGCCGAAGGCAGCGGCTTAACCCACTGAGCCACCCAGGCACCATGAAAGTAACAAACTTAAAGAACCAGAAGTAGAAGGTACTCTGACATAAAATATTTTTTATAAGTCAGAATGAATCAGCCTCAAAAATCTGTTCACTCCATCACTTAAATTGTTTCAAACTTTAACTCATGAGTTATCTTGTAATGTAAGATTTTCATTGGTGTATATACAGCAAAAGTTTTGCGTATTTGTCAAATATTATAACTTCAAAGGTTGAGCAATTATTTCCTATGCATCAAGCTGATATACAACTAAAAACTAAAATACATTAACATCATTAACTTTATATATTGGTACTACCAGTAAGTATATTAAATGCATCTGAAACAGTTTTCTTTTAAACTGGCATAATGTAAGTTAATGTTACTGACAGATAATGAAGGGCTCCATTCAAAATTGAAGGTTAACTGGCTATTTCATTAATTTTTGTTGAATAAAGTTGGACAGAAATAGTTTGACTTTCTCAACAGCAGACTATTATATTAGTTCCAAGTATTAAAATGAAGGAAAAGTAAAATTAATCAAAAGAAGCATTTTTCAGTTTAACTGCAAGAAAACCAGATATCAAAGATTTCAGTACTAATCTAGACCACTTATTAGTTCTATGACTTTGAGCTAATCCAAAGCCTGCTGATTCTAATGTAAAATAAAAATTATTATATGTATTTTGCCAAATTCACAGAATTTTTCAGGGACTCGAGGGAGACAGTATAGACAAAACTAGAAGGAAGTAGCATAGGGAAACATCCTCTCACATGCTGTTGATGACAATTTTTTTTCAAAGATTTTATTTATTTATTTGACAGAGAGATCACAAGTAGGCAGAGAGGCAGGCAGAGGGGGAGGGGAAAGCAGGCTCTCCACTGAGCAGAGAGCCCAATGTGGAGCTCGATCCCAGGACCCTGAGACCATGACCTGAGCTGAAGCCAGAGGCTTAACCCACTGAGCCACCCAAGCGCCCCTGTTGATGACAATTTTGAGGGACAGGTTGGCAGATTAATAAAAATTTAAATGTCTTGATGATGACAGCTTTGTAATAGAGCTTGAAGTCCGGAATTGTGATGCCACCAACGTTGGCTTTCTTTTTCAATATCCCTTTGGCTATTCGAGGTCTTTTCTGGTTCCATATAAATTTTAGCATTATTTGTTCCATTTCTTTGAAAAAGATGGATGGTACTTTGATAGGAATTGCATTAAATGTGTAGATTTCTTTAGGTAGCATAGACATTTTCACAATATTTATTCTTCCAATCCAGGAGCATGGAACATTTTTCCATTTCTTTGTGTCTTCCTCAATTTCTTTCATGAGTACTTTATAGTTTTCTGAGTATAGATTCTGTCTCTTTGGTTAGGTTTATTCCTAGGTATCTTATGGTTTTGGATGCAATTGTAAATGGGATTGACTCCTTAATTTCTCTTTCTTCTGTCTTGCTGTTGGTGTAGAGAAATGCAACTGATTTCTGTGCATTGATTTTATATCCTGACACTTTACTGAATTCCTGTATAAGTTCTAGCAGTTTTGGAGTGGAGTCTTTTGGGTTTTCCACATATAGTATCATATCATCTGCGAAGAGTGATAATTTGACTTCTTCTTTGCCGATTTGGATGCCTTTAACTTCCTTTTGTTGTCTGATTGCTGAGGCTAGGACCTCTAGTACTATGTTGAATAGCAGTGGTGATAATGGACATCCCTGCCGTGTTCCTGACCTTAGCGGAAAAGCTTTCAGTTTTTCTCCATTGAGGATGATATTTGCGGTGGGTTTTTCATAGATGGCTTTGATGATATTGAGGTATGTGCCCTCTATCCCTACACTTTGAAGAGTTTTGATCAGGAAGGGATGCTGTACTTTGTCAAATGCTTTTTCAGCATCTATTGAGAGTATCATATGGTTCTTGTTCTTTCTTTTATTGATGTGTTGTATCACATTGACTGATTTGCGGATGTTGAACCAACGTTGTAGCCCTGGAATAAATCCCACTTGGTCGTGGTGAATGATCCTTTTAATGTACTGTTGAATCCTATTGGCTAGTATTTTGTTGAGTATTTTCGCATCTGTGTTCATCAAGGATATTGGTCTATAGTTCTCTTTTTTGGTGGGATCCTTGTCTGGTTTTGGGATCAAGGTGATGCTGGCCTCATAAAATGAGTTTGGAAGTTTTCCTTCCATTTCTATTTTTTGGAACAGTTTCAGGAGAATAGGAATTAGTTCTTCTTTAAATGTTTGGTAGAATTCCCCCGGGAAGCCGTCTGGCCCTGGGCTTTTGTTTGTTTGGAGATTTTTAATGACTGTTTCAATCTCCTTACTGGTTATGGGTCTGTTCAGGCTTTCTATTTCTTCCTGGTTCAGTTGTGGTAGTTTATATGTTTCTAGGAATGCATCCATTTCTTCCAGATTGTCAAATTTATTGCCGTAGAGTTGCTCATAGTATGTTCTTATAATAGTTCAAGACAGCATGGTACTGGCACAAAAACAGACACATAGATCAATGGAACAGAATAGAGAGCCCAGAAATAGACCCTCAACTCTACGGTCAACTAATCTTTGACAAAGCAGGAAAGAATGTCCAATGGAAAAAAGACAGCCTCTTCAATAAATGGTGCTGGGAAAATTGGACAGCCACATGCAGAAAAATGAAATTGGACCATTTCCTTACACCACACACAAAAATAGACTCAAAATGGATGAAGGACCTCAATGTGCGAAAGGAATCCATCAAAATCCTTGAGGAGAACACAGGCAGCAACCTCTTCGACCTCTGCCGCAGCAACATCTTCCTTGGAACAACGCAAAAGGCAAGGGAAGCAAGGGAAAAAATGAACTATTGGGACTTCATCAAGATCAAAAGCTTTTGCACAGCAAAGGAAACAGTTAACAAAATCAAAAGACAACTGACAGAATGGGAGAAGATATTTGCAAATGACATATCAGATAAAGGACTAGTGTCCAGAATCTATAAAGAACTTAGCAAACTCAACACCCAGAGAACAAATAATCCAATCAAGAAATGGGCAGAGGACATGAGCAGACATTTCTGCAAAGAAGACATCCAGATGGCCAACAGACACATGAAAAAGTGCTCCATATCACTCGGCATCAGGGAAATACAAATCAAAACCACAATGAGATATCACCTCACACCAGTCAGAATGGCTAAAATCAACAAGTCAGGAAATGACAGATGCTGGCGAGGATGCGGAGAAAGGGGAACCCTCCTACACTGTTGGTGGGAATGCAAGCTGGTGCAGCCACTCTGGAAAACAGCATGGAGGTTCCTCAAAATGTTGAAAATAGAACTGCCCTATGACCCAGCAATTGCACTATTGGGTATTTACCCTAAAGATACAAACGTAATGATCCAAAGGGGCACGTGAACCCGAATGTTTATAGCAGCAATGTCCACAATAGCCAAACTATGTAAAGAACCTAGATGTCCATCAACAGATGAATGGATCAAGAAGATGTGGTATATATACACAATGGAATACTATGCAGCCATCAAAAGAAATGAAATCTTGCCATTGGCGACAACATGGATGGAACTAGAGCGTATCATGCTTAGCGAAATAAGTCAAGCAGAGAAAGACAACTATCATATGATCTCCCTGATATGAGGAAGTGGTGATGCAACATGGGGGCTTAAGTGGGTACGAGAAGAATCAATGAAACAAGATGGGATTGGGAGGGAGACAAACCATAAGTGACTCTTAATCTCACAAAAGAAACTGAGGGTTGCTGGGGGGAGGGGGTTTGGTAGAAGGGGGTGGGATTATGGACATTGGGGAGGGTATGTGCTTGGGTGAGTGCTGTGAAGTGTGTAAACCTGGTGATTCACAGACCTGTACCCCTGGGGATAAAAATATATGTTTATAAAAAATAAAAAATTAATAAAAAAAATAAAAATTTAAATGTGCATCCCTCTGATCCAGAAATTCTATGTAGCCTACATAAACACTTGTCCAAATTCACAAGGGCTCATGTACAAGGATATTCATTGTGATAATATGGGTAATCATGAAAAACTACTAGAGAACTTAACTGGTCACCAGTTGAATACTGGTCAAATATATCACAACTATAGTAGAGAACCATAAAAAAAAAAGAGTAACTCTTACATGTATTTGTTTTTATTTTTATGATTTTATTTAATTATTCATGAGAAAGAGAGAGAGAGAGAGGCAGAGGGAGAAGCAGGCTCCCCAATGCGGGACTCAATCCCAGAACGCTGGGATCATGACATGAGTCAAAGGCAGACATTTAACTGACTGAGTCACCCAGGCGCCCACTTACATGTATTTGTATGTTATCTCTTATGAGGTGTATTGTTATGTGACTCCTGAGGAAATTCATAAAACTAGCATAGGATAAGCCTCAAGAATTGACAGATTCCGTGGCCATTTGCATCCCAAACAGGGAGTGACTGAAAATTTGAAAGTTCCTCCTGGGAAATGATGAGGCCATCACTATTTTTGTATCAAACAAGTTTTATTATCCATTTTATACCCTTCCTTAAAGCTAAGTAAATTTAGTGCTGAATAAAGCCTATTATGTCTTGTGAGTTTGTTAATCCAAACCCAAGACCACCTTTGTATTCTACACACCCAACTCTTCAACAGTGACTACTGTGAGGAATGAGCATGGGGTCATGGAGAAGACATTTTTTTTCCCCATTCCTTACATTACATGCTGTGCTGTTAAAAATATTTGTACAAGGAATTTGAATATTGTAAATTATAATTTTAAAACCAATGGTAATAACTAAAAAGGGGAAATACACATAAAATAATAAGAATAATTCCAGATCTAACCCCATTATTAAAAGGAATCAAATATTTTGTCAGACTTTGCCAGGACTGAATTAAAGATGCCTATCGTTAATCTAAAGGAAAAGTTAGATGCAGAATCTTATTTAGAAGAAGTCTTACGGTATCTGTAGAGCACTAAATAACTCCAGTTACCCAACTTCTGTTTATTTTCAACACAGATCCTTATCCCCAGTACCCCAAAGTTTCAATTAGTCTTTGTATGGCCCAAATCAATCTAATCTGTCAATTACTGGTTTGAGTCAGGATTCTTTCCCTGCCAGACATAGAAGACCACCGAATCCCCAATTTCTATCCTTAAGGACGCTCTGGCATCTATATGAGGTAGTCCAGTCATGGGGGGTAAAGGTAGTTCCTTCTGGTTAAGACTCAGAAACAGTTCACTAACATATACACATTAATAAGGAAAGGATTCCTTATTTCCTAATAAGGAAATTACTGATAAGCATATGAGTGCACACACAACTACACAGATGCCAGTAAAAGGTTAACTATCAGGTATTACAGAGAATGGTAGTGTTTTTATTATGGTAAGAGCAGTTAACATGACATCTACCCTCTTAAAAACTTAACAATGCAGTATTCTTAACTACAGGTGCAATGCTGTATAAGAGATCTCTAGAACTAGTATCAACTCTTCATTTGCTGCTTCCCTTAGCTCATGGTAACCACCATTCTATTCTCTGCTTCCAGGTTTGACGGCTGTATCTACCCTCATACAAGGGGTTCCATGCAGTATTTTTCCTTCTGTGTCTGAATTCTTTCACTTAGCTTAATATCCTCCAAGTTAATCCATGTTTTCACATCTTGCAAGATTTTCTTCTTTTTAATTTTTTTTATTTGGAGGTAGGGAACCCCCTTTCACCCATTTCTCCTATCCCACTTCTGCTCACTCCAGCAACCACCAATTTGTTCTCTGTATATATACGGTCCTGTTGTAATTTTTTGGTACTAGATCTATGGCTCAGAAATATTTTCTCCCATTCCGTAGGTTGCATTTTCACTCTGTTGCACAAAAGCTTTGTGGTTTGACATAATCCCGATGATCTAATTTAGCTTTTGTTGCCTGTGCTTTTAGTGTCATATCCATGAAATCACTGCCAAAACCAATGTCATGAAGTTTTTCCCCTATGTTTTCTTCTGAAAGTTTTATAGTTTTGGACTTTACATTTAAACCTTCAATCCATTTTGCATCGAAGATAAGTGTTTTTAACCAATTTTCATCATTAGAGACAATACTTAGCAGTAATTCACACTTCATACATACTTAAATCAGACAAGAAGCTCTAAATCAATGAATTCTTCCAGAAATATCTCTTGCTTAAAAACGTTTAATTTACCAACAGTTATTTTCTGCCTGTGTTAAAAACTCAACCATATAATGAAGCCCAATAAGAAACAGATGTTATTTAAGAATTCATGAAAGGCTTTCCTTAATGAATTATTATCTTTAAGCACATCTGGGTGTCCACTTCGTTTTTTTTTTTTTAAAACACTTCATAGAAAACCAGAATGTCTGCTTAGGATATTTCTGCTATTTAAAACAGAAGTTAAAGGATCTTCCTTGGAGATCTTCCATAAGTGGGAATGTTAAACATATTGACTAGTGATGAAAGAAAAAAAAACACATATAAGATACAATTATCTATATATTAAATAATACAGGTATTGATTTATATATATATATAATTATAACCGTAAGATATTGCTACAGTGGTACTTTTGCAAAGCAAAAGAGGACGGGGTTGGAGAAGATTTATTTTTGCACTCTCAGCCATAAGTGACATTAAATCTACACCCAAATCCAGATTTGGCATATGGCCCAATCTATGCCTTACAATCTCCTGCTATCCAGTCAAAAATAATGACACCACGATCCCTTTTCTACTGTCCTGCAACCAGAGAGACTCAGACCTGAGACTGAGAAGCTTGGGTCTATGGTCTATATCAACACAGAAAATGAAGTCAGTACAGTAAATGTAAAGCAAGCAGGCCATGGGCACTGTTAGGGGCCCATAGCAATAGCAAGTGTGAGGCATTAGCCTTTTCAATTATATAAGCTATAAATTCCCATTTGGGGCTCAGACCAATTGGGGTTGGGTTTTCTCTCATTTGAAATAGGAAGAGCCCTAACATACAAATGTTAATTTTTACTTCAAAGACACTGAATCTTCCTTCAGTTGTCAGAACCCTACCTTACTATGTCCCGAATCTATGACAGACCAAGTCCTTAAGAGGAGCTGCTTATTTCTGTAGATAGTATCTACTAATAATAGACCATCACCAGCAAAGCTTGGATTACGGTCATGGTTAACAGAGATGGATAAGCATGCTTTTCCTATCAAGACATTATTTCATGTGGAAACACTTTCATTCAGAGGAGTTCATGAATTTATACTGAGAGAAACAGTAACAATTTACTTTGCTCATAGGAGTATGGAAATGTGTAATTATTTGCTGTTTAGATAACTCAGTTTTAGATGAAAGGTTTTTGTACAATTATTAAAAGGCTCACATTATTTGCAATAGCCTGAAAAGAATAAACGGCATACTCTTTAAATTTTAGTTAAGTCAGTAGCACAGAATTTTCCTTATTTCAAATAAAAAGCAAGTGGTATTTATACTGAGCATCTATATGCACAGTGCTGTGCTAGTCTTAATGATCTGGTTCATGCCATATAATGAAGATTTTTATTATCTATAGGTAAATGTTGCTGTGTAAATTCTATTATTCTTTCTCTCTTCTGCCTTCTCTCCCCCACCCCCCGCCCAGTTAAGCACCTTGGAGATAAAGCATGACATTTAGTTATCCTTGATGTAATTTATAAAGTCTAAAATCAGGTAGCTCTTTAACACTGAGTGATACCAAATACCTCATTACTAAAAAGTCTTAAAAACAGCCAAACATCAACTGTTTATCCTAAAGTAGCGCAGTGAACATTTTTTTAAAAGACAAGTAAAGCTGGGGCGCCTGGGTGGCTCAGTGGGTTAAAGCCTCTGCCTTCGGCTCCGGTCATGATCTCAGGCTCCTGGAATCAAGCTCTGCATCGGGTTCTCTGCTCAGCAGGGAGCCTGCTTCCTCCTCTCTCTCTCTGCCTGCCGCTCTGCCTACTTGTGACCTCTCTCTCTGTCAAATAAATAAATAAAATCTTAAAAAAAAAAAAAAAAGACAAGTAAAGCTCATAATGGGTAAAAACTGCAAATAGCTAAGCAGCACAGAAAAAAACGATCTTATATATGAGAAGGTAGCATATGCATGTTTGTCCATACGTGAGTTGTTGAAAACATGGCTGAGTACATCCTCAAACATTACATATTCACTGAAGACCAGCCATTCTTTAAGGATAAGGTGGCAAATGTGCATGCTCCATCTACACTTTCTAAGAAACATACAATCAACTCTTGCTGGTGTTTATAACACAGGGTTATTGGACACTATTCACATTTAGGGCTTTTGTTGTGAGGGGTCATTCAGTGCATTGCAGAATGTTTGCCAGCACCCTTGGCCTCGACCCACTAATTGCCAGTAGCAGCCCCAAGTTATGATGACCAAAGTCATCTGCAGACAACTTACATACAGCTCAGCACCTGCCCATAATCCCACAATATCCAGCTCTAAGGCAGATTGTTAATTGCTCTTCTGTAAACCTCCAAATTAAAAGCAAGACTATCGCCTAGAAAACACATTCTACCTAGCTACCAAAGTCAGATGCATCAGCAAAGCAACTCATGTCCTAACTAAATTGCCTTCACTTCTATTCCAGACACAAATCTACCATCATTAGAGGATAAGATGTAGACTTTTTGAACCTTCAGTCAGACTTCTCATATAATCTCTACATGACTGGATATCTAGGGTACTCTGGGTAATCCTCTAGCATGGTCCCACACTCTATTTGTACCTCATATTCATTAGTCCCTGTTACTAAATTAAATTATTGCCACCGTTACAAAAGGTAAAGCCAAGTCCTTCTGACTGTCTTCTGGGAACTGCTGGGTAGTTCCCATCAAGTCCCACACCGGAAAAGAACCACCCCTGCACAGTTAGCACCCTAGATAGTGAGCACGAAAAGTGATAACTTCTATTAGCTCAATTCACTTCAAAATATACAGAGATTGGTAAGGTGGGGATAATAAAGTAAGGAGAGGTGGCAAAACTGTATAAATGAGCAAAATTAGTAAAATCAGAACTACTAGAAGGGTTGAAATAGAAGGAAAAGACAATGATGGGGCCTGATCCACTCAGCAAAAATAAAAACCTTTAAATAAAAATCCCTTTGCTGATGCAAATAGGTAATACACTAGAAGGGAGAGAGGTTTGGAACCTATCTGCATCCCTGGCCTATTCCTTTGGTACCAGAATTCCTTCCCCTATCCATTTTTCTTGTGAATCTGTGTTAAAGGCCTCAGAACTCTCATGTAAGACATAATTCAAATGAGTGATTCACTGTTGCATTTATCAAAAGTGAAACATATCAAAATCAGATGTTTGTTACACAAGAAACTGATAACATTTATCTTATTTTGTAGATAAAGAAAAAAAAAACCCTACAGATAATGTCTATACTTTCGCTAGTACCTCTGACATCTTTATAAAATATTTTAACACAATTTATTGAGAGTTTCTAGCAAACAAATCCATTCTCTTAAACTCATCATTAAATGTAAGGGGTAATAATAGGTTAACTTCAGTAATTGGGCCTTACTATAAAAATAATTAGAAACTGAGAAATAATTACATATTATTACTACCAAATAATGTAAGAATTTCACATTATAATCTTACAGCTTGACTATGCTTGTTTTCTAACTGAGCACAATTATAACCTAATTCTCCTTCCTGCTTAGGGGATTAAAAAAAAAAGTAGCAGTGGGGAGCTATTTGAAGGCAATGAGTGATGAGTAGAAAGAAGAAGAATTAGGGATAGTGCTTCTAGAAGAAAGTGGAAATAGGGCGTGTGGGTGGCTCAGTTGGGTAAGTGTCAGCTTTCCGCTCAGGTCATGATCCCAGAGTCCTGGAATCAAGCCCCGCATTGGGCTCTCTGCTCAGCAGGACCTTGCTTCTCCCTCTCCCTCTGCCTGCTGCTCCCTCTGCTTGTGCTCTCTCGCTCTCTCTCTGTCAAATAAATAAATATAATCTTTAAAAAAAAAGGAAAAAGATGGAAAGAACAGGAATCTGTGCGTTCAGGTTAAAAGCAAGAGGTGACTACCTGAAAACTCTTTACACCCAGAATCATACCATGTGGGATGAAGTAGAATTCAAGGGGGCAGTGTTTCAGGGGGTGCATAAGTGCTTTATTAACTGCCCCACTTCCTAGTTTGTAAGCTATCTCAGAGCATGGTTAAGAGATACAATTTATCTTCTTTAAAGCATAATTTATCAAGTTATGAGAAGGCTTATTTTTAAAGCAATTAAACAAAGGCCAGTTGCTTTGGCCCTTAGCCAGATAAGGGAAAAGGTGTTAAGAGATAAAGTTGAGAGCCAGTCAAAGACCACATTAAACTCTATTCTATACCATGACCTGTTTAAGTATAAAGGGAAGTCATTAAGGGCTTTCAGTTTGAAACTGTTGTCATCCAACTTACATACTAAAGACAGTTCTACGTAGGGAACAGATTAGATGCAGACAGGAGTGGAAGTCCCCGAATTAGTTAGGAAGAAAGATGGTGGCTTCTACCAAGAGGGCAGCAGGCAAGGCGGGGAGAAACAAATGTGCCTTAAGATACATTGGGAGCTGGAAGTGACTGTTGGCTGATGAACTGGATACGGAGGGCAGTGCAAAAGGAGTCGCAGATTCCTGACAAAACATTCCCCAACCCCTTCAGTATCCTGCCAAGTCTAAGGAGCCATTTCCTTCTTACTTCCGCTTATGTACTCCTCATGACCTTCTGGCCACCCTCAAGCCTGACACCGTAGCTCACACCGCAGGCATTCCATTCCATAAGGGCTTGCTGCACTGAATGGAAATATGCCACAGCCAAAACGTCTTTGAATGGCTCCGGCTATTCTCGATTTTAAAAAGTACTTTCTGTCTTAACTCAAGAGGGCACGAAAGGTCTTGTGGGACACTGAGTTTATTACGTATTTTCCTGTAGGGATTTGGATTAAAATTCTAGCCGGAGGGATAGAACAGAGTTCAGTTATAAACTGCACTTTTGTACACTTCTCCATCTGTGCACCCTTTTACAGCAAAGGATTGAAATAATTCATATGAAGTGTGCCAAGAAAAATATTCCTACCATTGTTAATCCTAAATTATTACTTTCAAAAAAATATAGTACAGACCTGAAGGAATCTTCTGTAGAATGTATCTTATAAATCGAGAACAATTTAAAATACAGCAAAGAATAAGGGAATACCTCTGTGACCTCCACCTAGAACTGCCAATTGTTTTCATTCAGCAGGTATCGACATCAATCTACATAACCCTCCAGACAGATTCTAGTCTTCTCTCATTCGTTTGTAGGCAGGTACCGAACGAGCATCAACTCCAGGAGTCCAGCCAGCAATAACCAGACACAGGCCCACCTCTGGAGGAGAACAATCTAGACCTATAAAATATAGTAGCTACTGGCCATTGCGTGCTTGAGCATCTGAAATGCAGCTAGTCTCAACTGAGATGTGCTGCTCCAAGTGTAAAATCAACACTAGATTTTGAAGACCTAGTACAAAAAGATTATAGAACGTGTCAATAATGTTATACTGGTTCTATGTTGAAAATATATTTTTAATAAATTGTGCTAAATACGACAGTATTATAATTAATTTCTCCCGTTTCTTTTTACTTTAACATGACTACAAGAAAATTTAAATTTTTACTTGTGGCTCATACTATATGGACCAGTACTGGTCAAGAGGCTAGGAGAGGGGTGCCTGGCTGACTCAGTCAGACCATCCAGCTCTTGACCTTAGGGTTTGGAGTTCGAGCCCCATGTGGGCTGAAGAGACTACTTAAATAAATAAATAAAAACTTGAAAGACAAGAAGGAATGAGAGACAAGTATAGTAACACAGTGAGGTGGACCAAGTTCAAATCTCGACGGGAGTGTGTAGAAAGGACAAAGCCCATTCAGCTATTTAGGCACAAAAGACAAACCACAGGAACTAAAAATAATGTCTTCTTATTTGAAAAATATGAGTTAGCTAGATGGGAAAAGAGGAAAGAAAGAAATCATTCCAGGCAGAAGCCCGGAGTCAGGAGTCAAAAACTAGCTACACTGGCAGAAACAAGGTTTAGTCACGTTACCCCTTGTAACCCTGGGCAAAAATCAGCATTTTTCATTTAACATAACAATAATCATATTCTTGTATTATTTCTTCTTCTGAAGGAGGAAACTTCAGACAACCGAAACAAAACTTTTTACAGAAAATAATTTCTAACCAATTACCTACCTCACAGTACCAATTTCATACTTCTGTACTATCAGAATCACAGACATCTGAAGGGTAAGCATTTGTGTAAGTAAAATGACAAGGGAACACATTACCCAAGACAAAACCCATCACCCCACCCCATATATGAACCTATTATATCACAAAGGAAGAAGCTCAAGAGTATTTTACAACCTCAGGGCTTTCGCACAAGTCTTGACTCCAAACTACATGAGAACAGTAGATCTTCATATTACAGCAATAAAAAAAAATATTATCACTAGCTTTTCTCTGTTCTAGGGCCTACAGGTGAATTTATCATTTTATTATTGTTTTAATTATGATGCAAAATTAGAATTTTGATCCAACTCCGTGAACGACACAGTAAGCTACACAAAGCAAAGAAAGTCTTTTATTTATTCTAGTTCTATCTCAAACACCAAACATTACTGAAAACACTTTATTTTATTCATTCATTCATTTATTCATTTATTTATTTTAAAGATTTTATTTATTTGACACAGAGAGAGAGATAACAGGCAGAGAGGCAGGCAGAGAGAGAGAAGGGGAAGCAGGCTCCCCACTGAGCAGAAAGCCCAATCCGGGGCTCAATCCCTGGACCCTGAGACCATGACCTGGGCCGAAGGCAGAGGCTTTAACCTAATGAGCCACCCAGGCGCCGCTGAAAACACTTTCATTAATGAGTGAAAACCAAAAACACATATCAATGGAAATGTAGAAAAGGCAAAAATAAAAATACTGAGACTTGTTGCTTGGATGAGAGGTTTTTAACAGGACTTTAAAAAGAATTAATTTCAACAGCTGGAAATTGCATTTGGCTCATGTTAAAGAAACATTGCTGTTGCTGTTTGCAAACATGATGAATGGAGAGCAGCTTGCAAGCATGATGGATAAAAATAAATTATTTCATTATGCAAAATGTGTTTCATTGTTGGGTTTGTAAATCTGAAACAATTACATTACTGCACGGCAGCCGAGCTGCTGTTTTCACTGACTGGCAGGGGTTTCTTTTTTTCTCTCGGATTTTTACTTTTTCTTTTTAGCTGCAATGTTTGAAAATAACTTTTGGTATCTGACAGAAACTAAAATAACTATCTCCTTTCCCCACCAAAGTATAGAACCGATAATTATTTTACCCCTCTGTATCTTTGTTCCCTGGAACATAAAAAGCAAATACTACGAAGAATTCACAGGTAGGAAACCAGTGCCCCAAGATCAGGTCGCCCACAAGTAGAAGTTACTCCCATTCTTTTGATAAGATGTATTCAACTTGCTTTAATAATTGATAGGACATACAACGTCATAAATGCACAAAGAAGTACAATATAGCCCAGAGACATGAACTGAGATGGAAATATTGATCTATACAATACAGCGAATAAATGCAACACCAGCATGTGCCCTCAAACAAACAAGTCTCACAGTACAGTGATGCCCCTCTTGTTCACAGTTAACCCATCTGAGAAACCCACGCAGACAGTAAAATCCAGTGCTCAGGAAAAATAATTAGCCAGAAGAAAAATCACCAAGCAATGGAAAGGGGAATGGGAAGAGCCATGAAGCCAAATCTTTTCTTTTCTTTTCTTTCTTTTCTTTTCTTTTCTTTTTTTTAAAGATTTATTTATTTATTTATTTATTTGACAGACAGAGATTACAAGTAGACAGAGAGGCAGTCAGAGAGAGGAGGAAGCAGGCTCCCTGCTGAGCAGAGAGCCCGATGCGGGACTCGATCCCAGGACCCTGAGATCATGACCTGAGCCGAAGGCAGCGGCTTAACCCACTGAGCCACCCAGGCGCCCAAGAATTTTTAAACATGAGTGCTTCAAGTGGCCTGTGAGTGGCTCAGTCGGTTAAGCGTCTGCCTTTGGCTCAGGTCATGATTTCAGTGTCCTGGGATAAGCCTTACAGTGGGCTCCCAGCTCAGTGGGGAGCCTGCTTCTCTCCCTCCCTCTATCATTTACCCTGTTTGTGCTCTCTCTCTCAAATAAATAAATCTTTAAAAAAAAAAAGAAAAGAAAGATGAGTGTTCCAAGACAGCAGAGTAGACAAGTCTCTGTTCTCTATCCATCCCAAAATAACAGAATGAAAAAGAAATGAAGATTCCATCTTCGATAAAATTAGGCAAAATCTGTTGCCCCATCACAGGGTGTGACAAAGTGCCCCCAGAGGCAGTGAACTCAAGCAAGGGTTGGGAAGAGACTGAGAAGAGCTCTTTGGCGGAAGGTTCAGATACAGAAATCAATGTAGGAAGTACTGTCACTGAGATAAGGTGCGGAAAGTAGAAAAAACTGAACTGTGAGCAGCCTTCTGGCTGCCCCCGAGGTTGTAGCAGTGAGTCAAGGTCAAACAAAGTCATGAAGCCCTTCATGGTGCCTGAGGAGGGATTCCTGCTACCCCTGCCCTCCCACTCCCCACACAAACCAGCTTCAGATCAATTTATTTAAAGATCAATAGAAAAAGAACTGGGCCGAGAAGTTATAGGAGAGAGGGGGGAGGAGGGAAAGAAATGGGATAGGAAGAAGCAAGCAGGAAAAGAGAGGAGGGGAAGCCACCAGAAAAATACTGCCACCACGCAATGAAAATCATGACCAGAAATATCATCACGACTCAAAGAAAAGGCAAAAACATTTGAGAAGAGTTAGAAAAGCTCTTGAGAGATATGGCAAAGTCACAGAAGAAGATGAATTATGAGTGTAAAGAGTTCATCAAGGAAATTAAACCTAAACAATACGTTCTTGGAGGCAGAGTGAGCATCACTAAGACACACGTTAGATAAAACTGAGAAATGAGTGAAAATAAAATGAAATTAACAAATTAGAAAAGACTAAAAAGAAAGTGAGAAATGGGAGTTTTTTTAAAAAAATTGCACATGTATAACTACTTTCCCAAGAAGAAAACAGAACAAATCAAAGACCAATTTTCCAGGACCAGAGGGAGACTTAAGCCCATGGATTGAGAGGGCACACGCATGCCAAGAAAAACCAATACATAATGATAGTGAGTCAAGTCTAATTAAAATTGCTGGTACTTATAGATAAAAGTCCAACTGTATTCTTCATTCAGGGGAAAGACTTCTCACTAGCCTCAAACATTCAATATACTTGAGGAACTGAAATGATTCCAATAAAGTCCTTAAGAAACTAAAGTGTTTTCTGTCAGACTCTAAAGGAAACAAATACCCATCTTGAAACATTTTAAATCCACGAAATCTCATTCCCATTGAGTTTCTCACACACACACACACACACACATATATATATCTTGTGTATATATACACACACACAAGACTATATATACACACAAGACGACTGGCTGCCTCTCCCATCAAAGCCTTTACCATCAGGTCTTCACTGACACCTTCCTTTGCCTGAAGCACCCCTCCCCCTGGCTCCCTCAGCCAGCTGCCTGTCTGCCACTCTGCCTCGGGTCAGCCTCCCTGTCCCTCTCTGTTTCCCCATCTCTCAGCTCCCCGTCAGAATCCCTGGGCATCCTCCCCCGGCCCTCCCCCTCCCCCGGCCCTCCCCCTCCCCCTCCCTCCCTGTCTCCTTCCTTCTCCCAACCTCCTTGTTTCTCTGGCTCTCTGCCAGCCTGTCTCCTTCCCGGATTGCCTGCCTCCTCATACACCAACGTCTCTCTTTTCTATGAAGAATTAACTCGAGCATCAGGTCTTTAAAATCTTTTCTGATGTCACTTATCTGGACTTGGTTCCCTCTCCATTTCTCATTAATTACTCATGGTGTGCTGTAAATAATGTATCTAAAATAAAGTAACTCCAAAAGATTGAAAATGGGCAAAGGCATACTTTATAAGTGAAACCAAAAATAAAGCAAGGATCATGTATCAATACCAGTATTTTCTTACTGCCTTTCCTCAAGCCGAGAAGATAAAAATATGACATGAAAAAATAATCAGTAAAGTATAATTAAGTGAAGTATATCAAACACTGTAATCTCAGTATAGATCTTTTTCATTGTCCATACAAAATTCACCAAAACTATATATCTAGGCCACAAAAAAGGTCACACAAATTCCAAATAGGAAAAACAGGACAAATAACACTCTATCACAGTGTAATAAAAACAGGAATCTACTGTCAAATAGAAAAAAAAAAAACCAGAAACCTAAGGGCATTTTGGAAATTTTTTAGTCTCTATGTCAAAAGGGAGGAGGAATAGAGTGGGAGGGTGGGTGCCCACTTCCAGCACAATGAACTGCTTATCTGGGGAAATAAGGAGCGGAGGGATCTGTACTAACCTCATCACGAACATAAAAAGGAACTATTTAAAATATATGGTATTGAATAGATGAGGAGAGTGTTAATTTCTGGTTAAGAACCACTAAATTATACCTGCTATCCTATTCAGCAGCTAAGGTTGAACGTTCAAAAACCTAACTTGGCTCTAGGTAACATGGCTAAGACACCACAGAAGGGGGACTCCACGGCCATGCTGTCCCACACCATGCCCCGTGTCCTTCCTTCCCCTAGAAGTTACACATTCTTCACATAGTCACAAGTCACAAAGCTCAAATATATCTTAATTCAACTGGACCTAAGACATCAATAACAGAAACACCACTGTTCTACATATCACCAGGAAAGAAAAAAATAAAATAAAATAAAACCATACCAATTAAACAATGACACAATGCTTTATTTCCCACTATGAGGCCATTTTACTTTATTTTACATGGTTTTTAAAACTAGATTTTAATAACATCACTCAAATGTTTTAATCAAAAGACTAAAACAAACTGGATGTGACTTTATAAAAACATGAAACTGTAGTCATTGACTCCTCCAAAAGTTAATATTTGCTTCACAAACATAAGCAAACCTAAGTTACTCGACTGTAGGCAGCTTCAATCTTGAGAAAACTCTCAATTATTTAAGAGAACTTACATATATTTATTCCACAAGTATAGACTAAGTAATATACTACTAATGACTGAGTAACTTCATCGATCAAGAATATTTCCCGTGACTTAATACAGGATAATGCGCAAATAGAAAAATAGTTTCATTACTAATTCCATAATATTTCCTCCATCTATTTTACAACATGATGTCAGAATTCAGGCTACTCAGACACTGTAAATATACTGTACTGGCAGGCAAGGGCAAAGTCTATTCAGGTAAAGCAAATTTAATATCTGTCAGCGATCACAAACCCGCCAAAGTTAATCTTTAGTAAGTTCACGGTCAGAATGGTGCTCAGCAAACTCACCTGGGACCCACCTGGGGAGCAAGATAGAAATGAGGACTCCTAGGGCACCCCCCACCCCGAAGGCCATGGGTAGAATTTATCACTAGACAAAAAGGCTTTTTTTTGCATAAAAATCTTTTTAATTTATTACAAAATAAAACACAGATTTTGTTTCTCCTGTGCCTAGAATGGTTATAATTTGGAAACAAAGGAGGCCTGAGGATACAGAGGTGTATTCAGATTCCCTTTGATGACGAAATAACTGAAGAAAACTATCCAGAAAAGACATCTTGAAATGAGGAGAAAAAGAACAATTACATACCCTCAGTGAACAAACTGTATTCAACCAGGATGCGTCAGTTTTTAAGTTATTTTTCTCTTTCCCTATTGTAACTGCAAATTGTAGATTTAACACATGAAAATTTTGTTCTAATCATGAAAGCAAAATATTTAAGATCGTATCTTAAAACTCGTAAGTTCCTCTTTTTTTTTAAGGCACTGAGTCTGGATTTGTCTGACACAACTCTATGTGATGATGGAAATGTTCAACCTCAGTTACCGCTGATAACATGTGGCCACTGAGCACTAGAAATGTGGCTGGTGATACCAAAAAAATGAATTTTTGAATTTATTTAACTGTAATTAATTTAAATTTAAATGGCCACATATGGCTAGTAGCTATTATACTGGAAACAACACAGTCCAAAAGATGAAGAGGTTATGAGATGCCTAAATTATAACCATTACCCCTATTCCTGCTTCTGTACCTTTGTTGCTAACCCATGAGGAGATGGAAAAATACCAGCAGACTTCCTATAGACACTCTGGAACCACACATCCCCCGCCCAGAATTGAACCTGACAGAATGGCTGCTCCCGGGCCCCCCATCCGGCTCTGGGCCAAGAGATAACAGCCATCTGATGCCAGAGAAACCCCCACCCGGAATTGGACATGACAGAATGACTGCTCCCGGACCCCCCATCCGGCTCTGGGCCGAGAGATAACAACCATCTGGCGGCTTGATAGGAAGATCCCGGTCAATCCTGAGGTGACACATACCCTAGCGGCACCAACTCAGCAGTTTGAAGAATGACAGCCCTTTGACCTAACCAATAATTTGTTCCCAGCCCTTTCCCGCTCTTTAGCGCGCCAGTCATATTATAGAGTTCCTTTTCGATTTTCCCGCGGTATGTGGCGATTTGTTACAAGATACTATGATGTATGCTAAGTCCCTGCCTCCCCAAAAATAGTGTATAAAAGATATTGTGATCCTGAGCTCGGGACCTCTTAGCGTCACCAGCAACGAGTGCGCGGAGGTCCAGGTTCAAACTCGTAATAAACGACCCTTGCTGTTTGGCTTTGACTCTGGACTCTGGTGGCCATCTTTGGGGGGTCTCGAAATTTGGGCACAACAGTTATACATCTAAAAGTTAATTTTGATCCTTTGAGGTGTAGGTGGAGACAGCTGTGAGATCCAGTTGAGTTGATTACGGCGGCACAGGTTAACTCACAAATGGGACAGCACAACCAGCAAACAATGCAGAACAAACTGACAAAATCACCACCACTACCAACAACTTAAAATCTTTAGTAATATAACCTTCTTTAATTTTCAAGGATTACTTCTTATAACAATCTCTTAAAAGTTTTTATTTTTTTCCTCCTACTATCTTCCTCCTTTAAATAAAAGTAGTAGTGAGGCACCTGGACAGCACAGTGGGTTAAGCATCCGACTCTTGGTTTCGGCTCAGTTCATGGTCTCAGTTTTGGGGAGATCAAGCCCTGCGGAGAGCCCCGTGACAGGCTCCGCAATTAGTGCAGGGTCTGCTTCAGACTCTCTACCTCTCCCCCTGCATGCTCGTGCGCACGCGCAGACTCTCTCTCTCTAAAATAAATAAATCTTTAAAATAACAAACAGAAGTAGTAGCGTATGTCTAACACAGCAGTCCCTGACGGCCCTGACCGTGAGGATTACATTCTTTCCCCTTCCAACTTCAGGTCTCCCCCTCCAGTTTTTCTTTTTAAACTTTCAGCTCATTTTTTCCTTTCCTTTTTCATAATCCAGCAACTATCCTCTCAGGCTTCCTCTCCAGACTCGAAAGTGCTCTTACTACTCACTGTCCTCTTCTTGCGTTTCCTTTATAGTCTCACTTCACATTTGCTTTTCTCCTACCTGGCCCACTATATAGCTGTCCTTTCCGTTCATTTCCTCTCCTTCCCCTTCTTATAAATAGACGCATGTTCCTACGGAAGAAACCTAAAGCTTTTCGCTCATTTAATGAGACTAGTATTTTTAAAAAGTCTTTTTAAAGTGGTTTAATTAACTTCAGAGCCTTCTCCTTTCCTGCTTCCTAAAGAAGAATTCGGTACTGACCTGGATACAGAGGAGACCCATGAACCACTCCCAGCACGCACAAGCACAGGCCTGCTCCTCCGAAGACGAGGCATCGTCATGATGCAAACCACTGACCCCTCTTGGCTCACCTTTATCGGAAGCTAAAGACACACTGGCTGGCACAATGATTCAAAGCAAATGCAACAGGAAGAAAGGAAATCATCCTCAAAAAAAGGACAAGGGAATGTGTATTATAAAAAAACTACATGGTTAGTCAAAATAGCCCACGTATGTATCACATTCAAGAATTTTAATCAACAGATGCATGTGGCATACATACCATATGGCCAATACTGTTGTGAAAACTCTCTGTGCCCCAGAAGTTAACTACCCACTTTAGAAACATAAATCCCTAAGAATTTGAAATAATACGAGAAAAAGAAAGAGTCCATTTTCATGGCACTGAGTGGTCACACTCATGTAAATTCTGAAAGGGAAAGATCAGTACAGGCCTAACTAAAGTCATCAAGGAGGACTTGACAGAAGAGGAAGAAACTTTTGGACTTTTAGTCAAAGGCAGGCAATCGATCAAAGAAGACAGAGGCCAGATTTACAAACCGAGCAGAGTGTACATCAAAGCAGAGAGGCAGGAGCGAGCATGCCCAGCACACAGGAAGGGGATCCAGGAGGGCAGCCTAAGAGGTTTATGTGGGTAAATAAAAAAAAATTGAGGTTATGACAAGGTCAGCTTATGGGAGAGACTGAATATCAGAAAAAGGAATTTCAATGGGGTCGAATAAGGATATGGTAGAAGCTAGGAAGACCGGTCCAAGAGATGAACGGCAACAGAAAAGAAAATGCAATCAGAGAAAAGGGACTTATTATAATGAGTGAAAGAAGATGGCAGCAGGGGGTATATGGAGTTAAAGGTGAATCAAAGAGACAGTTAAAGAATGAAGAAAAACAATAGGGTTTGAAAACATATCAAAAAGGGGAGAAGGAAAACAAGGAATCATCAAAGATGATTCAATGTTTCTATCTAGGAAAGCACAAGGAAAGACTGGCAGCCTGTTTGATCACAGCATCGAGAACATAAAAATCCCATCTGTTTTCACATCTTTCCCGGGCATCTGCCTTCAATCATGCATGCCAAATGAGGCCCTCCAGCACTTTTCCATAGAAGCAGCTTAGGTATATTATACTAATATTAAGTTCAACTACATAAAACACTTAGGGATACATTTTATAAACAGTCTCCTTATTTGTGAATGACAATGACAAGATATCTGCTATTTGCATCACAATCATCCAATGGAGAAGAGAACTTACGAACCAAAAATAGCCACGAGTTCTAATTGTTGAAGACGGAGGATGTGCACATGGGGAGTCATTAATTTGCTAAATTACTTAAAAGCTGACCACTTTTATCTGTTCAAATGAATCTAATCACTCAGAGGTCCCTTCTAAAGGTAATGATTATAGAATCTGACAATGTAATTTGTAAATAATTCTGACTAAAGTGCACATCTAACACACCATAGCCATTATTAAAACATAACTGCAAAAAATAGGTAACAAACCAAAAAACTCTACCTCATTCTACACTGCCCTTCCATACACCTCTGCGCAGTAGTTGAAGAATTAATAAACAGACAAAGCTATTCACTTCTAGCTTTTTAAAAAAACTGATTAATAAGAACAAGATAAATAAACAGTAAGCACTGGCATTATCCTTAAATACTACACACACTGCACAGCACCTCATGTCAATGCACAAGTTTCCACCTTGGATAGAGCTCTAAATATTAATTGATGTATTCTATATTCTGTCATTGCATCCTAATAAAACGTGGCACATAACTGAGTACATGAACATCAAGTATGAATTATGAAACTGAAATTCAGATTCAGCAAATTGTTCTTAATAAAGTAAACGTGGCTAACTAAGATCTTGAGATAATTTAAAATGCAAGAGACCCTCAATGCATGTGCTTCCCTAGGATGATTTTGGGATGCAGAACATGTTTAACCTTTCAGGATGTTCAATTTTTGGATCCCAAGTATGTATACCCTCCTAAAAATTTAAAAATTATAGGATCCAAGGATTCTAAGTCCTGAAAAATGTTTTATTATATTAAAAAGAAAAACGTAACTAAACAAAAATCCACAGTCTCACTTTCTTCCTTAGAAAGTTTTGTTAAGTACCTGAAAAAGGTTTTAATACTAAGTGTTTGAAGGAGGATATTTTCCATAAAGAAAAAATTAAGGACTAGATCGCACTATGCTTTAGAGTCATTAGCTTTTCAATGACAAAAGGAAATGAATCACCAGAGTTGTTAGAAGGTTTTGCTTTATTTTAAGCAGATAAATATAAATTTGCGGTTCAATTCTATCTCAGCTAACTTGTTTGTGACCTTGAACAAGTCTAACTTCCTCTATGACCATGGGCAAATCATTAAATCTCTTTGTGTCCACATCCATTAAATGGGGATCATAAGAACAGCTACTTCCCAGGGTAAGAATTAAATGAATCAATCTATGAAATCATCTCAGGAAGGTTTCTCACTTTGTTAAGCACTGTAAAAATATTAGCTCTCATGGCCACTGCGATCACTCCTACCACCACCATCCTCAAACATTTGAATTGCTACTGCCTTCATATAGAAAAATGCACATTAGGGTTCCTCCAAGTTCTTTTTCTGTGGTAAATAACTGAGTTTGGAGTTTTGGACACACAATCCTTCTCAGCCTTAACGAATAAAAACCGTCAAGCAGTAAAGTTAAAAATGGTTTCTGAAATCTAACAGCTCAGATTTAACGTTTCCATCCAAGAAAAAGGATACGTATACTTATAATTATTAGGAAAATTCTTTAAAATCTTATTTTGGTTTCTGTATGCATCTAACTTTCAAAGAATATTTTTTCTCTCACTTGAATGAGAAACTGCATACCCTCGTCACTTACTCCCCTCCAGCCACAAATACCTTCTTAACATTTCTCAGACACACCAACCCCATGGCTGGGGCCACTGCTGTTCCCTCAGCCAGAAATGTCTTGCTACCTGGGCTTTAGGTGACTAGTTTCTTCCGAAGTTTAGATTGTAACTCAAAACCTTTTAAAAAAACTAGTCCCTGACCACCTCACCTTTTGCTTTAATTCAATTTAATGGCCACTGCCTATTTTCATTTTCTTATTTACTCGTTTGTGATCTGGCTTCCTCCTATCCCCTCCCAATAAATGACAGTCCTCTCATGACAAAAGAAATCAGGTCTTATTTGCCATTTCGGTCCCAGAATGGTTGGTGTGTAGCACACATCCAACTACGTTATTTGTTAGAGGAGTAATTCTGAATTTCAATTTTTTTAAGTTCACTGTTAAGTTTTAATGCAGACTCATTAAAGAATTGCCTACAGACTAAATCATTAGCACTGTTTGTTCATACTGAAAAGATCTCTGAGATTCAGTATTTAATAGAATGCCAATTTTTGTCCTTGAAGAGATTAGGACCATTGATTTTCAGTATCTTTAAGCCACATTTTGAGCCAAAGGCTACTAATAAAATTATTTAAAAAAAAAAAAAAAGCTCTTATGAATTAATTTAGCACATGATGAAAAATCATGGGGAGGCATATCAGTGCAAAGAGGAAAAACATGCAAGCAGAAAGTAGGCAGCAGTGCTTCTGCTAAAGGGGTGCTTCTTTTAGAGTATAATACATATTTCCTTCATTCTGCAGGAAAAAAAAGCAACAGGACTGCTTAATTATGATACCCCAGTAAGCAAAGAATTAATTTTCAAAGAATATGTTTTATTAGAGTAAATACAGTCTCATACAAAATTAGGAAGAAATACTCCCAGGTGTTAACAGGATATTTTTGGATGATACAATTACAGATATTATTATTATATATCATTTTCCTTTGGTACCCTTTTCTTTCATTTTTTTGTTCCTCCAATCTATTTAAAAAAAAAAAAAACCTTAAAGGGGAAAAAAGGTTTACTCATTTCTCCTTCCCTCAAAACCCCTAAGCTATTCTCTGTATCATTTAGTTTTCTGTATGATGTATGTACGAAATGTATGATGTGTGAACATATCCATGATACCTCATGACTTATTTGGATTCCACTTGTAAGTGACCTCATACTCTATTTGTCTTTTACTGACATATCTCACTTAGCATAATGTTCCTGAGGTATGTCATATTATCTTAAGTGGCGAGATTTCTCTTTTTCTTGGCTGAAAAATAGTCGTCGCATGTGTATATACACCACAATTTCTTTCACCACTCATCCACTGATAGACACTGAGATTGTTCTCATACCTCAGCTATTGTAAATAAGTGTTTTGAATAAGTGTTTTCTTTTTCTTCTGATAAACACCCAGATGTAGAATTCTTGGGTCATATGGTAGTTCTATTCTTTTTTTTTTTTTTTTAAGATTTATTTATTTATTTATTTGACAGAGAGGGTGAGAGAGAGAGAGATCACAAGTAGGCTGAGAGGCAGGCAGAAAGAGAGGAAGGGAAGCAGGCTCCCTGCCAAGCAGAGAGCCTGATGCAAGGCTCGATCCCAGGACCCTGGGATCATGACCTGAGTCGAAGGCAGAGGCTTAACCCACTGAGCCACCCAGGTGCCCCTGGTAGTTCTATTCTTATGAGGAACTCCATTAGTGGCTGTACTAGTTTGCACTGCCAACAGTGCATGAGGGTTCCCTTTTCTCCACACCCTCTCCAACACCTATTATTTCTAGTCTTCTGATAAGAATCATTCTAACAAGTGTGAGGTGATAGCTCCATGTTGTTTTGATTTGCATTTCCTTGATGAGTAGATGTTGAGCATATTTTCATGTGTCTGTTGGCCATCTGGATGTCTTTTGAAAAATGTCTATTCAGATTTTCTGCCCATTTTTTACCTGGATTGGTTATGTTTTTGTTTTGTTACTGAGTGACACAAGTTCTTTAGATCTTTTGAGTAACAATCCCATAAGATATATGATATGCCATTGTCTCCCATTCTGTAAGTTACTTTTTCACTTTGCTGGTGGTTTCATTTGCTGTGCACAAGCTTTTTAGTGTGATGTAGTTTTACTTGTTTGTTTTCATTTTTGTTGCTTTAACTGTCAGATAAAAAAAAAAAAACCATCACCAAAACCTATGACAAGGAGCTTACTGCCTAGGTTTGCTTCTAGGGGTTTCATGGTTTCAAGTCCTGTATTTATGTCTTTAATATATTTTGAGTTCATTTTTGTGTATGGTGTAAGACGGTGATCAGTTTTATTTTTTGCATGTGGCTGTCCAATCTTCCCAACACCATTTACTGAAGAGATTATCCTTTCTCCATTGTACATTCCTGGTTCCTCTGTCATAAAATAATTGACCATGGATGTGTGGTTCACTTCTGGGCTCTCTTTCTGGTCCACTGATGTGTATCTGTTTTTATGTCGATACCATATTGTTTTAACTCTTATTGCTTTACAATATAGTTTGAAACAAGGGAGTGTCATGCCTCCAGCTTTGTTCTTTCTCAAGACTGCTTTGGCTATCAGGACATTTTATGTTTTCACACAAATTCTAGAATTTTTTTTAATTCTATTTCTGTGAAAAATGCCTTTAGAATTTTGATAGGGATTGCACTGAATCTGTAGATTGGTTTGGGTAGTATAGACATCTTAACAACATTTGCTCTTCCAATCCATAAACATGGAATGTTTTTCCATTTCTTGGTGTCATCTTTAATTTCCTTCATCAATGTCTTATAGTTTTCAATATAGAGGACTTTAAACTCCTCAGTTAAATATCTTCCTAGGTACTTTATTCTTTTTGGTTCAATTATAAATGGGATTGTTTTCTTAAATTCTCTTGCTGATAGTTCACTATTAGTGCATAGAAATACCACATATTTTTGTGTGCTGATATTGTATCCTGGAGCTTTAATGAATTTGAGCTTAAATGACATGTTAGACCAGATGAGCTTAACAGATATTTACAGAACATTCCATCCAATAGCAACAGAATACACGTTCTTTCCAAGTACACGCAGAATATTTTCAAAGATAGGTCATATTAAAACACATTAAATACATTAGAACAACTCTTAATAAATTTAAGAGGCTTGAAATCATATCAAGCATCTTTTCTAACCATAATGGTATAAAACTAGAAATTAATCACAAAAGAAAACCTGGAAAATTCACAATTCACAATTACATTAGCAATTAAACAACAAGCTACTGAAGTGGATAAAAGATGGATGGAGATAGATAAATCAAAAGAGAAATAAAAATAATACCTCGAGACAAGTGAAAATGGAAATGGAACATACCAAAGTTTATGGAACACAGCAAAAGCAGTTCTAAGAGAGAAGTCCATGGAGATAAATGCCTACACCTCAAGAAACAAGAAAAGTCAAATGAACAACCTAATTTACACCTCAGAAGACTAGAAAAAGAATAAACAAAGCCCCAAATTAGTAACAGGAAGGAAGGAATAGAGAAAAAAAAAAAAAAGAAATGGAAACTAAAAAAGACAATAGAAAAAAAAATCAATGAAAGCTGATTCTTTTTGACAATGTGTAGATAGGCTTACCAAGGGTGGGGGGAGGTGGGGAGAGGACTCAAAATCAGAAATTTGAGAGGAAAAAAAAAAGAAATTTAAAAGGAGATATTACAACTGACATGAAAGAAATACAAAAGATCATTAATAGACTACTATGAACAATTACATGCCAATAAATTGGACAACCTGGAAGAAACAGAGAGATTCCTAGAAACCTATATTCTACTAAGATTAAATGACAATGACACAGAAAATGTGAACAGGCCAATTTTTAGAAAAAAGTTTGTTCAGAGGATTCTCTTTAATTACTGATTCAAACAAAAGTCCAGGACTAGATGCCTTCACTGGTGGATTTTACCAAATATTTAAAGAAGAATTAATACCAACTCATCCCAACCTCTTCCAAAAAAACAGAAGAGAAGCGAATACTTTCAAATTGATTTTACAAGGCCACCAATATCCTGATACCAAAACCAGACCAGGATGTCACAAGAAAAGAAAATTACAGGCCAATATCTCTGACAAACACAGATGCAAAAATTCTCAGTAAAATATTAGCACACTGAATTCATCAATACATTAAAAAGATCATACACCATGATCAAGTAGGATTGATTCCAGGGATACAAGGACAGTTTAATATCCAAAGTCAGTGTGATATACCACATTAAAAATAATGAATAAATATCACATGATTGGGGCACCTGGGTGGCTCAGTGGGTTAAAGCCTCTGCCTTCACCTCAGGTCATGATCTCAGGGTCCTGGGAACCAGTCCTGCATCAGGCTCTCTGCTCAGCAGGGAGCTTGCTTCCTCCTCTGTCTCTGCTTGCCTCTCTGCCTACTTGTGATCTCTGTCAAATAAATAAATCTTTTTAAAAAATCATATGATCATCTTAACAAATACAGAAAAGGCTTTTGACAAAATATAACATCCATTTATGATAAAAACCCCAGAAAGCAGTTGGAGAGGAAACATATATCAACATAATAAAGACCATATATGCCAAACCAATGGCTAATATATCATACTCAAGGGAGAAAACATAAAATCCTGTCCTCTAAGATCAGGAATAAGATTAAGATGCTTGCTCTCACTACTTTTATTCAACATGGTATTGGCAGGCCTAGCCAGAGCAATTAGGCAAGAAAAAGAAATAAAATGCATCCAAATTGGAAAAAAGTAACATTGTCACTATTTATAGAAGACATTATATATACAAAACCCTAAAGACAGAAAATGTTGGAATAAATGAAATCGGAAAAACTGCAGGATACTAAATCAATACACAAAAATATGGTGCCCTATTTGGTTCCTTTGGTTTGTTTTTAACTTTGTCTAAAATCTTAAATTACATTTGAACTTTAAATTAAAAAGTTGGAGTTGATAAGACGGGCTATCTTTTGTCTTTCTTTTACATTTTCCATTTGTTTTTGTTCTTAAGAAACAATAAATGGAATACTGAATCCAGTTAAAGAAATAATCTAATACAGTCCTTAACAAGGAGAATACGACTTGGCAAACATCATCACTAAACTATAGATAGACTACATTCATGTAACTCCAAAAAAGCTAAAAGGATAGAAAGTGTACAAGGTTTTTAAAAATAACAATCCTAATAATGACTATAATTTATCAAGTACTTACAGTTTTCCAGAATTAGATATTCTCATTTAATCCTCATAGTAACCCAATAAGATGGATTTTATTATTTCTATTTATAAAATAAAAAATATAGGGACTCCACTGTAGACAACTGGGAAGCATACATGTATACACACACATGCACACACACACACACTCATTCCATAGATTTGCAGTGGGGATATTATACCATTCTCTCAATGTTTAAAAAATTTAATAAAAAAAACTCTTGGGGTACCCTGGTGGCTCAGCTGTTAAACATTTGCATTCGGCAGCAGGGGGCAGCCAGCTAGAGGGCTCCACTTCCATCTGTTTCTTGGTCTGGGGACTCTCAGAAGATTTCTCATATAGAATTTCACTTGAATAAAAGGATTTGGCAGGTAAAACAAAATTTAAAAGCTGTGAAAGATTATTCACTATACACATTTGTAATCCTACGTATTTATATTATAATCCTCTGCACATACATTTGAAATGAAGCTTGACAGAGCTCCAAACAAGAAACACACCACACGAATTAGGCCTGGTGAGGGCCTGAATTAGGCCAGAGATATTTCTATTTTAACCCAAGCACTTCATTAAAAAACATTAAACACAGTCTCTGTATAACATCAGTCGGTGCCTCTCACTCTTGCCAAAGTGTTATAGTGAAATGGAAGGATAAAATAAACAACTTTCCCAATCCTATTCATCAAGCTTGGATAATAAAGTGCTATTATTAGATCATCATGATTCTGAACCAAATGTGGAATCTCCATAAAACACAACATGGAAAGAGTAAAACTGCACATTTTTTCCTAAACTTGTTAAGGATGACCATTAAACTTCACTTTCCTCTGATAATTGTGATTTAGGCAGTAACCCAAAAAAGCATGAAAATAAATCGACTATTCTGTCTCTTCCTTCTCCTCATGCTTTATTTATTTATGGTGGTTGTAACTCTGCAACCAATAAAGAGTGGTAGTGAATACTGTGCGAAGGCAGCAAAGTCAACATGAACCAATAAAAGCAGGTCTTATCAGACAATAACAAAGTTATTAGCAAACCAGAGGTTACTGAGAAAGTAACACATAAATCCATGGCAAGACCTCAGATATGAATCTGTGTGTGCTGACTCCTGAATTTACCTAATATATGCTTTTAAACAGAAGATTGAATAAGCAAATCAAAATGTGTAAGTTCATTTCAAATGTCATTAACTAGCTGTCCAAATCATTACGTGATTATAATTGTCTAATTAGAAGGGAATATACTGAGAAATTTTAGAGGCAAGTCTGATGAAGCTGACATTTTTAAAACTAAGCAAATAATCAGAACCAGATTCATCTAAAAAATAGCCAACAGAAAAATTAAGCTTCAATTATTGTTTCTGTATATAATCTGCTCTCAGTATATTTCAAAATCAGCATGTTATCATGGATCACTCATTTCCTTAGAAAAATAGGAAAGGCTCTGCATGGTAAAAATTACAAAATGCTGATGAAAAAAATCAAAAATAACAAAAAGTGAAAGTCAGTTTTTAAGTAGGGTCTAGTTTTTAATGTTCAGGTAAATTCTGCTTGAACAGTACATAAATATTACTATTAAAATTCACATCTAATGGGACTATTTATTCTCCTGAGCAATCTTCTGTGGTAGCTTGAAGTCTGGTATAACAAATGTCCCATGTGTAAACTGGGGTGCTCCATACTTCAGATTTCTGGGTTGCTAAAACTGTAAATTTTCCTTATTTCAAAATAAGTCTTCCTCTCAGTTAAACACGTTGGTAAAAATAAAACATAAATAAGAGGACCAACCAGTAAGCTATCCTTTAAAAATCTTAATTATTTAAAATGTCTAAGAGTTTTATATTTACCTTCCCTTTTTACTAGCTACACATCAAAAACTGGATCTATAATATGTATCTGAAAGTTCTACTACTGATAAAACAATTGTTTCTTCATCAACTACAAAGGTAACATTCTTGAAAATCACAAGAGTATAAGAATCTTCAGTTAGAGAACCCAAAAGCTAATGAGAAAAATAGGATCGGTTATAATTAAATTCATAAGACAAAAAGCACAACTGCCTTTATGGTTGAGATGTGATATTTATGTTTTACTGTAAATATGGAACATTAAACAAAAATAAAGAAATTATGGTTGGGGTGCCTGGGTGGCTCAGTGGGTTAAGCCTCTGCCTTTGGCTCAGGTCATGATCTCAGGGTCCTGGGATGGAGACCCACATGGGGCTCTCTGCTCAGCGGGAAGCCTACTTCCTCCTCTCTCTCTGCCTGCCTCTCTGCCTACTTGTGGTCTCTCTGTCAAATAAATAAATAAAATCTTAAAAAAAAAAAAAAAAAGAAGTTATGGTTTACAAATCTTCAATGATCAGAGGGCACCTGAGTGACTCAGTGAGTTACGTTTCTGACTTTGGCTCAGGTCATGATCTCGGCATCTTGGGATCTACCGGCCCTCCCCACCCCCATTAGACTCCTAGGCAGATTCTAATTTCTCTCCCTGGATCTAGTGGCTCAGTTCTAATGAATAATATAGAAGTAATGGTAACTGAGCCTGGATCTATTGGCTCAGTTCTAATGAATAATATAGAAGTAATGGTAAGTGATTTCTGAAACTTGGTAATGAAAGATAGTACAGCATCTTCCTCACTCATGTTCATGGACTGATTATTCTGTGAGAAGGTAACCTCCATGTTGTACAGACACTCAAGCATCTCCATGGGGCATGCGGGACTCTCCTGTCAGCCATGTGAGAAAGCCATCCTCAAAGTGGGTTTTCCAGCCAAGTCAGGACTTATTTATTTTTTAAAGATTTTATTTATTTGTCAAATAGAGAGAATGTACAAGCAGGGAGAGCAGCAGGCAGAGGAAGAAGCATGCTCCCCGCTGAGCAGGGAGCCTGATGTGGGGCTCGATCCGAGGACCCCGGGATCATGACCTGAGCCAAAGGCAGACACTTAATAACTGAGCCACCCAGGTGTCCCCCAGTCAAGCTTTTAGATGACTGTCCTCCTGGCCAATATCGTGAGGGTAACCCTCGTAAGAGATCCTAAGCCAGAGCAACCTGCTTCTGCAGCTCCTGAATTCTGGACTCAGAGAAACCATGAGATATAAATGTTTGTGTATATAACAAGTAGTTCAATAAGCAGGTCTTCCAGCGTGGAATATACAATAACATGTCTTACAATCAATGGAGTCTTAGAGTCAATAAAATGGAGCAATTTCCATTTACAAACTATTGCTTATAAACTGATTGGTTTGCTCCACTGCACTCAACACAGAAATCCACACTCCTCACTTTCTTCTCTGCTGCCTTTTTGTCTAGAGCACAACCCCCTCTGCTTCCTACAAAAAGCCTTCTGTAACCTCCCTCAAGTTTCATACCTCACCTCATACAGTGTGTCATTATATCCAGAACCTATCTGTATCACACTTGGTATCACTATTTCGTTACTGGAAGTAATGCAGTAATGTATATTAATCATGTTATTTTTTCCTATTCAATAAATTGAAGATGTAGAGTTGTAGTATCAAAGGGCATATCAATCTTTAAAAAAATGTTTTTTCTAAGACTAAAGGTAAGCTTTTTGTAGTTGTCAAATGGTGATTTTCACAACAGCATTATAGTTCTGCCAGTAACTTCCACCCAAAGAGATGTCTATGATCAGTTCTCTTGGCGCATGGATCAGTACCCTCCCTCTTTCAGACTGTTTTCAACATTTTTAAACTGTATTTTTAAATACATTTATGCAATTTATATAAATGTCTCAAAACACACACTTTAATTTGTTCGTATCATAATGCTTTTATTTATGCTATTTTTACACTTTTCATTTTTTGTTCTTTCTCTCCTTTTGTCTTTGCTCATAAATATTACCTTATACCCTTCCTTTAATCCCTGTCCAAGAAACATACTAAGGCTATGTTTCTCCATGTGTATCAACAGATGTAAATTTTCATACATACACACTAAATTAGGTATATATAGATGTTTCTTTTACAAAAATAGAATTATGTAATTGGAAATTTTTGCATCTTGCCTTACCCCTCTTAATTATACCTCACTGAAATTCCATGACAACTAACATAGCTAATTCTTTATTTTTTTCCCTAAGTGGGATAATATTCTATGACACAGATATGCCATAATATATGATACTATTCCCCTATGGATAGGCATTTACTTTGTGTTGTAGTTTTCTGCCTCTATGAGGTGCTGCATTAAATGTCTATATATGTGTACATACATGCATATTTTTCACATACATATTTCACATATACATAGCTATGGGAGAGAGACATAGTTGGAACTGCAGAATTAAAGAGAGATGTACTTTTTATGTTAAAGGATTACCAGGTTACTTTCCAAAGAAAACCTAATCATTCCCTTCTCTGCTAATAATATCAGATTATCCCATTTCCTCTGCTTCCAATAGGAACAGCTATTAGTCTCACTTTTTGCCACTCTACTAAATAGAATATGGCATCTCGCTATGTTAACATACATTCCTCAGCTACAGTGAATTTGAGTATTTCTTCATATATGTGGGGTTTACTGGAATTCGTCCTCTTCTAAAATGCTTATTTTTAGTTTGGCAAATTTTTTTTTGACAAATTGGCTTTTATTTATATTTACTTATCTACATAAGAGTTCTATTTATATTATAGATAAAACCTTCTATCTATCATCTCTTTATACTTACTATTCAAAATCTGTTTTTCTTTTAACACTATTTATGATATGTCCAACTACATAAATTTACTAGGTTTTTGACATAATCAAAACACCTATCTTTTGAATCTGAGTTTCCAATCCCTAGTTAAGATGGACTTTCCCTCTATAGTCGCATATATTCTAACTGATTGTCTTCAAAGATTTTTATTCTTTACATTTTTGTCTTTTATACATTTGGAAATATTACCACATGTGATATAAGGGTTCAATATAATTACAGTCTTTATGGGTAAGAAATATTTTATACATAATTAATCAGCAGTGTTGGAAAGTAGGTTAAGTGTAAATTTCCTTATTAAATCATTTATGGAGTAAGGTCTAAAAAAGGCAAATATATATTATATACATACCCATCAAATTTATAAATTATTGACTAATTCACTTTGGCAAACATATGGCCTCAACTTAAAAATTTGCCTAAATCAAGTGAAATGTTCTCATAAATTTGAAGTCCAGAGACCAAATGCAAGACCAATTTTAGTGCAATAATAAATCAACACAAATTAAACAATTCAATACACAATCATAGAACATCTATAAGGAAAAAGTAATTTTTAAACTAAATTCAAAGCATTTTAAGCATCTAATGCCCACCTGTGGCACACAGCATTCCCTATACAAGTATAGGTTACTGTTACCATTATATTAAAGACAGACAATCCAGTATTTTGGCTCAGAATGGCTATCAGAAATAGAGTTTTCCAAAGTCTTAATGACTTCAGATTTTTTCTAACACCCCAATGTGGCAGATAAGTCCAAGGTATTAGGTTGCTTCTAATATTTATATATTACTATATTTTTCATTATATTCCTACTTCTACTCATAAAATAAAATTCTACATTACTTAGTCCACTGTAAAACATTCTAAGTAACTTGCCCATTTTTTTGGTTCTAGGTTTTTTTGCTCTTCCAGACGGTTCCCTAAACTGTGTGGTACCAGCCAAAGCCCAATGTAAAATGGCCTGTAACAACAGTAGGCAAGAAGGGGCATTACACTGGCCAGCATTCAGGAAGATTCCTCAGCCCAATAGCTAACAGCTGCTCCTTCCACACCAGCACAATAAAGAATTCTACAACCTAGCTGGGGTTTTTTTCCCTTTTTGAAACATCACTTTTGATCTCCTTGCAATTTATTATCAGAGATGACATTTTTGCCTGCAGCTGTTTTTCAATGAACTCCTGATGTGCCTGCATCCACACACATCTCCAGCTCAATCACCAACGTCCCTTTTTGAATTTCAAGAGCTTGCATAGTCACCGCCACACAAGGTACTACATAGATGAGGCAGTTAGTTCTTGTGCCAGGTCTCATCTCCAAACAGGTTAAAAACTCTCCAGGGCAGGGCCTTTCTTCTATGCCTCTAAGACCCCCTTCAAGCATCTTACACAGCACTGATAAATCTCAAATGCTAAGTAAATCCTCCCTGATTGATTTACAACACACACTACCAGACTTTAAATCCCTTCAAGGCAAGGGTCTCCTCTTCTCTGTAATCCCAGCAATCTGACAGATTCCCAGTTGATGGCTCATTCATTTATTAGTTTAATAAGCATTTTGAACCATTACTAATTCTCAACACTGGACAAGAGGCTTAAGGACTTTATGATGACAGACCCTAAGAATATCTCCTTTCCAGAAAATGTTTGGTTTGCTTGTTTTAAATCAGGAAGATAAATTTCCTCTGAAAGTAGTTTCCTTCGTTAAGAATTTGCTAATAATGCATGCCTTGTCACACTTTTCCACATAAAGCTTACTTACTGAAAACATTTCAAATGAGAATGTTCTAATTAAAACAAATGAAAGTCTTTAATCTGGAAATGAAAACAAATACTAAGAATACTAAAGAACGGAAGGATTCAAGATGGCAGAGGAGTAGCAGGCTGAGATGACATCAGGTGGCAGGAATTCAGCTAGACAGTTATCAAACCATTCTGAACACCTACAAACACAACAGGAGACCGAAGAGAAGAGCAGCAATACTAGAAACAAAAAATCGACCACCTTCCGAAATGTAGGACATGTGGAAGACTGAATCCCAGGTGACGGGAAGATAGACCGTGGGGGGAGGGGCCAGCTCCTGGAAAGCAGTGGAGCAACAGAGCACAAAATCTGAAATTTTAGAAGTCTGCTTCACTGAGGGACATTGCTCCAGAGGCCAAGCGGGGATAGATCCCTCATGGGAACAGTGTGGTCTCAGGTCCCAAGAAGTCACAGAAGGATCAGGGATGTCTGAGTGTACCAGAGCTCATAGGTATCAGAGCAGGGAAGGCGGCTACAGAGTCAGAGCCAAGGATTGAGAGCTCAGCTCGGGGTTACCTTAAACTGTGATCCACAGCACAGTCGGGGTCACTGCTCTTTGAGAAGGGACCCCACAAGTGGCAGGTTCGGGGAGACCCACCGTCATCCGCCAGAAGAGCAGAGCAGCAGGAATCTGCTGGGTTTGGAAACTCCAAACGGGGCTCTAGCCCAGAGACAGAAACACACAGTCACAGGCCGGGTGAGCCTGAGTGCAGCCAGAGACCAGGGAGATGGGAGTGATTGAGCACTTTTTTCCAAGGGCGCACTGAGGAGTGGGGTGACAAGCTCTCGGCTGTTCCGGGCCAGGATTGATTAGGAGCCTGCCATTTTCATTCCCATCCTGTAGAGCTCCACGAAAAGTGTGCAGGCAACAAAAGCTCCAAGAGCGAACCCGAACACATGACTTAGCCTGGCCCCTGGCAAGGGCGGCATAATTCCACCTCCAGCGAGACATTTGAGAATCACTACAATAGGCCCCTCCCTCAGAAGACCAGAAAGGAAGTCCAGCCAAGACCAAGCTCACTGATCAAGGAGAACAGCACAAGTCCAGAGGAGAAAGCAAAACATGGAATTCATGGCTTTCTCCCCATGACTCTTTAGTTGTACAAAGTTACTTAAATTTTTTTAAATTTTATTTTCTTCTTATTCTAATTTTTTTAATTTTCCCCTTTCCTTTTCTAAATTTTTTAACTAGTTTATCATAACAATACCGTTCTAAAAAAAAATCTTTTTAAACCTTCAGTATTATAGTCATATTTTATCCTTCATTGTATTTAACTTTGTTTTTTGTATACATATAGAGTTTTTATATGTATACATATAGGGTTTTTTATTTAAAAAATTTTTGGAATACAGTCTATTCTAATAGATTAAAATATACCATAAATCTAGCACAGGCCTTGTTCTAGTCTCCAGCCTGAGCAAATTCTCTCCACTTTCTTTTCCTTTATCTTTCCAACCAAATTATTAATTCCTATTTTAGATGTTTTTAAAATATTCATCTTTACATTCATATTCCATCTCTTCATCGTGTTTACCCTTATTTTTATATATATATAAGTTTTTCTTTCTTTAAAATTTTGGGAGGTAGTTTCTTCTAAGAGACCAAAATACACCCAAAATCAAGTGGGTGCTCTGTTCTATCCACGACTCATATATGACTCATGGATATATGTGTGTGTGTGTGTGTGTGTGTGTGTGTGTATAAATGAGACTGGTGGAGAGACATATATATATACATTTATATATATTTCTTTAATTTTGAAAAAAATAATTTTAAATTTTTTACCTCCTTCTACTCCTCCCGATTTGGGGTCTCTTCTGATTTGGTTAGCATACATTCTTATGTGGTCTTTGCCAACCTTTTAGTATTTTATTCTCTTGTTCATATATTCTTACCGGGATAAAATGACAAGGCGAAAAACTCACCACAAAAAAAAAGAACAAGAGACAGTACCAAAGGCTAGGGACCTAATCAATATGCACATTGGTAATATGTCAGACCTAGAGCTCAGAATGACAATTCTTAAGGTGCTAGCTGGGCTCAAAAATGGCATGGAAGGTATTATAGAAACCTGTATGGAGAAATAAAAGCCCTTTCTGCAGAAATAAAGGAATAAAATCTAAACCAAGCTGAAATAAAAAATGTTATTAATGAGGTGCAATAAAATATGGAGGCTCTTACTGCTAGGATAAATGAGGCAGAAGAGAGAATTAGTGATACAGAAGACCAAATTATGGAGAATAAAGAAACTGAGCAAAAGAGAGACAAACAACTACTGGACCACGAGGAGAGAATTGGAGAAACAAGTGATACCATAAGACGAAACAATATTAGAATAATTGGGATTCCAGAAGAAGAAGAAAGAGAGAGGGGGCCAGAAGGCATATTGGAGTGAATTATTGTAGAAAATTTCCCTAATATGGCAAAGGGAACAAGCATCAAAATCCAGGAGGCCCAGAGAACCCCCTCAAATCAATAAAAATAGGTCCATATCCTGTCAGCTAATAGTAAACTTACAAGTCTTAGTGACAAAGAGAATATCCTGAAAGCATCCCAGAACGAGAAGTTTGTAACATACAATGGTAAAAATACCAGATTGGGGGGGGGGGGGGAACAGATTGGCAGCAGATTATCCAGAGACATGGAAGGCCAGAAAGAACTGGCATGATATATTCAGAGCATTAAATGAGAAAAACATGCAGCCAAGAATACTATATCCAGCTAGGCTATCCTTGAAAATAGAAGGAGAGATGAAAAGCTTCCAGGACAAACAAAAACTAAAAGAAGTTGTAAACACCAGAGAAACCCTACAGGAAATATTGAAAGGGGTCCTCTAAGCAAAAAGAGAACCTAAAAGTAGTAGACCAGAAAGGAACAGACACAATATATAGTAATAGTCACCTTACAGGCAATACAATGGCACTAAATTCGTGTCTTTCAATAGTTACCCTGAATTTAAATGGGCTGAATGTTCCAATCAAAAGCCACAGGGTATCAGAATGGTTAAAAAAATAAAACCCATCAACATGCTCTCTACAAGAAACTCATTTTAGACCCAAAGACACCTCCAGATTTAAAGTGACGGGGTGAAAAACAATTTACCATGCTAACGTACATCAAAAGAAAGCTGGGATGACAATCCTTATTTCAGATCAATTAGATTTTAAGCCAAAGACTATAATAAGAGATGAGGAAGGACACTATATCATACTCAAAGGGTCTGTCCAACAAGGAGATCTAACAATTTTAAATATCTATGCCCCTAACATGGGAGCAGCCACCTATATAAACCAATTAATAACAAAATCAAAGAAACACATTAACAATAATACAATAATAGTAGGGGACTTTAACACCCACCTCACTGAAATGGACAGATCATCCAAGCAAAAGATCAAGGTAATAAAGGCCTTAGATAACACACTGGACCAGATGGACATCACAGATATATTCAGAACATTCCATCCCAAAGTAAAAGAATACACATTCTTTGCTAGTGCACATGGAACATTCTCTAGAATAGATCACATACTGGGTCACAAATCAGGTCTCAACCAGTACCAAAAGATTGGGATCATTTCCTGCATATTTCTAGACCACAATGCTCTAAAGTTAGAACTCAATCACAAGAGGAAAGTTGGAAATAACCCAAATACATAGAGGCTAAAGAGCATCCTACTAAAGAATGAATGGGTCAACAAGGAAATGAGAGAAGAATTGAAAAAATTTACAGACACAAATGATAAAGAAAACAAAACTGTTCAGAATCTGTGGGACACAGCAAAAGCAGTCCTGAGAGGAAAATATATAGCTACATAAGCCTTTCTCAAGAAACAAGAAAAGTCTCAAATACACAACCTAAGCCTACACCTAAGGGAGCTGGAGAAAGAACAGAAAAGAAAGCCTAAACTCAGCAGGAGAAGAGCAGAAATCAATGAAATAGAAACTAAAAAAACAGGAGAACAAATCAATGAAACTAGGAGCTGGTTCTTTGAACGAATTAATAAGATTGATAATCCCCTAGCCAGACTTATCAAAAAGAAAAGAGAAAGGACACAAATTAATAAAATCTTGAATGAAAGGGAGAGATCACAACCAACACCAAAGAAATTCAAACAATTATAAGAACATATTACGAGCAACTCTACACCAGCAAATGAGACAATCTGGAAGAAATGGATGCATTCCTAGAGACATTTTAAACTACCAAAACTGAACCACAAAGAAATAGAAAACCTGAACAGACCCATAACCAGTAAGGAGATTGAAGCATTCATCAAAAGTCTCCCAACAAACAAGAACCCAGGGCCAGACGACTTCCTAGTGGAAGTCTACCAAACATTTAAAGAAGAATTAATACCTATTCTCCTGAAACTGTTCCAAAAAATAGAAATGGAAGAAAAACTTCCAAACTCATTTTATGAGGCCAGCATTACCTTGAGCCCAATACCAGACAAAGACCCAACCAAAAAGGAGAATTACAGACCAATATCCTTGATGAACACAGATGCGAAAATTCTCACCAAAATACTAGCCAATAGGATCCAACAGTACATTAAAAGGATTATTCACACCATGACCAAGTGGGATTTATTCCAGGGATGCAACGTTGGCTCAACATCTGCAAATCAATCAATGTGATCCAAATACATTAATAAAAGAAAGAACAAGAACCATATGAGACTCTCAATAGGTGCTGAAAAAGTATGTGATAAAGTACAGCATCCTTTCTTGATCAAACTATTCAAAATGTAAGGACAGTGGGTATATACCTCAATATCATCAAAGCCATCTATGAAAACCCCACAGTAAATATCATTCGCAATGGAGAGAAACTGAGAGCTTTTCCGCTAAGGTCAGGAACACGGCAGGGATGTTCATTATCATCACTGCAACTCAACATCATACTAGAAGTCCCAGCCTTAACAATCAGACAACAAAAAGAAATTAAAGGCATCCAAATCAGCAAAGAAGAAGTCAAGCTGTCACTCTTTGGAGATGATAGGATACTTTATGTGGAAAACCCAAAAGACCTCACTCCAAATCTGGTAGAACTTGTACAGGAATTCAATAAAGTGTCAGGATATAAAATCAATGCACAGAGACCAACAACAAGACAGAAGAAAGAGAAATTAAGGAGTTAATCCCATTTACTATTGCGTGCAAAACCATAAGATACTTAGGAATAAACCTTACCAAAGAGGCACAAAATCTGTACTCAGAAAACTATAAAGTACTCATGAAAGAAATTGAGGAAGACACAATGAAATGGAAAAATGTTCCATGCTCATAGATTAGAAGAAAAAATGTTGTGAAAATGTCTATGCTACCTAAAGCAATCTACACATTCAATGCATTCCCTATCAAAATACCTTCCATTTTTTCAAAGAAATGTAACACATAATCCTAAAATTTATATGGAAGCAGAAAAGACCTTGAATAGCCAGAAGAATGTTCAAAAAGAAAGCCATAGTTGGTGGCATCACAATTCCAAATTTCAAGCTCTATTTCAAAGCTGTCATCACCAAGACAGTACGGTACTGGCACAAAAACAGACACATGGATCAATGGAACATAATAGAGAGCCCAGAAATAGACCCTCAACTCTATGGTCAACTAACCTTTGACAAAGCAGGAAAGAATGTGCAATGGAAAAAGGACAGTCTCTTCAGCAAATGGTGTTGGGAAAATTGGGACAGCCATATGCAGAAAAATGAAACCAGACCATTTCCTTACACCACACACACAAATAGACTCAAAATGGATGAAAGACCTCAAAGTGAGATAGGAATCCATCAAACTCTTAGAGGAGAACACAGGCAGCAACCTCTTCAACCTCAGCTGCAGCAACCTCTTCCTAGAAACATAGCCAAAGGCAAGGGAAGGAAAGGCAAAAGTGAACTTTTGGTGAACTATTTCATCAAGATCAAAAGCGTTTGCACAGCACAGGAAACAGTGAACAAAACCAAAAGAAAACTGACAGAATGGGAGAAGATATTTGCAAACGACATTCAGATAAAGGACTAGTATCCAAAATCTATAAAGAACTTATGAAACTCAGCATCCAAGAAACAAATAATCTCATCAAGAAATGGACAGAAGGGGGCGCCTGGGTGGTTCAGTGGGTTAAGCCGCTGCCTTCGGCTCAGGTCATGATCTCAGGGTCCTGGGATAGAGCCCCGCATCAGGCTCTCTGCTCGGCAGGGGGCCTGCTTCCCTCTCTCTCTCTCTCTCTCTCTGCCTGCCTCTCTGCCTACTTGTGATCTCTGTCAAATAAATAAATAAAATCTTAAAAAAAAAAAAAAAGAAATGGACAGAGGACATGAACAGACATTTCTGCAAAGAAGACATCCAGATGGCTAACAGACACGAAAAAGTGCTCCACATCACTCGGCATCAGGGAAATACAAATCAAAACCACAATGAGATACCACCTTACACCAGTCAGAATGGCTAATATTAACAAGTCAGGAAATGATAGATGCTGGCGAGGATGCGGAGAAAGGGAAACCCTCCTACGCTGCTGGTGGGAATGCAAGCTGGGGCAGCCAGTCTGGAAAATAGCATGGAGGTTCCTCAAAAAATTGAAAATAGAGCTACCCTGTGACCCAGCAATCACACAACTGGGTATTTACTCTAAAGATACAAATGTAGTCATCTGATGGGGCACGTGCACCCCAATGTTTATAGCAGCAATGTCCACAATAGCCAAACTATGGAAAGAACTTAGATGTCCATCAACAGATGAATGGATAAAGAAGATGTGATATAAATACACAATGGAATACTATGCAGCCATCAAAAGAAATGAAATCTTGCCATTTGCAATGATGAGGATGGAACTGGAGGGTATTATGCTAAGCGAAGTAAATCAATCAGAGAAATACAATTATAATCTCCCTGATATGAGAAATTTGAGAGGCAAAGTATGGGGCTCGGGGGTAGGGAAGGAAAAAATGAAACAAGAGGGGATCAGGAGGGAGACAAACCATTAGAGACTCTTAATCTCACTAAACAAAGTGAGGGTTGCCAGAAGGAGGTGGGTAGGGGGAAGGTGGTTGATTTATGGACATTGGGGAGGGTATGTGCTATGGTGACTGCTGTGAAGTATGTAAGCCTGACGATTCACAGACCTGTACCTCTGGGGCTAATAATACATTATATGTTAATTTAAAAAAAAAAACAGTAAAGTACACTAAAAAATGATAAGTTACATTTGTGTCTAGCCTCTTAAGTGTGTCACTTTATCACAGTTTTATTTTTTTCTATTCAAAACATTTTATTTTGTGCAGCATAAAGTTTCTAAACTTTCTAAGGCAGATGTACAAAGAAAACGGTGCTACAAATGTTAAAGAAAAGATTAAAAAGCTGGATAGTAAATCTGAAACTTTCAAACATGAAGCCCATTAGGCAGACAAGGGGAGTTGGGCTCACAAAAGGAAACCAAATGGAACACTAAAAAGCTATGTTCTCATGGTTTAAAAAAAAAAAAAAAAGATTCTGAGCAGAGAGAGAGAGATACTATAGGAGTACAGGAGAGTGAGAGAGATCATGCAGAGCTAAAACCTTAGTCCCACCAAGGCTGTTAGCTCAGAAGCTAGTAATAGTGCTGGGGGAAAAAAAAGAAAGAGAAAACATGTTGTAACACCTAAAAATTGTCACAAACTGTTAAAAACTCCCAGGCAAATTCTTGAGGCCAACCTCCAATGCAAGGAATCTGAAATGCTAGAGTTGGGACCCGCCAAGTAACTCTGATGTGTGTTAAATTTCAGAATCACCAGCCCAAACCACATGAATATATCCAGAAGTAAGGATGAAGTGTGAGACAAATTTTGGTATAATTAAAGCTCATAAGAACAGGGAACATCCTAATCGAGACAAATATTAGAAGTTATTAGAGTAAAGATTAGAAGATATTAACTTACACCTTAATGTCTATTATTTTTTGTAACCGCTGAGATTTAACTCCCCTACCATCAAGGTAGTACTGATAAAGAATTTAATGGTTTTAGACTATACAGAGAGTTGTGTAACCATCATTGCCATCAATTTTAGAGTATTTTCATCCCTCTAAAAAGAAACGCCATTCCTTTTAAGTAATTCTCCTCTAAATTCCCATACCTTAGCCATAACCATCCACTAATATATATTCAGTTTCTGTAGATTTACCTGTTCTGGACATTATGAAATTATGTAATATGTGGTCTTCCGTGTCAGATTCTTTCGTTTAGTGTACTGCTTTCAAGGTTCATCCACGCTGGGGTAGACATCAGTATTTTATTCCTTTTTATGGCTCCACATTTTTCCAGGGTATGGACACAGCACTTTTTTCCCATTCATCTGTTAATGACCATTAGGATTGTTTCCATCTTTTGGCTAGTCTGAATAACTGTGCTATGAATAGTCATAGACAGGTTTTGTTTTCTTTCTTTTTTTTTTTTTTTTAAGATTTTATTTATTTATTCGACAGAGAGAGATCACAAGTAGGCAGAGAGGCAGGCAGAGAGAGAGAGAGAGAGGAGGAAGCAGGCTCCCCGCCGAGCACAGAGCCCGATGCGGGACTCGATCCCAGGACCCTGAGATCATAACCTGAGCCGAAGGCAGCGGCTTAACCCACTGAGCCACCCAGGCGCCCAGTCATAGACAGGTTTTGCGTGGACATGTGTTTTCAGTGGTCTTGGGGATACACCTTAGAGTGGAACTGCTGGGTCAAATGGTAACTCTATTTTTAACGGTTTAATGAACTAACAGTATCTTCTGAACTAACTGCACTGTGCCTACAGAAACCAGACTTGCTTCCAGGTGGCACAAGTAACTTATCTGAACTGTCCAAACCATATTTGGATTAGTTGTTTAAATGTAAAAAGCAATGACTCTATGTCAGCTTTGCCATCACCTGCAATATTAACATAGCACTTTCACTGTATATAAGGTAATCAGAAATACAATATACATAATGAAGAACTCATCTGCTTTCTACTTTTTAAATTCTTTAAAATACTATATATTCTACAAGGATAATTTTCCTTGGCATACAATATATAGACCTCTCATGTTACCAAGGACTCCGAAAGGTGTCAATATCACGTTATGTGGAAAAAAAACAAAAGCAAAACTGGGTGCTAGATAAAAAAGAGTAGAAACTGAGTTTACATGCCTACAAAAAAAAAAAAAAATAAGTGCAGGACAATATCAGATAAAATAGATAGGAGACATCAGACTCATTTTCCTCAACTGGGTAATGTAGGCCCTGAGATACCAGTAATCAAATTGGCATAGAGAAGCAGTGGCAGGCTGACATACTGACAGGAAGGCAAGCCGACAGGAAGTCAGGAGGAAAAGCAGACAGACGGACAAATAACAGAGATTCTATCATCTCTAATGGTCCACGACATGAAAGGCGCTACATGAACATTTTTAAGAGGTAAAAGTCAAAGACCTTCCCCTCAAAAAGTTAAAAGTCTCCTTGTGAAGACAGCACAGGTAAGGGTGAAGATAGTAAAGAAAGGTTAAATACAGAAGCCTATGAACTAAGGAATAGGAACTTAATCTCTGGGCAATGGTGACACCTGCAAAGCTTCGGCAAACAGAATAAATGAATCTAAAGACGGTATACAGCAGAGAGACAAACTGAAAATCACCACAGGTGGGCAGATAATTCCCGGACCAACCGCAGCTAAGCAGGACAGGACTAGTACCTACTGGAGATTAGCTGGGGGCAAGAAAGAGCAATGGCGGAGAATAAGGCAACACTGTAGTAAGAAAGTCGGCATCACTTGACATACATCTCCAAGGCTGAAAAGAAGAAGGGCGGTGGTTAAGGAAGGCTTCTAAGAGTGAACCTTACTTAGTGAAAACCATGGAAGTTCTGATTTTAAGACAAAGATGAGGTGGTTCCAAATGTGCTAAGAGACAAATACAGAAATTTCCAGTGGAAAGCATATTTCAGGCCAAAAATAGTAACAGCTAGGCATCAGCTGAGCTAGTTGAAAACAAATCTAATCCAGCAGTGAAAGTTAACAGCTAAAACAATCCTATTACATGCACTTTCCCCTGGAAAAACGTCCATACCGTTTAATTAAAATTATCTATTGCTGTTCCCCAAGCACAGTTGTAAAGCAAAACTGGGGACGAGAAGATACATTTAAAAAGCACTGCTTTATATGTCGGCTGGAGGAGGCAAAGGAGTTGGAAGCAGAGAAATACTGAAGGGAAAAATAAATACAGCCTCTATTTCTGACATTAACTTGCCCACTTAAAACCTTGATTCTTTCTTATGGTTACTGTCCGTGCTGTGCTAATGAATTTAAATCTCGGGAAAAGTCCCTGGACTTTATTTGCTTCTATATAATGCTTATATCCAAAAGTTCAAAGGAACATTTGTTCACTCATCCTTGTAGAATCTGTTCAGAAAAAATGCCATTTCTCTGAGAAAATAAAGTAAAAAGAAATAAAGGAATTTTTGAAATTGGAAAATGTTCTCCAACTCATCCAGACACAGGAATTTTTTTAATTTGCATTTCTCCCTTTATAATATTAGTTATCTACAGACCTGTTTACTCAATAATCGTGGGTAAGAATAGGTCTTCCAACTCTTTAATTTCCTTCAGTAATACTGACATGATAGTTTTTATTTATTGAAGAAAGTTTCCAATACCTACTTAAAAAATTAAAAGCACCATCATCATCTATTATATCAAAGGCACCAAAGATCTCAGTCATTCCAAATAAAAATGGGCATAGTAAATAAAAATGGGCAAGAATCATGCATATTTAAAGAAGCCAATTAGAAAAACAACCAATTTGGGACGCCTGCGTGGCTCAGTTGGTTAAGCAGCTGCCTTCAGCTCAGGTCATGATCTCAGCGTCCTGGGATCAAGTCCCACATCAGGCTCCTTGCTCCGCAGGGAGCCTGCTTCTCCCTCTGACTCTGCCTCCCACTCTGCCTGCCTGTGCTCGCTCTCGCTAGCTCTCTCTCTGACAAATAAATGAATAAAATCTTAAAAAAAAAAAAAAGAAAAACAACCAATTTCATTAATTTCAAAAATTGCATCTTTTTACTGATGTTATATAAAATGAAAACAAGTAGTAAACATGGTTTAGATTGTTTTGGAGCAGTGTTTCCTCATTTTTACTTAAGATACAAAAGCTGAAGATGCAGTTTGGAAAGGTCAAATGAAATAAAGATGTTGACAGCAACCAATTAATCAAGCAAATATAATAACCTCCTAGTCTGATGAACCAAACATCAATCAGACACAGGTTAAGGCTGTCTTGACACATCAAAGAAAGTAAAAGAATACAAGTAATAGCAAAAAGTTCACCGATAAACGTTCTCTTATATACATTTTTAAGTTCATTTAATTTTAACATTTTTTATTCCATAGTTGCGAATAACCTCTTTTATTTAGTTCTGTAATGTTTCTTCATTTATTGTGCTGACATATTTATTGGTTTGCCTTAGGTTACAAGAACTATTTGGTATCATTCATTAAACTAAAAGAACAGATGTAATTAATGAATCATTTTTACCTTAAAGATACGACTTAAATTTACTAAAGTGACACTATCCATGTATCACAAGGAATACATTGTCTTTTCCTTTTGATTCAAAACAATATAAAACAGGTGAAATTACAGTTAGTTCACTGTTCAAAATTTAAAAAGAAAAACAGACACCATTAACAACTGCATGGCAATACAAAACTGTTTAGGAGAACCCAAAAGACTCAGTAGGCACTAGTAGATTTTATATTAATTCTAAAGTTGAAATGCTAATGAAATTGTTATCTATACCACGCTGATACAGAAATATTAAGTAATACATAAATACTTCAGATTGCTCCAGTGTTTAACATGTATTAAAAATGTTCATATAAACAAAATGTTCATATAAAATAATTAGTGACTGTTCCTGACATAGTAAGAACCATATAGTAAATATAACTGAAACTCACTTTAATGGCAAAGGATCTCCAAGTACCAAGACCAACAACATTCAAGATATGGAGTCTCATTAGTGGAGAGAGAAAAGAAATGAAGAATGGACAGAATCTTGACCAAGCTGTTTTCATACTGATTAGGAGTTTGACATTTAGGATTCACAACTTCTCATAGGTTAGCAGAAAAAATTTCTAGTTTGCTGAGAGTCACAGTTCATCAAAATTTGCCATACCTAAGGCTGATTTTTGTTTTTGACGAGGAATACAGGTGTTATAAGGTTCAATCTTACTTCCAGAAACATTTATGTCAGTTGAGGCTAATAAAGAATAAAATATACACATTCATACCACAGCCTCAGAGTTTTGTTAAACTGAATGAATGGTAATGCCTCAGCTTTCTGTAGAAGGCCTCAGGATTACACTTAGCTAAAAAAATTCATAGCTGTGTGCTTATGGATAATTAACAGATGTCAGACATGATAGAAAAACCATTTTCTACAAGTAGAACCTCCAAACCATTTTATACCATATTTAACTGAACATATGTAATGTCTTTAACATTGTTAAGTATGAAAGGAGCACATTCTATTTATCAAAAAAAAAAAAAAAAAAAAAAAAGTTTGCACATGTTTTCTGTTTTTCTCCCATGGAGAAAGGAGTGCTATGTTTGTTTGCGTAAGATTTTATTTATTTTAAGAGAGAGAGAGAGCACAAGCAAGAGAAGAGGCAGAGGAGGAAGAAGCAAACTGCCCACTGAGCAGGGAGCCAGATGCTGGGCTGGATCCCAGGATCCTGAGATCATGACGAGAGCTGAAGGCAGAGGCTTAACAAACTGAGCCACAAGGGCACCCCCACGAGTGTGGTTTCTTTAAAAACCAAAAAGCAGATATATCTTGATTTGTTACACTCTGAGAACATAAACAATTCACCCCCTCTGCAAGAAAATATTGGGAATTTATTAAAGATGCTTACAATTCTGTTACGGTTGGGAAAAAATGCTAGTTTTAGACTAACTTGTAACTTCACATATTATATTTTTGCTTCATTGTCTAAGGCAAGATATAAAAGGGCACACATGGTATGCAAGTTATTATGAAGGCCTCTGCTAAAAAATGTCCCTTAAAAACTCACAACAATGTTCCATGTGTAACATCATGACAACCAAAAATATTCCTACACCATTTCCAACAATGAGAGGTGATATTTTATTCGCTCAGTGAGTTTTGGGACATAGTACTCAGAGGCATACTGAATGTCATGATTAAAAGCGTATTTTCTAAAGGACATCTTTGATTTAGTAATCATTGATATTAGTAAAACTAAAAGGTAAGGAAAAACAAAACTAATAGTCCTATCCACAAAATCAAAGCAAAGGAGAATCTGGTGAATTTAAACATATGGCCGTGGATAAACCATATGGATAAGTGAAAACAACTCTATTGAGTTAAATAAAAATATAGTTGTTGAAGTCACATTTTTATTTCTCAACATCCCTAAATTCTCTATGTACATTCATATCCACACAAATTTTAGTCTATATTTTTTTCCTCCCTCCAATGTAACAAATCCAGGCTATTTCCAGCCAATACAAAGATACTGTCCCTTTTATTATTTCTACAATATTCTATATGCTACTGAACAGGAAGAATGCACAATCCTGTGAATCATGAATGAGTGCCAGTGGAACCCCAAGAAAAGGACCAAAATTACCAAATTATAAACAAGATGTATAAAGTAATCATTAAGCAAAAAGACTGGGTTTGTAACCAGTGATAAGTTATATATTCAATAAGTATCTGTCTCTTGGATGGTCCAAGATAGTAATGTTAAGTACATCTGAAACATAATGTTACCAATCTATTTCTTAACATAGCCAAAAGCTGTTGACAGTTAAAAAACTCAGTGTACCATATTCATCCTCTATTGTTTCTGTTTTGTACTTCCAAGAACATCCTAAAGACAAAATCACATTACTGAGCAAGCAAAATACTCCTGTGTCCTAAGGGGGAGTAAGTGCATTTTTGACACTTTTATTTAGTGGCAGAATCATAGATGCAAAAACAAATATTCTGGATGATTCTATTATTTTTCCATTAACATCCACTACCTTGAAATACATTTTACACATTGACCACTTACATATAGAAAAAATTTCAACAGCAGGGTGAAGGAATTTAAAATGAAATACTTCACATTGCTCAATTCTTAATAAGAATTTTTTAAAATATTTTATTTATTTGACAGAGAGAGATCACAAGTAGGCAGAGAGGCAAGGCAGAGAGAGAGGAGGAAGCAGGCTCCTCACGGAGCAAAGAGCCTGATGTGGGGCTCGATCCCAGGACCCTGGGATCATGACCTGAGCCGAGGGCAGAGGCTTTAACCCACTGAGCCACCCAGGCACCCCTACATTGCTCAATTCTTACAGTCATTCATTTGTTACTTACTGGGAGGAAATCACCACCACCAGTATTTTTCCCATTTTCACTCTAAGTTGCACAGAAAGAAGAGAGAGGCAGGTAACTTTTATAAAAGATAAAAGTTTGGCAAATACATCAGCTGATCTCACTAACCCATTTCATTGACTATCCCTGGATGGTCTGCTGAATCATTTTTCCAGTATGGCTACAGCAGTGAGTCAACTCACTTCATAAAAACCACCCAAGTGTTACATATATATTATTAACATGGCAGGAATTGAGGGTGAAAAAAGGTGAAGTAATTTTCTAATGTACATATTAAAAAGGAAATAACATATCTTAAACATTTTTATCATAGAACTGTATGTCTGGCTGGCTGAATTGGTGGAATACGAAACTCTTGATCTTGGGGTTAAGAGTTTGGGCCCCCTTGGGGCGCCTGGGTAGCTCAGTGGGTTAAAGCCTCTGCCTTTGGCTCAGGTCATGATCTCAGGGTCCTGGGTTTGAGCCCCACATCGGGCTCTCTGCTCAGCGGGGAGCCTGCTTCCTCCTCTCTGCCTGCCTCTCTGCCTACTTGTGATCTCTGTCAAATAAATAAATAAAATCTTAAAAAAAATAAAAAGAGTTTGGGCCCCATACTGGTTGTAGAGATTACTTAAAAATAAAATCTTAAAAAGAAGTCAGAAACACAAAACTGTAAAAACAAACAAAATAAAGCATGGGAACAACCTTTCTTTACAAGCATATTTCTTTGCTTAAAAACTACTGTCCCCATCAGGTGCCTAGGTGGCTCAGTCATTAGGCATCTGCCTTTGGCTCAGGTCATGGTCCCAGGGTCCTGGGATTGAGCCCCGCATTAGGCTCCCCACTCAGCAGGAGGTCTGCTTCTCCCTCTCCCACTCCCCCTGCTTGTGTTCCCTCTCTTGCTAGGTCTTTGTCAAATAAATAAATAAATAAAATCTTAAAAAACAAAACAAAACAAAAAACCTACTGTCGCCCTCACCTAAAACATCCTTCCATCACTAGATGATCTTACCTAGTAAGTAACAGTATCACCATGAGTCCCATGGTGAGATTTGTAATCCCTTATTTACTCTTCAATGAACAAATCTATTGCAAAAGCCTGGCCGCCACAACTGCAAACAGGCCACATCATATAAGAACGACAGCCTATGAAGGAGGAGGGAAAAAAAATCCATCAAAGGTTGGCCTTGAGATTAAATGACCTACAAAATATCCAGACTGAGGTTTATAATGGTGCCGAAGTAATGCAAAGAAACTTTCTAATTGATGTTTTATAAGAAAAGCAAATACATATATACAGGGTAATAAATTAATGCCCAAAATAATTATTGATAATTGAGTTATTTAAATTTGTGTTTTGTTCTCTTTGATCCACACTCTTTCCTGTGTTTAAGGTGTACAAAATGTATTTCCCAAATCTATTTCTATCAAGTTAATATCTAATATACATGGTATTTCAACTGTTTTTCTGAAGTTACTGAAATGTCTTCTGTAAACAAGGAGAACCACTATCCATCTGAGGCTATTCAGCATTGAATGTCAATGTGTACTGGTAATGGATTGAAGCTATAAGGTAGGACAGTAAGATCAAGACTGCCTATAAGAACACCTGGCACCAGGCTTACAAATAAAAAGAACCTTTGAGATCAATGCTATTTTATAGAGAACAGAGAGTTGAATAATCCTCCACTTGCCAAGAAGCCTTGCATACAACTGCATTAAATCGCTAGGGCTTCCAGAGCAAAATACCATAGATTGGATAACGTAACAGAAATTTATTTTCTCACAGTTCTGGAGACTAGAGGTATAAAGTCAAGGTGTGAACAGAGCTGGTTTCTCCTGAGGCCTCTCCCACAGCTTGCAGATGGGAACCTTTTCTCACTCTGTCCTCACATGGCCTTTCCCCAGAGCACCAACCCTCTTGTCTCTTCTTCTTCTTGTAAGGACACCAATCCTACAGCACTAGGACCGCACCTAAGACCTCATTTAATCTTAATTACCCCTTTAATGACACTATCTCCAAATATTATCACACCGGGGCTTCAACATATGATTCTAGAGAAAACAAATGAGTCTCTAACAATCGGTCCCCTACACCTTACAGTAACTATTTGGAAAATATGTTGGGAATGGGTACATCAGACACTACATTCTACACACTTCAAGAAAAGGGCCTGTGTCTTCCTCATTGGTATCCCAGTCCCTGTACATTGCTTGACACAGACCATGCTCAAAAAAATATGGATTAAAGAACAAAGTAATGGACGGGTATTTTTTGCCTTTCGGTAAACATATTAGAAAATGTTATGCTGTGAAAGTTAATGTGAAAATGACCTTTCCTTAGTAGAAAAAGTGCAGCAGTTTATGTAAAGTACCATAGAATTAGGAAGTACAGCACAAGATTTATAAATGTATTTCAAATACTTTCTTAAAGATTTATTTATTTTAGAGAGAGAGAGATCATAAGTATGGGGAGGGACAGAGGGAGATATTCTCAAGCAGACTCCCTGCTGAGCATAGAGCCTGGCCAAAATCATCAAGTCAGACATTTAACTGACTAAGCCGTCCAGGGCGCCCCAAATGTATTTCAAATATTAGGTACTGAAATTGTGGTACAAATTCCCTATACTCTCTATGATATTATAGTTACTAAAATAAAACAAAGATATAAGAGGGAATCCTGGGAATGAACATAACACAGAAGTCTTAAGTATCTGATAATATTTATATTATAAGACTCAGGATGATAAAAGATCTCATGTAATAGAAATGGACCATCATCTTGGGGATGGGAATGGTAAAATAGAAGTCTGGTCTTATATCAAACAAAACTTATTTTGTTTTGTGCCACTGATACATGTCTTCTATATTAAATGTCTTCTATATTAAATAATGTCTTCTATATTAAATAATCTTATTGTAGTCTCCCAAATGTTTCTGTATGACTGGGACAGATCTTTTCTGCCAGCCTTATTTACAGGGACCACAGCTTGTACATAACTGTTTTACTTAATGGACCAGAACGAAGTATGCAAATTGCTCATTGGATCTTTGGCTCAATGTTCACTTAAATGTGCTCAAAGCATAAGTTCTGCGAAACACTAAGCACAAAAAACGACACAAATGGTGTCAATTTGGTGCTTTAATAAACTGTGATAAGCTTAACTATTACAGGATTCTTAAGTCTAATGACAAAGCTACTTATTACTAGAACAGATGGATCTCAAATCATCCTAACTAAAATAAGAGTACCCTAAAGCCTACCATTTTCCCAGATAACGTATTTGTTAGGTCTTGGCCTCAATATACTCAAATGACAAAAATGTACATGCTATTCTACCTATCCAGGTAGTTGTAACCAGCTTATTCCTAAAAGCTAAATTCATGGTAACTAATTAGACTGCAAAGAAGCCTCACAAGAAGGTATCATGGTTTCATTTCCATCGAGATTCTGCCATTAGATGAATCAAACAACTCACACTGTTCAGTTCTACTAAACATGTTCAAAAGTAGAGTACTTCCTCCCAATACTGTTCCTCTTCTAGTAGCTTAAATAAGTGTTTTTCCCTAAGGTTTTCTCCTCTGGCACTCCACTCAGGTTGACTACACATACCAAGAATGTGGACCAGATTTTCTCTCAAACATCTGTCTCCTAGTGAGGTGGTAAGCAATGGGCTTACACCCTCTTCCTTCTCTGCCTCCCAGTGGCAGCTTCTTTCCAAAGACTCCAAGCAAGTTTTACTCTTGTAAAACTAAAAGCTCAGAGAGGCTCAGCTTTCCCGCAAAGACTAATACTACAGAAAAGTTCTAGTTATTTTTTAATCTATCATTGTACACAAACACTAACTGTGGAAATGTTTAACTCATCTATAGTCGATTAAATAAACTTCCAGATATAGCTGACTTTGAAACACCCTATTACAAGAGAGAAGCCACTAAACAAAGTGGGACAAAGGCTTAATACACACAGAAACACTAGTATTTACCTAACACCTAACAGTATACAGGGTTTAAAACAGGACTCAGGTAAAAATAAATACTTCCTGATTCTGCAGGGCACAACGGACAATATAATGTGGGAGAAAATGTGAACTTCCCCATGTATTTCTGGTTGCTTCTCTGGCCTGTTCTTCAAGAAGTTTTTCACACTAAGTGGATTAGCTATATACTGAACTGAAACAGAGAAAAATCACCACAGAGAAACCTTCATTTCTCATTACAAATTGCTAGGAAGAGCTGTTGAACATGACAAGGTCTGCATTTCAGGGAAGGCCATCTAACTCCTGAGTACTTTGATCTACAGAACACAAAGAAAAGAAATTCAAGACGTTGCATTCAGCCCTGGAGAGCGATCCAGAGAGGATGTCTTCTAGGCTTTAAGTGGAAGTCCACCTAGTTCCAGTGTAGAACTAGAATCCGTCGGGACTTTTGTCTTTTTACTTTGTTTCACTAAGGATACCTCACCACAAAGGCTGCCTCTCAGCCTCCTGGACAAGGATCACCATCAATAAGCTGCTCATGCTCCTCTCACTACCACACAGCAGAATCACTCTAGTGAGGCTTAACATCAGGCAAAGAAGGTGTGTGTGCGTGTGTGTATTAGATTAAACATGGAGCATGCATCAATAGCTCCATAAATACTCATGGTTTATGGGGCATAAACCATAATCAGCCATGCTCATCTGGAAGCCATCTTCTGGTCACATTACAAACTGACATACTGGGAGCACCTGACTGGCTTAGTCAGCTAAGCGACCACCTCTTGGTTTTGGGTCAGGTTGTGATTTCAGGGTCATGGAATAGAGGCCAGCATGGAGCTCCACGCTGAGAACAGAGTCTGTTTAAAGACTCTCTCTACTCCAACCCGCCCCTCCCCTCTGTGTGTGCACACTCTCTTTCTCACTCTCTCAAGTAGATAAATCTTTGAAAAAAGAAAAACACTGACCTATTAGGACACAGAACTAAATGGCATAAACAATAAAGAAATTCAACAGACACTTAAAATGCCTATTTTACCTGCCATGAAGCATACAGAGTCACACGGCCTGGCACTCATCATTTCAGGGGCATTTTCCTATTTATTAGTAACATTTCATCTATTAACCTGATATTTAAAAATAGTTATGAAAACCATTTCATAGGAAATAATTAAAAAGGAAAAAATAAAAGCAAGAAACAATAAAGAGAATAGTAAGCAGTTATAAGGACTGATTTTTTCATTACAAATTTGATGTTTTAAATTTGTACAATGAACACGTAAGTTCTATAATTAAGGATGGAAATCTAGAGAAAAACAATCATTTATAATTCACAACAATAAAGTTAATATACAGTTCTCACAACAAAATTATTTTAAGGAAGCTTTATGAGTATTATAATAAGACTATATGATGAATCTATTTAGACACTAATGTTAAAAGATAGGAGTACTGCTGAACTGCCTAATTTTCTATCCTTGTATATAATAGAAGATGTATCCTACCATAATAACTTAATGAACAAAGACAATATACTACAATGATACATTTGTTAGCACTTCAACCATCAAAAGCATAAAATCATAAAGGCAAAAAAAGAATACATTTGCACATAAGCTATGTGGAAAGAACGAGAGATTAATGAAAATATGAGTTCTAAGTCATTATACGAGGAAATACCAAATAAGCATCTGGGAGTCAGAGAGCAGAGGGGAAAAAAAATGAACGATAGTCTTCGAGTTTAACAGAAGTAGAAAAGGGACCCAACCAAGGCTGAGGACCGAAGATGAATCAGAAGAGCAAATGAGAGACCCCACATGCATGCACCTGCTAATGGGCTCACCTCAGGGAAAGAGTATTTCCAGGATCTAGAAAGCACCAAAGACCAACACTGGTCTCCAACAATTGCCAACATAACCTACAATCACTACCCTCAGGCTGGCCTCACAGGAGATAAGGGGAAACACCACAAGCAAAGCATTTTGTATCAATTTTCAAGGAGCTTATCCTCAAGGATGAATAAGGTGACATTTATAAGTAACAGAAAATCAATACAAATACTAAGATGATCTCTCTATAGAGGCTAGCTAAGGGAGACTTCCTTCGCAAGAGACAGCACTGGTGCTGGACTTTCAAGGATGAGAGAAAGTTTGCAAAATGAATAAATAAAAATCTATATTATGCAAAAAGAAAGAAAATAACAAATGTCATTTTTTATCATATCAATCATTAAACACATAAGAAAAAATAGCTGTGACAGAGGAGGCCTGAGAGAGATAGAGAAAAAAAATGTAGTGTATGTAGAACCACTCTTTTTTTAAAAAGATGGACCAGAAGCCCTTCCAGAATCAGTTGTCAGAATAGAATTAAGGTGATTTCAAAATTGTAAGGTAATTAGCAGAAAATATGTTTCCCTGGAAATCCCTCTAACAGGGATAAAGTACACAAATAGAATTAATAAGATTAAAACAGTGATGGATACCAAGTTATATTAAAGCAAACCAATCAATTCAACCAATCTACCTAAAAATGGCATGTATTCAATTTCTCTTATTTTAAGGAGAATAATCACACTGGATACCAGAAATGAGGTAGAGGTCCCACCGAATAGAAAAATGAGGCTAGAAAAAAAAAGAAAAGAAAAGGAATCTTATATAAATTTGCTATTTTGGCTGAGCTTAACCTCAAATAAATAGGTATAAAGAAGCTTATTGAGTCCTAGAGTACACAATTTATAAAGGAAAGATACAAAAAAAGTACTACCAAAGCAAGGTGCCTCACAGCAGATTCCTACATCATTTAAAACTTAAGACTGAGGGCAATACTACTTACTAGCACAAGATCAGTTAATTAGTAGAGCAAGTCAGGATTCTATTAAAAACTGATTTATGGAAGGTGTTTTTATTTGAAAAAGAAACCAAAAGGCATACAGACATGACCAAATTATAGTCAAAGTCAATCAAATATATGATAATTTCAGCTACTTAAGAAATAAGGATGAGCAAGTTCATTCTAAGGACTTGTGGCTCCAAGAGCCTCTGACCTGCTTCTTGAGGAAGCACCTGTGTCTGTGCTCCCTTATCTCAGCTGCAGCCACAACTAAGAACCAGCCATTAGATCCCCAGCTTTGGACCCAATGGCTGACCTAGAATGGCCTCAGCAAGCATCAGTTACAAATGAAACAGAAGGGAAAACACTGATGTCATAAAATCAAAGGCCTTGTTTCTATTTTGATTCAGGTATGCTCTATGGGTGTCCTTTATAACTTAAAGCCTCATCAGCAATGAACCCAAGTATAGGGCCTATACCCTGGCATGATCTGAAGGTTTGTTAGCTGAGAACTGAGAAAGAAAGAAAGAAAGAAAGAAAGAAAGAGCGAGCAAGTGAAGAAAACTAACTCCTCTTAGAGGAAGAGTGTCACTGTGTACATAAGTACCCGGCATCACTGTAATCTGATTACTCATAATCTAATTTACCTGGTCACCATGTTCTATGGCTCAAATGGAAAAGACAGAGAAAAGCTGTGAACTCACATTAAAAATGAAGACACACTTTAATAAGGCAAACTCCTAGGAATCTGATATATGGTCCATCTAAAACCTCATCCCCGGTAAGTGAATATCAGATTTCTTTTTAATGTAACTCAGATCTCTCTTACTACCTTTGGAGACCCTGACAAGTATGGTGCCCACAAGTGGAGAATAACTGATCTACAAAAGAAATAAAAAGAATCCTTCAAACACAGACTTCCCTATTTTTCTTCACTTATCAGATATCTCGGGATGAGAAACACACTTATTGGAAGAGAAAGTCTGACTCAAAAAAAAAAAAAAAAGAAAGAAAAGAAAAAGAAAAAGTTAAGAAATCTGAGGGCAATATCCATTCACAAATGCCAATAACCTCTGGTAGTTACAGAAAAGTCCGATACTACCTACAGTTCTATCTATCTGCCCATCTCTGTACTTATAGCTCCAGATTAAATCAAGTATACAAACTCCTGGGACAGGTTGGGATTAAAATGACCAAGACCTATAACCAAGAAAAACACTGAAACTTCATGAAGTATTAAAGAGAAAACATATTTAAAAACATCTCTACCTTTAATCTCCCTTGAATCCTTTCTTCAGTCATTTAAAATAAATTACATGTCATAAAAACGTTGCAGGGCAAAATAAATAAACCTACAAAACAGTCCTTCCCCTTAAAGGAATCTCAGGAAATCCCTACTTGCTAGAAGTCCTTAGCATAGATGAAAGTTAAATTATTGATTTTATATAAAAGACGGACACTGTGCAGCAGCCTCTAAATTTTGTCTTTGTTTTGATACAATAGTCTGGATTTCACCCCTTGATTTCTGTTCTTCACAAATCCTCAGACTTGCTACAGAACGTAACAGAAAAAGTCACGCATACAAGACAGAGTAGCGGGCAAGCCTGCTCCCAGCCCTTAAGTGCTGAAATCCCACAATGCCACACTGCTTTCCGTCCCAGGCCCTCAAGGCTGCCCTATATTTTTTCTAGGCCTCTCTCTTCTGTTAACATCAGCAGCTCAAGCTCCAAGTCTCCCTGTTTTTCTTTTTTTACTTTTATTTGTTTGGTATTTGTTTTTGTTTTCTCTTTTCAAATTTTTATTTAAACTCTAGCTAATTAACATACAGTACCATATTGGTTTCAGGAGTAGAATTCAGTGATTCATACAACACCCAGGGCTTATCATAACAAGTGTCCTCCTTAGTATCCAGTTGCTTTAAAAGATCTATTTTAGAGGGACAGTGTGCATGCATACATACGAGGGGAGGGCCAGAGGGAGAAAGAGAGAGAATCTCAAGCAGACTCCCGCTAAGTGAGGAGCCCCACGCCACCCTGAGATCATGGCCCAAGTCAAAGCCAACAGTTGGGTACTCAACCGAGTGAGCCACTCACGCACCCAGTATCTTTTTTTTTTTTTTTTTAAGTTTTATTTGGAAGAAGAGGAACACAAAACAGGACACTACAAACAAACAAACAAAAAAATCATGGCTTCTGTTGTGAGAATCACAAAAACCCTATTCTACCTTTCCTCAGTACTTATGAACAGATCCACTTTTTGTAATGGTTAATTGCTCCAGAGAGACAAGAATCATCCTAGACATATATAGAAAAGTGTATTTCAATAATCTAAAGAAAAGTTATTTTGGAAATGAGCATTATCTAACCACTGGAGTCCATGTTACATTAGATATCTTTAGTTCTCTCCATGTATACAGACTGACCCAGCGTTCATTTTTCATGCAAATCAACTAAATAGTTGGTGTATGTCAGGCATGAAACTTTTTCTAATCCAATTCACTGCAGGAAACTAATATCAGAAGCGTCAGTCAGCTCAAAAATCTAGACCGTTTCACACACGAACAAAACAGGATCCTCCACCCTCCAAAATGAGACTTCCTAGATGTAGTTTTCCCTACCCAAGGTTTCCAGCAGTTCCTATTAAGGACTATTTTGTCTATTTTAAGGAAGTGTAATAAAATACAACTGCTCACGCTTTCCTAAAAATGTGAGAAAACCAGGTAAGTTCAGATCAAAAGAATGTGCTTGATCAGTTTACTTTGGTATTTATTAGCAATATGAACCAAATTAAATTTCATTCTTTCACTGGTTGTAATTACTAAGCAATTACGTGCCAGACACAGCACTAGGCACTGACATGACAACATAAAGACCTTTCTGATGGCACCTGAATAACCACCTAATTATAAGCAAGTGAGAGGTTCTAGGAAAGTGAAGTTACTGGCTAAATAGCCTTCCAACCTTTAGTGCAATAATAATGTGAAATTTTCAGCTGGCTAACATAAAGATAGCTAAATTTAGAATCAAGTGTTTTCATGGTAATCACATAAGACAAGAAAAATTCATTATACAAAATCATTCATAATGATCTATTCCCTCTCTTATCACAACTACACATATGTGAGTTTATTGACATGAGAGGTGTGGATTCTAGGACACACAGCCTTGATGCTGAAGATACAAAAGAATTCTGCAATAGGAGATTCATCTAGAATACACATCGATACATCAAAAATCATATTCTTCTGCCGATCTAGTTTGGCTCAAAATTTACATTGCTAACCTTAGCAGAAGAATCCCTTTGAAAAAAGCTCAAGATTTCATGGAAAAGCAGAGGTTCAAAACAGTAAATGATATTTAATACTATTTTCTCACCTAGAGCTAATGCTATAAAAAAATCAAAGAATACTGTAAAAAATAGTTAATAAAGTCTGTTTCTTATAGGAAAACTCACAGAAGTATTAATTCTGCAAAACTCCTGCACGTTTATATTTTTCAGCATCCCTTGAGATCCTAATATACTATTAGTGTTTTTTCTTCTCTTTCTTTCTTTTTTTTTTCCCTGCAAATGGGGTCACCCAGCAGATATCTTATTGCTGAATGCTGGGATGAGCTAGGCTTGAGGATGCTTTTTACCGTTGCTGGTGCCAAAACTATTTACACTTAACAAACATTTGGTGAGCATTCAGGATTAACATCCACATAATATATGAAATATAGGTGGTGATGCTACACTGTCATTCTGTCCTTGGGGGTGCATCCTGGGGAAACTCCCCATAGACACTACTAACAGAACAGATCCATTCTTAGTAATTATATCACTTAGTTATAAGTTCCACTTTTTGGTATTGTAGATTCTGGAATATTTAATAGTCACATTAGTCCTAAACAGATTAAGAAAGTAGAGATATAAATGTTAATTAAGATTACCTTTGCTCCAAAGACGACGAACACATTTGTCCAGAGGCTGATTCAGAACCACAAGGCAGTACTTCAACTTCCCTACGGAAATAAAAGAAGTTAAATAAGTAGGTGAACAGAGTCCTCTGTTCCCCTCATTTGAGTCTGGAATCACACTCTACTAATCCAGATCTTCAATCTCCACAGAGCTAAATTTCAACCAAAGCTAATTTCTCGTATTTTAATTTGAAAAGACACAATAGTTTAACCAGATCGACTTTATCCAATATGTCTATCCAACATTATCATACTGCTGCAGAATTGATTATAAAAACAATTTATCGGGGCGCCTGGGTGACTCAGTCGTTAAGCATTTGCTTTCAGCTCAGGTCATGATCCCAGGGTCCTGGGATCGAGCACCGCGTGGGGCTCTCTGATCAGTGGGAAGCCTGCTTCTCCCTCTCCCACTGCCCCTGCTTCTGTTCCCCTCTCGCTGTCAAATGAATAAATAAAAATCTTTAAAAAAATAACCCAAACAATTGGGTAAGCTTCTTTTTGCAGGGGATGAGGAGCAAAAATGGTCTTAAAATGAATTCTCATCGTTATGGGACATCCATCGCTTCAACACAACCAGTCTTCTATCCTGCTAGTCCAACATCATCCTGATATTATTAACCAAGTAGTAGGGCCGGGAGGGCACATGTTGTCACACTCATTTATTCATTTTCTCTCTCCTACCCGGTCTCTCTCTCCCCCTTACCCCATAAAAAACTTTGTGTATGCACAGAATCCCACTAGCTCTTTTCATGACTCTTTTACTCCAAGTTTTTAGATGATACTCAAGAGACGGAGACACTCAAAAGACAGAAAAGTTACTTCTCCCAACAGTCATTCCAAGCCCTTTATAATGTACTAAAAATAGTGCAATGTAAAATGCAATCAGGCTGTTGAAACCCTGTCATTCAATGCTTGTCAGTCCAAGCATTCCATTTCATTTATGGAAGAGAAATATTTGTTTGGTGATAAGAAAAATTAATTTTTTAAGCAATCTCAGTGTTAGAAATGGAACAAGATAAGGAAATGAAAAGGGGACGCCATCATCCACAGCACGCATTCTTTAAGGGCAGATTATAAAGCAGTCACTTAGAGTACAAAGAAGAATAAGATTACAGAGTATCTGTAAGGTAAAACATTTATAATAAAGAGGATTTATTCTACAGTACAATATGACACAAGCATTTGAAAAGGACCAGGTAATACACAGATGGGTATGGTGGGAATTCAAAGCACAGAAAGTCAATAAGGTCTGGTGTCACCCTAGAAACCTTTGTGAAATGCAATCCCTAACTTGATCTTAACAGGAAAATTAAAAAAAAAAAAAGAAGAAGAAGAAGAAGTTGGAAAGAATAAAGGAAGGGGCATTCCAGACAAGAAAAACACCACAGAGGAAACGGCTATCCATTACCATTAGGGTAACCACCACGCAGTTTCAGAAGCAATGCCCTACTGACAGGAACCCAAGGCAAGGACCAGCATCCCAGATTTCAGACGTACTGCTTACATAGAGGAGTTTGAGGCTCCCAGGAAGTATTTAAAGGGGATGCAGAAACGAGAACTAAAAGCAATTTATGTCTATTTCGTAACCATGCATTCAGAAATAATTGCTAAGGTCAAAGAGCAGCCTAGCACCTGAGATCCTGCAAAGTGCAGGGACAAAAGAATAAAGGAGGAAAGCAACATCGTACTGTTCGGCTCACCAGTCACCACTACAGAGCTGAAGCACATCAACAAAGGAATTGCAGAAGGAAAAGCCAGAAAGGTAAAAGAACAAAGACCGTATTTCCCAGAATGCGCCATCAATAACACAGCGTGCTCTTAGAGATGTCACAGAGACTAAACAACCAGAAAAGGCCAATGAGAAGGGGAAATCTCAAAGCAAAATCTGAAAAGTCACAGAGGGAGCCTCAACTCAGGGAAGAGAACAAGGCATTAGTAAACCAGGAGGAGAGGTGCCTCTTGTTAAAAAATAAAAAGTCAGCTATGAGAAACGAAGAGGAAATGGCAGCAAACTCGAGAGAAGATTCTTTAAATATAGAAACAATCTTCTACTCCGAAGAGAAGAGGGAGAGAGGCTGGGATTCATTCATTCGTTTAGCAGGCATTTACAGAGCATAAAACACTCCTGTTCGGGCACCACTGAGCTTGCAGCCCTCCTCAGACTTACGTCCCGGGGATGAAAACCAGCACCTACTAAGATCGAGGTACATGAAGACATGGAGAGACACGGAGAACCGAGGCAGAGGCGGAGTATAGTTGATTTATTTGTAAAATCAAAACAAAAGTGAGAGTATGAAATTAGAGTACAATGTGAACCATTTTAAGATGAACACTGTAAGAAGTGGATTACAGAAGGTGACAGTCCATAATTTTAAAACTACATTTAAAACTTCATTTGGAGTTCACTAGCAATTAGAGGACATCAGGTCCATCTCTGATTCAGGACTTTCCCACCACTTCTGGAAAGGGCAAGCAGGAGTAGGCATGAACAAGACAGTGATGGCAGGAGGCATGAGAATTGGCAAAATCACTTGAGAGATAAAGGGAATCCAGGATGCTCCTTCAGACAGCATCACTGTGAATGACTGACTGTGGCAGAGGCCAGCAACTGCCACAGGATACCTTCTCTTCTTTAAAAACAGAATCCTGGGGGGATGAGGGGGTCATTTTGCTTCATTTTTGGTTTTTACTTTGTTTTGCTTTCTGTTTTTTTGTTTTACTAGGCACATTATTCTCCAGGTGAAAAACTAAATCCCCCAGACCCCTTTGTAGCAAAATGTAGTTTTAAGGTTAAGTCTGGCCAAGGAGACATAGATGAGACCTTTAAAAGTTACTTTTAGGGGCGCCTGGGTGGCTCAGTGGGTTAAGCCTCTGCCTTCGGCTCAGGTCATGATCTCAGGGTCCTGGGATCGAGCCCCACATCGGGCTCTCTGCTCAGCAGGGGGCCTGCTTCCCTTCCTCTCTCTCTGCCTGCCTCTCTGCCTACTTGTGATCTCTGTCAAATAAATAAATAAAATCTTTAAAAAAATAAATAAAAAAAAATAAAAGTTACTTTTAGGGAGTCTCCTTAAAATGGAAGGTGCTCCATCCTCTCCTTATCTTGTTCCTTCCTGCCATCTGGATCAAGGATTGAGGAGTTGCTCAATAAAATTTAAGCAGCCACCCAGGACCATCAAAACAAGAGCAACAACCGGAAGGAGCCGAGATACCCCAGGACACCAGGAAGCAAACCTTCCATCCCACATACACTTCATTTCCTGCTTACAGACTTCTTTCATGTGAAGAAAACTAAACTTCCATTTTACGTCACTATTTTGGGGGGTTTCCCTATCCTATAGATCCTATATCCTATCAAATTTTAATTACTGCAATGATCAGGCTGTGCTGAGACAATCAAGATGGGAATTAGAAGAGAATTTTAAAGAGGGAACAGGCATGCATCAAAATGTAGGAAGGAAAACTTTTGCCCATCCATTCATTCAACATGGATGGAACATCACCGTTAAGACATTCATAGCCTGGGGGGTGCTTGGGTGGCTCAGTCAGTTAAGGGTCCCACTCTTGATTTTGGCTCAGGTCATGATCTCAGGATGGTGATATTCAACCCTCCCCCCTCCAACGCACTGTGGGACTCCTTGCTGGGGAGAAGGGCGTCTGCTTGAGATTCAGTCCACCTCCCCCTCTACCCCTAACTTGCCTCTTTAATAAATCTTTTTTTTTTTTTTTTTTTAAGTCACAACCTGACACATAATAAGGACTCAAGAGGATGTTAATGGCAGGAAGTTAGTAATCTGGATAAACCAAATGTCCTTTAACATTTGACAAGGCCTGTACCGCTAAAAAAAGGTATTCAACAATATGATCTGTATATGAATGAATGAAACTACCTTCTGTCACAGATTTTTTGGTATGTAAACTCAGGATTTTTGTGGCTCAAAGAGCAGTAGGATGAAAGGGAAAGATTTTATTCTCCACATTACTGCTCCTCTAAACCAGTACTTTCACTAAGGTGTTATCTTGTGAAGACATTTTTGAAAAGAACGATGCAGTATGAAAACGTATAGTACAGTTTTGATTTGCATTTCCCTGATTATTGACATTCAACATCTTTTCATGTACCCGTTGGCCACGCATGTGTCTTCTTTTGAAAAGGTCTATTCAGGGGCACCTGGCTGGCTCAGTTGGTAGAATACAGTGACTCTTGTCTCAGGATAAGTTTTAGCTCCCTGTTGGGTATAGAGGTTACTTTAAAAATAAACTCTAAAAGAAAAAAAAATAGAAGAAGGTCTTCTGCCCATTTCTTCATTGGATTTTATTTTTTTAAGCTATTGAATTGTACAAATTCTTTGTATATTTTGATTGGTCTCTTATCAAATACATGATTTGCAATTGCTTTCTCCCATTCAGTAGCTTGTCTTTTCATTTTGGAGATGTAATCCTTTGCTGCACTGAAACTTTCCAGACTGATCTCCCAACTCATGCTTCTGGTATCAGATTCAAAAATCATCACCAAGACCTACGTCAAGGAGTTTACTGCCCAAGTTTTCTTCTAGGAGTTTCATGGTTTCAGGGCTTATGTTCAAGTCTCTAATCTATTTTGAGTTTATTTTTTGTGTATGGTGTATGATAAGTCATCAAGTTTTATTGTTTTGTTTATGGATGTTCAATTTTCCCAACACCATTTATTAAAGAGACTGTCTTTTCCCCATGTGTATATTCATGGCTCCTTTGTCATCAATTAATGACCAGGTATGTATGGATTTATTTTTGAGTTCCCGAGTGTGTTCTGTTGACTTATGTGTCTGTTTTTATGCCAATACAATACTGTTTTCATTACCATAGCTCTATAATATATTTTGAAATCAGAGATTGTGATGCATCCAGTCTTTGTTCTTTATCAAGATTGCTTTGGCTATGTGGGGTCTTTTGTGCTTCTTCAAAATTTAGGATTGTCTGTTCTATTCTGTGAAAAACACCTTCCCCCTTTGGAAATTTGATAGGGATTGAATTAAATCTCTATATTCCTTTGAATAGTATGGACATTTTAACAATATTAACTCTTCTAGTCCATAAGCATGGAGTATCTGTTCATTTATTTGTCTTTTTTAATTTCTTTCATCAATGTCTTATAGTTCTCAATATATAGATCTTTTCCTTTCTTGGTTAAATTTATTCCTAGGTACTTTATTCTTTTTAATGAAATTGTGAATGAGATTATTCTTTGAATTTCTGATAGTTCATTATTAGTGTATTTAAATGAAACAATTTTTGTGTACTGATTTTTTATCCTGCAACTTTACTAAATTAATTTATTAGTCCTAACAGTTTTTTGGTGGAGTCTTTATGGTTTTCTATATATAATATCATGTTGTTTGCAAATTTTGACAATTTTACTTCTTCCTTTCCAACTTGGAGGCCTTTCTTTTTCAAGAAGCTTAACTGCTGTGTCTAGAACTTTTAGTATTATATTGAATGTTAAGTGTCAATAATGGGCACCCCTGCCTCGTTCCTGACCTTAGAGGAAAAGGTTTCAGCTTTTCACAGTTGAGGGTGGTGTTACTTGTCACATACGTTGAAGTAAGTTTCCTTCATACCCACTTTGAGTTTTTATATAAATGGATGTTAAATTTTATCAAATAATTTTTCTTCATCTTTTTGAGATGTTCTTGGGATTTTTATCCTTCATTTTGTTAATATGGTGTGTCGTATTGACCGACCTATGGATGAACCACTCTTGTATTTCTGGAATAAATCCCACTTGATCATGTGTATGATCCTTTAATATATGGTTGAATTCAATGTACTAATATTTTATTGAGGATCTATGTTTATTAGGGTTATTTAGCCTGTAATATTCCTTTCTTGTGACATCCTTGTGTTTTTGGTATTAGGGTAATGCTGGCCTTGTAAAATGACTTTGGGAGAATTCCCTCCTCTTCGATTTTCACTAAGATTTTTAGAAGGATTGATATTAACTTTCTTTGATTGTTTTGGTAGAACTTAACCTGTGAAGCCATTCTGGTCCTGGACTTTTGTTTGCTGGGAGGTTTTTGATTACTAAATCAGTCTTCTTACTAGTAATTGATTGGTTCACATTTTGTATTTCATCATTACCCAATCTTGGTAGGTTTTATGTTTCTAGGAATTTACCTATTCTTTTAGGTTGTTCAATTTGTTGGAATATATTAGTCTCTTATCCTTTGTATATCCTGTGTGTTTCTGTGGTATCAGCTGTAACATCTTCTCTTTCATTTCTGATTTTATTTGAATCCTTTTTTCCCTTGGTGAGTCTATCTAAAGGCTTATCAATTGTGTTTATCTTTTCAAAGAATGAGCTCTTTCATTCATCTTTTCTGTTGTCTTTTTAGTCTCTATTTCATTTATTTCTGTTTTAGGCTTTAATTCCTTCCTTCTGCTAACCTTGGGTTTCATTTTTTCTTTTTTCTAGTTTTTTGAGGTGTAATTAGGTTGAGACTTTGTTTCTTGAGGTTGGCATTTCATCATTATGAACTTCCCTCTGTAAACTCCTTTTCCCGCATAGATTTTGGTATGTTACATTTCCATTTTCAAATGTCTCAAGGTGTTTCTCTTTTGATTTCTTTGCCTCACTGGTTGTTCAGCAGCATGTAAATCTCAATACATTTGTGAATTTTTCAGATTTCTTCATGTAATTAATTTCTCATTTGATACCACTGTGGTCAGAAAAGCAACTTGATATAATTTCAGGCATTTTAAATTTATTAAAGCTGGTTTTATGACCTAACACATGAATTATCTTGGAAAATGTTCCATATATATTTGAGGAAAATGTGTATTCTGTTGCTTTTGCATAAAACATGCTACACATATATGTTAACTACAGCTAACATGTCCTTCGAAGCCAGTGTTCCCTTACTGATTTTCTGCTGGATGATCTATCCATTGATATAAGTAGGGTACTAAATTTCACAGCTCTTATTGTATTGCTGTCTATGTCTAACTTTGGTTCTGTTAATATACATACAGAGGTAGAGCCTATGCACATCTCTAAATCAATGATTTAAAAAATGCAGTCTTATAGCTCAGGTGTAAAAGTTTTGTTTTTGTTTTGTTTTCATTGAAAAAGAAACTAAGACTTAATGATATTTAACATGTAGAAGAGCACACTAGCGCCTCACCTGTCCCTGCAGGAAAGGATCATGAATTATCTATTATAAATGAAATTCCCTAACGAAAAAGTGTTAGCTCCACACAAAGGCATAAGCAGTGCACTTACTTCTCTCTCAATATATTATGAATGATGCACTTTACCTGTGCCCAATAAAGTAAAACGACACATTTTTACATGAACGCATCTTCACAAATCGCTGAGTAGCTCAAAAATATTCTTCAACACATACTGAAGATAATATGAATTTCACAAAGGCATAATTGTACATGAAAATGACAGAACTAATCATTCCTACTTCCTAAAACTAGCTCTTAAGCTTCAAATACAATCGTACCAGTTTAGGGAGGCCCTGGTGGGGGAAGGGAGGGAGGGAAAAGGGGAAACAGGGAAAGAATGACAGGAAAAGGAAGGAGAGAAAGAAAAGAGGATGATGGTAAGATATAAACTTTGGATTTACATCAATTATCATAAATGAATTCATCTACCTTTAAGTATACAGAGAAGTAGTTACCAAGCTGATGTGTACCAGCATCACAGATTTTTTTTTAAAAAAAGCTAATCTCCTTCCCTAGAAATTCTGATTCAGCATGCTGGCAGTTGGACCTGTACAACATGATTTTTTCAGAATCACCGTAACAGAGTCTAACAAATAATCAAAGTTGAGAACCATTTGTATGGTGCCTTGAAAAATTAACTAATGGTAGTAGAAAGCCATCATTAATAGCACAATTTTTTTTTTTTAAGTAGGCTCCATGCTAGAAAAATATGACATGACACTGAGATCAAGACCTGAGCTGAGATCAAGAGTTGGACACTAAAATGGCAGCCTCCCAGGTGCCCCAATAGCATCATTATTTTAAAACTTTTTATTTCATATTTATCATACCTTTAATTGCTGTTTTCTGAAATCTTTTATTTCAGATATTGTTTATATCACAATTATTTGCAACTTATTCAAATACAAATTGGTTTCTTCTTTAACCACTATGGTATGAGATCAAAAGAATTGAAGACCAGAACCCTAAATAAAAATACACTGAAATAAAACACAATGTGCAATGGATAGAATTAGCAAAATTTATTAGCAAGTTAGCAACTGTTTAATGATCGATCTCGGTTTTTAAAAATTTACTGGAATCAGATAAAATTGATTATTAGACAAAACACATGCCAGTCATTATATGTAGCTATGTTTCACAGGGCTAAGGACCACTACAACAAATCCCATCCCTAAAAGTATTTCAGTTAAACAACAGAAACTCTAGGGGTGCCTGGGTGGCTCTGTTGTTGGGTGTCTGCCTTCAGCTCAGGTCATGATCCCAGGGTCCTGGGATCGAGTTCCGCATCGGGCTCCCTGCTCCGCATGAAGCCTGCTTTTCCCTCTCCCACTCCCTCTGCTTGCCTTCTCTCTCTCGCTGTGTCTCTATCAAATAGTTAATTAAAAAAATATATATATATATATTTTAAACAATTAAGACTCTAGGTACTGAATTTCATTTTCACATTGCACAAACTTCTATATTTAAGAGCAAGATTTTTTTTTCAAGTGTCCACAGGGAAATCAAAACTGTCAAGCCAATTTGTTGAGAAAATAAATTGCTTGTGAAAAAAGCAGAACTATTAATAAAAGCTCTGAGCAAATATTTCATACCAGTCTATTAAAGTCATCGAATTAGCAATAGACTAAACACCAGTAAGTCATGTGTAAGAAGCTGCTTCCAAGAAAGTAAAGAGTAGACATAAACAGATACTTCCTGAGAAATCCCTTGCTCTACCCACCAAGAGTGACCAGTCAATATACCCCAGTTGTACTAGCATAATAATAAATTGGGCCCCCTTCCATAAGCAAAGGGCCCTGGTTGAAGAGTTAAGTTAGATGGTCTTTCTGCCATCTACCTTCACTTCTACCCCATCTCTTTGTTTCAGTCTTCAGCAAAACTCACTTCAATAAGGTTTTCATCCCACCACCTCCTGGAAATAACTATTGTCTCAGTCATCAGTGACTTTCCATTCTAAAATTCAACAACTAAATACAGTTATCCCATTGTGTATATACATACAATAACTCTTTATCCATTCATCCATCAATAGACACTAAGTTACTTCTTGGGTATTATAAATAATGTTCGAACAAACATGGAGGTGTTTATGTTTATCTGAATTAGTATTTTCGTTTTTGAATAAATACCCAGAAATGGAATTACTGGGTCAGATGGCAGTTCTATTCTTAATTTTGTGAGGAACCTCCATACAACTTTCAATAGTGGCTGCACCAATGTATATTGCCACCAAGAGTACATGAGGGTTTCCTTTTCTCCATATGACTTGCAGTTGTTCTCTCCCACTCAGTAGGTTGTCTTTTCATTTTGGTGATGCTATTAATTCTAAGAGACTGATGTCCCAACTAATGCTTTGGTATCAGATTAAAAATAAAAAAAAATCATCACCAAGACCAATGTCAAGGAGCTTACTGCCTAGGTTTTCTTCAGGAGTTTTATGGTTTCAGGTCTGAGTTTATTTTTTGTACATGGTGTAAGATAGTGGCCCCTTTTCATTCTTTTGCAGGTGGCTGTACAATTTTTCCCAACACTATTTATTGAAGAGACTGTCTGTCTCCCATTTTATATTTATGGCTTGTCATGAATTAATTGACTACATAAGCATAGGTTTATTTCTGGGTTCCTTATTCTTCCCATTGACCCTTGTGTCTGGTTTTATGCTAATACCATATCGTTTTGATTACTAAAGCTTTCTAATATAATCTGAAATCAGGGAATGTGATCTCTTGAGCTTTTTCTTTCTTAAGATGACTTTCACTATTCAGGGTCTTCCCTGGTTCCATATAAGTTTTGGTTTGTTCTTTCTATTTCTGTGAAAAATGCCACTGGAATTTTGATAGGAATGATTGCATTAAATTTGTATGTTCTCCTGGGTAGTACAGGAATTTTAACAATATTAATTCTTCTAACCCATAAACATGGAGTATCCTTCCATTCATTTGTTTCTTCTCCACTTTCTTTCATCACAGTGCTATAGTTTTCAGTGCACATGTCTTCTACCTCCTTGGTTAAATTTATTCCTTGGCATTTTATTCCTCTTGATACAATTGTAAATGGAGCTATTTTAATATCTCTGATAGTTCATTATTAGGGGGAAAACAGATTTTTGTGTATTGATTTTGTATCTTACAAATTTATTGAATTTATTAATTCTAACAGTTTTTTGATGGAGTGTTTAGGCTTTTATATACATAACATGTCATTTGGAAATTGTGACAGTTTTACAGTGGCCTTCCCAATTTGGATGCCTTTTATATATTTTTCTTGCCTAATTGCTCTGGCCAGCACTCCAATACCAAGAATAAATGGCATCTTGATAATTATAAATTAAGAAAAATCTGAAACAACTGGAAATGCTCTGCAGAAATGCAACTAAAGAAACTGGAAATATTTTTTCATGTGATTAGATTAAGGCTCTTCAAGTTAAATGGAGGTTTATATTTAATACCTATTTAAGGAATTAAAAATCCACGTATTATACCAAGAACCCTATAAATCTTGTTCTATATCTAGTTATTATCTTTCAACCTTCAGGTTAAAAGTATATTTAGATCTGAAATGTTTAAATCAGTTTCTGTGAAGAGCATTGCCTCCCACAATGCAACCAAAATGGTTCTGTCCAAGTTTGAGGATCCTCATTTTGTAAACTATGTCCCTAAAAACAAAATGCTCCTGATAAATTCTCCCTGGAATCCACTATGCCAGAAAAGCATTTTATACCTGGTAAGCTTCTATTGTGTAAGTAGAATTAAATTAATTAATTAAAGAATTAATTTGGGGAAATTAAGTCTAAAAATCTTGACGTTTCTAGACATAAAAGAAGAGGCCATACCAAGAAATATTTTTTTTCAGTCTTGCAATGGGTAGTCATATACTTGTTCCCAAAAAACATTATCACTGTAACCCAAATGAAGGAAGGAGAGTTCTTCATGTTGGAATATTGATGGCTTTCAAGTTGCTGACAAAATTCAAAGCTACTCCATCAACTGTCCTTTGCCCTGCTGACCTGGCCCACAATAAACTGTGTTTCCCGTCAATCAATAAATCAATTACTGCCTAGCACACTGTAGATGTAGTGTCATAACCTTAAGGGTTCATCATGAAATACTAAAAAATTATAGTCCCTCACATTGGTTTTGACACGTTGACAGCGAGTCCAGGACAGTACTCACACCTGAAAAGTCAGTTCATAACATTTTCTGAAGGCAGAATCCATTTAATTTTGGCACATGCTTCTAAAACAGAAGGCCTACCTTTTATCCCTAGGTACTCCTGCAAACTAAACTATTTCTAATTATCCCAAAAAGCACAGAATCCCTTTAACTGGCCATCAATGAAGGCCAACAAGGTTCAACATGCCAATAAATACTCCCTTTCTTAATATCTTTTCTAAATTTTCTATTTGGGCCTGATTAGGTACCAGAGAACTGCTTGGGGGAGAGGGGGCTTTATATGTAGCAATATTATAAATAATGACAATATAGAGAACTTTGAATATTCCTTTCACAGGATTTCTGACTCAAAAGAATACCGATATTTATAATCAAAATAAGTCCAAATTAAGCTAAATTCGTATGTATTCAAACCACAGTCTGATATTCTCTGAGGTCTCTATCTGCAGAGAGAACAAATGACATTTATTTGAAGTTTCAGAGTTTACTAGACACGTAATCAATGTCCTTCTCAAATTGACAGTGATTACATAGCACATAATCGAGCCACCAAAGCACTTCTGAATAAGTCTTTTTGTTCACTCTTTATTAAAAAAATAAATGGAAGAAATAGATTTTAATTTCGGAGAACCATGTACCATGAAGTAATTCTGATTACACACACACACAGTCCATATCAGGGGGCAAAACCGCACTGGAAGAAATCTTACTAAACTCAAGGTAAATAAACACTTTTAGCTCATACACACTGTGGGCTTTTAAAGAATTCAAGAGAACTTCTATCAGTAGGCAGAGCTCTGACAACAAATGACCTGCACTAGGACAAGGATAAACATTATCATGTTAACAACTAACAATTTCAGTGGCCTTTATGAAGGGTTCCGGTAAACATCGCAGGTTTCTCAACTTCCGGCTTTGTCTTTTCATAGAAACAATCTATACACAAAACAGTCTATAAACAAGGCTATCCAAAGGTTTGCTTTTGTTTTTAATAAAAAAAGAATAGAAACAGTGCATGAGCATAGGTTTATGGTATCTCCCACAGCTCTGTATCCTTTAGTACCAAACAATCTCAAACATAAAAGCAGAAAAAGGTGCTATGAATGAATGAATGAATGAATATGTGCTACAACTATTTGTGTGAGCATTTTATCAAGAAAATACATACATTTTGGGAGCACCTGGGTGGCTCAGTCATTAAGCATGTGGCTTCAGTTCAGGTTAGGATCCCAAAGTCCTGGGATCCAGCCTGTTTAGCAGGGAGCCTGCTTCTCCCACTGCCACTCCCCCTGCTTGTGTTCCCTCTCGCGTTGTGTCTCTCTCTGTCAAATAAGTAAGTAAAATCTTTAAAGAAAAAAAAAAAACATACATTTTTGCAAATGCCAAGTGTATCTATCAAAGAGGAAAGGTGTTACAAAACAAAAAAAGAAGGGATCATTAATTTTATCTGTTAGTCTTTTGTATTTTATGATTCTAGCACCCTGTGCTTACAAGATTTAAAAAAAAAAAAAAAGTGAAATAAAATTTTAACCAATGGAGCAAAAAGAACATGCCAGGCAATATCCCCCCCTTTCCCAAAGATGTTGGCCAACAATCACTGACCACCACACTGGAATATAATGAAGAATTACTAAAATAGTACATTATTTGAATTTTAGAGTAAAAATGAAAAGTAGATTATTTGTGGACCACTATCCAGCAATCTTTCCTCCCAAAATTACCAAGTAATTTATACTACTAAACTGAGAGAACTTAAGTGCTTGGTAAGAAGCTGGGGAAGGTGAGTTAACAATCAGATTCTGAGGACAACAAATAAAGATGCAACTCACTCTACTTTATAAACAGAACATAGGGTGTTTACCCCCTCAACACTGAAATATGTTTTCGAAAACTCAGGATATATTTGTTCTTCAAAGCTTAGGGTAAGATTTTTATATATCAGTGTTACGTTAAAGAATGTACCCATGGGTGCCTGGGTGGCTCAGTGGGTTAAGCCTCTGCCTTCGGCTCAGGTCATGATCCCAGGGTCGTGGGATCGAGCCCCGCGTCGGGCTCTCTGCTCAGCGGGGAGCCTGCTTCCCCTCTCTCTCTGCCTGCCTCTCTGTCTACTTGTGATTTCTGTCTGTGAAATAAATAAATAAAATCTTTAAAAGAAAAAAGAAAGTTATTGTAGAAGGGAGGGCACTTTTCTCATAGGAATTTTATTTCCCACCTTTAAGAAAGGGAAGGGAAGATCCCCTCCTGCCCCGCAACAAGGCACTAACCACTCCCTGCAGCCAGCGAGAAACCACAACTTCGAGCTCTTGCTCTTCTCCAATGAAATCCATTCACAGTAACTCGACCCAATTTCTTCCTTAAACCTAGTAAAAGCTGACCTTGCCTTTCCCTCTTCAGACTTGCCCACAGTTCACCACAGTTTACTTATCCCTAATTGCAATTTCTCTGCCACTCCCTGATAAACTCATTCTGCTGGTAAAGTAACTGGCTATTTTATTTTTGAGGTTGACATTTGCTAGATATGAAAACAGAAAAAGGTGTAATAAGGTAAAAACCAATTACCCTAGGAGAATGAGAACCAAAGGGGGAGAGAGAAATCATTAACTTCTCCTGTATTTGTCTTTATATCATATAAATGCTGAAATCAACTCTGCACTCCATTTAAAAGCCTTCGAAAAGGAGGCTGGGAGGGGGGATTTGTGAGCATAAATAGCAGAATAAATCAGATTAAACACTGAAAACAGGCTGGGACGGACCTCACCATGATGGTTCTGTTCTGTGAGAAAAGAAGTTGACAAAGGCAGGCGGGTGGGGGGAGTAACACCAGTCATCACGCGGGTTAGGAAAAGCAATCCTTGCATGTTGGTTCATTTACTCACAAACTCATTTAGTATTTGTTTACCAAACTTTACAAAGCATTTTAACAGCATGCACAATGCACTTTTTAAGTCAAGAGCTGCAGCACTTAAATTAGAGCAACCCAATGGTTCAACAGGGAAAACAAAGAGGCCTCCAACTTAGATGAAAACTGAAGATACAGATGGTATAAAGGTCCCACCTCATACCATAGAATAAATTCTAGAACAGTGTATACCATATACACAGTGTGTGTGTGTGTATACACTTATACATATATATATGGGTTATACATATATAATTATATATAATATATAATATATATGGGTTATACATATATAATTATATATATAACTACATATATAGTTATATAACTATATTATATATATGGGTTATACATACATAATTATATATATATAATAATTTTATACATACCATTATACCATATATATGGGTTATATATATAACTATATATACTTTTATATATATATACACCATTATACCGTATATATATGGGTTACACATATATAATTATATATAATTAATATATAAATATATTTATACATAAATATTATAAATACTTATGTATAAATATAAAATATATATTATATAATATATTTTATATATTATATATTATATTATGTTTTTAAATATTTTATATATTATATAGAATTTATATATACATATTATATTTATTATATATATTTATATTTATATATGATATATATGTATAACCCACATATATGGTATAATGGTATCTGATTATATATGGTATATACATCTATATATATGATATATATACTTAAATATAGCTATAAAATTAAAAAACTGAAGAAATTTATCTGAAGATCAAGTGAAGAAAAATTTTCTAGGCAAGTATGCAAAGCAAGAAAGCATAACTGAGGGGTGTCTGGGTGGCACAGTTGAGTAAGTATCCAATAGTCCAACTCTTGGTTTTGGCTCAAGTGGGATCTCAGGGTCATGAGATCAGGCCCATGTCAGGCTCTGTGCTCAGTGTGGAGTTTGCTTAGGACTCTCTCTTTCTCTCTCAAAAAAATAAATAAATGAGAAAGGAAGTAAGGAGGGAAAGAAAGAAAGAAAAAGAAAAAAAATTAACCAAAAATACTGCTATCATTACTAGGCTCAAGTTTTGAAGGCAAGCAAGGCTCTGTGCTCATTTCCAGATCTCCTACACCAAGTAAAATGCCTGGCACACAGAGGTGTTCAGGAACACTGAGTGACTGAAGAGCTGCATCTCAGCTCCTCCTGGGTTCTAGTCTACTGGCCTGGTCTAGACTGGTTCCCTATTCTGTGGACACACCAGGCAACTCCACAGATCTCATGCCTTTGTTCATGGATTTCCTTTGGCCTTACATGCTCTTCAGAGTAACACAGTAATTACGAACATTGACTCTGGGATCCCAGACCTACTTCAAATCCCAGGTTTGTCATTTATTATATGTGTGACTTTGAGATATTTTAGAAATTTTAACATGTCTCAGTCCACAATGTGTAGGCTGTAATAATGAGAGATTCAGTGAAAAAACACATATGAAGAGCGTTGTATGGTGTCTGAAAAAAATAAATCAATACTCATAGTTGTCTGCTCTAATAAAGACCTAAACTACTTTTCAAAACCTAGAGCAAATATTTTACTCCTTTTCCTTACCTCTCACTCTCTTTTCCCCCAGTAATTATTCTCATCTTTAAACCATACTATTTAATTCTTTTCACTATTAATAGTTATACAATAACAGGTTATACACTTCAGGCATGTCAAAAAAAATTACTTATCCCTTTTATTTTCAAAATTGAGCATAGATCCTGGCACAAAGAAATCTTGAAATTAACTGTTTTGTAATATGAACTTAAAAGAACAATCATCGAGTTGTTTCCTGTATCCCTAAAGAGTCACCCCTAGAACTCAACACACGCATACATGTTCACACACTTACTCAATTTTAGAGCGTTCTAATTTTCCATTACTCTCTAAGACTAAGACTTTCTAGGTCTTATAAAATTGCTTCTAGTAACATCATAACGTATATGAACAGAAATACAAATCTCAGAATTGTCTTTTAATGTAAAGAAATACCATTAAGAGGCTCAATATAGGTGTCCTTCACTTAATGAGTCTTGTGTTCCAGTTCTAAATCAGCTATAAACTGAATTCTTTTTCTTTCTTGGGCATTCACTATAAAATAAGACATTGGCACTCAAATCTCCAAAGATTTACAGGCCAGTTAATAATCAGTAACGTTCATACTCCTGCTGCTAATGCCAAGAAGCTTCCACGTAAACCACACCCACCACAACTGCTCCACCTACACATATATCTGGAAATGATGTGGGCCAAAAGGAGGAAATAAACCTTTCCCCTGCCAGAACATAAAAAGAATGGTTTTAATATCCCGGGCCCATGTCCAAGAAACCAGTTATAACTTTTCCGTTCTAGGCCTTTAAAAAAAGCCCATCGCAATCTAAGAGAATACCAGTGACTTTAGAAGTTGATAAGTATTAGCAAACTTACATCATGAACTACTAGCCCAAACAGCTAAAGAAAGAGGAAGCCCTGATTTCGAGCACTTGCCAGTTTCCATGCTGCAAATGGCCCTGGCGATTTACAACCTAACAAGTGCCTTGCAAATTTCCTGAGTGCTTAGTAAGCAACTGGAGACCCTCTCTTGCAATCACTGCTCTTGAAAAAGAACAATGCTTTGAATCCCTAGATTTCTGGTAACCTTAAAAGACAAAGTATGTCGAGTCAGCTTTATATAAATTCAACGAACTGCAGTCATCAACTGGTTTGTACTATTTTATCTCAGTCTCAGCATGAATAAAACCTTTAAAAAAGAAAAAAATAAAATTCCCTATTTCTTGACGGTAAATAAAATTTAATAATCATTTTAATTTTAAAATTCTAGTAGGAAAAAAATTTAATGTCCTACATTTAACCTGGAAGGAATTTTAATACCTCATGAGTTTAATAATTCTTCTATCATAACAGAGAGACACAGAATGAAATGTTTCAGTAAGCAGAAAGTAATTTTGTACCAAAGGGGGGAGGGAACAACCATAATCAAACTGGTTTTTGTTTCGTTTTACTTGCCAGAAAAAGCTCTACTGCCTGCATTCAGGTGTAACACCTAATTCCAGTGACTAATTTTTGTAGTATATCTGGAATCTTTCACTGTTTTATCTAATCAATGATTTAATTCAACCTCTCCTATATAAAAAAAATAACCACAAGTGCCACTGTAGTTTTACTTACTCACCAGTTATGCCTAAACACTTTCTACTGCCTACAACTGTTCTAGGTATAAGGGATACAGCAGTGAACATCCTGCCTCAGGGACTTCACGCTCCTCACAAGAAGACAGAAAAATATACAAAATATGTAAAATACATAGAATGTTAGACAATACTGAATACTAAGGAGACAAGTCCACGAAGTAGAAAAGGAAAGGGCAGCTCACTACAGAAGACCTAGACTCTGAGGAGGGGAAATGAAAGTAGGCAGTGAGAGATGGGGCCCAGGGCTCCCTGTGGGAAAAGGAACGCCCAGTGCAGAGACTCTCAGGCCACTAGCCCTGAACCCTCAGGGAAATGTCAGCAAAGTGAATTTGGCTAGAGCTAAATAAGAGGAGGAGGCGTATAATTTGGGGTTTGAAACATAGGCTCCTGACCTCATTATTAACACACTTAATTTTTTTTTTTTTAATTAAAAGTGATTAAATGGTTAAGCATCTGCCTCTGGCTGAGGTCATGATCCGGAGGTCCTGCTCAGCAGGGAGCCGCTTCTCACTCTCCATCCCCGGCTTGTGGGCACCAGCTCACGCTCTCACTCGGGTCTCCCACTCACTTTCTCAAATAAACAAAATCTTAAAAAATATAAATAAATAAAGCAGATTAATGGAAGTGCAGAGGGAGAGACTCTCAAGCAGATTCTGTGCTGAACATGGAGCCCAACGCCGAGCTCGATTTTACAACCCTGAGCCAAAATCACGAGTTAGACGCTTAGCTGACAGAGCCACCCAGGCACCCCTCAAGTGAGGTTCTAAAGTCAACTAATATCTCAATATGCATCCAAGGTTCTTTTTCGTTCCAAATCGCTATACAGGGTGGCTTGTGTTATTTCCAATAAAATGTCCTATTATAAAAAGTTGGTCAAACGTGACAAAACACTTATCCATAATTTTAATGAGAAATATGATTTATCAATTATCCACTTATAATACTCTTATTTTATCTGTAGATTATGTTTAGCATCACAAAAGCAGATGATATAATCTGGTGGGTTCTCGGGTTCTTCATCTAGTCCCCTGAAAAACTGACATGACCGGAGCCATTCTCAAAGGGAGCCGGAGCGGCCCCTGCAGAGAAACCGCCTTGCCCGCCTTTATTTACACTGGGCCAAAACCTGTGGACTGGGCAAAATGACAACTGTTTGAGAAGTCAGCAAAACAGACACATGATCACAATATTGTCGGGGACTTTCTGAAGATAAAAATCAGCAGTCACTCAACACATAACCCCGAGCAGCTTGGCTGGTTACACGACCCACAGAAAACTTCTGTTCTCTTATTTCATGTAATTGCTCCCCCCTTCCTGCTCCTCACAAAAACCCCCTGCTTTCACTCTGAGCAGGAACACGCGGATTCTGTGCTCCCCGAACTGCAATGCCCCAAGCCCAAATCAACCCCCAACTGCCTCTCACTGCTGCTTCTCATTTTCGGGCGGACACCCCCATCTCCCGGCTCTGCGGCATCTGTGGATCTCGCCGCTCACTTGCACATCTACAAACGAGGGCACATGAAGGAAAGGAGAGCAAATGGAAACCGGTCTCTCATTCTGTCCCTTGACGAAGCTCTTAAATCTTTCCTTAGAAGGTATAGATGGCATTACCATACTTCACTGATTTCAAAATAAACATTTTTGCACATTTTAACATCTCTAAAACACATGTTAGAAGGCAACAAAAGGACTGTAGAATCAGCAATATCTTAGCACTGTGGCAGAGTGTAACTGGCATTTTTTTTTTCCTTCTTTAGTTGTCAATAAAACGATTTATCTCAAAGACATCAACAATGCAATCAAAACCAGGATTTAAGCAGGTCTTGCTATTTCTTTATATCAATACCATGAATATTTGTGAATGTAATAAGGCTTCTAAATAAATCAAAGTTTGTGGAATCAAGATGTCAGAATAAAACACAGTAGGTATTAACCAGCAATGATCATAATATTCTCTGCTCTTCTAACTAAACTAATCTTTATATTTAAAAGTTATTATTTCCCTGTGATGCCACAGGGACCAATGATACTAAGAAGGACATTAGTGTTTTGCAGTGAATGAAGAAATTAAGCCTCAAAATAAACAGTCAAAAGAACAGATTAAATAAACCAACTTGCCAAGTACAAAGAGATCCCACATTTAAGGGGAATCATAACCCCTTTCTGCCCTGAGGTGGGGGTGTTAGTCACAAAACTTGTTCCAGTTCCAGCACTCATGAAGGAAAAGGTACAGCACTCCTTGCAAAAAAAAAAAAACCATATGCAAAAAGGGTCAAACACACACACACACACACACACACACAATTTACTATGAACAGAAAAAAGCAGAGTTTAAGAAGATCATTAGACTGGGAAAGCTCTAATGATGACTTGGTAGTCTACATAAGGAAATGAAAACCTAAGCCAGACTCAACTATAAAGGCACTGGCACCTGAGTAAATGAAATTTAAGAACAACTAATCATAAACACCTAACCAAGCTTTCCCCATATGAGGCAACCACTTAAGCTGTGGTGATTCAAATAATTTCCTTGCCTTGCTTCCATGGCTGCCCTCTAAAAGCTTTGCCCCTAACCCTTGGCAGCTAAACACTGCTAACTACCTCACTTTGTGGCTGCCTGATTCAAGGAGATATTTGCTTCAATACACTTTTGAAATATTTTAATGTGCTTTAGTTTATCTTTTAAAAAAGATAATGGCCATAGAAAAACCCAGAGACAGAGGTACTAGGCACATAGTAAAATATATTTTAGGCCATTTTAAATAATGATCACCACCTTCCCCTTACCATTAATTTCAGCTGAAGATTCTGAAGACTCAAAAAATGAGTAGTATTGAAAATCTCCATTCTGATACGGCTATTCTTGGCCTTACTGCTTTGAGCAATGTCAAGGTGTTCCAGATAGCTGTAAGCCAATGAATGTCTTCTTTAGATTTGACACACTAAAATTAAAATGAAATAGCTCTTAACATTATTTGTGCTAATCAACTCATATTCCTCACCATTATGATTCAGCAGATAGAGCTTCTGAAATTAGAGTGCTCAAAAAGCTAAAAAGAATGTGAATAAGATTATGAGTGAAATCTAAAGAAGACAGGTTAAATCTGCTCCCAAGTATATAAAAGCCCAAGAATTTATCCCATCAACATGTGAATAATAGGTGCCAGCACAGCAAACTGTCATCTGGAAGGCTTGGCAGTTCCTCTGTTTGAGCACGGATATGGCAAGAGCCATAAGGCAGGGCTGTGTGAGGAGATAATTGAGAGTTCTCATTTCCTGGAGTATTGTCAGCCTCAAAAGAATAATAAGGTGCTATTATTTTATTATACAGCAAGTTATACTGTTACACAGACTGTTATACAGGAAGGTAACACTCACTGAATGCTTACTATGTATCAAGTACTAGAGATTCTCCCCAACAAGGAAGAAGCTCTAGGAGGACGTGAATCTCTTTCTGTTCCATGTCGGATCCATGGTGCCGGCCCAGAGGAGAGATTTCATACGTATTCACTGAATACGGAATAAAAATGCAAGTTGGAAATCAAAGTATTGCATATGTACCACTTAATCCCTCCAAATTCTATTACTTTTCCTATTTTGTCAAAGGAAAAATTAAGAGTTGAAAAAAAAAGTAACTTGCCAAGTGGCAAAATAAGGCCTGCCCTTCACACAGAAGCCTCAGTGGTTACCCTCTAAGCCGCCCCTTCCATACCTATATTGATTTCCTACTTAGGACAAGACTTCATACAAATCCCAAGCGGTCTGAGGCCCGGAGTGTGATTTAGAAAAACAAAACAAACAAACAAACAAAAAACCTCAGGAAAGGCTAAGTGGGAGATACTCAGTAACCCATCAACAACCACTGAGTTTCCAACAGAGTTAAGAGGCTGTTTAAGAACTTTCGAAGAAGCGATAACAGATGAGAAAAATTAAGGGAATCCCAAGGATAAAGGACAATTTTGGTGGAGATTTCAGCATTTAAAAGTCCTGTTGTTTTGAGGCGCCTGGGTGGCTCAGTGGGTTAAAGCCTCTGCCTTCAGCTCAGATCATGATCCCAGGGTCCTGGGATCAAGCTCCGCATCGGGCTCTCTACTCAGCCGGGAGCCTGCTTCCCCCTCTCTCTCACTGTCTGCCTCTCTGCCTACTTGTGACCTCTGTCTATCAAATAAATAAATAAAATCTTAAAGAAAAAAAAAAGTCCTGTTGTTTGAATGTCTGGAATTTTCCTGAAAACTAATGTAAGTAAAGTTTCTTTTTTATACTACTATTCTTCCTTCTATCAGTCTTTTACAAATGTTTCCCAGAAGTACCTGGCTGGCTCATTTGGGAGAGAATGCAATGCTTGATCTCGGGTTCATGTCTTTGACCCCCACATTGTGCACAGATATTACTTATTTACAAAAAGATTTTTTTATTTGTTTCCCAAATTGTGTATAATGAATGTATTGATTTTTTAAAGTAATATCTGTTTGTCAAATCTAAGCCAGAGCTTACCAGAATGTTTCCAAGAATGATTTTTCATACAACTAGGTCATGACTGTCACTTCGCGGACACTGAATGAAAGGTACCATTCCAATTTCAGGAAGGTTAAAATGTGACAGAAAAAATATACCTCTTTAGAATCCATCGAAAAGCAGAAAACAGCTAGAGACCGTGCAAGTGTGAAAGTTTCTTAACAAAAGAATCTTATGCTTCCTCGAAAGGGCCTTAACACAAAATGAAACAAAAAGTAGCAGTTTAGTAAGTATCAACGAAAAATACACAGAACAATTAGTACTTTCCTTTGAAATTCTGTATATGCAAAGAACTTTTTATTTTTTTTTTAACTTATTTAATTGATGGAGAGAGAGAGACACAGTGAGAGAATACAAGCAGGGGGAGTGGGAGAGGGAGAAGCAGGCTTCCTGCCGAGCAGGGAGCCCGAGCAGGATCCCAGGACCCTGGGATCATGACCTGAGCAGAAGGCAACCGCTTAACGAATGAGCCACCCAGGCTCCCCAACAGAGAACCTCTTTAAAAAAAATAATCTAGGGGGGTCGCCTGGGGGGCTCAGTTGGTTGAGCGGCTGCCTTCGCTTGGGTCATGATTCCAGGGGTCCTGGGATTGAGCCCCACATCGGGCTTTCTGCTCAGCAGTGAGCCTGCTTCTCTCTCTCCCCCCTCCCTGCCATTCCGCTTACTTGTGCTCTCTCTCTAGCTTTCTGTCAAATAAATAAATAAAATATTTAAAATAATAATAATAATAATCTAGGGCCACCACTGGGTGGTTCAGTCTGTTAAACATCCAACTCAGTTTTGGCTCTGGTCATGATTTCAACTCAGGTCATGATCTCAGTCAGGGCCATGAGACAGAGCCCCTCAGCACGAGCCTGCTTGGGATTTTCCCCACCCCTCACCCCTCCCCTGCCTCTAAATAAATAAATAAGTAAGTAAGTAAAACTTTAAATAATGTGAAATAACATCTAAGGTAAAACTTTCAACAGAAAGGTACTAAAACATTGCCTTAAAACAAAAGAACAGATAATCTGGAAAAATTGATCATTTCCAAACCCCTGGGTTTGTTAACATTTCATGAGAGACTACATATTTAAAGTTTAAAAAAAAAAAAAACTGGAAAGAATGCATGGGAGGTTAAGGATTGTATCACACGAAGACAGGACTTAGTACATGAGGGCTCCTACAGATGCTGAAAGGTTTGCAAGAAAAACAAAAATAATTTTTACTTTCAAGGAGTACTGAGCAGATACTCATTGTAGGTAACTAGAATTGTCATGGTTATTGTTAATTTTTCTTATTATAGTTCATTTTTATTCTATATTATATACTGTATTACACATATGGCCAAATTATTCTTAATACACATTGGATCTAAAACCAGCAGTGAACAAAATACAGCTAATATAAAGCTTTAAGTCGAACTTGGTGTTCTTCAAATGCAAATTCTACATAAATGGTATCTGATTAAACTGAAGGTGAGTTTATAAGAACTCTAAGTCGTCAAACAAGAAAATAAGAAGAGTCTCAGATGCAAATGGTACACTGCCTCTGACAGAAATTCTCTCACTGCCCAAACTCTCCTCAGACTAACTCAATTCTTTTTCTGACTTCCCCATACTTTTGGACTTCCATGTTCTTTCCACACTGCCCTATTTTAGCAAGAATCCTACTGAGTCAGTTTAAACAGAACTGCCCCCCCCCAGACCAGCCCCACCATACCCTCAATATCTGATCATCTTCCAGACCAGATCATGTCCATTATCCCCCAGCACCCCCTGGGTGATCATCTTGGCCTGCCTTCAACAAGAATCCTGTTAGACCATTTAAGCCAGAACCTTCCTACCCTGGATATTTCCTCTCAGAAATTCTCCATCCACTGATCCCCATCCTGCTCCTTAGCTACAAATTCCCACCCACTCCTGCTGTATTCGGAGCTGCATCAGTCTCCCACACTAAGACCCCATTAAAGTGGTCCCTGCACCAACAGCCATGGCCCCTCCCTTTTGAACAAAGATTTACTGTGCTTTAATGAGGGTCACTGATTAATTTTTTCCTTTAAGAGTTAGAGTATTTTTCTTCAACACCTATTAGACATGAGGAAGAAAGTAAAAATAAAATATCCTAGAGGCACCTGGGTGGCTCAGTTGGTTAAGTGTCTGCCTGTGGCTCAGGACATGATCCTAGGATTCAGGAATTGAGGCCCACATCAGGCTCCCTGCTCTTGGGGGTGGGGGGTATCCTTCTCCCTTTCTCTCTGCTGCTCCCCCTGCTTGTGCTCCCTCACTCTGTCAAATAATAAAATCTTTAAAAAATAAAATGTGAGAAGTAAAAAATACTAGGGGCACCCGGGGGGCTGGGTGGTGAAGCCGCGGCCTTCGGCTCGGGTCATGGTCCCAGGGTCCTGGGATCAAGCTCCACGTCGGGCTCTGTCCCTGCTCGGGAGGGAGCTTGCTTCCCTTCCTCTTTCTCTGCCTGCCTCTCTGTCTACTTGTGATCTCTCTCTGTCAAATAAATAAATAAAGTCTTTAAAAAAAAAAAAAAAAAAAAAGGAAGTAAAAAATCCTAAAACAGTGGTAGGGTTATACATGGCAAGACTTCCTCACTTTTCTATACAACTTTTTATAGAGTGAAAAACAAAAAATAGAAAATCAAGAATCAAGCAGAAGACAAGCACATAAGTTTGGGGTCAGATTTTTTTTTACCCTGAAAAAAATGGGGAACACCTACAAAAGACTTTGGTAAAACTATTATGTAAAGAAAGCTCAGGTGCGTCAGAAAAAATCTGGGGCAGTATATATGGGAGGGAAGTCAGACAGACTGATTAGGCTAAATGGCAAACAGACTAAATGGAACAAAAAGAAAAGCTATGCTCAGGCCTATTCCCAGGTTAAATATATTATTTTGCAGCACAGTGGGGGCAGGCCAGGGAGAGGAGGAAAACAGGAACTGATAAACATCTGTATTAGGACCCAGGAAGCAACATAAAAGAAATGATAGACCTAATCTTTTCAAGATTTATTTATTGGGGGGCAGGGGAAAGGGACAGGAGAAGGGGTAGAGGAAAGGGGAGAAAGTCTCAAGCAGACTCCACAGTGAGCTTGGAGCCCGACGTGGGCCTGACCTCATGACCTGAGCCAAAACCAAGAGTCAGGACATTTAACTGACTGCACCACCCAGGCACCCCAGTCATAGATCTAATCTTTGCTACCAAATAAGAAAGTCTCCTGAGCACAAATATACTCTGACCCCAAACAATATAATGGATTCACCTGTTATAACCCTCCTACACATTCTCATTAATTCTTGGTAGAGCAGGGTGAAGAAGACCAAGAAGTAATATTGGACTTGAGTTCCATTTCACCATCATTACCTGGACATGGGCTCCATAAGGTCTGGAAGATAATTCTACCTGCAGCACGCAATAGAAAACTCAATATGTACCTGTAGCTTTTTTTAAAAGTCAGTTTCTGGGCCTCAATTTTCTCCTATCTATTTATATAACCATATTTTCTTGTAGTTGGCATTTTTATGAGCTTGACATAGTTACTACAGATAGAAACATTGTATCTGCTCTCAAATATACCAGAATTTAGCAGAAGACATATGATTAACATAAGGTTAACTGAGAAATAAAGTAAAATAAAAGTATAAGAATTAACCTAGGATTAGCATTTGTGCATTCAGGGCCAAGGTTATTCTGAAAACTTTCATCAAAAGTATTAATCTGAAGAATTAAGTAATCTGTATCCATTTCTCAAACTGGCTGGAATTAAAAATTGTATCTACATGGAATTATAAAACTGATTTCAAATTTAAAACTATATTGTCTGAAACAATTAGATAAAAATGGGAAAATCCCATGTATTTGAATCACATCCTGGGCCCTAAAACCCCACTGTTAGCAATAAAAACTCATGTGTCCCCTAAAAGGTATTAATTTCTAATCACAAGGCCTGAATTTCTGACAATTTCCTTCAGGGAAGAACCCGTATGGATATAGAAGTCCATACAACCATAAAGGAAACCCACACCTGTCTAAACCAATCAAGATCTTTCATTGCTAAATGAAAAAGTTCAGAGATACCTAAGGATAAATGAGAATATTAAAGAAGAGCAGGGAATTAGAGAACTACCACCTTGAGGTGATTGCAGGGATCAAAGAACTTCCTTAAGGATGATCTTCAGAGATCTGAGGATATTATGAGGATGAGTGTAACAATGGAAGGAAGGAAGGAAAGTCTTGCAGGAGGGAGGAGTGCAGAGGGACAAACAGAAATTATAATTATAATGAAAATCAACCCAAGCAGTGAATAGAATAATCACTGGAAAAAAAAAAAAAAAAAAAAGACTTTCCTATAGATATAAAAGATATGTCAAGGAAACCTCCAAAAATAAAAGGAAATATTACAGAGAATACTTACAAGAGAAAAGAGTGTATAAGGAAATCCATTAATAATAAATATAACAAAGAGAAAACACAACTCAAGGTTTTCCTCTTGAGGAAAATAATACCAAAAAAATGAAAATTAATTCCTTAGGTAAAAATGAAGATGTAATTTTTTTCTTAGCCTCTGGTAACATGTCTCTAATACCTTCTTTGAAAGCAAGTATTTACTCAATTATGTAAGTTACTCTGTTCCAAATTTTTCAGTCGACTGTGAGACTTGGTTCGCTTTTATATTTCATTCATCCTTTTGTTCAAAATTCATGTAAGTAGTTGGCATTTAATAATGAACACCTATAGTATTTGTTATTTTTGGTGAAGATACTAGAACAAATAAGATTTAGTTTTGTTCTCTGAAGACAAATTCATAATGTGAATCCATGAAATACTGTAAACTAGAGGGTCTAGTGCTAGTTTCTTCCACTGGCTAGTATAAAAAATTGTTTTCTTTTGCTAAATATTTATCATTTGCTATGTCTCATGGGGCAAACTTGTAAAAACCTGGAATAACCAATTTTAAATAGCAAGATATTTAAATATTCTGTAAATATAAACACTTGAGATTTTCCTAAGAACAATGCAAGGTTTGAAATATAGTAAATTTCTTGGCACTTTTACACTGAATCTTACGGCAAGTTCCCACTGTATAACCGTATGTGTGTTTTCCTTTCCTTTGTAGGAACAAATGACAAAAGATCATTAAGAACAGTTTAGAGAAACAAAACTAGAATTATTTGCAATTGATCAAAATTGTAGGAATATTTTTCTGATTTTTTAAACTGAATAATTAATGCATTTGGAATCCATGTCAAAAGTTATGATCTACTATAGAGTGAGAAAGAAGTCTTTCTAGTCTACTCCCAACCAGTTACCCCTCTCTAGAGTGAACAATTTTACTAATTTCTCAGAACTCCATTTTGAATATTAAACGTGGCTAGTAGGTTTTCTCTAATATTCCTATAACCAAAGAATGGCATGCACTAATAACATTTAGATGACTATCTCAAGGGCACACATGTACAACCATTCATTGTTTATAGGCAACATGTGGTGTTTGAGTGGATATCCCCTTGTGCAACATTCTTGGCCTGGCCCAGAATCACTAGCACACTGCAGAATTCCTTCTGTAAGATTCCAGGAAGATGGTCACACTTTGTCTTAAATAAAATATGAATGCCTACCAAATGTGTTGGTTCAATTAGTAGAAGGGAGAAAAACATCTTACTCTAAGAAAAGCTACCTAGCTGTAACTTTTATTCAGTTTTTACTTGATTGTGTGCTCCAAATAAGGTCACTGAGTCACTGATTTCTCAAGAACACTGTGGATTATGTCCCCTAAATAAAAAAAAAAAATGCTAATACATGAAATATGCATACAAATTTGGGAAGAAACTTATTTAAAATATATATGTATTTACTACCTCTTCCTCTTCTCCTCGTGAACAATTCAGGTAAAGCCTGAACATGGCAGGTGAGCACATATGCAAGAATGGGGGGGGGGGGTTGCGGGGTCAGAGGTGAAGAGGGCAAGCCACCATGAGATGTCAGAGCTCAAAAGGGGGTGAGGGGGAGATAATGCAATTCCCATTAAGCTGGTGTGAGGACTATAATAATGAACACTTAACACAAAGTCTACCAAAGTTGGGAATCTTACCTCTTTTGTTCATTGCTAAGGCCTCAGGGTATAGAAGGTGACTGCCATGTAATCGATGTTCAGTCATATTTGAGAACAGAATAATTATCAACAGAAAACTTGACCGAATAACTAATATTACAATAAGAAACATTAAAAGGAGTGGGAAAAATCTAGAAGACGCAGTGATTAAAAAAGGAAAATCTGAAGCCAGGGGTTCCTGAAAGTGAAAGAGAAGGAAATCTGAGTATGTATCAATCAGAGCAAGCACACAAAACAGGCCGATCCTTTCTCACACTACTTTGAGGTAAAAATACTGAAGTATAAAAATTTAAACAACATCGCTGAATCAAAACTTTGGAAAATTTGAAAAGACAGAAAAGACGTGATTGCATTCCAATAAAACAAATAGAATGCCAAACTATAAGCACAGTAGAAGGCAACACCGTGTCAAGGTAGTATTTACTGTTAGGAGAAAATTCTCCACAAGTTGCTTACACCTTTGTCCACCTTCAAGTGAAGCACTGATTGCCTTTGTTTTGGACAATCTTTTTAAGGGTATTTGTATAGTCAAGACACTTGGGAAAATAGAATGTCTCCCTCTGGAGCACAGCAGGGGACCTTATAGAGGGCTCTCCTACATACTGTAGTTGTTGCTTCCAGATCTGAATGTGTACTTGGAATTACATGTGAAAGACTTGTACTTCCCTATCCTTAAGCGCTAGAGATTTATCCAGATGAGGAAAAACCTCATGTAAGTAACTATTGAACATGCAAATTGCTCCTGCTCCCTTTTCCTTGTAGTGGACCAGCTGAAACAAAATAGTGTCCCAAGATGAGGCACCTGGTGGCTCAATTGGTTAAGAGCCCGACTCTTGATTTCAGCTCGAGCCACGATCTCAGGGTGGTGGGAATGAGCCCCATGTTGGCTCCATGCTCAGAACGGAGACTGCTTGAAATTCTCTCTCTGCCTCTCCCAACACCCACCCCCCACGCTCTCTCATGTGTGTTTTTTCTCTCTCTCTCAAAATAAATAAAATCTTTAAAACTAGAGTTCTAGGAGGGAAAGCAAAATCATATGCATAGTTAAGGACTTACAGGAAGCAGGAGCAGTAAGGGAAATAATATCTCAATACAATTAACAGCCACACGTGGCCAATGCAAAGGCTAACAGGAGCTGGAGGCTTAGAGTGGAATAATCACTGAGTAAACTCAGCTGTTGCTCTAGACTATTCCAATACTGTGACTGTAACTGCTGCCCCTTGGTCACTGTCTTGGGCATTACCAATGATTTCTTCCCCACAGTCACCTGAAGCCCAAGAGCAATCTGTAGTCAGTTACAAGGCCTCTCTCTAAATATACCTCTAGGGAAATCTAAACTTCTCACTCTATTTGGTACCAGTAGGTGGGTTGGGATTTAGTGTCCTCTGACACCCAAAGTTTCTACTATAAAGGAGATCCTGTTGGTTATAAGTGAAACCTCATTCTCAACAGTCCTGAATGTGGTGTTATCACATCTCTGCCTGCAAGGGTGGCTAAAAACTCTCACGAGATACAAGAGCTTTCCCTAGTTACATTTCTTGGGATTAAGTGGACCAATCCATGTTTAATCCCTCTGGCAGTCAAGGAAATCCACTGGCTCTTCATTTCCCCCTACCAACACCAAAAGGGGACCCAAAACTTACCAGATTCTGTGTACTACATGCCGCACTTGAGCATTCTACTTGGTACTTTGAGTCTGCTAATCTACGAATCAGCAGCCATCGACAGTGGCCTGAACAAAGAGGCTCTACAGGAAATCATCTGACAATCTGTGATGTGCTCTCAACCCTTGGGGCTCCATAGCCCACGACCTCTGACATGTCTCTGTGACTCATGATTTTACCAACTGGACCATTAAGCAAGGCAGGGAGTAACCTCCAACTAGAGACCTGTCCTGGGATTTTCGATTCCTCATCTCTATGCCACATTTACCAACTGCATCCTTAAAAAAACAAACAAAAAACAACAACAACAAAACAGCGATGAGCATACTGCTGGGCTCTCACTGAAACTAACTGACCCACAGAAGCCCTGTGACTCTTGAGGATGGCTCAACTTGAACTCAATTACTATCAAGTTGGGAAGGGCCCATAAGTGTCCTGTGACACACAGAAATGATATACTCAAGAATGAGCTAGACTGGTTCCCACTTGACATCTTAGATTTCCATGAAAAGGTGGCAGCTCTCCCTCTGGGGGAAACTAGTCCCAACCCTGCCACTTGAAGTGAAGTCACCGGCTCATGCAGCTCTTGGCTAAGCAGAGACCCAGTGTCCACCAGACTGCTGCAGCTGTTCAAGCTCAGCACCAAGTGTGCAGAAACAAAGTGGACAAGGTGTCTCTGCTCTACAGGACAAACTCGAGGCTACTCTTACAGCTCTGGGCAATATGGCCTTCATGAACTGAATTTTTACTGACTCTTGGGGTACTACCAGTGGGTTGAGCTCAGGTTGGCCTCCTCTGACTGCTCGAAGTATTATTGACAGCGCTCTTGGTTAAATTATGTATGAGAAAAATTGAACGGATACGATCTGAGTGTTGATCTGATTAATAAGATTGTTTGACAGAGTGGGGTAATTCATGTGAAAGTTCACCAGAAGCCAAGACAGTACAGGAAGTAGATACTGTTGAGAGCACATCTCCACAGGCCTCTCATGTTTCTACCTGTCTTACAAGGGAGATGTCTCAACTGTTTTTATTCCAGACTAGACTATCGTTTCAAGGATAGTTTGGAAGAGAGATGGTATCACCTCTGGAACAAAGTGCAGGCATACCTGCTCTCCATAAAATAAAGGTAGTACCTCTTTCCAGGGCATTTACTTCTCATTATAAAAAACTTGAGATTCCTAAATTCTCAGTTCCGGTCTGTGATGCAATCCACAGCCCAAACAGGTGTCCTCTGACCCTCTTCACATCATCTTGTGGGAAACAAGATCCAGGAAACTGACATAAAAATCACTAATCATCTGACTACTGCTACTGCTGTGAATAATAAAGTGTCATGTCTTTTACTAGTGTCCACAAAACTGGGGCTAGCTGACTTGTTAGCTTCAAGTGGGATAAAATCTGAGGTAATTCACAGTTCTTGCTATTTACAGCATCAAAAAAAGTAAATTATCCTAGTTTAAGGCACAAGAATTAGCTGTATATACCCATTTATGAAGTCCCTGAAAAGTTAAATGTTACTAAATTTAACAAAAAATGCATATCCACCTCTGCTCAGCCCTTCCCTCACCAAAAATATCACCAATACTGGAAAGCGCTGAATTTCATTACCTATATCATGCCATTTAAACTTCATAGATTTCCAATTCTTTACTTTTATCTATGAAATGATCAAGACTGAAATCATACAGGTCTGAGGAATACTGGAAAACTGACTATAAAAGAAACATTATTTCAAAAATTTTCAGGAATTAATAAAAACACTGATTGGTATCTAAAATATGGACCCTTGGGAACTTGCAGTTGTTTTAATATGAATTTTTCTCAGAATTTATATCTCTAGTTTATGCTGTAAATAATCTATCGGCAGAGGATAAATACTATGGAAGTCACACTTTTGAAATGTTTAAGAATACCATAGTTTATAGAAACAGTAAACATGTCAGAAGAATACATATTCGGGCTTATGGGTAGAAAACATATGTCTACATCAACCAAACTGCTGAAAATGATCACTGACTTTCTTTCCTTCCCTAAGACAATATTAACTATCCTATAAAGCACAAGACACTTTTGTTCACATCATAAACTACCAAGTCAAAATACGTGCATATGAATGTAACCATGGAACAGGACTCAGTAAATGACAGTTTTCTTCATCATAAATTTCTAACAGTTCATTATAAACAAAACCCAGGAACAAGATTCAAAATTACATTATTTTAAAGACAGGTCTTCATTCATGATTGATGACTTCTGTACACAGCTAAGGTAGGGGCTACTGGAGAGCAATAACTTTTATACTGTAAGAAAAAATGGTGTTCACATTCTCGCAGCTTTTTTAACACAACAGCAACAAAAACAATACTGAAGTAAACCCTAGACATAGTATCATTTCATCTGTCAATATTTCAGTGGGCATCTCGAAAAGAGTTCTTCTCCCCCTGCAAGACAAATCCACAATACCATTGTCATAGCCCCAAAATGATTGCTTAGTATCGATTACACTGTATTCAAATTTCCTCTTGCATCAAAAAAGAAAAAAAAATCTTTTATATTTGGTTCATTCGATTGACAATTTAAATAAGGTTCACACAAAAGTCTGTTTTAATCCAGGTTTCCCTTCCATCTCTTTTTGTTTTCCTTGCAATTTATTTGCTGAAGAAACTAGGTTGTTCATCCCATATTCTGGATTTTGCTGATTTTACCTAATGGTATCACAAAGAATGCTCTTCTATTGTTCAAATTTCTTGTAATCTGGTAGTTTGTATCAGTTAATTTTTTACCTCCTCCCCACATCCCTACCTCCAAATCTACTTTTCTTGCCTGCTCTGTGACAGGGGAGCTGAACATGGTTATTTCTCCCTTGCCAACTGACCCAATGTTAGGCTTTGTCAATAAAAGTTACATACCCCATGTATGTTCTTTTTGTGCTTATCTTAACATTTCTAACTTGCAATATAAAGTTAACATGTATCTACCTCCAAAGCAAATTCTAGGATCTAAGAATACCTGAACTATCCAATCCCGTTTATTTTTTTAAATTTAAATTCAATTAACATATAGTGTATTATCAGTTTCAAGGTAGAGTTCCATGATTCAGGAATCTTATATAACAGCCAGTGTTCATTACATCACATGCCTTCCTTAATGTTCACCACCCAGTTATTCTTTAAAATCGACTACTCTTGGCTGCTATTTTGGTTCACCTTTTTAAAGCCAGAAATTCTGTATCAATCCAGTCCCAGCAGCTACCATTTCCCTTGAGATAGCCTCCCCCAAAGGTGATGGCATTAGTAGTAGGTGGGACCTTTGAGAGGTGATCAGGTCATGAGGTTAGAGCCCTCATAAGTAAGATTAGCACCTTACAGACGAGATCCCACAGAGATCCTTCAGCCCTTCCACCAAGTGAGGACACAAAGAGAAAGTGCCTGCCATGAACTGGAAAGGGAGCCCTCACCAGAAGGTGACCATGTTGGCACCTTCATCTTGGACTTCTCAGCCTCTAGAATTGTGAGAAATAAAGTTTTATTGTCATAAGCTACCCCATCTGTAGCCAACTGGACTAAGATTTCTTTGGTTTTGGTACTGCCACAGTCTACATCCATTATTTTGTTAAGGGGTGAAATGCTAATTCTATTACTGCTATTTAATTCTATCATTGCTTATTAGGGGTCGGTGAGATTCTAATTTTATCCTCACTCTTACTTATTACCTGGAACACTCCTGAAAAGAGAAACTTCCTCATATGAATTTTGGACTACCCTGATAGTTTGTTTAAGAATGGCAGAACAAACATTTGACTCTTCCTGTTATCTACCAGAAAATTAGAAAAACAACAAAATGCCTAGACAAGAAAGAACAAAGAAAGTCACATTTGACACCAAAAGCATGATGCCTGACAAGAAAAACTGGTAAGAATCTCCTCAAAATTAAGAATTTTTGCTCCACAAAGGACTCTGTGAGCAGATGAAAAGATAAGCTGCAGACTGGAGTAAATATCTGATAACCACATATCTCATTAAGGATTTGTATCTCAAATATAGAAGAAGTCTCAAAATTCAACAATTACCGCCCCCCCTAAAGACAATCCAACTAGAAACTGGGCAAAAAAACATAAATAGACAGTTCACTCAAAGATACACAGACAGGGGCACCTGGGTGTCTCAGTGGATTAAGCCCCTGCCTTGGGCTCAGGTCATGATCCCAGGGTTCTGGGATTGAGCCCCACATCGGGATCTCTGCTCAGTGGGGAGCCTGCTTCCTCCTCTCTCTCTGCCTGCCTCTCTGCCTACTTGTGATCTGTCAAATAAATAAATAAAATCTTAAAAAAAAAAAAAAAAAAGATACACAGACAGGAAATAAGAACATAAATAAATGTTCACAACTAGCTACTAGGCAAATGCAAATTAACACCACAATGATTATCATTACACACCTACCAGAATACCTGGAATACAAAGAGTGACGAACCAAACGTTTGGGAAGCTGCAGAGAAAGCAGATCATTCATACGCTGCTAGTGAGAACAAATAATCAGTTTTCAGTTTCTTAAACTATACCTGCAACTAACAAAATCCAGCAGCGGCACTCCTGGGCAATTGTTATCCCAAAGAAATGAGAGCTGTTCACATAAAAACCAGTACATGAGTGTTCATAGCAGTTTTATTTGAAATAGCCAAAAACTGAAAACAACCCAGTGGAATAAATGGCTAAAAAAGTTTCATTTCTACCATAGTACTGTTCTGCAGGAAAAGGGAATTAACTCTTGATACACTCAAAACTCAAACAAATCAAGGATATTATACTGAGTGAAAAAAAGGAAATTTCAGAAAGTTACATATGGTATGTTCCACTTAAAATTCTTTTTTTTTTTTAAAGATTTTTATTTATTTATTTGACAGAGAGATCACAAGTAGATGGAGAGGCAGACAGAGAGAGAGAGAGGGAGAAGCAGGCTCCCTGCTGAGCAGAGAGCCCGATGCGGGACTCGATCCCAGGACCCTGGGACCATGACCTGAGCCAAAGGCAGCGGCTTAACCCACTGAGCCACCCAGGCGCCCCTCCACTTAAAATTCTTAAAATAAAATTGGAGCAACAGAGAACAGATGCGTGGATGCCAGGAGTTAGGGCTAGAAAAGGAGGAGATAGAGAAGAAGGTGAGGCTAAAGGAGTGGCACAAGAGAGCCTGTGGTGATGGAATAGTCCTGTATCTTGAATTTGGTGGCAGTTACAGAAACATACACGAGAGAAAACTCTGTAGACTTAAGCACATGCTCATCTACGCACACATGTACACACAAATACATGTAAGACTGGTAAAATGCAGGGCACCTGGGTGGCTCATTCATTAAGTGTCTGCCTTAGGATTGGGTGATGATCCCAGCCAGGGTCCTGGGACTGAGGCCCGCACTGGGCTCCCTGATAATCGGGAAGCCTGCTTCTCCCTCTCCCACTGCCCCAGTTTGTGTTCCCTCTCTCCTTGTCTCTGTCAAATAAATAAAATCTTAAAAAAAAAAAAAAAGACTGGTGAAATGTGCATAAGCTTTATGGAAAGTACTAATATCTATTTCCTAGTCTTGATATTGTTTTTTACATCTGTTATATTTACATAAGATGCTACCATTATAGGGTAAACTGGATGAGGTATACACAGGACCTCCATATATAAAGATTTTCTTTGCAACTTCCTGTAATCTATACTTATTTCAAAGTTTAAAAAAACACATTCACACAAAACTTTCATTCTAAAAAAAAAAAATTGGAGGAATAAGTACAAATTATCAGTAATTATAGTTAAGAAACAAAGTAATATTTCTAGCTTCTTGTTTAAAGATAGACTGTATATAAAACCAAAAACCAGCTGTATGCTATTTATAAGGACCCATAAATCTAAAAGTATGAAAATAGAAAAAAAATACCATAGTAGGAAAGTATTAACCAAAAAGTACTAATGCAGTTATATTAACAGACCTCATCTCAACTACCTTGTTAAAGTTACTAATTTCAGATATATTTTGTCAACATGGTACCACTCCTCCAAAACAGATTACTAGGGATATATATGCCTAATACTAATGACAGATCCATAATTCTTAAGATACCTAACATGGTTTGGGATCAAGAGTAGGTAACTCAAACACTACTGATTGACAGAATAGGAAGTAGTAGAATTTCCTACAATGCCATTTTTAGGTCAGCTTGCTAAAATATTCACCACTAGGGGATGCCTGGGTGGCTCAGTTGGTTGGGCATAGGTCTTTGGCTCAGGTTATGATCACAGGGTTCTGGGAAAGCACCCCCATACTGGGCTCCCTCCTTAGTGGGGAGTCTTCTTCCTCTGCCTCTGTCCCTCCACCTGCTTGTGCTGAGAAATAAATAAAACGTTTAAAAAATAAAACAGTCACCACTGGACCTCCAACAGAGCTCAAAGTATATGAGCTATAAGTTTCATAGCAGCATATCCTTTACCTCAAAATATACAAATGAAAAGTAAATAATTCTCATTTTAAAAAATAGTTCTCTTACAAGACAATATATTTGACACACAAACACAAAACATCAAAACCTTACACTGAGGGGCGCCTGGGTGGCTCAGTGGGTTAAAGCTTCTGGCTTCAGCTCAGGTCATGATACTAGGATCCTCAAGTCATGATCTCAGGATCCTGGGAGCAAGCCCTGCATTGGGCTCTCTGCTCAGCAGGCAGTCTGCTTCCCCTTCTGTCTCTGCCTGCCTCTCTGCCTACTTGTTATCTCTGTCAAATAAATAAATAAGATCTTTAAAAAAAAAAAAAATCTAGCTTTAAAAAAAAAACTTACACTGAAATAAAAACTCAATATTCCTAGTGATCACTGAATCAGATAATCAGTATTTTATTTTTACTGCCTTTATTATTATTCATTTCCATTAGGTATTAAATATTATCCAAAAAATCCTTACTTTGACACCCTGTCATACTAAATGATATAATATTCTGGATATCATTTTAAGGGTAATTTTACAGATTATATTCACTTTGTAAGTATACATTATCTTGAGTCATGCACTCACCCATTTTCTTACAGCCATAATAAAATTCATTTACAAATAAGTGCAAAATAAAATTCAATACTTGAAATTTTATATTATCAAAAATAGAATTATAGGGTGCCTGGGTGGCTCAGTTGGTTAAGCAACTGCTTTCAGCTCAGATCATGATCCTGGAGTCCCAGGATCGAGTCCCACATTGGGATCCCTGCTCACTGGGGAGTCTGCTTCTCCCTCTGACCTCTCCCCCTCTCATGCTCTCTCTTTCAAATAAATAAATGAAAGTCTTTTTAAAAAAATGGAATTATAATCCATATAAAGGCAATTCTAAAAAGGATAACCAAATATTATTTTAGGAAGAAGAGCATCCAAAAAATTCTACACAACCAATACGGCATGTATAAAAATACCGGTTTAAGAAAAGATCAAATACCTAGGTATCTTATGGTTTTGGATGCAATTGTAAATGGGATTGACTCCTTAATATCTCTTTCTTCTGTCTTACTGTTGGTGTAGAGAAATGCAACTGATTTCTGTGCATTGATTTTATATCCTGACACTTTACTGAATTCCTGTATAAGTTCTAGCAGTTTTGGAGTGGAGTCTTTTGGGTTTTCCACATATAGTATCATATCATCTGCGAAGAGTGATAATTTGACTTCTTCTTTGCCGATTTGGATGCCTTTAATTTCCTTTTGTTGTCTGATTGCTGAGGCTAGGACCTCTAGTACGATGTTGAATAGCAGTGGTGATAATGGACATCCCTGCCGTGTTCCTGACCTTAGCGGAAAAGCTTTCAGTTTTTCTCCATTGAGAATGATATTTGCGGTGGGTTTTTCATAGATGGCTTTGATGATATTGAGGTATGTGCCCTCTATCCCTACACTTTGAAGAGTTTTGATCAGGAAGGGATGTTGTACTTTGTCAAATGCTTTTTCAGCATCTATTGAGAGTATCATATGGTTCTTGTTCTTACTTTTATTGATGTGTTGTATCACATTGACTGATTTGCGGATGTTGAACCAACCTTGCAGCCCTGGAATAAATCCCACTTGGTCGTGGTGAATAATCTTTTTAATGTACTGTTGAATCCTATTGGCTAGTATTTTGTTGAGTATTTTCGCATCTGTGTTCATCAAGGATATCGGTCTATAGCTCTCTTTTTTGGTGGGATCCTTGTCTGGTTTTGGGATCAAGGTGATGCTGGCCTCATAAAATGAGTTTGGAAGTTTTCCTTCCATTTCTATTTTTTGGAACAGTTTCAGGAGAATAGGAATTAGTTCTTCTTTAAATGTTTGGTAGAATTCCCCCGGGAAGCCGTCTGGCCCTGGGCTTTTGTTTGTTTGGAGATTTTTAATGACTGTTTCAATCTCCTTACTGGTTATGGGTCTGTTCAGGCTTTCTATTTCTTCCTGGTTCAGTTGTGGTAGTTTATATGTTTCTAGGAATGCATCCATTTCTTCCAGATTGTCAAATTTATTGCCGTAGAGTTGCTCATAGTATGTTCTTATAATAGTTTGTATTTCTTTGGTGTTAGTTGTGATCTCTCCTCTTTCATTCATGATTTTATTTATTTGGGTCCTTTCTCTTTTCTTTTTGATAAGTCGGGCCAGGGGTTTATCGATTTTATTAATTCTTTCAAAGAACCAGCTCCTAGTTTCGTTGATTTGTTCTATTGTTTTTTTGGTTTCTATTTCATTGATTTCTGCTCTGATCTTTATGATTTCTCTTCTCCTGCTGGGCTTAGGGTTTCTTTCTTGTTCTTTCTCCAGCTCCTTTAGGTGTAGGGTTAGGTTGTGTACCTGAGACCTTTCTTGTTTCTTGAGAAAGGCTTGTACCGCTATATATTTTCCTCTCAGGACTGCCTTTGTTGTGTCCCACAGATTTTGAACCGTTGTATTTTCATTATCATTTGTTTCCATGATTTTTTTCAATTCTTCTTTAATTTCCCGGTTGACCCATTCATTCTTTAGAAGGATACTGTTTAGTCTCCATGTATTTGGGTTCTTTCCAAACTTCCTTTTGTGGTTGAGTTCTAGCTTTAGAGCATTGTGGTCTGAAAATATGCAGGGAATGATCCCAATCTTTTGATACCGGCTGAGTCCTGATTTAGGACCGAGGATGTGATCTATTCTGGAGAATGTTCCATGTGCACTAGAGAAGAATGTGTATTCTGTTGCTTTGGGATGAAATATTCTGAATATATCTGTGATGTCCATCTGGTCCAGTGTGTCATTTAAGGCCTTTATTTCCTTGCTGATCTTTTGCTTGGATGACCTGTCCATTTCAGTCAGGGGAGTGTTAAAGTCCCCTACTATTATTGTATTATTGTTGATGTGTTTCTTTGATTTTGTTATTAATTGGTTTATATAGTTGGCTGCTCCCACATTGGGGGCATAGATATTTAAAATTGTTAAATCTTCTTGTTGGACAGACCCTTTGAGTATGATATAGTGTCCTTCCTCATCTCTTATTATAGTCTTTGGCTTAAAATCTAATTGATCTGATATAAGGATTGCCACTCCTGCTTTCTTCTGATGTCCATTAGCATGGTAAATTCTTTTCCACCCCCTCACTTTAAATCTGGAGGTGTCTTCGGGCTTCAAATGTGTTTCTTGGAGGCAACATATAGATGGGTTTTGTTTTTTTATCCATTCTGATACCCTGTGTCTTTTGACAGGGGCATTTAGCCCATTCACATTCAGGGTAACTATTGAGAGATATGAATTTAGTGCCATTGTATTGCCTGTAAGGTGACTGTTACTGTATATGGTCTCTGTTCCTTTCTGATCTACCACTTGTAGGCTCTCTCTTTGCTTAGAGGACCCCTTTCAATATTTCCTGTAGAGCTGGTTTGGTATTTGCAAATTCTTTCAGTTGTTGTTTGTCCTGGAAGCTTTTAATCTCTCCTTCTATTTTCAATGATAGCCTAGCTGGATATAGTATTCTGGGCTGCATGTTTTTCTCGTTTAGTGCTCTGAAAATATCATGCCAGCTCTTTCTGGCCTGCCAGGTCTCTGTGGATAAGTCAGCTGCCAATCTAATATTTTTACCATTGTATGTTACAGACTTCTTTTCCCGGGCTGCTTTCAGGATTTTCTCTTTGTCATTGAGACTTGTAAATTTTACTATTAGGTGACGGGGTGTGGGCCTATTCTTATTGATTTTGAGGGGCATTCTCTGAACCTCCTGAATTTTGATGCTCGTTCCCTTTGCCATATTGGGGAAATTCTCCCCAATAATTCTCTCCAGTATACCTTCTGCTCCCCTCTCACTTTCTTCTTCTTCTGGAATCCCAATTATTCTAATGTTGTTTCGTCTTATGGTGTCACTTATTTCTCGAATTCTCCCCTCGTGGTCCAGTAGTTGTTTGTCCCTCTTTTGATCAGCTTCTTTATTCTCTGTCATTTGGTCTTCTATATCACTAATTCTTTCTTCTGCCTCATTTATCCTAGCAGTGAGAGCCTCCATTTTTGATTGCACCTCATTAATAGCTTTTTTGATTTCAACTTGGTTAGATTTTAGTTCTTTTATTTCTCCAGAAAGGGCTTTTATATCTCTCGAGAGGGTTTCTCTAATATCTTCCATGCCTTTTTCGAGCCCGGCTAGAACCTTGAGAATTGTCATTCTGAACTCTAGATCTGACATATTACCGATGTCTGTATTGATTAGGTCCCTAGCCTTCGGTACTGCCTCTTGTTCTTTTTTTTGTGGTGAATTTTTACGTCTTGTCATTTTGTCCAGATAAGAGTAAATGAAGGGGCAAGTAAAATACTAAAAGGGTGGCAACAACCCCAGGAAAATATGCTTTAACCAAATTAGAAGAGATCCAAAATCGTGAGTGGGGAGAAAGGGGATAAAAAGAGGTTCAAAAAGGAAGAAAGAAAAAAGAAAAAAAAGAAAAAAAAAAAAAAAGAATATTTTTAAAAAAAGAAAACACCTAAGAAAAATGTAAAAAAAAAAAATATATATATATTAGATAAACTAGTAAAAAATCGTTAAAAAAGAAAAAGGTAACAGTTAAAAAAAAAATTTTACCTGAAGGCGAGAAAAAAAAAAAAAATGAAAAAGAAAAAATTAAATTAACTGCAAGACTAAAAAAAAATCACAGGAAAAAAGCCATGAGTTCCGTGCTTGGCTTTCTCCTCCTCTGGAATTTTGCTGCTCTGCTTGGTATTGAAACCGCACTCCTTGGTAGGTGAACTTGGTCTCGGCTGGATTTCTTGTTGATCTTCTGGGGGAGGGGCCTGTTGTAGTGATTCTCAAGTGTCTTTGCCCCAGGCGGAATTACACCGCCCTTACCCGGGGCCGGGGTGAGTAATCCGCTCGGGTTTGCTTTCAGGAGCTTTTGTTCCCTGAGCGCTTTCCGTAGAGTTCCAGAGGACGGGAATACAAATGGCGGCCTCCTGGTCTCCGGCCCAGAGGAGCCGAGAGCCCAGGGCCCCACTCCTCAGTGCGCCCTCAGAGAACAGCGCCCAGTTACTCCCGTCTGCCTGACCTCCGGCCGCGCTCCGAGCTCACCCAGCCTGCGACCGGTTCAAGGTCACCCCAAGCTGCGAGCTTACTGTCGGTTCTGTCTCTGTAGCCGGCTTTCCCGTTCCAATACCCGCAAGCTCTGCGACACTCAGACACCCCCGATCCTTCTGTACCCTGCGGGACCTGAGGCCACGCTGACCCCGCGTGGGCTTCGCCCCGGTTTAGCCTCTGGAGCGATGTCCCTCAGCGGAACAGATTCTGTGTCTCTTTGGTTAGGTTTATTCCTAGGTAACCATAAGATACCTAGGAATAAACCTAACCAAAGAGACACAGAATCTATACTCAGAAAACTATAAAGTACTCATGAAAGAAATTGAGGAAGACACAAAGAAATGGAAAAATGTTCCATGCTCCTGGATTGGAAGAATAAATATTGTGAAAATGTCTATGCTACCTAAAGCAATCTACACATTTAATGCAATTCCTATCAAAGTACCATCCATCTTTTTCAAAGAAATGGAACAAATAATTCTAAAATTTATATGGAACCAGAAAAGACCTCGAATAGCCAAAGGGATATTGAAAAAGAAAGCCAACGTTGGTGGCATCACAATTCCGGACTTCAAGCTCTATTACAAAGCTGTCATCATCAAGACAGCATGGTACTGGCACAAAAACAGACACATAGATCAACGGAACAGAATAGAGAGCCCAGAAATAGACCCTCAAATCTATGGTCAACTAATCTTCGACAAAGCAGGAAAGAATGTCCAATGGAAAAAAGACAGCCTTTTCAATAAATGGTGATGGGAAAATTGGACAGCCACATGCAGAAAAATGAAATTGGACCATTTCCTTACACCACACACAAAAATAGACTCAAAATGGATGAAGGACCTCAATGTACGAAAGGAATCCATCAAAATCCTTGAGGAGAACACGGGCAGCAACCTCTTCGACCTCTGCCGCAGCAACATCTTCCTAGGAACAACGCAAAAGGCAAGGGAAGCAAGGGAAAAAATGAACTACTGGGATTTCATCAAGATCAAAAGCTTTTGCACAGCAAAGGAAACAGTTAACAAAATCAAAAGACAACTGACAGAATGGGAGAAGATATTTGCAAACGACATATCAGATAAAGGACTAGTGTCCAGAATCTATAAAGAACTTAGCAAACTCAACACCCAAAGAACAAATAATCCAATCAAGAAATGGGCAGAAGACATGAACAGACATTTCTGCAAAGAAGACATCCAGATGGCCAACAGACACATGAAAAAGTGCTCCATATCACTCGGCATCAGGGAAATACAAATCAAAACCACAATGCGATATCACCTCACACCAGTCAGAATGGCTAAAATCAACAAGTCAGGAAATGACAGATGCTGGCGAGGATGCGGAGAAAGGGGAACCCTCCTACACTGTTGGTGGGAATGCAAGCTGGTGCAGCCACTCTGGAAAACAGCATGGAGGTTCCTCAAAATGTTGAAAATAGAACTGCCCTATGACCCAGCAATTGCACTATTGGGTATTTACCCTAAAGATACAAATGTAGTGATCCAAAGGGACACATGCACCCGAATGTTTATAGCAGCAATGTCCACAATAGCCAAACTGTGGAAAGAACCTAGATGTCCATCAACAGATGAATGGATCAAGAAGATGTGGTATATATACACAATGGAATACTATGCAGCCATCAAAAGAAATGAAATCTTGCCATTTGCAACAACATGGATGGAACTAGAGCGTATCATGCTTAGCGAAATAAGTCAAGCAGAGAAAGACAACTATCATATGATCTCCCTGATATGAGGAAGTGGTGATGCAACATGGAGGCTTAAGTGGGTAGAAGAAGAATAAATGAAACAAGATGGGATTGGGAGGGAGACAAACCATAAGTGACTCTTAATCTCACAAAACAAACTGAGGGTTGCCGGGGGGAGGGGGTTTGGGAGAAGGGGGTAGGATTATGGACATTGGGGAGGGTATGTGATTTGGTGAGTGCTGTGAAGTGTGTAAACCTGGTGATTCACAGACCTGTACCCCTGGGGATAAAAATATATGTTTATAAAAAATAAAAAATTAAAAAAAAAAAAAAAGAAAAAAAAAAAAAAAGAAAAGATCAAATATTGAAGCCTGCTTGGTGGTAAATGGAAGTTTCTGAATTGGTCATGTCTCCTCCCCACCTACAACGTAAAACTCCTAAATTGATTAAATGTTCTGTAACTTGAAAATGTAACTATGTGGTAATTGCTCTGTAATCAGTTGGTTAAAACGGCTAAGCACAGTGATCCTTTAACAAGTTACAGGCAGACGTGAGCCTCCTGCAATCCTACCTGTCTGCTGACAAACCACGGCATCAGTTAATGATCACCACAGAGTATGAAGCTGCATCTGCATACTCTGGCTGCATGGCTGGAAAACGAGAACCGACTAAATCTGGCTCGCATAAATCCTAAAAATTTATACCATCTCCACCCCATACCTCAGGGCCAGAAAGCTCTGTCTCCCCTCTAGCACCCGAGACAGAGCTTTGCACTCAGCAGATGATCAACACTTCTTAACAAAAGAGGTAAGAACCAGGTCCAATATCCAGTGATTTCCTGCTTTCATAAAATATTTCCATGAGCTCCCATGTCCGTCATGGCCCCATGGCTCACTGAGACTCAATTACAATGAACAACTTCACAAAAATGTTTCCTTTTAACATGCACTTCTAGTCTCAGTAAAACAGCACATTTTGTGCACAATGCAGTTTTACCCCTCTGGTGAAACACAAAAATGTTCTATATACTCTGACTATCTAGAAATTCTTTGAGGTTTTTTAAAATATAGAAAATCATCAGTTTAGGTGAGGTTTCCACTAGAAGATAAATATTGAGAGACTTTCCCCACCGCATCCCAAAATCAAGTAACAGTTCCATAAGGTGTTTTAATTATGATATAAAGAAACATATTCATACTTTGGTTCTCCTTTATTCAACCAGTTCTTGGTGTTTAGCTAATTTTATTGCAGACCCACCAAGAAACATCCTGGAAGTATTTGTATCACCAGAACCTCTCCCACACCACGAGGAAGAGATCTTCACCAGAGCGCACCAGTCAACTCAGGCAGGAAAAAGGTGCCAGTTACTAGTAGAGCAGATTGGATCTGGACCCACCTTATTAAATGGGAAAAAGTTAACTTGAATTTGAGTTTTGTATTTATACATAATGCAGATAAGCTGGAGCAACCAAGAGAAAGAAATCTGACCCAAAAGATGCTATCTGCTTCCACAAAGAAAATTTTTAAAGAGCTCCTTCAGCTACAATGTGGAAGCAGAAAGGTGTGAGTAATCGTTATTTATAACTGGCATTACCTGAGCCCTAACTGTTCCAAGCGCTGCAGGTAAGTGCTCTCTCCCTTTCCAGTTGTTAAGATGAGAAAACTACACAGGGTAGTTCAGATGGCCAGAATCCCAGAACTAACAGTGGGGAGCCTGGCCCCAGAGTTTCCCACTCCTAAGCACTGCCCTATATTAAATCCTGCACATTCCTGGACTGAATGCTTGGTTTCACAACACAGAACTACAGAGCTTGGGGGCATTTTAAATACCTTTGAATTATACATGGAAATTGGTTATTCCCATTAGTCACCAAATAACTCCATCTCAAGTCAACTGAATAAATATTCAGTCATGATGTGCTTCTCAGGGACAGGGAGATGGCCCAAACTGAATGACTGGACACAGGTCCACACAAGGTCCCCATGTTCCCATGATCATCTAGACTAGTTATTTCACTCCCCTCCCCTCTAGCCCCCTTCTCACTCTTCCCTTATAACCAATAGCCATTCTTCAGTGATAGAAGTGAGTCAGAAAACTTCCACAAAGTCACACAAATAGATCTACCCACTTACATCATCACTGCTCTCCTTCCTACAGAAGTCACTGTTCAAGCTCCTCCACCCAACTCCTCCCATGCCCAGGATCCATTCCCTCTGGGACTAGATAGAGTTCATCACGTGATTCATTCATTTCTGTGCTTCTTCCCTCTTTTCTCCTACATAACCATTCCTATTAGCTCACATAATGCTCTTAATTCTCCATGCTTTCTCTCTCTCTCTCTCTCACACACACACACACCCCTAATGCTACCTCTCCATTTCTCTGGTTGACATTAATGCAAAATCCTTCAAAATTTTGAGAACTATAATTTTTTCCCCAATCCCTTGATATGCCATTCTCTTTAAACCAACTACCCTATCAGGTTTTCACGTCCACCCAATGAAAATGCTCACATTACAGCCAGCAATGACTCCACACTGCTCAATCTAGAGACCTATGGAGGTTTCCCACAGTCCTTGCTACGGACAGAGCAAGAGGTTTTGCGGGCTGAGGACAGAGGGTGCATCCAATATGTGAAAACTGACCAGGCTCAACACTTTCCTGGTTCTGGTTATTATACCTCAATCAAGTTTTCATTTATTTTTTTATGGTTAGTAGATATAAATTCAAAATTTAATTAATATTTAAAATGTAAGAGGTTCATTTGGCTTATTTTAAGAAGACTGGCAAACTTTCTCTAGTTTTGAGCAAACATTAGGTTGAACAGGTCAATAATGGACTCCTAGAGTAATAGATACACTTTAAAACCTGAGCAATTTGTTCTTGCTGATAAATTAGACAGATGCTCTGAATTAAATTTCAAGCTATTTTCACAAACAGCCCATTTCCTGCTGCCAGTACTAAGCTACTGGAACTACATAACATTAGCTTCATCACCTTTTATCTTTCAAAAAAGATCCAAATACTTACTTGCAGTTAACTTTTAGACACATCCACAAATATGCCTCCCTCTTCAAATAGAACTGGCTAGAGTATTAATTCCGCAACATTTACTCTAAAATTACTAAACAATGTGGAGCTGAAGAAAAAAATGCTCTTCTCCCTTCATTACAAGTTTTAACGTATTCTTCATTTTCCACATATTTGTAGCTCATAATATATTTCTAAAGGGGAAGAAAACCATGTAGTTGTACCAGTCTTTTTGATTGGGGAAAAAAAAAAAGGAAAGAAAAAGAAAAATCAACTTATTTTTATTTCCAACCTCTACTAATCATGATGCAAATTTAACATAATTTGATGGAACATAAATTCTCAATTCTAATGAAAATTGGTGGAAAAAAAGACTTTAAAGGTCATTTTTTAAGAATAAAGTTATTCTATTTTAACTAACATAAAAGAGATTTTCTGAAATAATCCAAAAACATGTATGTTTTTGGATTTTTTTGATTTTTTACATACACACTAAATGTCAGTAATCCCAACTCATCATGAAATTCAAGGACTACATAACTACACAGATTCTTTTTCCTCAACAAGGGGATCAAGTACATGCTTTTTATTTGTTGGTTAGTAAACAACTAATTAAATTTATGAAAGATGTTTTTAAAGGGAATTTTTATAGTAATGAATTCTGAGTATAAAAGAAAAATGGCTAGCTGATCTTCACTCCTGTGGTTATTGACAGACTACTGAAATAATTTATCCTTCTATAATCTGAGCCTCATTTCTGTGCTCCTTAGCTAAGTATGTAACTAAACACAAATGGATTCCACATAAATACATATGAACATCACTGGAGGTCCAAATACAAATATTTTCATAGCAAATTATACTCACTCCTCTCTACCTACCCTGGAGGAGCAGTGGAAACATACTTACTTCTCCCCCAACCTGTATTATCATAAAGTTTCACATTATAAAGAATTTTCAAAAAAAGAAAATTTTGAATCCTCGAATTACTGAAAAATTCCAGCCCTATATGCAACTTCTATTAAGTCTTTAAAGACTGATCTCTGTACAATTTCAGAGCCTAACGGTGTTTTTCCAATCCTCTATTTCAAAGATGTCACTTTTTACATTGTTACTGTTCTCTAGGAAGTCTATTCAAAGGTTCAGTAATAAATGCCAGTAATAAATACAACGTGTATAATTACATCAAATGAAAAACCCACGACTTCTTCACCAAAAAATACGTTATTCAACACATTAGCTACTTCTTCCTATTTAGTCAGAGCAGCAGCCCTGAGTGACCTAGGATCAATTCAGCCCATTAGGGATGAATCCCTTTAGGGAACAGCCACTCTCCACCACATACTTTGTCATATACTTCTCATTCTCATTGCCCTTTCATCAAAGGAAACAGATCTAATTTCTTCATCACCCAAGCCAAACTCTCCAGAATCCCCAACTGCCTCCTTTGACCAGAGACAAAGCAACGTGCCCTGCAAAGGCAGACCAGGGCCACAGGCTCCTGGGTTCAAAGTGAGCATATCTGATCCAACTCCCCATCCAGTATGACTATATACTTTCTCCCAAGAGGCCAGGAAGAAAATACTTGAACACCTCAAGAACAGTCAGAAGTGAAAAAGAAGAGAGTAAACAAGAAATATCCATCTATAAGGATAAAGATGTACAGGGCAAAATCTAGACAACCGTAATGCCCAACTGAACCTGCCACTTCGATGCTGGTCATCCAGAACCTGGCCAAAAATTACAGTCCGAATAAGCTAGAACTGTACCTATATGATCACCATTAAACTAAACTTTCCTGAATAGCATTCACGTCCCAAGATTGTCATTTCTCTCTATAGCAAAGAAATCTTGTACTCTCAAGGCCTACCAACAGAATTACTGAGTCTTAGAGGAAAGTTTGAAGAAAGGGATTCTCTGAAAAGTCTGAAGAAAGGTTAAATCTTTGGAAGAAATTCACTCTGCTGTTCTTATGGAGAGGAGAAACCTACGAGAGAAAAATCACAAAACCTTTAACTGCAGAGTAACTCAGCTTATTCTGTCATCCCTTAGAAACCTGACATGGAAACTTTCAATAGACACACAATAAACTTTAAAACCTTGGCATGTGCAAACTGCCTAGGTTTCAAGCTTGCATAAAGACTGAATACACCTGAAATTACATGTGTAGGACAGTAATAGCTACAGCCCACAAAAATTATTTCCATCATTCCACCACTAGTTTGACAGTGCTACCATCAAAAAAAGAGAATTACTTTTCAACTTTCAGTGGAAATTTAGGCTGCTATCACTATGTGGGATTCTGACGTTAAGGAAAAGAACAGTTCTTCTGAAAATTAGTTCTTATTTTAAAAAGCTTAAGTTAAGATACTGAACAAAGATAAAAGAAATTAAAGTAATTTTCAAAGAAAAAGCTGTCAATATATTCCAAGCTACAAGAACATTCAGCTTTCAGTTTCATATTATAATTAGTTTTCACAATTGAAAGTTACAATTGCTCATGCGCAGGAACTATGTGAAAGAAAACTAAATTATAATGTAGCCTATGAGTTATTTGGCAAGTGAAGCTTTAATACATAAAATGAGGCCTAGTGAAGAAAAATAAGTTGGAACATTCGACCCAGGCACTAAGTACTCATCAACAGGATTTAGGGCCCGGATATGGAAAAGCCACCACTTCCAGAGTTGAATGCCACCGCAGCAGGGAACCCTTCAAACCTCCCACCACAGCCCTGTCCAGAGTCCCCATCTCACATTTCCTGCCTGAATTTCAGAAGCCAGAAACATCTCACTACTACAATTATGACAATCTTGCTACATTAATGCATTAAGTGGGCTTTTAAAGACTAGTCTGAGACCTTGACCAACATTACAACTTTTCCAGGAAAAAATACATTCTGAGTTTAAAACTATAAAGTAAATTTAGTTGTCTAAATGAATTTAAAGTTATTGTTACTTAAAGCTAATCAGGAAAACAATGTTCTTTCATAGAGTAAAATCCGACACTCCAGTAGATCAACCCTTCACCGTTAATTTGTTTTTATAAAACCAAACCAAATATCCTTAGCTATGTATTAAACCCAAACACTGACTAAAATTCAGAGTAAGTAAAAATAAATAAGTAAATAAAATTCACAGCAAGTATATCCAGTAACTTACAAAATGCTCCCAGCCCATAGCTCTTGCTCGCCCTTATGCTATTCCATGGCAGAACAAAGCAGTAACAACCAATTACCATGCAATCCTATTTGATAACTTTACAGTAATTAGTTTTGGATGGGGTTTCTGTGTTTCCAAATACTGTCTAGTTTTATCAAAAACAGAGAGAACATATTGGGATACATAATTTATTGGCAGAATTCTACATAGAAATCCTGTCTATTCATAAAAGACTGATGAGGCAGGACTAAAACAGAGCAGATGGCTGTTTAGACAAAAGGACGATTTATATTACTACTGATTTTCAGACCTTGCTATATACCTACATTTTATATGTATGTGCTGTATGTATTTACATATACAGGTTTGTTATGCTTATCTTACACATACAACAAATTCTCAAAATCACATATATAATAAATTATATACATACATGACACATGCCCTTTCTGTCCACTTCAACAATCTGTTTTGAGTTCTCCTTTACTTCCCTATTATTTCTCAAGCTTTTTAAAATTCAAGAACAGATTGGAAAGAGGCTTGAAAGGGAAAAAAAATTTTAAAGCTAAGAAGGAAAAGGGAAAAAGCCAGGAAGCTATAATCAATCATATTTTTGTTTTAATAATATTACTTGCTGTAACTTATACAGGTGGCAGTTGTACTTCTAATTTTAAGTCATGTCATTAAAAACAATGAAATAATTTTTAAAGCTTTTCTGAACTTCCTCTTTGTACTCTACATTTTAACTGAGCTCTTTAAGAGAGGTAACTGATTAACTCCAAGCACCAATTATTCCTTATAGGACCCACTGAATTTTTTTACCTGGCAATCCTCCCAAGATATACATTAAAACTTGATTGTTTCTGGTAGGCATAGTACCAACACATAGTAATGAATATACTTACAATTTTATTATACTTGGACAGCATTTGTTTTCTCTAATAAAGTATTTATTTAACATAAAATGTAATATACTCTGGATTTTTTTTTCCAATAAACTGGCTATTTATATGGCATTACCCAGATGCTACCTATTGGAGCTGTTTAAGTTGCCTAGAATGATACAGTGTGCAGAGACATTTTTCTTTAAGTTAACTACTATTGTCTTAAAAACTCAAATATATAATCATTATCTCTCTTCTTGCAAGACTTTTCAGTTCAAGTATGTTTCTATTTACAATACTACTCAAATTAGATGTCCCATTAAAGATAAGAAATCTGTTGGGCTCCAATATTTCTTTTTTTCTTTTAATTCGCCTATCTGTATGTAACCAAGAGACAATTGTTCCCAATTTTTCTAAATTTGCCCTCTTCTAGAAAACAACAATAATTCTACCACTCAAAGATACTTAATGCATTATACTACTGACATTCTGCAAGCATACTACAGCATTCTAATAAAACTATCTTTGCAATAAAAAAAAAAAAAGAAAAAAAGTAGGTTACCTTATTTTAAAACAATTTGTGAATGGGATCAGGCTGAAAATGTATCATGTGCCATTTTTATACATACTATAATATAAATTTTTGCATAAATATCAAAGGGGAATTTTTTTTAAATTCTTACTTACCTTTAACAGTTTTAATATATCAGTAAAATATACAAATAAAAAAACTGAAATATTGTATTGCTGTATTACTTCACCTCTGACAAACTGATCAAGTTGAATCAAAACTATGTAGAATACCTCTTACCAACTGCATCAGAAATCAGAAAAACCAGAAACACACACACACACTTCCCTCAAAAAACAGCCCTAATTCTTCATCTTTTCCCTATTCTCCTATTTTTCATTTTCTCCTACATTTGACAAACTAACAACTATCTGTTAAACAGCACATTAAATGTCAAACAACATTTTGGAAAACAGTATTTTGACCAGATACTGTAAGGCTCAAGACAATAAGAATGATGGATAAATTTTGTGCTCCAGTTAGCGACAATGTTTCTCACAGGGTAATGGGTTAGCAATTCTGAAGCACATTATACATACACTAGGGTTAAACAAACAAGTAAACATACTGTGGATAATGAGAAGCAGGTTTCTCACTGTCATAGAAACTGCAAATAAGGAACACATTTGACGTATCACGTTAACTTGTGATATTTTAGTGTGCACACAAATAGACACATGGAAGTGAACAGAGCTGTATGCAGGCATGCATTAGTGTACATACTTCCCTGGCTCTTTCCACAAACAGGGTCTTTAAGAAGTTGATAGACCTGTAGCAATAAGCACAGGCAGTTCCAAGATCTTGGCTTCCAAATACCATTCTCCAATAAGAGGAGTCAGGGCTCCTTGAAGAGGTTGATTCCAGGGCTGGGACAAGGAAAATACAAGATAAGCCTATGGTGCCAGAAATTAAATATACTCAAAAAGGATGGAGACAGACAGAAGGACTCGAGAAAGAATCTGAGCTCTCTGTGGTCAAAGCTGTAACAATTTAAGCAAATAAATTTAACAAAATAAATGATACTGTTGGATTCTAATGCATTAAATAAAACAGACAAGTTCATACTGACATAAATAAATGTACAAAGGAAGAGAAAAACAGAAAATTACCATTGGAACACCACAATCTTAACGGCTGCAGACAAAAATTCACCAATGCAAACAAAAATAGTGAGCCAAAATCTCAACAATATTTTCATCTAAGTATTTACCTGAAGATATTTATTAATTGAAAAGGCAAAGCTACAATTTTAGTAGAAAAACGTGGGAAAAGTTGCTTTAATTAAGTGTGAAGAAGGTGCACAGCATCAGTAATTACGATATACTGACATCATATGCCCCTGATAGAAGGCCCTGAGAAGGGCCTATCTTTTGTGGCATGTCTGCCAAAAAATGCATTGCCTAAACCTAGTTATGAGAAAAGACCAGACAAGCACAAATTAAAGGATATTGTACAAAATAACTAACTCTTGCTCTTCTAAAGTATCCAGGTCATGAAGCACTTGGGAAGATGGAGACATGACCACTAAATGCAATGTGGGATCCAGGATTAGATTCTGTAACAGAACATGGGTATCAGTAGAAAAACTGGTAAACACCAAGTGAAGTCTGTAGTTTAGTAAACAGAATTATATTGTGCCAATGTTAGTTTTTAGGTTTGTGGTCAATGAAGTACCGTAGCATCACTGGAAGCTGCGTGAGAGGCACATGGGAACTCAAGGTCTGCAGCTTGTGGGGTAAATCTGTTACCTCAAAATATGGTTGTAATTTAAAAGGAAGAGAAGACTTAATAGCAAAATTAATTGCATACAAAACAAAATGAAATAAAACGCAGCCACTACAAAATTTATTGTATGAGATTACAGATAATGTATAGGTACCCAGTAGCCCACTCTGTTACACTGACAGTCCCCAGTGAACTACAACCCTGATAGTCTGAGCTAGTCAAGTGATTGCTTCAGCCAAAGGAACATTAACAAGCACAACACAAGCAGGATGTTGATGCCTACTTCTATGTAGGTGCCTACTCTCCTGGCAGGTTCTTTCCTGGAGCTCTTGGTAAGCAGGCCCAGGGCCCACATCAGAGAAATTATGTGGAAAAAGACACTCCGCCAGGCCTATTCCAGCCATTTCACTATATGCATTCCATTACATGCACATACATGTAAGTGAAAAAGTGATCTCAGACACTCTGGTCCGAGAGGTGGCAATTTAAGTGAAAGAATAACCCCCTCATATAGCCCAGGTTGCAGAACTGTCAGGAAAAAAATGAATCATTATTGTCTTAAGACACTAAGTTGATGGTTAATAAACACAATGGTAGATAAGACAGTGAGTTCTCCACAAAAGCTTTAATTGTGTGTAAGATACTCTCCTTAAGATAAGGAAGACCTAGAAACATGGCAGACTAAACTTATACCAAGCCTCTTACTATAAACACCTCAAAATGCTGGATGAAAAAGAATAAATAAAATCACTCTCTAAAAACACAGCTGGCCTTCACGAGAAGAAAATTCCCAAATGTGTGTGTTGGTGGGGCAGGGGGGTGAGAGTTGGTGGATAACATGAGGAAACTGAAGGCCAGAGTAGCAAATTCATGAGCAGATGCTGTTAGCCAAGGGTCAAGACGAGGAGTAGAGCAAGTTTAGTCAGAGGCTGGCCTTATTAGGCTCTTCTTAGTTTGGGTTTTGCCACTAATCAAGGATGGGAAAAGAAACCATGGTACACGAAAAGCAGGGGTTTGGAGCCTACCTCCTTCTCCGATACATACAGAACGCTTAGTGCAGGAAACACAACGATGAGTAATTCACGTCACTGCCCGCCAAGAACTCCGACAGTGTACACATCAGTTATAGTACTGCTCATTAAGTGATACAGCCTTGGGATCCTTGACCTACTTCCTTTATGTGAGGACCCCTGCCCCTCCTCAACTTTAGCTTGAGACAACCCTTTGAAACAAAAAGATATCAGAGAAAATTGTCAACAAATACCAAGGTCTCATTCCTGAACTGGAATTCAGTAGGACTCTCATATTTAAGATGTTTTGGAATGGGCAGAAACAAAGACAAAGGTAAATTCCCAGTTTAAAAAAAAACAAAAACCAAACTAGACTCTTTGAGTATTACCAAAAAGACTCAAGGGAGAGGAGCGGATCCCACAGCAAGTACTCAAGACATGGGGGACCTGCACTGGAAGGACAAGTCCCCATAACATTTGGCTTTGAAAACCATCAGGGCTGAACTTTCGGAGTTTTTAATAACTGGCGGGACTGAACTCTAGGTACTTCAGAAATGAGCAGGCTCAGCTATTGGAGAGCTGGAGGACAAGAGGAAACTAAATTCGCACCTCTAAAGAGACAGTACAACAATCTCAGCTAGACAGAGCATAGAAGTAGCAGTTTGAAAAGTACCTATAGTTGACTTACTACTAATCCCAGAATTTATGCTGGAGGGGCAGGGACTTTAAGAGACTTCTCCAAGAACAAAAAAGGTAGACACCATTTCTCTCACACCACTGCCCCCCAGCCTAGGTAGAGAGACACCTGCGGGAAACCACCCTCTCCACCTCCCTTGCTTACCAAGTGCATCCCCGCCCCATGTTGGCCCACTTATCTGTCCCATTGAGCAGGCCGCAGTCAGCAGGAGTCCGTCTCAAAGTGGCTCCCATCCTGTCTCCTCCCTCAAACAGCTCCAGCAAGAACCAGCCCCACTTCAGAATGACTTTTGTCCTGGGGAAAGGGAAAAATGACCACACACACGGGTAATTCCCAGTCTTGGCAACTGAATCTGATAACTGGCAACTGAATCTGAGAACTGGCATACAGAGAGTACCCTGCCAAACAGTTTGTCTCCAGCCCCAACAGGCATCTGGGCTGACTACCAGCCTCTGCCCACTAACAAAAGCCTCTCAGGAGACAATCTAGGGAGAGAACCCTCTAGTTCAGTGCAATCACAGCCCAGTAAATAGACTAAAGGCAGACATCTGGTCTGACTGCTGACACCAACACACCCACTATGGTCCCAGACTGGTCATAACTGCACTGGGACCAAACCTGGCCCACTACAGGCAAAGTGGGTCACTGTGGCTAAGTGAAGTCAAATAAGGCTCAGCCACAGTAGCAGGGCGCATGCAACACACAGAGGACACAATGCGGAAGCACCAGGCTCTGGAGAACAAGAGACATTGGGCTCCAGGGCACCCCAGGATCTCTTCTTCATCAGACCAGTACTTTAAGATCAGGCAATGTAACGGACATTCCTAATACAAATGAAATGGACATAAGCAATAGGTGTGATAAAAAAATTCAAAGTAATGGTCATAAAGATATTTACTAAGAGGATCTCAGACCTTCAACACAGATAGAAAATACAAAAACAAAACAAAACAAAAACCCAGAGATGAACACAATAATTGAAATTAAAAATTAACTACAAAGAATCAATAGAGGATTACAGAAAGCAGAAGAATGCATCAGTGAGCTGAAGAGTAATGGAAAGCAACCAAGCTAAAAATAAAAAAAAAAAAAAATAAAAAAAAAAAAAAGGAAAACATGGTAACAGGTTGCGGGAGCTCACCAACATCATCAAGCACATCAACATCCTCAGTATAGCGATTTCAGAAGGAAAAGAGAGAAAAGGGGAAGAAAACTTATTTGAAGGAATAACAGCTGAAGACTTTCCGAATCTGGGGGAAAAAAAAAAAAAAACAACACAAATCCAGATCCAAGAGGCAAACACACAGAGCATCCAACAAAATTAGCTCAAGAAGGTCCACATCAAGACACATAATTCAAATGGCAAAAAGTAATGACAAAGATAGAATTTTAAAAGCAGCAGTAGAAAACAATTACATATAAGGGAAAGGCTGTCTGTGATTTTTTGGCAGAAACCTCACAGGCCAGAAGAGAGTGGCAAGATATAACTGAAATGCTGAAAGGAAAAAACATGCAAGCAAGACACTATCCACTAAGATCATCACTCAGAACAGGAGATAAAGAGTTTCCCAGAGAAACAAGAGTTATGGGTTCATTTCATCCCCACTAAACCAGCCTCACAAAAAGTTGAAGGGACTTCTTTGAGTAGAAAGAAAAGGCCATAGTCAGGATTAAGAAACTTATGGAAAGGGGTGCCTGGGTAGCTCAGCAGGGTCCTGGGATCCAGCCCCACATGGGCTCCCTGCAGGAAACCTGCTTACCCTCTTCCGCTCCGCCTGCTCCTATTCCTGCTCTAGCTCCCTCTCTCTCGTTGTCAAATAAATAAATAAAATTTTAAAGAAAGAAAAAAGAAAACTATGGAAAGGAAAAATTTCAAAGGTAATACAAACATAATAAAAGTAACAGACTAATCATTTATAAAAGAAATATGGAGGGTAAAGCAGGAAAGTCAACTACACCTGTAAGAACTAGCCAGGAATTTACAGAGTAACCGGATGTAAAATGTGACATCATATACATAAAATGTGGTGGGGATTAAAATTTAGTGATTTTAGAGGGGTTCAAATAGAAGCAATCATCAACTTAATACAGACTGCTATGTAAGATCTTACATATGAGCCTAGTGGTAATCACAAAAGCTAAAACTATAATAAATAGTTAAAAATAAAGAGAAAGGAATCCAAACAAAGCCATCAAACCGAAAGCGAAGAGAGCAAGAGAAGAGAGAATAAAAACAGGAAAACCGGTCACAAAATGGCAATAAGTAGATCCCATCAGTAGGTGCTCTGAATGTAAATGAACTAAATGCTCTGGTCAAAAGTCACGGGGTGATTCAATGGATTAAAAAGAAAGACCCTTCAATATATGGCCTAAAAGAGACTCACTTCAGACTTAAAAACATCTGCTGATTAAAAGTGAAGGGAAGGGGCACCTGGGGGGCTCAGTGGGTTAAAGCCTCTGCCTTCTGCTTGGGTCAGGATCCCAGGGTCCTGGGATGGAGCCCAGCATTGGGCTCTCTGCTCAACAGGGAGCCTGCTCCCCCCCCCATCCACCCCCCCCCCCGCCTGCATCTTTGCCTACTTGTGATCTCTGTCAGATAAATAAATAAATAAATAATCTTTAAAAAAATAAAAATGAAAGGAGGGGGAAACATCTACCATGCAAATGAAAGGGGGAAAAAAAGCTGGGGTAGCAATATGGATTTCAGACAAAATAGACTATAAAACAAAGACTAACAAGAGACAAAGAAGGGCACTATATCATGATAAAGGGAAAAATCTAACAGGAGAACTTAACAATTTTAAGTATTTATGCACACAACAGGGGAGCATCTAAATACATAAAGCAACTATTAACAGACATAAAGGGAGAAACTGACAGTAATAAAACAACAGTAAGGGACTTTAACACCTCATTTCAACAGATCATCCAAACAGAAAAGTCAACAAGAAAACAGTGACTCTGAATGACACATTGTACCAGACAGATCTAATACATATGCAGAACATTCCATCCCACACCAGTGGAAATACATATTCTTTTCAAGTGTGCATGGAACGTTCTCCAGAACAGATCACGTATTTGGCCACAGAGCAAGTCTTAACAAATTTAAGAAGATTCAAGTCATTCCACACATCTTTCTTGACCACAGTGCTATAAAACTAGAAATTAACCACGAGAAAAAAATCTGGCAACAGCACAAATACATGAATAACATGCTACTAAATGATGCACCAACCAAGAAATCAGAGAGAAAGTTTAAAAAAAAAATACAAGGAGACATATGAAAAGGAAAACACAATGGTCCAAATTCTTAGGAATGCAGCTGATGCGGGAACAGAAGGAGCTGAGGACAAAGCAGAAGCTGGCACCCCACAAACCCTCCCCACATGGGATGTATGTGACATTCCTCATGCACTTCGGGTCCCTCTAAAGCTAAGGAAAGGAGAAACAAGTAGTTCAACTTATAGAGATCACAATCCTGCAAGACAGGAGCCTCTCTCAGTTTACAAATGTCCTAACAATCTACAAGAAGAAAGCATTTCTATCAATAACCTAGCTTCCAGAAGAAAATGCAGATCCAATTAAATATCCTTATAATTTGCAGCCCATTGACACATGAAATGGGCAGAATGTAACTCTGCTCCACGGAGTTCCTACCCATTTTAATGTTAATGTATGCTTATGGCCAGGCCTCAGGTATTCTGTGAGTCTTCTTTAGCATAGGAAAGCTCTTTCTGAAACCTCCCTTTTTCCTTACCTCCCCCAACCCCATAGTATATAATCAGCCACCCCTCACAACCTCCCAGGCAGCAGCTCTTTCTGCCCACGGGTCCTGTCCCATACTTCTAATGAGCCACCATTTTGTACCAAAGAGGTCTCAAGAATTCTTTCTTGGTTGTTGGGGCTCTGGACTCCACCCTATTGAACCTCACCTATCCTCTAAAACCCCATCACAAGCAAAAGCTGTTCCAAGAGGGTAAATTAAAGCAACACAGGCCTACCTCAAAAAGCAAGAAAAATAACCTAACCTTACACTGAAAGCACACAAAATGCCAGCAAGGGGACATGCACCTCTCTCTCTCTCTCTCTTTCTCTCTCTCTCACACACACACACACACACACACACACAGGAATATTACTCGGCTATAAAAAGAACGAAATCTTGCCATTTGCAACAGTGTGGAAGGACCTAGAGGGTATAATGCTAAGTGAAGCCAGTTGGAGAAAGGCAAATACTGAATGATTTCACTCACATGTGAAATTTAAGAAATAAAACAGAAACAAACAAAAAACAGACTTAACTATAGGAACTTCTAGTTATCAGAAGGAAGGTGGCTGGGTGCATGTGATGAGGGAGCAGGAGGCTGGCTGAGGACAGAGCAGAAGCTGGCGCCTCGCATACCCCTCTCCACCGGCTCCCCTCCGTACTATGTGTAGCATTCCTCAGGCACCCCTGACTGCCATAAAACGATAAATAGTTAATTTGCAGAGATCACAATCCTGCAGGACAGGAATCTCCCTTGCTCTACAGAGATCCTAGAGATCTACAAACAGGGACGTTACCTTATCAATAGCACAAATTTCCAGAGGCAAATAACTCTCAGTTCCTGAAGCCCTCATGTCTCCCTGCCCACCATAAACTGGAGGAGGCTGAGGTAGAAGGGAATGTAAATGATCTCAGGATCATAACACCCCACCAAGAATCTCCCAACTATCTTGATGTTAATGGCTGGCCTAAAGCCACAAGGGCAAGCCCCCCCCCCCCCAGGGCACCTTGTAGGCCCTCTTTAGCATGTGAAAACTCTGTTGAAACCTCCCTTCCCCTCACCTTCCCCCAACCGCAAGGTACAGAACCTGCCATCCCTCACAACCCCGGGCAGCAACTCTTCCTGCCCACGGGTCCTGTCCCCGTGCTTTAATAAACCACCATTTTGCACCAAAGATGTCTCAAGAATTCTTTCTTGGTCATCAGCTCCTGACCTCAGCCCACCGAACCTCACCTAGATTCTAGAATTTCATCATATGGCGCCCTAGGTTCTAGAACTTCATCACATGGGTGAAATAGATAAAGGGGATTAAGAAAACGACTATCTTGATAGCACTGAGAAATGTACAGAACTGCTGAATCAGATTGTACACCTGAAATATAGTATATGTGAATTACACTTAAATAAATAAAATGTGTAGAATTATGTAACTGTAAAGTTACTAAGTCCCATATCCATTTAGAAAACAAATATGCACAAATACAAATCCAGTTGGCCTGGGAGGTTCATTCCCCTTTATTTCCATATCTTTGCAAGGAGCTAATTCAATAGGCCAGAGTTAACAATGAAAGAACCGGCTGAAACCAGCTGCCATGCAACAGAGGCTCCCCTGCTAACAACTTGAAGTTCTGTATTACACAATAACCTAGAGGTTCCAGAAAATATGTGGAAAATTATGAGGTGAAATTCCTCTTCTGAAGCCATTTCCATGGCACATCCCAAACTGGCTGTGCCCAGCCTAAGACACTTCTCCGTGGAGAAGAGCCTGGGTAATCCCACGTGGTCTGCTTCTTCTCTGCTTGTACAAGCTTTTCCCCCCAAGAAACACTAGTTAACAACTGCATTGTCTAGTTGTGTTTCCCTGTCCACTTTGCCCATTCTCCCTCAAGTCTCTATGCTAGGTCTTTCCAGATGCATTTTCACTCATGACTCACATTCTGTGATCGATCACTTAAAGCTAAACAGTTCTAAAAAAATTCTTATCTACTTAATTCACCTTTTAAATTAACAAAATAAGAATTTAACTGGTGCTGAAGTGTAATTTTCAAAACTTTAAAACCCTGACTTTCATGAAAATATAAAACGAACAAATGCAAAACCTATTATTCAACTCATTCATTAATGAGGGTATCAATAAAAATTTGAATAAAGGCAAACAGGATTACCAAAATGAATTTACTAATGGATGCAAAAATTGTGAATCTACTATGAAAAAGTTTTGCAAAATGGGCACCAGAGCGCACAAACCACTACCAAGTTGGCCTGGACATAACTTTTTTTTTTTTTTTAAGATTTTATTTATTTATTTGACAGACACAGCAAGAGAGGGAACACAAGCGGGGGGAGTGGGAGAGGGAAAGGCATGATTAAGAATTATTTGTACAACGATTTCTCAACTTCTTCCCCTGTAGAGTTGCCCAATAACCTAATCAAAACAAAATGAGCAAGAGGCTTATACCCCAAATATAGTTACAGAGGATCCACTAGAAGCCCAGCATTTCTCTGAAAAGTCACCCAGTAATCTCTTTTGCTCCTTTACAAGTCTTGGGCCATCTCTCCGTTTTAGATTATGGTTGGTTCTAACAGGAGCAAAGCAAAAATCACAACAGGTGGGAGGAAGGATGCTGGGGCAGCTACAGCCAGGAGTATCTCCAGCAAGAATGGGAGAGCTTGCATTGCCAGCAAAGGGACTAAAAGGGACAGAATACACTGCTAGTGGCCATACAACTTGGCATAACATTGCAGAAAAGCCACCTAGTAACATATACTAGAAACTGTTGAGGCTCAGATATTTGATTCCGTAATTCCACCCCCAGAAATTTTCATTCAACATATAATCAGGTGTGGACTAAGATATTAACCTATCACAGCAGTAACTACAGAAATTTTAACATGTAAAATAACTTATGTAGACTTCCCAGCTTAAAATAGGTTTTCCAAAAGCCCTCAGAGTCTCTCCATCCTTTCTATGTAATCCACTTAATACCCAGGATTTCCCCTATGACGTCTCTTCCAGTGCACTCTAATTTCTGCTTTGTTTATCCCTCTGCCCTCTTAGGCTATAACCTCTACAAAGGCTTGTGCCACAGTTGCGTGAATTTAGCACGATGTCACATGTACAGTAGGCACTCAAATGCTGGCTCACTGAATAAAATGTTACACAATCACAAAATACGTATAGGAGTATGTTTCCCCTATAGAGAGGGGTAATAAGTATTGAACAATAAGTACTGAACGTCAAAACAAAAATATGAGAAAAGCCTCAAGTCATCATCCCAATGCTACTGAATATCAGGATCACATGCAGGTATTCTGAAACGCACACGGACTGCCAATAAAGGCACACGCAATTCCGCTACCGCCAGCGCACAGCCAGGCACCATAGTCTCTGTCATGTGAGCCATTTTTACCATGGTGTGTGTCCTGGACACATTTTGCATCTCAGGAAACTGATAAAAAGCTCAAAAGAAAACTTCTGTGGGGCGCCTGAGTGGCTCAGTGGGTTAAAGCCTCTGCCTTCGGCTCAGGTCATGATCCCAGGGTCCTGGGATCGAGCCCCGCATCAGGCTCTCTGCTCAGCAGGGAGCCTGCCTCCCCCCCACCCTCTGCCTACCTCTCTGCCTACTTGTGATCTGTCAAATAAATCAATAAATCTTAAAAAAAAAAAACTTCTGTTATGCAACTACTAGAAGGAAATATTGAATAAGGAGAAACATCCTTAATTGTGATGGGAGTTTTGTTTTGTTTTGTTTTGTTTTTACATTATTTTAAAACAATCTGATGTTTCTTAGGCCAGGCTTCTCAAGCCTTGGAGCATGAGACTCACGTAGGGGTTTTGTTAAAACACGGGTTCTTATTTTTCAGTCAGTCTAAAGTGAACCCCAGACTGCACTTCTTACAAGCTCTCAGGTAAAACCAAGGATGCTGATCTGGGAACTTCAATCCAAGTAGCAAGTTCTTAGAAATTACTAGACGCAAAGAAAGTTATACAGAGCTCCATTTTCCTCTTTTTTGTTGTTTTTTAGGAATCCTAAAGCACCTATCTCCTCTGATGATTTTTCAAACCATTCCTGGTTTAAGAGTCTCAATATCCTGCAGATCTACAATTTAAAATCATGGGTAACAGAAATAAAGGATCACTATAGAGCCAAGGAAAATTTGAAGTATATAAAAGGAATACTATGAATAACATGATGCCCCAAAATGTGATAATCTTGATAAAATAGATCAATTCCTTGAAAAGACACATTCTGCCAAAACTCGCATGAAAAGAAATGGGTAGGGCGCCTGGGTGGCTCAGTTAGTTAAGTAACTGCCTTCTGCTCGGGTCATGATCCCAGAGTCCTGGGATTGAGTCCCATGTGGGGCTCCCAGCTCCATGGGGAGTCTGCTTCTCCTTCTGACCTTCTACCCTCTCATGCTCTCTCTCACTGTCTCTCTCTCAAATAAATAAAATCTTAAAAAAAGAAAAAGAAAAGAAAAGAAATGGGTAATCTGGATAGGCCTCCATCTATCAACGAAATGAAGTCTATCCTTCCAAAATAGAAGGCACAAGACCCAGATGGGTTCACTGGTGAATTCTGCCAAGCATGGGAAAAGAACAGGATGCCAATTCTACACAATCTCTTTCAGGGGATCAAAGCAGAGGGAAAGCTTCCTAAATCACTATGAGGCCAGCACTGACCCAATGTCAAAACTGGACAAAAACATCTTAAGAAAACTACAGACCCATCTTGCTCATGAACAGATGCAAAAGATCCTTAACAAAATACAATTAAAATGAATCCAAGAAAAGTATAAAAAGAATTATACATAACAGTTAGATTTCAGGTATGCAGGGCTGAGTCAACATTTGAAAAAATGCCATGTAATCCATTATATCAACTAAGTAAAAAAGAAAAATAGTTTTATAGGACTATGTGCAGAAAAAAAATTTGAAAAAAATCCAACACCCATTCACCATAAAAACTCTCAGTAAACTAGATACAGAGGGGAGCTTTCTCAACTTGATTACTACTACCTACAAAGTACTTACAGCAAGCATGATAAGAAACTTGAAGTTTTCCCAATGTGATATTGGCAAAAGATTAAACAAATTAGTCAGCGGAAAATAATAAGACAGCCCAGAAACAGACTCTCAAATCAACCAATCTTCTGACACAGGAGCATAAGCAATACAATGGATCAAAGATGGCCTCTTCAACAAATGGTGCTGGAACAAGGGGATATTCGCAGGCAAAAAGTAATTTAGATGCAGATCTTCCTTACATCCTTCACCAAAATCAACTCAAAATAGAAGTAAAATGGAAAATAAGATTCCTACAAAGCAACATAGGAGTAAACCTCCACGTCCTTACGTATGGTGAGGTCTTCTCAGACACAAAAACAAAGGTACAATCCATGGAAGAAATTGATACACTGTTCTTCATTAACATTAAAATTTTTTGCTCTGCAAAAGAATGTCATGAGAATGAGAAGACAAGCACAGACTGGGAGAAAATATCTGCCAAAGACACATCTCATAAAGGGCTGTTTTTCAAATACACAAGAAGCACTTAAAGCTCAAAAATAAGAAAACCCAATTATAAAATGAGCCAGTGACTTTAACATCTCACCTGGGCTGCTTCCCCCTTGCTCTCTGCCTGCCTCTCTGCCTACTTGTGATCTCGCTGTCAAATAAATAAAAAATATAAAATAAATTTTTAAAAAACACCTCATCTAGGATGATATACAGAAGGCAAATAAGCATATGAAAAAATGTTCTACTTCACAATTCATCAGAAAAATGCAACTTAAAATAACACTATCTCAAATAATAACACAATCACAATGGCCAAAATCTTGAACACTGATGCCATCAGATGCTGGTGAGGATGTGGAGTAATAGAAATCTCACATTGCTGATGGGAATGCTCAACAGTACAGCCACTTTGGAAGAGTTGGGTGGTTTTGTACAAAACTAAACATACTCTTAACATATGATACAGCAATCAAGCTCCGATGCATTATCCAAAGAAGTTAAAAACATATATCTACACAAAAACCTACATACAGATGTTTACAGCAGTTTTTTTCATAAATGCCAAACTGCAGAAGCAAGCAAGGAGTTCTTCAGCAGGTAAGAGCATAAACGAACCACAGTAACTCCAGATAATGGAATATTATTCAGTGCTAAAAAAGGAATGCACTATCAAGCCATGAGAGGACACAGAGAAACCTTAAATCCATGAGTTAAAGAAGTCCATCCAAAAAAGCCATATACTGTATTATTCTAAGTTATGACATTCTGGAAAAGGCACAACCATGATGAAAATAAAAAGCCAAGTGGTTGCTGGAGGTGGGAGGATTTAGGTAAGTACGCAGAGCACAGAGGACTTTTAGAACAGTAAAAATACTCTCTCTGTATGATATTATAATGATGGATAGATTTTACACAATTGTCTAAATCCACAGAATATCTGGGCGTCTGGGTGGCTCAGTGGGTTAAGCCGCTGCCTTCGGCTCAGGTCATGATCTCAGGGTCCTGGGATCGAGTCCCGCATCGGGCTCTCTGCTCAGCAGGGAGCCTGCTTCCCTCTCTCTCTCTCTGCCTGCCTCTCTGTCTACTTGTGATCTCTCTCTGTCAAATAAATAAATAAAATCTTTAAAAAAATTAAAAAATAAAAAATAAATCCACAGAATATGTAATATAAACTATGAACTTGGGAGTGATTATGTAGTATCAACGTGGTTTTGCCAATTTTCTTTTTTTAAGATTTATTTATTTGACAGAGAGAGAGATCAAGTAGGCAGAGAGGCAGGCAGATAGAAAGGGAAGCAGGCTCCCTGCTGAGCAGAGAGCCCAATGCGGGGCTCCATCCCAGGACCTGGGATCCTGACCTGCACCGAAGGCAGAGGCTTAACCCACTAAGCCACCAAGGCACCCCAAGTTTTGTCAGTTGTTAACAAATGTCCCACTGTGATTGGTGGGTGGTGATAATGGGGAGGCTGTGCATGTTCAGGGAGCACACGGGAAACCTAAATAACCCTCCTCTCAATTTTGTTGTAAACCTAAAGCTACTGGTGGCTCAGTTGGTTGAGCAGCTGCCTTCGGCTCAGCGTCCTGGGATCGAGTCCCACATCGGGCTCCTTGCTCAGCAGGGAGCCTGCTTCTCCCTCTGCCTCTGCCTGCCATTCTGTCTGCCTGTGCTCGCTCTCTTCCCCTCTCTCTCTCTGATAAATAAAATCTTAAAAAAAAAAAAAAAAGGAAAAGAAAAGAAAATAGGCACCCAATAAGCATTCTGGACAAGAACACCTGATTTTCCAGGAATGGAATACTGATACCTCTACTGGGCTAGTGGATCTGTAAAGTATGAAACTAAAAGTTGCCGGTAGGTCTTTCAGCACCTAGAAGAGCTCCTAGCACAGGGACTCAAATAATCACTGCACAAATGACTATGTTATTTAGTCTAGGAGAGGAGAAAAAAAAAAAAAGAAAGCCTGATTAAGGTTTTTCAGTATTTGAAGGCAGCTATGTAGAAATCAACTAAAAGTCTTCCATACCATCACTGTAGGAAAATAAAAAGAAAAGTCTATTTCAGCCTATTTTAAATACACATTTTTATTAGTTGTGCAACAATGCTATATGCTCTTTCAATAGAGCTACCTGAATGCGTTCAAGCAAAGAAGCCAAATGGCTATCTCAGAGGGACACTAAAGAAAACACAAGGGCCCTGCAAACACTAGGTTTCCTAAAGTTGCCCCCGATGCCTACACATGGGATTCACTACTCACAACATCTTCACTAGATTAGGAATAAATTTCAACAACAGTTTTCCTACTTTGAAAATGAAAAATAAAGTTGTCTCAAAACAGCAGCCGTTGGGCCACAACCCACAACCTTACACATGACCTCAAAGTAAATCAAAGGCTTAAATTCTCTGGAAGTCATAAAAACAAAAGAAACTATTCCATTGTGATGAGTACCTTCAAAGACAATAGTATGATAAAAATAAAGGACTACTCAGAATTAAATCCATTTGTTTGAGCATCTGTTTTCTACGTACAAAAAGTAACTTTTTCTGATGGATTTAACCAAGAAAAAAAGATAATAAAATTCATTTGATAGCACGTTAGTGCACAAACACCTCATTTTCCTAGAAAACCCCAAAAGACATCTGGTGTTAATATATCAAAACCCAAATTTTTTTTTTTTTTTGGTGTGATCAAGCCATAATATTTTAGCACTGTGAATATTAAAACTGCCCTCATAACATGGGGTTTTCAATGGGTTCATCTAGAAGAATACCATAAATTCTGATAATGCTACAATGTATCAATTTACAAGATTTTTTTTAAAGAATTAAATTATTTCACACTTACTTTGGAAGCTTTAGCTTCTAGAAGCATGTAGCTATTAAAATGCTAAAATGGAAAGATGAGATGGGGATGCTACAGAGACTTAATACCAGTAAAACACAGGAAATTGATTCTCTAGATGATGTGGAAAAGCTGGCTTATAAAGTTAATGAGATATTACTTAAGGCAAAAGAAACAATTTGCCCATTAACAATGAGGATAAACCAAACATTTTTGTCATCAACTATAATGACACTAATTAAGGAACAACAAAAACTAAAGTAGATATGAAAATCAACTAAAGTACAGGAAAAAAACTACACCAACCACATGAAATGAAGTATAGTTATAGCAGCAAGTCCTAGCAAGTTAGAAATAAATGTAAGAATAAACAGAATTCCAACAATTAAATAGGTTACACACTAAGGAAAGTGACTAGTCAAAAGAAGTAAATTTCCCATTGAACATTTAAGAGACCTGACAACTACCTGGGATGGATTTCTAATAGAGCAGGAGAGAAAAGTAAGAGGATTAACCCCTGAAACTTGAAAATCCACTACTTTGTCTCCCAGATATCTTAGCTAGCCCCAGATAACAAAAATATCACAATCCTTAAGCAGTAGCTTTAGCCAGAGATTTCTTGGCCATTCACAAAGTTTAAAAAAAAAAAAAAAAAAGAAACTGCAAGTTTTCCAAGTTTCAAAGTAAGTCTAGTGTTTTAATTTAAATACAAAAATGCCATGCTGATTTTTAGGAAAAATACGTTGTCAGAAAACCCAGGTTTTAATCTCAGTTCTATCTCCAATATCCATTTCCAAAGGCTTTTCCTTTGGAAAGGAGTATTTTATTCTCTGTATATGAAGTATATTCCAAAATTATGAGTCTATCTGTTGCTCCTTGCTTATATGAATAAAAGAACAAATTTTTAATATATAGGTATCACAAATTATCATTAAATACAGATGAAGTATTTCTGAAGAAAATTTAACATATGAATTCAGATGTGCTGCAAGTATAAACTACATACTGGTGTTTAAAAATTTAGTTAAAAAAAAAAAGTCAACTCTTGGGGCTCCTGGGTGGCTCAGTCAGTTAAGTGTCTGCCTTCAGCTCAGTCTGTGACACCAGGGTTCTGAGATTGAGCCCCTGTGGCTCTGGAAAAAAAAAAAATCCCTGCTCGGCAGGGAGTCTGCTTGCCCCTCCCCTTTTGCTCCTCCCCCTAGCTCAGGCCCACTCATGCTCTCTCTCTTTTTTTTTTTTTTTTTTTTTTTTTTTTAAGATTTTATTTATTTACTTGAGAGAGAGACAGTGAGAGAGAGCATGAACGAGGAGAAGGTCAGAGAGAGAAGCAGACTCCCCATGGAGCTGGGAGCCCGATGCGGGACTCGATCCCGGGACTCCAGGATCATGACCTGAGCCGAAGGCAGTCGTCCAACCAACTGAGCCACCCAGGCGTCCCTCATGCTCTCTCTCAAATAAAAATCTTAAAAAAAAAAAGTCAACTATTGCATTAGTAATTGCTTATTCTGATTACACACTGAAATAACATTTTAGATATTAAGTTAAATATATAAAATCAAGTTCGTTTGTTTTATCTTTTTAACAAGGTTACTGGGAAAGTTTGTTACTTATAAAATTACATTTCTATTGTATTGAATGGCCTGCTGCAGGTTGAACTCTTCACAGTAAGGGCTGTAAATTATTTTCTACAGCATCTACTGAAGTATGGCACATATCAAATACTCAAAAGCCATTAAATGAACTTTATATAGAAGCACAAAGCAGTAACTCAGTAAGACCAAAACTGACTTTCTGACTCATCTACCAGCTATATTCTGTTTGAGTGACATTAATAGCCTCTTATTTAGTAGTCATAACAATTCTAAACTATGGACCAAGACAACCAAAAAAATTTTCAGCTGAAAAAGTAAACTGACATACCTAATTTGTATGGGGCTACATTATGTCCTCCCAAAATTCCTGTTGAAGTCCTATACCTGTATCTCAGAATGTCACTATATTTGGAGATAGGGTCTTTAAAAAGATAAAGTAAAATAAATCATACAGGTGGACCTAATCCAATAGGACTGGTATCTTCATAAGAATAAGAGATTAGAGACTATCTTTTTTTCCACTGTATATTTTTCCTGCTCTGTCAAAGATTATTTGGCCATAGAGTTGAGGGTGATACCTGGGCTTTCTACTCTGTTCCACTGGTCTGTGTCTGTTTTTGTGCCAATAGCATGCTGTCTTGGTGATCAGAGCTTTGTAGTAAAGTTTGAAATGAAGCTTGAACATTCTCTTACACCATATACAAAGATAAACTTGAAATGGATAAAAGATCTCAACATGAGGCAGGAATCTTATCAAAATCCTAGAGGAGAACATAGGTAGTAACCTCTTCCACATGGGCCACAGCAACTTCTTTCAAGACAGGTCTCCAAAGGCAAAGGAAACAAAAGCGAATATGAACTTTTGGGACTTCATCAAGATCAAAAGCTTCTACACAGCAAAGGAAACAGGCAACAAAACAAAGAGATAACCCACAGAATGGGAGAAGATATTCACAAATGACACTACAGACAAAGGGTTGATATCCAAGATCTATAAAGAACTTCTAACTCAACACTCAAAAAACAGATAATCATGTGAAAAAATGGGCAGAAGACGTGAACAATTCTCCAAAAAAGATATGCAAATGGCTAACAGACACATGAAAAAATGCCCATCATTGGCCATCAAGGAGATTCAAATCAAAACCACATTGAGATACCACCTTACACGTTAGAATTGCCAAAATTAACAAGACAGTAAACAACATGTGTTGGAGATGTGGAGAAAGGGGAACCCTCTTACACTGTTGGTGGGAATGCAAATTGGTGCAGTCACTTTGGGAAACAGTGTGGAGATTCCTTAAGAAATTAAAAATAGAACTTCCCTGACCCTGCAATTGCACTACTGCGTATTTACCAATGATACAGATGTAGTGAAAAGGGCCATCTGTACCCTAATGTTCATAGCAGCAATGGCCACAGTCGCCAAACTGTGGAAAGAGCCAAAATGCCCTTCAAAAGATGAGTGCATAAAGATGTGCTCCATATATACAATGGAATATTACTCGGCCATCATAAAGGATGAATACCCAACTTTTGTATCAACATGGATGGGACTGGAGGAGATTACACTGAGTGAATTAAGTCAAGCAGAGGAAGTCAATTATCATATGATTTCACTTACTCATGGAGCATAAGGAATAACACGGAGGACATTGGGAGACAGAACTGAGTTGGGGGAAATCAGAGGGGGAGACAAACCATAAGACTGTGGACTCTGAGAAACAAACTGAGGGTTTTCGAGGGGAGAGGGTGGGGAGTTGGTGAGCCTGGTGGTGGGTATTAAGGAGGGCACGTATTGCATAGAGCACACTGGGTGTGATACATAAACAATCAATCTTGGAACACTGAAAAAATAAAGTTAAAAAAAAAAAAAGGTGATTAGAACACAAGTAACACACAGATGAATCGGCAATCCATAAGGACACAGAGAAGGAAAGCATCTATCTGCAAGTCAAGGAGAGAGGCTTCAGAAGAAACCAAAGCTGACAACACCTTGATCTTGAACTTCCAGCTTGAGAATTAGGAGAATATAAATTTCTATCACTTAAGCCACCCAGTCTATGGTACTGTGTGGCAGCCCTAGTACACTTACATTGCCCTAAACACTTAAAACTTTTCCAGTTTCTTAGTGGAGTCTTGGCCTTTACACAAGTTACAAATTCAGTTCCTCACTCACACTAGCCATATTCCAAGTGCTCAAGAGCCATGTGCAGCTAACCTCCAGGCTACTGTACAGTACAAACCTAGAGAGAACACCAAACCCAAAACTTCCAAAAAGAATGCTTAAGTAGTTGAGAGATGTAACCAAAAAATGTGTTCTTACTATACAGTGAGACATGTTTCGTCTTTAATTTTAAAACAGAATGCAAATGCAGAGGATTTAAATCCACCCTGGAGTTACTCTTATTATGATTTGCTAAGTAGATTAAGGAAGGGAGTTCATAGTTTATAGCTATGTTTGGTACATGTGAATGTCATCACCAAGATTCCTTGAGGTGTGTCCACTGCTGCACGATACAGAGAATTACTGACATAAGTGACCAGGATACATTTATCAGTACAAAAAAGTCAAGAATTCTAGGTATGATTTCCCAGAAATTCCCAAGTTATCCACTAATAAGCTGGAGAACGCTGTAATAAGTTGGAGTCAGCTGTAGATTTTATCATGCCTCTTGTCAACTTAATCAAGCATTTTCGATAGAAATTAAATTCCAGAAATATAAGAGATGGCATGAATACTATACTGAACATGATATTCCTGGATTCATTACCATTTAACCATGAGGTATCAAAAAAGTATGTCTACTATTAATAACTTCATGCATCTATAAATAATTAAGCAGCATGGAAAAAAATATAGAATTCAGGAAATAAATAGCTCTGCTAGACTGGCCCAATAGGACTGAACACATCTACTAAAATAACTAGCGATCTTCTTTAAGAATTAGAAAAATGAAGTTAGGGGGACTCCTGGGTCGCTCAGTCAGTTAAGTGACTGACTCGATCTCAGCTCAGGTCATGATCTCAGGGTCACGGGATGGAATCCTGAGTTGGGCTCACCACTGAGCATAGAGCCTGCTTAAGATACACTTGCTTCCTCTGTGCCCCCCACCCCCACTCTTCCATCCTAAAAAAAAAAAAAAAAAAAAGAAAAGAAAGAAAGAAAGAACATAGAGTCCAAAATGCAATCCTCAGTATAATAAAGTTCATCTACTGGAAAGTATTTTAGATTGCATAGAACTTTACAGCTTTTCTTTTTTTTAAATTTTACTTATTTGTCAGAGAAAGAGTGTGCCCGTGCACGCACAAGCAGGGGGAGCATCAGACAGAGGGAGGGGTAAGCAGGCTCCCCACTGAGCAAGGAGCCCCACACGGGACTGGATCCCATGAGCCTGGGATCATGACCTGGCTGGAAGCAGATGCCCATCCGAATGAGCCACCCAGGTGCTCCAGACCTTTACTTCTTTAACTGGCTTATTATACGTTATCTTAAATTTGCCCAAGGACTTCATGTTTGGATATATTCTTAGTTTACATAAAGAAACTAAGGCTCTAAGAAATTAAGTGACACACCCAATGTCACATAATTTGTAAAGGACTGAAAGTCAAACCTTAGTTCTCTAGTTCCAAAATTTTGTATAGGCTTCACCCTGTTAACACATTAAAACTATGCCTAGTGTAGTGTTACGTAATGTTAGTTATAACAAAAATTTTTAATACAATTACAGTGACTTGATCAAGTGTGTACTAACAATACTTAAAATGGCAATTAAATTCAGAATAAATCTCAACCATGGTAATTCAGTTTAGAAGAAATAACTCCCAAGAGAATTATGTTCACAGGAATCTTTTTTTAAAATTTAAATGTATATAATATTTTTGCAAAGAAATATCAAGTGATAGATAAAGCGCTTTCTAGCATATAATTTATTTATGATAATCAAATTAGGTGAGGAAAATAAAATGGAACTTTTAAAACTAGAGGTTTTTTTATATATCATTTAAATGAATAATGTTTCATATCTAACTGCTATATTCTTTATTCCATCAGATCCACTTAAGAGTGATATAAAAGTGATTTAGAAGGTCAATATTCAATGTTAAAAAGTGAGGAACTGAGCTAAAACTGAAGAACAAACAGGTGGGAAACAAGCAACAGGAAGTTATTTTTGAAACAATGAGAAAATTTAAATACAGGTACTACAAAATTTTAGGTAGAAAAAGTGGAGTTTCATTGGAATGAAACAACTTACAGTACGTTCTCATTTAGGTTTAAAAATACTTTATTGTGTAATTATACACAACAGATATAGATATAAACACACCACTTATCCATGGCAGTAACAGTGGTAATTTTGGAGACACTAGAATATGGCATTGTTATTTCATTTTTGTTTACCTTCTAAAGTTTTATAATGCATATGTATTACATTGTAAAAATATGAAAATTTTAAAATATCAATATTTTTATTAAGCCAAAAGAAAAACCTCTCCATCTGCTGTATATTACCTTTGTGAAATAAGTAGATGTGAAATGATTCTGAAGATGGTTTGACTCTTCACTTATATTTTAGCTCTCAGGTGTTTAAAATAAATCAACTTTATTTTCAAACATACAGAGTTCTGAATATATGCTTCATGATAAAAAAAATGAAATGATCAGACAAGAACAAAGTCCAAAAAAGTCCCTACTTATAAAACAATTTTGAAAAGTCACCGATATTTAGAGAGTTTAAAATAGCAATTGTATGCCCATACCAGTTAAATATTGTTCACCATGAATTAAAACAAAAATCTTAAGATAAAAAGGAAATGAGAAAAATAAAAATGTATTCTTGCTATTTATCAGTGTTAAAATGTGAGTCTTAAATCTTCCCAACAACTGTCCTTGGAAAGTCTCATTCTCTGTGTATCACTGATGAGAAAAAAAGCTTAGGAAATGCATCCAGAATATATAAGAAACTCCTGCTTGGCAATCATTTTCCAATTATATATATATATATATATATATATATATATAATCATTAAGCTGTACCTCTGAAACTAATACAATATTATGTCAGTTATACCTCCATTTTTAGAATTAAAAACTATAAATTGATTTTTTAAAAGACTTTAAGTAATCTCTACATCCAGCGTGGGGTTTCAAGCTACAAGCACGAGATCAAGGGGCACATGCTCCACCAGCCAGGCGCCCCTACAAATTTATTTGTAAAAAGGAAAAATAGAGCACCTGGCTGGCTCAATCAGTAGAGCGCCAACTCTCAGGGTCATGAGTTCAAGTCCCATATTAGGTATGGAGATCACTTAAAAATAAAAATAAAAGAATAAAAAACCCTCCCCCATAGAAAAATGCCAAGAGTAAAACATTTCACAAATGATCTACAAAAGGCCAATGAACACTCAAAAAACAAGTATCCTGCCATAAAGGAAATGTAAATTAACATCACAGAAATACCTCTAGACATCCACCAAATGGCTAAAACTTAAAACTAATTCTAAGGTTTAGAAAAGAACATTCTAGGGGATGAATTTTGCATGAGCTAAGGCAAGAATATTAAAGCTGGAACAAATGTTCATATAAGTAAACATGGGTAGTTCATGTGGCTTGGTCACAGACAGGGAAAGATAAAATGTATTCTGGAAAAGTAGTTAGGAATCAGAACTCCAGGTATCTTCAAGTCCAACAGAAGGACTTTAACCCATATATGATTAGCAACCCCATGACACGGATTACAGCTTAGTACAGAACGTTCCAAGGCCAGGGATGGGGAGGGGATACAGAAACTTTCAGAAGAATTTATCTCCTATACTGCATTAAATTTCTCTGTTCTCCACAATCTGATGTTACCTTCACTCCTCAACCAAAATCTCCATCTGCACTCTCCAGCCTACGCAGACCTCCTTTCTCTTTACTCGCGGCCAGGTGAGCTCCCACCTGGTCAGAGGCAGCACGGAACTTTCACTCAGGGCACATCACCTCTGTCACTCTTCCACTCCCCCGAGCCTGTTCTCCATTTAAGTCCAGTGCTTTTGCAGAGGCACAACTGAGGTCTACACATTCTGTGATTTTCTGACTACTCCAAACTGCCCTCATCTCTTTCTCCTGAGTCCTTCCCTTCCCTTCCCTATACTAGGTAATTCAACATTGAACTAGAATCCATACTATTTTGTTCTCAACTCTCTAACCAGACCATTAACTCATGGCTAAAGGGATCACACCTTTCACTTCTGTACCCCTGTAGCACCTACTACCAAAGAAAATACACAGCCAGCTGTCAGTGCCTCTTGGTAACAGAAATGCTAACATACCCTGTCATTCAACAGTTCCATTTCTAGGAATTTATGCTACTGATACATACACATACACACAAAAAAATATGGCCAGAAATACGCATTATAGACAGTAACAATAAAACTACAAATAACCTAAATGTCTATTAAGAAAGATTAGTTCAGGGGCGCCTGGGTGGCTCAGTGGGTTAAAGCCTCTGCCTTCAACTCAGGTCATGATCCCAGGGTCCTGGGATCGAGCCCCACATCAGGCTCTCTGCTCAACAGGGAGCCTGCTTCCTCCTCTCTCTGCCTGCCTCTCTGCCTACTTGTGATCTCTGCCTTTCAAATAAATAAATAAAATCTTTTAAAAAAAAGAAAAGAAAAGAAAAGAAAAAGATTAGTTCATTTAAGTCCATACCACCTATCAAAAAACAAAACTTGCGTGAAAGCAGAGAAGGTCGATACTTCCCTTGACAAGGATGGATGAGGCCGTCTGACCTGACAACAACCATATATAAAGTCACTACCACCTAGTTTGTGGCATCTAACCATCAATTTCTTTGTTTTTTAAACCACTATATTGTACACCTGAAACTAATTATGTTAGCTACACTGGAATTAAGGTTAAAAAAAAACTTGGGAGGGGCACCTGGGTGGCTCAGTTGGTTAAGCCTCTGCCTTCAGCTTGGGTCATGATCTCGGGGTTCTGGGATCGAGTCCCACATCAGGCTCTCTGATCCACAGGGAGCCTGCTTTCTCCTCTCTCTCCCTCTCTCTGCCTGCCTCTCTGCCTACTTGTGATCACTGTCTGTCAAATAAATAAATAAAATATTTTTTAAAAAAACTTGGGATACCTATACATACGGATCATAACAACATAAATGAAAAAAGTTGCAGGAAAAGGGTAAATAGGTCTTATATATATATATATATATATATATATATATATACACATAATTTACAACAACAAAATTTTAGAATGATAATCTCTGGTAAGTCGATGAACTTAAAAAAATTGTTCACTCACTGCCCCAACAGATTGAATTACAAAAGATTTTATAATATGAATCCATTTTCTTTAAAACAAGGGCCATAATATGCTGAGGTATATGTACCAAATGAATATTTAGAACATATGCCAACTGTTAATGGTTATTCCTAGAAGAGGAATTACAGAAAACTCTCATCTACATTAGTGTTTCTTTTAATAAGCACTTACTTTAGTTACCCTCCCCCCACACACAGAAAAAAGATTAAAAAAAAAATCTTTGAGCTAACGATACCAGAGGGATAAGCCTTGCCTTTTGGTCCACTTGGCAATTAGTTAAAACCAGCTTAACTGTTGGACGGCCCACTATATTAAATCTGAGTAAGCATTACAGGGAAATCACATCTGCAAATCAGATTCACAGAAATTATTGAATGAAAAGCTACTTCTCTACTAGCCAAGTATTAAGTATCTGTCTCATGAAGGGAATACTGCTAGTGTAAAGTGATGCCTAAATATTTGCTGAATCACTGCAAAATGCAAGCATTGCACTGGTCTCTCCTAATACAGGGTTCTGTTTTTAAGTATCTCTTGGGTATCTGCAGTCTACCGCAAACTTGCCTCAGGCCTTTGTTTCAAGGCCAACACCTGAGAGGAGGCAGAAATCCCTACACACTTTCACCGTTAGTGCAGGAAGAAGCTCTGAGAACCACTAAATCACAGAGAATCCTGAGGGAGCACTGGATTCTGACTCCATGGATCTCTGCTTCATAAAGGATATTAAAGTTCTTACAGTTACTCTACATGCCCTGCTCCACAGAGGGACTTACCAATGTCTGATTTAATGCGTCTGGACCCTCTCCACTAAACCTTTGATAAAAACAGCAAGGAACTGCCCGTTTTTCTCTACTGCTCCAAATAGTTTCCCATCTCAGCACTGACCCGGAGATCCAACTGCCATTTTGTTTTCCCCTTGGACTTACTGCTCAACAGCTTATCACTGATGCTAAGTGCTTTATATGTATTACAACCAATTTATACTAACAATGCTGTTAATTATTCATATTTTATCAGTAAACACCATGAAATACAAGGTTTGATAATTCGTGCTAAAAAGAAAACCACAAGCTCAAAATGGAGTCACTTACGCTAGGCCAAACTAACGGAGTTTCAACCTCACCCAGAAATGTAGTCTTCAGTTAGGAATTATCTGGTTGGCACCAATGAGGTCATCTGTTACATGGGCCTTTGTCCATTTCCCAAAGGAAGGTGACCTCATCCCAAACAATCCTTTTTTTCTGTTGATTTCCTTTTCCCACCTTTAAAAAAAGGAAAACAAAAACAAAAAAACTTCTCCCTTTCTGTAGCCCTTTGGAGCTTCCCTCTACTTGATAGCTGGGATACAGCCGGATTTCATGAATCAAATAAAGCCAATTACATCTTGAAAACTCACTCAGCTGAACATTTGTTAGCACTAGTAACAGTGGCAAAACTAGGGTTTAAACCTAGAGATTGATTCCTCAATCTAAGCTTTACTATACCACACTATCTCTGGGATATATTCTCTTCAACCTAGAAAACACCAAAAATCTTCAGTCAGATGTTGCCACAAAATGAACAAATCTTTTAGAATTTCTAAGGGGAAAAAAAAAAGTTTTATTCAAGCTCAAGTCTTGGACAGCTGCCCTGGATACACAATCTTTGCAAAGAAAGTGCTCCAGAAAAGGAATATTTGATGTAGGGTTATACACCCTTTTTATGTAAAAAGTTACAAATAATAAGACAAAGAACATTTCAGAAAGTTTCAGACCTTATCTTAAATTTCTAGAATAGACTGTAGGACTTTAATCTTAGGGGAAACAGGGAAGTTTCTTTTTCTTATCTTTTGTGTTCAGAAGGCCCCTCTTTGGTGTATGTGTTTATTTTTTGTTTGCTTAACAAAGCAGATGTACAGTGTGTGCTCTGGGCACAAAGAGAGTCTATACCCTGGAGATTCTGCAGTCAATCTGATCTTAGTAAATGTTGAAGTATAGCTAGCTTCCTGGGGGGCCCGCGAGCAGGGCCCACAGATATTAAAAGCTGAAAAGCTCCTTTATCACAGTAAAGTGCTTAGGTTTTCACAAAACTGAACATGAACATGCCACATGGATCAAATGTTTACTCACAGACATGCAAGTCTGGCTACTATTGGGTTACTATGAACTTGCTTCACAGTAGAAAAGCCATAGAAAAGCCACTGCTTTTCTCAACTTCTGAAAAGCTATTTACAATAATAATTAAACACTCAACCTCTCAACCAAGTCAAACAGATTTGTGTTCAGATTTTCCTTCTGTTACTGCTTTCCGTTACTTGCAAATAAGACATAAAGGTATACGTGAAAAACTTTGCATACTGAATGTCTGAAGAGTAAGAAGTCAAGGTCCCCTACTTCTACTCTTTGTTTTACCATCAATATTCCCAGGATATGAAACAACTGGTCAAGTCCAAATCAAATTCAATACGCTAACCAGACCCAATCATCCACGTGTCTATAGGAAACCATATATAGATAGATAGATAGATAGATAAAACAGGACTTCTTCACAACCAAGAAAAACTGGTAAAGAAATATACTTAATTCTTATTAAGAAATTATCACATAAGTCCATTACAACACATGACAATGCTATCACCCTAACTCATACCTCCCATCTATAACTGAATGACGATCATTTGGTAAAACAATAAAAATCCACAAGTGAGTGTTAGAGCTTTGAAACATCTTGTATTCAAGGACACCTCTGAATGGCTCAGTGGGTTAAGCCGCTGCCTTCGGCTCAGGTCATGATCTCAGGGTCCTGGGATCCAGTCCCACATTCCACATCAGGCTCTCAGCTCAGCAGGGAGCCTGCTTCCTTCTCTCTCTCTGCCTACCTGTGATCTCTATCAAATAAATAAATTAAAAACCTTTTAAAAAAAAATCTTGTATTCAATAAGCTCTGGGGTTTTTAATGGATTAAAAATGCAAGACGGGCAAAAATGCCTGATCTTAACCCCGCTGGATGCAGAGTAGTTCGAGCTGCTCGTTCTCGAGCCCTAAGGGCTCACGTCGCATGTGGCGCTCCCTCTTCTCCAGGTAGCGCGCATCCGGGAAAACGCTGAGGCAAGGGCTGCCCTCTATCCCTGTGACTTCAGGGGAGGAAACTGAGGCAGGAGAGGGGCTGAGGAGTGTGCCTAACGGCTCAGGACTCGGGAGTCTGCGGCCGACTGGGGACCCTTCTGGGTCTCGAGTTCGGCCCTTTTAACCTTTCAGGGCTCGGAGGCAGGGGCAGGTGACGGCGAAACGTGGCAAGAGTACAGTACCGGTGGGAAGAAGGGGTTCCAACGGGGTAAAGACATGCTCCATATCGGACTACAGGCCTCTGCATTTAAGAGGAAAGAAAAAGGAAACAAGGGAAACGCCACGTTAAGATGCCTCCTAGCTAATTCACAGTCCGCGAACTCCCCGAGGCCGCCGGCCGCGTCCACCCCGCGCTCCCGCGGCGGCTTCCGGGCGGAGCTCCAGGGAGCCCCGGCGCTGGGGGTCCCGCCGCCCGGCTCCGCGGGGAGGAGCCAAGAGGGAGGCCGGCCGGCGGGGCGGGCAGACGCCGCGCGTGCCTCCGGGAGCCGCTCCCTCCTCCCTGTCCCCGCGCACCGCCACCATCCGGGGACTGCAGAGCCAGACGCGGCTGCCCACCACCCCCCTTCCTCGCCCTGCCCGCCCCACCCCGCGGCCCGCGCGTCCACACGGCGGGCGGCGCGCTGAGCGGCGGCCGCACTTACACAATGGCGGGTGGAGCCCGCGGCGAGCGGAGCCGGGGCTGCGGGAGCGAGGGCGATCGACCGCTCGGAGCTCAGCTGAGGAGCCTCGACGGGCGCGGCAGGCGCTCGCGGGCTTAAGTAACGGGCGCGCGAGGCGGCCCCGCCCCCTTCCGGAACCGTGGGCCGGTGCGGGCCGCGCGCTCCCGCCGGGCCGCGCGCCCCCGACGTCGCCGACGCCGGGCCGCCAGCCAGCTGACTTCCTCCCGCGGCTGTCTTCCACGCCGGCTCTGCGCTCCGGCGGCCGCGGGTGTCGCTGCCCAGCGCTCTGCGCTGCCGTCCGTGAGGAGGCCGCGCTGGGCTCCAAACCGAGCAGAAGCCGCTCCGTCGGCTCCAAACCAAGCAGAAGCCGCTCGGTCACCCTTCCTCAGCCTGGCCTCAGAGCCGGGCAACCTTCCGGTTTTCCGGAGCCCGTCCTCCCGGTCCCCTTTCCCCCCGATCCCCGCGTGCCGCCTGCAGCCCGAGCGGCCCCGCGGCTGTCCTTCCTCCCTTCCCGGCGGGCCTAACCAGAGGAAGGTGTCGAAGCTCCTAACGGGAACCCTCGTCCGAGGGGGGCCCTCGGGCCGTGCCCTTGCCGCCAGTTACAAGAGGACTCGCCAAGTACAGGAAGGAGCGTCGGTGACAGACCCCAGCGGGAGCCTCTTCCGACAGGAAGGACGCCACCGTCACGGGCCCCACGTGGAAGAAGCTGGATGTCGCGTCCGCCAGCGAGCCCAGCGCGCTCCACCGACGAGATCCCTCCTCATCCTGAACTCTTGCTCTGCTCCAGGAACTGTCCGTTCAGAGCAACCTCCCTCCGTCCTCCTGCCTGAAGTAACGGTCCTCTCCTTCGTGGGGCTTACCTGTGGTGTCGCCACAGCTTGCGGGCCCTGAACTGCAGTTCTTTGCTATTCTGGAATGAACGCATTTTGCTGACAAAACTGTTTCATCTTTCAGGTCAATAAAATTCTGTGTTTGGGTTTTTGTTTGTTTGTTTGTTTGTTTGTTTGTTTTTAAAGATTTTATTTGACAGAGAGAGAGAGATCACAAGTAGGCAGAGAGAGGCGGGGAAGCAGGCTCCCCACCAAGCAGAGAGCCCGATGTGGGGCTCCATCCAGGACCTTGAGGCGGTGACCCGAGCTGAACCCAGGTGCCCCTGTTTGTTTGTTTTTAAAGATTCATTTATTTGAGAGAGAGCACAGCCTGTGAACAGGGTGAGGGGCAGAGGGAGAGAGAGAAATCCCCAAGCAGAACTCTCTGAGAAGCTTGAGCAGGACTCGGGGCTCATTCCAGGACCCTGAGATGGTGACCTGAGTTGAAATCAAGAATTGGACTCTTAACCCGCTGCGACACCCAGGCGCCTGCAGGTCAATACATTTTTAGTTTGAAAAAATTTTAAGCCACCTACTAGCATTTCTATTTGTTCCTTAACACTCCTAGGATGGAGTGCTCACTCCTTTTGCCATGGAGCTTTTCCAAAACTAAGCAATCTTAATCACCGGAAAAATTCTTACTTTAGGCAAAAATCCCCTTACTGTAGCTGTCAATGTTCACAACTCCCAGCACCACCACATGTTGGAGGGATCCCTGGTCCTCATAATCATCTTCAATGTATTGCGTGGAAAGCAAGATGGAGCCACTCACATCCAACAGTGACCGTGTTAAGCCGTGATTTATGCAGCCAAATATGTTGCAGCTAAGACTAGATATCACTGAAAACAACACAAGCTGAGGATACCCAGAACTGATAACCAGGGAAACCAGAAGAGGTCTGCAAAGGCACAAAGTCCGATTAAACGCCTTTAAAGAGTGAGGATCTTTCCAAGAAAAGACCAGACTTTCTAGATAAGGATCTTTTCACAGCTGACCACATCAAAAAGGTAATTGCCACCAAAGGCTCTGCCCTGTTGATCTCTGAACATTCTCCGTGGCTTGAACATAATAAGCAGCACGTGCCAACAGCTCTCTCTGACCGGACTGAGGCTTTATCTCAACTGCACACTCCCAGACTGACTTTGACTTTGGTTTGTTAACTTCCTACCCCTTGTATTTTGCTTGGCGGGTGACTTTGTCTTACACTTTGCTTCGTGTGATGTGTGAGAAGCCAAGTTAAACACACAGCAACATGCCATTGAGTTTGAAATCTTGAAGCTGCTTTACAATTATGTTAATCTTGCTTTATGACGGAATAAAGCTGACATTGTGGAAAGAGACAACTCATGTGTGCACCTCCATAGTGTGCTCGTGGCAACTACCCAGACTACCTTTTCTAGGCTAAGTTCAATTTTCTCAAGGTTCTAACGTGATGTGACTTTTAGACTCTATCATCCTGGTTCCTATTCTCTGTATTTAATGTTGCTTGTAAATTGTGGTTCCAAGAACCAGTAAGAACAGCACATTTCTCAGCACACAGCAACTCCTGCAGACCTCTGCAAGACTAAGTCTTGACCAACTTCTAATATGACTTTTAGTTGCACAAGCCCTGTCCCTAGATTGACCCCAGTGCTGCTCCTTCCACCCCCATAAAATGCCTGCCTGAGAATGCTTGTCAACAAAAAATCTGGTCAGAGACAAGGAAAAATCGTATTATATGCAGTTTGCAAATACGGAAATGCAGTCTTGAGTAACAAGCTAAGATTATGCTCTGAAGAGGGAGGATTAGGCTTAGGTTAAATAGGCAAAACACACAAATTCTGTGCCTTTATGGAACCTGGTTAGACTCCAGTCCCAAACTACTAGTTTCAGGAGCAGAATAGAGCTCGATATTTCTGGCGGTAGTTTCAGGATGTGGCAGCCATTGGAGAGCATGACACAAAGGGTTACAGGAGTCTTTTTGCAAATTTTACTGAATTTTCTGCAAGTTTATCACCTTAGGCTGTGTGACTGCTTTTGTTCCTCATGGTCATTCGGCTTGTTTAAAATGTTAGTGTTTCAATGGGATACTTATGCAGCCATCAAAAGAAATGAAATCTTGCCATTTGCGATGACGTGGATGGAACTAGAGGGTATCATGCTTAGTGAAATAAGTCAATCAGAGAAAGACAACTATCATATGATCTCCCTGATATGAGGAACTGGTGATGCAACATGGGGGCTTAAGGGGGTAGGAGAAGAATAAATGAAACAAGATGGCATTGGGAGGGAGACAAACCATAAGTGACTCTAAATCTCACAAAACAAACTGAGGGTTGCTGGGGGGAGGAGGGTTGGGGTTATGGGGTTATGGACATTGGGGAGGGTATGTGCTTTGGTGAGTGCTGTGAAGTGTGTAAACCTGGCGATTCACAGACCTGTGCCCCTGGGGATAAAAATATATTATATGTTTATAAAAAATAAATAAATAAATAAATAAATAATATTAAAAAAAATGTTAGTGTTTCCTCCCGTATCATCATGTCTGTCAGTTATTACTTTCTAATTTGAGGGTGTCTTTTGTTCCCAACATTATGGCTGCCAGATTTACTGTCTGTTCTGGCCAAAATCTGATGATAACCTCTTACCTCTCAAAGGGCTTAAAATTGTGACATATTATCTCTAGCAACTCAGAAGTGCCTCTTTCTCTCCTCTCTCTGTCCCCACCTGCCTCTCTCTCCAGGACCTGAGAGCCATTTCTTTGAAATATAATCATCAGGAGGGATTGGGCCTCTGTTTCCCCGTCTCTGTTGGGGGACAGAATCCTAGCTTCTAGCTAGCAAACAATGTGTGTCCTAATCACATAGACACTGACAACACTTTATAATTTTTTACTTCTCTGACTCTACTAGGTCCTCCACTTATTCCTCCCTTATTCTCCCTTTAAAACACTCAAATCACTTCTGCGCAAATCAGAATGGAGCTCAGCTTTTTCTCCTACTATCGGTAGTTACTAAATAAAGTCCTTTTTAACTTCTTTAATATCTGACTGTTTATCTCACAATGTTCCAGTTGTAATCCAGTCATAGAAGAGTACAACATTGTCTATGTTGCTTCACTTTTTTTAGCTACCAGATCAAATAGAACTTTCAGGTGTTTTTCACATTTACCTCTCTTAAGCCAAATGTATACCTATCTCATACACAATTTTAAACCCAACTGCTAATTAATATTATGAGTTTGCAATCATAGTTGGGGCCCACAGGCCATTTCAACTATGTCACCTACTAGCTATGGAACATTGAAACTTCAGTTTCCTCAGGTATAAGACAGAAATAAAGTTGTCTACTTTGGAAGGGTTCTGTAAGAATCAAAGGATTCAGTACAGATAAACACCTGGGCTGGTGCTAGCATATACAGATTGACAGCAAATGTTTGTCCTGCTCCATGAACATGGTACTCCATATATATCTTGAAGACGTCACTGTTGATAGCTGTAGCCTACATTTTTGCAAAGTTTTTATGAGTAATCTAGACCAAGTGTCTCCCAAAATTGTTTAAAAGAAAGCTGAAATACTTAACTACAATAAATTTCAAAAGTCTACCTGTTTAAAGATGCCACCAGTGAAACTAAGAAGACAACAAACCAGAGATGGAGTGAAAATATTTGCACATGTAACAGACAAGTGGTTGTTCTATCCAGATGACATGAAGAACTACAAACCCATCAGTAAGTCAAGCAAAACAGTGAAATAATGACAAAGGATATAAACAGGCAAATTACAGAAAATATTCACATGGCAAATAAACATGTGATAAACACAACCATTGACAGAAAATGAACAAAGCTTCCAGATTTTCTAAAAGAAAGGAGTTTTATTTGAGCCCAAGTCAGGACAGCTGCCCTGGATACACAATCTTAGCAAGAGAGTGCTTTGGCAAAGGAACATTTGCTATAGGGTCGTACACACTTTTACCATAAAAAGTTACAAATCATTAGACAAAGGACATTTCAGAAAGTTGTAGACCTTAAGTTTCTAGCAGGGCTGTAGGACTTTGACATCATGGGAACCAGGGAAGTTTCTTTCTTCTTCTTAACCTCTGTGTTCAGAATGCTCCTTTTAGGCGTGAACAAAGCAGATGTACAATGTATGCCTGAAACACAAATAATGCCCGTGCTTTGGGGTTCTTCAAGGTCATTTTGACCTTAGTAAATGTTAAAATATAGCTTCCCTGGCAGCCCAGAAGCAAGGCCCACAAACATTAAAGGTTGAAATTTCCTTTATCATTACAAATTTCAACAGTGAGATAAGTTTATTTGTCAGATTGCAAAACTTTTAAATAATAAAGCAAATTTACATTTACTGACCAATTATCTTGTTGCAGTCACTGGTTTAAGGTCTTTTATATTTTATTTCATTACCTTAAAATGGAGGCCCCAACTATAACAAAGACCAAATTTTAGTAGTTCACTTATTCAACCTGTTGAGGGCAGTTTGGATCAGATTCTACCATGCTTGTCATTTTCACTCATCCATCAATAAAAATGCTTATTATTTTAGGACCTACATGAAGTATCATCTCTGAAAAGTCTTCCCTGAGATTTGCTCAAACCCCTCACAATTAATCTCATTTTGCTTATAATTTCATTACATTCTTTTATGCTTCTTTTTATAGTTCTTTCCATAGTCTGATATAATAGGATTCATTTTAAATGTATGCCACCTTGTGGCACAAGAAGGCTGCCTGAAGTCAGCCTTCACCTTATACATTTCAAGCATTAGGAAGGAAGAAGAGCAAGGAAAATATTATCTGCCATATAAAGAGACCTGAGAGACAAAATGCACCAGACAATTAAGGAAAACATTTTCAGGCTATTGCAACAAGGAGCACACTCTAGATCCTAAGATCCACATGTCATCACAGTGTAATTTTGCCTTAGATTTTATGGGGAGGCATAGATAAATTAAAAGTGAGATGATTTGGAGCTGGGACCATTTTGCACATGGGGGAAATCTCAGTCAGCTGAACAGGAAACATCTCTGTGTTTAGCTCCTTTCAGGCAAACTTTTTTTTTTTTTCACCAACTGCCAGCGCCGCCCGGGTATGGGCCCGACACTCCAGCGCCATCCATTTTCAAGGCTAGTTGATTCGGCAGGTGAGTTGTTACACACTCCTTTGCGGATTCTAACTTCCATGGCTACCGTCCTGCTCAGGCAAACATTTTTAATATCTAAGCATTCATGAGACAAAGAATGAGGTGCTGGATATACCTGGAACACATCAATTCTATCTCAAAAGAGAGAGAGAGAGTGAATTTCAGGATCTCTTAATAAACAGATACATAAAGAGGTCTCTTTATCAGTTAAAAATACAAGGGAATCATCTGAGAATCTTATGGGAGTCTTATCGAAGTCATATGGGGAGGGTATTTCATTGAAATAACCCTTTTCCTGGAACACAAAAAGGTGGGGAGGAGGTGTCCAGCAAACAAGAAGGTGGGGAGTTTCTTAGCCATCACTCTCTCACTGGAGCTCAGGCTCAGGTGAAACTCTAACATCCTTAGAGGTTTCTCCTAAGTCTCACGCAATACTTTAGTCAAACCTAATTGGCTAGCACTTAATCACGTGGCCCATCTGGTTTAATGGAGGCCGGAAAATGCAGTCTTTTAGATGGGATGCAGTAGAGCTCACAAAAATGGGTACTATTGCTAAATGGAAAAAGATCCAACGTTAAGAGCAGGCTAGCCAAGCCCGGGTTGCCGTCGTATCCAGACTCCATAACAACCACTATCTCTTTTCCTCTTTCATCTGCCTGCCTCTCTCCTCTAGTGCCGGCAGAGTAGCCAAAGTTCTTCTAAACCGTAAAATAAATCGTGTCCCTGCTTGCTTAAACTCATCAGCTGATTTAAGAAGAAAATCTAAACTGAAAAGGCCTTGAATAATCTGACCTTTGCCTATACACAATCTTATAGCATTTCTTCTCCTCACATATGAAGATCCAACCAAACTTGCTTCTGTCATGCTTTTTAAACAGAACAAGTCCTTTCTGTTCCATTTTCTTTCTGGAATGTTCGTCTCCCTGGCCCACCAAGTTCTTCACATCATTGGCTCATTTCAAGCTCAAATGTCATCCCTTCAAAGAGCCTTTAATTTTCCATCAAAAAATTACCTCCCTCAGTCACTATCTTAGACACTGTTTTTCTTCTTTGGAACATTTGTTCATTTATTTATTGACCCTGTTTTCCATGACAAGGCCAGAATTTGGCCTAATCTGTTCACTGCTATATTCTCAGGGCCATAGTATATAGTGCATAGCAAGCTCTTTTTCTCTGCCTCTCTCTCCCCCCGCCTTATATAATTGTGTGTATATATACATATGTATATATGTATATATACACATACATACACTATATATATATTTATATGTGTATAATTATATATATATATATAATATAATATATGTATGCATATTTGTACAGGATATATTTATTAACCACAAGAAGATTGGCATATCACTAAAAATATCCATTATGCCATAGGATAAATATGAGCTAGACATTATTTATTTAACCTATGGATAATACTTTCTTTTTTCATTTTATTTTATTTTATTTCTTTTCAGTGTTAACCTATGGATGATACTTATTGAATGAGAGGCTTTAGAAATACCTGGACGTTCCACGAACTCTCAGACATTGACACCTTATATGTTAGAAGTCACTTACATAATAGAAAACGTTCTTGCTTTAGCAGTCAATAACCTGGCTTTCAGTACCAAAAGGGAACAAACTCTTATCTTGTTTCAAACACTGTTATATTTGTGAAAGAACAATAAGCTTCTGTCTTGGTTAAGCCATTCTTATCTAATCCCCCCACCCCGGCCAAGCTTTGGTTATACACAGTCCAACTTTAGTCTGAACCACCAAGAGGCATCAGCTAAGAAATGATGCCTGGGGTGGTGAAGCACAAAAGTGAAAGGATTTGGGGTATATTCTAGGGTCAGAATCAGCTCTTCTTGGTCATGCATCAAATATGGGGCATGCGAGATTTGACTCCTCTATTTTTTGCTTTTACAGTGAGGTATATAGTAATTTTATTTACTGAGATGGGAGCGGACAAGCGAAAGGAGAGGGAAATGAATTTAAAAGGAATAATATAAATGTAGGGAATATCTGTGTAAATGTGGGCAGGGTCAAAACCTCACCCGTTTCCTCTTATGGTCATCACCTGGGCCTGAGAATTAAATTAATGTAACAGATTAACAGATAGAACAAAACCATACACATCTATTTAATATAGTTTTATGTAACATGGGCGCCCTCATAAGTAAATGAAGGCCCAAAGAAGTAGTAAAACCCAAATGCCTTCAAAGTGGGTTTAACAAATAAAGGCAATTGTGGAAAAGTAAGTAAAATGTAAAATGTATGGGGAGGCTAACAGAAAATGAGCTATTTTAGCAAGGTCTATTTGTCCAGAATACTCTCTGCCTCCACTCTGGGTCTCTGGTGGTAAGAATGCTTCTCTTCTCCTTTCACATGGGAGTCTGAGCTCCTGCTTTCAGAAAGAGGTCAGAGTGCTCTTCTTAAACGTGCTGTTTTTCAAGTGCCTTTAATTCAAAATATTCCTTATGCCACAATGGTATATTTGGGGATGTCATATAGCCTGCCACTCTTCAGGATTTAAAAGCCTTACTAGCTTATCTACCATAGTCTTGACTATGTGCTTTTCAATCAATCAATAAATTATAGAATTTGGGAGGCCTGCCAAATGTTAAATGTTAAAAAATCATCCTGTTTTCTATAAAAGATTTTTATAAATAGTAAGACATACATGTTTTTAATTGAGAAGACTCATTATCACTTTAAAAAAACCTTCAAACAAATCTAATAAATTTAATGCTCTTTTTCTGAGCATTTGGGATTTTCTGAGCAGGTGGGATGATTTTTAAGGAATTTTACAAACTGATTTGTAAGTATAGGAGAATAATAACTCCTTTTTTTTTTTTTTCCTTAGAGAGAGTATGCATAGAGGGGGAGGGGGTGGGGCATACAGAACAGGAAAGAATCTTACGCAGGCTCCACACCTAGTGCAGAGCCCATAGAAGGGCTTGATCTCTCTACCCTGGGATCCTGACTTGAGTCAAAATCAAGAGTTGGAAGCTTAGCCAACCCAGCCACCCAGGCACCCCGATAACTTAAAAAAAAAAAAAAAGAAGGTCAATAAAATGAGATTTTCCTAGTAGGAAAAGAAAAATATATGTCATGACAGTAATTTTAAAAAGGTAACATGAAGGGCGCCTGGGTGGCTCAGTGGGTTAAGCCGCTGCCTTCGGCTCAGGCCATGATCTCAGGGTCCTGGGATCGAGTCCCGCATCGGGCTCTCTGCTCGGCAGGGAGCCTGCTTCCTCCTCTCTCTGCCTACTTGTGATCTCTCTCTGTCAAATAAGTAAATAAAATCTTTAAAAAAAAAAAAAAGGTAACATGAAGTGGGGCACTGGGTGCCTTAGTTAAGCTGCCAACTCTTGCTCTCAGCTCAGGTCTTGATCTCAGAGTCATGAGTTTAAGCCCTGTGTTGGGCTCCAGGCTAGGTGTGGAGCCTACCTAAAAAATAATAATACTAAAAAAATTAAAAATAGAAAATAAAAAGGTAGCATGAGCATAGAAACAGGTATTTTGATAGAACAAAATAGAGTTCAGAAGCACACTTACATGTGTGGGAATTTAGTTTATGATAAATGTGACATTTTACATTACACAAAAGATATAGTGGCATAGTTAATAAATATCTTTAAAAAGTGTATCTTGATATAATTATCTATACATGGAAATAAATAAAAATAAATTTCTACTTCATACCACATAAAGATAAATTTCTAATGTATTAAAAGCTAAATATAAAGGTCAAATCCTTTTTGAGTAAGGATTTTAAAAAGTAATATTTAGATGAGGAAGGTCTTTGGTAACTCAACTCAGAAGTCAACTCAGATTTGACTAAGAAATTTTAAACTTTTATAAAGAGGAAAACAACCTAAAAAGACAAGCAGCACATAGTGAAGAAATCTATGCAGCATGAATATCAAGCAAAAACTTACTAACCAGAATATAAAAAGAGCCTCTGCCAATCAAAAAGACAAAGCAGTCCAGAGAACAGCAGTTCAGGGGAGGAAGAAAAATGCCAGTAAATATATCAAAGATACCCAGCTCTCTAATAATTGCAGAAATAGAAACAAAAACAATAAACCTTATAAAATTAAAGAATGGAAAAGATGAATAATATCTAGTGTTTAAGAGGACTTGGGGAAATGGGCATTTTCATACACATTTATGTATTCTAAGTGGATAATTCCTTTATCATTTATATCATTATTTTAAATGCACATTCCTTGTGACCCAGCTCTTCTACTTCTAAGACTCTGCTTGAAAATAAGACTTGCACACTTTCTAATGATGTGTGCACACAGGTGTGAACTGTTGCATGGTTTAAAATGGCAAAAAGTTTAAAATGTCCAAAATAGAGGAATGATTGATAAATTAATTTAAAGAATACAATATAATCTGATGCAAAGATTAAATGAAATGAAGCAGCTCTATATACTCTAGAAAATGACAAACTGATTTTACAGTACATACAGAATTACAAAGAGAACATAAGAGCCTAAAGAATCTTTACCAAGAAGGGGCGCCTGGGTGGCTCAGTGAGTTAAGCCACTGCCTTCGGCTCAGGTCATGATCCCAGGGTCCTGGGATCGAGCCCTGTGTCGGGCTCTCTGCTCAGCAGGGAGCCTGCTTCCTCCCCTCTCTCTGCCTGCCTCTCTGCCTGCTTGTCATTTCTCTCTGTCAAATAAATAAATAAATAATCTTTAAAAAAAAAAAAAAAAGAATCTTTACCAAGAAGAATAGAATAGAAGGAAAATATCTCCAAAAAAGTAAAGATACAGGATAATATGTGGAACAATTTTTAAACTATAATGTTCTTAAGATTCACCTGATGAACTTGTTTATTTTATTTTATTATATTTTTTAAAGATTTTATTTATTCATTCAACAGACAGAGAGATCACAAGTAGGCAGAGAGGCAGGCAGAGAGAGAGAGGGAGAAGCAGGCTGAGCAGAGAACCCAATTCGGGGCTTGATCCCAGGACCCTCGGATCATGACCTGAACTGAAGGCAGAGACTTTCACCCACTGAGCCACCTAGGGTTTTTGAGGCCACATTCCCAGAAATCCTGACAATCCCGGTGATTTGGATTGATTGACAATCATCCTTCAGAAACAGCATCCCAAATTCATGCTCTATGTTTTTGGTGGTTAAATATATATACATGTTCCAGGGAACAGACACAGCTCATTTAAGCAGCATTTATGTTATATTTTGTTATATACTCATATGTATTTCTATGTATGGTGTTTATTTTTCAATGACTACCACCAGGTATGTTCTGTTTAAAAAACCACAGACCCCCACACCTTACCCATCTCTATCTTCTGGTAAATATGAGACTTATTTAGGACATCATCCTAATTCATCATTTTTGGTCACTTCTAGTATTTAGTATTTAGTATGAATTTAAGTATATTTTAATTAAATATCAAATTAGTGTATTTTAATTATATTAGAGCATATAGTATGATACTATATTTTTGTATGTTTTAATTAAGTATTGAAGTCTATTTTAATACTAAAATTCACTGTAAGTCTAAAAACTAGTTATTAAAATAGGCTCCATTATTAAAATTCTGGACTATTCACTGTAAAACTTAGATCTCATATTTGATTAAAGACTTTCTTCCTCTCCCATCTCCCAAAGGAGACTTGTGGGGTTAACGATTTTGAGTGTGGGAGAAAAGCATTCTGCTCTCCCACAACCTTCTCTTTCCCACCCTTCCTTGGGATTAACACTCAACTTTGGAGCCTGAAGAGGGAAAAAGTAGACAGATGGTCAAGATGATATTGCTGTCTCTTTTTCATTGGTTATCATGTGCTTTTTTTTTTAAAAATTAAATATTTTATTTATTTGACAGAGAGAAATCACAACTAGGCAGAGAGGCAGGCAGAGAGAGAGGAGGAAGCAGGCTCCCTGCAGAGCAGAGAGCCTGATGTGGGGCTCAATCCCAGGACCCTGGAATAATGACCTGAGCCGAAGGCAGAGGCCCTAACCCACTGAGCCACCCAGGCGCCCCTGGTTATCATGTGCTTTTGACTGCTTGCAGACATCAGCATGAACTGAAAGTGATACCATCACAATTTATAGATAATGAAATCATGATTGTATTGATAAAGGAATCAATTCAAAACAGCTCCTATGAGCATAGCCTGGCACCACACACTCCACAGACACCCCCAACCTCCTCCAAGCCTATAGTCCCTAACTTCACCTACTTAAAATCTGGCCCTATCTGTAAGCCCAAGATCCATTTTTCTGTATTTCTCAGGAAGTAGGCACCAAAGGGCTTGGTCAGGATGTCCTCAACTCCAGGCCATACCATATTGTCATATTTGGTTTGAGTTTCTCAGGAGCAGAACCTAAAATGGGGATTTGGGGTATAAGCACAGCTGACCCTTTGGCAACATGAGTTTGAACTGCATATGTCACTTATATGTGGGCTTTGTTTTTATAAATATCAGTATGGTCTTGCACATACATTTTCTCTTTCTTAGGATTTTCCTAATGTTTTCTTTTCTCTAGCTTACTTTATTGTAAGAATATAGTACTTAATATATATAACATACAAAATGTGTTAATCAACCATTTATGTTATCCGTAAGGCTTCCAGTCAACAGTAGGCTAAGATTTTAGGGAGTCAGAAGTTATATCTGGATTTTCAACTATACGGGAGGTTGGCATCCCTAACCCACACATGGTTTGGGGGTCAACTGTTGCTTATTTGGAGGTATGGAAGCACTTGTCAAGAGTGGAGTTATTAAAGAAGTGCTGCAGAAGGATGCACAAGCCAGGTATATCTATGGGATGCTGGCGTTACATCCCATGTTAAATGCTGGGAAACACATACTTCAGGATTGTGCCACTTATGAGATATTTATACATCAACTATTATACATCAATTGTTTGTTAGTATATAGAATTTAATTTATTTTTTACATTGGTCTTGTATCCTGTGATCTTGTTAAATTTACTTTAAGTCATTTAACTTGCTTGTAGATTTTTTAAAAAAAGATTTTATTTTTATTTATTTGACAGAGATCACAAGTAGGCAGAGAAGCAGGCGGGGGGCGGGGGAGAGCAGGCTTGCCGCTGAGCAGAGAGCCCAATGTGGGGCTCGATCCCAGGACCCTGGGATCATGACCTGAGCCAAAGGGAGAAGCTTTCACCCACTGAGCCACCTAGGTGCCCCATGTTTGTAGATTACTTAGAATTTACAGATCATATTGTGTGAAAATCTGATTATTTTATTTGCAATATAGTTTTGTTTCTTCCTTTTTAATCAGTATGTCTTTTATGTATTTACTTATCTTTATTCTTGGCCTTATTGTACTGGATAGGATCTCCAATATAATTTCAAAAGGAAGACATATCCTTGCCTTGTTTCAAATCTTAGGCGTAGGTCATTCAGTCTTTTATTATTAATTACAAGGTTATGTGTAGGTTTTTCATAATGGGCTTTCTTCAGGTAAGGAATTTCCTTCTATTCCTTAGTTTGCTGAGATTTTCACCCTAAATGAGCTAATTTTGTGAAATGGCTATTTTCCCCTCACAGGTTAAGGTTATATGACTTGAGATTATATGATTACATGATTTAAGATTATAATTATATGATTTTCCCGCTTAATTCAGTTAATATGACAATCATATGGCTTGTTATTAAAATGTATAACATTTTAAACTCCATTAATCGGTCATGATGTATTATCCTTTTTATATATTACTAGATTTAACTTGCTTGTATTTTGTTAAAGATTTTGCATCTATGATCATGAGGAATTATTAATGTTATTCTTTTCCTATAAAATCTTTGGTTTTGGGTGAGTGCCCTCAGCTGTGCTGCCTTGCAGGAAGGATGAGGTAGGTAAAGTCAAGCCTCTTACCCATCTAAATTAATGTGTTCAAATTCGTGGTTTTTTGCTCTAATGGTGTGCTGGACTGTGAACTCCGGAAACCTGTACTTCCACAAATGCGCTCTCAGATTGGGTGATTATCTAAGACAGTGTTTTCCAGGGGCTTCCAGATCATAGCTGAGTGAGGCTAGAGCTGGTTCATGAACGGCTGCAGAGTCCACACCCGCTACTGCAGTCTGTCTGCCTGTTACCCTGCATGGGTAGGCAAGATTCCTCCTGGATCCCATGATGTATGGTGCTGGAATCCCACAGCTCCCTCAGGGGCACTTTTGTCTGGATGGATCATGGATTTTTGTTTAGGAAAGGGGACAAATATGAGGGACATCTTATGCCACTATGATGCTGGCATCACTGTGAATTTTTCATTTCAGATATTGTATTTTTCAGTGCTAGAAGTTCTGTTTTATTATTTAATTTTGTTTATTTGTTTGACAGACAGAGATCACAAGTAGGCAGAGAGAGAGGAGGAAGCAGGTTACCGGCTGAGCAGAGAGCCCGATGCAGGGCTCGATCCCAGGACTCTGAGATTATGATCTGACTGGAAGGCAGAGGCTTAACCCACTGAGCCACCCGGGTGTTTTCTTATTTAAAAAACATCTTTCATTTTCCTATAAAGCCTTGAGAATAATTAGAATAGCTTTTTAAGAGTCTTTATCTGATAATTCTACCATCTCCGCCATGGGGGATCTTTTTGTAGTCTTTTCTTTTCCTAATATGAGTCAGCTAATTCTGCTCCTTTGCATGTCTAGCAATTTTTGGTTAGGTGCTGGACATTATGATTTTGTGGAGTTGAGTGAATTCTGTTTTTTTTCCCTTTAAAGATCTTGAACTATACTTGGCAGACAGTTAAGTTACTTGAGGATCTGTTTCATTCTCTTGATGTTTGTCTTCAGGCTTTGTTAGAATGGGTCTATAGTTCTGTAGTCTTTCTTCTAGGACTATTGAGTACCAGTACTTAGGCATGATTTTTCTGAAGTCTCTAGTGAATGTCCTGTGTATTTAACAGATTTGTCCCTCTCTGGCTGATAGGAATTCCAATATCTTCCAACCCCGTGTGAAGTCTGGGAATTTTTTAGTGTATAGTTTTCTAGTTGTTGTTTTTGGCTAGTCTTTTTAGAGTCTTTACTTAATGCATGACCAGAACCGAATTCAGCCAAAGATTTGAGGTGATCTTTATGCAAATCTCTGGAGCCCTTTTCTGCATGATTTCTTGGTACTTGGCCCAGAAAATCTCAGCCATCTTAGCCCCCCCAAATTTTATGTCTGTCTTTTCATCTCAGTGAGGCAGTTGGTTTTACTTGTTTTTGGTTTGTTTTGTATCTAGCCTGTAATGTGGCAATTACTTCCAGATAGAGAACTAAAATGATGATAGATTCATCTTGTTTGTTTCTCTTCTCTAAGGCATCACATTTCTGCTCTGTTTCATATATTTTATACAGTTTTCTGGTTGTTTATGCAGAAAAGTAGATCTTTGTTCCACATTCTTCTATATGGGAGGAACTTCTTTTCATAAAGTTGAAAGTTAAACCTTAAATCCCAGAAATATCTTCAAAAGTTCTGTGCTTATGATGAAGACTTTTTGACTGTTGATCCACAGGATAGAATGGGTGATTGATTTCATTATCTTTTCTCATTCAAGCCATTAGCCACAGAACCATTCTTTTGGACATCTCACTTTGAAATTCCATTATTTCTGAGTCAGATCTTTTTTGGTTAGATGTCTCTAGAAAATAAATCTTTTATTTTCTATTTGTGGTCTAACAATTCTATTTGGATGGTCTAATAATTCTCTTTTAAATTTTACTTCTGCTACTTAACAATATTCTGAAGATATTTTCCCTTAATTTTTTAAAATTTTCAGAATCTTTAAAAAAATTTTCAAATCTGATATTTTATTCATACCATTTTATACTGTTATGACATCCATTCTTTCTTTCACCTTTTCAGTTATTTTAAGCTTATTTTATAGTCCTTCTCAGATTGTTAAGTCATCTGTGATTTTTGTCTTAATTTTCCTATTGCTTCTACTGACTCTTTCACATTGTTATTTGCTTCTTTTATGGTTTGAAAGTTTTGATTATATGTAAATAGCAGTTGTGTTTGCTTATGAAAACATCCTTTGGATTTCAACTGTTCTGAATTAGATTTTACTTTAAATTTTCAGTTCACATTTTTTTGCACTGCTGTGTGGCAGAAATTTCAGTCTAGTTTATTCATGGCTGGTTTTTAATTGCCTTTCTGTTTACTACACTGAATAAAGTACAAGGAAGCTACCTGATGGTTTTCCTGACTGAGTTCAGGAGTGGAAGGTGCAGGCCCATCACATGAGTCCCAAATGTGCTTTAGTGTTCTGGTCCCTGACTGTAAGGTTCATAGCAGGGTCTGAATCCTTATTAGCAGCACCTGAATCATCATGCATAGATGTGTGTGTGTGAGTGTGTGTGTGTGTGTGTGTACATATCTATACACAATATACATATACATACACAAGACAAATACATTTATGTATACATATTCACACACTTGTATATTTAAATTATTTAACATGTCAGCATATATATGGTGGGGGGATATATTAAGCATCTGTCTTTATCAGTTCAGCTGATGTATAACTAAAATGTGCCTGAAATCACTGTAAAATGTGGGGATTTTTGCATGTGTGCTGCTGTGTGCGCAGAGAAGATAAAGAAGGGGCAGTTTTCTTTTGAATAATAGAGGAAACTTAGCACACCTAGTGATGAATTTACAAGCCTCCTATACTTCAGAAATACCCTTCCCTTTTAGTCCAACTCCACAACTTTTCCTTTATACACTCTCCTCCAACTGCACACCAAATCCTTCCCTTCTTGTTTTCTAAAATTTTCTCTAACTCATCCACTGCCTCCTTTTTATTTCAGGCCTCCATCCTATTTCACTGGACTTGGGTAATATCCCCCGAAAAAAATTTGCATCCACCCAGATGACATTGTTATCTCTCTTAAACACAGTCTAAATTATGTCATTCCTCTGCCTAAAATCACTGACTGTTTCCAACTACTATAGAGATAAAGGCCAAAATCTATAACGTGTCCTGGAAGACCCAGAATGTTCTACTCCTGCCTCATTCTCCAGCCTCACCTACCACATTTCTTTAGCATGCTCACCTTTCAGGTCCTTTTCAGTTTCTTGAGTTCCTCCCAGTTCAGGGCCTTTACCTATACTACTTACTCACTGTGTAATGTTGTTCTGGAAAATTATAATTAAATACTTATTCTTGCAATTGCTTGTTACATGTCTATTTTCTCCTCATAGACTGTAAGTTCCATGGGGACAGAAACCAATCTTGTTCCAGCTCTCAACAAGATACAAGTTGCTCAAAAAGTATTTGTTGAAGGAAGAAAGGAAGGCAGAACAGAAAGAAGAAAACAAAATATCAAGAGCCTTAATATGAACCAACTTTTGTTAAAGTGCAATTGATCCAAGTATAAAAAAGAGTAGGGGCGCCTGGGTGGCTCAGTCATTAAGCGTCTGTCTTCGGCTCAGGTCATGATCCCAGGGTCCTGGGATCAAGTCCCAGTTGGGCTCCTTGCTCAGCAGGGAGCCTGCTTCTCCCACTGCTTGTGCTCTCTCGCTCTCTCTCTGACAAATCAATCAATAAATAAGATCTTAAAAAAATAAACAAGAGTAAATAGCCGACCATATATTACATTCCAGTTCAATAAAAGAGGAAAAATGAATACCTCTCCTCAGTAACGAACGGAGACATTTAGAAAAAGGAAATTGGGAGAAGTCAGTTTATGAGCTTTGCTACACTTAATGTTTTAACTCATTTACTTACCATGGTGTGAATGAAAAAGTTCCAACATGTGATTCTAAGATAATTCCCTCCGGCTGCTACAAATATAGCCAACTCTCTTTAGCATGATTTGTCATATTTTTGGAGCATTATTCTAGTAATGGTGACTTAAAGTAGAACATTTTTGTGGTAACTTATAATGAAAAATAACCACTTTCAAAAGGTTATCTTTGTGGTTTTTCTCTTTGCAAAGCAGAGCTTTTACTTGATATTCTGCTTTTCGATTAGTAACAGTACACATTCTGGCAGCCTTGCAGAAATTACTGATACGCACAGTAGAGGGCAGTAGAGGAGCACATCTCAGGATGAAAATCAGGGGCGGGACCCAAAGTCCCTTTGTTAGGGCTCCCCTTGGAATAATGCGAGGCTAGGTCACTTAAAGGAAGGCTTAATCAATTTGAGAAGCTACAAGCTGAGGAGAGATAGTAAGTATAAAGTCACTAAATGTCTCAAAATTTGTAACACCCACAGAATTTTAAACGTGTTGCTTTTAAAAGGATACATTTTAAATTTTATTCTCATGAACAGAAATACAAGTACTATTCCTGGCAAGAGCAGACCCTAGATTTTCTTATTTTTCCTTAATAATTCACTCATACTTTTATTGAGAACACCAAAGTCATGCATTTAAACAGATTGAGTTTGTATTCATTACATAGGCAAAGGGGGTTTGTAGTATGAACTACAAACATTTCTAATCTTTTCACAGATCACACCTAGGGGATTTATTTTTAGATTACGTGGTCTAATGTTTTCCTCATTTGGTTGAGTGAACCAGGAAGGTTACTGAATTTAGAGAAATAAAGCAGTACAGTACTGCAGTACTGTATACCTTGAATTATGAGCCACGGAAAGTGAATCGTGGAGGCATGTGCCAAACAATTCCAAAGATACTTCTACTGACTAAACAGTTCAGGGCAGGCTTCAGCGAGGATGAGGCCATCAAGGTAGAATATGTAGGTTCAATAGGATTTATATAAAGCCCTAAAGTCTGTAAAGCTTGACAGAATGGAGCTATCATTTTTTTAAAGGTTTGCTGTCACAGGAGGAGGCAGAAGTTGAAAGACAGCAAGTAGGATAGCCTGGCTTATACACTTGGGTGCCTTCTGGGTCAGTCTCACAGGGAGTTACCATTAAAAGCCACTCATATCTGTGTACTTAATTAGAGGGAAGTTTATTGGAGCGTGGTGCTGTCCATAGTACCTGGAAGACTTTGATAGCTCCAAGTACCAAGGCAAACCACAAAATAATTATATATCAGATTATTGATCATACTATAATTCCATACTCCACATAGTCTAAGATATATATATTTCTCTTCGCAAAGCTATACCTTCAACCATGAGAATATCTATAATTAATGGTAGATTATAACTGTAGTAGGCAGGAGAACAGTTTTCACTGCCTGTGAATTCACAGATTGGATATAGCTTTTTTTTTTTTAAGTGTATTGAGAATTATTGTGCACACAGAAAATCATAGAAGCAAATGTGTGACATATGATTAAATATATCTAAATAAGGCTTTAAAAAGACCTTTTAATAAGTATCAAATAACAATCCCAAGGGAGAAGAAAGTGTCGTGCTATAGTTTAAGTAGTATTTTGTTTTCTTTAGTGACACAGTATACATCACAATCAACAGTGTCTCATATCTGATAAAAGGTGACATTTTTATATCCATTTTATGAATGGGGAATCTGAGGCCAAGAAAGTCTAAGAAGAACTTCTTAGGGTACACACAGAGTATAGTTCCCCATATATCACGAGTCACCAAAACGACTACCTCACTTCTTCATTCTTACCTTCTCTGGCAACGAAAACTTTGTTAGCAACTGTTCATACGTTTATGAGTATCAGTAGAAAAAGAAAGTTATGCCTTCATAAAAAAGAACCCAGAATTCCTATTTAGAACACAAGAAGCAATTAATACTGTAATAGGGTCACCAAAAATAAATTCTTAAAAACCCAAAGGATTAAAAAAGGTCATTTGGTTAGTCATTAAATTAACACATTGTTATAACAAATCTATCAAATATAGGAAGTTCAGAGTGAAGTTGTTTAAAACTCCCAGTAGAGTTTAAATGTTAAGCGTGTCCAAAGCTTGACTGTATGAACAACACCCTTAAGTGTCTTGTAATTTAAAAAAAAAAAAAAAAGCATAGGTATAAAAGAGACAAACACAATATTTTATTACAAACATTATGTCCTCTTGCATCAACAGTTTCATGTTTCTTGGCGCTCAGGTAGAGTCTCAGATGAAACTTGGAAGTCAGTACACTAGAAGGCCAGTTGCCCAGTGAAACAAGCACTAGGCATGTTTTATAAAACTCCTCGACAGTTTTAATGTCCAACTAAGCATCAGACTCTGGATCCAGTTCAAATTCACACTTAGCCTTTACCTCTGGCAATGAAGTTCCAGAAGCAATCTTCATTTATTACAACCCCCAGAAGGAGGATGTCTCAGATGCCTCGGGCGTACATTATTATGTAAGCTGAGATTTTGTTTGATTCTGCACAGTGCAAACAAAGGCGGAATTCAACTTTAATACTGACATTTGAAAGAGAAAGGCATGTTACTATGTGACCTTGAGCATAAATTCCTGCCAGAGAGGTAGAGGCCACGCCACATCAGGGTTTAGTGTGAAAGGCACTATTTCCTGCAAAGCGATTCGCAAATAACGTGTGGCTGTGCTTTCATAAACAGTGGACATAGCCCTGTGTATTTGACTCCCTGGTGGCTCACCTGGAACATTTGGAGAGGGAAATGGTTTCTTGGAGTGCTGCAAAGCCCCCAAACATTCTACTCTCTCCATTTCACCAATTAGATATTCACTCATTCTAACAAACATCTCTTTGTAATAAAAATGGTATTTAGGAAAATCATCCCCAGTGGAAAGTAGTTTCAATTAAAGGGAAAAATGAAGAAAACAGAGGAAAGACCACAAAAATGAGAGGAAAAGTATTCACAATATACCTTTGATCTCTCTGATGCCAGTAATATCTTTTTCTTCATATAAGGGCTTCCCTTGCTCCCTGATATGCCTTGGGAAGTTCTGGTACATATATTGGGCTATTTCATTAAGGATTCAAGAAACTTAGATGTTTCTTGAATGTTAGATGTTAAGATGACTTAACTTCTAAGACTCAGTATTTCCCCATTATTTTATAAAACAAGCAAAAAATGATGACTCTTTTTTTTTTTTTTTAAAGATTTTATTTATTTATTTGACAGAGAGAGACCACAAGCAGGCAGAGAGGCAGGCAGAGAAGCAGGCAGAGAGAGGAAGGGAAGCAGGCTCCCCGCCGAGCAGAGAGCCCGACGCAGGGCTTGATCCCAGGACCCCGGGACCACGACCCGAGCCGAAAGCAGAGGGCTTAACCCACTAAGCCACCCAGGCACCCCCAATGATGACTCTTCTGAACAGCTTTTCATTCAGCAGTAAAATGCATTTAAAACAGGTGATATTCTGTTTGTAAAGAACCAAACCTTTGGATGTGCTGATCATACAAAATCAACTGTTTAATAGTGTCTTGGCTCAGTTAGAAACATGAAAGCTCTTTGTGACTTAAATTTTAATGTATATACTTCATGGGTTTTCAAATTCTCCTGTTTAGAATAACTTTCTGGGCAAGGATTATATAGGTCAGCCCTAGAGAGAGATGTGCTTCACTAACCTGGAAGGATGAAGGAGCTTCAGTGCTCCGAGGATATAGAAACCTATTCCTTGCTTAAGTTTTCATTTTCCGACAGGCTATAAATAGCTTCGCTTAAGCAAAAGGGAGCATCCTAACTCATCTGTAGCAGATGAAGTCTTTTTAGCACATTGCATCTGCTTTATTGGTCTGGTTATTTAGATTCCGTTGTAGGCTGACATATGACAGAGTTCCCATTTAAATCTTAGAAGGAAAGTGCTTCAAAAGCAACCTTATTAAGGTTAATAGAATGAACTCACATGTCTGTGGTTGGGGAAAAGGTAATGAGACACTCACTAAATTGTTCACTAAATAGCTTGTCATCTGTGGGTTTGCCGTCAGGAGTTTCACCAATGGATCATTCTGTTGTCTGTAAGGAGCACGATTTTAAAAATATTAAGGTTCTCAAATATGTATCATTCTATTGCTTGTTGACTAGCATTCTGAAGGTCTCTTGAATAAGCATATTATTGAATATGTTTTCTTTAACACATTACATAGATGGATGAGGTTATAGAAGTTATGTTTAAGCTCAGATGTCAATCACTAAGCTTTTCTAAAAAGTATACAAAAATTTGGAATTAATTTGGGATGTTTCCACTCTTTTGAAAAGGAAATAGATTGACAAGTTTTAATTTGTTCTATTTGCCGTATTAGATTAAGGTAAAGCCCAAGGCTGAAAAGAAATCTTGAAATGGAATGTGAAATTAGTCACTGCCCTCCGGAAAGAAGAAATGAAACATTGAACCATATCATTATTTTAACCACGGTACAAACAAATAAACACATACAGGACCAAGGTGAAGTTCTACAACTGCAAAAATTTAAATAAATCAGTTGGGTATTTCAATTGTTACTTTCTATATTGTTGGGTGTTCCCTTGTTTGTTTTTAACTTCTTACCATTCAAACACTAATAAACTCAGACTGCTCATTCACCCAACTCACTAATTAAGGAGGTTTATTAGTTTCACTGCAAGCATTTTGTCCAGGCAAATTAGCACTGTGCCGCCATCAACAGTCCCCTGGAAAGGCTGAACCTTGGAGAACGAGGTTCAATCACAAAACGGTACTATTACTTAATAATGCAAGATGAACCCATCACACTTTTGTGTTTTTGATCTTCAAGGGAGTATCTGCTTACTTCCTAATTAGTGAAGCAAAGTGTAAACAGAGCACAAAAGTTAAGATTGTCATTCAATGTCATGAAACGTGTAGAAATAAAAAAGGAAGTAAATATAATGATGACTAACTCTGAAAAGTCAAAGAATGTATCAAGAAAAAAGTGTGATAAGAAGGTGTGAAAAGAAGACAAACCGTTTTAAGAGTTACTTAAAGAGAAACATTATTTTTCTCAATACCAAGAATCAAATACTAACAGAGATATGAATAGAGCAATTGTTTCATTGTTATCTTCATTGTTAGGTTTTGAGCTACCAGAAAATCTTTCCTGTGTTAGAAATGAACTTGTAATCTAGTAGAATACCCCACTGACCTCAAGACAAAAAAGTACTGCTTAAGCTTGTATAATTGTAACATTTTATGAGCACAGTTATTTGACCATGAATTTCCATGTGGGGAGTATGGTTTACTTTCAGCTAGGATGTAATATTATTAGAAGAGCAATACTGAGTTTGGTGATTCTCAATGGAAGTTAGTATGCTGTTTTTGCTCCTCTGCATTTATGAAAACATTCCAGAAAATATTTCCTCCATATACTTCTATCCCAGTCCTACCTCTTCTGCCTTGTTAAGGTCTCTACTGTCAGCAGAGAGCCAAGATTTTTTTTTTTTTTTTTTTGAGTAGTTTCCTCTAATCTTGCCATCAACAAATATTTACTGGGATATCTACAATGTAGAAAGTTCTGGATTTGGGGGGCTATTAGTGAAATAATAAAAAAAAGAAGTTGAGTGTGCAATTGTACTTTTAGTTGGAAACTTAACTTTTATGCACGTGAACTCATAATTTTTTTTTAAAGATTTTTTAAATTTATTTGACAAAGAGAGAGATCACAAGCAGGCAGAGAGGCAGGCAGAGAGAGAAGGGGGAGCAGGCTTCCCGCTGAGCAGAGAGCCCGATGTGGGGCTCGATCTCAGGACCCTGAGATCATGACCTGAGCCAAAGGCAGAGGCTTAACCCACTGAACCACCCAGGTACCCCTGGACTCATGATTAATAATAAAAATAGTCCATCTTAGGTGCTGAGTGAGTGCAATATGCCAACAGGTTGGGTTCAGGTCATAGCAAACATCCTTGGGAAGATACACAGGAAAATTGGCAACTGGTTGCTGGTAAGGAAGGAACCTAGGAATGTGAATTGAGTAGGAGATTTACATTTTTCATTGTCTTCCTTTTTGTATCGTTTTAATTATTGTGCTCATATCACTTTTTAAGTTGATATTGAAAAATTTAAATTTTTTCTGATGGTAGTACAAAGCTGATTGTGAAGATCACTGAATTCCAAACTGAGGGGTTACAATTTTTCTCTGCAAGCTCTGGGGACACAAGGATGATATTGATGCATTTAATATTAGAAAAAATAATTGTGCTGCAATTCTGGAAATACTGGAGCAATGAAAAATTAAATGAAAATGCATAATGTATCAGGCATTTTTTTTTTAAGATTTATTTATTTATTTATTTGACAGAGAGAAATCACAAGTAGATGGAGAGGCAGGCAGAGAGAGAGAGAGGAGGAAGCAGGCTCCCTGCCGAGCAGAGAGCCCGATGCGGGACTCGATCCCAGGATCCTGAGATCATGACCTGAGCCGAAGGCAGCGGCTTAACCCACTGAGCCACCCAGGCGCCCCATAATGTATCAGGCATTTTATGGTATAATTTCATTTACTTTTCAGATTACTGATATGGTACACTTAGAAATTTTTGGAAACCGCTTTATTGAGATATAATTCACACACCATACAAATCACCCCTTTACGGTGGACAATTTTGGTGGTTTCCCATAAAGTCACAGATATGTACAACTATCACTACGGTCAATTTTAGAACATTGCATTGCCACAGGGTGCCTGGCTGGTTTGGTCAGTAGTGCATGCAACTCTTGCTCTTGGAGTCGTGGGTTCAAACCCCACACTGGGGATAGAGATTATTGAAAAAAAAAAAAATTAAAAAAAAATACATTGCATCACCTCAAGAAGAAACCATATCCCCTTTTATTACCACCTTTCTTTCTCCCACAACCCCTACCCCAGGCAACCACTGAACCACAAACAGTCTGTCTTACAAATTCCCCTTTTCTGAAATTCCGTATGAATGGAATCACGTAGTGTGCAGACTTCTACAACTGGCTTATTTTACTTCTCATAATGTTTTCAAGGTTCATTGGTGTTGCAGCATGTATCAATCCATTTTTCCCTTTTATGGCCAAATAATACTCTGTTGTACACATATACTACATTTTGTTTTGTTTATTTGTCAGTTGATGGATATTTGTGTCAGTCCCACTTTTTGGCTTTATGAATAATGCTGTTATAGTAATTCATGCACAAGTTTTTATGGAGATGTATTTTAATTTCTCTTGGATATATACCTAGCAGTAGAAGGTTTGGGCCATATGGTAATTCTATGTTAAATTGTTCGAGGAACTGTCAAATTGTTTTCTAAAGCAGCTATACCATTTTATATTCCCATCCGGAAGTGTTTAAAGGTTTTGATTTCTCTACACGTTTACCATCACCTGTTAGTGTTTGTCTTTTTGATTCTAAATCATGCTTGTGGGTATGATATAGTATCTCATTGTAGTTTTGATTTGAGGTTCCTTGAGGACCAAAGATTTTGAGCATCTTTTCATGTGTTTGTTGGTCATTTGTATATCTTCCTTGGAGAAATGTCTATTTAAGTCCTTTGCCCATTTTGAAAACTGGATTGTTGTCTCATTTTGTTGAGTTTGAGTTCTTTACATATTAGGGATACAAGTCCCTATAGTATATGAAATGCAAATGTTTTCTCCCATTCTGTGGGCTATTACTCTCTTCATGCCATCCTTCATAAAGTTTTTAGTTTGAAGACCCCCAAAGTATCTATATGCCAAATCTGAGGTCATGAAGATATACGATTCTGTTTTATTATTATTTTTTAAAGATTTTATTTATTTATTTGACAGAGATAGACACAGCAAGAGAGGGAACACAAGCAGGGGGAGTGGGAGAGGGAGAAGCAGGTTTCCCAGTGAGCAGGGAGCCTGATGTGGGGCTCAATACAGGGCTGGATGCAGGGCTGCATCCCAGAACCCCGGGATCCTGACATGAGCAAAGGCAGACACTTAACGACTAAGCCACCCAGACGCCCCACCTTCTGTTTTATTCTTAAGAGTTTTATACTTTAGGCACCTCCATTTAGGTCTTGGATCCATTTTGAGTTAATGTTTGTTTATGGTATGAGATAAGCATCCAATTTCTTCTTTTTTTCCTTTGCATGTGATTACCACTCATACCAACATAATTTTGTTGAAAAGACTGAATATTTCTTCATTAAATGGTCTAAGCACTCGTTGAAAATCAGCTGACCACCGACACATGACTTTATTTCAGGACTTTTAATTCTATTTCCTTGGTCTGTGTGTCTATCCTTAAGTCAGCGCCATACTGTCTTGATTACTGTTGCTTTATTGTAAGTTTTGAAATTAGGAAGTCTGAGTTCTCCTACTTTATTTTACTTTTTAACGATTGTTTTGGCTTTTCTGTGTCCTTTGTATTTCCACAGGTAGAATAGAATCAGTTTGTCAATTTCTATGAAAAAATCAGCTGGGATTCTGACAGGGATTGCGTTGAATCTGTAGATCAGTTTAGGGAGTATTGATATTTTTGTGTATTTATAACTTCCTTAATTTCAATCACGCTTTATAGTTTTCTGAGTATAAGTTCAGCACTTCTTTTGTTAAATTTATTACCGAGCATTTTACTCTTTTTGATGCTATTGTAAATGGAATTGCTTTCTTAATTTAATTTTTGGATTGTTCATTGCAACTATATAGTAACACAATTGATTTCTGCATATTGATCTTATATCCTGTAACCTTGCTGAATTTATTTATTATTCTAATAATTTACAGCGTACTCATGGCATAAAAGAACAAAGCCAAGAAGTATTTAACTGCTTGAAGATGCTTGTATGGGAAGAAGGAGTCATGGCCACCACGGTTTTTGCAAAATCTGTCTTTCTGGTTTGTGTCTTTCTCCTATCTGTCCAGAGGAGGGGTCTAAATTGTCAGTTCCCTAATATATAACCAAACACTTAAGGGTTAACTCAGCTCACAGCAGTTACCTGACTCTTCTGTATCTAGATTAAGGACACTTGGTTGCGACATCAAAATATGAAAGAAAAAAGGAAGGAAAAAAATATATAAACCCCTAAATATAAACCCCAGTTTCAAACATTACTATGTCCTCCATTAGAAATGGAGAAATGGAGAAAACGCTGAAGCAAGTTTATGCTTTCCACCCAGGACTTATTTCCAGAGAGAAAAATGCTGGCTAATTTTAGTTAGTTTACTCGTTGTTACTTGTTTCATAATATTGGATTGGCCATTATTCCTTAGTAGGAAGATTGAGAATGAAAAGTTAGATCATCTCTAAGGTTACTTGTGCATGAGATTCTCAACACCATTTCTATTCTCCCAGTTTCTTTACGTGCAAATATCTGCCAATCGGATATATAGGTAACCTGACTCTATCCCAGGTATTTGCTTTTAGTTTTAAATTGTTTTCTCTTCCATTTGGTTCTCTTTTCATTTTTTTCTTCATATTGCCATACTCTGGCTTGCCAAAATGATTTTTGCTTCAGCGTCTTATTTTTGTATTTGGTTATAATTTCTTGGTGAAAGTGTTTATCTGTCCTTCTTTCTTCCCTAATTAAGGCTTAGAAATTAACTCTAATCCTTTAAAAATATTCTTTATCAAATTTACAAACAGATATATAATTCCACGTGTTGTAGTTAGAATCACTTTTTTTTTTTCTTTTTCTGGACAGACAGGTCTGACTGTAAAAAGACCATTTTTCTTCTGGATTCTTAAAAGCTTTACTAAACTGGTGATATTCTAAAGAATTAAGTACTGAGCAGAATCCCAAAGTACCACTCCTAGTCTCAGGTTTTTTTAAATGAGAGAAGGTCTGGGGTGCCTGGGTGGCTTAGTGGTTAAGCGTCTGCCTTCAGCTCAGATCACGATCCCAGGGTCCGGGCTCCCTGCTCGGGGGAAGCCTGCATCTCCCTCTCCCATCCCCCTGCTTGTATTCTCTCTCTCTGTCAAATAAATAAATAGAATCTTAAAAAAAAAAAAATGGGAGAAGGTCTGAGCGTGGACTGAGCCATCAGAAACTGTAGAAAGCAAGTATTCAAAACAGAATTCTGGAAAAAAAAAACAATAAGCCACAAACTGTCTTCTAAAAATGGGCAAAATTAACCTAGGAAAAGCCCGTTACAGGAGAAATGGCAGGTGTCATCATGTCCTCCCTCCTTCTCCTCCAATATTCAGGAAATGGAAACTAGAGAGTGATGCTCTCCTGTTATCAAGGTGCTTTTTTGTTTGTTTCACTGTTGAACTTTAATGCGGAAAAAAAAAAAAAAAAAAGCTCATCTTGAGTTTTCCACAATGCATGACAATGCAATGAGCGAAGCTGTTATTTGGGTTTCTTTATTCAGTAAACAGATAAAGAAAACAACTAATTAATCAAGGTAAATCTCCAGAAAGCTGAAGCATTAGAAAAGTACGAAGACATTCATCCCGACTGGTATTCCCTCAGTCTTCCAGCTCAAAGCTTTTGGAAGAAAGTGATTTTTCTGTGTTTTTTAGAAAAGGAAATAGGCAGGTGGGCCAGATCCTATTCCTTCTTATTTTTCTGTTCTTTGACTTAAGCAGAATTGGAGACTGCCTGATCTTCCTGGCTGCTTCGTCAGCGCAGTCAGCAGCAGACTTAATGGCCTTGGGGTGGGGGGGTGCGGGGCTGGGGGGTACAAGCACATGGCAACCCCCTCCACGCAGCAGCTAATTCCATGCTCCAGCTATAGCCTTGGGAACAGGAGAAATCCCAAACAGATGCTTCTTCTAAAGGTAAGGGAGAAAGTAAAAAGTGAACCTGCTAAAAAAGAGATAAAAATAAAAAGTACATCTGTGTATTTGAAGCCAGCATTAGGAAGGTAATGCTGAAAACTTCATTAGCAAATTTAAAGACTTCAGGGCAGGCTCCTGATCCTTTTATTTTTCGGTGACTTTATGCAAATGTTCCCTCTAGTTATTTTTCTTTTTTAGCTTTATGTTCCTCTTGTCCGATAACTGCCACAAACTAAAGCCAATGTATGTATCATGTAGAGTCAACTAGTGTGAATAAGACGAGTTGACACACTATTCAATTTTCAGTTAAGCGTCCAGCCCAGCTTTAGGACCACCTCCTGTGGGTCAGGCTGGGGAAATTCTGGGAGGAGTCTGTTCTAGAAAAAGTTCAGACATCAGAGTTGGTATCTTTGGATAGGAACCACGGCTTCACATCTGCTCTTCCTGTGTCCTCAGAAAGTTTTTTTTTTTAAACAGATAAAAAGAAACTGCCATAAATATTTGCTGCCTGATAAGCACTGAGAAGGCCTTTGATGTGAGAGCTTCCCCTCTGGCCCCGAGTAGAAGGAAAAGTTGTGCGTGCGCCAGAGGCATCCACTGAGAATGAAGGACCAGGCTGTATGGTCTCCCAATTCCTGCTTCCAGGAAGAGGTAAATCTGTGTGGGGAACTGAAGAGTACTAGTACTCAGTGTATTAATTCCTTCAGGCTGCCCTTACAACATACCACAGACTGGGTGGCTTACATAGCAGAAATTTATTTTTTCTCACTGTTCCGCAGGCTGGAGGTCCCAGATCATGGTGCCGGCAGGGGCAGCTTCTGGTGAGGTCTCCCTTTGTGGTCTGCAGACAGCTGTCTTCTCACTGTGACCTCACGTGGCTTTTTTTTTTTTTTTTTTTTTTTTTTTTTTTGTCTGTGTGCCTGACTTCCGGGTATCTCTATTTCTTCTTAAAAGGATCTCAATCCTCTTAGATGAGAGAGCCCAACACATAGGACTGCATTTAACTTTAGTTTTCTCCTTAAACACACCATCCCGAGATACAGAGCACATGCCGGGTTAGCGCTCCAATCTGTGAATGTTATGGGAGCACAGTTCAGTCTACAAGGTTCAGGAAAGCCCTTTGTTCTATTCTAACAGGTGCATGATGAACCGTAACTTGGCAATCACTGCTTACCCGAAACTTCCCCCAACCAACCCCCCACATGCATGTAGACATCCCCGCAGACCATAGACACACAGATAGCTTTGGTTTAGTATGTAGTCTCTACTTCTCAGTTTTGTTTGTTTGTTTTTTAAGATTTTATTTACCTATTTGACACAGAGAGAGACTGAGAGAGAGAGAGCATAAGCAAAGGGAGCGGCAGGCAGGACAGGAACAAGCAGACGCCCCGCTGAGCAGGGAGCCCGATGAGGGGCTCGATCCCAGCACCCTGGGAATCATGACCTGAGCCAAAGGCAGACACTTCCCCCACTCAGCCACCCCACGCCGCTCTGCTTCTCAGTTTTATACAAGATTTTCGGACATTGATAATGCATGGCTAGTGACGGACAATGTTATGTTTCTAGGACAGTATTTTCCTTTCTTCTACCAATGAGGTTGGATTATAATAACAATAACAACAATATTTATTGCGTACCAAGGATTGTGCTTATTTCATTTCCTTAACTTGCCCCGTCTACAGACCAGGAGATAAGCTTTGAGAGGCAGTGACTTGCCTAAGGCCTCAGACCTACTAAATTCCACGCTGTCTGACTCCAAGTCCAGAGCTCTGACCCTCCATCCAGTGGAAATTTAACACACTGACAAGACTCTGAGAGTCGTGACCAATCTCCTCTCCCTTTATCTCGCCACTGGATTTCAGGTCTATTTAATCTCAGAGCTAGATTTTCAGCCTGTCCCAGAGTAGAGTCTCAGGTCTCTACATCATTAAAATATTTTATGGAAATATTTATTTCCAGTTGCTTACCGCTGCTCATTTGTAAGCCTTCCCCTCCCTGTCTGCCACTGCATTGCCCCTGAAGGACTAGGAAGGTGAATAAAACACAGTTCCCGGGAGAAACTCAACACGTAATCGAGAGATAGATGAAGCCAATTATTCAAAATACATCATGATGAACAGGGTACTTTATAGAGTCAGTTCCAACTGGTGTGGGGGCATAGAAAAAAAACAGAAATGCCCACAGAGACCATGAAATAGCTTATTACAGAGTGGCTTTGAGGCATAAGTGGAAGGTAAATAAAAGTTTGCCAGGCAGGACAGAAGGGCCTTCAGGATGGGGCACAGCATGTTTTTATGTTGTGGTATTTATGTTGTGCTCTGGTTTTTGTTCTGTGACATTTTTAAAAAGGAAAAATGCCTCTTAGCCCCAGCCCTGCTCTCTCCTCGCCGCCCCTCCTCTCCCAGCCGGTCCCAGTGTTTCCTGTCCTGCAGTGATGCCCTCCAGGTGAAAAGAAGGCATCAGGTGCTTGATAACTTACAGCCTGGCCAACCCAGAATTACATAAATTGGGAATGCAGTGCAAACGTCCATGGAGCGTTTCCACTTTAGGTGAAACACATACAAACTGATAAACATCCGAAAATGAAGCAGTAGAGTTATATTATGGAGTCAACAATGGGATATGAAGTCAAATCAGAAGGCCTCCTGCCGTGGCCACTCACGGGGTGGGGGGATGGGGGGTGGGGTGGGGGGAAAGAGGAACAAAATATTGGCCCACCCGGCATGAAAGGCCTCTCTCTAGGTTACTCCCTACTCCTCACAACCCATCCGTCTCGGCTTTATCAGGACCCGGCTTATACTCCAAATGAGGAATTTTAGTTCAAACACCGAATTCTGCATCACTTGTAGCAGAGCGAATAACTCCACTTTCCAGGTCATGGAAGTCCTACTTCCTGAGAGCCCAGCACAAGCCCCTTAACCACTCTTCACCTGGGTCAATAGATCTCTCTCTCTCTCCATCTATTTTTGTCAGTCCTTTCTCTAGTCTTGAAGTACAAGGTATCAATCTTCTGATAATGACATATTTTCTACCCGTGCTCTGGTCCTCTCCCTACTCCTGCTCTCACAGAACTTTCCTGCCACTCTTTGCAATTTGCTGGCTTCCCGCTGAGAGAGTAGAGCCAGGAAGCAAGCAGCAAGTGGATCAGCTAACTGGGTCTCGCATTCTCCCCCCATCCCCCCGCCCCATAAACATGTGGCGATGGCCATTTGGTGGCCACATCCTCTGCAAGGGTCCTCGACATGCGAGGAGATAAGGCAATTTAAGGGGAGCCAAAGGGCTGAGGTAAAGATCTGGGTGAAGTGGACAGTAGATAATGAGAACCGGAGGGGGGGGGGGGTTGGTGCCTGGGTGGCTCAGTGGGTTAAACCTCTGCCCTTGGCTCAGGTCATGATCTCAGGGTCCTGGGATGGAGCCCTACCTCGGGCTCTCTGCTCAGTGGGGAGCCTGCTTCCTCCTCTCTCTCTGCCTGCCTCTCTGCCTACTTGTGATCTCTCTCTGTTAAATAAATAAATAAAATCTTAAAAAAAAAAAAAAAAAAGAAAATGAGAACTGGGGATAGTTCCATGGGAATTAATATGGAAAACCGACAGAAGGGAAAAGAGCTAATGAAAAAAAATCAATTTAAAAGGCAAATACCACAGGTCAATGTAATGCCTGCTGAGAAACAAACCTATGGTTTTAGCTCAGTGATGATCTAAGTAGAAAATATATAGGTTAACAGTCGGACAGGCATCCTAAGAGGCAAAGAAAGACACGGGGATAAGAACAGCTGACTGTGGAGCCGCAGGGGAGAAGCCGCAAAGCAGGGCAGAGCTGATGTCTGACGCGAGGATGGAGCCAGGAGCCTAGAGCTGTGCTTCCCACACCCGGCTGATTGGCACAGTCATCTGAGGAGCTTTTAAAAACCATGTTAAGGTGTCATTTCCCTGGACCTCTGGACTCTGAATCTCTAGATGGGAGGCCCAGAAATACAGATGCGTGTTCTATTATAAATTTGCTTGTCCCCGTCCATCATGGAGATGCTTTATGATTGACTCAGACGGCTGGTAATCTGGGGACTCACACTCTCATGCAATCTTTTCTTTTCTTTTTTTAAAAAAGATTTAATTTAATTAATTTATTTATTTGACAGATCACAAATGGGCAGAGAGGCAGGCAGAGAAAGAGAGGGAGAAGCAGGCTCCCTGCCAAGCAGAGAACCCGATGCGGGGCTCAATCCTAGGACCCTGGGGTCATGACCTGATCCGAAGGCAGAGGCTTAACCCACTGAGCCACCCAAGCGCCCCTCATGCAATTTTTTCAATAAACCAAGTAGTAGGTAGGTTAAGGAGAATAGGCTTGCTTTTTGGTAATGAGAGACCTGGGTAGGAGGTTAGTTCAGGGGATTTTGGAGGTGTGACTCGAACTTTCTGCTACCGTGTGACGGGAATAATGGAAGCGAGAAGGTTCCGGGAAGCTCTCAGTCACCATGAGCTCAGTCACTCTATTCACTGGTCCGCCTTGCGGCTGTTGGGCTCTGTCTAGAGACTAGTTACAGCCGATCAGTTTTGTTTTGTTTTTGTTTTTGTTTTTTTTCAGAATGTTCCATTAAGTTGACCATGCTTCACAGATAAATCCTGGGACATGTAGTGCTTATGAGAAGCCGTAGGGTTTATTTTCACAGGGAGCTGTTTGTGGAGACGCACCTTCGTTCTAAGGGGAAGCACGCTGTAGGGGGGAGAGTCTGTGCCAGGAACTCAGCCTCCTGAGCGCGATTCCTGGCTCCCCTCCTTGCTGCTGGGTGACCTTAGGCACAGTCCTTAAACTCCGTTTGCCTCAGATTGCTTAGATGTAAGGGTTATGCTACTCTCTACTTCATGAATTGGTATGAGGATTAAATGAGAAAATGCATGTAAAGAGCGTAGAATAGTGCCCAGGGACACGCTACGTGCTCAATAAGGAAATGCGTATTTCTTGAAGAATTCGCTAATACATTTCTTAATGCACAGTGGCAATTGAAGGGCCAGGGTGATTACATAGCCCAAGATCACATTTTTGGTAAGTGGTAGACTTAAGCACATTAAGCCTGAGCTCTAACCTCCGCCATGTGACGTCAAAGGAGGTCAAATCATGGTGGCCCGACTGCCCTAAAGAAGCAAAGACGTCGCCTGGACAGAACTGAAAAAGATGAAACACAAAACGTAGTGCAGCGGCTTCTACCTTCTGGAACAATTCAGAAATCCACGGAAATGAAAATGCAAGACAATGCTACAGTTAAAATAGAAACTACTGAGTTTCCGGTTCTTGGAAGAATATATGCTGTGACCCGGAACTTGGAAACCCTTTCAAATATGGAAAGGACAAACAGTGGAAGAACGGATAAAGAATCCATCTGAAATTCCAGGGGAACAAATGATTTTATAAGAATGGAAAAAGGGGGTGGCTGGGTGGCTGTGGGTTAAGTGTCCTACTCTTGAGTTCGGCTCAGGTCACCGTCTCAGGGTCATGAGATAGAGTTCCTCCAGGGCTCTGTGCTCAGTTGGGAGTCTATTTAAGTTTACCTCCTTGTCCCTCTGCCTCCCCCCTCCTCACCCCCACCACCCACCAGACAAGGGTGTGCACGCTTTCTCTTAAAAAAAAAATGGAAAAGAATCATAGTATACTACTTTGCTTTGTAGTAAACTATAATACATATGTGTAATAATATAACCATGGTTTACTGATTTTGCCTAAAGAGTGATACCACTGTGCTAGGGCAGATGGGGAGAGGGAGATGGACTTGGTGTATATGAACTATGCCCTCACTCACAAAAGCATATAATGGAAAAAATAAGGTATTAATTGTATAGAGGGAAGATAATGACAAGAAAGATATTAAGAGTCAAAAACATTTGTCTCTTGGGAAAGAAGTTAGAGGATTAGCATGTTGGAGCAAAGGGTTTGGTTTTCATCAAAAACCTCTGAGTTGTATTTTATTTTTTCCCTAAATCACATTATTGTATTTTTAAAATATTCATCAAAATATAGTACCCATTAAAAATAGTGTTTCTGGTTTTCCAAGGTTCAGAACAACTGGCTTGCTTCATTGATGGGAAGATTCAGGTTTGCCCCACCCTTTTTGTAAGATTATATTGGATTATTTATTATTTTACAATATGTCGTTGGTTTAATCTAGAGAAATAGGAAAGAAGTATGTGGTTGGGAGAGAGCAAGTATGGGTTCAAAGGAACAGATGGATGGAGAAACCTTAGGAGGAGAGCATGGGGGAGTGAGGGTTGGCAGATCCCAGATTCCCCAGAACTCCAAACATCAAGAAAACGAGCAAGGAATGGCTAACAAGGATAGCCTTTACTATGTACCACGGACTGTTCCAAGCTCTTTATATAAAATCGTGAACCTAACAACTCTGTGAGGTCTTGTATAGTGAGTATCTCTGTTTCACAAATGGCAAAGCCAAGCTGGAGGGAGACAAGGTGATTTTCTCAAGATTACATGGCTAGCAAGTGGCAGAGTCAAAATCGGAACCCACACCCTCTGGCTCCAAGTCTGAGCTCTTAGGCTCTATACCAGGGCACTTCTGAGCACACACATACATCTCAGTTTTGGGGAATAGACGGACAATGCAGGAAGACTCACCAGAGAGAGTGTGGGTGGCCGGATAGGCTGTGGAAGCTTCTTGCTTCTACGTATTGGTCTTAACTGGCTGGAAAGTCACATGCTTACCTCAGTTTCTAAAATGGTGTGGGAAAGCTACAAGGGGAGTGAACACAAATTTCATTTTAAGGTAGTGAGAAAGAACCGCTCCCTGACCAAACTTTAGTCAGGCCCCTCTGTGTAAGCCGGACCTTGGGCTTCCATCTCTACCCTGTGGAATCCATTTTTTGTGAGAATCCACCCCCCACACTTGTTTCTTCACTAGACTCCCACTTGTCCATGCCGTATTTGGAACTGAGCCCCGTTCTGTACTGAGGTCCCTTCTCCCCTATCGCAACCGTTCCTGAAGAAAATCTGTTTTTACTGCTGTTCCCAGTGCCCAGCTCTGGATTCCTCATAGTGATCAAACCCCTGGCGTCTGTGGGTGGCCATGTTTTTGGGGGATTGCTGTGGAAATTTCTACATAATATCACCAGAGATGGCTTTACTCATTTGATCAGATGGCTCTTACTGACCCCGCACCCCAAACCTCTGTAGCCTCAACCCCATACCGTGCTCCCCTCCATTCCTCCCTCCTTTCCCCCAAGGCCGCTCACGGAAGCACGGCACATAGCTGGAAATGGGAGTCCCCAGTGAGCAGCACAGAAGGCTTCTTAAAGCAATGAGAACCGAATGGGTTGAAGTGGAGAAAGCAGGAGTAGGATGTGGAGATAGATTTATACACACACACACACACACACACACACACGGAGACGATGCTCATATGGTTAAGTTGCCATTTGACTATTTTATTTATTTATTTATTTATTTATTTAATATTTTATTTATTTATTTGACAGACAGAGATCACGACTAGGCAGAGAGGCAAGCAGAGAGAGAGGAGGAAGCAGGCTCCCCGCTGAGCAGAGAGCCCGATGCGGGACTCGATCCCAGGACCCTGAGATCATGACCTGAGCTGAAGGCAGAGGCTCAACCCACTGAGCCACCCAGGCGCCCCAGCCACTTGACTATTTTAAACATTTAAAACATGCTGTTCTCAATAAAAAGATTTGATAATCCAATTTGGAGCAAGCCTAATGTAAACATATATGATGTGAATGGGAAATACCCAAGTTGCTACTTGGGGAAATTTCCCTTTTATAATTAAAATAGATCAATTCTATGTAAGTCTCACTAGGGAAATCTACCTTCTAAAATATTTTCTCTCCTATTCCTATTTCCTATTAATATGTCTTTTGATCCTGCTTTTTGGGAGTTATTTCCTCTTTTCAACTCCCAGCCTTTCATTGATTTAAAAAATATTTTCCTACTCTATCATTTCCAATTTGATTGATTTTTTAAATGTTCTTCATTTTTTTTTTCTGGTAATCTGATTTTGTTTAATGAAAGCAATTATCTTCTATCTCTTGGAAATCATTCAATAAAATTTTACTTAGGTTTTCTAGTTCCTTATCTCTGAATTTCAAATGATTTTTATGTTAATTTTTGTCACTCTTCTTTATGCTAAAGCTCCCCTTAATATGTCTGGTGATCGTTTGCCCATGCATATATAAAATAGAATTATTGCAAAGCCGGTCTGAGGGCAGGAGGCACTTTTGCCCCGGGGGGATTGGTCCGCTCCAAGTGAACTGACTGGGAAGACCGTGCGTCTGGTTAGGATACTGGTGTGTCAGTACTTGCAGGTTCTTTCTTCGGTCCTGGTTACTTTCCTCAGAAAGGAATCCCTTCATTGCCTGCTTAGGCTATCTTGGGAGTAAGGGCAGTGAGGAAGGGGGTCTCCCCTGACCTCTAGGCTCACTTTTATTTAACCCCACCATTTAAGCATGGCTGTCAGCTATGCCTGGTGTCCCAAGACCAGGGACTTGCTGATTTAATTACCCAAGAAGGGCGAATTGTCTGGCTATGTGGACTGGCAAGCAGATAGCAGGGTCTAATTGCCCCTTATGCAGACCCTCAACTGATCCTTCTGCTTCCGTTTTCCACACCCTCAAGGCAGGTGTGCTGGGAGCCCTCCATTTTCGCTTTTGGTTTTTCCATGTCCTGGCTTGTTGGCACTTCACTATTAGCTATGTCTCTACTCTGCTAATTCAGTATCTGCTTAGTCCCTTATTTTCTTTGTCAGAAAAATCCCATTGCTACCTGCTATTTACTGTTGCCTCCTTTCATTTTTCTTTTTTTGGGGGGAGGGCTACATTTTTTTTTTTTTTATAATGTTTTGCAGTTATTTTCCTGGAGTTTTCATGACATCAGAAACTAACACATCTTGTGTTTGGCATGTTTATTTAGAAAGGCCATTATTCACTCTTTTATCTTTGGGCATTAGCCTAACGGTGGTATTGAGTGAAATTAGAAATCTCATTAGTGTTTTTTAAAATTATTAATGTCATTACCAAAGAATAGGGCATCTTGAATGCATTTTTCCCCCCAAGCAAGTTTCTAGATGACTCATGCTAAAATTGGAGATCTATAAATTTATTTATCAGAGTCATTAAGTATTGAAAGCTAAATCTAATGCCACAGAGCACCAGAAAGAACATTAGATTAGAAGTTGTAAGTTCTCAATTCAAGATTTATCTTTGCCATCTTGGGCAAAATACTTTCTCCCTAGGTCTCAGTAAAATGTAGGCAATTAGATTACATGGCTTCTAAGATTCCTTCTAGACTAAACATTCTGTGATTTTATTAGGTAATTTCGAATCCCTGGTTGAATTCACCAGTCCTCCAAATGCTGTTACCCAAAGTAACAAATGTTTCCCAAAGTGAAATGTGCATCACTGGTGGTCAAGGAAATAATGTTTAATGGGATAAGAATTAACATTTTAAAACTTATTGCTATTTTTAATTTATATAATCACAAATTTGTTTTAATTTTTGTATCTGAGAAAACTGTAACTGGTTCAACAAAACTGAGGTTTTCTTTGCAAATAAATTTACTCAAACTTAAAACTATGTGTTGATTTAAATAGAAATCATGAATAACAGAACATGGTACGTAGACATGATAAAAGTTAAAAAGATTGTGTACAAACGAATGCCATTTCTGAAACATGGCCCTCTTGCAACATGTTCTTTCATGACTGCACACACATCTTCTACTTAGCAAAATCTTTGCATGTCCAGCTCAAAGATTGCTTGTTTAATGAACCATTCAAGGTAGAAGAGTTTCATATTCTCAAACAGTATAGTTCATGTAACTGGTCTTTTCACATGGACTAGGGGCTTCATTTTATTCCTCTTTGTATCTCAAGGACGTTGATGTGCTTAGCTTTGTAACAGGTACCCAATCAATATTTGTTGAAAGAATTAACCAAATCAAATCAGGATATTGCTAACTATGATGGGCAAATGTTTCCTGTAATTGATTTCTTTTCACCATGTATCACTAACTCCATGTCAATGGTCACTGTCTTTACTTTATTAATTCTAGAATAAATCCCACAAGAACCCAGGGTAGGAAGAACAGGCTTGATATCAAAGATCAAAAATAAATTATTGGAAACTTTGAGACTAGTCATGAATCCCATAAATTTTAGGAAGGAAACACTTTAAACGTCATTGAATTCCGAGTTTCTGAAACAGTGGAACACTGGGATCCATGGCTCTTCAATAGAAATGGATGACATCTTCCATTTCAGCAATTTACATTTTATAGACTTTACACTATAAAATCCAAAGTCTACAGTAGTTTGAACTTACAAAGCATTTCTATGCACTGCATTTAATTTTATCCTCACAATAATGCTTTCATGTTGAAAGAACAGAAGGGGAAAGTGAAGTTAGAAAAGTGAGTTATATGATTTTCAGAACATCACCCAGATGGTAGTTGGCTAGACCAGGGGTCAGTAAACTATGACGAGGGAAGGAGGAGGTGAGGGGGGAGGGCAAGTCCAGCCACTGTTTGTTTTGATAAACAAAGTTTTACTGTAACACAGACTTACCCTTATGAAGGAATAAGTGTATTTTCCACATGAAGAAATTGAGACCATGAAAATGTCATTACTTGACAATGTCACTTAGCTAGAAAGTGGTGGAATCAGGAGGATTCACACGTAGGCGTCTGACTCCAGAACCTTGGCAATCACAACTCTCCTAGTACTGGTTTGGTATCCAAATCCTGACTCTAGCTATGACCTTGGGGAATCTACTTCCACTCTCTTGTAAATTAATACTTGTCAAATGCTTTAAACAGAGTTTGGCACATTGTAAGCCCTCAACAACATTATTTTTATTAGCATTCAAAGCTTTTCAATAGTCAAAATCACATCAGAGCTATGGGCCAGATGTTCTACATGGCATCTAAACTTTGTAGTAACCAATTATTAATCTCATTTTAGAGGACAAAATAATAGAGGTTCTCAAAAGTTAAGTAACCTGCTCTGATACTGATCTCTGGTCTGTTTGGTTTTGAAGCCTATCTTCTCTACACAACTCCTTCTAATCTCAACATTTCCCTTACTTGAACTCAGTGTTTGAAAAACCAATGAAAGGCCCATCTTTTACTCCCCTCTCTCAACCAACCAACCAATTAAACAATCGTCAACAAAAGACAGGTGAATTCACTCTACTCAAACGCATCACAGGCTTGCCTGTCTTGTTCCCTTGCAGTAATACATTTTTGGAATAGGAAATAGTCTGTTTTTGCAGTCCCCTTTATTTGAAATCTTATTTGGGCATTAAGGAGGGCACATGTGATGAGCACTGGGGTGTTATACACGAAGTGATAAATTATTGAACACTACATCTGCAACTAATGATGTACTTATATGTTGGCTAATTGAATTTAAATTAAAAAAAACTTATTTGTCCTTTGAAGCCAGATTCAAATAGTGCTACATCATTAAAGACTTCTCTTCGATCATCAAAGACCAAAGTAGTTTGTTCTCTTCAGAATCCAATAGTATTTTTGTTTGTATGATGCTTATGGAGTTTATATGATATATACTGACTTATGGTATTGTTTTCATACATCCCTTATAGTCCTCTCAAATACCGGTAGCTTTAAACCCTTTTGCAGAGCAAGGTGGGATAAACAGAAATTGAAATAAAAAAATGCATTCCTCCAATGGAATATACTAGAAAGTTTCTTTAAAAAATGTCTCAAATTATTATCTTGAATGTATAAAGACATTCCCAATGCCTTGTCTTGCATCATTAAATGGTAGACATTCAATAAATATTTACTGACTCTAGATCTCAAGTTTTTTTTAATAAGGCTAATTTCATAGTTCCATTAGCTCAGTACAATTAATTTAAAAGCATCAAGATAAAGCCAAATAATATAGACAGAATAGATAATTTATTCTAACACCTTATCTCTATGTTCCTCATTTGCAAGTAGCTACCTCCAGTTCATTTTACATTCTGTGTTAGTAGTTTAAACATATTTTAGGTAATTTTAAAAATTAAAAATGACTTTTGGTAGATGTTAGCCTTTCTTTGCAATACTCATGTAATGAGTGATCTATCATTTAAAGTAAGTCCTTTTAAAAAGCCACAACGTGGTAATCTATTTATTTGTGTTCCTACCTTATCAGCAGTCTTATGCATCTTAACTCAGTTTTGCAGCCTCGGCTTTACTTTTAATTTGATTTGCTTAATATCATTCTTAATTGGAAATGGAGAAGCCTACAACATTAAAATAGCACCTACTTAATTAACATCACAGGGGTAGGAGGGGCAGTTTGAAAGACAGAGTCAGGCTAAATTAGTGAAAAAGTACATTATGGAAAAATTTCTAAACAAAGAAATACATGTTTTCAAGCACATTGGTGACTAACTCCTAACAGAGTGTTTATAAAGTAGAGGTTTCAATGCCAATATCTTAATTAAAATTTTGCAATTGAGTGAGAATAATTTAATCTAAAAGTTATTCACAAGTTAAATTAATCTTAGAAAACTTAAATTTGTTTAAAGTTTGCTATATAAATTGTGTCTCTTTGATAGACAAATCTAATTTAACTCACAGTAAATTATAGATTCTGGGTTTAGAGTTAGTTTATTGTAACATATTCTATACAGAATATATTCTGTACAGTCTGTATTAAATGAATCTAATCAACACAGTGAAGTCACATCATCTAATCAAATTAGCTTGAATTATGGTTATAGAGGCTTAAACTTAAAACAGATTTTGATAACCCCTGGAGGCAAGCAAGCAGAGAATTGTTCCCTATCCTTCAGATTTTATAGTCCTCTTAAAAGTAGAAAGATTTGAATGACCGGATAATCTGCATATCACTTGGTCCTTCCTATAGGAAATTTAGTAGGTCAAGTCTTACTGTGCACAAGAACACCACATAGGATTATATTTTTAAGAAATGAATACTGTACTTTATGGGCAATATAAGTGATTTTCAAGGTCAATTTTAACTAAATGTAATTCTCACCTTTTTTTATTGTCTTTAGAACTTCATCTTCCATATGTATTCTTATCGTCAGCCTTATCCAATACCTTTCATGGTTGAGTTTCAACTTAACTTCGGTTTCATTGAAAGCTTATTAGGTCATACTGATGTGATCTTAGATCTCCTTGCATTAACATGCCACACTTCTGAATTCTTCCACACTTTTTCACAAGACAATTGAAATATCATTATCCAATTAATGAACTTTCTTTTGAGACTCAGCTTAATCCTTATCCATTCTTCTTGGGCATGGCCTTTACCAATTATTTGTATATAGTTCTAGGATTGTATTACCAAGCCGAGTTTTGATTGTATGTTTTTTTTTTTTTTTCTGTCTCCTACAATATACTATGGTTTGGCAATGATTTAAATGTAATAAACAGTGCTTATTGATAGATTATAGAATTAATGAGGTTAAATAGTTGTAATAATAATGAATGGCTCTTTGGTGACATACATAATCCTTTATATTTTGTTTGTCTAAGCTGATCCCAAAGAGAATTGGGAAAATGCAGTATACATAGGTCCAAATAAATCTCTGATTGTTCAAACATACAATTTTAAAAGGTGAACTATCTGAAAAAGCTAAATGAAGGATTATTAACATGTTTTAGATCGTTCATGCTTAAAAATTCATACCTCAATACATGGACAGCTGCAGAAGTACATAAGTTAGAAGCCATACTGCTCCTCCCTACACTGGGGTAACCACGTGTCCAGGATTCTCAGGATATGTTTATATCTGTTACGACCTCCTTTCTTCTCAAAAGTGTCCTGGTTTGGATAATATATCATATGGCCACTCTACATAGAGTCATCAACAACGGCTATAAGACTAATGGGGAAAATAAAAATCCTTTGGAAAAATCAGCTTAAGAAAACTAACACATCTCTGGAAGCAATATATGTGCTTATCTACGTATTACTATATTAACATATTTTGGCACAAGAGGAATTCACAAGTGATTAGGTTGTAAATTCAATCTAAGTCCCTAGGTTTAGGGGATCTAGGAATACCTTGACATTATTTTATTGTTACTGAACTGTAATTGCTTCTGTTAAGAGATGGAATTATTCCTTGGGATTAAGATTTGACCCTTATCTTTATTTCACTTCATGAAATTTATAATACTTCTGTGTAATAGCACTTTATAGTGTGCAGAGCATGTTTATATACATTTTACATTTATATTAGTGGAAGCATTACATTTAAGGGCTGTGAGTTTAGTATTTATTGTGTTGGAAAAGACTTATTGGCTTTGCAAAGATATCTGATGTTTCCCTGGCTTCTAAAGTGGACATTTGTCATTACTTCAACAAAATAGAAAGTTTAACATGGCTAAATCTGTCAACTTTAGTGACTTTTTAGCTATTACAAGCTCGATGCAGGGTAAAGTTTTAGAACTATTCTACCATTATGTTGTCTGATATGCCCCAACAGAACAGCGTATCTCTCATCACTGAATCAGTCCTGAAACTGAAAAGTCCTGAATTTGCTTCTATTCCTATCAGCGTATGTTATATAGACTGATTGAAGAAAAGTTTCAATGTGGTATGAGGTAGTGAATTCTGGGTTAAAGAAAAGTACAAATGCTGAAATTACTGTAGATGAAAAGGCAGTGGTATTAGGTGTTTTATCATTGTCTAAACTTAGGGCACTACAAAGATAAGTGCTGGGAAAACCAAAACATGCAATTAAAAAAAAATAGCATTTAATTTTAATTTGCTAAGTACAGCATAATCATATTACTATTATTTTGAACATATTTAAATGTTCTCACTATAAAATTATCATTTCTCTTAATTATATGATTATAAACTTTAAAAATTTTGTTACATTTAAAAGTATGATTTTATCATATTATTTTAATATGTAATTAAATGTACATATTTACTATATATAAACTTATTATAATATGTAAATTATAGTTAATATGTAATTGTATCTAAACCCTAGGAAGTTTCCTTTCTGGTTTAACTGTTTTTTAAATGATGACAATATTATGTAAGTTCAGAAAAGTTTCCTTGACTGGATCACGTCAGCTTATTGTTAACAGCTTACTAAAGAGAAAGCAAAGACTTTTACTTCACAATTTTCAGAAAGGCTTAAAATGATAACAGCACATTCATTTATAGTACTCTTAAGTGATGAATGATTAAGTTTGGAAGCTTCTATTGAAGTTCATTTTGTTAGGGGAGAGATTAAAGCAAAAATCCCAGACTCTAGATGGTAGATTCAGTCACTGAAGCAAAGGACACAAAAATGTCATGAAAGAGGACACCTGATTATTTCAAAATTTTCCTCTCTTGGCTTTGGCCATCTGAATATGGGTTGGTGTGGAATCAAATTAGGGAAACGACCCAAGTCTCCATCAACTGATGAACAGATAAAGACAAAGTGGAATACATATAGACAGTGGAATATTACTCAGCTGCAAAAAGGAATGGAATCTTGCCATTTGCAACAACACGGAGGGTATAATGTGAAGTGAAATAAGTTAGTCAGAGAAAGACAAATACCCTGTGATCTCACTCATACGTGGAATTTAAGTAACAAAATAAACAAAGGGGAAAAAGAGACAAATAAAAAAACAGACTCTTAACTATAGAGAACAAATTGATGGTTACCAGAGGGGAGGTGGCTGGGAGAAATAGGTGAAGGAGATTAAGAAAACACTCAGTGTGATGAGTAATATATAAAATTGTTGAATCACCATATTGTACACCTGAAGCTAATCTAACAGTGTATGTTAACGGTATTGGTATTAAAATTAAACAAATACAAGTGCACATGCACACACACACACACACACACAGAATCCTGCTAAAAAAAACCCAAGGAGATTGAAAAGAGAGGTAGGAGTATGGTGTGTGTGGGGGGTCTGTCATTCTTGGGTGAGCAGGATGGGGAATGGCCTGAGGAAACAGCACATCTCCTGGGAATGTCATAACTTCCCTGAGTGATCCTGCTCTGCTCACTTCTCCAGACTCGTCTCTTGTCACCTCGGACTTCTGAAATATTGTAAGTTCCCTGAGCACAGGACACTTTTTCACGTCTCTGTCATTTTCCCCATCTTCTCTGGAATGCCCTCTCTTTCCAGTCATACTACCTGTTAGATGATGTTTTCCCCTTTTCTATTGATATTGGAGCTCTTGGCCTCCTGTGCTAACATAAACTGGTTGCTCCCCAGGCCTGTACATGCCTATGACCCACGACCTTCCTTTAAAGGCTGTTACTGGGAAGTTCTGTCCTCTCTTTGTTTTCTCCTTCATTCTGCTGGGGTACACCTCCAGGCATCTTTCGAAGAATGGACATATGACAATAATCTTCAAGGTACTGGTATATCTAATTTTATTTTAATTCTGCCACCATACGGATTCATAATCTAGCCAAATATACAATAAATTCTTGTTCCATAATTTTTCCCTCAGAATTTTAAAGATATGGTTCTAGTGCTGCATTGCATTTAAAGTCATCTTTGTCTCTTTGTAACAGGTATACATTGCTTTACAATACGTGAAATAAAAAAAGATATATTTCTTCATTTTTCTTTCTGTGGCTATATTTTTCACATCTAGGATCTGTCTGATTAATTTTTAAAACTGTAGCCTTCACTCAAGTTTTACAACCTTAACCCTAAATCACATATTTGGTTATTCCCATGGACCATGTTGCTTCAAATCATCACTGCAAGGGTTCTGTAGGTGTTACCTGGAGACGTCTTTTTTTCATTCAGACATTGTTTTGATAGCTCAGTGCTAATGAACCACTCTTAAATGAAATATTTGCACTTGCACTTTCTTATATTTGGAGCTGGGGTGAAAAGAAGTGGTCTCCATGAATTGGCTTATTTTGTCATTTTGATTAGAATCTCTATTTTTGTAAATCAAATAAATAAAATAATCAGAACTCTATTCCCCAAGAGTGGCGACAAATTGCAGCTGACTTCCCTGGTGTCTTACATATACTCCCTGGGCCCGCGAGGGCAGGCACTCATAGACGGTTTCAACGTTCTATGCTTCTCTATGTCAGAGCATCCTCTGGCCCCGTGAACAAGCGTGTGGGCTAGTTGAATGTGTGGAGGAAGTTAATGCCGAGGAATGACCCTCAAATAAAGAGGACTGACCCTCAATTAAAGAGGCAGATAAACATCCAGATCCTTTGCTGTCTGTTGCGTTGGACGGTATCCCTCAGAAGGTGCTGGTAAGATTTGGGCCCCCTGTCCATAGCAGTGACTTGATCTTTATTGGCACTTTTCATCTTTTTTCCAGTCTTACTTCCCACTTCTTTACTTTACTTGTGAAATCACTTGTACAATAAACCACTTTTACCAAAATCCTGATTTGGGGTGTACCAACAGACTCAAGACCAACCAAGTCGGTTATTTTTGAGGACAGTCTCTTCTCAGAGTTGTGTGGGAGCTGCAGAAACTTCTAGATATACTCAAACAGGGTTCTTAGTCCATGTTCATTGCTCTGCTGAGCTCTGGATACCACCATTTGGAGCTGGTCCTCCCCTAGACATGGCTTCATCTTGAATATGACTTTCTCGTTCTGCTTCCTGTTGAGGGACTATGACAACTTTGTCACTGGCATCAGAAGGTCTACCAGCAGCCTTACTTCTTCCATGTTCAGCTCCTGTGTGAGAGGCCTTGCCCAGGGCTCCCAGAGCTTCAGCACCCAGTGCCCACCAATGCCTCCCAGAATGAAGATCACCCCTTGCAGAGGGGTCCGGACCTGCTTGAGTCCAGCACCCATCTCTGGACAAGGGTCTGGAGAATCTTTTGGGCCAGTGAGCATCACTTCTGTGGCATGTTACTGGGGTTTGTAATTGTCCAGACCCTTGGATTGGGGACAGGCAGTGAGAGAAAGGAAGAGAGGTTTTGTTTTGTTTTGTTCTGTTTTTTAAAGATTTTATTTGACAGAGAAAGACATAGCAAGAAAAGGAACACAAGTGGGGGAGTGGGAGTGGGAGAAGCAGGCTTCCTGTGGATCAAGGATCCCCTGGGATCATGACCTGAGCCGAAGGCAGATGCTTAATGACTGAGCCACCCAGGTGTCCCAAGAGGTATTTACACTAGAATAAAGAAGGAATGAATAAAGGGGAGACAATGGATGCCTGCTAGATTTCACCTCTTAGATTCCTGCAATACTGTGATTTGTAAGAAATATATGTTGGGTCATCTGGTCCCAAACATATTCCTCATATATATATTTGGTTTTCATCTACAGTTCCTGGCTCACAGCTCCCCAAACCCTCGTGATTCCCTGAGTGATAAGAGCAATGTGATCATCTTTTGTTCTTTATTTGGTCTCTTGTCCTCCATTTCTGAGCCATAAAGGTAAGGCCAATAAGTGACTTCTGGAAAGCACCTATGGATGGCTGGAGAGGAGAGAGGGGCTGGAAGTCAACTCAGTCACCAATGGCCAATGATTAAATCAGTCATGTCTTTGCAATGAATCTTCCATACAACCCCCCCAAATCAGGGCTGGGAGAGCTTCTGGGTTGGTGGACGCAGAGTTTCTGGGAAAGTGTCCTGCCTCAAGAGGGAAGCTCTGTGCCTCTTCCCCATACCTCTGCCTGGCTGTTTCTGAGTTATATACTTTTACGATAAACAGGTAATCTAAGGAAAATGTTTCTCTGAGTTATGTGAGCCACAGTGGCAAATTAATGAAACCCTAGAAAGGGGTGTTGAAACACCTAATCTATAGCCAGTCAGTCAGAAGCACAGCAGACAACTGGATCCTGTGACTGGCGTCTGAAGTCAGGCGGGGTGAGGGGTAGTCTTGTAGGACTGAGCCTTTAACCTGTGCAGTCAGGTGTTACCTCTGCGTGGATACTGTCAGAATTGAGTTGAATCGTAGGACATCCAGTTGGTAGCTGAGAATCGTATGGTGGTATGGGAAACCCCCATCCGGCCCACACACCCTGGAATTGGGTGTGGAACCCTTTAATTCCCAGCATAGGTAACATACACCCTTATATTATCAGTTTCAGACCGATCCATTAACATAAGGTAACTATCTGTTGTACGTCCACTAAGAAATGCATGTTCTCTCTCCTAAAATGGACAGATACCAAAGGTTCATTCAGTTTGAGCTCCCGGATTTCTGGGCAATGCTATGGGCTTCACGGCTATGTGCAGATAGGTGTTCTAATCAGATAGCACCTAGAATTATAGCTACCTGAACACACCCAGAAAACAGAATAAAAAAAGAAAAAAAGGATACATGACTGCAGAAAATATTTCCTTGTCGAAATGAGAGAAGGGAAAACAACATGCCCAGTCACTGCCCCCAGTGTATGTGGCCTCTCTCCCGGCCAGGGCAGTGGGTTTCCAGTTAGGCAGCTCATTTTCCAAGCTCTGCCCCTCAGAAGTCTCCCATAGCATCACCTTTGGTGGCTACATCTGACAGAAGCTACGGGAATATTCCCCAGGGGTACCTGACAACAGTTCTAAGGGATCCTAAGTGTTTGCCTAAGTATTTGCGGAGTGAATATTAAATACAGAAATATCAAAGCATGGCAGAGCCTGGGAGATTTATCTGACCGAATTACTGAGCTTGCTAAGTTATCACTCCCACTTCGGAGTCACAGAATTACCCCCGGGGAAGAAGTACAACACGGCATTTTAGGATTTAAAAAAAAATTTTTTTTTTAAATTTAATAGATCCTTTTAAAACCAAACTGAGCTAAAAGTACTGTACTTGTTCTATTGATTGTCAAATATTCTTCTGTTTTTTCAATATATTGAGTTCACAGAATGCTCACCAAGCTGCTGGGGCTCGCCAATTAAAGCCCACATTGAAATGTTATAGAAAAGAACAGTTTATCGTAATCACAGATACTGTACATAACATAGCAATTTGCTTCTTGAAGGCTAATTACAAAAGTTGTTTGAAATAATCAGGCCCTTATTCAGCAGCTCAGGGACGAGAACAGCTGTATAAATACTCACTACCGCAGCTATGGCAAGAGAGGGGATGGAAAAAAATAGGTTAGTTAGAAGTTCAAACAGAGACTGAGAAAACCAAAATGAATTCCCTTAGCCCTTTTCAGCGACTGTAATGAACATTCAAGGACAGAATGTTCCAGGTTTTCAGCATAATATTGGAAGACACTTTTGACATGACAATGGATTCTAATAGAATTATAAAGCTCTGAGTATCTATTTAATTAATTGCATCTCAACTGCCTGGAACTCTTCCCTCCGCCCGGTGAACTCCTGTAGCATGCTGAATCATGTTAATTGTCTCCAGAGAAAGGGTGTGAAATATGTCCCAGCAAAACAGATGGCAGTTGAAGTCCAACAATTCACTCGATGGAAAACACCGGCATCTGTAAATACAATGTTGGTAAACCTGTCCTACGATTCCTCACAGCCATTTATAACCGTGAGATGGGCTGTTCCTCCCAGAAGTGACGCTCTGTTCCAGGGACTTGACCGTACACGGTCTAGGGAAGCCTGTGTCTTGACTGAGTGAGCAGCTGTACTCCCAGAATTAATGTAGTCACTTTATCTTACCATGAGATACGGGCCAGTACGGCTGTCCCCAAAAGGAATAATGACAATTTCACAAGTTAGGGGAGCCCTGGCAGTCCAGAACATGTGGCTTCTAGGATTAAGGGCAATAGCAGCATGACTGTTTCAACAGGGCAAGCTTCTCAACCCACCACATTGTGAGTCATAGATTTCAAATAAACAACAAGGATGCCTTGATTTATGGCCTCTTTTGACCAACGATAAAGCCAGTTCCTACACTTAAAAATAAGTGTTCCTATTGTTTCAGGAAATTTATTTTTTCCAGAAGAGAAAGTTATTTGGGCAAGAGAAAAATAAGGTTATTTGTGGAGTTAAAAGAGCCCAGTGGAGTTATAAATACATATGCACACTGCATAGATAATCTCCACTGGGCTTCACTTCTTTAAACTTGCTCGACGGTCTCTCTACACTCATAATAAATCCTGGCCAAGCCTAATTAAATTGGGGTTCAGGATCACTAGTATTTTATCTTTTACTGAACTTTTAACAGCCGCTTCATTATCCACTAGAGTGGGTGGAATACACATATAAATAGAAGAGAATAATGAGATATTTATTATCTTCTTCCTGGTGGAATATTTTTACATGGTTATCACTGTTTTTTATCTAAAATTAGAGCTGTATTTCATATGTATAATATTGAGCAAATAGGATATCATGACTATTTGCTGATGGATTAAAAGTTATATAAAATATTTTGAAGGATTTGAATAAGTATTTTAAATAGAACATGGCAGTTTGGTCTACAGTCTCTTTTAAAACGAATCTGAAGGACTATATACAGACTCACCACAGCACAAGAGTAAGTATATACATTTTTACTTATTTATTTTTTAAAGATTTTATTTATTTATTTGATAGATCACAAGTAGGCAGAGAGGCAGGCAGAGAGAGGGGGAAAAGCAGGCTCCCTGTTGAGCAGAGAGCCCAATAGGGCTCAGTCCCAGGACCCTGAGATCATGACCTGAGCCGAAGGCAGAGGCTTAAGCCACTGAGCCACCTAGGTGCCCTAAGTATATACCTTTTCAAAGAAGACAAAGCTTAAACATATCAAACCATTAAGAAAATTACAAATCTTAAATTTACAAATTCCATGCTAAGCATATATGTAATGTGTTTCATATACTTGATTCTTCTTGATGTCTCTATATCACTTGGTAACATCGACAGTTTCACATGGCTATATGCTTATCTAGAAATGATCACGTTTGCTTAGAAGCATTTGTGGAACTGACTCTCCCATTAGAAGGAGCTTCTTTCTCAGGGATCGGTAGGTTTTTTTCTTCCAATCTTCATATAACATGGTGTCGGAAATATAGCAGACAGCTCTATAAGTTTATTGAGTGGTTAATTACTGAATAGGCATATTAATGAATAAATTTCCTGTTTTCTGTGTTTTGGTTTCTATGAAAATGTATTTCCATTCCTTCAATAAAGACAGCAATTATTAGGTGTCTTCTGTGTGCCAAGTACTGGTCGGTATCACTAATAAACCACAGAACAAGAAAGATGAGCTCCTCGCTTCATCTTTGAGGGAAATGCAAATATGAATAAATAATGAGTAGTGTAATAAGCACCATAAATGTGGAAATATGGAGTGCCATGGACATGTACTATGGGAAATCATAAGCCTACTCCGGGGGTCTGGAAAAGGCTTTCCTGAGGGAAGGAGATGTGAGCTGGGAGAGGAGTGAGGACGGGTTGGCCACCGCAAATACGGGGAGAAGACGGGAGGGAGGAAGGAATTTGGAAGAGGGACCAGAAAGTGAGAAGGACTCAACTACAACTCTCTTTTTTCATTGATTTTTTTCCCTCTTTTTAAAAAGATTTTATTACAGTTTTTAAAAAAAGATTTTATTTATTTATTTGACAGGCAGAGATCACAAGGAGGCAGAGAGGCAGGCAGAGAGAGAGAGAGGGAAGCAGGCTCCCCGCTGAGCAGAGAACCCGATGCGGGACTGGGTATTTATTTGAGAGAGAGAGAGAGCATGCGCATGAGCCAGGAGAGGAACGGAGGGAGAAGGAGAGAGAGAATCTCAAGCAGTCACCATGCTGAGTGTGAGCCTGATGCAGGGCTTGATCTCATGACCCTGAGATTGTGACCAGAGTTGACATTAAGAATTGGACTTAACCGACTAAGCCACCCAGGTGCCCCAGATTCTTTCTTATCCATTCAAGCCTTCTAATTACGGGTATTTCCAAAAATGTTGGTCCTTCAGAAAAATAATTCAGATGGAGCACCCCAGGTATCACCAGCAGCCTGATGACTATCCAGCAGGCAATCTCGGTTTTGATGCATTGTGCTTGGAACTACAGGGGATACAAAAGACAGGTAAATAAATAGACCTTGTGGAACGCACAGCCACCTGGCTGGGGGAAAAAACTCAGGGAGAAGGTAAAAATATTAGACAGATAGATAAAAGATGGAGAGACAGAGACAGAAAGATGGAGAGAAAATGGAAACCCTGTCAATGAGAGATAAAAGTGACATCCAACCTGCTTTGTCGGATATCATAAATTATGTGCACAGTGATTTCCCCAGTGACTAGCACAGTGTGTTACTCTCAGTAGTCATTTAGTATACTCCTGGACAGCGCTACCATATTTGCATGGAAGGAAACATTTCACCTGGACTCTGGTGACACAGTCTGACAGAGACAGAACTGGGCTTGACATTTAAAGGCTCTGGGCCTTTGTGTCCTCTGATGTAAAAAGCTCGAGGGCAGTGTTCAAATATTGCCTTGGAATAATTACCAAGTATCCTTCCAGAAAGAATTCAGTTGTTCTTTGTGAATTAATGTTTTAAAGTCAAGTGAGGAATCGGTCTTCTTAAGAAATGTTAAAATTTATTTCCGTACCTTTTACTTTTCCTTATAGGACTATGGTGAATTGAATCTCTTCACCTCCTATTGCTCCTAAAATGATGTGTGGGTCTTTGTATCAGTTGAGGCTTTTGATTGGAAGCCACAAACCCAACTTGACTTAGCTTAAGGAAAAAAAGCAAAAAATGAAAATAAAAATACCAGAAACAAACAAACTTAACCCCCAGAATGTTGGCTTTTAGAAATAAAGGAAGAGCAGAAACCAAATTTCAGAAAGAACAGAAGCAGCTTTCCCAAGGGACCTCAGGAGCCTCTAAACAGAGACTTGAGAGCAAGTCAGCTTCCAGTTCCCTCCTTCTCCCTACCTGTTGGCTTCCTTATCGCTCCACTCGGGACGGGGTGGAGGGTAACGTATCCTTACTGTTAGCCTCCGACAATGAACTTTCAGTCTTTAGCTTCCAAGTGGAGACTTATTTTGATTTCCTAGATGTCAAATAGTCCAATCCCAGAGTGAGAAAAAAATTTTTTTTCTCAATTCACATGGGACTGCCATAGCCTTTGTGCTAATGTTCTACTTTATTCCACAAAAGCACTGCTGTGTTTTCTTTTGTTGGGAATAGCAGAGTGGAAAAGTGTTAGACCCAAAGAAAGAGCACTTAGTTTAGCATATGCATCATATACTATTCTGTTGGGATTTGGGGGCAAGTTTCTTAATTGTTCTGAGACTCAATTTTCACAGCTTTGAAATGAAACAAAGTCCTTTGTGTCCTAGAGTTCTGACAACTCTTTGTTGTCAGAGCTCTTTGGGAGCAGGAAGTAGCTAGGTAGATTTAGAGGAAAGTAGTATGAGTGCAGCACATAGGATGAGCAGAGAAACACCTCCTGGAGACCCATCCCCCTCATCAGAAGGTCCTTTTCAAGGCTCTTTTCAGAAGCTTAGAAAACAACCATTAAAACTAACATTCGCATTTTTTAAAATATAGATGTGAAATAGGCTACTAGGTCAGAGATAAAAATCTCCCAACAAAAGAAAACAAAGCAGTGCTTTTGCAGAATAAAGGAGAACATTTAGTACAAAGGCTATGGCAGTCCCATGTGAATTGAGAAAAATATTTTTTTTTCTCACTATGGGATTGGACTATTGTCTTATTCCGTTTAGATTGCCATAATAAAATGCCATAGAGAAATAAGAGGTCCAAGATCAATGTGCAGGCCAATGTGGCTTCTGGTTTGCCGATGGCCACCTTCTTTTTTTTTTTTTTAAAGATTTTATTTATTTATTTGACAGAGAGAAAGTACAAGTACACTGAGAGGCAGGCAGAGAGAGAGAGAGAGAGAGAGAGAAGGAAGCAGGCTCCCTGCTGAGCAGAGAGCCTGATGCGGGACTCGATCCCAGGACCCTGAGATCATGACCTGAGCCGAAGGCAGCGGCTTAACCCACTGAGCCACCCAGGCGCCCCCGATGGCCACCTTCTTGATGAGACCTCACATGGCAAAGAGAGAGTGAGATTCCTGGTGTCTCCTATTAGTTTTGGGCCCTAGCTCTACCCAGATGATTTTTTGTAACCTGAATAACTTCCTTACTCCAAATACAGTCTCACTGAGGGTTAGGCTTCAACATATGAGTCTTTGAGGGGCACAATTCGGTTCTCAGCAATTGTGAAAATGGTATGAAAATGGTTAATGAGAGTTAACCATTTAGTTTTAATCTACTTAAAACTAGATGTTCTTCCTTTAAGGAGTATGTAATAAAATTTAAAAAGTGGGAGACCTATAGATCACATTGGTAAGAATATTAAAAAGAAGCTCAGACTAGAGGATCCCAGCCTTGCTTTCCAGTAGTATCGGAGGCCACTCTCAGCCTGGCTGCTTAAAGACGGCGTGCATCGTTACCTTCCTGGCCTGCTCAGTTCACTCTTGGGCAAGGCATTGGACAAAGGGAAGAATGATTCACAAGAAGAGGTTTCTTTTGAAGAGGTAGTCAGAGGCAAAGGCTTCCCCAAGGGAAAATGTTTGGAAATTCAAAAAGAAAGATTAAAGAGCTACTTGGGAAAGGTAACGCAGTCCTGAGGTTGGGAGGAGGTGGGTACTTGGAATCTGGAGATTAGGATTTACAGTGTACCTGCCTTTAGTATGGAGCTGCGAGGAGAAGTCCAATTACCTCGAGCTCTAACCTTTTCCTTCCTATTGTAATTCACTCTTGAAATTGTCTGAACTCTTTAGTAGAGCAATCACATATACTCAAGGCTGATACTCCATGAGCATACAATGTAATGGTTATACTAATTGTTAAAATATCTAAGTTATTCCTGCTTATTATATTTCCCTGAGGTCCTCTAAGTGTTCCTTTGCCTATCAATCCAGCCAGACTCGTCCCTAGGAACACTGACCTCCTCAAGCAAGTAAATGGTTAACTGCTGGCATATCAGGGAACCTCTAGGACCCTACATAGCAATAAATACTCTCATCCTTTCTTATAGATTGATGCTTCTGCAGAACCAGTTGCTAAATATCTTGATTATCACTATATTGTCCATATACATACTAATGACCTAATCTTGGGGATTCTGATGCAACAGAAAGGAAAGACAGAAGGTCAGCTTGAGGTAAGAGACCCCCATCTCTTTGCAAGGTCTGCTGGTGATGGACAATACCTTATCGAATAGATGGCTGCTAGTAGGTCTTCGTTACATCTCTTTCCATGGATCAGTGCCCATGAGAATGGGAGTAGAAAGAAAGATCTACAAAGCCAAACAACACTCCAGAGAGGACCGATGCAAGCAAAAATATAACTTTCTGCTTACTTTTTAGAGGGTGCAATGACATGTACTCCTGGTTTATGTTAGATTATACTGGATGGAGACATAGGCACCCAAATATCTATGTGGATAGTTGGCTCTTATGGGTCAATAAAAAGTTGAATGGTGGAGTGGATAGATTTATGCTCCTGCTTTCCAAAAGCTCTATTTTCCAGTGTCTAAATTGTCAACACAGTAGACAAAGGAATCCTTGCTCAGGTTCAAGGAGCCTCCATTCACGGGAAACAATACGGACAAGTTGCCCGAGTTCTCACTTGACACCAGAGTGATTAGGACCAGTATCTTCAACGTTGATTTCAATAGTTAAGACTTGGTGGATATAAATACATTGCCCAGAACACTGTGGTGACCAGAAGCTATTACACTACTTTAAATCACTAAAAATTCCTCACCGTTTTAATTATTACCTTTTACTATTTTCTCCTTAAGTATTCATATTTAAAAATCAATAATAGCATATCTGGAAGGAAACTAAGAAAGTTATTCCAACTTTCTTATTTTGGAGATGGGCAAACCAAAGTTAAAGTGCTTTAAAAGCCACATTTTCCAAAACCTGACCCAGTATTGTTTCTACACTGGCACCTATGTGAAGATATTGATGTTCCTATGGCTGTTTAGGTTAAAATGTAATAGACTCTATGAACAGTCCCATTACAGTTTACAAAGTCAGGGGCACCCTTCACATTGGTACATGAAGAAGGTTGACTTATACTGGTTTATCAAAAGCATCTGTTGAGGGGTGCCTGGGTGGCTCAGTGGGTTAAAGCTTCTGCCTTCAGCTCAGGTCATGATCTCAGGTCCTGGGATTGAGCCCCATATTGGGCTCTCTGCTCAGTGGGGAGCTTGCTCCTCCCTCTCTCTGTGTGCTGCTCTGTCTACTTGTGATCTCTCTCTCTGTCAAATAAAGAAATAAAATCTGAAAAAAAAAAAAAAAAAAGTATCTGGGGCACCTGGGTGGCTCAGGGGGTTAAAGCCTCTGCTTTTGGCTTCAGGTCATGGTCCCAGGGTCCTGGGATCGAGCCCCACATCAGGCTCTCTGCTCAGCAGGGAGCCTGCTTCCTCCTCTCTCTCTGTCTGCCCCTCTGCCTACTTGTGATCTCTGTCAAATAAATAAAATCTTAAAAAAAAAAAAAAAAAGGTATCTGTTGAACACCTTTTATGTGTTGGGCCCTGTGGTAGGCACCAAGCTTATGCACCTTGATAAGTCATACGTAGATTATAAACCATGTGAAGAAGGTGGCGGGGCAAAGATATCATCTCAGAAGGGGCTGGAACCCACATTCCTGTGTTTAGTAGCCCAGACTAACTGGGTCTGGCAGAACATGAAGCTCTTACTCTCAGACATACAGTTATGGGCCTCAGGTACCAACCCAGCCAGAGGATTCTCTTTTCTCCCTGTCTCTTTATCATTTGCATGATTTCCCAAGGATCGGAGAATAAACTGGAGAAGGAAACAGATGGCCCCTGACTTTGCGAAGTTTACAAAAAGTGTTACAGAGAAAAAGTGTTGCAGGGGAAAGAGGCATTTAGTCAGGGGTTAAACAAACAATTATTTAATTACTGTTGTAATTATGCTACAAAGTGCAGGCACAAATAAAGTTTTTACTCTCCTCCAAGTAAAAGTAGGTTCCAGAGTTGAGTAAGTCCTAAGCTAACTTCCAAAAGGAGAATAATAATAGGGTTCATTTAATGACGTCAGACACGTCATGTAAATTACCTTGAATCCTCAGGGCAATTCTGAGGAGTATGTATTTCCTCATCTGACAGGTGAGAAAGACATTCAAAGTGTCTAACTAACTTAATAGTTTACAGGTAATAATGCTGATGCTGGGGCTTGAACACAGGCCTCTCTAACAGCTGAGCACAGGCTTTCCAGCATCACAGCTCTCCCGTGGGCAGGACACATGCAGTGACAGGGAACCTGGGAACTTGCTGTCTCATAATGGAAGGTTGCTCTTTGCTCTGATGTTCAAGATGAGGTTATCGTAAAGCTCAGTACTTATGTACTGGTTAATTGACTTTTAAGTTAGAAAAATGCCCACACCTCTGGACAGGCTGAGTACAGCCCTGGTGGGAGTCATTATGGAAGAAAAAAGAAAGAAAGAAAGAAAAACCGGGCAATTCTTTATGTCCATTTACTAATTATAAAGCACTTTTTATGTCTCATCAAGAGCCAGAATTTCACGTATTGTATTTTTAAAATAACAGCTCTTCCACTGAACGGACCTGCTCTCCTTTCAAGAACACTTGTCTCTATAGCAGGAGTCCAGGTTTCCAGCACCGTGTTTGAGTCTCAATTGGCCCCAGCGTCCCTGATTGCAACTGAAAGTTGAACCCACTCACTTGCATAATCCACCCAATACTCCACCATAGAGGAAAAAAGGTTAATTTTGCAATTAATAATATAATGGAACACTTCCTAAACTATGATCATCAAACAACATGGAGAAGCTCATTTTCCCAAAGCAGATAACTTCGGAGCTGAAAGCTGAATATTATTATTATTATTATTCTTAAAAATTTTATTTATTTATTTGTCAGAGAGAGAGAGAAGAAGCAGGGGGAGTGGCAGGCAGAAGGAGAAGCAGGCTCCCCGCTGAGCAAGAAGTTCCAAGCTCCCAGGACCTTGGCATCGTGACCTGAGCTAAAGGCAGACACTTAACCAACTGAGGCACCCAGGCGTCCTAAAAGGCTGAATATTATCAACAGGGAGTTATAGCAGTGAATTTTCATTTTTTTAATTGTGGTAAAATATACATAAAATAACATCTACTGTTTTAACCATTTTTAAGTATGTAATTAGTGGCATTAAGTAACTCACAATCTTATGCAATCACCATCACCATCCATTTCTAGAATTTTCCCATAACCCCAAGCTAAACTCTGTACCTAATAAACAGCTCCCCATTCCTCAGTCCTAAACCCATGGGAACCACCATTCTACTTTCTATGTCTATGAATTTCTCTGCTCTCAATACTTCATGTACGTGGAATCATATAAGATTTGTCCTTTCATGTTTGGCCCAATGTGAAATAATGCATTACTATTTTTTTCGTGTTTAAATGACAATACTCTGTGCTGTGTTAAATAAAATATATTATTAAAATTAATTTTACCTGCTTCTGTTTAATTTTACTTCTTTAACGCGGTTCATAGAGAAGTAAAAACTACATATATGACTCATGCTGTGTTTTTACTAGACAGCACTGATACAGAATCTGCTTTTAGAACACTATCTTCAGTTCCTCTTTACTGATTAAGCCATTCTGACATAATAGATTCAGTTAATAGGAGACAGGAAGACTTCTCCAAAGGAATTACTTTCTCATTGTGAAACATCAGGCAGGCCAGGATGGGCAACATTCTGGATGTCGAGAAGCCCTTAAAGTTCTACAATTTCGGAGACTGCATCTTCTTTACCTAATCATGAGGCTGTCGTGATAAAATTCCTCGTTTTATAAATGGGCAGTAATCAATACGAATGTGAAAGCCTTCCTCTTTCACACTTCCCTCCTGTGTCTGCATTGGCTCTCTTCACTGGGAACTTTTCTGTTCACAGGGGACTCACTTAAAATATTAGGAAATGTTTTTAAGGTCCTGTCAGGCATTTGTTGAAAAGGTCTTGAGGTAAAAAGTCCCCGGCATGCACACGGACTCTACTGTTTTGGTTGATTAGCCTCTTGGAAAAAATACCAGTTCTTAAAAGAGCGAGAAGAAACACCTGGTCCATCTATTCAAATCAACACCATTGTAAGAGTCAGGCCTCCTGCTGTCTCTCCTCAGCCCACACAGGGCTCGTTCTGCCTCTAGAACAGAAGTTCCAAGGGTAAACAAGGTCAGGCCTTGAAGCTACAGCAGGAAGAGATATTGTAAGTCATAATTACTTAGGTAGGCGGAATATTACATATACTTTTTTCTACTTCAGCTATTTTAATACAGAATCTTATTACACTAAGGTGTTATGGTTTTTACCTCACCAGATATTTTATCAGAATATGTCCCTGTTTTCATCAGCCCCGAAGAACCCTTTCTGTTACCAGTGACCATGCCTGTTTTTTGTTTTACCTGAAAGATAAGCTATTAAAAAAAGTTTATGTAGATAATGTTAGGCACTTTTTATTGACATATCAAGTTTCCTTCACAGACAGAAGCAGATTTCAGGATCATTGTCCAGAATGTAAGATGCTCCCGTGCTAACCCTGGAAACTTCCTGCTCTTGATAGTTTGAAGTGAGTTTTCCCTCGTGGTTGAAAGGAGGGACTATGGATCTACATCGCAGGTTCTATTTAAAGAAAATTCTATTTTGAAGAAGTCAGTGCAAGGTGGGGGGAAGGAGTGGGATTAATGGCAAGTACAATGCAGGGAGGAAGAGGCGAGTGGCCGGGAGGAAGGAGGGGTCGGGGGTCAGGGGGTGGGGTCAGGGGGAAGGTAAAACGGGAAGTGGAGAGAGGGGAGAGAGCAAGAAACAGCTAGAATGTGGAGGAGAAGAAAGGAAAGAGAAAGAGGAACTGAACAGGTGAAGGAGAGACAGAAACAGAGAGAGAGAAAGGGGAAAGGCAAGGCCGGGGGGTGACCGACCAGGAGAGCCAGACTTCCTATGGTTTTATGCCTGTTTTCGAAAGCACGGGGTTTTATCTGAGAAAAGGACTCACAAAGGCAAAATAATAAAATATCGTATAGGCATCTCTTTCTTTCTTTCTTCCTTTTTTTAAATTTTTTTTTAAAAGATTTTGTTTATTTATTTGTCAGAGAGAGAGAGGCAGGCTGAGGAAGAAGTAGACTCTCCGCTGAGCAGGGAGCCTGATGTAGGACCCGATCCCAAGACCCCAGGATCATGACTTGAGCTGAAGGCAGATGCTTAACCAACTGAGCCACCCAGGCATCCCAGTATTTGTTATTCCTTTTCTTTCTTCCTCTTCTTCTTCTTCTTTTTTTTTTTTTTTTTAAAGACCTTATTTATTTATTTGACAGAGACACAGCGAGAGAGGGAACACAAGCAGGGGGAGTGAGAGAGGGAGAAGCAGGCTCCCCGCCGAGCAGGGAGCCTGATGTGGGGGGCTCTCCACCCCAGGACCCTGGGATCATGACCTGAACTGAAGGCAGATGCTTAACGACTGAGCCACCCAGGAGCCTTGAGCATTTATTATTTCAATGTTGTTGCCAAAATAACATAGGGGCTTTTCTCATTATCAAGTGATTGATACTTAGTCCTTCTGTAGACACATGCAGTGCCTAGGAACTGCCTCCCATCACTCAGAGCGTAAATAATGCCACATTTTTTTTTCCACTTTAGCTGCAAAAAGCCCAGAATGCTCCCATTCCGTCCTCCAGTGCGCGCGCGCGCGCACACACACACACACACACACACACACACAAACAATTGGCGGGATGTCCCTTAGTAGTTTTGGTGGTGATCTTTTGTCCTCTGGGAATTTTTCAAGAATTTTTTAAAATTAAAAAAAATTTTTTTTAAGTATCTGGGAATTTTTCAAGAATTCCCAGATATTTAAAGAGCTCTGTTGTCTTTCTGACTTCTCAGTAGGGAGGAGCTCTTGGCTGCCACCACTGCTACGATGCTTTCAGAGCTACTGTGGGCAAGGAGTGGTTGGTCGCCTCCGTCACCTCCTGACTGCTGCTGAGAACTACTGCCAACTCTGCACCCAGCAGGTCAGCAGGTTCTGTCCACACAGTGAAGCAGAGGGTGGGGGCAGCCACAGCCTCCCTGAGCAACACTCCCCCCCCACCAACATTTAGGGGCATCCCCAGCGTCATTTGGGGACCCTTCTGGCTCCAAAGTACTCATCACAGCAGGCTCCGGGCACCACCCGCTATGTTGCTACAGCCCTCCTTCAGACTTCAGGGACCCAAGGGAGGACTGGCTGACTTTACCTCTCGAATTCCCTTCCTCCCAAAAAATAAAATACGACACTGCATTTCATCATACCCTTTTCTCCCTCACCAATATTGCCAGTCAGCTGGGGTTTGAGTTCTTTTTTTTTTTTAAAGATTTTATTTATTTATTTGACAGAGAAACAGAGGTCACAAGCAGGCAGAGAGTCAGGCAGAGAGAGAGAGGGGGAGGCAGACTCCCCACTGAGCAGAGAGCCTGATGCAGGGCTCGATTCCGGGACCTCGGGGATCATGATCTGAGCCAAAGGCAGAGGCTTAACCCACTGAGCCACCCAGGCACCCCTGGGGTTTGATTTCTGAAGAAGCCAGGTTTCAGACCCTAGTAACCCAAAGAGCTTGCTTACCTTTCTCCTTGGTCAAAAGCAATTAGCATGTGGAAACGAAATACTTTGTAACTCTCCTGGCAGGCAGGAAGGAAGCTCTCCTCCATTCCAGATGAATCTACAGCAGTGGAAAATACAAAACAATGTAATTATTCAATAAGTTACTCTTCTATAGTATTTTTTTTTTTTTTTTTGCCAAATGTAAAACACATTTTATATAAATTTTTATTGTTAAATGTTTAAAACCCTGAAGAGGTATTCCATTTTTTTTTCCCCCATGAAAACACTGAGGTTCAGGGAGGTCCCACAGGCCACTGAAGATCACATCCGTGGTAGATAAGGGAATCTGGACTCCGGCTCAGATCTGACCTCAGAGCCTACCTCAGCTGAACAGCATCAGGCATTAAGATGTAGGAAAGCCAGGGGAAATCCAGAAAAAGTCCACTTGTTTGGAATCCCAGTCCTCCAAAGAAGAGTGTTGAAACAACAGGGAATAATAGATATGTAGATTAGAGGTCTGGTTCAACTTTTTTTTTTTAAAGTATGAAGATTTTGTTTATTTATTTGACACAGAGAGAGAGCTCAAGCAGGCAGGGGCAGAGGGAGAAGCAGATTCCTCACCAAACAAGGAGCCCAAAGCGGGGCTCGAGTCCAGGACCCTTGGATCATGGCCTGAGCCAAAGGCAGATGCTTAACCAACTGAGCCACCCAGGCACCCCTAGTTCAGCTTTGATAGAAACTTAGAAAAGATCAAGGCCATTTCTCCTTATACCAATTAGAAATCTCTGAGAAGCTGTCTTGTTTTGAAAATAAACTTCAATCCATTTGTAGATAAAACAGCAGATAAAACTTAAAAGGCTCAAAAAGAAAAAAAAAAAAAAAAAAGAGCCAGTATGTGAAATAAACATTTAATAGTAAAACAAATACTGAAATAACAAACACCTGAAAGAACAAGTGGAATTTGAAACAAAGGAAAAGAAATAAAAATAAACAAACATAAAGAAAATAGATTTTATGTGATCAGGTCCATGGAAATACATTTGACTTTTTAAGGTAGCTTAGTAGTGATAGACATGTATATTAGCTTAGAGGCTAATATACATGTCTATCATAACTTGAGTTTTTGGGGTACCTACGTGGCTCAGTCACTGAAGCATCTGCCTTTGGCTCAGGTCATGATCCCAGGGTCCTGGGATCAAGCCCCGTGTCAGGATCCTTGTTCCTCCCTCTCCTGCTCCCCCTACTTGTGTGCACTCTCTCTCTGACAAATAAATAAATAAAATCTTAAGGAAAAAATAAAAAGAATAGGAGCTTTCATATTAGTAATATTATTTTTGTTTACTATATGGAAAAAATATCTTTTGCTTTAATCTGAGCTCCCAGAAGCCTCACTAGAAGCTGTTTATTACTGTGGTTTCAGAAAAATTGAAATCAAGTGACACTATTAACACACTGCCATAAATTCAACATCTCACTGTCACAAACATTCCCTGCCATAAAGTAGCTCTGCCAACCTGATTCCCCACATCCCCTGCACACATTAAGTACCTGTCCCTGTGGCACTTAGCACAGGTGTGGACTTACAGTAATTTGTGTGATTTTTTGATCGATAACTTCTTCCTTACTATATGGTAAGTCCCAAGGTGGCAAGGATTTTATTCGGTTTATATTCACAACTGGAGCTCGAACACCTTCCATAGTCAGGGTTTGGCTATAGGAGATGATCCGTAACTGTATTCATGTTGAATAAATTGCCTAGTAATCCTGAAAAGTACATAGCATGAGATATTAGAGAACTGATGTTCTTCAATCCGCAGGTGACTTTGGATGAAGGGGTAGGACATGAAGGTGAGGGCGGAGAGGGGTAAAGAGGCATAACTACCCTTTTGCAACTGAAATAAGTTCATAAGGTTCATAGTGATAAATAATGATGTGTGGATACGTGGATTGTGTAAATATTCCTTACTCTTAAGCCTTATGTGTCTGACAAACACAAAATGCAGTTTTGAGTTGCCTTCCTTTTGATTTTTTTCCATGGCTTTGAGCTTTTTCTGTGATTGGTCAGATCTGCTTTATCCCCAAAGGTAGAGTTGAGAGACAATGACATAAGTCTTTACATCCACCTGAATATAGTTCTGGCCTCTCTAGGCCAGAAGAACATGAAGTCAAAAACACCCACTAGAATGCTTAGAATCAAAAAGCCAGACTATAAGAAGTGTTGGTCAGGATGTGGAGAAATTAAAACCCTCATACAACTGCTGGTAGAAATGTACAAAAAAAAATGTAGCATTTTGGTACAGCCACTTTGAAAAGTCTGGTACCTCCTAAAATAATTAATCAGAATCACCATATGACCTTGCAATTCCATTCTAAGATATATAGCCAAGAAAAATAAAGACATATGCCCTCATAAAACTTGTATATAAATGTTTGTTGTAATATCATTAATAATAGCCAAAGGGTAGAAATAACCCAAATGTTCATCAGTGGACCATTATACAACCCAAATGTGGCAGATCCATGCAATGGAATATTACTCAACCACGAAAAGGAAAGAAGTACTGATATATACTACAACTTGACTGAAACTTGAAGATGTTATGCAAAGTGAGAGAAGCCAGAAACACAAAAGTCTATGTGTTATGTGAGTACAAAGATAGGCAAGTTCAGATGGGGAAATCCACAGGGACAGAAAGTGGATTAATTATTGCTTAGGGTTGGGTGTCAGAGGATTAGAAAGGGTGATGACAGCTGAAGGGTAGGGGGTTTCTCTTCGAAGTGATGAAAATGTTCTAAAATAGATGGTGTGTGGTTGGACGTATCTGTGAATCTGTAAGACTGATGAATCATGGAACTGTACCCCTGAAATAAATAATACATTATATGTTAATAAAAAAAATTGAAGTGCACACTTGAACAGAGTGAATCATATAGCATGTGGATTACATCTCAACAAATCTGTGCAAATAAAACAACTGGGTATCGTTCCCTCTCATCTTTGCTTGGCTGGGACGTGACACGAGATAGTCCAACATCAAGAATGTGGGCTCAAAGTCAACTGCCTGGCAGCCGGCTCCTGCTAAAGCTCTCTGAGCCTCAGGCTCCTCATTTGTAAACTTATAAAACAGAGTAACAGCACCTGCCTTACAGAGTTTCTGGGAAGGTTCTAGATAACATAGATTAAGGACTTGGCCAATAGTATGTATAAAATAGTATCATTTATAACTGCCTATCCTTGTCTAAATTGAAGAAAAGGAGACTATTTACCCATTCAGAGCTCACAGTTCAATAAAGAAGTCCACCATCCAAGAAAAACATTTGTTTCGAAGAGAAGTTCATTCTATCCCCAGCTCTGTCATTGGCAAAGCAAACATATTCTGTGTCAAAACAACGATCAATATTTGGATGTTGTTCTTCACAGAAGGTAAATCTGAACCAGATTTTTCACTTGGCATGAGGATATTTGTCCCTGTGTGCTGTGCTTCTACTTGCATAAGTGTGTTCTCTCCTGCATTACTCACAACGACAGCAAACCAGAAATACCCCACGTGTCCAAGAATAGGGGAAAGGTTATGTAAATTATCCTCTTGCATCATGATCAGGCAGTCATTTTGTAGGAATGTTTGTACTGTTTTGTAGCAGAATAGAAAAAGGAACAAGACAATGTTAAGAGAAAAAAGAGAACAATAATACACATAAATTCACATATAACCAATACTCTACAGTATTCTAAAAAAGTACACATTGCTAGATTAAAAAAAAGTTTGGGGGGTAGGGAGAGGGTGCTGGGTTATTGACATTGGGGAGGGCATGTGCTATGGTGAGTGCTGTGAAGTGTGTAAACCTGGCGATTCACAGACCTGTACCCCTGGGTTAATAATACATTATATGTTAATAAAAAATAAAAAAAAAATTTTTAAAAATACAGATGCCAATGTTCATTCATTTTAATGTAATTTATTCAGATCAAGAAGATCTTCAATGTTTGCAAGAGAGTCCATTAAAATTAAAGTGCATTTGAAAGGAAAAGAAAAAAAAAGTTTGGGAAGGAGCCTCATATCAATTACTTGTGGTATTACGATGTTGGGGAGACTATGGCTGCTTTTTCTTTTCTTTTCTTTTTTTTTTTTTTAAGGTTTTATTTATATATTTGAAAGAGATTGAGAGCAGAGGGGAGGAACAGAGGGAAAGGGTGTAGCAGGCTCCCTGCCAGGCAGGGAGCCCAATGTGGGGATTGATCCCAGGACCCCGAGATCATGACCTGAGCCGAAGGCAGATACTTAACGGACTGAGCCAGCCAGGTGCCTCTATGGCTGCTTCTTAAATATTTTATGTTGTTTTAAAGTTGGTCTAATAACATACAGAAACTATAACAGGTTAAAAATACCTACTGCTGTTTGTCCTCTATTTTATGGACTCTATTAAGAGAGATAAAACAAAAGTTAATTACAAAGGAAGGTGGGCAGTATTGATGGAACTCCTAGCTCGTAGGAAAGGAGCTTTCTTAACATAATAGGTTATACTTGGTAACGTACTGAAAGGACATTTTAAGGTTGATGAATGATGTCTGCAAGTCTGCTAATTAGCTGTGTCCCCATGAACAAGCCATTTAACCTCTAAAGATCTCGATTCCCTCATTTGTAAAATAAGAGATTAAAAAAAGAAGAGATGCATTTTTGACATACAGAGATGTGGAAGTTGGTGGCTTGAGTAGAAAGCTGTCATCTTAAATTCTCAGGGGAAATGTGTGTCTTATAAAACTATGTGATCTGCATTGCATACTGGAGAAACGAAACTCATTCTGTGACCAGGGACACATCCAGAGATGAGGGGGCCCTGTGTGCTCTTTTTTTCCCACTGTTTTAAAGGACTGCTGCTTCTTGTCCTCTATGTTGGGAACACTATTAAGAGAGATTTTGAAAAGTTCAGCATAAAGGCAGGTGAACAGTAGATGCCCTAATAGATACTGGGAAGAAATAATTCTGTGAACATAGTATCGCATGTATATTTTTAATTTTTTATTTATTTATTTTTTAGAGACAGTGAGTGAATGAGTGGGGTAAGAGGCAGAGGGAGAGGGAGAGAGAATCTTAAGCAGACTCCACACCCAGGATGGAGCCCAACACGGGACTTGATCTCACAATGATCCTGAGATGATGACCTGAGCTGTAACCAAGAGTTCGACGCTTAACTGACTGAGACACCCAAATGCCTCTGCATTTTTTTTTAAAATTATGAAAAGCACTTACTAAATTCATTTACCCAAATATGATGCTGTATTAGGTAGAATTAGGCAGATACCCTCTCCTCTGGTAAGCTACAATTTAAGAAATTCAGGGCATCACTGAGGCATGTGGATTTCAGATGCAGAAAGACCAATAATCAAACATCAAATAGGCTCATCGGTATAAAATTAACATGCGGACACTTAAGGAGAAAATATGAAGGATTCTGGGAGGGTTGGCGGGAAAAGAGACCCTGTACATAAGATGGGCAGCCATGGTTTATGTGGGGGATACTGAAAGGCTCTTCTTTGGAGATCCCCTGATAATACTTTCTGATAAAATAATAAAGAGTTCTGTTAAAATTTTCTATGTATAGATCTAGAAAAATTATTAAAATGTTTTTGGTTACTAACATACATAACTCCAAATGATCTACCAACCTGGCCAGTCTGTCAAAACACAGAAGCCTACTTACATTCTCTGGTTAGAGGATGGGGGACTCACCCAAAAGTTAGAGATACTAAGGAAGGATGACAGACGTAGTTCACTCTCAGGGCAAAAACAGGAGAAAATTCCACACGAGACACACGGACTTTAGCCTCAGCAGAACTTCTTTGCACAACATCAGAGATATCTTGACATTTCCTGGAACCTAGACGTGAAGGTAGCCATGGAAGACTGGCATCTCTGCTAGGATGAGATGCCAAGTACTTTCGGTTACAGATGAGAAGGAAAATGTAGTGGCCGTATTATTACTGACTCTGAGCCCAAACAAAAGAACTGGGAAGTGAGACAGAGTTATGTAATAGTCTGCATTTCAGAGTTCAGAGGACGGAAGGGGACCGGGTGTTCAAATGACAACTTTGTGCTGCTGTTTTTCCACTAGCAGCAACCCTCCTACGGACACGGCCATATACGAATTCCAAAGTTTTCAAACTGAGTTTGTAGGGATTAGCTTGTGGGGCTGGACGCGGGTAGAAGGGGGTGGTTGGCGTCCGTCAAGCTAAACCATATGCATGCTAGGCCCCAGATTGGGACAAAGGAGAAACCCTTATTCCGCTCCCTGCTGAGGGTGCTCCCCTGGGGCTCCAGGGGACCCATGAGTCCTTCCTTCCCTTCCAGTGCACACCCAAGTTCTCTCACACTGTCCCCCCCCAACCTATGTTCTCTCATTCTGTACTTCTTCTCTAACAGGGCTGTTAGCACCTATCTTTTGGGGTTTGTATGCCTCTACTAGCCTTCCCGCTCTTCCTCCTCCTCCTGAGTGGGAGGGAGGAGGGAGAGAGAGTTCCCAGAAGACTCTATGCTGAGCTGGTAGCCCGATGTGGGGCTTGATCCCACACCAGGAGATGGCAACCGGAGCCAAAATCAAGTTGGCCACTTACAGCAACTGCGCCATCCAGGTGCCCCTCCTTCTCTTCTTTAGAGGGATTTCTTAGGATGCTTATGCCTATTCTTACGGGCTTATTTCTTCTCTATTTTCCTGTCTAAAAAGGCTTTACCCGTTCCTGTGGTCGCTCGTTCCGTCCTGAACAGTGGCGCCAGGGGGCAGTAAAGAAGCTGTGTCTCTTCTAACTTGAGTCCTCTAACCAACCAGGTTTCCTATAGCAGAGATTTTATAACGTGTCACAACAAATCCTCACAGAGTGCTGCAAAATCTTTGGCAATGCGTGGGCGAACCACATACTTAGGTTATGGTCCAGGCACAGAAAATGTGACTTTATAAAACACAAGCAAGACTTGGTATTTTAAGGGAAACCCTGTGAATCTTGGCGATAGAGTCTAGTAACGCTCCTCATGCTGAGAAAAAGGCCATTCTTCACAGTTAATACATAATTCTAGTTGAATAGTGATGAAAAAATCGCCATTTTGATTGAATTTTTTATGTCATTTTGTCATTATTTAAAAACACCATCAGCAGGAGGGGAGACAGGCAAGACATAATGCTGGGGAAAGAATAATTACTGTTTAAATTAAATTTAAAGTAAACTATGAAAGAAAGCATAGAGGGTGATTTAAATAAATGAGTGCTGTTATCCTAGGCAGTCACTGGTTTCATAAAGTCTTTCAAAATTTAAAATGAAAATCTTTGCTTCCTTCCCCATCTATTTACAACAATCTCACAATAATCTGGATGTTTTCTGCTTTGTCAAAATATGCCACCATAGAGGGGACCTTAGTACATAAGATGTGGGAACCATGGACATGAAGGCAGGAAGGGGACCCAGATCCATTGCCAGTTCGTCCTGCAGGTGTCTCCAGTGTGATTGTATGAAGAACCCATTTTTGCCAACTCCTGCCATGATTTGCGAAGAAAATCATTACCGTGTTTATCTCCCCAAGCAGAGGGTTGGGTTCTCATAATCAGTAACTATGTCATACTCATCTTTATAACTTGCACATTCCCTTCATCTCATTCCAAATCTTCCTCCAGCCCAGCACCTAGTACAGTGCCAGGCATATTCTATGTAAACAATAAATGATGTCACTGAAGTGGTAGGAACAGGATATTTTTTGAATGCTTTCCTAGAATGCAGCCTTCTTTGCTCCTTTCCTAACAATATCCTACATCTTCAGCCGAATGAGTCAGATGAGAGGAAACCAATTGTCAATTCCTAAGTTAAAACCCAACTGGCTAAGCCAATCAATAGATCCTATCCCCTTGGTCACAATGGTTGGTGAAGACATTTGTCTCAAGTTGGCCAAAAAAAGTCCAATGAGATTCAAAGGCAGGACTTTTGTTTGAACTCTCCATGTCACAGACTTTCTTGAAAGTTACAACTTGAACTGTGTATGTAGCTCCGTGAGATGTGGAAGCTACTTCAGGATCTCAAGATCACAGCCTATCAAAAACAGAACCTACATTAAGAAGGCAGAACACAGAAACTGAGGGTAAGGAAATGGGTTCAGTTCATGTTTTTTAAGTGACCGAGACTTACCTGAAACTGTTATCCCCACAAAGAAGCTCTGCTTAGGCCCTCCCTGTTCCCTAGATCCTGGAACTGGATTCTTCCCTCAGTGTCCTGTGTTGATCCACACGTCCTCCATTCCCAGAAGGATCATCTCCTCATGAAATGGAATAATAACATGCCCCTCATCTGGCTGGGACCTTTCTAGTAAGTGGGTCCCAAGCTGTTTGCTTTCCCTGGCTACAGGCTGAAAAGCTATTTGGCTTTGAGTATTGAGCTTTCATCATTTTCTGTTATTGACATACCACAAGTCCATCGACAGAAACATACGAAATTGACCTCCCAAACACTGCAGAACTTAGAAAAGAAAAAAAAAAAAAGGAAGAAATACCCTAAGTTTATTTTACGTTAGCATATTTCAGTAATTTAACTATTTAGTTTTAGAGACAATTCTAGGACAGCTCCATGCCACTCTCCAGAATGACACCTGTTTGAGTAACGCCGTCTATGGAAGAAGTGATGATTAGGTAAGCCTTTTATTGCTATTAAAGCCCTGCTCTGTCTTCACATGTCAGCTGATTTCCAAAGAAATCAAGATGGAAGAGAAGATCCAATGACTCTTCAGAGATTTACATGAACGAGTCCAGTGAGATACATTAAGTATTTATTTAACTAAATATGTGATATCTTAAAAAATAATCAACTCATTAGGATGGGAGCATTATTTGAACAAACGTCTTACTATAAACCAGGAAGCACGCTGCGGCAGCCCGTACTGTTGTGTGGACTCTGGGTGGTGGTTCAAGCCCACCAGGAGTTCAGTGGGAGCCAGGGAACCGAACAAAAGATTGTTCAGGAGCGGCAAACAGTCAAGAATCTTCAGCAATAACTTAGGTGACTGAAATACCACTCTTCAAAGGAGTGTCTAAATGATAAGAATTGGATTTAGCTGCGACATGGGTGGTGCCTTGGCCAGTCCCTTTGATACAAACTGTGAACATTCTCTTCAACCAGCTCAGTAGTTTCTATGCCCTTGCTCCCTGGACTTCATACCATGTGCCCTCTGTCTAGGAGAGCTTTCCTCCGTGTGGTTTACAGGTACCTGGCATGGTCTTAAACTGCTGTCTTCTTCCTTTTTTCTCTCTCACTCTGACTTTATTTTCACCAGCTCTGCATTTCCTTGCACATGTTGAGAACCAACATGCCAAGTGGTAGAACATTATTCAAGACTGACATATTCACCCCCTGAGGTCTTCCCGTGGAGGGGACCCTACGGGATGGGAGCCAGCCTGCACTGTGGGGTCAGAAACCTTTAATCCAACATCTGGAGAATGAGAAGGCCTGACCCTGGACAAAGTACAGGAGAAGATTGTGCTGAAGGTAGAAAGCACACAAGCAGGGAAGCCCCCAAATGATGTTTGATCTGAGGACTTAAAGGAGACTCAGTATTGCTAGGATATAGCATGAGAAGGCCTGGGAACAAGAAAGATCTCTGGTGGGGTAAACAATGACCAGGTCAGCGTCTTATTAGGAAAAAAAATGTTGGACTTTTTCTAAGACCAATGGAAACACTTGAGAAGTTTCAAAGAGAAAATGTCAAGAGTAAATTCCTATCTAAGAAATATCATTGTGTCTCTAGTACTGAGAGTGGACAAGAGTAGAACAATGAAGAGACAGACGGTTTCTAGATGGTTTTTAGACAGATGGTTTCTAGGCTGAAGATGGCAGGTTTGGGAGTCCTGGCATCAAAGTTATGAGTGGGACAAAAGCACTCTAACAGGGTATTCAGAAGCGGAAGTGATGAGGACCCTCTAGAGAACTCCGAAGGACACCAGCATTTGAGGAGTGGACAGAGGAATAGAAGCCAACACATGACAAGACACACTCCATCGACCCGTTCTTCTCTCCTGCCCCACATGAGCTTCCTTCGCCTCAGCTGGATGCTCCCTCGGTGGTGAAGTCTTGACTCCCTCAGGTAGAGTCAGTCCTTCCTCCAGATCTGCTATTATGATAGTTATTACATTTATTACATTTATTTGTTGCTCGCAGCGTGATCAGGGAGAGGGGCGTGGACTAGATCGGTGATTGGCCGAGGTAAAGGATATAAAGCGGAGAGACTGTCGGGACAGGAGAGAACTAATAAAGAAGCTTGCCACCCATCACGTTTGCGGGTCGTTCTTGCCGGTGAGAGCGACAAGTGGTGCCGAAACCCGGGACTTCGCCCGCGTCGCAAAGAGGTGATCGAGGTAGAGCAACGATAAGGTAAGGAGTGCACCAATAACTGTCTATTGACAGGGAGGTTCCCTGAAGACGATCGGAGGTAAGGTTGCTTATAAGGCTCTTCAGGGACGATAGAGAGAAAGTTTTCCCAGGATGGGAAATGAGATTGCTAGGTGCAGGATGGAGGGCCCTCTAAAGGATATCCTCAAGGCAAATGGCACCCCCTTAAAGACGAAAACAGCCCGCTCTTTCTTGAGAGAAGTAGGAGAAGTTGCCCCCTGGTTTATAGAGGAGGGGCTCCTGAATGTGCCACAGTGGGAGCACCTGGGGGAGGACTTGAAACGATGCCCATTTGTAACCTCGGGAACCCTTGCCGTGTGGTCCTTGGTGAGAGTGTGTTTACAATCTACTCGAGAGCCCTTGAAGCAAGCAGTGCAACAGGGAGGGGAGGTTCTGGAGCAGGTAAAGGAGGAGTCTCATAAAGGGTCTTCCCAAGACTCCGACTCTGAAAGTGAAAGTTCGGAAGGACTCTCGGATAGCGAGTTGCAGGAAATAGGGGAGAGAGAGGCAGATAAGAAGGAGAAATCTCCCAGTCTCCAGGCATTACAGGATTTGGAAGCCATAAGACAGCAATTCGAGAGTAAGGAGGTGGAGTTGCAGAAGGCATTAGAGGAATTAAGAATGCAAGGAGAAGTAATGGCGCAGCTGAAAGCAGAAGCGGAAGCTGCAGCTGTGGCGCAGTCAAAATTAAAAGCGGAAGCTATGCCGCTTCCGCATTCTAGCCCTACGGCGCCACCCTATGAGTGGCCCCCGCCTTACAGGCCAAGCTGCGCCAAAACGTGCCATTGTTCAGACTGCACGGCACAAAATTGGAGAGAGGTTCTTGGCCCAGGAAAAGGCTTTTTTCCCGTATTGGAAGATCAGAACCAGCAGAGGTATCATCAGCCGTTAGATTTTAAGTTGGTAAAGCAACTTAAAGAGGCAGTTAGCGCCTATGGACCCCAGGCAGCCTTTACTGTCTCCCTTGTGGAGTCACTGGGAGCGCTCTTCCTCACTCCTGAGGATTGGGCCAACCTGGCCAGAGCGGTTTTAAGTGGAGGGCAATATCTGGAATGGAAAATCCAAAATCAGGACAATTGTCAGGATACAGCACGGAGAAATGCAGCCGCAGGCAACCCACAATGGAATTTGGACATGCTAACGGGCACGGGGCTATACCTCGGGGCCCAAGTGGAATGACTAATAGCCCCACCTTATGTCAGTTGTATGTGAGTCGAGCATTGGAGCCCTTTAGGAAAGCATTCCCAAGCCTAGTTTGTTATCATTACATGGATGACACCTTAATCTGCGGGCCAGATGAGGGGTCCCTACCCCCGGCTCTAGTCTTCCTACAAAGACAATTGGCAGAATGGGGGTTAACTGTGTCCCCTGAAAAGATTCAGGCAGGAAACCTACAAAAATACCTTGGTATGCAACTCTCTGGCACGATAGTAAGACCTCAATTGGTACAAATCCGCAGGGATTGTCTGCACACATTGAATGATTTTCAAAAACTTCTGGGGGATATTAACTGGATCCGACCATATATAAAAATTACTACATCAGAATTGAAACCCTTATTTGAAATTCTGCCTGGAGATCCTAGGCTGGATTCCCCAAGAGCACTTACCCCGGCTGCCATCAAAGCATTACAATTGGTCGAAAACAGATTAGCCCTGACAGCAGCAGATAGATGTGATCCAGAAAAACCTGTAAATGCCATAGTTATCCCATCCCCTGGGTCACCCACAGGAGCCTTATGGCAAGGAGGACCCCTGCTATGGATCTACCTGCCCCATAATCTCAGCCGCGTCATCACCCCGTATGCTACGGCTGTAGCTATGGTGGCAAACAAAACACTCAAAGCTAGCATACAAGTCCTCGGGAGACTGCCCGATGCATGTATAATCCCTTATGACAAAACCCAAGTGAACATTCTGACACATGTAAATGATGATTGGGCCATTTTGACGGTCGCCTACCCTGTTACATTTGATAATCATTACCCCTCACACCCCCTAATTGAATTCTACAAAAATACACCTCTCATTTGGCCTAAATCCTGCCGATTGGAGCCACTGGTCGGGGCTCTCACAGTGTTTACAGATGGTGGTAAATTTGGAACTGGTGCCTACGTGGTGAAAGGAAAAGTAATTCCGGTTGTTGTGCCATCGACCTCAGCCCAAAGAACCGAATTGTTGGTAATTATGTGTGTTCTACAAAGATTTCAAAACCAGCCTATCAACGTTATTTCAGACAGTAAATATGCAGTTACAGCTACTAGATCTATTGAAACTGCTATTATCTCAGCCAGCCAATCAGAAATTTCCTCCTTACTGGCTGAATTACAAGACATTATACTCTCCCGTGGTGCCCCTTTTTATATCGGACATCTCAGAGCGCATTCAGACCTTCCGGGGCCTATGGCTGAGGAAAACCGAATGGCTGACGCGGCCGCGCGCTTCACTGTTTGTAACAATTTGTTTTCCTTTCTTTCCTTTTAGATGGCACATGCCTCCACTTTGGTGATCCTCTCCTAATTTTCTTGTATCTTCACCAGGCCAATAGTACCCAGCAGAGGGTTCTCTGTGTTCATTGAAAGAGAGTATGAGACCTAATGCATCTATTATTATTTAAAAGACTACAGGTATACTGTTTCCCAGGATAAATGTGTAGCAAGATATTTGAAGTCAGAAACCCATCTCTTTTAACTCTACTTTCCCAAACATCTAACACAAGCTATGAATGCTAAGAAAGTGTTTATTGATTGATTAGCATTGATCAGAGATCCTGGGATCTCATTTAACATTCAGGAAGTAGACAGAGGAGGGAGGCAGGCTAGATACATACTCACCCAAGGGTACGATACAGGGCAGCCGAAGGAAATGAGGTGGTGTTTGGTTCAATGTCCCCGAAAGGAAAATCACTCATAGGTTGGCTCCTTGTGACCCTGAAATATTGTTCACTGACAAACAAAATGTTTTAATTTCAATAAAGCCAAGGATGATTCTTTTAGATTAGGGTAAAGAAAGTTTTTTGTTTTTCTTTTATAAACCAATCACCTGTTGAAACTAAAAATTAATTTGGGGTTGCAAACAAGTAAAAATAACAGTTTAGTTGATTTTTTTTTTTTTTTTAAGATTTTATTTATTTATTTGTCAGGGATAGAGGGAGAGAGAGCGAGCGAGCATTGGCAGACAGAGAGGCAGGCAGAGGCAGAGGCAGAGGGAGAAGCAGGCTCCCTGCAAGCAAGGAGCCCGATGTGGGACTCGATCCCAGGACACTGGGATCATGACCTGAGCCGAAGGCAGCTGCTTAACCAACTGAGCCACCCAGGCGTCCCCAGTTTAGTTGATTTTTTAAGAGGGAAATACAAATACATATATACCATATGGTTCGTCAAAATAACATGCTATGGGTAGTTATGTCCCTGACAGAGAAGGGAGAGAGGAAAGAAAAGGGTAGCGGTGCCCGCGTGGCTCAGTGGGTGGAACGTGTGACCTTGATCTCAGGGATGTGAGTTGGAGTGTCACGCTGGGTGGAGAGATTATTTAAAAAATAAAATCTTAAAAAAGAAAAAAAAAAAAACCAAGAAAGAAAAACGTAAAGATAAGGAGGAAAGAGGAAAAGAGAAGGAGAAAAAAATGTAAAGACGGAAGAAAACAAGGAGGCACAAGGAAAAGGAGAAAGCGACCTCAGAAGATTGTAATAATAACTACAAATACAAGTTGTACGTTACTTCCTTTGGGAGAATTTTCACCTCCATCATTTGTTTCTCAAGATCGAGCATGCGTGCTTGTTCCCATTTTACAGAGGAGAAAATTCAGAGTCTGGGGCAACCTGGAGTGAGACCCCCTGCCTCCTTATTCTAGTTTTCTCTGCTCATCTTGTGCGTAATGGATGTACATGACACCTGTTCTGCAGTTTACTTGGTTGCAGTGTCTCTGAGTAAGTTGTCACCTGTTATTTCCGCTCTTTGAAATTCTGATTACAGTACCTCTGGTAGCGTGAAGCCACATTTTCTTATAGACGAAAACGGCTTGTCTGTTTTTATTTCCAAACTTTAGAGTTTATTTTTGAAATAAATGTTTACTTCCCCACGGGCTTCTGAATCTTATGCAGGTGTGTGAAGGAATGATTCCGGCGTTAGAAAATTGCTTTGGAACATTAGAGATATCTCTCAATTTACTAGCTATCACCTGTAGTCCCTTTGGCGTAGAAAACTGTCAGATTGCTTTATTTTATTCTTTCAGCGATCAAAGTTTTTTCATTACAGAAAATTTTAAAGTTTAAATTTATAATTAGTGTCTATTTGCTTTGACATGAAGGGTTTCTTTCCCCTTTTATTTAAAAAAAAAAAAAAAAGAAAAAAACGAAGCCAGAGGTCATTTTCTAGCTATTTAATAAGAATCTGGAATGGCCAACACCAATCAGAATAAGTGCTTACCCTGTCTGTAGACAGAGGCTAAAAATATCAGCTCTGTTCTAATCCCTACCGGGAATAAAACCAACAAGAGAACTTCAAACCCTGTACATTTTCCATTAAGAAAACCCTATAGGAATAAATGATATTAACCACACTATTAAGTACTTTTACTACTTCATTTGTCTTACTCTGGCAAGTGAACTTGAGAGGACGGAAGGAGAGAGAGACGTAGAGGAATGGTGGGAAGCAGGGCGGAGAGGCAGAGAAAGGGAACGCTGTGGTTCTGTCGCTTTCTGGCCTCTGTTTCAGCATTTCCAGAGGCCAGAATGTCTGCTGACCTTAAATTCTGTCAGAACTGCTGAGCCCTTATGAAAAATGCCCCCCTTTTAAATTTTGACTGTAACTTAGGTATAGAAATGTACAAATAAAAAAAAAAGAAATGTACAAATCATAACTGAACAGCCTGAGTTTTATGAAATAAACACACCTGTGTAACCACTGCTCAATCAACACAAAGAATATTATTCAGAAGTCCCTGTTTTACTTCCCTCCCACATGCTGTCCCCAATTTTTTTTTTATTTTATTTTTTTGCCAGAGGTAAGCATTATCCTGACTTCTAACATCATAGATCAGTTTTGCTTATTTTCAAATTTTATTTCAACGGAATCTTAGAGCATGAATTCTTCTATGTCATCTTCATTTGCTTAAAGCTATGTGTATGAGAATCATCTCTGTTGCTCTATATAGCAAATGTTCATTTATTTTTTTTAAGGTGTTTTTTGTTTGTTTTATGTTTTTTAATTTGAGAGAGACAGAGCACACGAACAAGGGGAGGAGCAGAAGGGGAATGTGAGGGAGTGGGAGAGAATCTCAAGCCGACACTTCCCTGAATGTGGAGCCAGACATGGCACTTGATCTCATGACCCTGAGATCATGACCTGAGCTGAAACCAAGAGTTGGTTACTTAACCGACTGAGCCATCCAGGCACCCCAAGTTTCATTCATTTTTAAAAGTTTTTTTTTTTTAAAGATTTTATTTATTTATTTGACAGAAAGAGAGAGATCACAAGTAGACAGAGAGGCAGGCAGAGAAAGAGGAGGAAGCAGGTTCCCCACTGAGCAGGGAGCCCAATGTGGGGCTTGATCCCAGGACCCTGAGATCATGACCTGAGCCGAAGGCAGGGGCTTTAACCTACTGAACCACCCAGGCGCCCCTCATTTTTAATTGCTATGTTGAATTCTATGGTATAAATCAACTGTGATAGGAAATTATTCATTCTACCGTTGATAGATATTTGAGTGGTTTCTGGATTGGGGCTCTTGAGAATAATGCTGCAATGAACATTCTCGAATGTGTCTTCGGTAAACATGTACACAGATTTCTGTTGGATATTTAAGAGTGCAGAAATAAAACATTCCCAGATTTTTCAGTGTTCAGGGTAAAAATCCTAGCTATAGCATAAAAATAGCATAAAAATATGCTATAAATTTAGAGACATTCTGCTTTCACTTCTCTCTCTGTCAAATAAATAAATAAAATCTTTAAAAAAAAAAAGAAAAAAAGAAAATCCATAAGATAAACAATAGAAATAGAATTAGGGGTAGAAATACCTTACCACCTTACTTTTTATTATGAATAAAGGAAGTATATGGGCAGCTCTACTCATTTAATATATACAAACCAAATTTCCCAGCTGGTTGTGATGCAGGCAGACCATGTCATAACCACTCACAAATGAGAATTTTAATCCTACTTCCCTTGGACAAATCTAGTTAAGACATGGACAGATAAGCAGAAGTATGGAGTGAGAGATTAATGTTTGTCCTTCCAAACTCTTAATACCTTGCTTTGGTTTGTGTCATTCTCCTAGCTTTTTAGCTCAATATCCCCTCACGAGTTCCTTTGTTCATGATGAAAAAAAGAAATACTTAGGCCTCTTAAGTTTAAGGGTTATATTGTTTAGACTATGAGGGAAAAAAAAAAAACCAACAAAACCGAGATAGATAGCAAAGATAGCAAAGAACCTGGAGATAGTACAAAGTTTCCTAAAAAGCCTAAAAAAGTTTATATATTCATTTTCCCTCGTGGGTATTTTTTTCTCATGCTAAGATGTTAATTAAAATTCCCATCAGAATTCCTGCGTCTGCGTTTCTGCCTGAGGTTGCAGAGTGCTTATTTGTTGGGTCCATCCCTAGCATCCATTTTACTTTTTATTCTTTTCTAAACGACTCTGAATTTCCCAACTGCACAGTTTGGGCAGGACTGACCCCTAGCCTGAAGCTCTCAAATACAGTGGGTGATCCCTGACTGCCTTAAGTCATTCAGCTCGTCTTAACACTTGGCAATAGCGATTGGTTTAGAGATGAAACTGGGATGCAATTAAGGCTAATGAGAGGTATTTGTTAGCCTCTTTTGGGAAAGAAACTTCCTTTTCATTCCGGGAGAGCAACAACAACAACAACAAAAAAACAAAAAAAAAAAAAAAAAAGAAAAGGACACATTCTCTTTCACTGGCTGGTCTTAAAGTAGGCAATTTCAGCACAGAGCTCTCCATTATCATTTGGCAACCATCGTACTGCCACAAGGGGCTCTTGTTAGGATGAATCCGACTTTGCATATAGGAGGACATTGGATTTTTGTGACATTGTTGAATTGGGGAATTATGGCATCAGAAGTTACCTGGATTGCCTGTGCACTTCTGAGTTCCATAGAATAATACATTCTGTTTATTACTTAATATAGTTGGAATTGAATTTTCTGCTTGCAGTCAGAAGCAGTCTCAGTAATTCTGATGGATCCAATCAAACATTCTCACAGCAGAAGGTGCCCTGCCCATAGCGTCCTGGTCCACTGTACCGTCCCCTGTAGCTTTGTAGACACCCTTCACAGGAATCTGCAATCCTTTGCCTAGGGGCTTTCTTTAGTTCAGGATCATGCTTAATGACTTAGTCACATAAAAACAGGCCAAGTTAATTTAATTTAACAGTATACTATTTAACCCAATGCAGCTAAATACTATAATCTAAACATGTAATCAATATGACAATTATTAGTGATATATTTTGCATTCTTTTTTATACTAAATTTTTCAAATCCAGAGTATATCTTATGTTTATAGCATGTCTCAGTTTGGACTAGTCACTTTTTAAGGGCTCAACAGTTAACATGTGGCTCTAGAGTCTGAAAATAATTTCCTTTTGGCCATTTTTTTAAAAAACGAAAAGAAAATCCACAGGTAATATTTTGATTATTTTTGATAAATAAGGCTCTAGCTTTCTCTTAAATCTGTGTCACAGCAAGATTTTGGATTTTTACTGACAGTTGCAATTATCGTGAACATTTATTATGTGATATTGTCATTTCATGTTGGATACTAAATAAGTTTTATGAGACTATTCTTTTCACCAGCCTTATTTTAGATAATTGATATATGAACATTCTTATGATTCAGTATCTATTTACTGCTTTCCAAGAAAACTTGTAACAGTACAGGAGTATATCAGTTTTACACACCTTCGATAAAGGTAAATTTAAAATTAGAATTTCTTTTGCTAATGTAGTAAGTAAGTGATGAGATCTCAAGTTTGCTGAGCTCTGTATGTCTTTTATTATTGTCTAGGATAAGATCATTTCATGTTTTGTTAACAGCTTTTATAATCTATTTTTTTCAGTCAGTGGAGAAGGCATTCAGTATTTTTTTTTTAATCATTTGGAATTGTATCTACACAACTGACAAGAATCTTGTTTATGTTTGAATATATATTTTCTATGTTTTTAAAACATGTATTAGAGAAAGAGGAAATTTATTTACATACATTTCATTAACTCGTTAGGTATAAAAGGAAAGGTTTCATTTACCTGGAAAACCATCCATGGAATTAGGCAGATTTTCCAGAGTTGTGTTTATACTATGGAAACCAAAAAAACAAATCCATAGTATCTAGATTTCCAAATGGCAATTTGGATCAAGACAGGGTTTATTAAATTGGCTTTAAATTCAAGAAAGCAGAAAAAAAATCCATTTGGTGGCTACATCTATACAAATGAAATTATATAAAAACAAGTGAAAATCAGATCATTTCCTTGAAATCCAATATGGTGCAGAAAAATGATCGAGAACGCCCTACTTGCTATGATCTCATTCCAATAATGTTAGACATAATTAATGGTATAAATAAAAAAGATGGCGGAATGAAAAAAACCAGTTTTCATATGGGTGAATAAATCAGAATTTCCGCAATTCTTGTCCACATTTCTTCTGAAAGGAATTCACAAGCACGTTAGAGCATTACAATTTGGCTTCATAGTACTATCGTCTAATTAACCAAAAAAATCCTACCTCTGTCCTTTCTCTTCAATCTGTACCATGTTTCTCTTGTGTTGTCTGTGAAACAGGCTGACCCAGTAAGAAAGTTAGAAAAATTACTCATAGACTTACAAACCCTACCCCCCAAGGCCCACTTTTCTTTCTTTTCTTTTCTTTTTTTTTTAAGATTTTATTTATTTATTTGTCAGAGCGAGCACATAGCAGGCAGAGGGAGAAGGAGGCTCCCCACTGAGCAGGGAGCCTGATGTGGGACTCAGTCCCAGGACACTGGGATCACAATCTGAGCTGAAGGCTGACACTTAACTGACTGAGCCACCCAGGTATCTCCCAAAACGCACTTCTAGTAACAACATAATTACTTTTAAGATATAGTAAATACAAACATGTCTAAATGCACATATTATTATTTGATATGATAAGTTAAATTTTGACTTACGGTGTCTTTTTTAAAAAATTATTTTCACTAACTCACATGCATTTAACATAAAATTTTGGAATGCTAGTGGAGTGTTCTGGCTAGCCTAATTCTAGAAGTCAAGTCCCAGAATGGCATTGTTTGGCCTTTCTCCAGGAGAACAACAGTGCTGAAGACTGAAACATCAGCATTGTGTGGGAATTTTGATGAAGTCCTATTTTCCTAATAGTCTATTGTTTTGAAGAACAGAAAGGAAAATATGTATGATTTGCTTAGGCAGAACATTTGATAAGCATACTTTGGAAAATGATCTCTATGTTTCATGGTTGGTGGCTTGTCTGGCAAACTGATCAATGGTATGCTTACAAAATTTTTTTTTGTCGTCAGAACCCTTTAATCAACCCACAGCTATGTACTTGCTCCCTTCTGAAAAGATTTCCCTGTTTTCAGTGGTTCTTGTCATCACTGTCACCATAAAGTTTCAGCATCTTGTCTTCACCTTCCTCTAAATTATGGATGGTGGCAGCTGCCACATTATTTTCTTGAGGAAGATGCTTTATAGTTGCCCATTAACTCCATTTTCGGTGCTGCTGATAATGACAGATGCTTCCTTTTCTTTTCAATGTCACCCAAATTCTAACTCTCTTGGCATTTTCATTGTTCAGTTAAACCCAAATTTATAAGATAACAAAAATCAATGATCATTACTAGTGCACGTGGCTGGGACACGGACACGTAGCTGACTACCTGTGCCACTTCTGGTCTGGTTTGTCTACCCAATGAGTTTTGGCACAAAATTGGAAAAAAAATCAAGTTTTGGTGGTTTTCAGAATAGTGGACAGAGGATTGTGTATCTGCATACAGAGACTGTTACCTCTGATCATTTTATTCTTATTCTCAAGAGAAATCCAAAACAAAATCATCTTTGTTCAGAGGAAATAAGGAAAACAGGATCGGAAACACCTTTGAGCCATCCATCCTATGTAAATTTTTGGTGCCTTTAGTTTCATTCAATGTACATCTCACTGGGCCCTCGGGCTATATCATAGGCAAATATGTAGGTCCAGCCCTTGGGTCGCTCGGGCCCTAGTGCGGGAGGGGAAGGAAAAAAGATCTAAGAGTTATAGGGCTATGAAGAGAGAACAGACTTCCAGTCCTGACCGGAAGCGGGCATGAAGAGCATGAACAGCTATAGCGCGGCAAAAGATACTCAAAGCAACTGTTTTCTGCAATTTGACAACAGAAGTGCAGGTGTGACTGTGGAGAGAAAGCAAGCACACAAAGTCAGCTTTCTCTCTGGGGCTCCTCCCAAACTGGGACTTAAGGAAATGACGCCCCAGCAGAGCACAGTGGCTTTGCGAGGCTGTTGAATGGTTTGATGGCTGGGGCTGGGCTCTGTGGGCAGGTATGGGAGATGAGCGGACTCCTTCTGTCTTTGGTAACTGGGCTACAATAGGAGCTGATACACGCTTCCCTCCCAGTTAGACCTTGTGTGTTCATGCCTCCCGAAATGCTTAGGATGTGTCCTTCACATGGGCCTGCATTAAATATTATAAATTCCTTGGGATGTTTCACAGGTTCCTGTGGCTAGACCCTAAACAAATCAGAAATTGTCATATTTAAGGACTGCCCTGTGAAATTTCTTGTGATCATTGATTTTATCCCAAGTAAATGCATTTCTGGTGGGAGAAAAAGGTGGGCTCAGTTTAAAATTACTGAGAGCATAATGATTTGAGGAATGAAAAAATTTCACGACATCAAAACGGATTTTTGAAGGTTTCTGTTGAAATATGTAATTTTGATAAAAGCTTTAAAAAGCTCAGTAAATTAAACTCAAAGCTACCCAATACTGAAATAATGAAAAATAATTTTTATCTCCATTATTACTCTTTGGCACAGCAGTCTTTCTCAGCATCTCATTCATCCATGTACTATTTTATAGAAATTCACAAGACCATTTCCCAGATAGCAAATTATACTGCTCAGAAATCAATTACATTTCAGGACAACACTAACACTACACATCTTTTTATTAGGAAATAAAACCACAGGATATGGATAGCAATAAAACTGGAATTATTTTACTGGCAAAGTCCATAAAAGTATCCAATAATTTCAAAATCAAAGAGAAAAACAAATCTAAGATCTGCTACTGAACAATATGAGCTGTATTATTTCCCCCAAGTTCACATTAGTGTCCTTTGTCCACTTCTGATATATTGTACACACTTAAAAAAAAAACAACATGTATTGCTTACTCCCCAGTTATGGAATGCTGGAAAACTCTTTTGCATTATGTTACAGTTGGTATTTTAATTCTACTCCTTCTTAATTGATTAACGAGGGAGGAGTGGAGGAAGCAATGTTAGAGAAAATTTCATTAGGTGTAAATTGCAAGACATTTGTTTGAATGAACATAATATCTCAGCTCTATTCTGATGGGTCTTGGGGGAATGCTTTAAGTATTACTGTAAGTACCAGACCAAGCACTGAACAATTTAATGGTGCCGTTAGAGCATGGCCTTGTGTCTGGTTTTTGCTTCAAAATGTTCTTAGGGAAAGCTTCACTGCCTGAGAACAGGGAACAAAAGAATTCTTCCAAGCTTATGTGCAACCAACAAATATTTCAGATGGGAGTTATTTAAGGTAAACTAACAAAAAGTTTCTTTTTGAAGCTTAAGCCATTCTAATTTACCTCTTCGATAAAAAAAGAAAACCTAGAGATCTCAAAGCCCTATCTGACAAGCAAGATAAGATTCCCCCAAAAGACCTGTGACAGTATTTGCAATGATCCTAGATTTTTCTCAATTAGTTTTCACCACCACAAATTTCTGACATCATTTGTATAACAAATGATGACTTTCTTTAAGTTTCAGGATATTTAAAAAAATAGAGGATTAAGAATAATACATTGGGGCACCTGGGTGGCTCAGTGGGTTAAAGCCTCTGCCTTCAGCTCAGGTCATGATCCCAGGGTCCTGGGATCAAGACCCGCATCGTGCTCTCTGCTGAGGGGAGAACCTACTTCCCTTCCTCTCTCTCTGCCTGCCTCTCTGCTTAATTGTGATCTCTGTCTGTCAAATAAATAAATAAAATCTTAAAAAATAAAAAAGAATAGTACACAATTACTCCTCCCCCCGAAACTGACAAATGTTAACGTTTTATCACAAATTTCTTTTAGTATTTTTTTCTTAGGTAAAACATTAGGGATTTAACTAAGCCACTCATAATTCTGAACTTGGGTGTAAATTCTATGATGTTTGCTCTACCATTCCTTAAAAACAAACAAGCAAAATACATACATAAACATATACTCCATATTGTGTTTTATGTGTCTAAGTCTGTGTGTGTATATATATGCATATATATGTATCCTATTCTGTATTTGCCTTCTATAATCTGCCATTATGCTGCTCTCAAACTATATTAATATATATATATATATAGTTTACTCTTTTTAATTGCTACAAAGTATTTTATCACAAGGATACTGCTATTTGTTCAATCTCACGTTTACCTACAATTACATTAATCTCCCCCTTGTTATTAAAAATACACCACAAAAGACATCTTTGAATGTGTTTCCTTGTGCGAATATATAAGCTTTTTGGGGGTGGAGGTGGGGGCGAGGATTCTGTGGGAAGAGGTTGTATGTCCAGAAACGAGATGGCACGGCTCAAAGTTATGAGTGTTGCCAATGTCCTTACAGTCTGCTTATTTATCCTCTGAAGGGTCCCTGCTAGATTTTACTCCCTCCTGCAGTGTATGAGAATTTCTTTTCCTCATATCTTCACTAGCACTTTACACGAGGAGACTTTATTTATGTTTGACTTGAGGGAAGAAGAATGGTATCTTAGGTTCCTGTCAGTGGTTCCTTGATTATTGCTGAGGTTGAGCAACTTTTTGAATTTACTTTCCATTAGTATTCCCTCTTCTACCCATTGTCTTTTTCTAACATTTCCTATTTTAACCATTTTACTATCTTTTCATATTCTGGATAATACTTTTTCTGGTATTTCCTTGATTTTTATTACTGTTTATAGCTCCTTAAGCCTTACAGAAATTTCGAATTGTGATAGAGAAAAACTCATCAAAATTTTGCTTTATGTTTTTGATGGGTGTGTCTTTATTATCTTCTCTACCCCAAGGTTCACAACCCCTCTTGGTTTCATTTCTAAAAAAGTTGTTTGGGTTTGCATACACCTTTATTTTTTCCGTGTTTAATTTTAGGAGAACATTTATTGAAATGAAATTGAATTTATGGATTAATTAGAAGAGAATAAATGTATTTAGTATGTTCTCCTGGCAAACATGGCATATGTCTTCATATGTTCATAATTGTTGTCTTTCTTTTAGCAAAGTTATATAATTTTTCCACAAAGGCCTTATTCACAGAATCTCTGCTGAGCTCAGAGCCCCATCCTCATCTCCAGGAGCTGTTTACAGCCAGGCCTCAAGGACATTTGCTCTGTGTATGCACATCACGGGACTGGGTTAAGGACAAAATGGAACCTTCTAGTGATGTCCAAGACTTCTGCTCTCCTGTTCCCCTGCCCACAAATTCCAGCTCCCTCAAAACCCAACTTCCAATTGGTTTTCATAGTCCAACAAGCCATTGCATCCTGTTTGGTTTCATGTGCTCTGTCACAGTTTGGAAAATAGGGCTTAGTTTGTTATTTCTCTCTTTCAAGGACGACTCCATTCACATCTGTTATCCAATTCTTGGAACCACTTGCTTTATCCAGCATTTGTCCAGTGTTAGAATTTCATAAAGTGATAGGGCAAGACCCATATTTATTTTCACTTCCTGTCCCTAAATTGCCATAATTCTCTTATTTCATTTTTTCTCACTTTATTGTATTGATTATTATTTCCCGAAGAACACTGACTAAGTAATAGGAGGATTTACTGTCCTGTTTCCAGCAGTAATAACATTTTCTAAAGTTTCATCAGTAAGTGTGAAATTTGTTTTAGGTTTTGGCCAGATTCACCTTATTATGTAAATAACTCTCCTTACATTCATATTTTATTAAGCATTTAAAAAACAATAAATGATTACTGATTTCTTCAAATACTTTTTCTCTGTTTAGATGACTATTTAAGAGATAGAGATCCTGTTTAGAGATCCTTTCATCTCTAATATGTTAGAAACATTAACAGTTTTTAATGTCAAAACATCTTTGTATTCCTGGGAAAAATTCTACTTCATCATGACATCCTTTTTTATGTACCTTTGGATTTAATTTACTGGTATTTTGTAAAGAAATTTTACTATGAAAATATAAATAAAATAGGTTATAGTTTTCTTCCCCAGTAATGGTTTTCTTTGGAGTATCATGTTAATAATTGATTCTTAAGATGCATTGGATAGCTTTCCTTTGTTTTTTACTCTCTGAAGTTTTTAAATGACAGAGATTTGATATAGCACTTGGCCACCAACTGAACAAGGCAGAAATATTTAGTAGTTCTGTGGCCTGTGAATTTCTATTACCTTACATCTATTACCTTACATTGCATTTCTGCAATGTCTTTTTTATACTTTCTTTAAAATAATAATTTGGTTACTTAAAAATTTCAGATTCAAAATCACTTAACTTTAGTACTTTGAAAATGTTTCTCCCCTACAGTCTGGTGTCTGTTTTCATTGATATGGTTATCTACTTGTCTGATTTTAGTTTTTTGATAGAAAAATTGTTCTCTTGTCTCCAGTGGCTTTAAATAGTTTTGATTCTATCTCTGATGATCTGACTTTCCCTACATGTATCTGGGTATAGATTTAAAAATTTAATTTAGCTCTGTTTGGACCAAGGGCTTATCTCTTGACTAATTTCCAGAAAACTGCCAGCCATTGTTGTATTATATATCTTCTCTCACACGGTCTCTCCTCTTTTACTGGAACTTCCCTTACACAGACGCTGGAGTTTCTCATTCTCATTGTTCTCTAAGCCTTTCAAGTTTATTTCTTTGTGCTATATTGAGGGAGATGTACTTTGTCTTTCCAATGTACTAATTCTCTTTTCAACTGTATCTATTCTACTATTACTAGTATACTACGTATTTTGTTTTTATTTCAGTGACTTCATGTTTCAAACCCAGGATTCCTATCTTGGCTCTTTTACATTTTTTCCTTTCCTTGTTTTGTAACTGTTTGTTTCTGCTGAAAGGTACTCTTCTGCATGGTGTCTGTTTACACTCTTTAATAATCCTGTTGTAAAGTTTTTCTTTTCCAGTTTGTTTTATTCTATTTGAGCACCTTCTTATGAGTTATCCCATTCGTAATTTTTTTTTTTTTTTTTTTGCCTTGTCTAATTAGTCTTTGTATTTCTTCACATGTTTTGTAATCCTTACCCATACTCATCACCTGAAAGTATCATCTTTAGCGGTTCACAGGTAGGGACAGCCATGAAGTTGCACTAAGGTACTGACTCATGTAGTTTTCCCCCTTTAAGTCAATTTTACATTACTGTTTTGGGAGGATGTATTCTATGTGGAGAGCCCGAATTCAGACCATATAAGCATATGTAGCACAAACTTGGCATTTCAATCTGTCTTTCATGTTAACTGTTTTTTTTTGTTTGTTTGTTTGTTTTTCCTTTTCCCCAGGACCTGAGGCTACTGGCTCATTCATGACCATAATCCCAGGATAGTGAGGAGATATTCAGGTTTATATTCAGAGAAGGACAATATGTTCCTGGATATTGGCTTTCTAAGTGAAAACATGCATAAAATCTGAACCTGTAAGACCTATATCCAGGTCTCTCTTTGCTGTTGTCCTCACCTCTTTGGTGTCTCCCTCAGATAACCCCAAGTATGATTTATTCCTAACTGCCTGACCCTGTAACCTGACCCAGTAGGTTTTCAAATGGTTCTTGCCTTAATTAAGTTGCTTTGTTGTTGTTGTTGTTGTTTTTAAAGATTTTATTTATTTATTTGTCAGAGAGAGAGCGAGCGAGAGTGAACACAGGCAGACAGTGTGGCAGGCAGAGTCAGAGGGAGAAGCAGGCTCCCTGCGGAGCAAGGAGCCTGATGTGGGACTCAATCCCATGACGCTGGGATGATGACCCAAGCTGAAGGCAGCTGCTTAACCAACTGAGCCACCCAGGTGTCCCAAGTTGCTTTGTTTTAAAGATTGCTTTATCATTTTATCTGATGACAAGGAAATATATAATCATTAAAAATTTGAGATGCAGAGAAAAATAAAGAAAGAAAAATGAACATGCCTTTGAATCCCATTTTCCTAAGATAACATTTTCGGGTGTGTATTTCAATCTAGTAATTTATTCAACAATAGCTATTGTGTGCCTCCTATTTGCCAACATTGGTCTAGAAGCAGGCTATATCAAACTGCCCAAATATTCCAATTTTTAATGTATATATATCTTTTTTTTTATTTTGAACAAATTCTTTTTCTTTCTTCAAAGGGAACAAGCTGCAAGGCATCCAACTAGAAGAGTTTGATGTAATTTATAGGTACTGATGAGGCACACATTGTTCCCATTGGTGATATTCTCTTAAGCATAATGACATTTGGCTTATAAATGTCATCTGCATCATATTTTAATAGCCAATCACAGAACTACATGTTTTTGTTTTGTCATTTCTTTATAAAACTACAGGGTGCAATCAATATTTTTCTGCAACTAATTGTACTTTTAGTTTTCCATTTATACTCTTTTAAAAATTGCTGCTTTAATAATCCCATATGGAACATCATTCCATTGTTGAGCTTATTATGCCATTTCTTTATCACTAATAAGCTCAACTGCAGCCCACTGGTTTTGTGTAATTTATAGATTCATTACACATAATTATTCTCTTTCCTGTAGTACATGTGGCACTTAAATGTGTTATATTATTAGTTTGACTAAACATCATAGAGTAAATCTTATTAGTGCCTTATATGTTATTTCTAGGGAGAAGAAATTAATGTAAGGAGTTCATGGCATAATTAAGTTTGTTTTGTTCTACTTAAATTATGGTTTTAAATATTCAAGAGTTCAGAGGACAAAGATTTTTTTAGGAAATCAATCTCATTAAAATCACTCGGATAGAGTCTAAACATATAGATGGCCTCTATGGAAGCATCTTTTCTATAGAGAGGAAGTATTCACAAAGAAGATGGGTGACAATTAAAACAAGAACTTGGTTTCCAAGAATTCTTTGGTGGTTACCTTCTTTAAAAGATACCTGCAAGTGACACTTGGATATGTTTTTAAAAACTAAATAAAACAAGTGGAGTTAATGTTTCTCCCCAAAGTTATGACTGTCAGAAGTTTGGTATATATGTTTCCAGACTATCTTCTAGGCATTGAATGTGTGTATGTACAAAATATTTTTGAACTTCTTCTATATTGGTACATATTTATTCACCAATTTAAACAATGATCAGGAGTTAGTAATTTTTTTTTTCCTGTTTACTTCAGAAAGAAAAAGATAGTAAGAAGAAATCAGAAGAAAGCTAGTTCCCCATGACCCAAACATCCAGATATCATTCCCCTGAGATTAGGGAAAGTAGATACTATTCTAGCATAGGTGGTTAGCTTTCTTGTAAGTAAGAGTGGCCACATGATAGAATTCTGGCCAGGTAGGGATACAGTCAAGTGGATGTTTGTAGGTGTCCAACTTCATGTTGTCTTGAAAGGCATGTGAGGACTGCAGTGCAGTCCAAGGAGATGGACACGCCAAAGGCCAGGAAGACCATGGAGGTATCATAGCTGCTATCACAGAGCCACTGGACCAAGAACAGTGTCCACCTCATATTGTCTTTTAAATAGACCCCTAGTTGATAACAATAGATCCCGGCAGCTCAAAGCATTCCTGGCTGCAAAGAAGTGAGCTCCTGGAGGTGGAGTTTCCAGAGTCGAAGACCTATGAGAGTCTGCAGCCCTAGGGGGAGAGACATCCCTCGCTGGCCCAGGGACACCACCTCGCTACTGTGGTGGATCAGTGCCTCCAGCTCCTGGGGCCCATCCTGTTGACTGACAGCCTTCTGGGGTAGCAGGAGAGGGGAGTAGTAACAACAGTCAGGCAGGCTCCACTGTCACAGACATGGCCATCTCTGTCTTTTCAGAGAGAAATGCTGAGGATAACCCCTGATTTCTGGGGCTCTAATACTTCAGATAATGTCTCAGGTACCTTCTGGTACAGTGAGGTACAAAATATACTGGTCCATCTCTCTCTCTCTCTCTCTCTCTCTCTATATATATATATATATATATATATATATACACACATATACATACACACACACACATATATATACATACATACATATATATGTGTATATATATATAATTTTTTTTAAAAATTCAGGATCATGTCTGAACTGGGGGATATAGTTTTCTCTGAGACTTCAAGATAAAACAGGTTTTGAAATCAGGAGTCAGATTTATCCCTTTGCTTTTTTTATTTAAAAAACAGGTTTTGAGAACTGACCATATATACATTTAGCTCCTTACTCTGATTAAAAAAAAAAAAAAAATTTAACTAATGACTTCTCCCAAACTCAGTTTTCTTACATATACAATGATGACAAAGACATCTACTCTTCCTTCTTCATGAAGTTGTGCTCATCAAACAGTGTAATGTGTATTGGAGGTTTTGAAAACACAACGTGTGATGCAGTGGATTGCACATGGCTGTGAAAGGAGAGAGATTTTTCCAGCACTACCTGCCTCCGGGGGTGATAGCCAATGAGATAAGATATGCACATGTGGTTTGATAACTGCAGAGGACTGTGTGAATGTGAAACACTGTATTGCTCAGAAAGCTGGTCATTTAAGAGATGTTTGAGGTAGAATATCTTGCTACCACAATGCAGTCCTTGAGCATGAAAAAATACTTTCTTCCATAACTGTGTGAGGAAGGGTGAGGGGCATTATGTAGCATTTACTATGTGTCTAGTTCCATGGTAAGTGAGTTTATTTACATTATGTGACCTCCTTTTTTAAAAATAATTTGCGGGGCACCTGGGTGGCTCAGTGGGTTAAAGCCTCTGCCTTCAGCTCAGGCTGTGATCCCAGGGTCCTGGGATCAAGCCCCACATCAGGCTCTATGCTCAGCGGGGAGCCTGCTTCCCTTCCTCTCTCTCTGCCTGCCTCTCTGTCTACATGTGATCTCTGTCAAGTAAATGAATAAAATCTTAAAAAATAAAAATAAAAAATAAAAATTTAAAAAATTTTGCTCATTTAAGAGGGACTGCCAGCTCCTGAGTGGGGGGAGGGGCAGAGGGTGAAACTCTTCCAGCCGACTCCCTGCTGAACATAGAGCTGGAAGAGGGGTTCAAATCCCGGAAGCCACGATCATGATCTGAGCCGAAACCAAGAGCTGAGCGCTTAACCCACTGAGCCACCCAGGCACTCCTGCATTATGTGATTTCATACCAACTTCTCCATGAAATAAGAATCATCTCCATTTTATAAGGATGCAACATTATATTGTTTGCTCAAGAGAGAAAGAAATGCTTGCTTACTCTAAAGCCACTGATGTTTCCATTGTACTTAAGTAGTGGCTGCTTTGTGCTGGAGGTGATGGAAGAGACAGGTTGCTGAAGGTGGTAAGTGTGCGATTAATGCTAACCCCGACTGGCTGTCTTCTGGATCTGACGGCATCCAGATCTGACTGATCCAGCTCTGACTGGATCAATCACTTCCTCTCCATGTATTTCTCTTCACTGAAAACTGAGGTTTTGAAACCAGACCTTTTTTTACTAAGGAAATTTTCAACTCCCAAATTAGGATGAGGATAATACCCTGGAGGACTAGAGTACCATAAGGGAAAGAAATTGGATGCCAGAATGATCTCATGAAACAAAGCCGTTCTCCCACCGCCTCAGGTCCCCTGAAATGGTATATGAAAGAGAAATAAACTTCTCTCTTATTTAGGCCATTGTATTCTGGGGCCTCCTTATTACCGAAGCTGAACCTTTTCCTTAAATAATAGAGCTGTCCCAAATCACAGAACAGTAACTTAGGCTAGGAAGTAAGTTTATTCATTTTAATGGAGACACAGCAGTTCCTAGCAGACCAGAATTCTCACGTTAAAGATCAGCACATAACCAAGGAAAAACTCACTCACTTCGCATATCACGGAAATGAGATTTCGGTTCTCTTGATTATAAACATGACAGCACATATAATTAAAGAATTAAAGAATATTGAAGCTTGAAAGGATTTGAGAGATAGAGGGAGAAAATGGAAGCCCAGATAATTTAAGTAATCTCTCCAGAGTCACATTATTAATTAGGTGAAGATCAGGGGCTAGCTCTGACTAGTACTGTTTCTACTCCCTGTCCTGGGTTTTTTTTTGTTGTTTTTAGGGAATCTTTTAAATTAATCTCCATTGTGATAATCACAGGATGTTACATTTGCTATTATTTTAGTGAAAGATATCTTTATTTATGATGCAAACTGCTTCATCTCCAAAGGTACTATATTTTGAAAAATTTATCAAGATATGACATTTTGCTGATTGATAGTGACATATTAGCTATGCCAATTTAATTCAAGATGTGCTAGAGAAGGCAGAGTCTAGGAACCCCAAAGGCAAATCTGCAAGTTAATTCCTAAACAGTATCACCTGTTTTGCAGAGAAGTGATAATATTATTTAGTACCATGTGTCATTTCTAAATATAGATAATGATATACGGAAGTTCAATATTTTGAGCAGTGGCAATTTCACTGGAAAAATGGTGTAGTCATCTTATCTCTCCATCAGAGCAGGAGTCGCTCATGATGCCTGAAAGTATGCTGGCCCACAAAAGTTCATCACCAAGATATTAGTATGCTTTCAAAACTGAAATGGAAATAGTCACGTGAAGTGTTAACATTTTTATCTTTATTTTTTCTAATTTAGTTATGGGGCCCTTATTGCTCCTAAAAATTTATTTATTTTTTTAAAGATTCTTTTATTTTTAAGTAAGCATAACACCTAACCTGGGGCTGGAACTTACAACCCTGAGATCAAGAACTGCATGCTCTAACAACAGAGCCAGTCAGGCAGCCCCCCAAAATGTAGTTTTAAAAAACAAAACTCCGGGGCGCCTGGGTGGCTCAGTGGGTTAAGCCGCTGCCTTCGGCTCAGGTCATGATCTCAGGGTCCTGGGATCGAGTCCCGCATCGGGCTCTCTGCTCAGCAGGGAGCCTGCTTCCTCCTCTCTCTCTCTGCCTACTTGTAATCTCTCTCTGTCAAATAAATAAATAAAATCTTAAAAAAAAAAAAAACTCCAAAGTGCAAAATATCTTTATCGAATTGGGAAAAAAAAAAACATTTTATACTGAGAATACATGAAAACATTTTATACTGAGAGTAAAAAACTTTAAGCTTTTTTTTCTCTCTAGGTTACTCCATCCTATTACCAGATCACATACTAGTACACCAGCATACATGCTAAAACTGACCAGTATGACTTGTGATATTAATCTTGCCATCATATACCATTCAGGTCTGCTTTCAGCTTTTAGGTCTGAGCTAGATGACAGACAACTGATTCCAAACTCCATATTTAGACATTCATTAGCATATTTGAAAAGTAAATTCTCCCAGAATATACAAAATATAGAAGAATTCCAGGTTTGGGGGAAAATCGCTGCTTTTCTGCAGGGGATTTTCACTGTATAAAACAGAGCATGAGTTCTCCTATAAACTAGTCCAGGTCTATAAATTTCAGGTATTTATGGGAGGATGCAACCCAATTAGATTTGAGTCTCTAAGTTTAAATTATGTCTAAATCTTGAGATCTGAGAGCTCTCAAACTGAGTGGCCCATTTTTCCAGCCCATCTCCTCCTCACCTAAGTGAGCCAGATACTCTGATTTACTGTGTGGGGCTGGACTTGGGAATTGGTAGTTTTGAAAACTTCCCAATGTTTCTACCATGAAGTCAATATTGAGAACCACTTAATTAGACAACAGCAAATGTCAGCAGGTAACTTTTTTCAGGTCAGACACTTTTTAAGGGGAAGCTGCTATGTTAAAAGCCATTCCTTGCTGGGAGTCGATATTTTGTTTTGCATGTTTTACACTGTTATTCCATTCTGTTTACTGAGCTCTTATTATATGTCAAGATTTTATTTACATTATCTTGTTAAATCCTCACAAAACATCACTTTATAAATGTGGAAACTGGGGCTTAGGGAAATTAACTAATTTGATCAGAGTAACAAAGTAAGTGGTCGTGATAATAGTCGAACACATGTGTTTTCTGGTCCTAATCTCTATATTATTGATCACCATGTTTATTTCTGCCATGATTAGTATCAAAAGTAGACGGAAAAGAATAGAATGGAATTAGATATTTATTCATTTGCTTTCTAATCTGTGCTGCAGAATGATGCTGGAGCACCTCTAGGCCATGCCCAAGTAGCTCAGCTGTATGTTACTGAAAGGGATATGGAAACCAGGCACATTCTTGAGGTCTGTATTTTAAACTGAATATAGAAAGAGCTACTTTGGCTTAACATACTTATAATTTTGTCCTGATCGTTGATCTCTTAACACACGTTTTTAATAGAACTTTCTGTGTTGCACCACAGGAAGTGGCTCTGGAAACGCCAGGGTAGCTTATTAAAGGAACGTCTTTGAGACATGAAAAGTCAGACCTTGAGGAAACTGCGAGGTCATCCCAGGTCAAGTCCTTCACCTTGCAGGGAAAGATAATGAAGCTCAGTGTGGGGAAGGCAGTTACCTGTGTTACGAAGCTCTCGAGTGGCCAAGCTGAGAAGTGAACACTGTCCTCTGTTTCGGGCTTCTTCCCACCACAGCCCCAGCTGTCTTGGTTCGGCAGAAGAGAGGAAGAGCCCTGAGCAGGATGTGACAGCTAGAGACAGAAGTCCCAAGTCCTTGGAAGGTTGCACCGAAGGCAGAGTTGCTGCTGGGTTGGAGCTAAGTCAAAAAGTAGGATAGATTCTGAGTAGTAAATTTATTCCATTTGCTGGGGGCGAGAGACAATTCTCCAAACAAGGCACTTATGAGGATTTTCTTTTTGCTAGTGTGGTATTTTCCTAGGACTTGTGAAAGTACAAAATTACATCATTGGATCCTATCTTTTAGGGCATAATTTCTAATATTTTTTCTAAAGCATCTTAGATTTTGAGGGTTTCCTTTTTTTAAAAAAAATATCAATGTTTGCTTATTAAACAGACAAAAATTTTAGGCCATTCAATGGTTTTTCTAATAGCATCCTTACTATGCAGATTGGTTTTCAAGATTCCTTGAAGTCTGGCATACACCTACTTTTTCCACTACATCTCCATGTATTTCCCTAAATAAAACCTATGATAAAGCCAAACAGGTTGCCCTTTGACTTTTGATCGTGTCTTATATTTTCCTTATTTCATTAACTATCTCAGAAGGTTCCTATTCTCTGACCCATGCTTTACACCCATTAAAATCTTATTCATCATGTAAGGCTCAGATCAGAAAACATTTCCCGCTGTCCCTAGCCAACAGTATTTGCTCTGAAATCTAAAACTTTTAATTGAATTTTCCAGCACTTTTACATATAATTGGATGGGCTTGTCTGCCCTACCCTGTGTCAAAATAACCGTGGTGTCAGATGTTGCCCTGAAGTTTGTGAGAACCTGATGTTCTCCCTGGTTGTGACCCTAAGAAGGGTTGGTTTCCTATTACTACAGATATGTTAAATGTATATTTTACCATCATGGATGAATTTTCAGAATTTCCTGGAGCTAACTATAATTAAATTACTTAATCACTTTTTATACAGCAAGGGTAAAAGTCATTAAAAATTTTCTTCTGTTCTATTTTTATTTTAATGAAAGTATGTTGAAAACAATTTTCTGCATAAATTTTACAACAAAGATTAAATCCATCCATTAGTCCAATACTAGAGATTAAAATTTCCACTACTGTCATTTTCTTTTGTGTCTACTATTTTCCGTGTACAAAAGGTACCCAATTTTCTTGAGCCAAATTTTGAGATCTATTTTTGCAAGAAATGTTTGATATTTCCAACAGCTTGTAGTCATTAATAAATATTAAGTGCATAACTTTAGTCATCTGTTTTATTCTATAGTGAGTATTGCTACTAGAAAGATTCATTATGAATCAGATGTAAGATTAATACCTACTATTTAGTTCTTGACAGAAAGAACAAAGAATTAATAGGTCAAAGGTATAGAATATGAGGCATATGGTGATGAAATTTTGGGGTCAAACTATCCTGCTTTATATAAGGCTGAAACTATAAAACCCCTAGAAGAAAACAAAGGGGGAAAACTCCCTGACATGGGTCTTGGCATGGAGTTTTTGGATTCGACACCAAAAGTGAAAACAAAAGCAAAAATCAACAAGTGAGACTGTTATCAAACTAACTTCTGCACAGTAAGTCAAACTGTCAATCAAATGGAAAGGCAACATACTAAATGGGAGAAAGTATTTGCAAATCATATATCTGACAAGGAACTAATATCCCAAATACATAAAGAATGCACGTAACTCAAAAGAAAAAAAAAAATCAGAACCAAACAATTTGGTTAAAAATGAGTAGAGTAACTGCATAGACATTTTCCTGAAAAAGACATAAGATGGTCGACAGGTAGATGAAAAGATGCTCAACATCCCTCATCATCAGGGAAATACAAATCCAAACCACAGTTAGATATCATCTTATATTTGTTAGAATGACTTTTATCAAAAGACAAGAAATAGTAAGTGCAATTGCAGTTCTGGGTATTTATCCAAAGGAAGTGAAATCACGGTCTTGAAAAGCTATATACACCCCATGCTCATTGCAGCAGTATTCACAAGAGCCAAGACATGGAAACAACCTAAGTGTCCATCAACAGATGAATGAATAATAGAGATGTGGTATATATACACAAGGGGATATTATTCAGCTATAAAAAGGAAGAAAATCCTGCCATTTGCAACAGCATGGATGGAAGTTGAGGGCATTAAGCCAAGTGAAATAAGTAGGACAGAAAAAGACACTCTATGATCTCAATTGCATGTGGAGCTACAAAAGAGAAAAAGAAAAACACACACACACACACAAAGCCCCCAGAAACCCGCAAACTCAGAGATACAGAGAACAGACTGGTGGTTACCAGAGGAGGAAGATGGGGAAGTGGGGTGGGCAAAGGGTGAATGAAGGTGGTCACAATATCCAAACTTCTAGTTGTAAGACAAGTAAGTCCTGCGGATGTAATGGAAGGGATGGTGGCTAAGTTAACAGTAGTCTAGTGTCCAACTGGAGGTTGCTAAGAGAGCAGACCCTCCACGTTCTCATCACAAGAAAAATCAGGTTTGTAACAATATATGGTGATGGACGGTAACAGAATCTATTATGGCAATCCATGTGCAACAAATACATATACGAAAATATCATGTTGTATACATCTAAAACTAAGATACTGTTGTATGTCCATTAAACCTCAACTCTACAAATATTCCGCTTGGGTGAATAAAAGGACCAGTAATTTAATGAATATTATATAGTACATCCGAATGAAAGAAGAGTCTCTATCCTAGAGTAATGCTCCTTCGCTGACTGAGTGCCTCCTGATTCATGTGGTAGACCATCAGTTTCAGGCTTTGCTTCTTTCTCTCTCAGACTGGACAGTGCTGAACAGACACTCCCAGCACAGGCCTCCTGGCTTTTTCTTAGAACTCCCTTGCCTGTCTCCTCAGTTCTAAGACTTACTCATATCTTATGGAGTTTATTTTACATTATTTCATTCATTTGGTTTATTTTCCCCTTTCTACCCTATTCTTCAATTACCCTTACCTGTCTACTCCAGAGAGGCATATGCATTCATTTTACTCTTTCTTGTTACACGCTCTTAGAAATGTATGTATCTTTATGTGTACTCTAATTTGGGGATGTACCTGTTTTTTAAAATTGTAACTGTGCATTTAGCTCAAAGTTGCTTCTTGTTTTTTATTGATAGAGAGTATCAGTATCGTATAGTGGTTAATGTACAGTATGATGACTATAGCTGGCATGGATTTTCAAGGCAGGTAGCCTGGGTCTGAATATATCTATTTTTTTTTTTTTACTACTTATTAACTATTTGATCTTGCACAAATCATTAAATATTTAATCTCTATGTATCTGAATTTCCTCACATAAGAGTCTGGGGATAGGGACAGTACCTACCTCATTGCTTTGTGCAAGGAGCAAGTGAGTTCCCAAGTGTACAGGGCCTAGAACAGTGCCTGACACATAATATATGTTACTTAAGTGCTAGCTATTACACGATTTTTTTTTTGGTATTTTCTCTCAACTCTGTCTGTTACACACACATGTAATTCCCTTTTCTGACTGCTGCTTAGTGTTCCATGGTATGCCCCTACTATACATATCCAATAATCTGATAATGAACGCCTTGATTGCTTTCAAATTAGTGTTATTACAACTCAAGCTGTACTGAACATTTCCTCTTTTAAGAACACGTAGGAATTTTTCTCATAAGAAGGGATCATAAGGTGTACCCACTTTATCTCACTCAGTATTGCCAAGTTGTGCATAGAATGATTTTATCCATTTACACTCTCGTAACTGTGTATCACAGCTATTACTTGTGAGGTTAGTTCTCACTGCTTTCCACCCCAAGTTCTGGTGCAGTACCTCCAAGCCTAAGAAGTCACACATGTCGGCCCCCCGTTACTTCTGAGTTCTTGGAGGTATCGTACATTTACTCATGATACACGTTCGTTCTGCCACTTTGTGACACAGTCATTTGCCTCATTCCTGTGCCAGCCTGTTCAGTGTGGTTTTCAGGACACCCCACCGCCTGAGAGGGCCTTACAGCCTCTTACAGAGGCTCCCACCTCTGTTCTGCCTTCCTCCACCAGCCAAGTGCCAACACCACACCCCCCTCCTGGCTGTGTCTGCCACACCAGGAACCCATCACTCCCTCTCATGATAGTCTACGTGCTAGAGGTTCTAGAGCTAACTTATGTTTGCTGGATCCCTCAATGTCCCAAAGTCCAGCAGCTCCCATGCCAAAGCCACAAGGATACCTGGCTCCTCTTCCAGGTTTCCCTCTGCAGAGACAGTGATGTGTATGTGTGTGTGTGTGTGTGTGTGAGATGTGTCATAAGGAAAAGAGTCCCCTTAGGTTCTGCATTACCTGCAGGCTTCCTACACAGCCTCGAAAATTCAGCTGCCCCTCTATCATATTCTGTGAGCCACTGGTGACATGCCAGATGATTTAATAATTTATTTATTTATTTTGAGAGAGCAAGAACAAGCAGGAGGGGCAGAGGGAGAGCGGGAGAGAATCTCAAGCAGACACCGGGTTGAATGTGGAGCCTGACCTGGGGCTTGATCTCACAACCCTGATATCACGACCCGAGCTGAAACCAGAGGTCGGATGCTCAACCAGCTGCATCAGTCACGGACCCAAAGATGATTTTAAGTAGCAAAGAGATGACAGCAAGTTAAAAAAGTGAGTCATTTCAAGACCAATGTTATAAAAATGATTGAACAATCATTCAGGAGGTATAAGAGTTAACAAGTATTACGTAAATGATATGCAAAGTTACTGAAACTTGAGAAACCTGCCTTTGAATACGTTCTTTTCCAGACTCTCCTCAGTCCCTGATGTAAATTTTCTTCTGGGGGCCATCGCTCCACAGCCCAGAGTCGGAAGCTCTTTGGTGGGATATAATTCAGGCTGAAGCTGGGCCCCCATCCCTGACACTGCCTGACACCACCCCTTGTCCTTCCCAGTGGCTTCTGTCCTGAGGACAGACAGTCGTCTTACTTTTTTCTCCTCGTATCATTCCCTCCTCTGTCTTTGAGATTCTTGGAGTTTAATTCATTTCAATGCAATTCGATCCAATTTTAGGGAGAAGATGGCAGACATCATTAAGTAAAATAATTTTTTAACCTTCATTTTGAAATAATTTTAGACTTACATAAAAGTGGCAAAAATAGTACAAAGACCGTCTACCTTTCACCAAATTCCATCCAAAGTTAAGACAACATACCAGCCATATAATTATCAACATCAAGAAATTCACGCTGACACGATACTATGAAACGAACTACAGATTTTATTTGGATCTCACCTAAAGTCCTCTCTTTGTTCTAAGATCCAATGCACAAGCCGCATTCACTTGTCACGTTTCCTTAGTCCCCCAGAATCTGTGACAGTTACTCAGATATGACCATATGTGGACATTTTTGAAGATGCCTGTTGTTTTGTAGATGTCCCGCTACATCTACAAATGTTCCTCCCCTGTTTTCTCCAGAGTATCCTCAGGTCATGCATATTTTGGCAAGAAAGTGACAGAAGCAGTGTTCCCTCCCCAGTACACCTTCTTGGGGAGCGCATGATGACTCTGCCTTATTATCCCAAGTGAGGGTGGTGTCTGCCAGGTTCTCCACTCTGAGGTAACTAGATTGTTTTTTTAATTAATAAATATCTTGGGGAGATAGTTTGAGAAATTAGAGCTTCTCAAAATTTCACCCACTAATTTTAGCAACCAGGGCTGGATCTTGCCGGTACAACTACTGCGGTGTTGTAATGGTCTACTTTCCTCATTTCTTCCACATATATTTAAAATAATTCTGCTGTAGGGGACACCTGGGTGGCTCAGTTGGTTGGGCGGAAGCCCTCGGCTCGGGTCGTGATCCCGGGGTCCTGCGTCGGGCTCCCTGATTGGTGGGGAGGCTGCTTCTCCCTCTCCCTTTGCCTGCCTCTCTGCCTACTTGTGCTCTTTATCTTTCTGTCAGATAAATAAATAAATCTTAAAAAAAAATTCTGCTGTAAATAAGAGCTCTTTCTTCTCCCACATTTACTAATTCATACTTATTTTATTCTATGTGCTATAACCTCACCCATCCATCCACCCACTCATCCATCCATCCATTCCAGAATGTTCCAATTTGGGCTATTCGCAGCCTCTCAGGGGGCTCCTGGGTTGTCTCATCATGATTCCTATTCTTTTTGGAGCAATCCTTAGTTTACAGCCTGTTAGGATTGTTCAGGTTCATCTGGTGCTTTCCCTGCCCCAGACCTGGAATTAACCACTTCTCTAAATGTTTCCTTTTACTGAAGAACAGTGTATCTAAACCAAGATGTGGTGCTAAGATGTGTTCATTTCTACTGGGTGTTCTTGCTTCTGGTGTTCCCAGCAGACAGCATTAGGCAATCAGGAATCAATACCAACTACGCACATGAGAAGATCTTGTCTCTTCCTACGTCATCTAAAGGCCATTGAGTTCATGCCAATACCACCAACCCTGATCTAGTGCACAATTCATTCTAGTCTTTTCCTTTCTCTCCTCGCCACTTCTTCATGGCTTTCATTATCTATAAACTATTTACTTATTTGTTCAACATTAGAATATACTTAAGTATATTCAAGATTGCCAGCCATGCGCCGTGAGAAACAAGTTTACTGATGAGGGCACAGTGCTCGTGTAGAGTTCCTTTAGTCTTGAGCCTAAAAATATCCAGTTAAAATTACTGCTTTAAAAATTCACATGAATTCGTTCTTTTCTTCCCTAATCTCTTCATGTGGTTAGGAAGGATATTTTGAAACAGAAACTGCAGTACCTGAAGATTTTTAAAAGTATAAATTCTTTCTAGTATACAATCACTGAAAGTTACAGCAAATCCTTCTGGTCTGCCTCCCAAACCTGGCCTGTACACGGCCTCATGGCTTTTACTTTCCCCTCCTAGGACATTTAAGAAATGTTTTCATTCTTTCTAGCTTCACTGAGACTCCTTCTGGATCGAGGTTCAAATTTCCACTGGACCCTCAAGCTGACACACAGTAGTCAACTGGTTATTTTTATTTTCCCTAGAGCTGCATATTTTGCTATCTCTAGCTTCTATGACTCTGAAGATTTATTTATTTATTATTTTAGAGAGAAAGAGAGCATGAGCAGGAGGGGGAGAGGAAGAGAGGATCTCAAGCCAACCCCACACAGCGCATGGAGCCTGTATGACTCTCTGAATGTTTTTCTGGTTTACATGAGGATCTCAGGTAAGAACACAGCTATTAGATTGGAACTCTTATCTTGGGGAAGAAGGGAACAATAAAAGTTTTAGGAGATTCAAAGGATTCTACCTCGACTGGCTTCTTGGATAAGGCTCTGGATTGTCTAGGGTGACTAGAGTCCAGTATTGACTTAGAAAAAGTTTATTTAGATGAAAATAAAACCACTCCTCTGGGCCTCAGATCCTTCTAGTAAGGAAGAATGACCAGCAAGGGGATGCCTGTCATTTCCTCAGATAAATCAGCTACCGCACTGAACCATGGGAACAACAAAAATTTGTGGAAAGATCAAATTCTGATGTCTTCCCAAATACATTTTGCTGTTCTTACTTCCTTGACTTTAATCCCTCTGGTCCCCCCTGAGTGTTTCTGCTCTACTCAGCTTCTCAAGGCTTGTTTGCGACCCCACTCCTGCCTGTTGCCTCTGCTCACTTGCTCTGACACCTGATCATGACCCCAATCCCTGTCTGTTCCTCACGGAACTAATCTGGTGGTACCCAACGCTGAGTGTGTCCCTCACTGAACCCAAACAGGCCCTTCCAGCGGGGGCACTGCTCTGTATCTCATTTGCGCTGTGTTTTACTGAGCTCTTGCTTGCTTTACTTCACAGTCGGACTTTTTCATTCGAAAAATAAAAATTTTTTTTCCACAGAAATATATTTTTTCCGCATAAGTTTTGATTTCTCTGGTAAAGAAAAGTAACATCTCTTGTTTGCTCATTACCGAAGTTTTCCCTCTAACTCTCTCTCTAGATCTCCCTCAAAATCACCCCTGATAAATCCCAAGCCTGATGACGAGAAAAAGGTGACCCAATACCATCACTTACACCACCGTGATGTGAACTCTACTCAACAGCCTGTGAACTCTACTCAACAGCCTTTGCTGAGAGATTTTTATACTGTTTTACTGATTCACACAATCTACATTTCTGACTTTTTAAGCAGGTATTTGTCCCTAAGGGGAGGGTTGAAGATTTTGGTCTTAGTGTATCACAAACTACGACTCCTGTTGGTGTAAACTAAAGCATTTCTCTCAACAAAGCCTGTGTGCCTCCATTTCTGCAAATCTCTAGAAACTTCCTCAAGTCAACCTTCAAATTTATTCACTCTGTACAAAAAAAGATTATTTACACTTTTTTGGTTACTCTGACCTACTCATTAGAACGGCTCCTAGTAATTAAAAATTTAGTGAGAAACTGTACAAAGAAAAATACCTTGAATTTCTCTCTATCCTCTTTTCAGACATGGACTGGGGACATGGAGTGAGCACAAGGAAAGAAACTGTGTGAGTAGATAGAGTTCAGCCTTTTGCAAAAGGATTTTGCTACCACTCATCAAGCTTTATTAGGCTTCTAATCAATTTCTAATTAAAGAAAACATGAATCCTCGTATGACAAGGGGAAAAGGTGATTCCTAAGTAAGGTACTGAATATCTTATCACTGGAGCGCCCAAACTGACAAAACAAATCAAAACACTCCCTGGTAATTTTAATCTAGCTTTTTTACAGGTCTTAAATTTTTTTCTTAGGCATGAGAAATCTCAAAACTTCTTCCTGAGTTTTTACTCTATTGCTTCAGACCATTTTAGAAAAAGAAGCATGCCTCAGATCATTGTGTGAAAAGATGACTAATGTTAATTTCATTTCGGATCCTATAAATACAATTTTATATTGTTCATTTGAGATAGATTTATTGCTTTCAGATTTTTGCTCTTGTATAGCATAATAATTGATCCCATATTTCTCAGATAAACCGGTAAGGAATATATCACTTTGATACAGTGCAACTCCATAAGAAAAGAAAGTATTTCTTTGTCAAATACTAAACATAAATTTGTTTAATCAAGTACAGTTGGAAGGCAGGTGAGGCGGGAGAAGGAGAATGATGGATGATGACATAATAATGAGACAAGTTCATGTCAATGACCAATTAATGGAAATGCCAGCTCCTCCGATGACAGTTGTCTCCAGTTTACATAATTAAGTCTGTTTCTCAAACTAGATCCTCATAAATAAACTCTGGGTTTGCTTTATGTTTTCCCTCCATCATATAAATTATGTTTATGGTTAATCCATTCATAGAACTACCAAGCTGGAGGCAATCTTAAAAATAATTCAGCCGACTCCTCATTTCATATCAAACGAAACTGAGGAAAACAATAGATGTCAGTCACAGTATCTTTGGTTACTTTTCAACCTATTAAAATAGTCTTCGCCTATTTCAAATCATATCATATTTATTCACATAACATTGTTGACACCCCTCCCTGTTTTTTGGCAAATGGTTATGACATATGAATTAGGTGGAGACTAGGAAGAAATACTTGCCAGGAAACCACCATACTTTTCCACGGAGATTTTGCGAATGCGGCAACATAGCCCTGGAGACAGAATGAAAATGACCCATTCCCATCATCAGGAGGCTCCTCTCTCCTTCAATAAGACTGTGAAAACTCGCAGGTGGTCAGCTGGTTCCCATTCCAGTCCCCCACCCCCTTTTTTTTTTTTTTTTAATCTGCAGCATGTTGCCTTGTCTGCAACACAGAATTGAAATTATGCTTTCCATTTATTATTCAAAAAAAGAAGCACAGGAAGTGTTGTGATACAGGCCAACAACATGGTTCCAAGTGAGGCCCATGATTGAAGGGTGCCTTGTCTTTCAAAAGATTTTCTGAAGAGGGATTTAGCCGGTGTGGAGAAGAGTTAAAAGGGGAGGCTGAGTGTCAAGGGGGGGCACTGCCATCCCGTGGAAAGAGGCTTGGGCTAAAGTCCAGTCGAAGATCTATTTCAAGATTTGTTTCTAGTTATGCGATGCTGAGTTAGCTAGTTAGATTTTCCGGGACCAGTTTTCTTAATCTGATCAATAAGAAACTGGATGAGATCAGTAGTTATTTGTCTAACTCAAAAGCCTTCAAGGGCCATGAACTGATACTCTGGATATGAAATGGCTAGATAGAGGACAAGGGGTAGGTATACAGACCGAAGAACATTCCCATAGACCTTAGATATATTCAAATTAAAATTCACTGAAAACATTTCTACCAAGTCTTGGTGAGGATTTGGAACAAGTGGAATTCACGCATTGCTGTTGAGTATATAAAACGATTATTTTGGAAAACTGGCAGATGTAGATATATCTATAAAGTATTTATAGCCTGTGACCTAGTGATTTGATTGCTGGATAAACACACGCAAATGGGTGCATACGTCTGCCAAAAGACATGTACAAGACCATTCACAGCAGCTGTGTTCCTGCACACAAAAGATGGTATACTATATGATTCCGTCTATGCTAGGTTTAAAATTAAGCAAACAAAACTCATCTGCGGGAATAAATATCAGAATGGTGGCTATTTTGGATGGTTGCGGTTACAAAAATTTACTTTAGATTTGGGCATTTTCCTGGATCTAAGTCATACCTTGATTTAAAAAAGAAAAATGGAAACAAACTGTAACAAGAAACGAAGGGAAAAAAAAAAAAGAAAAGGCAGAGTAGACATTTTTGTGGGGAGAAAATAAAACCACCTGTCCACGGACTTCTGCCTAGAAAGGGCCACGCTGCTGTCCCTGGGTTGCCTGATCTCTACAAACCACTTACGCTACCATGGTCAGTGATTGTTTGAACAAGAAAAAAGAAATAAGGTAAAAATTTGGGAAGAGCAAAGTAAAGTTAACACCAACTTTTATGGCCTAATATTATGATTGCCAGTGGACCCACTAACAAGAAGATGATACTAACTATAAAAATCCTAAATCACTGTGTCAAGTCCTCACTTTCCTTCCCCAAAAGCTATGGCTACCTTGTGCATCATAACGCTTGCTGTAAATTAGAAATCTCATTTTACTTCTTTCATCTGCAGAGACCAGTGCTTAAAACGGGTGGGCCTGAAACGGACTTTATGATTCAAATTCGGTTGCACAAAATCTTACCACTCTGAGCAAAAATAAAAAGCTCCCTCTATTATACTGTGATCAGAACCACACCCTGAGTTTCCAGATGAGCTCCGGTGGCCGCTGCAACCAGAGTGATTCAGGTTAAACTCGGACTCAAACATCTAAGACATTTGGGAAAAGGGTGAAATGGGTAGCATTCTGAAATTGAGTGGGAGGGGCCGAGTTATCCTCACACAATCAGTAGAATAGGACCGTCTTCCCCCATAGTCCTACTGACAAATTTAGTCATACTCTTTGAGCAGTTAGAGGAGCTATCATTACACCTAGGCATGATTCCTTTTTTTTTTTTTTTTTTACTTAAATATGGTCTCTAAATTAAGGAAAAAAAACCTTTTTGTAGAAATAAAAAGAAAGACATTTCCTGAGCTTGTAACCCATATCCAGGATTTTAACTTCTACCCCTCATTTAATTCTAAAACCCCATCCTCATTTTAGAGACACCGAAAGTATCTCTGAGCCACAGTAAACGTGAACACACAGCACGAGGGGGGACACACAGGAGTCACCCTGGCTGGGTCTAACGGCTGTTCTCTTTCCACAGACTCCTTTTCAGGAAGGGACCCTATAATCTGCTGTGTTGTTAGAGTCACCCGCTACTTTAGGTAAGTGAAGAAGTTACCAGCATAAATACTAGATCACAAACTCAGTTTTACAAGAAATGTGTCTTTCATTTGCCGTGAATCAAACTTATTTTATCTTTTTTTTTTTTTTTTAAGATTTTATTTATTTATTTGAGGGAGAATGAGTGAGAGAGAGCATGAGAGAGGAGAAGGTCAGAGGGAGAAGCAGACTCCCCAAGGAGCTGGGAGCCAGATGCGGGACTCGATCCTGGAAGTCCGGGATCATGACCTGAGCCGAAGGCAGTTGCTCAACCAAGCCACCCAGGCGCCCAAACTTATTTTATCTTTACCTTCATTCTTCTGTCGGGTAGAACTCTGACCTCAGTTAACTGAAGATGTCCTCAGTTCAGGGCATCCCCTTCCTGAGGCTGCCCACAAATCTCGGGAGACTGATGAGTGTGAAAACCAGTTCCTACCGGCTCCGGCTGGCTCTGACCCATCTTCTCGCACCGCATAGGTTGTCATGGGGCTATGTCATGCAGCGGTCAGGACGTTCTCAAGTGTGGCTCACTGTCTGATAATTCCTTGATATTCTCTAGGACTCAGAAAATGTGTTCTTTTTTCCTACTCTATACCAGGTCAGGTCGGGGGAAAGCCCCGGGGTCTGTTTCTGGCCATGCTGCTATTTTTCTCTAACAACCCTTAACACTACAGGAACGCATATACGTGCCTGGGGTTGTTGAGAACAGGGGGAGACTTTGGATCTTCTTTCTTTCAAGCCCTCTTCTACTGAATATTTAAACTTATGTGGGTGTTCTATCACTTTCCCCTCTTCATCCTCAGTACAGAAGCTTTGTGGTCTAAGGCAAGGAGGCTGGGTGGGTGCATGGACAGCTCAGTCAGTGAGCATCTGCCTTTGGGTCTGCTCATGATCCTGGAGTCCCCAGGATCCAGCCCCAGGTTGGTCCTCCTGCTCATCCATCTCCCTGCCCGCCCACGGGGAGACTGCTTCTTCTTCTCCCTCTGCACTCCCCCACTTGTGTGTGTGCAAACACACACACTCTCTCTCACTCTTGCTCGCTCTCTCAAATAAATAAATAAAATCATCTTAAAAAAAGGAAAGGAGGGTGACTAAAGGTTAAGGGAAGGGAAATATCCTCTCTGTTCAATGACACATTCTTTCAAATCATTTTCATATTCTATGGAAGCTCGGGGGTGGCTCTCTTAAACTAGTTTGACCATAACAACTTGCCCTGGAGGCAATAAATGCCCACTTTTGGGTTTGGAAAAAGTGGGCTTGAATATACTGGGAAATGTTAGATATATTATCCTTGTATACTCAGCATATAAACAACACTCAGTAAATATTTGAGTTAAATGAAATACTATAAAAGAGGTCATATATTTGCCATATGGAGAAGTGCAGAGCAGGGTCCTAAGGCGATGGGACATTATTCGACAAATTTTGGTGCAGAAGAAGAAAGAATCTGAAACTTAGGAGAATGTGTGAAAATATACAATATAAAACTTCTCTGCATAAATTTCATTTGTCTCAGTAGAAAGGAATGGATTCAGGGCACTAGTAGCCCCATTGCTTCAGAGATCCATTGTCTTCTTGGGTTTTAGTCCTCTCCTCATATTAAAATTTGATACAATTTACTTTAGCAATAAAACTAATTTGCATAAATGTGTTAACTCCCAAGTCATTTGAACTTCAGCATTTCTTCCCCTAGTGTTGAAATGAAAGGTTTGTGTCTTTAATGAAAGCTTTTCAGGCATTGGAGAGGTAGTCTGAGAGATGTTTTTAGGGTGGGAATGGCCTTGTTTCAAAAATCGTGCTGTATCTGAGACTGCTTTAAAACTAAATATACAGTAATTTTATAATTCTAGTTTATACGTGGTGGTGGTGTTGGAGGAGGAGGCTGGAGGGACGGAATAGCAAGAAACCTAGAGTCATCCCACTTCCACTTGCCTCTTTCCTTTCATGTCAGTTGACTGTAATTTCTACCACTCCTTCCTTTATCCAGATCCTTATAGCCACGTATCATTGCCAGTGTTCAGGAGCAAGATCGGTCAGCGTTGGGCTAGTCCCGGAAGACTCCACCAGCTAGTGAAACAGACAGTGTGTGAACACAGATTTCAATAAAACGTAAGTCTCAGGACAGAGACCTGCGCAGAGTGCGACACCATCCCATTAGATGGGTCGAGCCACATGTAGGGAAATTATGAAATGCTTTCCAGACGCATCTGGATAGAGTCTTGAAGAACAAATGAGTTTCTGGGCCAGGGAAGGAGGGAAAGACAGAAGGGCCCTCCAAGAAGAGAAAACTGTGTGCAAAGACAAGGGTTATGAAGATAAATGATGTGTGTTTCGGGAAAGTATAATTAATTTGATGTGGCTGGACCATGGGAAGTATGGCAGAGTGTAAGGCCAAAAATGTAGGCTGGTGCGAATTTAGGAAGGGCTCAACAGTCCGCATCAGCGGCATCAACTTCATTCTGTGGGCAATAAGAAAGGCATCAGCAGATTTTAAGCAGAAGAGTGATGTGAGCAGCTACACATTTTAGAAAAAATTGTACTCCATGCCGTAAGGATGGTGGAGAGGGGGAAGGTGGTGGAAGCAGCAAGACGGGTCAGCACAGGAGCCAGAGATGAGGTTTAAAAGAGGAACAGAGGACGTGGGAAGAAAGATTTGGGGAGAGAGTAAAGAACTGGAATCGACAAGAATCCATTGGAATCTTTTCTTAATTTGAGTTCTCTGAGCAGACCTGAGACAAGGGCCTGGGCGGGCGAAGTACAGATGTGCGGGCAGGGGAACGGCGAGTGACAGGTGATGGGCGCGCCATCAGTATGTGTGACCACGGCCACATCTCCCAGGGACACCCTGCAAAGCCAAGCGAGTATATTCCTCAGAAGGAGCACATGGTGGGGGGAGAGACTGGGCACTCTGTATTCTCTCCCTTTGCTTTCAAGTGGGAAGAGGGGGAGGCAAAAGCCACAGAGACTTGGTTTGAAGAGGTAATGGGATGCGTGGAAGAGTCAAAACAAGTCTAAAAGCTGTTAAAGCTATTGCTGAGGACAAATGCAAAAGCAGTTGCTTGAGAAATATACAAGACAAAAAAATATTAATTTTCTGGTGGAGAATGTCAATAAAAGGGAACAATCGTTTGAGAGGGAGATATCGAAGATGAGATAGAGGCTTGTGATAACTCACGGAAAACAATTTCCAGAAATGTCGGAAGGGCATGGGATCAAAACCATGGCTTTGGCTACTGACAGTGAGTCTAAGAAAAGAGGATGGACATTTCTCGCTCTGAAGTGAAATGGAGAGAAGTAAGATGGGGAGGTATCAATACATTTTGAGGCGCATGGAGGACTGTTGAAGGAGCTCGTGTCTGGTGGTTTTTCTGTGCAGTAAAGAAAAGTGTATGGATGAAACTAAGTGAGACACTAGTCTTCATCAGAGACCAGATCTATGAGAGCTGAAAATTTGTCTGTTTATCACTATTTCTCCAGCATCCAGCAGTGTGAGTGGAAAACAGGAGACCCTCAAAAAAATAATTATTCAGTTGCCTGAATAAATTAAAAGTGGAGCATTTTACACAGTAGGAAGAGTTGGAAATATGTGGGTTCAAATCCCACCATGCTGCATACACTGAATAAATCACTGAAGGGTGCATTCTTAGTGCTCTTGTGAAAATTACATGAATGGATGAATGTATAATATTTGACACACAGAAAGATAAAATCAAAAGTAATTATACATTCATATCATAATGCTCAAATAGTAAATACAGCTTGATATTAGAATGTGAACTTTTGTCTTTATTTTCTCTCATTGCAAAGGAATGCATATATTAAAATTTGGCTTTTTAGTAGATTATTCCTAAATATTATAATTTTATACAGTGAAGCAAGAGCTAATTATTGGAACAATACCATCCTCACATAAAATATGCACACACATGTTTTCTCATCCTGCTAGAATTATAGTATCCAAAATTTGAAAAGGAGGTTACTCTATGTTGTTGGATTTTAGAGCTCCCCTAAATGTTACCCAGAGCCAGGAGGGCTATCTAATATCACAGAAAACAGAGTTAATATACAGCAGGTTTCTGAGAAGTTACAGAAAAGGATAGAAATCAATAGAGTGAGGTTTAATCAAGATAAATGGAAAGTAATTCACTAGGGAAAGATGGAATATGAAGAAAAGGAAATAAAAAAGAAGTGAAAGCCAGAAAATTATAGCGTTGGAGCTACAAATGTGGGGCAGAAAGCACTAAGGTCATAGTCCTCAATGAATTTGATGTGGATGAACAATAACATGCTGCAAACAAGGTTGCATGTCCTGTGAGAAATTAACTGACCTGTTGTATCTAAGATCTGGGAGAGTAACAGTCTTTTTTTTTTTTTTTTTTTTACCCCATGACGATGAGTCCAAATATAAAACACAATATTCAGTTTTTCGATGGCTCTTAGTTTGTGTTCCTTGAAATGGCTCTAGGATAGTTTTACAAATACAACACAAATAACCCACCTAATCGGACAATGATAAGCTCGTCGCATTACACTGGATCATGGCTCTCCTTCAAACAAGCCACATCTCATCATCCTTCTGGAGCTTTCCTGTTTTTCTTGCTGCTGCCTAGACCTACTTTACTCCATTCTCTGTTTATAGAAATTTGACGCACTCATTCATCAAGGCTAGCCTCAAATATCGTCTCACATTGCTGAAGGCTTTTTGTGATTTCTGCTGATATTTCCGATATGCCTTCTGTGTGATGTTCCCGCCCCAAGAAGAAAGACTAGGTTGGGGGAAAGTACTAGAATAGGAGGGAAAGTGGAGGGGGCAGTGGTTTTACCCCGGACAAGACTGAGTCTAGAAATTCAGAGTTCAGAATCATCCACATTTAAGGAAGCCCTGAGTAGAGACATAATCGTGAAGTGTAGAGCACACTCCGTGACAAATGATTTTCACACTATGGAGAGAGGTGGGGAAATGAATGACCGCCACAGATCTCCTTGAAATCATGTCACTGAATCTCTTGGCCACTTAGCAAGATATTGCCTATCAGCCCAAGGGCTTGAAAAGGGGGCCAGAATGTAGAACTTGATAGCTAACAGCATTTGCTTAGTGGTTCTTTCTTGGAACATGTATTTAATACTTCACTGAGGACCCCAGAAGATGGGGTCTACTCTTGTTAGGAGACGTAAGAATCCCAGGAATGTTGCTCCTCCTCGGACACCACATGGCATGGCGGCTGTCAGCACTGAGTGGCCCCATAACAGGAAAGGGCTCAGTGGAAGGTTGAGGTGTGCTGGCATTTGGGTCTCGTGATCCGACACTGTTAATGGTGGGAAAGACTCAAAGTGAAGTTCAGGGCAAGCCCAGTGAGAAAACAGTAACCCAGACCCTGGAATTGGAAGCAAGTCCCTGTCAACCACAGTGAAGAGTTATGTCGCTTGAGAGACAGTTCCTGGCCTGTTACTGGGCCTTGATAGAGACCAAACACTTGGTCACGTGACATCAAGCGGCTCTGTATCTAGAACATTCATTGTGAGCCGTCATGGGACCAGAAGAGTCCAAACGTCTGGCCGGCCCAGCGGGGGCAGATCACAAGATGGGAAAGGAACACCCCGAACAGAGTCCGGAAAGGGCCAGAGGACAGGAGTAAGCTGAAAAAGCTCTCCCAGGCACTTGCCCCAGGAACACCCAGCCCTTTCCCGGCCCTCTCCCCCAGGCACAGGGCAGGTCTGGTGTAACTGGAGGCAGGAGGAACGAGCCCAAGTTTGGTTTGTGAAGGGGTCAGTGGGGTACGGGTGTGAGAGGCGGAAATGGACGGCACCTGCGTGACAGCTGCATTCGAAGGTGACTTTGAAGACAGCACTGAGGGGACAGTCCTCCCCCCGACACAGCTGTGAGCAGCGTACTCCGTTTTGAAATGAGAATATCTGTACATTGAGGAGTAGCTAAGGCTCCTTTGTACATCTGCAGCACCTGGGCAAGTTGAGGTGTCAAGAATAATTGAATTCTCTCCGCGTAACAAGCTCCGCACATCTCCTAGAACTGTACTGAATTTAAATAGCACAAATTCACTTCGGTCGCTTACGTTAAAGCAAACAAAGTTTACTATGGAGATCCAGAGAGGCAGTTGGAATCCAACGAGCACCAGGAACTGGAGGGCCAGGGAAGAAATGCCGCTGGGGCTCTGCGTCTCTCTGCTCTTGCCTTTGCTTTCCATGGCGCCAACTCTCCTGTTCCTCCTCCAGCTCCTCCCCATCCTGTTTTCCCTCCCCTCCCCTCCTCTCCCTCTCCCTCCTTCCTATACCTCCTCCCTCCTCCTCTTCCCTTCCGGGCTAGCGTCCCTGCAGACGGGCAGTTTGCTGGGGAAGCTGGGATGGTCCAAAGCAGCTGTCGTGAGCTCTCCTGCGGGGAAACTAACCTGACTGATCTGACGTTGTAGTCCCGAGTCCACGTTACCTGGGGAAGAAGTTTACTGGCCCAGCCACTTTCCACCCACGGTCCAGTCGGCTGTGGCCCACGGGCTGGCGTCATATAGTATCAGAGTCACTGTTACCATGCGGATGAGGGGAGCCAAATGGTCCCGGGAGCAGTGTATGCTGTTGGCGCCAGGCTGGGGCTGGGATGGAGGTTGGGGGCAGGCGAAGCTGTCTAGGCGGTCCGTTTTATTAGAAGCGTATTTGCTTTCAACTGGTGTGGACACGTCTACCAAAACACTTGGCTCTTTACAAATATAAAGAAATTGGAAGATGAAAGTTCTGTTCTCAATAAACACGGCTGCTGAGGCCCTTGCTTCTAGACTGCCCACCACCACCACCACCACCCCCCCCGCCCCGACCTGCAGAAATCGCAGCTCTGCCCACTCCCTCCACTTTCTGCCTATGTGTTAGTTGGAATTTGGAGTTTCTAACCTGATATATGGAATGAATTACCGGCGAGTCAAAGTAGGTCTTAGGCAACCTCAGATCTTTGCAGGATTTGGAACCATTTTCTCGTTGCTTCTAGGCCTAGACAAAGGCAATGACAGAAGAATATTTGTCTATTTTCAGGTGGGTCAGGGCTTGGCAGAGATGTCTTACAGGTGTCCTGTCCAGTTCTGTTGGCCTTGTCTTTGAGGGAGATTTATTACAGATTTAGTTAACTTTTACTACTTATTTACAAGAGTGTAAGTATTCACCTTTCTATTTTCTTAACGCTGTCAAAGTGGAAATGAAGCTGGTTTCCGTCCCTAACATGAGCAGTTTGAAATGTGGGCACAGGAGCTTCTGGGTGGCTCAGTCGGTTAAGCATTTTATCTGCCTTTGTCTCAGGTCAGGATCCCAGGGTCCTGGGATCGAGCCCCACATTGGGCTCCCTGCTCAAAAGGCAATCTGTTCTCGCTCCTTCTGTGTGCTCTCTCTCACTCTCTCTCAAATAAATAAATAATTAAATAATCTTAAAAAAAAAAAAAAGTGGGTATGAGTTACAGGGGACCGTGGAATAGCAGGGACTTGAACTGTGTGGGTCTATGTGGATTTTCTTTTTTTCCACTAATACCATAAGTACTGTAAATGTACTTCCCTTCCTTAAGATTTTCTTAATCACATTTCTTTTCTCTAGCTTGCTTGACAGTAAGAATATAGTATATAATATGTATGAAATACAGAATATACGTTAACCAGCTATTTACGCTATTGGTAAGACTTCCAGTGCATAGTAGGTTTTTAGTAGTTAAATTTTTAGGGAGTGAAAGGTTATATGTGGACTTCTGACTGCCTCTGGGGGTGGGGTGCGGTGGGATCCTTAGCCCTCACTATGTTCAAGGGTCAACTGTACTATAATTTCTGGACCAAAATATTTACTTTTTTTTTAAGATAGATATTTACTATTTTTTAAAAAAAAGATTATATTTATTTATTTGACAGAGAGAGATCACAGTAGACAGAGAGGCAGGCAGAGAGAGAGAGAAAGAGAGAGGGAAGCAGGCTCCCTGCTGAGCAGAGAGCCCGATGCAGATGCAGGACTCCATCCCAGGACCCTGAGATCATGACCTGAGCCGAAGGCAGCAGCTTAACCCACTGAGCCACTCAGGTGCCCCAGATGTTTATTATTTTTACTGAAGAGTCGGCATATACCTCAGATCATACACAAAAAGACAATGGAACAACAATCACAGTGGAAAGCTTTGGTTACCCCTTTAGACTATGGAGTTTCTTTTCTCTCTAATTTACATTTGTGAGAAATGCTTAGCTAAACTGGAAAAGACTGCTTATTTTTCTATTAACCTGATTTGGTTTCTCCTCACATTTAATTTCCGAATAGTAGGGCACTTTTAAACATTATAATCAAAAATAAAATGGGCTAGCTCATTCAAAAATTTACGTATCATTAAAAATAACCAGAATATCCATCTGTTGTGGTTAAATACATGATTTGTTTTAAAATATGAGTATGAGAAAAATAGTAATTCAGAAAACCAGCATGGGAAATAACTAAAAACATAATTCCAAATAGGCTTTCCTACCTATTATTTTTTGAAATCCTAGCAGGATATAGAAGGAAGTTAGTAATTAATACAGCATTGGAAAGAGTGGGTAGAGATTTAGTTAAGTAAATCAAGGAGAGGATTTTGAAATATGAATGAAACAGCGTCAACAGCATTTTGTAGGGAATATTAATAAAGTCTTACTAAGTGAGTTCAGAAACATTTTGTGCATTTCAAGTGCTGTTGATTCTTCTAGGTAATGATGCTCCACTATGAGAACAGTCAATATTTGGATGACACAAGATTAAACAATAGATTGTCTGAATTGGCCTTTCTCATTTGACTTGCAAGATAATGTCCCCTGAATTGAGAAGCATAGATTAATATTCATTTTGAGTTTTGAAGTGCTAAATTAGGCTACAAACCCAGACTAAAATGTAGTAATGCAAATCTGGAAGCATGAAAACCATTTACAGGGTCAGGAGATAGACAGTAAAACCTGTGATAGCCAGCAAGTGTTCATTTCAACTGTTCTAGTAGAGCAACACTTGATAATGGGAATGAGTAATCCCTATTAGAGAAAATGGGTAAATGCTACGTAGAAAAGGAGAAATCAGATAAGGCTCTGACAGAGAGAGGATATGGTCAAGATATCTTATGAAATAAAAATGAAGACTGTGAAGCGTAGTAACAGAACAGACATATCTGGAACCACCACCTGACCTCGGCAAAAACATTCTCACCAGTGCCACTGGAATTCCAAATATTCCTCCCAATTAAGTCTCCTTTGTCCTCCAAGGACAAATTTTGTGATTATCATTTTCTTGTGCTCTCCTTATAATTTTACCAGATGCACAAGTATCTGTAAGCAACACATTATTTGGTGCTGTTGTTTCTGAATTTTAAAAATGATTTCAGAATATATGTGACTTTTAAAATTGCCTCTTTCACTTGACATTTTAATTTTTTGAAAAATATTTTATTTATTTATTTGACAGACAGACACAGAGAGAGAGAGAGAGAGATCACAAGCAGGCAGAGAGAGAGAGAGAGAGAGAGAGAAGCTGGCTCCCCGCTAAGTAGGTAGCTCGATGCGGGACTCCATCCCAGGACCCTGAGACCATGACCTGAGCTGAAGGCAGAGGATTAACCCACTGAGCCACCCAGGCGCCCCTCACTCAACATTTAAAAAATTCACACATGCTGATGTACGAATTTACAATCCATTCATTTGCACTGTTGGGTAGGATTCTACATTATGAATCGGTCATAATTTATTTATTCATTCTTCTGTTGATGGGAATTATTTTGTTTTGTTTTTACAATTAAAAAAATACCATAAGCAATGCTGTCAACATGCTTATGTATATCGGTGCACAGATTAGGTAGAGTTTCTACAGAGCAGCAACATCTAACCAGATTTTCTGCAATGATGAGAACTGTTCCATCTACAGTATCCAGGATCACAGCCAATACCCACAAGGGGCTTTCAAGTTCTTGGCTTCATATGGCCAATGTGACTGAGAAATTGAATTTTTTATTTAATTTAAAATTTTTACAAAATTGATTTTATGCCTTTAATTTCCAAGAAAGATCCATCCATGGAGTATTGAAATAAATTTATTTTGATGTAAAGATTCGTGGGAAAAAGAGGACAGTACATGCCTTTAAGAGTTTCCTCGTATATTATAAGTGGTGTTTTGTTTCTCTGATCAGATCTCTTCTTTAAAAAAACCCTGCAGTTTTTAGAACAGTTTTAGATTTACAGAAACATTATAAAGGTAGCACAGAGAGTTCCCATATGTCCCTCACCCCATGTGTCCTATTTTAAATACCTTACATCAGTACTGTGCATTTCTAACAATTACTGAACCAATATTGATACTTTTTTTTATTAACATATAATGTATTATTTGCCCTGGGGTACAGGTCTGTGAATCATCAATCTTATACAACTCACAGCCCTCACCATAGCACACACCCTTCCCAATGTCCATAACTATCTCTACTCCCCGACCCCCCAGCAACCCTCAGTTTGTTTCCTGATACATTATAATTAACTCAAGTCCATGCCTTATTAATATTCACTTATATTACAATTTGCTTGTGATAGTTTTATTTAAAGTCCTTTTTCTGTGCTAGGATACCATCCAGGAAACCACATTAAATTCAGTCATCGTGTTTCCTTAGGCACTCTGTGGCTGTGGCAGTCTCAGGGACTCTCCTTGTTTCTGATGACCTTGGCAATTTTAGGAGTCCTGGTCACGTATTTTGTATAGTGTCCCCCTATTGGGATTTTCTGGTGTTCTTCTCATAATGAAACTGGAGTCGTGGGTTTTTGGGAAGAAGACGACAGAAGGAGAGTGCCGTTTTCATCACGTCCTATCAAGGGTACACACTACGAATACTGTGAACACGACTTAGCACTCACGGCTGTGGCTGACCTTGATCACTGGGCTGAGGTGGCATCTGTCAGGTTTCTCCTCTGTAACATTTACCCTTTGCCCCCCTTCCCTGTGCTACCTTTCCATGCTGTATTTTTTTGGAATAGAGTTGCTATGTGTAGCCCACACACAAGGAGTGGGAATCCTTTGGAATTCTTCTATAAGGGAGATTCATCTTTTCTCTTCCATATACTCTTATATTCAATAGTATATACAGTATGAACTCATACAGATACTTCTTCTCTACTTTGGGAAAGACTGAATTTAGTGTATTGCTCAGGTGATTCCAGCTTTGGCCATCAGGAGCTTTTTCAGTTGCTTCCTGTGTCTCTTGGACATACCCCCACCAGAAAGAGAGAGAGAGTGTTGTGTCTTCCAGGCTCATCTTGTGTATTTCCTGCCCCGATTCTAGAATCAGTCATTTTCAAGGAATACTAGCTCCCTTTGTGGGAAAATAGTACTGGAGACCATGATCTGGACCCCAGGCCTTCTCATTACTACTGGGCATTTTATTCTATTTATTCAACATTCAAAATGTTATAGCCATGGTGGCCGGTGGCTTCTATATTGGACAGTTAGTTCAACTCAGTCTCTATCCTTAGGAACAGAATTTCAAATCACAGGGTATGTGAATGCTTGACTTTACAAGATAACTTTTAATTGTTTTCTGAAATGTATCTGCCAATTTACACTTCCAACAGTGATGTCTGGAATCACATATCTCCATTTTCTCACTAATACTTTGCATTCCCAGATTATTAAATTTATGCCAGTATGATAACATCTTTGTTTTCATGCCTACTTTCTTTTTCCCCCAAAAAGCAATTGAGGAAGAAAGTCTTTCTGGCTTTTTTCTTTAAACACTTTTGTACAGATTTGTACATTAGCAACAGAAACAGAGATAGATTTTTAACTGCATGTTCATACGCTTGCTTTATTTTGATAAGGAATTAAAGCAATTTACAAAATGGCATGAAATAGAGAAGTATTTACTCTGGTCTAATCTGCCTCCACAGGGAGCACCCTTTTCTTTAGAGAAGTAATTGTCTACCACAATAATAGCCTTATGTCAGTGGTATTTTGAAGCAATAAAAAAAAAAATCAGAGTGCTGCCCTACATTCACTATAGCTGTGCAGAAAGTGTCAGCACTACAAGAAAGCAAGATGATCTATATACTGAATTAATTGCTAGAAACAGAAATTGGGAAGCATTCTTGTCTTAAGGAAATGGAAGATTTTGTATATATCTCCACATCTTTTTCCCCATTCTCCAACATCTGGAAAGGGTGGAAGACATTGTTTCCCAGAGCCGGCTGGGTTGGGTTCAGTGATAACAGCATATGAAACTTACATGACAGGATGATGTCAGCTGTCATCAGCTGAAAAATATATGCTTTGGGGTGCCTGGGTGGCTCAGTCAGGTAAGCCTTTGGCTCAGGTCATGATCTCAGGGTCCTGGGATAGAGCCCCATGTCAGGCTCTCTGTTCAGCAGGGACCCTGCTTCTCTCTCTTCCTCTGCCTTTCCCCTGACTTGTGCTCTCTCTACCTCTCTCTCTCGCTTACATAAATAAATAAAATCTTAAAAAAAAAAAAAACATGCCCTGACAAGATAAAACAACATCAAAAATAAATTGTTGAGAAAACAGAGACAGAGTGAAAATTGGAGGGAAAAAAATTAAATAAAACGAGGCTGAGTGTATTAACTACACAAAATCTGGAAGCAAGATTATGCATATATACTAAAAGTAACCAACCCTAAAGGGAATATAATGGATGACACACAGTTCATAGTGTCTGTGAGATTAAGAAGAAAGAACAACAACAACAACAACAAAAATACAAAAAATGAAACAACAACAAAAAAATTCCCCAACTGCTCAGAAAAAGCACAACTTTCCTGGCATCACAAATAATAGAAAATAGAAGTCAAAAAAGAGGAACAGCAATTTAAAAAAGGTATTCACTAACAACTCGTGTATTGTCTGGTAAAAATCATTCATTTCTAAGTCCATGCCAAATTTTATTCTTCAGTTCTTCTTCCATATAGTATGAGTGCCAAACATGCAGTGGTTGTGAGCACCGCCTTCCTTTCCAACGCCAATACAGATTTTCTCCCAAACTGTAAATTTTACACAGCACAGATTTTCATTCATATTGAAACTAGTCTTATCATGCATAGTGGTGAGAAACATATACTCAGTTGGGCAATGTAGACTGCTTAATTTATTGGATAGGAGAATGTTACTTGCAGATTATAAATGTTTGTTACTGCTCAAATGTTTATATCAGAGTCTATTTTTGAAGTAGAAATCCACTTTCATCTTTTCAAAATTCATTATGCAATTACATTCAGTGGGATCAAGATCCTAAGCAGACAACCTGTGGCTCCTGAATGAGCTTTCCTATCACTGATGTGTATCTCTGATACAAGTAGGGGGAAAAAAAACCACGCTGTTTGACCCTAAGTTTGTCCTAGATACTTTTTATCAAGTGAGGACATTCCTTTCATTTCCTCGTTTGCTGAAGATTTTTAAGGAATAGATTTTAGATCTTGGAAAATGCTTTTCTGCCTCTATTGAGAGGACTGTATGATCTTCTTTTTTGATTTGCTAATATGGTAAATTACACTGATTATTTTTTTAATAGCTTTACTTATGTATCATATAATTCAATTTAATGGGTTTTACTTTCACAGAGTTGTGCAACCATTACCAATTTTAGATAATTTTTACCACTCCAAAAAGAAATCCTGTACCTAATAGCAGACACTCTCCGTTCCGTCCCAATTTCCTCTCTCCCTCTCCCCAGCCCCATGCAACTACTGATCACGTTTCTGTGCTTCTGTCTTTGTCTATTCTGGGTCTTTCATTTACATGGAATTTCATAATATATGGTTTTTGTAATTGGATAATTTCACTTAGCAAAATATTTTTAAGTTTCATCCACATGGTAGCATATAGTTCATTTCTATTTCTTACTGACAAGTAGTCCACTGTATGGATATACCATGGTATATTCCATTTACTGTGTGTCTGCTGATATGTTGATGGACCTTTGAACATAAACCAACTTTGCCTTCCTGGGATGAACGTGCTGGGTCAGGATATATTACCCTTCTTACATATTGCTTGATTCAATTTTTCCATCTATGCCATGAGGGATAAAGTCTTCAGTTTTCCTTTCTTGTCATGTTTATGTGCAGTTTTGGTATCATGATAATGCTCACCTCATAAAATAAATCAGGAAAATGTTCCCTCATCTGCACTTTTCAAGAAGAATATATGTAGTTTTGATCAGAATGGCTAAAATTAACAAGTCAGGAAATGACAGGTGTTGGCAAGGATGCAGAGAGAGGGGTACCCTCCTACACTTTTGGTGCAGCCACTCTGGAAAACAGTGTAGAGTTTCCTCAGAAAGTTGAAATTAGAGCTACCCTACAACCCAGCACCTGCACTACTGGGTATTTACTGTAAAGATACAAACGTAGTGATCCAGAGGGGCACGTGCACCCAAATGTTTATAGCAGCAATGTCCACAATAGCCAAACTATGGAAAGAACCCGGATGTCCATTGGCAGATGAATGGATAAATGAGATGTGATACACACGCGCACACACACACACACACACACACGAATATTATGCAGCCATCAAAAATGAAATCTTGCCATTTGCGAAGTCGTGGATGGAACCAGAGGGTATTATACTAAGCAAAGTAAGTCAATCAAAGAAAGACATTTTTCATATGATCTCGCTGATATGTGGAATTTGAGAAACAAGGCAGGAGATCATGGGGAAGAGAGGAAAAAATGAAACGGATGAAATCAGAGAGAGAGAGACAAACCATAAGAGACTCTTAATCTCAGCAAACTGAGGGTTGTCGGAGTGGGGGTAGGGTAGGAGGGATGGGGTTGCTGGGTGATGAAAACTGGGGAGGGTATGTGTTGTGGTGAACACTGTGAGTTGTGTAAGACTGATGAATCTTAGACCTGTACCCCTGAAACAAATGATACATTATGTTAATAAAAAATAAAATTAAATTAAAAAAAGAGAAGAGTATATGTAGGCTTGGTCTTACATCTTCTTTAAATGTCTGGTACTATTCATTAGTGACACTATCTGAATCTGGAGTTTTACTTATGGGAAGGACTTTCACTCTAATTTCTTCAATAGATAGAGTATCTTGAAACTCGTGTCTGTGGGAAAATGATTAGGATTCTTAGATGACTTCTTCTTAACCCTGACATTTTTGTTCCGTCAAGCATGAGCACCTTTATCTTTTTTCTTTTTGTTCTGTTTTGTTTTTGAATTTCTACACTTACTATATTAATTTAAGGATAGGGTTTCCAGGTTCACCATAGACCCTGACAACTTGACTTCTCTTGTGGCATGTCTGCAGGGAAAAGTACAAGGACCAAAGGATTTGAGTGATGGGTTCCCTCTGTAGTCATTTTTCGCACTGTAAATCAATAAATTGATGTTCTTATTTTATGTTACTTTTGTAAGCTTGGTTAATGGGACTGCCCCCATCTTTGTGCCGACAAATCAACACCATCAACCTGCAGGAACGTGGACTATAGCAAATTATTTAGGAGTCTGAAGACTTATAAACCACTTGGGAGTCAGGAGGGGAGCTTTCCTTAGCTTATTCAACTCCTCTCCCTCTAAGTTATTGTGATGGTTGACACAATCCCTTAGCTATTTGAAATTCTAAACGTATAATATGAAATATGATTCTGAGGGAAAATGATTTAGCCCTGCTCAACTGATATGAAGGTAAGAGGACAATATATGTAAAAGTTTTGAAAATAAGTATTCAGCAGATAAAAATTCAAATTCTTCTTGGATCTCTGCTCTGCTCAAGGCACTACTACATGAAAAGATATTGCACTGAAGAGGGAAATCAATACCAGTCTGTGAAAAGCCCAAGTGAAAACATCCTGAATGAAGTCTGGCATTCAACAGCGAGTTCACAGTCATGGACCTCTAATTGTCCAGTGAAAGGAGTACTGATTCTTGACCTTCTTTAGATCCTAGACCATTAGAAGAATTTTGTAACTTGGTAAACAAGAAAGAAAGGATCAAAATGTGAAATTTAAGAACCCTCTAGAAAGCTACTGAAAGAAGACAAAAAAATGTTCAGAATAAAACTCCAAATGTATCAAAATATTAAGTTCTAATATGTTTCTAAATAGTAAACACAAGAATATATTACTTTTACCATACTTAATTGCTCTGTCTTATGTTACGTCTTGAGACTTATAATTGTCATTGGAAGTGTATATGATCCACAAAGCACACATACACATTAAAAGATTTTACCTTGGAGCATCCACTTGCAAAGGGAATTTATAATGCCACTTATGACAAAGTTCTTGAAATGGATGTTTAATATTTCCTCATTTTTTATATTTAGATGTCTTTCAAAGTTTTATCATTATTATTTTTTATTTTATCCCAATTATGTCCAATTCCCCTTTTCATCTCTTCTTTCTGCTATCTGCAGAGTCTAGTAGTATAAAAAACAAACTACATTTCATTACCATAATGCAAACTTAAAGAAAGGGAAAACTAGCTCCTTTAAAATTAGAAAGTTGGACCCTGGGGCATCGGGTGGCTCAGTGGGTTAAAGCCTCTGCCTTCGGCTCAGGTCATGATCTCAGGGTCCTGGGATCGAGTCCTGCATCGGGCTCTCTGCTCAGCAAGGAGCATGCTTCCCTCTCTCTTTCTCTGCCTGCCTATCTGCCTACTTGTGATCTCTCTCTGTCAAATAAATAAATAAAATCTTTTTTTTTTTTTTAAAAGAAAGTTGGACCCTACCATGTATTGGTGAGGATTTTCAAACCTCAGAAAATCTCTTATGTAGGTGTGAGTAGGAGTATAAATTGGCAAATGGGTTTGAAGAATAATTTGGCAGCATCTAGCAACTATGCCCTCTGACCAGCGATTATGTAATTCAGGTCCATGAGCTGAAGGAGATGTAGAGATAGACAGATGTAGAGATGTACTGATTCCAGAACATTATTACCATGCTGTTTGCAATTCATCCAGAAACAACATAAACACTCATGGTTATGAGACTAAGTCATCATATATTCTTATAAGTGAGTAATATCAAAAGCAGCCTAAATAAACCAGAACTACATATATCAGTATGTATAAATATCAAAAACAAAAGCTGAAGCAAATAAAGCAAGCTGTGTAAGGCCAGATAAAGAATGATATAATTTATATGGAGTTTGGATACTTGTAAACAATACCATATAGTTTAAGGATACTTACTTTATAGTCAAAGCTTCATTCAAGGAATGAATAATGCCAAAGCAGGGTAGCAATCAGAGGTACAACGTTTAGATTTCTAATGTTTTGCTTGTTCATTTTTTGTTCCTGTTCTGTGTCTGAAAATATTTCAAAATAGGGGAAAAAAAATCTCTTTTAGGCGATTATTCCTATAGTGCATGATGCCCCAAGTAGAAGTATTTGCTTCACAAGGAGTTCCTCCTCTGGCTCGTTAGAAAGACCTACTTTGTTAGGATATTTACCTCAGGGGTCATTTTTTTTCATAGTTTAAAAAAAAATTTAAATATATAAAAATTTTTTTAAAAAAATTTAAAAATATAATGTATTTTTCGCCCCAGGGGTACAGGTCTGTGAATCGCCAGGTTTACACACTTCACAGCACTCACCATAGCACGTACCCTCCCCAATGTCCATAACCCCACCCCCCTCTCCCAATCCCCCTCCCCCCAAGGGGTCATTTTTATCTGTAATGAAATGCCCAAAATTTGAAAATGGGACTCTGAAATATCACTACTAAAAATATTTCGTCATATTCCAGCGGTCTCTATCACCTTCGATACAAGGAGGACAAAGAGGGGATGTCTTGCCAGTGTGCCTCTCCTTACGTGTATTGCTTGACTAGCACAGCAGTCCGACACACATAGGGACCAAAGTAAACACGGCATTGTTTGTAAGTGACATGACACAAGTGAATCTAAAGACCGGCTGAACAGGAGAAGTGTGTCTCTCAATCCCAGGTTCTTATTTTCTCCCTCTCTCCGCCAGTCAATCTCAGCCTTCTCAAGGTTTACACAGTGATGGTTCTCAACTTGCATGCTTTCCAACATTCCATGTTCTAAATGTATCACCCCTTTATGGGGGGGAGCTGAACCAGCCCAGTGCTGTAGGGGCCTCCCCTCACTGCTAGACCACAGCTGGGCTCCTTCAGACCTGGGGGTCCCACTTCCTCAGATCACCTGCTAAGGCTTATGACTCTGAATCCTTCATGTCATGATTTTACGTGATGCCTCTTGGGAGTCCGCAGTCCTTGGAGTAAGGCAGGGCTGGACCCCAACACCCTTCCTCTTCATAGAGAGAAGAGCGGTCTGACTTTTCCTGGGACCTCTGTGAATATTTATTCTATTTATGGTTCTGAGGAACGATGTCTGGTCCAGTGCCCTCCCTGGGTACCTTCTGCCAGGGCTGGAGTAGCTTCCTCTCCGGGCCTGACTTAGGGGGCTGGGATTTTGATACAATTCCTAATAAAAAACTTTCTCTTGGCTCTAAAAAAATTAAAATAAACGTATCTCTTTACCAGGAAATGAAGCTCAATGGTGTGAGTTAAGTGGGAAGATCTCCTAGGAGGACAGACCTGAGTTAGCATTAAGACAAAGGACCTTGGGATACACACTATAAATTTGACAAATTTAATGGACTAAGTAGCATGATAAGCAATTGTTCTCTTTGTAGTAAAATTGGAAATCAGGCTAGGTAAACTGGAAGATATATTCCAGCCCAAAATTTGCATAATTCTACTTTATTTCCTCAATCTGCAATATCCTAAGATATTACCAGGTAGTGGTAAGTAAATATGGCAGAAGAGACCAAGATTTAATATTACGAGCAGCCAAGTCTTTAAGGGACTTGCATCCAGGAGCAGATAAAGGAAAAAGAAGATACAACACATGGCAAAATATGGGATGTATTGTTAATTCTCCAAAGTGATTTGCTATTATTAATGCTGAATACCATATACTGGGCACCTCCATATACATCATATAAGTTTTGGAAGTCTTGGAATCCTGAGAGACACATATTAATTACCCCTATTTTATGCTGGTAAAGTGAAGACTTGGATAAGTTTAAGAAAAGCTCAGTTCCCTAGATCACAGGATGCAGAATTGCAGTTTAATTCAGGTTGTCTGGATACAGTTGATGTTTAGTTCACTAGAATATTCTGTCTGCATTACATACACTCTCCACTCGATCTCTTAAAATGATTTTTAAATAAGAAAAGTAATCCAGGACTACATGCCTGTTGCTATTAAAGACGAACAGTAACAAACACAGGTGTGCAAGCAGGTGCCTTTCACAACCTCCTTCATCTCAGCCTGCCCAGCTCCCTTCCCAAATTGGATCGTGCTACACATACTCTTCTGGGACCTCGTCTTAATGGAACAAAACGTGCCTTATAGTTGTTTCCTATTTGTTCATATAAACCTTACTCCATATTCTGTATCGTAACTTATTTAAACACTTCCTTATTTTTGGACCTAAGCTGTTCCCATTTTTTTCTTATAAACAATGCTGTAATGAACACTTTTGTTTACATTACTTTAACTTCCCTATGCAGACATCTATGCAGAACACTTTCCTGGAAGGGAGGTGTCGTGTCCTTCGGTCTCATGAACTCCAGATCCGATTCTCGCCATCTCACTCATCTCAAATTTAATTCTTTAATTTTCCTCTTCGTTTTCTTCTTTCCCTGCCTCCCTCTTTTCATCCTCCCGTTCCTCCTTTCCCTTGGGAAGGTTTCTCCCTGATGCTCTGCTCTGAAGTATGCTTTCTTGCTAAATTCGGCCTCAGGGTCTCCAACTCTTTAAAAATTGCCCTGATATGAGGAAGTGGTGATGCAACATGGGGGCTTAAGTGGGTAGGAGAAGAATCAATGAAACAAGATGGGATTGGGAGGGAGACAAACCATAAGTGACTCTTAATCTCACAAAACAAACTGAGGGTTGCTGGGGGGAGGGCGGTTGGGAGAAGGGGGGTGGGATTATGGACATTGGGGAGGGTATGTGCTTTGGTGAGTGCTGTGAAGTGTGTAAACCTGGCGATTCACAGACCTGTACCCCTGGGGATAAAAATAAATGTTTATAAAAAATAAAAAATTAAAAAAAAAACTGCCCTGGGATGGATCACTGCTTCAAAATTTTTGTCTTAAAATTTCATGTTAAGCAATGGTTACAGGGCAAACCAGTGTTGTGTGCTAATTCTTTATACTTCATTATTAGATAAGCAAGATCCAATGGTTTATTTCCCCCAGAAGAATTATGAAGAATTAATAAATGAGGATTTCTATCTTGAACATACAATATCCATGGGTAGATGTGAGTTTCTTTGAATGTACAGAACTTCAGAAATGTTTTGGAGAAGAGAGCTTACGGTGGAAATAGTGAGAACAAAGTGGATTTCTGAGTCCCAATTTCGGTTCTGCTACCCATTGGTGGTATGGCTCTGGGCAAGTCATCATTTTTGCCACTGCCTTAGTGTTCTAAACTTAATGTAAGAGTAATAGCAACAATAATATTAATAATAATATAACTTATTTTCAAATCTGGCTTAAGGCAGCATTTTCTAAAGTGATTTCACTTAAACCTTAAAGTTTCATGATCAAGTCAACTTGAGCAACTCTGGGAAAAAAGTTTTTGCATTTTTGTTTTCACTGTAGATTTCCTCAGATGATTTAATATGTGGAGGTGTTTGGGGAATTGGGAAGACAAGACACCATGTGAAACAGTTCCTAAATTACCTAATCCCCAAATTCTATTCTTTGTAAAGAACATTTTGGAGGACTTGAGTTGTGAGAACCATATTCTGGGCAAATGCTTAAGATTTAAAAATGATGCATACAAAAGTTCTGGGATATTTTAGATACTCAATAATGGTTTTTATTATTATTCTAAATCAACTTTTAAATATGAAACAAAGGACTGTATAGGAGAGCTAAAGGGCTCCAGAGAAGCAGGGATGAAATGAATAGTAATTGATAAAGTAGCCTTTTCCCAGAAGATTTTAAGAAAAACCTTACCCAAGAAATGAACTTTAAAATGTAGTGGAGATTTAGAGAATTTAGAAAGTGAATGTTAGAGGAATTCGTCTTCCACACATAGTGGGTTCCGCTTGTCCTTTCCATCATGGTCGCCTGTGTGAGGATATTAGCTTGCGAGTAAAGAGCTCTACTTAGTCTGTCAGCACAGAGAACAAAGTTGTAGAACGATGGCCCCAACGCCAAGGAACAGAGCAGACGTTACGAAAACAGCCATGTGAGGATGGGATGTTGAACAAAGAAATTGTAGGTGCTATTTATTTTGAGAGTTTGATACAGTTAGTTGTTTTTTTTTTTTCACACATTGACAAATTCTGAGAAAATAATGATCTCTGCTGATAATTTATTAATTCAGGGCATTTGCTTTTAAATACAGTAGGAGTCTATGGATTATTTCTGGTATCTTCTAATTGTCTGGTGCCCCTGATATTATTCTATTGATTGCACTTTCCCATTGTGTGTCCCAAAGGCAGAGAAGGGCAAACAGCAATCATGAAATATGAATGAGATGCCTCATTAACCTTTGGGCTTTTGAGTGCTTGGAAGCATCTAATCTATGTCGTCGGCAAGAAGAGTCTGGGAGCACCGCAGGGGGTTGCAGGGAGAGAGGAAGGGCAGTTTACTTTGTGGATGGTAAACTCTATGCCAAGCGCTGGCGTGGTGCCTGGTCTGACACAACAGGATCCTGCATTTCACTGGAGATGCTGAGATTTTAGCAAACATAAATGTAATATAGAAAGCTTGCTGAAATTCGGGATATCAGGCTCATCTCCAAAGACTCAGGGTAGATTTCAGGCATCTGCTTTTTAACAAGCACACCGGCGACTGTGATGCAGGAAGATTTTGGGGACCACACTTTGAGAAACATCACATGAGACCCATTCAACAAAGGCGGAGTGAGCTGATAAAATTTAGATGTCTTCTGGTTTTTACCGGAATACGTAGACCCGTTTCTATTTTCATATAGAAGAAATTTCCAAGTGAAGTATGTGATACTTGCCTTATGGCTATTTTTTCCATATCATCAGAAGCTACTTTGTCAACAACAGGGTTGTCATTTAGCCCATTTAGGTTTTTTTCCTCAAAATGTACAGTGCCCTTACAACTCTACAGTTACAATGATATGTTGTAAGTAGACATTGTCTATTTACGTTACAATATATTATAGGCAGAAGACTCAAGACTTGGAAAATTTTCAAATGTTAACAAGAATACCATGTGAGTCAAAGTTGACTATGTACGATCATTCATATATAGATATATAGATATAGTAGATAGCACCATTATGATTCCTTGTGGCAGTAAGTAGACCACAAGAACAGCACAAGAAGATAGGAAGGCCAATTCTATAAGGAACCAGTGGAAAGACTTGAAGAACAAGAAAGGGAAAACTGTTTCCAATCCCCTGTCCTGAAGAAGCTCGACCTTTCCTTCTGGGTTGCCTCAGAACACACACATGGCGTCTTCAACTGATGTGGCCCAGGGTGGAGATGGTTAGACTCAGCCCCTCCTTCCTACCTTCTCTGTGTCTTCAGTAATCCCACCAATCCCACAGCCTATTTCTTTTATAGCCACAAGCCTGGTTAACTCCTTGTTCACAGTTACTTTCTTACACCACCGATACGAACTGTTACTGTTGTTAATTGTCTTCTGCCTGGCCCCTCCCAAGCTCCCCACAAGCCTTGGGACAATCTATAATCACCTTCACCCTTCTTTCTTCAGTTGAGTAGGTCAAAGAACAATTTAGCACCACTGTTAAGCATAGAAATTATGACAGAGAGATATATTATAACAAGAAAAAGAAAAGTCATACATTTAGAAATATTAGATGTAATAATAATAAGCCAAACTGTGTCGTCGGGACATAAAAGGCCTTGAGAATGCTCAGAACATTTTCAGAATTCCTAAAATAGTTTCCATCTACCAGCTCATTCTCCACTAATTAAAATTGCTTTGCCTCAAGGAGCTGCTTCCAAGATAAACTATGTTTGGTTAGATAAGCTATGTTCAATTTTATTCTTTTTCAGTTTTATTCAATTTCCAGTGTTGTATTGTTATATTCCTTGGCTTCTCTATCTCTCTCTCTCTTTCTCTCTCTCTCTCTCTCTCACACACACACACTCACCCACCCACACACTTCGGTTTCTTGCAATACATCAAATTCAGGATAGACCAGGTTTTCTTGGGACAGTTGAGAGATTTTGCTTCATTTGGAAACATTGACTCTGCAGGAAAAACCTTTCCAGTTCTAAAAACTGTCTTACAATGAATTTCTGAATACAACCTAGGGGAAAATCCAAGAGATTCGGAAAGGACCCGAGGACTCATCTAACTGAGCTCCTTCCTTCCATGGAAACTGAGGATCAGAAAGGTGAAGGTCACAGCACTAATTAGCTGCAGAGCCGACAGCAGAACCCACAGCATCTTTACACCACGATTCGCACTTGTACACCGGGTCTGTCTATCGAGGAACTGTGTGGATTAATTATTTACTGCATACATCAAACACTGACTGTGCGGCCGGTGTGGTATGGGTCTGTGCTGAACATCTGAAATATTAGGACGGGCAAAACAAAATAGTTTCTGCTCTCATGTTTTTCACAATGAGATTTACAATATTTTTTTTTTCAGATACAGAGTAATCTATTCCAAAAGACTACCTGTTGCATGCCTCCGTCTACACGGTATCCTGTAAAGGGCAAAACCACAGGTAGGGACAGAGAAGACACAGATGACAACAAATGGGCCATGGGAGCCATCTGAGGCATGAGAAGGCGTCTGCTTCGTGAGTGTGTGGTCAGTGCATGATGTCATGCCTGTGCCAAAATCCAAAGGACTGTATGTCATCAAGAGTATCTTTTGCTGTATAGAGAGTAAAACGCAACAAGCAAACAACTTTCTGGTAGGCTCTGCAAACGGAAGTGGGTTTCCACGCCCTGTGGCTGTGCCTCCCCTCTTCTGCCTGGGCTCCATCCTCACTCAGTGCTCTCACGGGTCCGGCCCCGCGTCCCTCTCCCACTTCATGCTATTGCACTTGGTGTCCAACTCCTGCAACATCTTCCCCCCAGGTCTTAACTGGGTTGGTTCCTTCTCCTTCACATCACAACTTTGCTGTCAACCCTCAGACAGCCTTAACACGGACCCTAAAACAAATGCCTCTCATTTACTCTTCCTCTGCTACATCACCTGGCCTCATTACAACAACGATCAGAATTTGAAATGTCCGTTTGCTTCATCATTTTTTTTTAAGGATTTTATTTATTTATTTATTTATTTGACAGACAGAGATCACAAGTAGGCAGAGAGAGAGGGGGAAGCAGGCTCCCTGCTGAGCAGAGAGCCAGATGCAGGACTCGATCCCTGGCCCCTGAGATCATGACCTGAGCCGAAAGCAGAGGTTTAACCCACTGAGCCACCCAGGCACCCCTGCTTCATCATTTTTAAATTTAAAAATTTTTATTGTTAACTGTCCCCATTTCTAAAATACAAGCTCCATGAAGGCAGGGGAGTGTCTCATTCACAGAAAAATCTCTGGCATATAATAAGCATTGATACGTATTTGTTAAATGAGTGGCTGAATCCAAAAGCCACAGTTTTAAATCTTCTGATCTACTTCCTCCACTTTTCTTCCAGGCAACACTTGACCATATAAAAAGAAAGAACAAGAAATGCTTGTATGTAACCACAATATTTCAAGAATAAGGTGGATTATTAATTAATTTATAAAATTTCAAAAGAGGCATTAAGCCAGATCAAAAATCTCTACAGTTGCCTTAAACCACAGGTTTGGATTATAATTTTGTCTGAATCTGGACTCATTCATAACTGAACTCTGGAAGTGGTTGCTTGAGAACAAATAAAATACAATTTACGATGTGAAGAATATATGAGTTACCTGTAGGTTTTGGAGTTTATTTTTAAAGAATTTTAAAAAAATTTATTTATTTATTTGACAGAGAGAGAGACAGCGAGAGAGGGAACTCAAGCAGGGGGAGTGGGAGACAGAGAAGCAGGCTCCCCGCTGAGCAGGGAGCTCCACGCAGGGCTCAATACCAGGACCCTGGGATCATGACCTAAGCTGAAGGCAGACACTTAATGACTGAGCCACCCAGGCGCCCCCAGTTTTTGGAGTTTAAAAATAAGAACGATGAAGGGCACCTGGGTGGCTCAATCAGATTTTGGCTCAGGTCACGATTTCAGGTCTTGAGATCAAGCCATGCATTGGGCTCTAAGCCAGGCATGGAGCCTGCTTGGGATCCTCTCTCTCCGTCTCCTCACCCTTTCCTGAACCCTCGTTGCATGAGCACAGGCTCTCTCTCTAAAACACAAAACAAAACAAAAACAAAAAAACCGGGGCGCCTGGGTGGCTCAGGAGTTAAAGCCTCTGCCTTCGGCTCAGGTCATGATCTCAGGATCTTGAGCTCTTGCTCAGTGGGGAGTCTGCTTTCCCCTCTCTCTCTGCCTGCCTCTCTGCCTACTTGTGATCTCTGTCTGTCAAACAAATAAATAAAAATCTTAAAAAAAAAAACAACCCTAGGGGCGCCTGGGTGGCTCAGTGGGTTAAAGCCTCTGCTTAGGCTCAGGTCATGATCCCAGGGTCCTGGGATAGAGCCCCACATCGGGCTCTCTGCTTGGCAGGGATCCTGCTTCCTCCTCTCTCCCTCTGCCTGCCTCTCTGCCTTCTTGTGATTTCTGCCTGTCAAATAAATAAATAAAATCTTTAAAAAACAAACAAACAAACACAAAAAACCCCTAAAAGCCAAAAAGCCCAAAACCAAAACAAAAACTATGAATATTTATGTAAAGTTATTTGTATGAACATTGTTTCCAGTTTTCTTACGTAAACACTAGAACTGGGACTGCTGGGTCACATTGTAAGTACATGCTTAGCTTTAAGAAAATGTCCAGGTATTCTGGGCGCCTGGGTGGCTCAGAGGGTTAAAGCCTCTGCCTTTGGCTCAGGTCATGATCCCAGCGTCCTGGGATCGAGCCCCTCATTGGGCTCTCTCCTTGGTGGGAAGCCTGCTTCCTCCTCTCTCTCTTTGCTTGCTTCTCTGCCTACTTGCGATCTCTCTCTGTTGAATAAATAAATAAAATCTTAAAAAAAGAAAAAAAAAAAGAAAATGTCCAGGTATTCTCCAAAGAAGCCATAGCATTTCATATTTCTAATGTATGAGAATCCTCATCTTTGTAAGTACAGGGTATTAACAACTAAAAAAATTTTTTTTTGCTATTCTAAAAAGTGCTTGATGGTATCTCATTGTGGTTTTGTTTTACACTGAGGATATTAAGCATCTCTTTCTATGCTTATTTGCCATCTATAGATCTTCATGGGGGCAATATTCAACTCCTTGGCACTGTTTTTTATTGCATTGTTTGCTTTCTTACTGTTGAGTTTTGATAGCTAAGTCCTGGTAAAGACTTTTTATTGATTTATCTTCAAGTTTACTGACTATTCACAGCTGTAACATGTCTACAAAGTCATTTTTCACTGCCATTACTGTTTTTTTTCTCTCTCTCTCCCCACTTCATCCCTCTTCCTTCTTCTGCCCGCCCGTCCATCCATCCATCCGTCCATCCGTCCATCCTTCCCTCATTCCTTCCTTCATCTCTCTGGTGACATTTGCCATCTATCTTGAATTCTTAAGAATATTTTGGAGCCAGTGACAGAGGTTTTTTTTTTTTTAAATTTTAAAGATTTTATTTATTTATTTGACAGACAGAGATCACAAGTAGGCAGAGAGGCAGGCAGAGAGAGAGGAGGAAGCAGGCTCCCTGCTGAGCAGAGAGCCCTGACACGGGGCTCGATCCCAGGACCCCTGGATCATGACCTGAGCTGAAGGCAGAAGCTTTAACCCACTGAGCCACCCAGGCGTCCCCATGAGTTATTTTTAATTCCCTGTCAGGTAGTCCCAATATCAGTGTCATACCTGAGTATGGTTGTGTTAGTTAATTGCTTTGTCATTTGGCAATCTGTTGTTCCTTGTTGCCTCATGATTTTTGTTGAAAAATGGATATTTTGTGTAGGATAGTGGAGACTGAAATAGAGAGGTTTTATGCCTGGTAGTGAGTATGCCTTTCCCTCCACACCTGGTGAGTTTAAAGCTATGAAGCTGAAGTTTGTTTAGCTTTTGTGTAACATATGGATGGGAGTGATGATCTTTTCTGGTCTTTACACCCTGAGAAAAAACCCAGTAGCCCCCCAGTAGACCATGTTAAGCATGGAAATTACACGATTTGGTGGATTTACATTTTGAAAATGATACTGACTTCTGGGTGTTGAACGGATTGGAGGAGAGCAAAAGTGGAAACAGGAGCACCAAGTACTTTAAGAGACGCCTGCGGTAGTTAAGGCACAAATAATCATGGTTTGGGTTCAGCAACATATTGTTTACAAAATGTCAGTCTATTTATCAAACTGACTAACAGAATTGCATAAGGTTATTAAATATAAGCCAGGTGAGGGATGTCTGCCAAAAAACTCCCTCCATGATTCCACTTTTAGAATAGTTGACCTGTAGCCCTTATCCACAGCAACAGGGACCTAGGGGTGAGCTGACCATTAAAAAATGCCCAACTGATAAGAATAAAACTATGTATGCTACCTGCCTCAAATCAGATTGTATCCGTCCCCCCTCTGCCTCCCTCCAGAGCTGCACATGCACGTTCCGATGGTATCCAAACACTTGGTCCAGAATTTGGGCGCGACCTGTCTGCGCTCACCTGTCACTCTTCCTTTTGTTCACTGCCTCCCAGCCACACTAGCTTCTTTCTAGGCTTGCGACACCGCAGGCTGACTATCGCTTCAGAGTCCTTGTGGCCGCCAGTCCACTCACCCAGGCCGTTTATAGCTCTGACAAAAGAGACTGAGATTTATAATCTATCCCGAAGAAAGTGGATACCAAATTTCCACGAAACATCTCATTAGCTGACAAAGCGATAATCTTGAAGCCGCTGTATGTTGCTCTCTAGGCAACATTCTCTGCTGAGCCATCCAGCCAGAGTTGACCATGAGTGTCGTGTTGATGAAAGTAAATAATCTGCAAAGTACTGATAAGCTCCATCAGGGATAGTGGCTCCAGGACCACTCTGGATCTTGTCCAACTGCGTTACTGAGCTGGGCTGTTTGGAAATACAGACTGTACAATATGGGGGGCTGTTATGGTGGCTTAATCAAGACGTAGACTGGTCTCGGGCAGCAGAGCTGGGAAAACCTGAAAATACGGGGACATAACTGTCCCTGTTGTCTATTATGATCTCAGTTTTCACAATCTCCTTCATCATTCTTCCTCACTTTGGTGTCAGAATCTGTTCTTATTCCTGACCCTTTGGATAAAATAAAGCTTTCCTAGAAGATGCATTATGGCAATAAAATTAAACATTTTTGTATTTGGTCAGAGCCAAGGCTGCATCTTCTTGTGACTGTTTCATCTGCCTCCCTACCCGTCTCCCCTACTTCTTACCCAGGAGCACAATTGTTTAATATGAATGGTTCATGGTTGGAGTCAGTATGGATTACTAAGTAGCACAAGTTGGGCTAACAGGCAAAATCCTAGTCACTCCATTCAATCTGAATTTCAAACAAATAACAAATACTTCTGTAGTAAAATCATGTTCCAAATATTTATTTTTATTTATTTATTTATTTTTAAAAAGGACTTATTTATTTATCTGATGGAGAGAGAGCACAAGTAGGCAGAGCGGCAGGCAGAGAGAGAGGGAGAAGCAGGCTCCCCACTGAGCAGAGAGCCTGATGCAGGGCTCGATCCCAGGACTCTGGGATCATGACCTGAGCTGAAGGCAGCTGCTTAGCCAACTGAGCTACCCTGGAGCCCTTTTTTTGTTTTTTAAAAGATTTATTTATTTATTTATTTATTTGAGAGAGAGAGAGAGAGAGAGAGAGAGCGAGCGCGCATGTGGGAAGGGGCAGAGGGAGAGAGAGGGAGAGAAACCGAAGCAGACTCCCCGCTGAGCACAGAGCCCTACCTGGGGCCTGATCCAAGGACCCTGAGATCATGACCTGAGCCAAAACTGAGAGTTAGATGCCTAAATGACTCTGCCACCCACGCATCCCTATTCCAAATATTTAAATGTGCATACTTACAGTAAAAAAGCTAAGAATTTAATTCTTTTTGAAGTCTAATATTTTTAGGACAGTTATAAAAATCAGCAAAATTAAAATTTTTTTCCCACAAACAAAAACACATTCATTGTTTATCTGAAACTCACATTTAACTGGGAGCCCTGTTTTTTTAGTTTGCTAAATCTGGCAACATTAGCCACAGACACTGTTTAGCCTTGCTTCAAGAAACTTACCAAGAAAGAATCCTTTCAAATTTAGCTTTCTGTTATTCCATTTGAAAAATTGGTGCATATGTTACATTGTGTAACCAAGAATCTAAATTGATTATGTCAGTTAAAAAAATAAACTTAGGATTCTGCTATGCCAGTCAATCAAATGTTTAGATTTCTCAGGTTCTCATTTAGATCTATCTGTGGCCATACATAATTTCAATACAGATATAATCATATTTTTTTTTTTTAAAGATTTTATTTATTTATTTGAGAGAGAGACAGTGAGAGAGAACATGAGCGAGGAGAAGGTCAGAGGGAGAAGCAGACTCCCCATGGAGCTGGGAGCCCGATGTGGGACTCGATCCCGGGACTCCAGGATCATGACCTGAGCCGAAGGCAGTCGTCCAACCAACTGAGCCACCCAGGCGCCCCAGATATAATCATATTGCAGAACTTGTCATATCCTATTTTTTCAATCAACACTGCATCATAAACATGTTCTACTTTGCTAAGTAGTTTTCATGTTTTTAAACCTAATCATTGTTTTTATGATATTTATATTTAATGAAAAATCTATTGCTAGTTATTCTGGTTCTTTATACAAATAATAGTATACAATAATGTTACATACTAAATACCAGTTTTGAATATTTTTATGCATGTGGTTTTGTTTTTACTTTTGGATAATAAATTCAGAATACCAACAAATAAATATTTAATCAAAATATTTAAATATTTTAATAAGTCTTTATAGATCATCTCCTAAAGTATAACACTTTCACTTCTGCCTGCATTATATAAGAGTTTCAGTTCACATATAAATTTTATCATCAGGCTCACAGATATTATATATATTTTTGATAACTATAGCTTTAAGATGTTTCTGAATCAACTTTTGGGATTCAAATGCTTTTTTTTTTCTTAAAGATATTATTTATTTATTTGACAGACAGAGATCAAGTAGGCAGAGAGGCAGGCAGAGAGAGAGGAAGCAGGCTCCCCACTGAGCAGAGAGCACAACGTGGGGCTCGATCCCAGGACTTTGGGATCATGACCTGAGCTGAAGGCAGAGGCTTCAACCCACTAAGCCACGCAGGCGCCCCTCAAATGCTTTTATTTACATTTTGATTGAGTAGATATTAAGTACCTGATGTATTATAAAGAAGTTTTCTTAAGGAGTTGTGTTTTTATTTTGATTTTTAAAGTGTTAAATACTTTTCTATCATTTCTTTCAATAATCTACTCTCAAAGTTACAAAAGTTATATTTTTAAAGACTAAGTAAGCCTTAAATATATCTTTAAGGATTTAGGATTTTAATTTTCATGTTTAACCAACTGTTTTGGAGTTTATTTTAATATGAGTTCCTATCTCAATACCATTTTTCAAATACAAACATATTTCTGTAGTGTTTAGAAAAATAATATTTTAAAAGTAAGAAGGTTTTTTTTTTTTAGAAGAGGTTTTTTTTTTGACATAAAGGTGATATGGTTTGTATAAGTGATAGTAATTTGGAAATGGCAGTTTATTGTACATGTTGACAGATTTATTAGGAGGAGGTAGATAAAAACAAAAAAATCTAAGAGAAATTTGTTTGTAGTATTATTACAAAAAAAATCAATGTATAAAAATTACATTTGTGGTCCTCAGAAACCTTTTAAGAAACAACCCATTCTACATTGAGATTTAAAAACAGATTCATAGGGACATCTGCGTGGCTTAGCGCATTAATTGCTTTTGGCTTGGATGGTGATCCTAGAGTCCTGGGATCGAGCTCCGTATCAGGCTCCCTGCTGGAGCCTGCTTCTTCTTCCCTCTGCCTGCTGCTCCCCCTGCTTGTGCTCTCTCTTTCTCTATGACAAATAAATAAAATCTTAAAAAGAATAAACTAGTTTCATCATTATATTTAAACATGCTTCCTTAAATGTCAGCAAGAATTAGCCTAAATTAAAGTCGCTGCTGAAAAAGTTAATAATTTTTAGAGCATTTAAGGGTGAAAGGAAAGGAAAGAATGACAATGGAATGTAGAGAAAGTACCGTTGTTGAGTAGGAATCCTTTTTAAGTATCATAGTACATCTGTAGCTTGCTTCTTCCCTCCCTCCCTTCCTTTTGCCCTCCCTATTTAATATTTATTGACAACCAACGATGTGCCTGTGTATGAGGGTATGTAACTGACGGATACAGCCTTCACCCTCAGAGATCTCCTAGCCCAGTTAGGGAAAGGCAAGTAAATGGAGAATTACAATACGGTAAAGTAAAAATGAACACCGGACAATGAATAGAGACCAGGATGAGCTACGGAGGCTTCTGGAGATGACGCCTAATGAAGCTTTGAAGACCATGTAGAAACTACACAGGAAAGGACAGCAAATCAGATCTTTGTTATTCCATCTGGCCCCCAAAACCAAGAATCACTTTTACGATCAGAAAATTGAATTAAAATCATCTTTCCTATTTTTCCAGTGTTTTTACTTACTGCTTAGCTCTATTGTTTTCATATACTTTGTCTTCCAGTGAAAAGACAGGACTGAGTGATCTGAGCGTAGGGGACAGAGACCTTTCTCATCAAAAACAAATGTGTTCACGTTCTAATTTATGTATCTTTTTTTGTTGTTTGGTTCATTTTGTTGTTGAGTCAGTGGGTCCCTGAGCTCTAACTATTTTATGTGGATCAAGATACAGTTTTTCTGTTGGCAAAACGATAGGTGGCCTTGGGGGGAGGGGGTGGGATTCTACATCTGATGGCCCGCTGAGCTTCCCTTCACCTCACAGTATCACCTACTTTGTAGGCTGTGGCATGATGACAGAAGCCCCCGAGGAAAATGCCTTCAACACAGAAAAACAGAATATCTGAGCAGCTAGAGTTAAGGGACTCTGCTATTCTATCCATTACTGAGACAAAAAGAGAATGCAATCCTTGTTGAAGAAAGAGAACTGAGAGGTATAGGCTGGAAAAAAGTCTTGAGGGAGGAAAAATCTTTAAACTAAAAATAATTCGATTTTAAATCCCATGTTGAACAAGTGAACAGACATGGAAAAGGCAGGAGCCTTGAACAGGGAGGTTATGTGAATGAATACTTTATGAGCCTTACTGATCAAAAAGGTAACTCCTCATTTCAACCTACTGGCAGAATTGAGAATACGGAAATTCAAAAAGAAATCTTTTCAAGATATTTGGACTTGAGTAAAATATAAAACAGTTTTCCCATTACCATTCTCTGTTAGGGCAAATCGATTCACTTGAACATAGCCTCTGATTCCTTGAAGTTTTGATGTCCATTTATTGGACAAGTGGTCCTCATCTTCGAAGCCAAAAGAAACAAATAGCAATCGATCTTCTTTCGTTAGAAATTCTTAAGTTGCAGAAGAGGCATACATGATGCTACATTATTTCTTCTTTTTGAAACAATGGTGCATTTTAGAAGTTAATTATTATTCCCTTCATTGAGAAAAATTATCTTTATATTTAAGTCCATAAGAAAATTTGTTAGGTTATATAAAGTCTAATGTAATATCCTGGGGACTTTATAGACATCTCACCTTACTTACATTTTATTTAAAATTGCACTGCATTTAAAGTAACTTTTAATTTTTTCTAGGAACAATTTACGTAGATGGCCAATGATAATTTCCCCCCAAATCTCCATTAGCATAAAGTATATCTATTTTGATTTTGATACATAAAATGAATTTCTACTGATTTTGATACACAAATTTTTTTTTTACATTTTTGATTACCTATTATTGCCTGAGTTCATTTTTTAATCAGGCAGTTATTGAATGATTTACTGCAGTTACATTTTCTATTGCAAATTCTCTATTATGAGTGGATTCTCCAGGTAGCTATAATTTGGTCATAGGTTTATGCCTTAAAGATAGAAATACTGATGTTCCATTTGCTTAGCTGGTCTAATAATATGGGATTTAGCAGTTCTACTGTCTCCTTTTTAAGTAAAAACTTCACTGAGAGATGACTTACATACTATAAAATTAATCCTTTAAAAAGTGTATCATTCGGTTTTCTTAAGTACATTGGCAAAGTTATGAGTTCGAGAACATCACCCCCAAAACAAAATCCATATCCACTGGCAGTTGATTCCTGCTTCCCACGTCCTTCAAGCTCTAATTATCTAGCTCTACGGATTTGCCTACTCTGGAAATTTCACATAACATGTGGCCCTTTGTCTGGCTTCTTTCACCTAGCACCATGTTTTCAAGGTTCACCCATGTCGTACCATTGGTCAGAAATTCATTCCTCTTTATGGCCAAATAGTGGTCACATATCTCATTACATGGAATTTACAAGGTATTAAGGGGAGGATTCAAAGTTAACTATAATGTCATTTCTAAGATGAGAAATACTGTGTTTATATACCACATGCTTTCTCCTCAGAGTTGAAGGGGGAAATGGTGGCTGGAAGTTTCCAGAGTCAGAAGAGATGAGGTACAGAGCACAGTAGGGGGTATCTTTGGACTGATGGAAAAATATTTCATCCTGTAAGAGGCAAAGAAGAAGATGTGCGTGGGGGGGGGGGAACAGAAGGGCAGGAAATGGAGTTGGTTTAGCATAATGGTTTCTATTTCTCTGTGAAACAGGACATTTGATGCTTCTCTGAGGATGCAAAAAGAACTGAGGAAATGACTTTGAAATTATCATTACAGGGAAACTTGGAGATGTCAGTTGGGTTATAATCCATACACTGAGAATTGGACTAATCTGCCCAGTTTTGAGTTTTTACTCAGCAAAGCTCAGCACCCAAGTACTAGGGGCAAAGAAGGAATATGTTGTTTCTGTTTTTGTTGTCTGTCATTATTAGAAATAGTATTGTGTGAGGACTTGGTCCCAGAGATGTGAGATCATTGGCAAACAAGAACCCCATGGAGTTTCTTGGAATCTGGGCCAAAAGAGAAAGAACAGAAAACATTGGGAAGATGCTCTGGGGGAAAAAAAAGGAAGGAATTACTGAGCTGGAGATGTCAAGGACTCTAAGAGAATATGCAGTGGAGAAAGCGAATTCAAGCTCTAAAAGGACTAGAAGTTGTGAACATGGGGTTGGCTATAGGATTAAAGGTTTCAGAGCAGTTTGAGTGAATGCAAGGTCAACTGTGAGACCAAAGGAATGGCAAGGAATGCCTGACTGAAGTAGAGTATAAAGGGAATGCAGTTCAGTTGAGAAAATTAAGGATGGTAGGTTGAATCATGCCATGAAACTTGAATTTTGGCAATGTGGACTGACAGGATGACCTAGCTGTGAATCATCTTCTATAGGCACAGGTCGTGCCTTCCTTACTCTCACAAAGAACCCTGCACTGGTCATCAGGAAATCCAGTTCCACCACTAGCTATTATGTCACTCTGCGGACTTAACTTCAATTCCATAAACATCACATACCTGTATTTTTTTTAAAGTTTTTTTTTCATTTATTTGACAGAGAGAGATCACAAGTAGGCAGAGAGGCAGGCAGAGAGAGAGAGAGAGAGGGAAGCAGGCTCCCTGATGATCAGGGAGCTTGATGTGGGACTCGATCCCAGGACCCTGAGACCGTGACCCAAGCTGAAGGCAGAGGCTTAACCCACTGAGCCACCCAGGCGCCCCATATACTTGTCTTTTAATTAATTAATTAATTAAAAGATTTTATTTATTTATTTGACAGACATGGATCACGAGTAGGCAGAGAGGCAGGCAGAGAGAGAAGGGGAAGCAGTCCTCCTGCTGAGCAGAGAGCCTGATGTAGGGCTCGATCCAGGACCCTGAGATCATGAGCTGAGCTGAAGGCCGAGGCTTTAACCCACTGAGCCACCCAGGCGCCCCCCCATACTTGTCTTTTAAATGAGGAAAGTGAACCATCTGACCCGTAGTGTCAACAAGTTCTAAATGTTTAAATTCTTTGTGCCTAAACCTTTTTTTCAATCTCAGTAATCTTTTCATTGCTGTAATTTTTCTGTACTTCAATAATGAGTTTTCCTAGAATCCTTGGTTTGATTTATGCCTCATAATATTTACCTTTTAAGCACTTCATAGCATCATAGTGGGCAATTTGCTTAGGAGCATTATGCTAAGAAGAGGGAAAAACACCCACATTTGATTGTCTATTTCTTATAAGGCAATTACGTACACTAGCTTATTTCAGTATTTAAATGTTCCTATGGAAATTATTATCATCTTTATTTTGTGGGTGAGGAAATTGAGGTGTAGAAGTTAAATGATTTAGCCCACAACATATAAACAGAAAGAGGAGTAGTCCTTTTTCAAACCCCGGTGTTCTTGAATCCAAGGCTCATTTAAAAAAAAAAATCACTTTGCTATACTATCTCAATATATGGCCAAAGATACTTTCATGTGGACATTAAAAGTATACTCTCTTGCTCCACCTCCCACAAAGAGTCCATGTAAGGTTATGATCTGGACTCAAGTTTCATAAGGCTCTGATAAGACCATCCATTAGCACCTGGATGAATGTTTCATTCAAAAGGGCTAAATAAAAAAGAATTTGTTTAATAAACAATACCAGGCACTTATTATATGGCACATTCCAAGCTTTATGTGGTGAAAAATTAATGATGAGATACATACTAACTCTCAAATGATTTCTACTCTATTTAGGTTAAGTTAGGGAAGTAAGTTCAAGAAGATATTATGAATTACAGCAAACAATTTTGGGATGTCCTTCCTACTTAAAATGTTGCCAACTTTTCTGAAAAATTTCCTTTATCCACAGGTTTGGACCCTGATGCTTAGGCTGTTACTTTGCTGTTTAGCTACTAGGGTTGATCCTGGGGTCCACCGATTCTAACTGGGCCAGGCATTCTCTTCCAGGATGGCAGTGAGCTCTGAATGGTTGCAAATCTCTGCATGTGGCTGGACTGTAAAATTAACCGTAGAACTGTGTAGCAGTCACAATACAGTATGTAGACTGAAGAAGAAAACAAAAAAAGATAAGACTGGCCAGTAGAGTTAGAAAACAGTAAAACAGAAATAGGAAAAAAAAAAAAAGCCAAGATGAGAAAGAGACTTCAACATCTTTCTTTTCAGTTCAAGTTCTATTTTTGAGGATGGCTATATTCATGTCCTTTCTATTTTTATAATTACTCTTTACCTTTTTCTGGAGCTGCTTTCGGACACCACAACCCAAAAGCCTCAAATAATACGTACTATGATTAAAAACCTGGCTTGGACACAGAGGGCTATGAAGGCTAGGAGATGGACAAGGTTCCTTGATGCTAGCTGAGTTCTGAGCAATGGCTAATGGACAGATGGGAAGCTGGGTAGAGAATTCTAAAGACAACTGCATGGAAAAGCAAAGACCCAGAGTTTGATGTAATGATTTTAGTGACTGCACTCTCCCGTCTGCTAATCCTTAACATCCTCAACGTGAATTATTATGTTCCTGGCTATGGAGACAGGACATTGAAAAAATGGCTTTAAAAAAAAAAAAAGCTCCAGTCATTCATTACACTGGAAGTGCTGGCCTGAACCTGAATGATGGGTTTCTGGTAAGGCACAAAATCCAGGAAATAAACCAAATGACCACAGTGAGTTGAAAGGTGAGTGCATTTTGTATCTACAGGAGGGGGAACCAACCCCACACAGGTGTATTCTGTTCATGTCCTCTGTCGAGCACATCAAGCTTTGACCTGTGTTTTCCCCTTCAGTTCCTGTGAAAACCATGCATTTTAAAATAAAATAATTTCCAATTTACCCCACCATTGTCCTTACAGTTGAAGCTCGAAATTCTTCAACGGAGGCCGTTTGCCTTAAAGAGTGAGCAGGGTGACTTTAGTGAAACGGATCCTCTGCTGTATCCCTGCCCGACTTCCCGCCTCTTATTATCTGTTGAGTTGTTGTTCCCAGATGAGAAGGAATCATGATAATCCTTCAACAGTGAACAATAATCTAGATCCTAGAATGTTCTAGACATTGTCCTTCCAGTGACTGTCCTTAGTCAGTATGTGACACAGTTACTAAATAGAAGAATATAGTTGATCTTTCTGGAACCCATAAGATTTGTTTTTTAAGAGCCAGAGTTGAGATAATATAGAAACAGCCAGAGAAGAATGGCAAGATTCTGGTTTCTAACCTGTTTTTCTGTATTTTACAGAGTATTGTTGGGTCAAGACAAGGTTTACTTTCACTTCTCTCTTGCCCCATATTCAGTCCTGAAGTGAGGAGCACCTTGGAAGAACTAGGCAGCATTTTTTAGTAGAGTAAAGGTAGTCGATTTATGTTATAAAAGGCTGTCGATAACAATTTAATGTCTTATAGATGTTCTACTCTTTTTTTTTTTAAGGATTTTATTTATTTATTTGACAGACATCACAAGTAGGCAGAGAGGCAGGTAGAGAGAGGGAGAAAGCAGGCTCCCTGCTGAGCAGGGAGCCTGATGTGGGGCTCGATCTCAGGACCCTGGGATCATGACCCAAGCTGAAGGCAGAGGCTTTAACCCACTGAGCCACCCAGGCGCCCCTAGATGTTCTACTCTTACGAATCAGAATATCTCATTCTTTCCAGTGATCCACTGAATGGATTAAGCAGCAGAACCCCTTATATAATTCCTTAAATACAGCCTTGAGTTCTGGGGGTGAAGGGGAAATAGCAGAAAAGACACAAGGAACATGAAAGAAGGAGGGGAGAGGAATGATTAGAGTGAGGTAAGCCCAGGTGGGCATCAGAGGGCATCTGCATGGGTTAAGGAAGACACTGCACATTCTCATTACTCTGCTCTCATGGTTATCTCACAGCAAAGGTGTTTGTTCTTCGGGTAATGAGTTGCACTGCAGGTCCTTCCAGACACAAGCAATAGAAAAGAGAAGGACCTGTCTTCTTCCGTTACACAGTCTCCTCCCTGTCTATGTCTTTAACCTTGTGTTTAACCCTGGCCTGTAGGAACTCGGGCATACTTTGACCGAGCTGAAGGTAACCAAACTGGTAGTACCAACTAACGTAAGTTTAATCTAAAATGAATTTGCCATTAAGAGTGCCCATGAGAGTGGGCACCTGGGTGGCTCAGTGGGTTAACCCGCTGACTTCAGCTTGGGTCATGATCCCGGGGTCCTGGGATCGAGTCCCGCATCAGGATCCCAGCTCTGACCTTCTCCCCTCTCCTGCTATCTCTCACTCTCTCTCTCAAATAAATAAATCAAATCTTAAAAAAAAAAAAAAAAAGTGCCCATGAGAGTATCTCGGTTTTATTGCCATTTTAAAACTAGGCAGTTGCAACCTGTAAAATGTTTACCGATGTGATAGTAATTTATTTTAATTTGCATTTCTTTAGTGTCATGGGTTTTAACATCTTTTCAAATGTTTACAGGCCATTTCTGTTTTTCTTTGTGTTTGCCTCTTCTATTTACTTTTTCATATTCTTTACAAGATCGTCCACTGCATTTTTTTCCTTACTGGTTTTCAAGAGTATTTTTTGTGTTAAGAAATGCATTTTTATCTGTTATTTTTGTTATAAATACTTTTTTGTTTCTCTTGGTTTGCTTGGTCTTTTGACTTACTAAGAATAGACACCCTAGAATAAATCTAGTGAGATTAATAGAAGAAGACAGTAAGCTGGCTGAATAAAAAATAACGTTACATAATTCAGTAGGTTTTATCTGTACTGGAAATAATTTGTTTGTATTGAAGATGAAAAAAAATTGAACAAAAACAAAACTAAAATACCTTGGAATAAACTAAGAAAGACTGCTTAGTATCTCTATACAAAAATCTATACACTATATTAAGAAATATAAAAAGATCTGAGCAATGTCAACTCATATCATGTTCTAGGATGTAAAAAGTTAATTTTCTATCCTCAAATATATGCATTTAACAAAGTGCCACTTCACATGTTTTTATTTTTGAGACAGAATACCAAATCTAAAACTCAAATGGACAAATAAATATTGGAGAATAGCTCCCAAAAAGTTATGAAATAAATAGTGAAATAATTTTTGGCTTGTCAGATACTAAAACTATCTATGGAATCAGGATAATAAAGATATATGATAATAGCAAGGGAATAGCTAAATAGATCAATTGGAAAAACAATGCCCAGAAATATATCTAGTATAGAGGACATGTAATATGTGACGAATGTGTTACTTTAATTCAGTTATTGAAGAGAGCGACTTATTTCATAAGTTGTGCTGGCAAAGACGGCCATCCATGCAGAGTTACACAAGCATATATTCCCACCTCACATTATGGAGAAAATGAAATGTAGCATGGATAATAACATTAAAACAAACCAGAAAGTCCAGAAGAAAACACAGAAAGACACTTAGAAATCGTGGAGTGAAGGATACTGTTTAATGCAAGAAAGCAACCCTTAAAACTTAAACAAGAGGTAAATCTGACTGCAGAATGATTAAAATTTGTGTAAATCCAAAGAAAGCACAAGTTAAAAGCAACAGTGTAGGTAAATATTTACAGTATTTATGTCAGATTAAGGTTAATATGCAGAATTTTTTTTTTACAAAAGATTTATTTATTGAAAGGAGGAGGAGGGGCAGAAGAAGAGGGAGAGAATCCTTAAGCAGATTCCCTGCTGAGCACAGAGCTCGACCCAGGGCTCCATCTCAGGACCCTGGGATCATGATGTGAGAGGAAATCAAGAGTCAGACGCTCAAATGACTGAGTCAACCAGGGACCCCGATATGCAGAATTTGTAAGGAATTCCTATGTAAGAATAAGAAAAAGGATATAACTTTGGCATAGGATATAACTAGGTAACTAAGCCAAGAGGAAATCCGAAGGCCAGTAAATTAATGAGAAGATGTTTATTCTCCATTTTAGCAGGAAAATATAAATTAAAAGAATACAGATTCCACTTTTTGCCCATTAGATTGTCAAAAAATAGTGATAAACATTAATGCTGTCCATAAAGTGGACAATAGGCACTCCTTTGTCACTGGTAGTTGGAGGTTGTCAGGCAGTAACAGCCAAAATTAGTAATTCAAAAATATATGTTTCTTTTGATACACCAATCCCATTTTTGGTAGTCATTTCTTATAGAAATAAAGACACTGATTATAAATGCTAATTAGTAGGTCTTTTCAATTTCATTCTGTAAAAGGATATAAGACTATTACCCTATAATAAAATTTACTGAATTAATTTCATGATGACAAAAGCCCAGAAACATTAATATTTACTCAAATGGAAATGGCAAAGAAATTGCTCAGCAGGTTTGAAAACCAACTGCAATAAACCAAGGGTTTTTTTAGTTTTGCTTTTTTTTCCCCTTGTTTGTTTTTTAGAGCAGATGACCATTCTAACTGATCAATGTCCAGAAAAAACAGGTTTATTGAGATACAATTGATATATACCAATTGCTAGGTATTTTGAATGTCATTGGTAACCCAATGGGATGTCACTTAGTTATCACAAAATGAGTCTGATCTGTATTTACTGAAGGGATGCATACAACATGTTTCTGAATGGGAAACATAACAGAGAAATGAGTATCTTATGATCTGATTATGGTTAAAACAGAAGAAGAAAAGAAAACCAGATATAGTTAGAGATGGTACCCAGGAAAAGACAGGGTGAGGACAGGAAAAATGCCTTAGCCAAATGGAAAAAAAGGCACAATGTTAAGAAAAGGAAATTCTACCTATGGTCTTACTTCCTACGTGCATATGGGCAAGAGTAGAAGGTACAAAATGAGTACAAGGAGAAGAACACTAGCTTGGTTCAAGCTCTGAGCTCTCTTGGACACTGAAAGCTCCAGCTTAACTTGATTTTACCCAACATTCCTCAAACAGTATAGCTTTTCAGTATAGCTTTCATTTCAGTATAGCTTTTTTTTTTTTTTTAAATCAACAAACACCTAATATCCAATGGAAGAGTATGCTGTGAAACACTGCTCTGAAGAGTAGTGATTATGGGATGTCACTTCCCTCTATGCCAGATGCCAAGGAGAAATCCCATAACAGGCATTGGTTAATATTTCTTAGCTTAGAACCTTGCATTTACCTTTTGGCCTCACGGTGACTCCCAGCCCTAAAACAGGCCATATGACTGTTGTTTCCAGCAACGGCCAGGTAGACCAGGGGTAACGAGCCCAGCCTGAGTAAGAGAACCTCCTCGGAGTTTCAGTTTCTTCATCTGTACCACGGGAATGATAATCCCTTGGTTTTGTTGTAAGGACTCAATAATGCAACACATGTAATTCCCCTAACTCAAACGAAGTGATCCGTAAGTAACAGCAATTACTACTGAGACCCGTGTTGGAAACCTCATTGCAATGGCATCATGAACAGTATTTATTTTATTGATCACTCTGTGGCAGAGACTGCCATCTGCTCCCAATACCTGTTATCCCCTTCTCCTTAGTAAAAATAATTCCAGTTTTCTTCTAGATGGCAATGTACCCAGCTAAATGACCACACTGCCCTACTTCTCTTGCAGCACGCGAACCTCATTAACTATGCGGAACAGCTGGGACTTCCTTGAAGCTGCCTAAAGAGAACTGGCTTATCCGAAGAAGCATCTATTTGCTTTCCCCTCCTTACCAGGTAACAGAAATGCTTATGCAAACACTAACTCCAACAGTATTACAAGAGGAAATAATCTTTGAAATAACAGCCACCAGCCGGAATGCTATAACATGTTCATAAACCCTGCACCCTTTATTACAATGGAGCTGCCCTACCAGTTCTGTTATGCCTGTCTCTAGGTGTCTTCTACATGAAGGAAAAATAATCTGTACTATCTAAACTGTTCTTATCTGGGGTTCTTGTTACATGCAGCCATAACCAATGATGTAATGGATAGGTTCCCACTTCCTGATGTCCTGAAGAACAGAGGCTTGTAAGGAATGAGGAAGAGGTTTAAAAATGGTATTTAAATTTGTTAAATATTTTCTGAGTTGGTGGCATCACAATTCCGGACTTCAAGCTCTATTACAAAGTGTCATCATCAAGACAGCATGGTACTGGCACAAAAACAGACACATAGATCAATGGAACAGAATAGAGAGCCCAGAAATAGACCCTCAAATCTATGGTCAACTAATCTTCGACAAAGCAAGAATGTCCAATGGAAAAAAGACAGCCTCTTCAATAAATGGTGTTGGGAAAATTGGACAGCCACATGCAGAAAAATGAAATTGGACCATTTCCTTACACCACACACGAAAATAGACTCAAAATGGATGAAGGACCTCAATGTGCGAAAGGAATCCATCAAAATCCTTGAGGAGAACACAGGCAGCAACCTCTTCGACCTCAGCCGCAGCAACATCTTCCTAGGAACAACACCAAAGGCAAGGGAAGAAAGGGCAAAAATGAACTATTGGGATTTCATCAAGATCAAAAGCTTTTGCACAGCAAAGGAAACAGTTAACAAAATCAAAAGACAACTGACAGAATGGGAGAAGATATTCGCAAACAACATATCAGATAAAGGGCTAGTGTCCAGAATCTATAAAGAACTTAGCAAACTCAACACTCAAAGAACAAATAATCCAATCAAGAAATGGGCAGAGGACATGAACAGACATTTCTGCAAAGAAGACATCAAAGTGGCCAACAGACACATGAAAAAGTGCTCCATATCACTCGGCATCAGGGAAATACAAATCAAAACCACAATGAGATACACCTCACACCAGTCAGAATGGCTAAAATGAACAAGTCAGGAAATGACAGATGCTGGCGAGGATGCGGAGAAAGGGGAACCCTCCTACACTGTTGGTGGGAATGCAAGCTGGTGCAGCCACTCTGGAAAACAGCATGGAGGTTCCTCAAAATGTTGAAAATAGAACTGCCCTATGACCCAGCAATTGCACTATTGGGTATTTACCCTAAAGATACAAACGTAGTGATCCAAAGGGGCACGTGCACCCGAATGTTTATAGCAGCAATGTCCACAATAGCCAAACTATGGAAAGAACCTAGATGTCCATCAACAGATGAATGGATCAAGAAGATGTGGTATATATACACAATGGAATACTATGCAGCCATCAAAAGAAATGAAATCTTGCCATTTGCGACAACATGGATGGAACTAGGCCGTATCATGCTTAGCGAAATAAGTCAAGCAGAGAAAGACAACTATCATATGATCTCCCTGATAGGAGGAAGTGGTGATGCAACATGGGGGCTTAAGTGGGTAGGAGAAGACTCAATGAAACAAGATGAGATTGGGAGGGAGACAAACCATAAGTGGCTCTTAATCTCACAAAACAAACTGAGGGTTGCTGGGAGGAGGAGGTTGGGAGAAGGGGGGTGGAATTATGGACATTGGGGAGGGTATGTGCTTTGGTGAGTGCTGTGAAGTGTGTAAACCTGGCGATTCACAGACCTGTACCCCTGGGGATAAAAATATATGTTTATAAAAAATAAAAAATTAAAAAAAATTTTCTGAGAAGAGTTACAATATCAACCACAATAATTCGTGGCACAAATATGCCAGAGCAGGATCTAGATCAATTTTGTCATAAAATATTCTAGGAAATGTACGATTCAGATGAAGGCATTCAAGCCTCCCGCAAAGGTAACAGGGCATAGATTAGTGAACAGGCAACCATCTTGGCTTCAAGGGCTGATGCCCGAATGTTTCCTGAAGCTCCGACTCAGGGCTAAGGAGGGGAAATGAAAATGACCCAAGAAAAGTAAGTGAAAAGGATACAAGTAAGAAAGTGAATGCTTGTTGGGTGCATCAGCTTAAACCTAGGATCGCTCTGATTTACTTCCAACAGCACCCAGGACAGCAACAAGCAACACACGGAAATGTGAATCCTAGAAAGCAATAAAGGTAACCGTTATTAAGCTAATTTGTTACCATTACCCATCAGAACCTCTGATGGGTTAAGAACACAGATTCCCGAGTTCCAAGACAGATCTATTTAATCAGAATCTCCGAGAATAGATTGTAGGAATTTTAAAGTTTTCCAGAAGACTGTGCTGTACAATCAGGCAGAGAATCACTTAGTTTGTCCCTGATACTTTAATTCTCTTGTTTAAATCTACAAAAACCACATGAGGCTGATTCGTTTTCTCCATTTGGGACTAATATTTCACTTGCCTGAAAGTCTCAACTTCTATTGAGTTATATTTTAACAATTTTTCATAAAATCTCTTTGGTAATCTACTGATATACTTGGATCACTGTGGAGAAAAAGCCATGAGTGGTGAGGCTATGCTTCTGTCTCTGCTATTCCTGAGGGCCTGGAATGACTGTCACCCTTCAGTGTGAACCCAAATACAAGAACCAGCTGTTCCCAAATGTGGGTCATTTCATTTGAAAAGTCAAACATGAGATCAAAGATAAACGCACAGTTGGTATCTTTTTAAATCAACACTGACCAGGAAGCAATCCTTAGGGCATTATGGACTGAGGGGGAAAACCTACTGAGATTAGAGTTCTACAAAGAGAAATTCATATACACAGAATTCTCCTGTGTAACACACACAGTAAGCGAGGATAGCAGGAGGGTGTCAAACTATACACAGATATAAATAAGAAATAAAACACATTCACGTAAACATATGTTTATGTAGCAAAACAAACTAGAAACCACTCAAATGCCACAGATGTAACACATTTTTAAAAATGAAAGTTCTTTTCATTATGTAATTCTTTATCTTCTTTTATTTCTGGACAGAGGCATTTCTATTTACTTCCAGAGTTTTAGAGAAAGTAGCCTCTGGTATTTTAATTGACTCCAGATTTTTTCTTTCTTTCTTTCTTTCTTTTTTAAGATTTTAATTTATTTATTTGACAGAGAGAAATCACAAGTAGGCAGAGAGGCAGGCAGAGAGAGAGAGAGAGGAGGAAGCAGGCTCCCTGCTGAGCAGAGAGCCCGATGCGGGACTCGATCCCAGGACCCTGAGATCATGACCTGAGCCGAAGGCAGCGGCTTAACCCACTGAGCCACCCAGACATCCCTCCAGGTTTTTTCTTTGATTATGACTCTTGAATTATTACTTGTCATTCTTAAGGCCAGTTTCTTAACTCGTTGTCTTTATTTCACGCACTGTTCTTCAAGTCAGAGTCTTCAAAGAAAACTTCACACAAATCAAAATGTATTTTCTAATTTCCAACATACAACATGATTTTACATCCAATGTTAGATGGGATTATTTTAGATAGATTTCAGAGGGGCTGAATGGTATTTGGTTAATAGCAGAAGCCACTGAAAGTTTTACTGCCATGAAAATCAATGGGAAGAGTCTTGCGTTTTTCCAACTTTATTGAGATATAACTGACATATACCATCGTGTAAGTTTAATATGAAGACATGCCAACTTGATAGATGTACATATTGTAAAATGACTGCCACTAAAAGATAAGTTAACACATTTATCATTTCACAAATTATCTTCTTTTGGTTGTGAGAATATTTAAAAATCTACTTTCTTAATGACTTTCAAGTATATAAAACAGTGTTGGTAACTATAGTCAACATTCTTTATATTAGATCCCCAGAACTTAGTTGTCTTAGGACTGGAAGTTTATAACCTCTGACCCACACCCCACGTCCCCTGACCCCCAGTCTGTGGCAAACACGAGTCTACTCTCTGTTTCTAGCAGTTTGGCTTTTTAAGATTCTGCATGTAAAGAAGATCATTATGTTTGTCTTTTCTTTGTCTAACTTACTTCGTTTAGTATAATGCCCTCAAGATTCATCTATATTGTTGCAAATGGCAAGATTTCCTTCCTTTTTTGGGCTGAATAATGTGGCTGATAAACATCTCTATCTATACGGATATATAAAATCACACTGTCCTCATTGCTTTATCTATTCGTTGTTGATGTCCATTTCGTGTCCATGTCTTGGCTATGATGAATAAGATGGCAATGAGCGCAGGCTGTAGACATCTCTGAGTCCATGATTTCATTTTCTTTGCTATACACCCAAAACTGGGATTCCTGCATCCTACGGCTGTTCCATTTTTAACTTTTTGAATAACTCAGTACTAGTTTTCTCAGGGGTTACACCGATTTGCCTTCCCACCGACACTGCACGAGGGTTCCATATCCTCCCCAGGGCTTGTTTTCCTTGCCTTTTGGTAACAGCCATTCTAACAGGTGTGAGGTGTTATCTCATTAGGGTTGTAACTGACATCGTTGTGATGTTCAGTGATGCTGAGCTCCTTTCCATGTAGCTGTTGGCCATTTGGTATGTCTTCTCTGGAAAAACGTCCATTCAGGTCCTTTGCTTATTTTTTAATGATTTGTTTTTCTGCTATTGAGTTGATGAGTTTTTCCATATTGGGGATATTAGCCCTTGTCAGATTTATGGTTTGTAAATATTTTCTCCGTTCTGTAGGTGGCCTTTTTGTTTTGTTTGTATTGCTGTACAGAAGCCTTTTAGTTTGATGTGGTCCCACCTGGTGATTTTTTTTTTCTTTTGTTGCTTCTGCTTTCATTTTCATATTTAAAAAAAAAATCATTGTCAAGACCAAAGTTGAGGAGCTTTACTCTATGTTTTCTTCTAGAGCTTTATAGTGTTAGGTCTTACATTTAAGTATTTGATCTACTGCAAGTTAATTTTTCTGACTGATGTTAAGATAGGAGTTCAATTTCATTCTTTTGCATGTAGATACCCTGTTTTCCCAACACCATTTACTGAAGGGACTACCCTTTCCCCATTGATTATTCTTGGCTTCCTAGTCAAATATTAGTTGACTGTATATGTGTGGGTTTATTTCTGGGCACACAATTCTGTTCCACTGGTCTATGTTTGCCAATATCTCTTTTCACCTCTATCTGTTTTTATGCCAATACCATGCTATTTTGATTATAATAGTTTTGTAATATAATTTGAAATCAGAAAGTGTGATACTTCCAGCTTTGTTCTTTCGCAAGATTGCTTTGGCTATTCAGAGACTTTGTGGTTATATACAATTTTTAGGAATGTCTTTCTATTTCTTTGAAATAAGTCATTGAAATTTTGATAGAGATTCCATTGACTTGTAAATAGTTTTGGGTAGTATGGACGTTTAAAAATTTTACTTCTGATCTGTAGATGTGGAGTATCTTTCCTCTTATCTGTATCTTCTTTGATTTCTTTCATCAGTGTCTTATGTTTTCAGTGTACAGATCTTTACCTCCTTGGTTAAATTTATTCCCAAGTATTTTATTCCTTATAATGTTCTTATAAGTGGGATCATTTTTTCTATTTCTTTTTCACATAGTTTACTGTGAGTATATAAAAATGCAACTTAGTTTTGCATGTTGTTTTAGTATTTTTTAACTTTATTGAATCTATTAGTTTCAACAGTTTTTTTTTACAGAGTCTTTAGGATTTTCTACATATTAGATCATATCTCCTGCAAACAGAATTTTCCTTCTTCCTTTCTAATTTGGATGGCTTTTATTTCTTTTTCTTACCTAATTACTCTGGCTAGGGCTTCCAACACTATGGTACATGATAATGGTAAGAGTGGAGATCCTTGTCTTGTTCCTGATCTTAGAGGAAAAGCTTTCAATTTTTTACTGTTGAGTGTGGTATCAGCTGTGGGTCCATATGTGGACTTCACTATATTAAGACACATTCCCTCTATATCCACTTTGTTGAGAGCTTTTATCACAAATGGATGTTGACTTTTGTCAAATGCCTTTTCTACATGTATTGAGGTGAACATAGAGTTGGATGTTTAAACGACTAAGCCACCCAGGTGCCCCGACCCACTTTTATATTTCTAAAAAGTTAAGCAATCACTTAGTACATATTAGGACCTCAACTTATACATGTTTAATAAATGGATGAATGATTTCATTGTTTGTACATATCTGATAAACTCTGTTGAGCATATTTAACTGAATGCTTAGTGAGATAGAGACAGAGACTGATCTACTGAGAGATACAGAGAGGGAAAGAAATTATACTCTATGATACACTTACTTGAATATGAAGAGCTTATAAATAACAACAATCTATTCATGGTACAATTAATTATAAGAATATTTTTTGGTTATACATGCATGTAAATCCTCCTGAAAAATGGGAAGTACTTGAATAATTTAGCAAATACATATGTGATTTGCCTGTGTGTGTCTATAAGGAAAGTAGAAGTGAGCAGGAGAGTACCAGGTTAATCTCAAGAACAGGATGATTTACCATGGCTTGCAAAAGCAAACACAAGAATATGCACTTTGCATTGGCAGAGTTTATGCTCACCTAAACTTTAAAGCCTTGGTAATACTCCCCTCATAGAAATATCCCTCCAAGAGCTTATCAGTGATGCCCAACATTCTACTTTTGTCAGATAACCCCTTTAGGTTACTAAAATTACTTTTGAAGTGTGTATACTCTTGAGAAATTATTTTAATAACTGTAAGACATTTCCAATGAGAGACATAAGGAGGAAAGCTATGGAGAATACAGGAGAGAAGAAGAAAAGTCATTTGTGTCTGAGAAAGAGGAATCAATGGCAGTGCTATCTGCCACCAGCTTCCCTATGTCAGACGGAACCATGGGTCTGTGTGTTACCCCCGGAAATGCGACTTTTGGTGCTCACCTCTAGTACTAACTGCTCACCGATTGCAAAAGAGAAGCACGTGCTGACCCCCCACCAATCCCGAGCTCCACTTTCAACCTCTCCCAAACTGTACATGCCTTTCCAGAGGCTTCAGGATACCTCTCCTGGGATGAGGTACAGATAGGTCAAGTTCAAACTTCCTTCTACAAACTTGCCCCTTCAAAAGTCCATTACAGATATTTCAATGCTTTTTACATAATTCTTGCCTAACAAATATTTCCTGATTGAATGAATATAGAACTTTTGTTTAAATTAACCTGCTTGTACCAGAGGTTATTACTGGATGACACGTGAGCCTGCTAAGCCATCGATTGCCAAACCCAGGGACAATTTTAACGATCATCTACTTCAGCCCCCTCTTTTCATTTGTGAAGAAACTGTGCCCTTGAAGGCAAGAAAATTTCATCAGGAGGCAGAGATGGGACTAGAACTTGGATCTTTTGTCTCTAAATCACAAGTACTTTTAAGTCTTAATTCTACCTAGTCATTTGGATCATTCATTGCTAATTAGTTTCTGGTTTACTCTTTCCTTCATACCCCAAAGCATGATTCAGCTTCACAGCTAATTTATATCAATATCAACTTATTAATCCCTTTGCTGATTTTAGATTCAATTTACATCATGAAGTCCTATTTTTTACATTATTTCTGTTTTCAGAAAAAGCACAACTGAAATTATTCAAAATGTCCCTCAGTTAACATGATACCATTCTTGAATCTCCCCAGATAATATGCTCCATTTAAATGGTGCTGATTTCATGTCCATGCACGGCAGTCCTTGTCATCTTGCAAAATATCCTGTGCAGTGGGAATCACTTTTTAAAAAGGTCAAAAATCTTTAGGGTTTAGTGAATCAATACCATCTATTCAGGGAAGAACTAGTCCTTGCTTATTCATGACAGAAAACGGACACATTTATAAAAGCAATATAAGAAGTCTCTAGGAGAGGGGTGACACATTTTAATTTCATGTAGAACTGGACACAAACTTGCTATACTTGAGCGGATAAAGAGATAAAATTTAGTTTAAAAATTCTGGAGAACAGGAAGCTTGAGGCCAATAGCAATAGGGGGACAAGTGTTATAAAAGAAAGTTGATTAAAAACTCACTTCATCATCTGCGATCCCTTCTTCCCTTGAAGCAATCGAAAGTTCCAAGCACATGCTGGTGCCCTGCTCTGTGAGCACCAAGGTGGGTCATCGGTGAACTCTGAAAAATATATTGATGAAATATCTAAGTGGAAATATAAATGATGGAAGACTGATTCCCGTCTAACTCTCTGAATGAATCTAAGAACATTTAACTTTTAGCAACTTGTCTCAAGAGATTATGTTTAAATTATTTTTTATTAAAAATAAAGCACGAAATTTAATAATATGTCGGAAGTAAAATGTTTGTTTTTACTTTGTAGTCTGTTGTACACATTGACTGTTATTTTAAAACTCTTAAGAAAAAAACCCCAAACCCACCTTCCTTTCAATTCTTCCAATGGTTATAAATAACGGTAGTATTTTCCTCAGAGCTAAATTCATGCTTCCATATCTCATCCTAAACCTTCATCTTACTAGACAGGTAGGAAACAGAACAATACCCAGAGGTCAGTGTCTAAATTGAGGGGTAACTATTCCTTTATTATTTACAACTTGGGGTGCAGGGCCTTCTCAAATCACATAATGTTTTCTTTTTTTAAAAGATCTTATTTATTTAATTTACAGAGAGAGAAATCACAAGTAGGTAGAGAGGTAGGTGTGGGGGGCGGAAAGCAGGCTCCCTGCTGAGCAGAGAGCCCAATGCGGGGCTCGATTCCAGGACCCTGGGATCATGACCTGAGCCAAAGGCAGAGGCTCAATGCAATGAGCTACCCAGGCGCCCCACATAATGTTTTTTGAGTGTCAACTCTGCACTGGAATTATACTTTGACTGAAGGACATAGGTTGCCTCCTTTTGGGAAAGAATGGAACTGCATCTGTGCCACATAAACAGTAAATGAGAACTATAGGCTAACACTGAACTCAATTAACTTTACTATGATTATTTTAATGCTCAGATCCCCCCCACCCAGATTTTAGAATCATAGAACTCATGGGCTGATAAGACCTCTGTGATTTGCTCCCTTTCTATAATTTTACAGCTCAGCCTCAACTTCTATTTGGACTTCTGATTCAGTGATGGGCTCTGGCGATTTCCCAAAGTGCCCTTTCCCTCTTCAGACAATCTGCATTGTAGAACTTTCTGTTTTTCTTTTTAAAAATCACTGACCGATGATGTCTAGCTGGTATTCTGTTTAATTTCTGAGACACATCAGAGGTATTTTTTTCCTTCTCTAGACTGAACTGAGATATAACAAGAAAAACTTGGGTCTTCCTGGATCTTGGGCTATATAGTCAATGTTATAACGTATAAATAATGCTAAATGAAGCTAACAGATCTGACCAAACATAGTTTCTTTCCCCACCAAAATACACAGGCAGTCTGAACACTGGAACACAAATATCTGCTCTAGTCCATCCACGGACATCCTCAAGAGACCCAGGAGCCCTTCAAGCTTCCTGAAGGCTCTTCATCTCTCCTCCCGAAACAGTAACCTCCACTCCTCACTGCCTACTGGGTGAGCTATTTAGATGCCGACTGGCAGCCCATGGAGCTCTCTCATTCCAGCCGATGCAATCTCCTTGCTTGCATCTTCTTTCTTGGGTACAGCCATTTCTTTGTTCTTGAGCAGAAAGAAGGGAATAACGCAAGTGCGCCTATGTCCAATCACCTTACTTTTAGGATTAACCTCCTCTTAGGTTGACGGTCTCCTTCATGTGGCCCGTTCCATGTGTCCCCTTCTCCATCCTGTGATAGTGCAGAAGTTCACAGCTTCGGCCCCGCAGGAGTGGGACTGGCAGGCAGGGAACGAGTGATTAGTAAGTAGGGGCAGACTGCAGAGCCATGGGGTTCTGGAGGCTCAGGAGGAACGTTCAAGGGAACAAGAGGGGACAGGGGTTGTCGGAGCTGCAGAGAGAACTGGGGAGGAGGCTTCTGCAGTGCTGTTCCCTTAGAGGGGCTCAGGTTCGCATGGAAAGCTCGTACCCCGTGGAGGCTGCGAGGTGGATGGACGAGGAAGCAGGAGTGTCTCTGGCGGAGCGAGGCTGCTATCCTCACACCCACATGGAGACTCCGAGCTGCATCCAGAGACCCCAGGGAGTGTCCCTGCCCCCTCAGAGGTTGTGCCCGCTCTAAAAGAGAAACGCTCCAAAGGATGACAATAGCAATATCACTGAACAGATATCGAAGGGTGCATTTCAAGCTGAGAGCCACTGATCTGATGACTGGCAAGGAAGATGAGAAGCAAAGGGATTCCAGCTGACCTGCTGGTCCCGCAGTGCTACCTTCATGGAGTCAGGACTTCCTGCTGGAAGCCCGACTTCCCACGGAAGTTAGGGGGTCAGGACGAGGCCAGAATTGGACAAAGTGGGAGCAAGATTGTAAGAAATTTGAGAGTTAGAGAATGTAATAAGAGAAAATATGAGATGTTTTCCTTTGTTGTTTGAACACATTTTACTGAAACAACTGTGCATTTGTTTGGTTTTTGGAACAACATCAACAAACCTTTCAAGACAACAGATAGGTCCAAGATAGTTCTGGTTGTAGTAATCCAATTCTAGGTTTAAATCTGACTGTACATTAATCTGTGAATCAACCACAAGTAACAGTGTTACAATGAGAATGTAAGTTTTATGTTTAAAAATCATCTGTTTGTGAATAGGATATAGTCAGTTTTTAGGCAGGGGAATGCCTTTTGTTATCAATTAAATATATGGCTGATATGGTTCAAGTTTAAATCAAAGCTACCAGAATACAATAACAATGCAGTAAATACCAAGTTGTTATTCATTAAAATTTGATTTGGGGAAATATCACACATTGTTTTCCAGTGGCACAGGTTCAAACAATAACATAATTGTAATGATTGATAGGGGCACCATTAAAACTTCAGAATGACTTTTCTTCATGGAATAAAGGTTCTAAACTTCTCCATAAAATGTTGTTGTTATTCTGAGCAACTGCTGCCACTTTTTTAACAGTCTCTAGCCCAAAACCATAAAAGAAAACAATCTTTCAAGAAGTAATAAAACTATATGACAAGGAATAAAGGAAAAGAAATCCAAATTCTAAGGTATCATATTATTGAATACAGATATTCAAGTTTAAAGCATTAAAAAAAAAAGTGTGCCATTTCAATAGGAAGAAAAGAAGTCCAAAAGAGGCACAAGTTTAGAAATGAGGACTCAAGATAAACTCCAAATTCAATACAGAGATTACAGTACATGGATTCTCAAACTGTATAAATGAATTGTACCAGGCTGATGGGGGACACGATGTAGTAAGAGAAAACTCATTTGTTCCTACGTAGAGTTGGGAGTTTTACTCCCTCACTTCATTTCTAGCCACAATAGAACACAAGTTCCCACAATGATGGTGCATTTCAAAGCAATTTCTAATGTCTAGATTTCAGGTATTAAAGTTTTACTTATTAAAAGAAACTGAACTCTTTATTATTTTTATTTATTTAAAAATTTTTAAAAAGATTTAATTATTTATTTGAGAGGGAGAGCGCATGCGCTCATGCACATGGGGGGGGGGAGGGGCAAAAGGAAAGGGAGAGAGAGAGAAGCCAACTACCAACTGAGCACAGAGCCTACGTGGGGCTCCATCTCACGACCCTAAGAACATGACCTGAGCTGGAATCAAAAGCTGGATGCCTAATTGCCCAAGCCACTTAGGTGCTCCTCATTCTCCTTTTTTTTTTTTTAATAAAAAAAAAATTATTTTGAAATTATTTTATATTCACAAGAAGCTGGAAAGATAGTACCAAGTATTGCCGGTACCCTTCACTCAGTTTCCCCCAGTGGTTCTATCTCACATAGTTTTACTATAAGATCAAAGCCAGCACACTGAAATTGGTACACTGTATGTGTATAGTTTTGTATCGTTTTATCGCGTAGGTAGATTTGTGTAAAAACTATTCCATCACCACAAAGATCTCTCTCTTCCTAGTCTTTACAGTCATTCCTGCCTCCTTCTCCCTGCCGTCCCTAAACCCTGACAATCACCAACTGTTTTTTATCTCTCTAATTTTGTCATTTTGGGGACATTATATAAATAGAATCATACAGTATATGACCTTTGGACGTAGCTTTTTTTTTTTTCTTGAAATTCACCTAAGTTGTATGTATCAATAGTTTGCTCATTTTTATTGCTGAGTATTACTTATTCTCACAATGGCTTTTGACTGATTTAGATTTTGGTTCCTGGCATGGATTCTTTTGGTCTAATGAGGTGTGGGAAGATTTATCCAGATATCACTAGCACATCAGAAGAGTACAAGAGCTGGCAGTAACGAAATACTAGGAGAAATGAAGATGTATTTAAAAATCTTCCAGGCTTGTGAGGCAAAAATACTTGAAGGCTAAGAAGTCATAGGTAAATATTTAAAATAGCGCTTTGAAATTCAGAATTCAAGAAGTGTTAGAAGGAGTATTCTGTATGATATTTGTACAAAAAACAGGTTAGATTAAGCTGTTTTTGGTAACGAAGATGAGTTTGAGAAGGATGTGAAGTGTCCCTTAGAAATTACTTATCAAAAAAACCCAGTCAGTGTCAGCTGTATTCCTTCCTGGGGCACATTTAAATATCTGTACTTTAAATTCATAATAGATAAATCTTGAATCTCTTTCAAAATGTAGTTTGTAGCGGAGACATTAGGAATGATACCGCGAGCTACCACCCGGTGGCAGTATAGCCTAACTGCCTACGTCAAGTGGGTGGGCCCTGGGAGTTGGAGCAGAAGAGGCTGGCAGCTTCTACAGACCCGGCTAACCGTGAGGTTCAGTGGTGGTACAAACTTCATATTAGCTAGTTGTGGCCGCTAGGCTGTTCCTACTTGTGATTGGACGAAGCATGTTGGACACAATGCACTTTCACACAGAGACAATTTTGAAACCTCTTCTGGCTCCCTCTTTCTCTTCCAAATTCCAGTAGTGTAATTAATCAGAGCAGAACTAACAACAGGGGCTTTTCACACAGCATTTCTTAGCATGTGTGTAGGTCACCCAAAGTATATAGCATACCGAAGTATAACCCAGCAAAAGAACTTCTAAAGAGTGTGAAAACAATACAGCTTTCCTTACCCCAGCAGAATACTACATGTTTCTTCAGTAGGTAAAATGCAGTGTTTCTGCAACACGGAACACCCGTTACAAGTGAAAATGGAGATTCTGTACTGTATATAGTTCAAATAAGTGAATGTGGGCACGCATGACACTGAGAATGTCTAGTCCTGTTCTCTTACATGGTTCCTAGAATTTAACAGCCAGGCTTTTATCCTTAGAACAGGAGCATGGAAGAATCTTCTTTGGAGATCTGATCAATTAAGAGGAAATCTCTAAAGGTACTGACATCACTGATTCTCCAATGAAACGTTTCGGACTGCTCAGCCCCAATAAAGACTGTTTGTTTGTTTTAGAGAGACAGAGAGAGCACATGGGCAAGCAGGGAGAGAAGCAGAGGGAGAAGGGGAAGCAGACTCCACGCTGAGCAGGGAACCCAACACAGGGCTGGATCTTAATCATGACCTGAGCAGAAATCAAGAGTAGTTCATTTAGTGGACTGAGCCACCCAGGTGCCCCTCCTCAACCCACAACAAAATTCATGCTTGTGAGTCTTAGCCCATATACTGAATGAGTCCATTCTTCCTTTTTCACTCTTAAGAACAGACAACAGAGACTTGTTGCAGATAGCTCTTCCATGACAGAGACAGAGAGATTAAATAAATGAAAGGGAAAAAAGGAAACTTGGAAACAGAGAGGAAATGGTTACAAATACACACATATAGATGATTTAAGAAATATCATCATCTTGAATATCCTCAAAGATCCAAGGAAGCTATAAGAACTATGGAACAAGAACAGATGCAGTTAAAAATGGTGACACAGGAAACAAAGACTTTCTCAAAATTAAAAAAAATAACATTAGGAAAAAAATAACTCAAGAGAAGGGATTGGAAAATAAAATTACATTAACTTCCCAGAAAACAGAATTGAGAAATGGAAAATCAGAGCAATAAATAAATTAGAGAAACAGAACAGCAGATACATTATATAAATAACAGAAGTTTCAGAAAGAGAACAGAAAATGGAGGGAAAGAGGTATCAGGCAATGATTTAAAGAATTTTCCCTGAACTGAAACGCAAGAGTTATTAAACAAATAGGCCCAATGAATGCCTAGAAAAATGGGCAAAATTTCACCCTCGCCAAAACAAATTATTAAAACATACCAGAACATGGGGGGAAAAATACCAACTAGACACCAGAAGCTAGAACACAACATGCCAAAGAGAAATGATTTCCAATCTATAATTCTATACCCAGGCCAATTATCATTCAAGTATGAAAAGAGGTAAGTATTCTTTGATGTGTAAGTTCTCAAAATTTATTACTACTACATCCTATCTTGGAGGATAATGGAAAATACCCTTTATCAGGGACACCTGATAAAGGGTGGCTCAGCGGGTTAAGCCTCTGACTTTGGCTCAGGTCATGATCTCAGCGTCCTGGGATCAAGCCCTGCATCAGGCTCTCTGCTCAGCAGGAACCCTGCTTCCCCTTCTCTCTTTCTGCCTGCCTCTCTACTTGTGATCTCTCTCTCAAATAAATAAATATTTTTAAAAAAATCAGGGAGCACTGGGTATGGTGCATAAACAATGAATTCTGTTATGCTGAAATGAAATTAAAATAAATAAATAAATGAAATCTAAACAAAACAAAACAACAACAAAAAAAATCCTTTATCAAAATAAAAAAGTAACCCAGGAATGAGGAAGGTATAGGATAAAAAAGAATGAAAAACTCATAGAGAGGAAAGAAAAAGGGAATCTCTAGGAAGGGATGAAAGCTTAGCAAGCAACCAGTCCTTATGGAAACTGCCAAGATGACTCCAGAAGAAATGAATGCGCTTTAGACAAATTATACGATAAAATGATGAGTCTACAATTTTGGCAGACTACCTTTATTTACTAAGGGGAGATACAGGACTGGATGAAATTTTCAGGTTCAACTGATAATTACCTAGAAAATTAGACAATTGTGTAATTATTAACTCCAGGAAAAACAAAAAGGTATTCAGTGAACTTGAGCAATCATAGTTTACTGTGCAGCTCAGCTGGGAATAGTGTTTACATAGTTCTATCAATGTAAATCAATGTAAATGTTGAATATTGATTTATGTTATGAAAAACTATATTGGGAGGATATGGATATGAGAAACAGGCAAGTTCAGAAGGGTGGGGGAGGAAATAAAGCTTCATCTTTAACCTCTATAATGGGTATTCTTTTGGAGAAACTGAAACTGAATAATTAAGAATTAGTAAGCATGTTATTTAATAATATCCAAGTAATTTCTTTAAATGTCAGCTTGGAAAGAATTGAATGTGGTGACCTAAGGAGAGGAGGAAATGGGACAGAGTGGAATTGGTCAGGAAATTTTTATTTTATATAACAGTACTACAGAAATATTTAAGTTAAAACATAGGCATATACTTTTGATGAAAATAAAAACTGCCGTTTAAATAAAATATAGAATTGGGCCCATTTGAGGAATGCCCATACCCAAAATACACACGTAGTTCCAGTTTAATGACCCACAGTCCTGAGAAGGCCCTGAGAAGTGTGCTGTTTATCAAGGAAAACAGTGGCATGCATTTTGGATGGATTAGATAACAAAATGATGAGTCTAAAATTTTGACAGGAGTACATACTAAGTTGCCCTTTTAAAACTTAGGACAGACTATCCTTTGCATCTGTGTAACTGGAAGCATGCCAACAGTATGTATAAAAAGAAATGACCAGCCAACAATCAAAGCCCGTGGTTCAGAGAACTCACTGATCAATTTTTGGGTGAGAAAATCTTCCCCAGATTTTTTTATTTTAACCAATTAGGTTTTTAAATGAAATTTTTTAAAATTAGAAAGCACTGCAAGAGCTCAGAAAACAACTTGCTTTTATATAATTGAAATAAGATGCATTTGTCTCAGTTGAGGAGAAACTATGCATGTATCGCAAAATTTTCTTTCTTTGGAATGTGACAATTTCTTGGTAAATCATAAGTTGCAATTCCCTTTAAAGTTAATTGTTTAGGAAATAAGATACTTTTCAGTGATTCTGATACTGTCTTAAATTAGTAACTGTGAATATAAGTAGAAGTTCCTTCAGATCATTAGGAAACATTTTAATAAATTTTATTTTTAGAGGAAAATAAAGCCAGTGAGTTGGTTAGAAGCATTAGACCAACGGGGGAGACTGAATCCCTGTTTAGGTCACTTTGTGTATCCTTCTATGCCTAGCCAGTTACTTCAAGGGGAGCAAAGTGGGAGAATACAAATGATCAGCACAAATGTATCTGTATTCTTTATGGATTAAGGATGTTCTATTAGTGTGTATGTTCCTATAGAAATGAGACTAACACTCAGGTCATTGTTATGGTCTTAAATGAGTGGTTCTGTTAATTCAGCAAAATTCTGCACTTATGTATAAACTACCATTTTATAGTACTGGACCACTGAAATTTCTGCAAAGCTGTTTTTATTTCTGTGTTCTATTAAAGTTTAAATTTGTTTACATATTGAGTCAATGTTTTAGAACATTGAGGGCTTTTAAAATTTTATTTATTTATTTATTTATTTATTTATTTATTTATTTATTTTTAGAGTTGGGGAAGGGCGGAAGGAGAGGGAGAGAATCTTAAGCAGGCTACACGCCTAGCAGAGAGCCCAACAGGGGGCTCAATCTCACAACCATGAGATCACGACCTGAGCTGAAATGAAGAGTTGGGTGCTTAACTGACTGAGTGAGTCACCCACGTGCCCTGAGGACTTAAAAAAGGATATTGATTTATTGCATTATAAACTGTATAAAAAACCAAAGGGATTGGGGCACCTGGATGGCTCAGTGGGTTAGGCCTCTGCCTTCGGCTCAGGTTGTGATCTCAGGGTCCTAGGATCGAGCCCCACATCGGGCTTTCTGCTCAGTGGGGAGCCTGCTTCCCCCTCTCTCGGCTTGTCTCTCTGCCTACTTGTGATTTTTTTCTCTGTCAAATAAATAAATCTTTAAACAAAACAAAGGGATTGCTGTTAATACTTGCGTCTGGTAGTCTTTCCACATGGGAAATTTCCAAGGGTATTTCTTCTGAAGAGTCAACACAGTAATTACAGATTACTGATCCCTCCTCCACTATAAACTCCTGATCTGTGATATGTTTTTCAAATACTCAGTGAGGTATCAGCAGAGGAAAGTCTGTTCTTATAATGGCTTACTGGAAACAATGGTGGAATTAGAATCAAGCTGTCTTGCTGTGTGCTCCTGACCAAAACACATAACCCAGAGAGGGTTTTTAAGAAAATGAAGAGCCACAGATAGAAAAATATATTTTCAAAATAGGCACTTAAGAGATCATTTGTGTTAAACATTAAAAACTCATATACCTCAATATGTTATTAAATTGTGCACAATATTAAAATGTGCAAAAGATTTGAACAGCTACTTCACCAAAAGAATATACTTAAAACAGCCAAGAAGCACATGAAAAGATGTTCATTGACACTGGTCCTTATATGGAAATCCAAGTTAACTCCAGGACAAGACAATGACTATGTAGGTTCAACAGGAGGGACATAAAGTGCAAAAAATCAAGAATAATTTGATTTTGATCTAGAACTTCATAGATTAGATTTTCTTTCTGGTATTATATTCTCCCCAGAAGAATATTCAGTGCTCCTTTAGGAAGAATGTCTCTGTCCATTGTGATACAGAATTTTCCTAGAGAGAACCAAAATATGTGGTCTAAAGCAAAAATGTTTCTTCTCCTCAGGGTTTGATATGTTTTTCATCCTGGGATTGTCCAATAGTATAGTTCCCACATAACACACCCATCTCTCAGAATCTGGATCAAATTTTCTTTGGAATCTTCACCTTGACGCCTCTAATGAGTGAAGGGGGTCAGTGGACTCCGACACTTAGAGGACTCTTGGATGGTCCCTCTGAGAATGAAACTGGCATGACCAAGAAAACTGAATGAGTTTGCAAATGTAACTAGAATTTTTCTCTGGTTCTCTACTATATTACTAATCACAAACAACCACCAGCAGGTCTATAACCATCTGGTTTTTCAAGTTTCAGGCCAGTGGCAGCGAACTGTGGGTCCTGCCCTAGCTTTGAATTTACAAAACCTTCAGGCTCATGGTACATGCATATAACGGGTACAGACTGTAAATGTCAAAATGTGTCTCTTTCTGCATAAGGTGAGAGACTGTTATGAAGGAAAGCCTACCTGGGAGGAACTAAATCTTTTAAGGATTAACCAACAGGTTAAGCTGAATGTTTCAAGTTTGTTTTTGAACGTTCATCATTAGAAGTGTGAGGTCTAGATCTGTACGGAAAAGCCAGAGAAGTAAGCATAAGAACAACTCTAGAAAGAAACCCACACCCTCCTCTATTTTTTTGAATAATTTAGAATCATTACACAATTTGCAGAGAAGTGGAGCAAGGTTCTCACCAAATATTATGAAAAAGGTATAGAAAAGGATAAGAGGCGCAATTGGGAAAATAAATCTTAAAAATTTGTAAGGACATAAAACGAGAAAAAAAGTTAAACAGTTGAAGCTACATTACTAACTCCTATGTTCCCATAAACATATAGGAGTTAAGCTCTAATATGAAAGTTAAACCTTAAAGCTAAAATTTAAAACTTCCGTTAAAATAGATTCAATTTGAAATAAAGACTAAGATCAAATCCTAAAAACATTAGTATAGAAGCAGTAAAAAATTTAAGCACAAGGATAAAAAGCAATGGTACGGAAACCTTAAACTGTTATTCTAGATGGAACTGAGGGGAAGGAAGAGTTAAGAGCAAAAATATGAAAGTGAGAAAAAAAAAACTTGAGAAAAATGATTGTGAGAATATTTAAGATGAAGTTGAGAATAAATCACTTGGGCATATGGTCACCAGAATTATTCTTCAAGCTGGAATAATTCTACAAGGATTTAGAAAATGATGACTCTCTTAAAAATTTCAGAATGCAATTATAGAAGGATGGTGGGAGCCACTGGATTGCAAATGGCGGGTCCAATGTGTCATGGCGCCCCACCCCAGTGCGTGCAGACAGGGCAGAGGGATCTGACTTCATGATCGGTTATCACTTTTATATTCTGCTGGGCCATTCAAAACCAACGGTAATGCAAATACATATTCTATTCCATTCTTTATATATTATACATGCATTCCATTTCTGATTCTTACCATGGAAAGAAAAAAATAAAGAACATAAAAAACATACCTAGAACATGTTTGGGCTCACTCACACCTCTTTTTCTATTATTATGCCCTTGTGGAGCTCTTCTAGAAGCCCCAGAGGTTTCGTTAAGACAGAAGTCAATTCCAGGCATTGTGGATTAATAATTTTCGAACAAGAGGAGTTTTTGAATAAGTGGTTTGAAGATGAGAGACAGAGCCACAGGCTGTCTGGCTGAGACGTGGAGGGAGAGCAGTGAACAGAGCAAGCAGTAGAAGGGACGCGGGAAGGAAGGGGAGAGAGAGCAGGACAATCTCTGAGGAGTTGGGCCAAGGCTTTGTAAGCAAGCCCTGGGGGTACATCTGACGGCTATGAGCAGAGAGGTTTGTGGAAGTAGAAAGATCAGAGGCCTCCCAGCAGTTCTGCGTCCTTGCTTTCTTCTTCTGTTTTGTTCTCAGGGGCTTCTGGCCCTCAGCGGCCCTTGTTTATACAGATCGGATGGAGATTCCCTGGGACGGTTGGCGGGGGGCGTGGCCCTGGTTTCTCAACGCAAAGAAACAAACAAACGAACAGACAGGTGGGTTTTCTGGGGGCACTACCAGGGAATTCGGATTTTTCAGCTCATTTACAGAACTTGCCATAACAGAGAAATGACCAAAATCGAAATATTTAATGTACATATAGAAATTTTTAAAATCAAGCATCAAAAGTTAAAATGTTTTTTTCCCTAAAAACAGGGAAAATGCAAAGTAACTATGTTATTAGGATAGCTCTGTGTAACAAGGAATGAATGGAAGGCAAACATGCTTCGGGAAAGCTATTTACATCAGGCTGTCTTGTATAGCACTATTATCAGGCTGTCTTGTATAGTCCGATTGCAAAGAACTTGGACTTTCTGAATTGGTCTGACGAAGCAAGGGGATCCGGGCAGTTCGTTCTCTGATCTTTACTCTCTTTTAAGCTCCTTTGTCCCCCTGGGATACGAAGTCCTCCTCCACACCGTGTGATGGCACCCACTGCTCCCAAAAGCTCAAGTCCTTCACAATCTCCACCCTCCAAAATGGGGAATTCTTTTGTACGTTTGTGTAAAGGCATTAAAAATTACTGTTTCAACTGTTTAAGACAACTGGCTTTGTACATAAAACATGTGCATCCGCTAAAGGGCTTTCGCTCACCTACAAGCAGTTGACAGAGGGAATTTCAGAAGCCTGAGGGAGGAACAGCCACTGATCCTAAAACTACATTTCAAACCTTAGCTTTCTTTGCTAATGACGGAGGCTGGCAATGGGATTTTCATTTTCTGAAAATAAAACAAATATGAAAACATCAGAGGATATTACATGTAAGTAAATACATATAAAACATGCAGAATGCATATGTGTGTATAAATGTATGTATGTGTACATATACATACATATGATAAAATGTCCATCTTCTTCTAGATAGTTTCTTTTTTAAGATTTTATTTCTTTATTTGACAGGGAGAGAGATCACAAGTAGGCAGAGAGGGAGGAGGAAGCAGGCTCCCTGCTGAGCAGAGAGCCCGATGCGGGGCTCTATCCCAGGAGCCTGAGACCATGACCCAAACTGAAGGCAGAGGCTTAACCGACTGAGCCACCCAGGTGCCCCCTAGATAGTTTGTCCACAGGCTAAAATTCACTAAGTTGCTTAGTTTCTTTGGGTCCTCGTAGTCAATCACAGTGGTCTGAGAGGCAAGGGGCTTCGAGAAAGAACTGTATTTCCTCCACTGGGGACCAGATTGTGAGTGCTGTGTTCAATGCTGCATAGCCTCCCCCAGAGTTGCAGAATGCACTCTCAAGTTCGAAATGTCTGCTAAATGTCACAGCAGCAGAACGGCGCTTTGAGGGAGGTACTCTTGAAGCACTTAATGCCTAGGAAATTGCAAGTCCTCGCTGTGTAACACGAGAAGTGCTAGACTCTTTCAGCTGATTCTCTGCCATGGCCCTTCCAAGGACTTCAGAACTGCCTGCCACCACCTGCCATGCCTCAGAGACAAGGTGCCGGCCAACCTCCCCCTGTGCTGCTTTGGGACATAGGTGGGTTGTAGGGCTCAGAGTGAGGCTGAGCTGAGAATGGGCCACGTGAGCACTCTTTACAGAACAGGACAAACTGTATGGAGTGTCTATGATAATGTATTAAAAAATAAGACTTTTTCTGCGAATAAAAAAATCAAGGAAATGGAATTAGGAGAACTTGATCATTAAGTGCATACCTGTGTTATGTGGGAGTTTGCATGAAATCTCTCTGCCTGGGGCATATTTGCTTCATTATGTTCCCCACCATTACCCACGCACACATTAACTCAGCATTTTATTATATCAATAAGTCAGTAATCAGTTATTTATCTAAGGCTTATTATAGGGCCAGCGCTGTGCTGGGGACTGTGGAGGCACTGATGTATTTCCAATGATGTATTTCCTTGCCAAAGTAATTACAAGCCTGTTAGGGGAAGAAGGAGCCATTACTAGACTCATATTAGATCTCATTTTGCATATCAACCTTTGGGAATTTTGTGACATTTCAGTGGCTCTTCAATGTCTATTCCCACAAATGTTCCTTGCTCTAAGGGTGATAGGGAAAGGTACGTGTGAATTTCCCTTGGCCTCTGGTTATCTGTGATTACTGGTGGGAGAGCGGTGACTGGCTTCCTCTCCAAGGCAACAGCTGCCTTCTTTGTCTGCTAGGTCCTGGGGCTGTTTCCATCATGGTGGAAAGAAGCACTAGGGGCTCAATCTCCTTTGCTTGCACACTGGGGATTCTTGAAAAGTGTTGCAATTTCTGATCATTATTCTGGGTGGCACCTTCATAAAGATCACATCTGGGGTTTCAAGTCTCTATTTCTACATGGTGCCCCAGCCTTCATTGGCTTTTAGACAGAGGTTCTCAAAGTGTGGTTTGTGGACTCCTTGGTGGGGGTGTGTGTCTGGGATATTTTTTAGGGTGTCTCCTGTTCCCAATTATTTTCATAATAATATAAGATGTGATCTTCCCCTTTCACTCTGTTGATATCTGCACCAGTGATGCCAACATCAGCGACTGGCAATGCAGCTGTTGCCTTAGCATCAGATCAAACAAGCCCCCACCTGTACTGGTACTCTCACCGCCAGGCACTCAGAGGGGAGAGAAGTTAAGAATGTCCTAATGAAATGAAAGTATTCATTTCTGATTTGGTAAAACAGTGTCTCTCTGTTGTTCACTATGTTTCGAAACTAGAGCTATTTTCCATAAGATATTATTTGTGTTATACTTTACTCAGTATTTTCAATATTCAATTCCATATTCAATATTCCTGCACACCGAAGCTGGAGGATTGTCTCCAGGAACAGCATTCATGAGATTGAGGTTTCCTAGTCATTCTTCCACACAGTGTAGCATTTTACTAGAAAGAATAACTGATAGACCAACGCTGGTTTTTCAGACGTGGGAACGTGGTAGCCATTTCATTGAAAATGAATGAACAAACCTGTCTCCTGAAGGAACAGAAGGAATGTGTAGATGATGACAAAACTGAATACTTCACACAACTGGAATTTTGGAAAATGCTTATCTGTGCTGTGAGCTGCAGCTTCTCTACCCTTAAAGACCTTTCTGAGAAGATGGGTAATGATAGTAACAAATAGGATTTTTTGTTATTGTGTAACTAAATGGGTCAGTATTTAGAAGATGCTCTAAAATCAAGAATGGGTAAAAAGATGTCTTTAACATGCAAGACAGACAAATAGATTATTAAGTAACCAAGTATGAAAGGTTCACTGATATAGTTTCAGATTCCACGCTGCAACTCATGTTTAAGTCACTACTTAAAAGTCACTACTTGTTGAATTTTGGTGTAATATCAAAGAACAGCAATTATCTGAACAGGACATGGAACATCTGCCTTTTCCAATTAAATATCTGTGTGAAGTAAATTTTTTTCTAACTACTTCAACTAAAATAACAGGTTGAATAATGATGAAAACGTACATATCAGGGAGTTCAATGGTCCCTTCTTCCTATATGGGTCCGGATTGTGTCAGATCCTAATTATATCCATTTCGGTTATACACTGGAAGAGAGGGGAAAAGACAACAGGTCAGGTCTACAGACCCACTGACCCACTGTGAAACCTTGTTGGGCCAGGATTTCAGTTATCCTCTGGCCTCCGTAAGCCCCTCCTCTGGCAGATGGTTAAAAGTCACTTTGGGAGAAGAACTGGCGCAACACTACTTGTATACACTGATACACAATACACTGATACAACACTGCTTGTATACACTGATACACAATACACTGATACAACACTGCTTGTATACACTGATACACAATACACTGATACAACACTGATTGTATACACTGATACACAATACACTGATACAAGACTGATTGTATACATTGTAGAAACATTTCAGGGTCCTTTCTTAAAGGAGCATTGCTTCCTCATCAATTAATGGGCTCTGGGTCTGTGAACTTGATCAGATTTGGGAAAGGAATGAAACTTTGCACCTTTCCAGTGTGGTAGCTGACATTAACATTCTGTTAAACAATTCTGAATTGTTTCTTAAATAGCACAAATGATCAGTTCCCTATCTTTTTAATTCCTCAGAATATTACCCCTGGTCATAGACTTTTGTGGACCAAGGCACCCTCGTTGCCACTTCACATCTTGCTGTCCATTACAGAACTGCATGCATCTATGGTGGTCAGTTAAGGACTTGCACATAGCCTCTGTCATTCCAGAATCCCAGGATTCCCACGGACATTACAGACCTTAATTCTAGAACAGCCATCATCGAATCATCTACGTGGACAAGCCATCAGTACCTGTGCCTTCTTTATTGTGTCAGTGAAGGGCTTGTTCTCTGGGCCCTCCTGGGAAATATAATCAGCGGGTTCTCCAATCTTGGGTCACAAATTCGTTCTGACATTCCCACACTTCTGAGGTGTTCCCTGGTACTTGCTAGGGTAATTCTGGCATTTCTACAAAATTTGTTGTAGGCCAGTGTTATGTCTTACCTTCAAGGAGCAAACTCAAACACATTTAGGCTGGCACTGAATGTTCGTCTCAATACATTAACCTTTGAATCATGAGAGAATCTTCCTATGTCAATACACTACTGTCTGGCCAGATTTCAGCCCTTCCTGATCAGACACCCTCACAAGGCATGGCCACTCTCTTCCTGTTTGCTACCAATAGCTACTTAGCCAGGGCTCACAATGGAGGGGACGGCTATTTCTCTTGGAGCGAGCACTGTATTTCCCTGTTGAGGCTGTGCTATGTTCCAACCACACTTACTAACCTAGCAGCAATGGGTTTCCACCTGGATTTCTCTAAAGAAGGACAAGTGGCACGTGGCAAGACATCTACTTCACGTAGGGTGTTGTCATGCTGTCCAGGTAAGGGACACTTTCTCTACTAACAATGAGGGGTAGTTAATTCTGCTAGCCTAAACAAGTTCCAGCAGGTCCTAGGAGTTCAAGAATCTTAATTTCATCTATCCAAAGCCTCATCTCAGGGACCCACTACTTACCTACCAGCTGTTGAGCTTATGTAGGGACTCTGCTTTGTAGCTCTCTCAATCTCACGATTATGTCCTGGGCATGATTTTCCATCATGGTTTGTCTCATGAGACCATAGCATAAAGGTTTCTTTTCATGCTGGTTGGAAGTTTTCTGACTTTCACGGCATGCTTTGAGCTGTAAGTAGACTAATTCTGATCCTGTTAACTTCCTTTTCAAGGCTTCTGAAGTGGTTAAGAAAAGTGGCTAACTCCACACTCTTAAGATTACGTTTGCCCCACACTGTCCATTGCCACAGGCATCCCATTCACCTTTTACCTGCACCCAACTCAGTCTACCTGCACCCAACTCAGTCTACCCCATCCTAGAAGCTTAGTACTAAGTGCTGGCTACTCGGTGTTGGGGGCATCAGTCCCCAAGTCATGACCATCTGAGCAGTTTCAGAATTCCTTCTTGAGGGTCTGCTTTCCAGAGACAATTTTGAGTTTTCTTGGTCAGGGTTTCTGTCGGAAAGCAGAAACCAAGACAAGGACTTGAAGACAAGTAGTTAATTTTGGGAAAGTGTTTTTGGGGAACTGAAGTGGGGGCCTGGGAAGCAAGCCAGAGAAACGGGGACAACGAATGCAGGGTACATGTTGCTGTCCATGGTAGGCAACGGAGGCTAAACCACCCCAGGACGTCTAAGGAGCTGTGTATAGTGAACAAGCTTTCCCGCATGATGAAAAGAACACAGAGCCAGTGCTCCATAACCCCACCCTATGGATGTGGACTTGCTATGCTCCTTGAGCCTCTCACACAGGCTCCCCCCCCACCGCTCCCCAGCAGGGTTCCAGACTGGGGCAGAGGCAGAGTGTAGTACAATGGAGACAAAGTGCTGTCCATCATTCATCCTAAGAGCGGCAGCAGCACTCGGGCTGGAGCACACGGCAGAATGAGATGTGAGATGGTGTCCAATGGTGTCCAATCTGTGATCTTAACCTTAATGACTTTCAGTTTTGTTCCACTTCTATCTCCATTGCCTTAATCTATAGCTGCCTTACTCTGAAGTAACTAGCTCCCGTCTTTTACTCTCTGATTATTGCAAAGCATTTTTAACCAATATTGCACAGTACCGTACTTCTTGATAATAAAGAGAGAGAGAAGAAAAAGTCAACACAGACAAGTTGGCTTTTTAAGAAACATCTTCAGACCTCCTTCATGTATTATTTTCAAAGCTATAATTTAGTGGGCTTGACTGTAGTCATTCAAAACATTTTAATTTTGGATCTAATAAAGGGTAGGCACTATGCCAGGCACAAAGAGTACCAGACAAATGTGATAAAAAGAAAAAACAAAACAACAAAACTTTGCAGTGCGGACAATACTGTAAAGCATGAATGTGGGCATGCTAATAAATTATTTCAGAAGAGTATGAAAAGTTCTACTATAAAGATATGCACAATAGTGGGGGATTACAGAGGAGAAACCAATACTGGTCAAAAAGGCAGAAATAACATTCTAGGCAAGAGTTAAGTTTGAAGTGAATTTTGAAGGATGGGTTGAACCTGGGTAGAAGGGGGAAGTAACAACAACATTTGCAAAAGCACAGAAGCAGAAAGACGCATGTTGTGTTCATCATGTGAGGGTTGGAGAAGCATTTTTGGGGGGGTATCTGGTGAGGGTAGAAATATGAGATTTAAACTAAGACTGGCAAGGGATGTAAGAAATCAACTGTAACAGATCTTATATAGTATACTAGGGTGTTCTTCTTTTGCCAGGAAATGACAGATTTAAATTTTAGTTTCATGAAATGAAGATAAATTGGCAAAGAGAGTTGGAGCTAGGAGATGGGTTGGCAGATTATTATGAAGCCAAGTAAGAGAAGAACTATGAACTAGGGCATGGGCAGTAGGAATAGAACTAATGGACGGACTTCTGAGATTTATGTGACTAGAATCAACAGTATTTGTGTAATTGACTTGAATTCTCCTGGGCCCCTCTTGTAAAGACCGTTGTCTTTGTCTTTTCCCATCTTGGTAACTCAATATTGAAGAAGCAAAGTGGGAAGAGTTGGAGTTTCTATTTGGATGCCTATTAGGCAGTACCATTAGTTAAAATAAAGTTGTTAAGGGGAAACCTGTATTTGGAGATGATGAAGAAAATGAGTCAATTTTCAGAACTGTTGAAGTACATGTAAGGCAACCCACATGATGATGCCCAATCAGGGACTATACACTGTTTCTAGAAGAGCCCATCCACTTCCATGATTTCAGTTAACCACCATGACTAAGACTGCCATATTTACATGCCTAGGACTAACTGCCCTCTTGAGTTCAAAACAGTGTCTCCAAGCATCTGATTCATCATATCCCCAAACTAAACTTATTTCCCTCCAAATCCTCTCCTTATCCAGTTTTATTTATATTAGAAAATAGTATTATGATTTAATAGTTCATTTATTTTATAAGTTTATTCAGGAAATATTTACCACCATGGGCCAGGCACTGTTTTAAGACTCTGGTATGCAGTGAGTGGTCAAAAGCAAGTCTGTTCTCATCAGCAAAAAAATAAAACCCACAAAACAAAACAATAAAAAAACAATGGACAAAAATGTATAATAGGTCAAATGATGAAATAGCTATTAAGAAAAAGAGTGGCTTTGGATAGAGAGTGAGAGGATTATTCTAGATATGATGATCACGAAAGGTTTCTTAATGAGCTAAGATTTCACAGAGCTCTAGAGAAAGTGAAGGGGTAGCTTGTGGGAGACATGGAATGTCACTGTGCTATGGCCACCATGAAACTCAGCCACAGTTCCAGAGCTCAGACGTCTACAAAGGATATTCCCAGGCTAAAATCAAGGTGTAGGCAGAGCTGCTTTCCTTCTGGAGGGTGAGAGAGAATTTGTTCCTTGTACTTTCCACTGTTATAGACTGTTGGCCACATTCCTTGGTTTGTTCTTCTGTCCCCCTTTTTTTTTTATTAAAGATTTTCTAAAATTTATTTATTTGACAGAGAGAGATCACAAGTAGGCAGAGAGGCAGGCAGAGAGAGAGGAGGAAGCAGGCTCCCTGCCGAGCAGAGAGCCTGATTCGGGGCTCGATCCCAGGACCTGAGCCAAAGGCAGAGGCTTTAATCCATGGAGCCAGCCAGACACCCTGTTCTTCTGTCCCTCTTATAAGGACCCTTGCGATTATCCTGGGTCCACCTGAATAATTCACAGTAATCCCCCATCTGAAAATCCTTAATATAATCACATTTGCAAAGAACCTTCGGCAGGTTGGACATTCACAGGTTTTGGGGAGGAGGATGTGGATGTGCGTGTGTGTGTGTGTGTGTGTGGTGTTGTGTGTGTGTGTTGTGTGTGTGTTGTGTGTGGTGTTGTGTGTGTGTGTTGTGTGTGTGTTGTGTGTGTGTGTGTGTGCGTGTGTGTGGTGTTGTGTGTGTGTGTGTGTGTGTGTGTGGTGTGGCATTCCACACCCAGTCATCTGCATTCCATTAAATGGGGGAATACATGTGAAGCTGTGAGGTAAGAGCACACTTGGGGCTCACGCTAGGATGCTGCACGACTTACATCGAATCAATAATTAAGTCTTTCCAGTGAAAATTTCTAAACGTATCTTGATTGTATTTTTCTCCATCTTCCCTGCCAGAACCTCTGATCCAAACAGAGCAATCTTCCATGCATAACCAACCATCTCTGAAACCACCTCCTGCACTCAGTCTTGAGTCTAATAATCTACTTCCTTCAAAGAAGTCAGGATCTTTTCAAAATGCAACCCTCTGCCTCACAGTCTAATGTGAATTTCCAGTTTCTCCTCAGGTGATCAGCTATCTAGATCCACATTTCTTTGCACGTTTTTATAAAAACTGTTCAACTTAGTAAGGAGCACACAGAAAATTCACTGCATCAATAAAATCAGAACTATCACCGGAGCCACAGGTTTCACTACTGGTCTGCTGAGCTGTGCGGCAGCAAACAGAAGCCCGAGGACACAGAACAACTGCACTAAACTGATGCCCCAGAAAAAGCCCCAGGCTAAGTGGAAAGCTACTAGGCACAGCTCCGGTTACTGGGAAAGGTCTCAGAAGTATGTGAACCTAAGTGGCTGCTTCAGGAAGCAACAATTTTCAAGAAGGTAAACAGAAAGGGGGGGGCATCTTTTATAAACACATAGTAGAAGGAGACAGTGATGTTCGAGGAGGAACGGAAGGACACAGAAATAAGAGAGAACCACAAGACAAGCCGATTTGCCCCTACCACTAATTACGTTATCTGAGAATGAAGTAGTATTTCACTCTAATTGAAGAGGGCACTTCTGAACAAGGAATTCTGTCCAGGAGATGAGTTGGAAGAGGAAAAGCAGATCACATCCATAGAGTTACTGTAAGAAGGGAAAAGAAAATGAAAATCAACCCACTACAGCTGTTGAAAATTCCCCCATAAAACCAATCACATTGAAGAGAGTAGCAATGCCATTCTCTAAACTGAATTAAATAGCCTCAAATAAGGGTTCCATGATTTTCACTAAATATATCTAAGTAACCAGCCAAACAGCTAATTAGGAAGGGACAGCTCTTCCTTTTAGCAGAATGCCAAATAACAAAAACATATTGAATGACGAAGTTAGGAATCTGTAGTTTTGCAACCAACATCCTTGTAATTCAGGCAAGAATTTTCAACAGGTGCTAAAACTAGTGGATGGAAATTTTAGGAGGAGTAGGATATTTGCACAGAATCTAAGTATTTATTGCAAATGGAAACATGGTAATGCCATGCTGAAGAAACCTGGGGGCTACTAGTTTAACCCAGAGATGGAAGTGAGCATCCTTCGTAGTGGTTACACGCTGTTACATGTATCCTGATGTGTTGCAGTGAGAACACACATCAGTCATTCAACACACCAGCCCCAAATGCATAACCTGACTCTAATCAAGAGACAATGTTAGATAAACTCGAACGGAAGAACTGTCCTCTAAAAATGCCAATGGGGGCTCCTGGGTGACTCACTCCAACTCTTGATTTCAGCTCAGGTCATGATCTCAGGGTCATGAGACTGAGTCCCTTATCTGGCTCAGCATGGAGTCTACTTGAGATTTTCTCTCTCCTTGTGCCCCTCCCCCATTTACATGCTCCAAATAAATAAATAAATAAATAAAATCTTTAAAAAAATTAAGAGGTCATTGTTCTGGAGGCAAATGGTAAAATGAGTAAAAGGGACCTAATAAATAAGCACAATGCTTCACGCTGGACCAGATCCTAGGCGGGAAAAGGTAACACAATGTAGGACATCGCTGGATGTCAAGTGGTCAAGAAGACTGGCTGCTGAGGCCAAAAGGATCGCTCCTGCAGCTGTTGAGCTGATCTGCCACGTCTGTGTGGATCTGGCCACTCAGGAGACAACAGGCCCTATGGAGTCAGGCAGTTTATTACGTACACACCATAGACAAGGTCAGTTCCCCATGTCCCTCTTCTCACAAGATGTCACCAGCTACAGGGGCTAGATAACCGGTGGCCTGGGTGGCAGGTCCCTGAGGAGCCCATGGGTCAGCTGGAGCCTGGTAGTTATGCAGACCTACTCAGAGGCCTGCAGCTGTGGTAGAAGGTGTGGGGGGAGGAGAAATCCCCTTGCTCAACCAAACTAGAGAGAGGGATGAGAAACAGCTTCACAGAAGCTTCTCCCAAAGCTGCACATCTTTCCTCAATCCGGGAGGAATCGAGAACATCTGTCAGGACTCAGGTCGGTCTTGCCTCCATGGACCACGTGGAGACATGCAAGGTAGTAGGGGCTCAAGTGGCAGAATTCTTGCCTTGTGTAGCAGGGAGAATGATGGCCCCACCCCGAGATGTCTACTTCCTAATCCTGGAACCTGTGGGTGTGTTACTCTCCATGGCTGAGAGGTTTTTCAGATGTGATTAAGGTTCCAGATGTTGATGAGGTTTAGATTATCCTGGTTTATCTGGGTGGGTTTAACCTAATCACAAGTCCTTAAAAGTGGAGAATCTTCTTCCTGTGGTGTGTGTGTAGGTATGATAGAGAGAGAGAGAAAATGACAACAGTTCTCGACCCAACCTTGCTGGTCTTGAAGAGGGCGGAAGGGGGCCACAAGCCATTAAATGCAGTGCTCTCTAGAATCTGGGAATGGTTGTCATGAACAAGGAAAGGAAATGGATAAAGGTCCTACAGTATCAAGGAACGGAATTCTGCCAACAGCTCAAACGAGTGAGGTAGGAGACTGTCCCAGAGCCTAGTCTGTCAATGCCTTGATGTGGTCCATGGAAACTTGTACCACATTTGTAACCTACAGAACTGTGAGAAATAAACTTGTATTGTTTTAAGCCACTACATTTGTGGTAACTTGTTACAGCAGTGATAGAAAATGAATACAGACCGCCATGGGTTAAGGGGCTCAGCAGAACGTGGGTTGTGGTATTTTTAACACTCACTATTTGCAGAATTTGATACTGCCCTGTGGTTGTACAAGGTAATTCTTTCGTTCTTAGGAAATCCTTGGAGATATTTCAGGATATGGGAGTGATACAATTTACAGTCTAGCAATTCAGGGGAAAAAATAACAAATGTGACAAAATGTTATGAAATCTGAGTCAAGGGTAGCATTCTTACATGATTCCTGCAACTTTTCTTCAAGTTTGAAATTATTTCCAAGTGAAAAGTTTTTTTAGAAAAGGACCAAGTGGCTCCCTTCTTCCTTCCCAAGTTTCCACCCAAACATTCACCTGCCCTACCGGCTCCGTGGGATGTGGCTCTGGCTTCCCTTTTTGGCCAGATCTACTTCATTCTTCCCCGTTCTGATCATGGCCCAGCTGCACTGCTTTTCCTCAGTCCTCATACAAGCTGATGTCCTTGCCTGGTACACACATTGGCCTTTTTCGTTAGACAGCAGTGACACCAAAGAAAGCTAAAACAGAAAAAATACAGCAAAACCCTCTCAACCGTTAATGCGCTCTACAAGACAAAAATTAATTCTAAGCCAAAAGGCTAAATAAAATTTCAAGTGCGTCTAAATATATTTAAATTCTTGGTTTAATAAATAACTCACATAAGGAACAGATGTTTCCCAAATTAAAGATTTGCATTTTTTTCCATATACGTCAATGATTTTTGGTTTTTCTAAGGTCAAATACCGTTACGGCTACTTACAAAGTTCCATTTCCAGTCTCAACACCTCAACACCCTTTGGAGATGCTCCCTCCACATCTCAATTTGACAATAGTGGCTCATTTCCTGTTCAGTCCTTATTCACGAAACAAATACTTACTGACAGCCCTCTGCCTGGGACAAACACTTGCTTTCTTCAGTGTCCAAAGCATGCATATTGTGCAGGAATACAGTGAGGAGGAAACCAAGATGGGGGAAAGTTATCAGAAAATGTTAAAAGTTTGTTTTACTGAGGTTAATGTTTGTCTTTGCTAGTTTTACCCTGAAGGCTCACACGAGGTGTTCTGGACCAGAGATGGCCCCTCACCCTGCTCCTCACCTTCCTTTCCGACCATGCAAAGAGGAGCAATGGAAATTCTCCAAATAGGAGTTGGAGGGATACTCTACGCATCAGGAAAAGAGAACAGTGGATTAACAAGAGATGGCCCTTCACTCCTAAAAGTCAGGGGAGGCGGGGAACTTCCATTCCTTGGAGAAGAGCCAAAACGACTCTGGCTTCTCATCCTAACCCTTTTTTATTGCAAATATGTCTGTCTGTCTACCTGAGAGAGAAAGAGAGAGAGTGACAGAGATAGTGAGAGAGAGCACAAGCAGGGAAGAGAGGGAGAAGCAGGCTCCTGCCGAGCAGGAAGCCCAACCTGGGGCTCGATCCCAGGACCCTGAGATCATGACCCGAGCTGAAGGCAGATGCTTAACCCACTGAGCCATCCAGGGACCCCTCGAATACGTCTTTCAAAGACCAACTAAACCCTGGGCATCTCTGACTGTATTGACCTAAACATGCCTCAAGGTCTGGAGCCCAAACCTTCTGAACTGTAAATAATTAGGGAGATAGCACCTGAATCTTCTGGACACCTTGGGGGCTTAATTTAAGGACCCACTTCAGGCCGGAAGATGTGTAACCTTCTGATCTCAGAACAACTCAGAACAATTAACTAAACCAATGAATGCAGAGCTAATTCTCATCATATGGGACGACTCCAGGCTTTTTATACAAGCACTGAGAAATCCAGGTTTTATTTCCCCACAGAAGTGATGAAGAAGTTCAAAGGAAAGAGACATACTTAAGGATTATGATAATATGCAGGTGAAATGTAAAACCTTCATGAAAAAGTTTCAGCTGAGGGTTGAATAGTGAATATAATTTCAGTAAGCGCAAATAGGAGATGGTGGTGATTTCTTCTAATTTATGAATAATAAAGGTTCTCATGTATAAATCATGAGGGTTCTGTTAATAATTTATACAGGTTGGAAACAATACAATGTTTACAAGTGGTTCATTTTTTTATTATATACCTGAATAAACTTTGCAAAATACAAATCTTAGCAGTAACACATTATCAGCCATGTACATAAAAGAAATAATGATCATTGAATTTGAATTTATTTGATAAAAAACTTAGGTGAAAAAATTTATATTTTTATTCTCCTGTGACATCTTTTGTCAGCTCATCAAAGTGAACCCTTATCTTTATTTTTCCATTTGGCATTAGACTGAAGCAAAGCAGTTTATTTTTTCTAAATTAAGTAGCTAGAATGAACTGTCTTCTTGCTAATTAGGTTTTTCTTCCCTCACTTCCCCATTCTTTTGGACGACATAGGGAGTGAGAATGTTTCTTGGATTTACTAGTACAAAACACTTGGGATGATAAGACATACATAATGAGAAAAGACCTATAAGAGAATGACTGGTGCAGAATAAAAATCCATTTTCCCATAGACAAAAGTGTATCATGTATAATATTTAAGAAATTTCTTATGACTAAGTCATTATCCAATGCCAAAGATAGTTATAATTTTAAACAGGCCCATAGGAAAAAAAATGCAGTGCTAATTACAGAAATAGAGTTTGAACACAATTTGAAATTAAGCATTTCCTGAAAAATAAAATACATGTTCTTAAAGGTGACCAAATTTAACATGTATTATGAAAGACATTTTGAACACAGTATTATGAAGTATTCAGTTAGAAATTCAAAGTCAGAAACACCTAGACATAAACTTCCACTCCTGTTTTTGCCTTTTCGGTCCTTAAATATTATATATATAATGCATTATTTAATTTAGCAATGTAATAACAGATTCAAACACAGTTGCATTTGAGAAAAGACTTCTAAATTTAATCTCTTAAAATTAAATGTTATGTCTAGATATTTAAAAATAATTTAAGGGATGCCTGGGTGGCTCAGTTAGTTAAGCTTCAGCCTTTGGCTCAGGTCATGATTCCAGGATCCTGGCTAGATCCTGGGCTAGAACCCTGCTCAGTGGGGAGTCTGCCTCTCCCTCTACACTTGCCCCTCCCCCTGTTTGTGTGTACAGTCTCTCTCAAATAAATAAATAAATAAATAAATAAAATCTTTAAAAAAATAATTCAAAAACAGATTAATATTGATTAAATAAACTGATTTGAGGGGGACACGCTATAGTAAAATCCTTTCTTTAGTTCATCAAAATTCAACTATTTTGTCCAAAGCATTACCTAATATTCTTTTAAAAATGGGATTTATAGGGGTGCCTGGGTGGTTCAGTTGCTTGGGCATCTGACTCTTGATTCCAGCTCAGCTCATGACCTCAGGGTCATGAGACTGATCTCTGAGTAGGGCTCTGTGCTCACCCGGGAGTCGACTTGGGATTCTCTTTCCCTCCGTGCCTCCCCTGCTCTCTCTCTTAAATAAATAAATCTTAAAAAATGGAATTTATATTACACTGTGCATACAGTAATGTTATTACTATATATTTTTTTTTAAAAACAAGGCATTGCTAACCTATAAGCCGAAAAACAAACTTGACTATGAACTTACATTTCCTTCTTACAAGGTGTTTTATTTTATTAAAATATTTTATTTATTTACTTAACACACAGAGAGAGATCACAAGTAGGCAGAGAGAAAGGCAGAGAGAGAGGGGGAAGCAGGCTCCCCACGGAGCCGGACGTGGGGCTCTATCCCAGGACAGACCATGACCTGAGCCAAAGGCAGAGACTTAACCGACTGAGACACCCAGGCGCCCCTTATGAGGTGTTTTAAATGCAAAGCTTAAGGCATAAAGGTTACAAGGAGCACCCAGAATTCATGGAGAAATGAACAGTAAATACAGCAAGTACCACAGGGTTTGAGTGCCTGTCTTCCACTCACTATAAATCTTTGTTGACCTTACATAAATTACTCATTCCACAATTCACTGATAAGATATACCAAATATATTGATAAAATAACAGGTTGTCTTTCAAACCTGATCGGTCACACAGTGCAACGGCAACATTTCTTCACTGCTGTGCTGGCTTTAGGAAAAAACCCCACTCACCGGGAGATCTAAACTGCCTAAATCCCAAAGACTGTTTGATTTTAAACTTCGTTTAATGCTGAAGTGAAACATATTCCATGTCCAGGGAAATCATTCTGGTGATGAAACCCTTCGAAGCTTAAAAGAGTGTGTTGAAAGGAAACCTGCCTGCCTTCTAGAATTAGACTGCATGAAGGTAATTGAGTCAAATGGCAGCTTTATCCCCAAGTGAAATTACTTCCTCTGCATCAAGTATAAGGCATCTGAAGATTTATCTGACGTTCCTGGTACCTCAGCAGTGACACTGATATTGGATGACACATTCGGCATCAGGGAAGGATCATTTCTCTTTAGAATCTTCTATATTTGTTAATTAAATGATCATTGCGGGATGCATCCTCTTCATGAATATAAATTACCAGCCCAGCAAAGGACTCATATTTGTCGGGCGTCTTTTATTATGAAGCATTTTCCAGGGTGCAACGAGCTCATTTTACATTGTCACTTGACATATTTAGGGATTGCTTTTACCCAACACTGCTATGTTACCCTTAAGTGACTGGGTTATATTCAGGATGTAGTTCAGTAAATATAATCGCTCTTCTCCTGACTTGGGAAGGTTCATTTTTTTTTTTTTTTTCTTGACTAGGCCTACGCCGCCAGCAGAATTTTGTCCACCCAGACTTTCTGGCTATGGGCTATGATAATTATCCATGTTTCTTTCAATACGCCATTGACAACTGCTCCTATGTTATATGTTTGCATCGGACTATCAATGATTTTTAGTTCCTGTTCTATTTTCCAAACTTGCCATGATTTCTGAGTAACAGTATGCTCCAATGGGTAGGTTTCTCACTGGAATAGAAATTTCATGAGGGCATATTTTTGTCTCCCTTATTCCCTATGTACCTTAATGGCTCAAATGGTGCCTTGGCACTTAGTAAATGCTCATTAAATTTTTGACTGAATCAATGGTATAATAAAAAAATGTATCTCTTTATCAAAATAATATACCATAAAGAATGAATTCCAAATTCTTAATTAGAAGTGATATGACACCCTATACGGAATATACTTTATAGGGCTACAAATAACTGGGAAAATGTTCTAATACCCTCCCCATCTTAACAGATATTTTTTTGGGGGGGGCATCCAATTTCTTTTCAACGTCCCTCTTAAATTGGGAATACTCAAATGTGAGGGTCTCATTTCTGATTTTCTAAAATTTAGGTCCAGTACCTCTTCATTTTAGCGTGCTTTTCAGAGACATTACCAGAGTCATGTTTTATACAGCATATAGCTTATTCATGACATCATTCACCTCATACATAACATTTTGAAATTTTGGTATTTTTCTTACAGTCATTAATTCCAAACAAAGGCAATTTGTTTACTTATTAAAATAATTCTTACAAAAGCATCAAATGGACTACTGACAAATTCTTCTAATGTTTCCCCTTTAAGAATAATGTTTGTCTCTGTAATGCTGAAGACACTTTTCATCTGGTTAAGAAGGCTTTCTTCTGTGACCTTCAGTTTGTTTCCTAGAGTCCAGAATCTCTCATTGTTATACACAACTAATGGATCGTTGAATACTATATCAAAAGTTAATGGTGTACTATATCCTGCTAAACTGAACATAATTAAAAAGAAAGAAAGTTTTCTTCTATGTTTACTGGATAATTAAGGAAAAAAATAACTGAATTTCATATAATATATTTTCCACACCCCCCCCAATAACATGATCTTTTCTGAATCATATTTTTGGTTTTGTTGGGTTTTAAGTAGTCTCACACCCAGCATGGAACCCAATACAAGGATTGAACTCACAACCTCGAGATCAAGAGCTGGATGTTCAACTGACTGAGCTACCCAGCACCCCTTGGCTTTTGGGTTTTAAACAATCCTGGTATTCCTAAACTTTATTTTGGCATTATAGATTTTATTTTTATATACTGCTGAATTCATTTTGCTAATATTGTGATATTGTGTTTAGGAATTCTGCACCATGTTCAAGATTGACATTGGCTTTTATCTTTCCTTTTCTGTATTGTCTGTGTCTAATATTCCTGTTTTGGTTATACTAGCCTCACAGATTAGATGGGTACTGGTCCCCCTTTCACTATTCTTTTAAAGAGTCTGGAAAAAAAAGGAGGCAAACCATAAAACAAATTCTTGCCTCTAGAGAACACACTGAGGGTTGCTGGAGGGGAGGAGGGGCTGAGTGGGTGATGGGCATTAAAGAAGACACTTGTGGGGAGCACTGAGTGTTATATGGAACGGATGAATTTCTAACTTCTACTCCTGAAACTAATATTACACTCTATATTAACTAACTGGAATTCAAATAAAAACTTGAAACAAACAAACAAAAATAGTTTAAGGAAGGCTTTGATCTTTTCCTTACAGGTTTGATCAAATTCATCCACAAAACTATCTGGCTTTTGATATTTTGAGAAAAGGTTGATTTTTGAACAAATAAATTCAATAATTGTTAGCTTTAAATTCAGACTATTTTTTTCATATTAGTTTTTATATTTCATAGATTTCTAGGAATTTGCCTATTTTAAGTTTTCAAATGTATGGGCATTAGGTGGTCAAAATTTCCTTGCCTTTATATTTTTGTTTTTGTAATATAAGGCCTCATGGATTTTTTCTTTTAAGATTTTATTTATTTATTTGACATACAGAGAGAGAGAGGGATCATAGGCAGAGAGAGGAGGAAGCAGGCTCACTGCTGAGCAGAGAGCCGGATGCGGGGCTTGATCCCAGGACCCTGAGATCATGACCTGAGCCGAAGGCAGAGGCTTAACCCACTGAGCCACCCGGGCGCCCCAGACCTCATGGATTTTCAATGAACTGTATGTATTTCAAGTGTACAACAGATGAATTCTGACTATGTATACATCCTGGAAACTATCACCTAATCAAAACAATGAACATTTCCTTTGATATCCAAAGTCCCCTCATACTGCACGTAATGCTTGTCAACCCCTCTGGCCCCAGCCAAAAAAAAAACATGCCTATCAGGATTTTGATTGGGATTGCATTGAATCGACAGATCAGTCTGGAGAGAAACGCCATTTTAATGATTTTAACTTTTGCAGCCCATGAACTTTTATAACTACTTCCCTAGTCTATTCCCATTTATATTTCCCAGCAAAGTTTTGTCATTTTCAGGATAAAAGTCTTGGACTACTTTCATCAGATTTAATATTTAGTGTTTCATGGTGTCGATGGCATTACTTTTTGAATTTTATTTTCAATTGTTTGCTACTAGCATATAAGAAAGGAAATGATTTTTGCTGAATTTTCTTATTAGTACTAATAGATGTTTTGAAAATTTTCTGGCATTTTCTCTATATATAATTCTATCATTTGAAAATAGCAACAGGTTTACTTTCTTCCTCTCCTTATGTTTGTACCTTTTGTTCATTACTTTATAAGGATGGCTAGAACCTCCCAGTACTATGTGAAATAGAATTTGCACACGTGGCCATCTTTTTCTTGTTCCTGACTTTAGAAGGGAAGGATGAACTCATTCCTCACTGCATATGCTGTTAGCTATAGGTTCTTTTAGTGTGAGAGAGTTTCCTATTATATCCTAATTTCACCAGTGTTTCTGTTTTTATCATAAATTGTTGCTGAATTTTGTCCAATGCTTTTTCTGCATCTATAGAAATGTTTATCGGTGTTTTTTCTTTATTCTGTCAACATGGTGAATTTCACTGGTAGCTTTTGAATGCCTAACCAACTCTGTATGTCTTGATCAAATAAATCTGGTCATAATTTATTATTCGATATTGGATTTAAAGATTTTCATCACCTATATTTATGAGTGCTATCAGTCTATTAACTATCAACACTCTTGTTTTGTAACATCTTTGATAGTTTTTTGGTACTAAGTTTATGTTCTTTCCTCTTTTAAAATGGTTCCACGAGGGTGCCTGAGTGGCTCAGTGGGTTAAGCCCCTGCTTTCAGCTCAGGTCATGATCTCAGGGTCCTGGAACTGAGCCCCGCATCTAGCTCTCTGCTCAGCAGGGAGCCTGCTTCCCCCTCTCTCTCTGCCTGCCTCTCTGCCTACTTGTGATCTCTCTCTCTCTGTCAAATAAATAAGTAAGATCTTAAAAAAAAATATTTCCACAGAAGTCTGTATGAAACTTTCCCTTGAGGGGGGCCTGTTGGCTCAGTCAGTTAAGTGTCTGCCTTGTGCTCAGGTCATGATCTTGGGGTCCTGGGACCAGCCCCATATTGAGCTCTTGACGCTCAGCGGGGAGTCTGCTCATCCCTCTCCCTCTGCCCCTACCCCTTGCTCATGCTCTCTCTCTTGCTCTCTAATAAAAATATTTTTTTTTTTTAAAGAAAGTTTCAAACTTTCCCTTTGATATTTGATACAATTAGCCAATAAAATCATCTGGGTCTGAAGTTCTATTTTAGGGAGTTCTGGTTTTGGTCTCTCTTGGTGAATATACTATGTTCACTTGAAATGAATGCCTATGCTGCATTTCTCTTAACTTGTTGAGTGAGTGATATCACAATCCTTTCCTATATTTGTAAAATAGCCTAATTCTCTCTTTAGTTTGTTCGTTTTATCCTCCCTGTGATCTGGGGCTCTTTAATTGGTGGACACATTTATAATTTTTGTGATTTCCTCATCATTTACACCTCTTATGATTACTGAATGTTGCTCTTTGCATCTGGTGGGACGTTTTGTATTAAGTCCATTTCATTTAATAATGCAGTTATTCTGGCCTTATGTTCATGATTTGCATGGTATATCTTTTACTCTCGATTTGCTCTTAATTTACTTGAATTTTCATACTAAAATTTGTCCTTCATCAGCAGCTTGCGAATGAGTTTTGCTTTTTAAAAACTCCGTCAAGGGGGTGCCTGGGTGGCTCAGTGGGTTAAGCTGCTGCTTTCGGCTCAGGTCATGATCCCAGGGTCCTGGGATCGAGTCCCACATGGGGCTCTCTGCTCAGCGGGGGCCCTGCTTCCCTCTCTCTCTCTCTGCCTGCCTCTCTGTCTACTTGTGATCTCTGTTTGTCAAATAAACAAATAAAATCTTAAAACAAACAAACAAACAAAAAACTCCGTCAATCTCTGCCCTTTAATGGAAATTCTTAGACCAAAAACAGTGGATTTTTATATGGTTAGATTTATCTACCATTATTTATTTTCCATTTGTCTTCTCTGTTTTTTTTTTTTTTTCCTCCCTTCCCTTGTTCCCATTTTTCTGCCTTTGCTTGGATTTGAATAATTTTGGTATGCTATTTTAACCTATATACTGGATATTTTTGCTAAGTATTTTTTGCATTCTATTACAATTTAAATAAACATGTACATTTACTCAGCATTAATCCTGTACTGCCTCATTTAAGATGTAAATCTTGGCAACCACATAGGTTCCTTTATTCTCATGATCCAATTGACTTTATTATAGTTTTCATATATATTATTACATCTATAAACATTACCCACCAGTTAATAAGCAGTCATACATATATAGAGTGGGAAAAACAGGTAGCTGCTAATGACAAATTCTTTTGGTTTTCTTTCACCAAAAAAATGTCTTTACTTTGCCTTCATTTCTAAAAAAAATATTTTTGCTGGATACAGAATCCTGGGCTGGGAGTGCTTTTCTCTTTATTTATTTATTTTTTGTTTGTTTGTTTGTTTAGCACTTTAAAAATGTTATCCCATTGTCTTCTGGCCTCTGTGATTTCTGTGGCAATCCACAGTAATTCAAATTGTCTCTTCCCCTATACCATTTATGGAATGTGTTGTTTTCTTGCTACCTTTAATGCTTTACTTTTTAGAAACATTTTAATTTCAGTAGCTTGACTATGATGTCTCTAGGAATTTTGATTTTATCCTGATTAGGGTTCACTGGGTTTTTTGAATCTATAAATATACGTTTGTCACCAAACTGTGGGAGTTTTAATCCATAATTTCTTCACCTTTTTGGGAGTTACCAGTCTCCTTCTCCTCTTCTTCTGGGACCCCACTCACATGTGTATCAGATGATGGATATTAGCCTAGAGGTAACTCAGACTTTCTATATTTCTTTGTCCTATATTTTCTATTTCTTCATATACATATGTATTTTTGTTTTATCTTCATGTTTACTCCTTACCCAACATGTTTGTTCTGCTAATGGGAGCATATAGTAAGTTCTCAGCTTCAGATTTTATTCTTTTGTTCTAAAATTTCCATTTAGTTTTTAAATTTTTCTATTTTTCTACTAATATTTTCTTTCACTGATGCATTTGAAGTGCTTTTTTCCCCTTTTACATCATGATACATACGTATAATAGCTGCTTCAAAGTTTTTTGCCTGATAATTCTAAGATCTGGATCACCTTAAAATTGGCACATGTAGATTATGTCTTTCCTTGAAAATCAGCTTTATTTTTCCTCATTATTTGCATGGCAAGTAATTTTGGATTTTTTATTGGATGCTTTTAATGTTTAGTTGTATAGATTCTGGATTTAGTTATAATCTCTAGATAATATTGAACTTTTGTTTTAGCAGGCAACCATAGTTAAGTTTATACAGTGCATTATGTCTCTCATTCTGTAAGTAGTGTTCAAATCTCCGTTAAGTTTTAACTTTTCTCATTTTGGTCCATCGTACACATTTGCTGCCCAAGAGTTAAGCTTATACTTGCACAAGTTCATATATAAAATTAGATAACGTTCTTTTCTGGGTCCATTTCCTTACATAGCTTCTTTTACCTCTCTCTTTTGTTCTTAGAGGGTTTCCTTGGTTCTGATCATGAGAATATGGTGGGGTTTCTATTAGACCATTAGCTGTTTTGGTAGCGCTCTCCATAGCTATTACCTGTTCTTATGGAAAAGTCGCACAAAATTCATCCCCATGCAAATCGTTTCTCCAAGTTTTGACCATCTTGAACAATCTGTCTTTCTTTACTTTTCAGAATTTTCAGGTAGTTTGTTTTGGATTCTGTTTAAAATTTATAGCTGAAAGCAACAGAAGGAATGGACAAAGAGAGATTTATACCACCACAGCAGAAACAAAACTCCTCTCTGTCTTGTCTCTTTAATCTCTGGATGTCTATAGTTTTGTCTCCCCTTTTTAAAAAATTTTAGTTGTCACTTGTTAAACTTTTTTTTTTTAAAGATATTTATTTATTTGACAGAGAGAGAGAGGTCACAAGCAGGCGGAGAGGCAGGCAGAGAGAGAAGGGGAAGCAGGCTCCCCATTGAGCAGAGAGCCCAATGTAGGACTAGAACCCAATGTGGGACTCGAATTCAGGATCCTGAGATCATGACCCGACTCGAAGGCAGAGAGGCTTAACCCATTGAGCCACCCAGGTGCCCCTGTCTCCCTTTTAGGTAGAGATTTCTTTCTCTTTTTTTCTTCTCACTGAAACTTACACAGTATTTGCTATTTTATTAATTGTTTAAAAGAACTAAGTTTGATTTTATTTTTAAATTGAGTCACTGGATTCTATTTCTTTAATTTCTGACCCTGTATTTATTATTTCTTCTATCATCTTTTACTGTTTTTCCCTCAAGGATAAGAATGTCTAAAATGAGAATTTAGCCAATTAGTTTTAAGGCCTGCTTACACTACAATATAACTATTTAAACCATAAAGTTCTCTTCTTCAAAGCAGTTAACTGATACATAAAGAACTGCATGGATATAGTGTGCACACTGATGGATTTGGGCATATGCAAGACCTGTGGTACCATCACCACAATCTAAGTACTAGACATAGTCTAGTCTAGACATAGTACAGAGTCTCCTCTTTGGGGGGGGTGAGGTAAAAACATTTTATTTCTGGTAAAAAAAAATGTGTGTGTGTGTGTGTGTGTGTGGTAAAAATGCTTAACAGGAGATCTACCTTTTAAATTTGGACCCACACTGTATTGACTACAGATACTATGTTATACACAGATCTCTAGGGTTTACTCACCTAGAATAGCTGAAACTAGACATACTGAACAATAGCTCCCTATTTCTCCCACCCACCAGCCCCAGGAAACTGCTGTTGTATTCTCCACTGCTATGAGCTGCACTACCTTGTATCCCTCATGTAAGTGGAATCAGGGAGTGTTTGTCCTTCTATATAGTTCTCTTTAAACATTTTCACTGTATGAAATATAAAGCAAAGTATTTAAAAATACTACTCAGCTGTACTTTTAAGTTTTTATTAATTTTTTGATTCAATGAATTATTTAAAAGTGTGTTTCACAATTTTCAAATGTAAGTTTTATGTACTTCAACTTTTCATTATTATGTCTAGTTTAATTATCTTGGAGCAGAGAAACTGAAGATTATTTTATGACTTGGTATGTGGTCAATTTTTATAAATGTGGGGAATATCTTACTAATGTAAGGAAGGCTATCCAGAAAATGGAATACCTAATTAATCTAGATAGTTATGAATTTAAAATGAAAAAATAAATTACAGTTATTTTACTTCTCAATAAATGTTCTGGTTTTAATTTTGAAATCTAGAGAAAAAATTATATATAATCCATTTTAAACAAATAACAAGAAGGGAGAGAAATGAAAAAAAAAATTTGAAAGTGTTTATAAAGGGTAAAAATATGATGATGGATTGTGGGAACACCAGAACCTAAACTCTCTTAGAAGGAAGATGATAGGGTGGTGACAGGCAGGGAGAATGACTCTGAGATCCAAGAGCAGAAACAATGAATTGGAAACACAGGAATCATTGATGAAAGAACTCGATGTTTAAACTGATCTCTCGGAGGAGTGGATTTACCATGATTGTGACACACCCTGGGAATAGACAGGTTGAAGCAAAACAGACTGGAGGTGAGATGCTCATGGAACTGAGAGAAGAAATGGTGGGTAGGTCACGTGAGTACACATTTAAGACACCAGGAATGGTTATTACTGGGGAGGAGAGAAAGACAAGAAATGAGGAGGTAAAATCATCTTTAAATGACAGGAAGTGACTAAGATGCAGTATATGATGGTGACAGACTGGATTATACTTCCCACCCCTCCCACCCCTGCCAATTCATATGTTGAAGGAAGGAATCCCTAGTGTGACTATATTTGGATTTGGGGCCTTAAAGGTGGCAATTAAGGTTAAATGAGGTCATAGCCTGGGTCCTAATCCAGTGGGGGAGTAGAGGGTCCTTATTAGAAGAAGAAGTGAGAACAAGGATGCACACACACGGAGGAAAGGCCATGTGAGGACACAGTGAGAGCGCCATCTGCAAGCCAAGGAGAGAGGCCTCGGGGGAAACCAACCCTGGTGACACCTTGATCTTGGTCTTCTAGCCTACAATCTGTGAGGAAAAAGATGTCTGTTGTTTTAAGCCACTGTAGGAGCGTAAACAAGCAGCACTAACAGACTAATGCCATGACAAAACCAAGAGGCCTCTCAGGGGATCTAGCTGGGGGACATGAGTGTTAGAAGAGCTTGGACTTTTAAGGAACTGGGAAGAAAAGGGGAACATAAGAAGCAAAGAGTGAACAACAAGGGATTCAGCATCACTTCTTTGTGAGTGATTTGGAATACAGAGCTGTCTCAACTCCAAAGAACTGCAGCTGAAGCCGTGCCCATGAGGGAAAGTGAGGTTTCCATTCACAGACTGTGTGCAAAGACCACTGAGAAAAGAACAAGTACTGCGACACCTGGGTGGCTTAGTGGGTTAAGTGGCCTGCTCTTGATTTCAGCTCAGGTCACGATCTCAGGGTCCTGGGATGGAGCCCCACATCAGGCTCCATACCTAGCGGGGAGTCTGCTTGAGGATTTCTCTCCATTGCCCTCTGCCCCTCCCCCTGCTTGCTCTTTCTCTAAAATAAATACATCTTAAAAAAAAAAAAAAAAAAGAACTAGCACTAAATGGAGTGTGTTAATAAAAAATGTGCTCTAAAGTGCACAATGAAAGGGGGCCAAGCCTCCCTCTCCTGAAACACCTTTGTCTCTAATTTCTGAAATTCTGTGAAGATGTCCTCTTTGAGCCTGCAGTGGGTTTTACTTACACAATTCTTTACATACCATAGGATCCATGTTTTCTATAATGTTTTACCAAGTAATAGTAATATCTATTGATCTCTACAGCATTTTCTTTTCCTTTCATTTTAATCTTTGAATTATTTAATATTAATCTATTATTTTGGCTGTTTGTAAACTTTTATCACCAATTAAGATTTAAGAACACTGATTTATGGCTTCAGAATGTATCATAAAGCTAGAATAATCAAAACAGTGTGGTACTGGCCTAAAGACAGATACACGGGAAAATGGAAAAGAATAGAGAGCCTAGAAATAAACCCACAAATGTAAGGACAAATTATCTTTGATAAGTGTGTCAAGACTACATAACGGAGTGTTTTCAACAAATGGTGCATGGAAAACTCGATATCCACAGACAAAGAATGAAATTAGACTCTCATATTATACCATCTCTAAAAGTCAACTCAAAATAGAATAAAGCCTTAAACATAAGATCTGAACACATAAAATTCCTAGAAGGAAACATGGGGAAACATTGGTTTTGGTAATGATTTCATAGATGTGACACTGAAGACAGAGGCAATGAAAGCTAGAGCTGGCAAGTGGGACTATATCAAATCAAAGGGCTTCTGTACAGCAAGGGATACAATTGACAAAGTGAGAAAAGCAACCTATGAAATGGAAGAAAATATTGGCAAGCCATGTGTCTGACAGTGTTAATATTCAAAATACTTAAGGAACTCCTACAACTCAATAGCAAAAAAATAGACAAACAACACAATTTTTAAAATGGAAAAGGACATAAATGAACAGTTTCCCAAAGAAGTTTGCCATATAAATGGCCAACAGGTATATGAAAATTTCCCTAATTATCAGGGAAATATAAATTAAAACCATAATGATATACTGTCTCATACCCATTAGGGTGGCCATTAAAAAACAAACAAAAAGCCCCAGAGAATTACAAGTGTTGGCGAGGATGTGAAGTTGTTAAAATCTCTGTGCACTGTTGATAGTTATGTAAATTTGTGTAGCCACTATGGAAAACAGTATGCAGGCTCCTAAATAAATTAAGAGTAGAACTACCATTTGATCAAGCAATCTCCTACTGAATATTTTTCCAAAGGTACTGATATCAAGATCTTTTTTTTTTTTTTAAAGATTTTACTTATTTATTTGACAGAGAGAGATCACAAGTAAGTAGGCAGAGAGAGAGAGAGAGAGAGAGGAGGAAGCAGTCTCCCTGCCGAACAGAGAGCCTGATGCGGGACTCCATCCCAGGACTCTGGGATCATGACCTGAGTGAAGGCAGAGGCTTAACTCACTGAGCCACCCAGGCACCCCTGATATCAAGATCTTTTTTAAAAAAAGATTTATTTGGGAGAGAGAAAAGGAGAGAGAGAGAGAGAGCATCATGTGCATATGGGTAGGGGAGGAGCAAAGCAGGAGCAGGAGGGAGAGAGGGAATCTCAAGCAAAGTTCAAGCTGAATGTGGAGCCCAACACAGGGCACGAGATCAAACCTGAGCTGAAAGCAAGAGCACGTTGCTCAACTGACTGTTCCATGCAGGCGTGCCAATACTGGGATCTTTGAGAACTATGTGTACTTTCATGTTTACTGTAGCATTATTTACAAAAGCCAACGGGTGGAAACAACCTGAATTCTTTGATGTAGGAATGGATAAGTAAATTTAGTTATTGTTTACATATATACATGGACACACATACAATGTACATACACACATACAATAGAATATTAGTTATCGTTTAAAAAGAAAGAAATCCTATTGTATGCTAAACAAACACAGATGACTTGGCTAGGTGAAATAAGCCAGTCACAAAAGGACAAACACAAAAGGACAGACACTGCATGATTCTACTTACATGAAGTGTGTACAGTCAAAGTCATGGAAACAGAAGGTAGAATAGTGGTTGCCAGAAATTAAAGGGAGGAGGAAGTGGCGAGTTGTGATTTAATGGCCACAGAGTTTCACTTATGCAAGATGGGAAAATCCTAGGGATCTGCTGTTAAATAATCTGCATATAAGACAATACTGTACTGTACACTTAAAATTTGTTAGGGGGCTAGATTTTATGTTTTATTTTATGTTTTTACTGCACACACATGCATGCGCACGTGCACACACACATACAATATCTAAGAATGCTGAAGGAAAATACCATTATTATATTTTGCTATAACTTTCATAGCACCTTCAATATTTTCAGCATGTTAGGTGGTACATGAGTATTAGAGTTCTTAGAGTTTATAAAAACACTTTTCAAAGCTGCCATATTTTATTAAAGTAGGCACAGATCCAGACAGCTAAAGAGATTTCCTCTAGGTCCTATAGTTAACCCTAAAATTCTAGGATCTTCCTTCATGCTCAGATCTTCAGCTTACACTGTTCCATGTAATTTCTCCTCTTTTGAATTACTTTAAATGAGGCAATTTAATTCACCAACTGGTAAGAGCAAAGCATTCTGGTACCACCTTCTGCATCAAATACCATCTTGAGGAATTGCAAAGAAAGAGCACAAAGAAAAATAGAATCTGTGATTATGGGCTTATAGAATAGTCTCAATATGAAAAAAAAACCTACCTATTCAGCAAAAGTTAAGGATTTTGTGTATATTTGTGGTGGTGCACGTAGGCAGAAGGAATGAGAATGCAAGAAATTCAACTATGTAAGTGAATTATGAAGCTAACCTTTCTTTGGTTTCCTTAGGACAAGGAAACTATAAAAAGCCTCAAAGCTTAACTACTCTAAAAATTTTCTGATTTTCAAGTTGTAGATCATTAAAACTTATTCTGATGGAAGATTGTCTTAGATAACAGATGACTTTGGTTTTCAAGAAATATCATCGACAGAGTAAAAAAACTATCTTTTGACATTGATTGCATTCAGCACTGTCTGGATATAGTGAAGATATCTGATATGTCACTCTGATTTTTTTTTTTTAATGTCTTGGAAGAAAGGCTCCATGGTTCCATATCATTCCATCTCATATTTTCACATATGCATCCACAAATTAGGCTAAGGATGACAAATATTTCTGGAAAGAAGAAAGCATCTAGGCAACCCTTTCAGATTGATTTATTTGTCATATATAAGCCCAGTAATTCTGGTGAGACTAAGTCTACAGTCCTTTTTGTATTAAAAAAGTCTCCTTTCTAAAGGCTCAATAATATTCTGTTGCCTATACAGACTGCCGTTTGTGACCACAGGGATGAATGCGGAGGACATGATGCTAAGGAAGGTAAGACAGAAGCAGAAAGAAAATACTGTGGGATCTCTCACATACACATGGAATCTAAAGAAAGGCTCATTCATAGGAGCAGAGAGTAGAGCAGGGCTACCAGGGTTGGGGAAGGAGGGACAGAGGAGATAGTGTTGGTCAAAGGGTAGAAACAGCAGTTATATAGGATAAGTTCTAGAGCTCTAATATGTAGCCTGATAACAATAGTGTATAATATGACATTATAGACTGGAAATTCATTAAGAGAGATTTCAGGGAACCCTCTTACACTGTTGGTGGGAATGCATGTTGGTGCAGCCACTTTGGAAAACAGTGTGGAGATTCCTTAAGAAATTAAAAATAGAGCTACCCTATGACCCTGAAATTGCACTACTGGGTATTTACCCCAAAGATACAGATGCAGTGAAAAGAAGGGCCATCTGTACCCCAATGTTTAGAGCAGCAATGGCCACGGTCGCCAAACTGTGGAAAGATCCAACATGCCCTTCAACAGAAGAATGGATAAGGAAGATGTGGTCCATATACACTATGGAGTATTATGCCTCCATCAGAAAGGATGAATACCCAACTTTTGTACCAACATGGATGGGACTGGAAGAGATTATGCTGAGTGAAATAAGTCAAGCAGAGAGAGTCAATTATCATATGGTTTCACTTATTTGTGGAGCATAACAAATAGCATGGAGGACAAGTGGAGATGGAGAGGAGAAGGAGTTGAGGGAAATTGGAAGGGGAGGTGAACCATGAGAGACTATGGACTCTGAAAAACATACTGAGGGTTTTGAGGGGGCAGGGGGTGGGAGGTTGGGGGAACCAGGTGGTGGGTATTGGAGAGGGCACGGATTGCATGGAGCACTGGGTATGGTGCAAAAACAATGAATACTGTTACGCTGAAAATAAATTTAAAAAATTAAAAAAAAAAAAAAAAGGGAGATTTCAGGGGCTCTCACCAAACACATACACACACAGAAAGTTACTCTACCAGGAGATGGTTATGTTATTAGCTTTGCTGTAGTAATCATTTTACTATGTAGATGTATACATAACATTATTATGTTATGTACCTGTACATAATCATGTATATGTATACATAACATTTACATGTTAAACATTTTTATAAAAAATAAAGAATGGGGAAAATACCCTCCTTACATCCCTATTGAAGGGGCCCTGACTAGCATGGGCCACGACTATGCCAGGCCTACATAGGGTGGGCAGAACTGAGAAGGGGGAAATGTTATTTTGATATTACTTCTTTGTCCACTTTTGTTCAAGGAGCAGGGTGAAACCAAATGTCTGGGACAAGAGTATTTCTAAATTCCGTAGTAGCTTCTTGAGATGTTATCATCAGTAATACTCTGATAAGAGTCTCTGGGTCCATGCAGCCACCAGGCCCCCAGTAGTCCGGGCTCCCTGCTGGCAGAAGCTTGATTTAAATGAACAAGTGAACACTGACACCTGGGGACAGAACAACACTGAACATTCGCGCATATGTGGAGTCAGCAAGGCGCATTACTTAGTGAACAAGTAGAACCTACAGACAGAAAGTTGATAGAAATCACAGAATAAAACAGTAAGTAGAGAGTCAAAGTATCAGGATTCACTGAGACACATAAATGTATATTTATATGTTTATCTACATATATATATCAATAGCTACATATATTTAAGAGATAATAAAGAAGAAAAATACTTTTTCTCTTTTCCTCTTGATGACAAGGAAAGTGGCCCAGATGTGTGCATTTATCTCTAATCTGAATGAAAGATGTGAATATATTTTCAGGGATAAAGCATATTTTATCTCAAAGAGCACTGCCTTATCATTCATACATTTATACTGGCAAAAATAAATCAAACTTCTACTTAAAATTCAGTGTATGTGGTTGAAATTATAGAATTGATGATCCTCAGAATTTTCTGCAAATTTTGAAATCTTTCTTTGGATTGGTACATGCTATTTCTGGTGGTTACAGACACCTCTTCTTCTCCTCCTTTAAAAAAAAAAAAAACCAACAGAAAAAAGATTTGTAGAGACATGTCTGACTGAATTACTCATTCTGAAAGCATGTCTACTGGACAGAATTTCTCTATTATGAACACATCTTTTACAAGGTTACATGATGTGGTAGAACCCAAACTCCCTAAAGCAAGAATTTCTGTGGCATAGAATGCGACTATCTTAGAAGGCCCGATTGTGTAAATTTACTGTTTTTCATTTATTGGTGGTTCACATGTTCTTATTGACAATTTTGGCAATGGTCCAAGGAATGAAAAAAACTGCATTGCTTTTGCTACTTGGAGCTAAACACAAAATAGATATTCAATATACAGTTGAATAAGAAATACCTTAAAATATCTGATTCCATTAACAGGAAGTATGTACAAATGAGACCACATAAATCATGTAAGAATATTTGTAGTTGAAAACCATATGGACTGAATGAAATACTCTTCTGTGAGTATAAGAAAATCTTATTTTTATCAACTAATTAGTCAAAATTTTCAGCATTTATTTAGCACCTACTGTAGTGAACAAAAACAAGCATAAGATCTTGTTTTATCCAAATGCAGCTTTTAGGGGGTATAGCTCAGTGGTAGAGCATTTGACTGCAAATGCAGCTTTTAGTTCAGTTGAACCAAGTGGCCCTGCATTATTATTTAATTTTTCATGTATTTTAGTTATTCTATTTAATTGTTCAGGTGAATATGAGAAAGAGCATTTGATGCCTCGGAAACAAACAAAATTTACATTCTTCTTTTTAGGGGTAAACTTAGTTGAACTAATCAAAGGATAAATTCAATAACAATAAAAGACCAGGATATGATTAGCTGCAAAATTCTAGTCGAATTCAGTAAGAGGATCAAACAATTTTCTTGGGTAATAGAGTTGACCCTTGAACAATGCAAATGTGAACTACATGGGTCCATTTATACATGAGTTTTGTTTTTTCTTTTATAAATACAGTAGAGTACTATCAATGTATTTTCTCTTCCTTATGATTTTCTTAAAATTTCCTCTTTTATAGCTTACTTTACTGTAAGAATATAGTATATAATACATATAACATACAAAATGAAGTGTCAATTAAATGTTTGTGTTATTTGTAAGGCTTTCAGTCAATATGTTATTAGTAGACAGGATTTTGGGGAGTTAAAAAGCATACACAGTTTTTTGACTGCATGAGGTAAGGGGAAGAGTTGGTACCCAGAAACCCTATGTTGTTCAAAAGTCAACTGTATGTATATATGTTTTTTAATGGGTTAAAGTAATAATATATTCATTAGAAAAAGAAAATACTTTGCATAGTACAAACGGCTAAATAAGAATTTGCTATTTTATATATATAAATATATATGTTTTATATATAACATACATATATGTAAGATGCATATATAACAATATAGTAAGATATATATTGTTACATATAAACAATGAGTTTATATATTGTTATATTTGCTTCATGTGAACGTTTGTAACAACAATCCATGTTTAGCAGACTGCTGGATGCAAAACTCTTTCTCTTTGTCAATTACAACACTCTTGCAATCTCTGTACTACTATTCTTAATTTACAGATGGAGAAACAGGGGCGTGGCCTTGATAATAAACCTGTAGTTCAGTATGAGGTGTGTTTCCTTCTTCAGACACCTGTTGAATAGTTAGGAGTGTTGAGAAACTTTTTGTTAGCCTCCAGGTTATGATTGGTATTTCAGAACCCATAATTCCCCCTTTGGAACAACCACATTTATTTGGGTGATAACATTATCATCAGCTATCCTGAAGCACCCTACACATACCTTCATTATTCTAGGCACAAGAGCTGTTACTAATACACATAATTTCATTTTTGGTTTCCTTAATAAATCTAACGGTAACAAAGTTTCCCTAGGAGACAAAAGGGGCTAGAAACACATGTGACCCATATTTTCTTCCCTGGACTCATTAAATTACTAGTGGTTAGATACTAAAACCTTTGCTATTACCTCTTTTTTAAGATGTTTTTTAAACATTTATTTATTTTAGAGAGAGCGAGAATGTGTGTGGGCAGGGGGAGGGGTAAGGGGAGACTCAAGCAGACTCACCTCTAAGGAGGGAGCCCAACACGGAGCTCGATCCCAGGACCCTGAGATCATGACCTGAGCCAAAATCAAGAGTCAGATACTCAACCCACTGAGCCACTGGGTGCCCCTTACTTCTTGATCTTTTTATCACTGAAATGATCATAGTTTACCCTACCGTCTCCACCTTTCATCATCCTTCGGCTTGAGGTTAACAAGTATGATAGAACTTAGATACCATCAATTCCAACCTCCTCATTAAACCTCTTGTCTAAATAATTTTAAACAACTTGTAAGTTACTTCAATTATTCAGATTGTTCTTAATAAAATTACTCAACTTTAATTTGAGCAATTTTTGCAGAGACTAGTCTTCAATGATAATTCATAAGAGTGATTGTGGTAGATTGTTTAAGCCAAAAACTATTCTAGCTATTTAAAAATAAAATCATGAGTAGGTGGTATACTCCCAAAGAATAAGGGTGGTAGCCTCAGTGTACATATAGTTTCTGGCAAGTAATCCTTGTTTATTATTCATTTGAGAAATATTTATTGGACATCAGCCAGGATGGTGAAAGAAGATCCAGAGTGATCGCTGTCTGTCCCACTAAAATGTGAACCTTACGAAGTCAGGGTCTTTTTATCTTACTTATTGCTGCGTTTAGCACCTAGGATAGAGCTTGCCATATAACTGCTGCTTGAGAAACTTCTGCTGAATGGTAAATGGAGTAAATCAGTAACACCAGCAGCCGAGTAGACAAGTAAAAACAAACATGAACAAAATAGAGGAGATTATCTTCAAACTGTAGTAAGTGCTCTCAAGAAAAAAATCCCTAACTGCTGACAGAGAAGAATGGAGGGAGAAGTTCGTGGAGTAGCATGATCAAGGAAAGCTTCTCCAAGAAGATAATGTTCCACCAGGAGCCCAGAGTTTCTAGAAGACGGAGGGTAAGAATGAACCAGCTATGGGAAGAGCAGGGTAGAGCGTAGAGCATGCCAGACAGAGGAAGCCCTGAGGAGAAAAGCTGGCCCACTAAAGACACTGAAAGAAGGCTTGTTAGGTAGAATTCAGTAGTGAGGGCCAAAGAGGTTCAAAATACAGCTGAAGAGGGCACAGGTGCAGATGAATCAAGGCCCTCACTTCGAAGGCCACGAGAAGGAAGGTGGAGGCTATTGCGAATTGCCCACCTGTTATACAGTCTCTATCTTCCCTACCAACAAAACCTCAATTTTGTTAAGAGCAGCCATGTGCACACTTACTTAAAAAAAAAAAACATCATAAAACAAAACCCACTACAGTTCCCAGCCTCACTTGCATTTAGGAGTATCACACGGTATATTTCTGTTCAAGATACAAGTGGATGGTGTTTGAATGGACTTGGGAGGAAAATTTTGCTTTCTGGTACAAGGTGCAAATATGACTGGTACTGTGTCTTTAGCCCTTCCTCTTGCCTTGAGGACCTGTGATGCTGGAGGCTAAGCTGTCATCTTGCCACTAGGAAGAAGAGGTTGCATCACTGCAAATAAGCCAGTCCTGACATCCTTGAGCTGCTGAACCAAAGTGAGAGCCCCCCACAGCTCTAAATTTAGAAATCTGAAATGTAAGAAAAGTACTTTCACCTTGCTCATAATTTAATGCATTTATGATTGATACAGTGACAGATGGAGTGAACAAAAGTTTCCAGTTCGATGGAATTCACTGAGAATATATTAAAGAGAGATTTTTAAAAAGATTTATTTATTTGAGAGGGGAGTGGGGCAGAGACAGAGGGAAAGAGAATCTTAAGCAGCCTCCGTGCTGAGTGCGGAGCCCAACTCAAGGCTTGACCTCATGACCCTGAGGCCAGGATCCTGAGATCAGGTCCTGATCTGACACCAGGAGTTGGATGCTTAACTAACTGTGCCACCCAGGTGCCCCAGAAGAGAAGACATTTTTGACAAAGCAGCATCTTGCAAAACAGGACACAACAGAAGTAAATAATAGGGTTTTTTTTTTTTTTAAATGTTAAAAAAGAATGAATTAAAAGGATAAGGGAGTAGACATCCCTGGGTCTTTGGGTTTCCTGGATACACCTTTCTTGACCTTAGTTCATCGACGGCAAAATGAAAAGGCTTAGACTCAATGACCTCCAAGTCTCCCTTTATCTCTCTAAGTCCATGAATATAATAAGAGTTCTATACTTTCTCTGAGCCTGGAAGTTATATAAGTGGAGGGACATTGATTCTTGGATGTGAAGAAGAGTGTGTATGTGGCCTCAGTTTTCACCATAAAATCAATGAGAGCTGAATGGCAGAGTCTCTGGGAGCCAGGGAAGGTCAGGCCAAAGTTGTATAAGATGAATTATTCACGGTTTAGGACTGGAGCGTTCTGGTCTTCTTCCAAAAGTGCTCTTCAAAGAAGATCAGAAGTGGAGCGGTGAACAGCATAGGGGATTAGTTGACAAACATGGGTGTGGAGAAAAAAAAAAAATCAAAAGTACAGGATGGGGGATATGTATACAATGAAAATGAATAAAAAATATCAAAAATACATACCAGTTGTGTCTAAGATTTTAATTTTTTATTTTTTATAAACATATATTTTTATCCCCAGGGTACAGGTCTGTGAATCACCATAAGTGACTCTTAATCTCACAAAACAAACTGAGGGTTGCTGGGGGGAGGGGGGTTGGGAGAAGGGGGTGGGATTATGGACATTGGGGAGGGTATGTGCTTTGGTGAGTGCTGTGAAGTGTGTAAACCTGGTGTCTAAGATTTTAAAAAAACAAATTATTTGATGCTTGAGAACATCAAAAGAAAAGTTGATTATATGCTTTACAATTCTTTTTAATGCAGTAAGATAAATGACAAATGGTAGGTAGCACAGTATTAAAGATGCATCTTTTTGACATAAGTATACGTAGTGTTTAATAAAAACTCAGCACTGTTGACAAAGAGAATGGAGAAGAAAAACATTGTGGTTTTGCCTCTCCTTTATTCACTAAACAAAGTGATTTTCAAATAAGGTTTAAATCCCACATTTATAAAAAGTAATAAAATAGCAGGATCATGCAAAATGTACTAACAGTGTATTTAATCAATTTTTTTCCTAAGGTCCATTATATAGAAGAAATCCAAGTGATTCTAGCAACTCTTAAAACCTGAGATTATGGTAAAGGGAAGTGTTTTTTAAGTACTAGAAATAATTAAATGTTCTAGTTTGTGAAATTACCAATTCAAATCAGAAACCCTATCAAAAAACATTAAACTCAATTTAGAAAATGCAAATTAGGAAACCTTAATATCAGTACCCACCAAAATCACTTAATAGATTATCCCATAAATTCTGTGAAAACAAATGGAAAACGTAGAAGGTAAGATTAGGAAACACCACATGCTCACTAAGAACAGGTAACATCAGACTAACCTACTTATCTTTCGCTGATACAAATTCTACTAGAGTGGTAAATTAGCATTAATCCATAAATTTGGCTAAGATTTATTGAGGCATACTCTCTAAGAACAGAGTGCTAATTTAGGGGAATAATATTGCCTGTAACATCGACATTACTCTCCTGTAACTATAATTACGTTCAGAGAGTGCTAAATATTGTGAGAATTGCTGCTGAAAAAAATAATACGGTACTTTGAAGGACGAGAAGATTAACTTGACTGGAAGACTAGGTTGCCTACCATGTTCTGAGAAACAGGAGACATTGGGGGGGAAAGCCTTCCCGTAACAGAATTCCTCACTTTTTATTAGTAGCTTTGGATGGAACTTCTCAGGAGAAGGGCAGGATCTATTGCACAGAAGGCTGAACTGATGAAATTACAATTTGAAACCTCTGACCGGTGATTCCTAAAAACATGTTCTTCGTTTAAAAAGTACCACATGGGGGCGCCTGGGTGGCTCAGTGGGTTAAGCCTCTACCTTCAGCTCAGGTCATGATGTCAAGGTACTGGGATAGAGCCCCACATCGGGCTCTCTGCTCGGCGGGGAGCCTGCCTCTCTGCCTACTTGTGATTTCTGTCTGTCAAATAAATAAATAAAATCTTTAAAAAGTACCACATGACTTTAGTCAAATGGGCCAAATGGGCCAATTCCCCTCTGACTGGAAGAGTCAACCCAAGACAATGTAAACTGCTAGATTGCTTCATGTCTTCGTTAAATGAAGCCAGAGAGGTGCCAAAAGGACATGGCCCACCTGCTCCCGCACCCTCTCCAGTCACAGTGAGGAAGACAGTTTCACAAAAACTGACCATAAACTGGTGGGTCTCCCTGGGAAGGCACCCTCTTGGAAGGTTACACAGTAGATGGGTCAAGGTTGATTTTCATGTGGAGGAGTCCACTGTCATTACACTGACTGTGTCACCCAGTCTTGCTAAATTGAAATAAACACTGGAGTCCTAGGATCCTCTCTGAAATCACAGATGGATGGGTACAGACCGGCTGCTTAGCCCAAGATAGTACTAGGAGACAGTGAAGATGATCCAGAAAAGGGCAAGAAGCATCGGGGGGGGGGGGAGGGCGGGGACAGGAGGCGAGTCCTGGGTGCTTGCTGAACTGGCAATGTGCCAGTTCCAAAGACCTTCCTCAGCTGGTAGGTGGGATGCGCTTTAAACAAAAGCAGATAGAATGTGAGATTATAGATGAATTGCTACATTGTCCGCCCCAGAGTCTTTGGTATGCGTCTCCCATAACCCTTCTGGGCTCAGCACTATGTGTACTCATAAATTCAAACTCTAAACTTTTTGAAGGTATCATGTCATATCTTCAGGAGACAGTTTTTTTCTTCTTCTATCTAATGCACAGGTGAAGCTGATAAAATTCCTTGTTTTCTTTCCTGTGAACACACATGTACACACACACGCACATGCACACACATTCCTACTCCACCCTTTCCCCGAGAGTGTAGCCTTTGGAGAAATCCTTCCTCGTTGTGGGAATGTTAGGTCAAATGCCACGCTTCTGTAGGGGCAATCAAGCCCTTTCATTAATGAAATGATCAAACGTCCCGAGGTCTAGTGACAGCAAAAACTGTCACTGCCTCACGTACTGTTCCAGTTTTCACTGTCCCCTTCTTCTCTAGCTTTTGCAGCTGCCCCTTATCTTCTTGTAATGCATTTATAAGGAGATGCGTAGTATTCTTTCTTTTTTAAAGATTTATTTAGAGAGAGAGCACACGAGCCAGCAGGAGGAGAAGCAGGAGAGGGAGAGAGAATCTTTAAGCAGACTCCCTGCTGAGCGCAGAGCCTGACACAGGGCTTGGTGCCATGACCCATGAGACCAACTGAGCCACCCAGGCATCCCAAGATTTTTAATACTATTTCTAATGTTTTTAGCAGTTTTGTATTGGAAGGACTTTTTTTTCCCCCAAATAACTACTCCAGCATACTGCTGAAAATGGTAAATTATTTAAAATTGCATTCTTGAAGTGTAATGTACAAATTACATACATGCAGAGAAGTGCACATCATAAGTGTACTACTGAACAAAGAATCAAAAAGTGAACTTAAGGGTGCCTGGGTGGCTCAGTGGGTTAAAGTCTCTGCCTTTGGCTCAGGTCATGATCTCAGGGTCCTGGGATCGAGCCACGTCAGGCTCTCTGCTCAGTGGGGAGCCTGCTTCCCCCTCTCTTTCTGCCCACCTCTCTGCCTTCCTGTGATCTGTCAAAAAAAAAAAAAAAAGTGAACTCAAACATGTGACATGACATGATGCAGGTTAATAAACGGAACATCCCCAGCCCTCAGAAACCCACTTCATACCCTTTACAACCACAAGCTTTTCCCTCTAACTAATGATCATGAGAATACTGATTACTAACACTACAGATTTATTTCTGCTTAATTTTAAATGTAATCTACTGTATGAATTGCATTGTGCCTGCATTCATTTGTTCAATATTAAGTGTATAAGAACTGTTCTGTTTCATTTAGCTGTATTAGTTTTCATTGATGTGGTTTCTATTGTATGGATATATCACAATACATTTATCCATTTTACTACTCTTGGGCATTTGGGTTGTTTTAAGTTTTTGCTTATTATCAATAATGTTGGTACAAACACTGTTGTGTCTGACCTCTAGGTACATGTGTGAGTGTACTTCTACTAGGAATTATCTAAAAAGAAATGTGAAAATATTGGGTCAAAATGTATTTCAGTGTTAGCAGATAATGGCAAACAGCTTTCTAAAAATTCACCCTCTGATCAGAGATAAAGAGTTCCTCTGGCTTCATGTTTGCCAACACTCAGTAATTCAACTAAAAATTTTTTAGCTGTTTTTTGGGGTATTGGTGTCATATTGTATTTATACTTTGCATTTCCCTGATGACTAGAGAAACTTAAAAATTTTACTGACATTATTGGACAATTAAGTATCTCTTGTGACTTTCTCATTTAAGTAGTTCACCTGTTTATTAAGTTGTTTTCCTTATTTGTTGTTTACTTGTTAATTTTTATATACTTGGATAGAGCTTCTGTGGTTATAGACCTTGTAAAAATCTCAGTATTTTTTAAAAAATATTTATCTATTTTTAATTTCTGAGAGAGAGTGTGTGTGTGCGAATGCAGGGGAGAGCCAGAGGGAGTGGGAGAAAGAGAACCTCAAGAAGACTTCACACTGAGCATCTAGCTGGACGTAGGGTTTGTTCTCACAACCCTGAAACCATGACCTGAGCCAAAACCGAGAGTGGGATCCTAAATGCACTGCGCCACCTAGGTACCCCTACTTAGTGGTTATTTTTATAACCAATATATAAAATTGACCTGAAATTGGTTTCTATATATGGACATTTCCTTCTTTGGTAGTTTACTAAGGTCTTACTTTTGCTTTTGGCATGAACAGATACTGAAATTTATCAAATATTTTGTTTGCAATTATTGAAATGGCCCTATCTTTTCTTCTTTATTTTCATAATATTGCAAATTACATGGAGTCTTTTTAGTATCAAAACACCTTGTACTCTTGGAGCAAAGTCAACCTTGGTCGTAATGTATTATTCCAATATTTTCTGGATTTGATTTGTTAGTACTTTGCTCAACATTTCTGTTTATGTCAGTTTTTATATTCAGACTAGAGTGAATTTTGAAATAAATTGAGAAATCCTCCCTCCTTTTTTTGTCTTGAGAGAGTTTGTTTCGGAGTTGAATTACTTTTTCCTAAATGTTAGCGGAATTCACTGATGACACTATTTTGTCCTAGAGCATTCTTGGTGGAAGTTTTATAATCATGGGAGCAATGTCTTGAATAGACATTGGACTATTCAGATTTTTAATTAATTTATTTTTTATTTATTTTATTTTTTTTTAAGATTTTTTAAAATTTATTTAACAGACAGAGATCACAAGTAGGCAGAGAAGCAGGCAGAAAGAGAGAGGAGGAAGCAGGCTCCCAGCTGAGCAGAGAGCCTGATGCGGGCCTCGATCCCAGGTGACCTGAGCCGAAGGCAGAGGCTTTAACCCACTGAGCCACCCAGGTGCCCTTTTAATTTATTTTTATGTAAGTGTTCGTGACTGTGTTTTCTTGAAATTTTCTCATTTTATATAAATTTCCAAACATATTGGGATATATTTGCTGTTGTGCTTGTTAATTTCTAAAGATATGGAGATTTGACAGTTATTGCTGATTTCCAACCTATTTCTCTGTGATCAGAGAACACAATCTATATAATTCTGTTCAATACCCCAGAATTTGTTGATTATGATTAATGTTCCATGTGCATTTAGGAAGAATGGCAACTTATAAACAGATGACTGTATATAATTTGGTTGCATTTGTGAATCATGTTATTCAAATTTTTTACAGCCATCCTGCAACTGTTTTGTTGCAAAGTCTCACAGTATGACTGTGGATCACGTTTCCTCCTACTTCTGTCAATTTTTTGTTTCTATTTTCTGACTCTTACTACATAATATGAATTTAAGTCTTTTTCTCTTCCTGTCAATTAAAATTTTTATCTTTAGGAAGTGTCCTCTTCATGTCCAGCAATGCCTTTTGGATCCCCCTCAGACAGACCACAGTCTGCGTCTGGCTCATCCAGGGGTGGGCGGCGAGTAAATCCATCTTGAAATCATTTGCCTCAATCTGACCACTGTGCATGATCTCCCCACTCACTCCTGCCTGATCTTATCTACAGTTGCTGATGAAACTCTTCTCCATTCTCTTTCCAACTTTTGAACATATTTTGAAAAGAAATCTTTCCTGTATACTTTAAAAATTATATTCACGTATTTTATGCTTAGTGATTGAAAACATTTTTATTTGCACCTGAATAGATTAAATACTTACCTACAAATTCTGTTTAAATGAGTTTTGCTTTTATATGTGGAAAAGGTAATCAACCCAAATACCTACACATTCCGAATTAAAATGAAAATATTTCAAATTAAACATCTGTGTCCTTAGAAGAATCCGTTCAAATGGAAACTATGGACCAACTCGAGATCTGATTTACTTGGTGAATTAAATATTAAGCCCAATTAGTGCTTTCCCGCAGCTAAATCAGGAATAGAATCATTGTCTAAAATGAAAAATAAAACCAAGTACAACTCATAAACCCCAATCTTAATGCATTACCAAATACTCCCAAAGAATAGGCAGTGGAAATTTGAGATTATGGTAAGGCGGTCATTCTGCTCCTTGTCAGGGCATCTCAGAGCTTTACTAAATCTGAATCTAGTATGGCCAGAGCCTGTTCTTTAATATTTCCTAATTGTAAGGTAAGAGACACTTTTGTAATTTGAAATATGTGTCTATAGCATCTCAGAGAACTTTTTATATTTTGAGGATTTGTGAGCTCACATATTTTAAACAGGCAATTGTACACCTTTAGCTGTATTTTCTTTTTCTTACCATAAATATCAGATGCTATAATTAAAGAAAGGCATGAAACTGGAGTACAAAATAGATGGTGTGCCTCCCAAAGTACAACTTTGAAAGAAAAAAAATCCCTGTAAAGCAATGGGAGCGTACTCTGTGATTATGTGCTCTGGGGCAGTTACCAGCAAGCATGATGGGGATTACAAATTTGCTTGCTCTGGCAGGAAGGATATGCCTATTAACAGAAACCAGCTGTTCGGGAAAAAATGCTATGCCCAAAGTAGTGGAAGGAAGTCTTAATTTAGCTCTGGGCCACATTTATTACTGCTGAAAAAAATATCACACAAACTATCAACTCTATTCAATTAATAACGTTCTTGTGAATTTATGCAACACAAAGGAAATATTAAGAATAGTTCATCTAAAGCAAATCAATCTCTATGGTTTAACCACTCTTTTCTTTCACCACACGATGTCTCTGGGCTTTCCAGCTTGTGGTTTTTCCATTCAGGCCTCTGCAAGGAGGGAATTTTAGCAACTTAGTAGAAAATGTTTGTGCTTTCCATTTCTGAGTGACCAGTAGGTCCCGTAGAACCCTCCCTCAGCACTGAGGACGGAGAGACTGCCTCTAGGATTCCTCGAGCCTCAAATACCCATGTTTTTCTTACTCTATGACTTTTGCACAAATATCTGGTCTCTTTCCAAATTTAGCTGAAATTATGTTGCAGCTTATACCGATATGGCTTATAGAAATATTTAACTCAAAGATGTAAAAGGCATAGAGATAGGAATAGGTCTAATTGAAATACGAAAGGTCTAGAACATAAGGATCCTATTTAATTTCTGAAACATCTTCTTTTCCAGAATGATCTCTTGGTATTTTTGGCATCTGTTCTAATGTAAGGATTTTTACTGAGAACCTATTAGTGACCAGATGAATTAATAAGTGCTATTTATATAATGTTCAGTAAGACGAATTTCCTCCTGCAACTTAGTTGAGGCAAAACCACCAATGACTGTAAAGCTAAGTGATAGTCACCATGAAGAAGCTCAAGGATTATAAGGGAACAGAGTAAGAGCACTGGAAAAAGGCACCGGTGCATGCTTGGGTGTGGGGTGTGCATGTGCGTGTGTGCGTGTGTGCATGTATGTGTGCACATGTGCTCTTTCCACAGGAAGCAGAATCAAGAATTGAAATAGCAACTGGAAGCAGACGATTTTTATGATGGAAAATCCAGGGAAAGGCGTTCCAGATGAAGGGATCAGCTTGGGCAGAGGCTTCTGAGGAACCACCAGAGAGCTGACTGCACTTTCTCAAAGGGTGTGAAAGGAGGAAGCATAACTGAGATATTGCCGGGAAGGACCAGCAGTCGCTGTACCAATGGGTAAAAAGATTCTCCAAACTTTGCTATGAAAGAGAGGAGAAGGCCAAGGAGTCAAGGCTCAGAGACAAGACCCTTTGCTCATCTTTGCTCCTGCTTTTATTGGTCCTTTGGGATCATCGCAAATCCGTATCACTGTTTCTCAAGCCTCTGATGTGTGACAAGGAGTTTTAATGAAACTGGGGGGATCTGTGTATGGGAAAGACACCGTACGCTAAGTGTTCTGCTAAACACAGCCTAAGGGACAATGCGTACATCTCTTAGATGACTGGGTGGCTGTTTGGGCTAAGAAAGCTTAGGGAAAAGGCATCCCCGCCCCCCAGCATTCCTACAGCAGTGTGGTTGCTCAAAAGGTCTATGTCCTTCTCCACTACCCGCAGAGGCTTCTGTGTTCCATTTTAGCAAACCAGCTATTTATGGCTGAGTTCATGCTCTCCCTTAACCCCAACAAGTTACAAGGTGTGCAGAGGGAGGCTGAAGAAGGGCTTTGTGAGCAGTGCCCAGGTAGAACTTTATCCTAAACCACAGGCAAACCTTAAAGGATTTTAAGCAAAGGAATGACATCAGATTTAGGAATAGAAATTTCCACCCTCCTCTTCTCTCAGGAAGGATATCCTTTGGCTTGGGTGGTCAGAGCACACGTGAAACTTTGATTTGGTAAGATCCTGGAGTTCAAGGACTATTAAACTGATCCACACACAGTATCCAAGGACTGAGGATATCTTCTGGAACACTGGATGAGTTTGGTAAATATTTCTTTTCTTTTGAATGGCTGAGTAAATAAATGAGTAAAAAGCCTGTGAGTATCTATCTAACCCTCTCTTCTCCAGATGTAATACAGAAGCTGATGTGCTCCTGCCCCGACCTATGATATCTATCCTATGCCCCAGCACGGTGCCTACATCAACTCTTGGATCTCTCAGCAGCTGGCTTTTGGCAGTCACGAATTTGGTTTATTGCAACAAACACTCAGTTTAAGTTCACGGTGCATGTATGTCTGCGTGCTTGGTGTGAGAAAGAAAGAAAGAATGCAATGCCAGGTCTTTACCAACCAACAGCTTATCATCTCAACCCACTTCTATCAACATAATTTTCCTAAGTCCTGTATCTTACTTTTTATAATTTTTAAATGGAATTTTCACTGCATCAAGGTAATCTGGGAGCTATCGTCTTTAGAAAGTATTTCATTGTATCAACTTTCTAAGCATTTGACGGACTTGATACTATTTCATTCTCACAAGCCTTTGGCCAGTCTCTGCTGTAATTAAAGAAATCTTTCCTTTTAAATTTACTTTTTAAATAAGTCGGTCACTTAAAATTTGATCATATTTTGCTATCCACAGTATTATCAGTACATACTCAAAATTAGTTTCATTATTTGTGCCCTATTAAAATTTGATTTTAACAGATGGCAACCTCTGTAATTGCAGGGGAAAATCTATTTGTTTTTGCAATTTTAATATACACAGGCTGGATTTGCTTTACACGTGAATAAGCTGAAGTTCGTCCACAATCTTAAATTCTGTTCTATTCATTTTGGATTTCTTTTCCACATGCCATTTTCTGAACGGCTCCATAAACTCATGTTTGAAATGGACAGAGATTCTTATAACACAGTCTTTTGGAGAGATTCTTTGATAGATTTCTTGGTAATGTTTCCACTAGTTAATTGTACTGGTTAAGAGAGAAAATGGCATTCAACGCATTGATATGGAAATTGTGAAAAACCAAAGATTGGGACAAAGGAATGCTTGTAATCAATTGTTTTTGACTCTTCCATTTTGGAGGTGTGTGGTCAAAAGGTCTAAATCTGCAGTTTTAAATTACTTTAAGAGCTCACATTTTTAATGCACAGTACTTAGAAAATGCAATATTTTCACTTTCTAGATGGATGCAAAATGGTCTTTATTTTAGAAATTATATTTAATATGATTAGATTGTATATCATAAGACTACTGCCCCATAGCTGTGAAGTTTTTAATGCTGGATGCTTAAGTTTTGCCCATTTCAGTAATTCTTTTTGCATTCATTTTCTTTTCAAGGAAAAGAAACATTTAAATATGTAAGAAAATTACAAGGTGCATTCATAGCTCTCAATTCCTGGGCCAATTTGTAGTGTTTTCAGCTATGTCATTAAATAAGCATTAAACACATTTTATGAATTGAAAAAAGAGAGAATTCAAAACTTTGTGTACTTGGATGATATCCAGAAGTTTTTTTTTTTTTTTTTTTTTTTTTTGGTGGGGAGTGGGTGATAAATCCTGATGAGCATTTCTTATGGACACAGAGGGGATCAGAGCGTTTAAGAGTCTGGGTTTGGTCATGCCTCTTGCTCCAAGCTAGAGCACAGGCATTAGTCTTTTGATGACTCAGCAGAGAACACTGGAGGGCCTCAGGGGTGTTGAGGGGAAGCCCCCCTCCCTTCTGCTAGAGCTCAACCCAGAATCTCTGGTGAGTGCTTCTGCCTCTCCCACCAATAATAACAGTAACAATAATGAAGGCAATCAACATGAGCTAATGGCTAATTATGGACCAATCTCTGTACGGCTTTATCCGAATCGCCTCCTTCAGTGGGCTATGTGAAGTAAGTTTAAGGTCTACATGGCAGAGATGAGCAAAGTGGAGTTTACAGGAATTAGGCAATTTACCAAACCTCACGAAAGGAATAGAGGGTGTGGTAAATTGAATGCCATGGCCTGTGCCTTCCCCTGCGGCAAGCGGAATCTCTGTGGATCCCACCTGTGCTGGACCAGCCCCCGGTGTGAAGTAGGTGCAGGTTTCCATGCTGCTACTCCTACGTACCTATGTCCTCATGGCTTTTTCCATCTCCTTCCAGTATAACTTGCTTTCAGGTGATTTCGAATTATAGTAACTAATTATCACAGCGCTAAGGATTGGGAGACCATCCTTCTCTTGGAGGGAATCTGTACCTCAACTCTAGGGACAGTGTCAACACATCTCCCAGAAGTCTCTAAGCTGATTTTTGCAGATATTGTTGGAGGGTAGCATACTGTCCCTCCTTCACTGATTTTAAGGTTTTGGGGTGCTTTTCAAAGCTCGGTCTACATCTCCTCCCTGATACATTTCTGATGCTACCATCCATCTAAGGAAGGAATGCCATCATGGAGAATATCATATTATTCTGACACTCTTACTCTGTACATCCTTCAGGTACAGGAGGGCTGAATAGAGAAAAGAAAATTGTTAAGAACACTTCTTCCCACCTGGAATGTTTGAATGGAACAATATTCTTAATTCAGTTACCTTAGGAAGATCAACCAACGGATAACAACATACCATACCTTTCTCAAGCAATAGCTGGATCCCTTGCTTACATGGAATGTAATTAATTCGCAGGCAGCTTCAGCATTTAAATGACTGACCCTCTTATTCACAGCCAATGCTGAATTTCTCCCAGGGGCTGGGATGTAAAACCTTTCTGGGTTTACTTCTCTGTTTATCCCCTGTGGAAGCCAAACATTTGATAATTCCCTTCTTTGATGCAGGAAAATATAAAATCAGAAATATGATTCTTCCTTTAAGAAAGAATCAGCTTTAATTAAGGAAAGCTAGGCAACGTCCTGGGGGGAAACATTTGTATATTCAGTTTCTGTCTCAGAAATCCCTCGGAATGCTCATAAGAAGGCTGATACTCTGACCTAGTAAACTAGATAAAAAAAGCATTGGTTGGGTAACCATATTTGAAGTAAATTTCTCAAATAAGCTTAAACTTGACCATGCTCTGCCTTTTGGACCGTGATGATTTCTTTTGTATTTCCTGCCATTCAGTGTAAAGAGGTGAGGGCACACTTGTTGTTGCTTTTCTCAGCTGAAAAGTAACAATTTAAATGTAAACTTTGGTATTTCTGTTTCAAGTCGGTCAACTGCATTTCAGATAACTGGGGGTAGTCTAAAATAATAGTGGCTTGCAAGGGGGGAAGCAGTGATGGTTTACAATTTGCATTTGTGGTTAAAAGACACAGAATCGACTTGAATGTGTTGTTTTTAATCATCACTCCACCTTAAGTTATTCTGAATACACACAAAAACCTTAGTAAAATTTCCAATGCTTGGAAGCAACTAGATTTCCTGTCTCCTGGCGGCAGACATTTAAGCTTGAAATGCCTTTCAAAACATAAAATGCTACTTTATTCATATGTGAACACATAACTTCAAGCCCCACAATATTCATTTTGTGAAATGTATTAATTTCAATTTCCTCCAAAACCTAAGCTAAAAACATTTTTCCTCCAGTGTGTAGCTCACTTATGCCCCAGAACAAACTGTTGCCCATAACCTGGATGTAATATTGGATTTGGATCTTTTGCTATGGTCTAGCATCAAGCGGGAAGAGTATTTTAGTTGTACATGGGCTTCCTTGGTACTTTGGAAATCACATTTCTAAGTAGCTCACTTTTTTAGTCATGTGAAGGAAATAGTGATCAGAACACACCACTGTATGCTAATTAATTGAATGTAGATAAGCAAAATAAAAACCCCACAACATTAAAACAGCATGCTTTCGAACAATTATTATACACCAGTCACTGCTAAGAGTTTTCTGCATATCGTGTCATATCTAAAATCCTTCCGAGAAATGTAATCTGATGCTACACACTATAAGGTTCGAAGAGTAGGAGGCATATCTATTTTGTTGACTCTTCCTTCTCTAGTATGACACAGACCTGTGCTCAATTAACAATTATTTAACTACAGAATGACGACCCTTAGCCCGGCTTTCCTGATAGAGAGACAGAGCATCCGAAAGGTTAAGTAATTTATCTCAAGTTACACAGTCTGTAAGCCCTGGAGTTAGTTTATCTGATTTCAAAGCTCAGGCTTAGATCACGAGGCTCTATTGGCTTGCTGTACTGATGTGTAAATGTCATTCTGGTTCTACCTGAAAATCATACAAGATCAGTTTATAATGTAGAGGCACAAAAAGTAGATCTAAAATATAAAGCAGGAGTACAGGTTTCTCTCATACTAAGATGGTACACATTCATTCTCAAAGGACATGGAACAGCCTATCTAGACAGTATTTAGCTAATAATAATGGCCTGAATTCCATGGGAAATGGACTTATTTAGCATGTGGCCAGGGGATGTGTCTATGCTATTGCTTAAATTCCCTAGATCCAAGTGGTGGCTGTTCTTTACTATTATTACTATTACCATGGAAAGCTTAAAACCATAGAACAAAAGCATTTTCTCAGCCACGAACTTCAAAAATGTATCAGTATAAAATTTTATTCCAGTGATTTAGTTTGTTAGTTTTCTACCATCCAGTTCCTTAGATCATACTTGTCCTCATAAGAACTCAAATTCCTAGTAGCCCCAGAGTTTCTCTCTGAACCCTGTCCCCCCCCCCCCCGCCCCCCCGGCACCTATCCAGCTCAGATTATGAAGAGACAGTTACTGTCTTTCAAGGCTTCTGACTTCCTCTGTTTTAGGATGACCAAGAACATTCTGGAACAAATGTCTTTTTTTTTTTTAAATTTAAATTCCAGTTAGTTAACATACAGTATAATATTAGTTTCAGGTATACAATATAGTTAACACTTCTATACAACACCTGGTGCTCATCACAAGTGCACTCCTTAACCCCCATCATCCATTTACCCCAACCTCCCCCCCAACTCCCCTCCAGCAACCATCAGTTTGTCCTCTATAGTTGAGATTTCCCTCCATGTTCATCTGTTTTTTTTCTTACTCTCCACATGAGTGAAATCATATGCTATTTGTCTTTCTCTGACTTATTTTGCTTAGCATAATACTCTGTAGCTCCATCCATATCACTGCAAATGGCAAGATTTCATTTTTATGGCTGTGTAATATTCCATTGTATATATACACACCACATCTTCTTTATCCATTCATCAGTGAGCGGATATTTGGACTCTTTCTATGGTTTGGCTATTGTGGACATGGCTGCTATAAACATTCAGGTGCATATATCCCTTCAAATCAGTATTTTTGTATCCTTTGGGTATAATTAGTAGTGCAGTTGCTGGATTATAGGGTAGTTTTCTTTATCCCTGAAAGATTTTATTTATTTATTTGACAGAGACAGAGAGAGGGAACACAAGCAGGGGGAGTGGAAGAAGGAGAAGCAGTCTTCCCACTTAGCATGGAGCCCAAAGTGAAGCTCCATCCCAGTACCCTGGGGACATGACCTGAGCTGAAGGCAGACGTGTAATGACTGAGCTACCCAGGCACCCTGGACTGTAGGGTAGTTCTATTTTTAACTTTTTGGAGAAACGCCATACTGTTTTCCAGAGTGGCTGTACCAGTCTGCATTCCCACCAGCAGTGTAACAGGGTTCCCCTTTCTCCACATCTGTGCCAACATCTGTTGTTTTCTGTGTTGTTACATTAACCATCCTGACAGGTGGGAGGTGGTATCTCATTGCGGTTTTGACTTGTATTCCCTGATGCTGAGTGATGCTGGACACCTTGCCATGTGTCTGTTGGCCATCTGGATGTCTTCTTTGGAAAAAATGTCTGTTCATGTCTTCTGCCCGTTTCTTAACTGGATTATTTTTTAGGTGTTGAGTTTGTTAAATTCTTTATAGATTTTTGATACTGGCCTTTCATGGGATATGCCATTTGCGCATAGCTTCTCCCACTCTGTAGGTTGTCTCTTAGTCTTGCTGATTGTTTTCTTCACTGCGCAGAAGCTTTTTATCTTGATGAAGTTCTAATACTTTAGCTTTGCTTTCGTTTTCCTTGCCTCAGGAGATGTATCCAGTAAGAAATGCTACACCTGAAGTCAAAGAGGTTGCTGCCTGTGTTTTCCTCTAGGATTTTGATGGATCCCTCACATTTAGGTCTTTCATCCATACAGAATTTATTTTTGCGTATGGTATAAGGAAGTGGTCCAATTTCTTTCTTATGCATGTGGCAGTTTTCCCAACACCATTTGTTGAAGAGACGTTCTTTTTTCCACTGGATATTCTTTCATGCTCCATTGACATACAGTTGTGAGTCCATTTCTGGGTTTTCTGTTCTACTCCATTGAAAGATGTGTCTGTTTTTGTGCCAGTACCATACTGTCTTCATACTATAGTTTAGTAATATAACTTAAAGTCTGGAATTGTGATACCTTCAGGTTTGCTTTTGTTTCTCAAGATTGTTTTGGCTATTTGGGTCTTTTGTGGTTCTATACAAATTTTAGAATTGTTGGGTCTAGCTCTATGGAAAATACTGGTAGTATTTTGATAGGGACTGCATTATATGTGGAGATTGGTTTGGGGAATAGTTATTTTAACAATATCTGCTCTTCCAATTCAAGGGCATGGAATGTTTTTCCATTTCTTTTGTCATCATTGATTTCTTTTATGAGTCCTCCATAGTTTTCAGAGTACAGATCTTTTACTCTTTGGTTTATTCTTAGGTATCCTATGGTTTTTGGTGCAATTGTAAATGAGATCAATTCCTTGATTTCTCTTTCTGCTGCTTCATTATTGGTGTATAGAAATGCAATGGATTTCCATATAATGATTTTGTATTCTGTGACTTTACTGAATTCATGTATTAGTTCTAGCGATATTTTGGTGGAGTATTTTGGTTTTTATATGAAGAGTATCATGTTGTCTGCAAATAGTGAAAGTTGGACTTCTTCCTTGCTGATTTGGATGCCTTTTATTTCTTTTTGTTGTCTGACTACTATGGTTAGGACTCCCACTACTGTGCTGAACAACAGTGGTGAAAGTGGACATTCCTGTCTTGTTCCTGACCTTAGAGGAAAACCTCTATTGAGGATGGTATTAGGTGTGGGTTTTTTCATCTCTAGCCTTTACTATGTTGACTTATATTCCCTCTATCCCTACTGTGTTGAGGGTTTTTATCATAAATGGATGTTATACTTTGTCAAATGCTTTTTCTGCATCCATTGAAGTGATCATATGTTTCTCATCCTTTCTTTTATTAATGTGATGTATCACGTTGATTGATTTTGCAGTTATTGAGCCATCCCTGTGACCCAGGAATAAATCCCCCTTGATCGTGGTGAATGATTCTTTTAATGTACTGTTGGATTTCATTTGCTAGTATTTCATTGAGAATTTTTGCATCCATGTTCATCAGAGCAAATACTGGCCTATCATTCTCTCTTTCTTTCTTTCTTTGAGAGAGAGAAGGAGAAAGCACAAGCACGAGAAAGGGGACAGGGGAAGAGGGAGAGAGAGTCTCAATCCCAATGCAGGACTCTTTCTCAACTTCCTGAGATCATGACCTGAGTTGAAGTCAAGAGTGGGATGCTTAACCAACTGAGCCACCCAGGCACCCCTGTAATTCTCTTTTTTAGTGGAGTCTTTGGTTTTAGAATCAGGGTAATGCTGGCCTCATAGCATCAGTTTGGAAGTTTTCCTTCCATTTCTTTTTCTTTTTTTTGTAATTGTTTAAGAATAGGTATTAACTCATTTACATGTTTGGTAGAATTTCCCTGTGAAGCCTCTGGTCCTAAAGTTTTGTTTGTTGAGATTTCTGATTTAATTTCTTTGCTACTTATCAGTCTGTTCAAATTTTCTGTTCCTTCCATTTCAGTTTTGGTAATTATGTTTCTAGGAATTTATCCATTTCTTCCAATTTGTCCAATTTATTGGTATATCATTTTTTATAATATTCTCTTAATTGTATCTCTGTGGTGTTAATTGTTGTTTCTCCTCTCTCATTTGTGCTTTTATTTGGTTCCTTTCTTTTTCCTTTTTGATATGTCTGGCTAGGGATTTATCAGTTTTATTAATTTTTTCAAAGAACCAGCTGCTGGTTTCATTGATCTATTTTACCATTATTTTGTTTCTATATCACTTATTTCTGCTCTAGTTTTTATTATTTCCCTTTTGCTTCTGGCTTTAGGCTTCATTTGTTGTTCTTTTTCTAGCTCCTCTAGGTATAAGGTTAGACTGTTTGAGATTTTTCTTGCTTCTTGAGGTAGGTTTGCATTACTATATAGCTCCCTTTTAGGACTGTGTTTCCTACATCCCAAAGATTATAGACTTTTGTGTTTTCACTTTCATTCATTTTTATCTATTTTAAAAAATTTCTTCTTTAACTTCCCGGTTGACCCATTCATTCTTTAGTAAGATGTTCTTTAACCTCCATGATATATTTGTGGTCCTTCCAAAATTTTTCTTGTGGCTGACTACAGGTTTCATAGTTTTGTGGTCATAGCATATGCTTAACATGATTTCACTCTTTTCATACTTTTTGAGGCCTGATATGAGACCTAGCACATGATCTGTTCTGGAGAATGTCCCATGTGTACTTGAAAAGAATGTGTGTTCTGCTGCTTCAGGATGAAATGTTCTGAATATATCTGTGAAGTCCATCTGGTCCAGTGTTTCATCCAAAGTCATTGTTTTCTTGTTAATTTTCTGCTTAAAAGATCTCTCCATTGATGTGAGTAGGTTGTTAAAGTCCCCTACAATTATTTTTTTTATTATCAATGAATTCCTTTATGTTTGTTTTTATTTTATATACTTGGGTGCTCCAAAGTTGGGGGCATAAATATTTATGGTTGTTACTTTTTGTTGGTTAGTTCCCTTTATCATGATATAGTGCCCTTCTTCATCTCATCACACTCTTTGGTTTAAAGTCTAGTTTGCCTGACATAAGTATTGCTATTCTGGCTTTCTTTTGACACCCATCTGCATGATAAACTTTTCTCCATTTCCTCAGTTTCAATCTGCAGGTGATTTTAGGTCTAAAATGAGTTTCATATAGCAGCATATAGATGGGTCTTTTTTTTTTTTTAATTCATTCTGACACCCTATGTCTTTTAATTGAAGCATTTAGTTCATTTATATTCAGAGTGACTACTGAAAAATATGTATTTAGTGCCATTTTATTACTTGCTTTGTAATTGTTTCTGGAAATTTTCTGTTTCCTTCTAGTCTTTGTTCCTTTTGGTCTTTCTTTCCCATTCAAAGAGTCCCCTTTGATATTTTTTTGCAGGGCAGGTTTAGTGTTCATGAACTCCTTTAGTTTTTGTTTGTCTGGGGAACTTTTTATTTTTCCTTCTATTCTGAGTGATAACCTTGCTGGATAGGGTATTCTCTTCTTTTCTTTAATTAACATATAATGTATTATTTGTTTCATGGGGACAGGTCTATGATTCATCAGTCTTACAATTTTCAGCACTCTCCATAGCACATACCCTTCCCAATATCTATCACCTAGCCACCCCATTCCTCCCTCCCCTCCCCTCAGTTTGTTTCCTGAGATTAAGAGTCTCTTATGGTTTGTCTCCCTCTCTGGTTTCATCTTGTTTCATTTTTCCCTCCCTTCCCCTATGATCCTCTGTCTTGTTCCTCAAATTCCTCATGTCAGTGAGATCATATGATAATTGTCTTTCTCTGACCAACTTATTTCACTTAGCATAATACCCTCTAGTTCCATCCACATCATTGCAAATGGCCAGATTTGTTTTTCTTTTTGATGGCTGCATAATATTCCATTGCACATGTATGCGTGTGTGTGTGTGTGTGTGTATATATGAATGAAATCTCACATCTTTTTTATCCATTCATCTGTTGATGGACATCTAGGTTCTTTCCATTGTTTGGTTATTGTGAACATTGCTGCTATAAACATTGGGGTGCACATGCCCCTTTGGATCACTACATTTGTATCTTTGGGGTAAATACCCAGTAGCGCAATTGCTGGGGTGTAGGGTAGTTCTATTTTCAACTTTTTGAGGAACCTCCATACTGTTTTCCAGAGTGGCTGCACCAGCTTGCATTCCCACCAGCAGTGTAGGAGTGTTCCCCTTTCTCCGCATCCTTGCCAACACCTGTCATTTCCTGACTGGTTAATTTTAGCCATTCTGACTGGTGTGAGGTGGTATCTCATTGTGGTTTTGAGTTGTATTTCCCTGATGCTGAGTGATATCAAACACTTTTTCATGTGTCTGTTGGCCATTTGGATGTCTTCTTTGCAGAAATGTCTGTTGATGTCTTTTGCCCATTTTCTTGATTATTTGTTCTTTGGGTGTTGAGTTTGATAAATTCTTTATAGATTTTGGATACTAACACTTTATCTGATATTTCATTTGCAAATATCTTCTCCCACTTTGTCGTTGTCTTTTGGTTTTGTTGACTGTTTCCTTTACTGTGTAAAAGCTTTTTTATCCTGATGAAGTCCCAATAATTCATTTTTGTCCTTGCTTCCCAAGGATAGGGTATTCTTGGCTCCAAATTTTTCCCATTCAGCACATTGAATGTATCATGCTACTCCCTTCTAGCTTGCCAAGTTTTTGTGGTGAGATCTGCTGCTAACCTTTATGGTCTTCCCTTTTAAGTTAGGGACTTCTTTTATCTTTCTGCTTTTAGGATTTTTTTCTATCTGTATTTTGGAAATATAACTACAATATGTCTTGGCATTGGTCTGCTTTTGTCAATTCCGATGGGAGTTCTCTGTGCCTCCTGGATTTGGATATCTGTTTCTTGCCCCAGATTAGGGAAGTGTTCAGCTATAATTTCCTCAGACAAACCTTCTTCCCCCTTTTCTCTCTTCTTCTGTGTCTCCTACAATACAAACGTTATTATGCTTTATGGAGTAATTGAGTTCCCGAAGTCTACTTTCATGATCCAAGATTTATCTTTCCCTCCTTTGTTTGGCTTCATTATTTTCCATAAATCTATCTTCTACATCACTTGTTCATTTCTCTGTTTCTGCCATCTTCATGGTCATTATATCCAGTCAGTTCTGAATCTTAGTTGCTACATTTTTCATTTCAGCCTGATCAGTTTTTAGCTCTTTGTCTCTGCAGTAAGGGTCTCCTTGATGTCTTCTATGGTTTTTCAAGCACAGCTAGTGTCCTTATGATTGCCGCCCTAAATTCTGGATCAGGCATATTATTTATATTTGTTTCAGTAAAATCCCTGATCATGACTTCTTACTGTTCTTTATTTTGGAATGAATTCCTCCACCTTTGCATTTTGTCTAGGTCTCTGTCTTCTTCTGTGCTAGGAAAGCCAGTTATAATCCCTGGTCCTGAGAGTAATGGCTTTATGAAGAAGAGGTCATATAATGTCTAGGGCCTGGTGCTTCAGGAAATGTCTCTGGTGGTGCTGTGCACACTGTTCTGTGTTATGGTTGCTCTATCCCTCAGATCCGTTCTCTGCAGAGTTTCTCCTTGTCTACAGTGGGGAGTGTTTGGAACTTGGCCAGAATGTGCTGAGTGTGCTCTGGTATGCTTACTAGAAGAGATTTGATACTAACTGAAGCTCTGAAGAAGTCTACAGTCATTACACATGAGTGTGCAGGGGTTTGTGCTGGTCTTTGGTGGGAGGAGCCCTCTGCGTTGGTAGTTAGGAAGACTTTCCCTAGACAAGAAGTACCAGGAGAGTGCAGGGGGCAGGACTTGGTGTCAGCAGGTTAGGCAGACAGTGTTGGTGCTGTGCTGTTTACTAAAGTTGGTTTATGTTGAGGGGCAAGGGAGAGAAATGGTGCCAGCCTGTTCCTCTGTCCTGGAGAGTGGAGTCTGTGCTTGCTGCTCTCAGGGAAGTACTTTCAGAGGAGTGAATAATTTCCCCTGGTGCATCACAGGTGTTCTTCAAATCACTGATTTCATACTGTGTGTCCCTGGGTGTCTCCTGCTTGGAACAGTGAGGCAGACCATGGGCTCTAGGTAGGCCTGTTGACTTTGAAAATTCCAAAATTCAGAGACCTAGTGTGGTGGACATCTGTACTTGTCCTATGGGAAAGGCCCGCTGCACCGGGACAGGTGAAAGTTTGACCCACAGAGGTAGTTGCAGTAGAGCACGGAGGCATGGGATTCGGAGAGAGCAGGTTAGCCGCCCTCAACAGTTTTCTCTGTATCTCTCCTGAGGAGTGAGGGAAAGAAATAGCACCCGAAGGTTCTTTTGTTCCCAGAGAGGCAATGACACCCTCTCAGATGTGCTCCCAAACCTATGAAGAGTCTCTCCTTCTGCTCCTTAGGCGATCCTCAGGTCATGGGGTTGCTTGCCCGCCCCTGCTCCAGGATTAGGGCAACATCCTTACGTCTCATCACAGCCACACTGCAGACTTCTGAAACTCCAATCTTTGACCCCTGCTAGTTGCAAAAACTCATGAAATTCAGCTCCTGAATTTTTGAGCCAATGACTTTGGGCAAGCCTTCCCCTTGTGTTTATCCCTGTGTATTCCACTTTCTCTCACCTTTCTCTGCAACCAGGGCTCCCTCCCCTCTGCAGCACCCTCGATCAGTTTCTCCCCCAAGAATGGAAACCTCTCCATACTTTCTGCCTTCCATAAAGTGGCTTCTTTTCTTCCTTTAGTTGTACAGTGTGCCGTCAGGTCAATTTCTTGAGTATTCAGACTGATTTGATATTTATCTGGCTGATTTGATATCTATCTAGCTTTGAAGGAAGGGCAAGCCTAGGGTCCTCCTACTCCCTGGCCATCTTTGCTCCCTGCCCTGGGAGCTTTTAAAATGCGCATCCCCATTTAGAATTCAATGTGGGATTTTAAAAGTGTATATTAAGAATCTTGCCATAGTTATATTCTGACTAAAATATGCTTCATAAATTTGAGAGAGAATAGAAAATTGTAAGTGTAACTTTTTGTTTTAAAGACTAAGTTTTTGAAGGAAAACTACTTCCCTTCCCTGTGCTGTTAGAAGGTTAAAATGTGGAAATATGCTACTATGAAGTACTGGCTCTCCAAAGATAATTGAAAAAGGGATTAAAAGCCCTTGGAGACTTTCTATAAAAGAAGAAAGACCTAACTATTCCTTGTATCTAGGTGCTGATGTTATTGAACCAAGTGGGGTCCTTGGTTGGGTAGTGAGAACACATGAGTGGAAGAAAAACAAGAGAACCAAACCTCTGTTTCCAGAAATGCTGCAAGGGATTCCTCTCCAAATGCATTACAGGAAAACCAAAGGTTCTGTCTGGCATTGGGCACCATCTGTCTATAGCACTGTCCTTCCCATACACTCATGGGGTATCTTGAAATTGCTCTCTTATGTAGGCTGACACACCTACATACATAGGGTCTTCCTGGCATTTTGGAATATTCATATTCATCAAATTTTCATATTCATCAAATAAAGGAGGGGGTAGTGGACCCCAAATTAGCCTTGTATGAGTTTTGTTTCCTTGATTCATTTTGTCTAGGACCGGGGGAAATTAAGAGAGGCTACCTGTTAGGTGACCAGGCCTGAAGAATTTAGTAAATGAATAATGTACAATGGCATATTAAAAAATAACAGAAGCTTGAGAATTCCTACACATTCATCTATTTTTTAAATCACAACAGATTAAGATATAGAAAATTCACTGTGAAGCATTTACTTTCTATTTTAAATGAGTATTTTACAAAATTTTAGGCAAATCCCAAAGCAGCCTACTGTTAGATTCAAGTGAGGAATAAATACAGATTAATTGAAAATCCTGAGTATGTTAATTATTTGTTATAATCCTGAGCTTTTTTTTTTTTTTTTTTAAATTAGTCTTCTTCCCAGAGTCTAAAACCACTTCAGGTATTTTTGACAAAAGATAAAGTATGTACAGAATATAAGACCCTTAAATTAATTTTCATAGTGTTTGGGGCCAAAATTCTTCATTGTCCTTGGCATCAATTTTCCTCATCATCCTTTTAGTAAATGAAATCCTAAAATTTTAGCTGGAAACATGGCTTCTGGCTAGAGACAGTATGCAAAGAGACACATCCTAAGTCAATGTCTTAAATGACCTCAGGGAGCAATAATTTTTATTTTCTTCTACTATAATATCTTAGCCTATATACTAACTGATACAGTGATGAGTACTATTGATGAACAAAATTATTTTGTTATGTATCTTTGAATCCTAGACTTTAATTCAATTCAATTTAACTTAATTCAACTCAACTCAATTTTTATTGTTATTTTTTTAAGATTTTATTTCTTTATTCAAGAGAGAGTGTGCTAGCAAGCATGCCAGGGGAAGGGCAGAAGGTGTGGGAGAATAGACTCCACATTGAGCAAAGAGCCCCATGCATGCTCGGTCCTGGGACCCTGGGATCATGACCTGACCGAAGGCAGACGCTTACCCGGCTGAGTCACCCAGGCGCCCCCAATTCAATTTTTAATGAGAAGATAACAGAATTCTAGTCTAGTTAAGATGGAATAATAAAAACTAGATTTACTCTCCCTCCTAAAAAAAAAAAAACCAAGAAAACCAAGCAATAAATAATAAATAAAACAATGGTTTTTGAGATGATGGACATCAAGCAACAAAGAAGAACAATCACTGAGAGATGGGAAACAAATCAAGTAAGCCTTGTGATCCCCTACCCCACCCCAGCTTGCTGCCAGAGGGAATGTCCACATCCCAATGTTAGGAGGACAGGGTCCCTGACTTGAGGACACCTATTTAAGCCCAGGGAGATTAAGGTGGCTAGAGTTTGCAGGACAGGCAACAAAAAGGAGACAGAGAAAGGAACACTCAAATTTAGAGAGGGTCCCCCTTGTGTATTTCAGATGAGTATACCAGCATACTCATAGAGAAAAAGTACCCAGGGCCAGAGAAAGAAGGCCCTAAAAGGATTAGAGGCAGTGTCTTGCTCTCAGAGCCAAGAGTAGTTAGTACCCATTGCCACCAGCCAAAATAGGAAACCTTATGAGTCACAAAGTACTGAGAGAGTACTCCAAAGTGTCTTGCCTCTATAGTAGGGTATCTTGACCCCTGATTATCAACACTGCTCCTATTCAAACTAACAAACCCCCAAAACAATACCCGAAAGGATCAAGTTGTTTCCAACAAATATAACTGGTCCAGAACACAGCTTAAGAATACTTACAGGAATAAAACAATACTCAACACCCAACAAGAGAAAATTCTTTCTGATATCCAGTCATCTTAACCAAGCAAACAGCCAGAGATATATGAATAAGGAGGAGCTACTGAAACTGACCCAAATGTCAGAGTTAGCAGAGAAGGGCACTGAAACAGTTATTATAAATGTGTTCCATATGTTGAGATATTTAAGTAGAGACATAAAGGACGTAGAAAAGACCCCGTATTTAGTCAGTTGCTGAACATATTAATACTTAGATGGGAAAGAAAGCTAGCGATGGGAGGAATAAACCAGGCAGACTATTTATCCAGGGCAACCAGAGGCAGATTGTAGGAGGTAGAAACCAGAATTTTAATGGATGGGAAATAAAGATCTTAATCGGAACAGAGGGTTTCAACTGGAGGTCATGAGACTCCTAGTAAACTGTTTACATATTCCTACACCTTCAAGTTCTCTACTTTATTTCTTTACATGCATGTCCCTTTATACATGCATGTGATTTTTATTTAGAGGAAATAAAGCTGAAGGCATGTTCCCAACAATCTTCCAACCATGGCAGAACCATGTAGTGCCGTAACACTTCTAATTCACTGGTGCATTTGTGTCTGTGACTCTATTCTCAAGTCAGCCCCTTAAGCAGTAGCTTTAACACAATACAGCATCCCTTAACTGCAGTCTGGATACCCGTGGGTGCCTTCAGATGCATGGTGGGTATCTTCAAGTTCTCTGGTTCCAAATTACGGATCTAGACTGTACCGTTGAGTGCTGTCTTTGTGGAATGAATGAATGTATAAGTGACGGAGAAAATACCCCTTAAGGGCCAGGAATTAAACATTTTAAAAGATAACACATTTTATTATGTTAGTGATGTTAACAGCACATTGTTAAGTCTTCTTAAAAATGTTCAGGGAAGCAACAATTTCAAGTTTCACAACTGGAATGGAAAAGTTCAGGGAGAAATAAAAGAAAATACTGAGAATTCAGATTCTGCAGAGGACCCTTCAAATTAGATTACTAGAGTGGCAAAATGACATTTCAGCTGTAGAATAAAAGCCATTTTTGATGCTCAGAGCGTAAGTGGGACAAAGTATGTATCCTTAAGACAAAAAAGAAAAAACCAAATTTAACTTGGGTTGTTCAAAGACAATAATTGAGTTTTGAGGAAGAAGATAGACAATATATACCTTATATCTTATTTCATATCATTTCTATTTATACTGGGCAAGTACAGTGAATTGAAAAATCCATCGCCATCATTTTAATGGGTTTTCTTTTTTGACAGATTTATGTTTCTGGATCTTATATTATATTGGGGGTCTTGGTTTCCTGTATGTAGAGATTCCTCCTCTTGATCTGACTTGCCTGATAGTCTCTTAGCAGTCTTACTACTTCTTGATTGTTGACCTTGCATGAGAGGGCTAGCAAGAGGTAATCAGCACTTTCAGGCTTGAGCTAGGAAACAAATTTATAAAGTCACAGTGGATAACACAGAGCTCCAAATGAACATGCCCATGAATATAGTAATTCTACGTGCAATACAGAGAAAACACTGAGTTTCAGTGTATTTTTTTTTCTTTTGCAAAATAAATCAATGATATTTAAGTTATTCAGATTTGGAGAAATTCCCTAGGATGTCGATGTTCAATTATTAAAATGATGAAAGATATGAGATATTACAAATATTTGATTCTAATATTCAAATTTTATTTTTGCACCCAAACTAAGCTCACTTCTTAGGTTATAGGGATTTGGGAATGTCTGGCTCTGTTTGCCTTTAAAAAAAAAATCTATATCTAATATTCATTTTGTCTTCTTTGCTCTATGCCTAGTGATTCTAACAAAGCACAGAACTGAACTTTTCTTCAGCTTTGTGGCATTCACTACTGCTTTTCAGTTTTGTCAATCCAAAATTTAAAGCCTCTGCATTTACATATCACATCTGCACATCAAAGCGTTCATTTCACTATCTTGTTTCTTAGGAAGGACTAGAATAACCACAGAAAATCATCGAGGACTAGCTGTAGAACAGACTCCTATAGGACGAATAAATGTCTTCTGTCAAGAACACTACTGCGGGGCAAAACATTGAAGAAATGGCTTCAGACACTAGGATTAAGTAGGTTACTTTCCTTCTGTAAGCATTAATCCACGACTTAATCTGGCCAGTGTTTTAGAACAGATGATGACTGGCTGTAGTTCATCTGTGCACCTTGTGGTCTGTATACTACATTGGACCAACACATGTACACCTGCACTTAGAGAGAGGATTACCCCTGCTGTGTCAACGAGCGGCCGCCTTCATAGAAACACAGAGGCACGCGTGTGTGTATATAGAAAATTGGCTCACTGCAGTGGGTAAACAAGAGTTGTCTTCCCCAGGGGAAATCAAATGGCTCTGGATGGAGAAACCTATTCACCCAAGATAAGCCCAGAAATGTAGGCTGCAGGAAGGAGGTCACTTGGAGAAGAGAAAAAGTTTTCATTTCTGACAACACTGGAGACCAAAAGAGAAAGCATCTGGGGTAGTCAGGGAGGTGGGTCAGTTCTGATGGGACCGAAAAAAAGCAAACAAGAATAAGGTGGGGGGCAGGGGCCCGAGATTGGTAACAGCCAAGCCAGGCAGCCTACTAGGCCACCTCAACTTCCTGACTTGAATACTAATGTTTTTCCTCCAATTGATCTTTCTGCTCCTTTTGCTTCGGTCCAGCAGATACAACTGAGCAGATACATCTAACGTCGCCTTTCTTCCATAATTCCTTGGTTTCCTATAATCTTGTAACATACAATGACGATTACAACGACGATTATTTTTTCTAGGTTCCAACAAGGTGACTAGTGTTTAAGAGAGGAATGATAATAATATCTTACAGCTCTAATGGACTTAACTTTTTCAAATGGTTCATATTGATTATTTAGTCCACTGAAATCTCACAACCTCCCAGGGGCTATGTGGACAGTTATTAGGACTTCTATCAGATAAATAAGAAGACAAGACAATTGAAAATTATAGAAGATCATATTGAAAACTATAGAAGTGGAGGAGAAATTGGTGAAAATGCAGCTGATAGCAAATATTTTTAGCTACTTGATAAAGCAAGAATATTAGATATGTAGGAAGAAAAATGAAAAAATAAATATGGAAAAGGAATGTTCTCATGTAAGTTTCTTTGGCATATGGGTGGGGTTTTCAATTTCTGGGGGAATTTCTACTTACTGATTCTCTATGCCTTTCAGCAATGTTCTTTTATGCATTTTCTGGCTATTTTTGATCTTATATTCTCAAACAATACTGTTAAGATTCCTGATGGCACTCTTAGTTTTTGAGATGTCTTGAGGTAGCATTCTACGGTGGTTAGAAAGGAAGAAGGTATCTCACGCAAACAAATGAATAACTTAATTTTCATTTGGTCAATCAGAAGGTAGTAAGAAAAATCATAATAAGACAATATATTTATGTTGTCCTGTATTATCACCTCTAACCAAGAATTCTGGGGGGAGATTGATTCGTATGAAATAATCTTGTGTGTAAAACTATATGTGGGACTGTATGATCACTAACATTGTTTCTAGGCCTAATGGTCTACAGTACTCTCTAAAATTGTTCTCAGAAATATGGAGGATTATATTTGTAGAAAAGGTAAGCAAAGTGGAACTATGTAATTTGAATATCCTTTTACAACTGTAATATCGTTCGGTTACACTCTGAAATAAGCTCTTGATCCTCAATGTCTAACAGAAATAACTACAGGTACTTCAGTCAAACTCAAGTGATGAACTTGTATTTATAAATTTCTACAAATTCTAAAATTACATCAAACAAAACAAAGTAATAGCCAATTTCCCAAATTTAATTTAAATTATGTAAATACTTTCTACAAAAGTGTTTCTCTGTGTTAGAGAACTTCTTCTTGATGGGGTCAAATATGAATTCTAGGATGCAAGATTCTTGAGTACATAAGGTTGTTTGAGATGCTAGTTTAATCTGAACAGTAACATGGTATTAGTTGACATAGGAATTTACTTTGAGAGAGGAAAAAAATTATTTCCCTCTCCCAGCAATGCAAATTTGCTGTCAGTAGATGGTGGTAGACAGAGAGCTGACATCCCAAGTAAAAGCCAAGAAATTGGAGGTTGCTATGAAAATATTTCTCTTTAACAATATCGGTGAAAATTCACTTTGCTCATTTAACAAGAATTCGTTGGGTAAGCAGTATAATGATGAGCATTATGCTTGCTAAAGAGAGCATTAAAGGAATGCCAGGTGTGATCACCGCCCCCCCTCAAGCATTTTGAAAATAACTTGAAAGTAACAACTTATCTATTCCAAGTAACTATTTAGCAAGGTACAAGACTCTTTCATCCAAATGTCTGATACAAGCAATGATCAATTACAGATCAATTATTCTTGGGAAAACAAAAGAATGTTGCTTTGAAGAAAATGAAAGGCATGTCAACAGACTTAAAAGAAAAGGAGAGATTGGGGCTAAGGGCAAAAAAAAAAAAAAAAGGCAATTTTAGAATTGTAAGCATTATAAGCGAATGTTACAGCCTCTAACAAGTGTGGTGTGTGCAGGAGAGAAAGATTCTGGAATGAGCGATGTGGAGGTCTGTGCTGAGGTGTAGCGGGAAATAATGGCCCGTTAGGTAAGGCCAGATAATTGAGAGCCTTTGATGACAGAATCAGGACTGTGTTTTCAGACAAAGGAGAGCCACTGGCAGCTTCTGAGGTGCTGAAATTAGTGTCTGAAAAAGATAAATCTGAAAGCAGACAAATATATAGGTGGGTTGTGATAGAAAAGGCATGGCATTGCCAGAGAGATTTCCTCGGCTATAATTTTCATTTTAGAACTTACTAGTCATACAATGTTAGATAGTTCACCTGTGTGGTTCTTTTTTTTTTTTTTTTTTTTTTTTTTTTTAAAGATTTTATTTATTTATTTTTCAGAGGGAGAGTGAGCACAGGCAGACAGAGTAGAAGGCAGAGTCAGAGGGAGAAGCAGACTCCCCGTGGAGCAAGGAGCCCGATGTGGGACTCGATCCCAGGACGCTGGGATCATGACCTGAGCCGAAGGCAGCTGCTTAACCAACTGAGCCACCCAGGCGTCCCGACCTGTGTGGTTCTTAGCAGAATTATCTATAAGACTTGTGCGAAAGTGAGTGGTAGGGTCTTTACTAGATAATGGTTTTTTTTTTTGTTTTTTGTTTTTTTTTTTTTAAGGTTTGCTTCCAGCTTAGCTGAACCAGGAAGACCAAATGTAAAACCACACTATTTATTCAAGCATGAATTAGTAATGTGCTGGGGAGATAAATGCATAGGAAAAAAGAAGATGCAAGGGTCCAAGAGGGCCTTGTTTCCAAACTGGTTGATTCTTAAGAACCATGAATAGAAGTCAGTTAGTTAGGGACACCTGGATGGTGCAGTCAACTAAGCATCCAACTCTTGGTTTTGGCTGAGTTCCTGATTTCAGGGTTGTGGGACTGAGCCGGGTTTCGTGTTTAGAGAGGAGTCTGCTTAAGACTCTCTCTCCCTCCACCTCTCCCCTCTCTTTCTTTCTTCTTCTCAAGTAAATAAATAAATCTTAAAGATTTTTTTTTTTTAAAGAAATCAGTTAGTTAGAGGGGTATGGTGTGAAATGATTAGAGAAGCAATCTCTAACGTATACGTTGACTGTGATGTGATGGTTGGACTTCCAATTCTATATGACTTAATGTGGAAGAGAAAATTGTATTTATTAAGCCCTCAAACAGTTGTATTTAGGTTCTTTTCTATCCACTCAATTTTCCCTCTCCCAATATCCAATCTATTACCTAATCCTGTTTTCTATCCCATAATATTTGTATTCATCAATTTTCTCCACTCCACTTTGCCTCTAGCCACCTGGAGTACTGCTGCAGACTTTGAGATAAAATGGCAAGGAAACTAGCTGTCTGAAGGGTTACAGCAGCAATCGAAGAAAATTAAGCTAGGTTAAGTCACGTTGTTTTCATAATATTTTGAGCAATTTGATAGTCTTAAACAATCTAGGGGAAACAGCAGGATGTTAAAAGAACAGATTCAGGCATTTTTACTGTAGCATGCCTGTACCTGCAGAATTGACCCACAACTGACTCACGACTGGTTTTACCAGTGATTAGATAACACAGTGTAGGAAACAGGAAGGACAAGGAATTTAATTTGCTAAGCTATGCCATACAAAACCATCTGGTAAAGTATAGACCTCTGGACCAACTGTAGAACTCATTATCAGAAGGTGATTCTTTTTTTGTTGGGGCAGAAAGCCTTTAGAGAACTTGAGCAGATAACCAGATACTATGCGATGGGTGGACTTGCCCAGGGGAACCAAGCTGTCAAATGTATTTATCAGTGAAGGGTGACCCAGTGAATGAGGCCAAATATAATCTCAGCTGGTTTCCTACCTCCACTAGTTCTCACCTTCCGGCTCTATCAGTATTGGTTTTTTAAAAAATACCATTATGTCACCTTTGTTCAAAATATGCTACCAGCTTTTCATTAGCTCAGGATGAAGCAGAAATTCCTTCATAAATCCTGCGTGATGCTGAGCTTGTGTCCTGCTGCCACCTCAGCTGTTGCCTCTCTGTACTTGCTGCTCAGTATTCTAGAATTAAACTGAGATTCTCTAGGCATAGAATGTAGCTCTTTTGCCTTCGCACATGTTGTCTCCTCTGCTCTGTCTTCCTGCCTTCATTAGGCTCATTCCCAGTTTAGTCTTACGTAGACTTCTGCACCTTTGGGAGCCTTGTTATGGCTCTTAAAAGTCTATAGACTTTTAAGTGTCCCCATCATCCCATAAACCTCCCATCATATTATACACTACAGAGATTTTCTTCTTTCCTCACCTCTAAGGTCTCTAAGCCCTGTTAAGGCAAGACCATAACTATCCTGCTGCCTTTGTACCACTGTACCAAATACCTACAGGGTATTCAGTATGTAGTAAGCAGTAGACAAATACTGAATGAATGAGTGAATGAAGAAATGAATGAATACCATGTGCTAGGTACTACCCCAGATTTTACTAACCTTCACATAAAATTTTTGATGTATGTGTATTGTCCAATATCCAGATAAAAACGCAGACTTGGAAAGAAATTAACTCACTAGCTCAGAGTTGCACAGTCAACATACTGCAGAGCAGAGCTGGGATTTGAATCTTGTTATTCTAAATCCCAATATCCATGCACTTGTTCAATACATTCAACCACTACAGAAAGCAGGTGAAGCAGGTCAGACTGAATCTCAGATGAGTGTTTGTGGTGGTTGTTGGTCGTGTATTAAGGACTCTTGAATTTAAGACTGGTAATTGAAGATTTAAGACAGAACTATTTTGTTATGGAAGAGAGAAGAGAAAGGCTGTAGGAGAGGGATCGGAAGTATACCCCAGACATTTTTCATTGAACCACGGAACTCTGCACTCTTAAAGTCTAATACACATATCTGATAATTCTCTGTATGCCTCTCTTTTCCTTTAAGACTCTTCAGAATGATAGTCATTGTTCCAAAAGATCCTATCACTTTTATATTATGAACCAGTTCTAATTTATGGTGAAGATTAACTCCGGATGACCATCTTCCCTATTCCTGCTGTCATTTCTCAGAGACTACATATGTGTGTATGTATATATGCATGCATGTATGCCTATGTGTATGACCCAGGATATGGATATGGCATTGGTAAATTAAAATAACCATAATTTCTATGTTTAGAAGAATATATTTCTAATCTCTTTATGTTCTAGGTTCTTCTATAGGCTGAATCCATCATCTTTGTGGAGACAGTGTATGTACTTCATTGGAAGGGTGGTTTTAAAAACCACGGGTGGTTCTCCAACTTTGTCCATATTTCACAAACTTGTACTTTATTTCCCATCATTATGTACTGGTGTCTATAAACCACTTCCAGCAGTGCTCTGAATTTAGACTTTATGAGTTATGTCAGAAATAAGAATTCTGAGCTCCACTGGCACTGCCTGAAAGCTAACAGTTCTGTTTTGTCAGTGTTGCCAATTTTCACAGTAGCATTTCTTCATTATTTGACTAATTTACTGCATTCGCCCTATTCATTTACCACAAGAATGAAGTGATAAACAGAAGACGTGATGAGCGGAGGTCTCCCAAACTTCAGAAAACCGAGACAAAGGATTGAAATAACTGGGTATTACAAAATGGCAATCTTTTTTAGCTCCAGTTGAGTACTAAGTTAATTGTGTGCTAAATTATAAGGAGAAAGAATAAAATTAAAGAACATGTATCAAAGGCTGGAAATAGATTGCCAAAATTTAGTCTTGGAAATCCAACTTTTAAATCATATGAGGATAGACCTCTCCTTACAAGACCCAACATTTCACTTTACTTCTGCCAATCGAATTTTTGTAGGAAGAAATTGTAATTGAAAGAAGGGAGCTGCCTCTACTAAGCTACTTGCTTGACTCCTTTACCCTGTTAACCTGTCAATCCGGTGTTCTTATAATTTGGAAGGACTTAATACTCCTAGTTCACAAATATTACACTCAGCAGAAACTTTCTATTCCTCCACATTAGAAGCACATACACCCAGGATCCTGCAATATTCTCTTTCTGTTTGATTCATACCTGTTTAATGTGCTCATGTGGGTGGTTGTTCTAAGTTAAATAAAGTCCAGTAACGGTATAGAGTAAAACATGTTCTTTTATGGAATTCAGTTACTACTGACCCTCACTTGATTTTCTGGAGTGTGGTCTTGACCAGTTCTGTGTGGTCCAGTAAAGTCCAACTGTTCTTCCTCCCTTACAAATTTTTTCTCGTAATTCACTTATGCGGGGAAAACGAGTCTCTCTAGTCTCTCCTTGGGCTCAGTCACTTTGTATAGCTTTGCCGGGATGATAGTGCTCCAATATTGTTTTCATCATAGTGTCAGTCTACTCAGAATACTCCACCCCTATCCAAATCCCCAGATCTGGATTTTTTTTTTTTGACTTTAGTATCTATATTCTTTTTTTTTTTAATTTTTTATTTTTTCAGCGTTAACAGTATTCATTATTTTTGCACCACGCCAAGTGCTCCATGCAATCTGTGCCCTCTCTAATACCCACCACCTGGACCTAGATCTGGATTTTAATACACGCTATCTATTCCTCCCTCCTCATTCCCTCCCCAAGCCTCATGTTTTAAAGAAAGATCTTATGTATCCATGAGAGAAAGAGAGCCCACAAGCAAAAGAGGGCCAGTGGGGTGGAGGGCAAAGGAGAGAGAAACAGGCTCCCCGCTGAGCAGGACCAGGGCTCCATCCCAGGACCCGGAATCACGGCCTGAGCCGAAAGCAGACACTAACAGCCTGAGCCACTCAGGTGCCTCAGAAGCCTCTTTTTTTTTTTTTTTTTTAATTATTCTTTGCCTTTGATTCAATAATAAAGTCCAATTCAACTCGGCTTATCCAGGTCATGCTCCTTTCGGCGTTGGAAGGACAGCGAGCGAAGGAAACAGGACTGAGAAGGGGGATGGGCGGGGGAAAGGAGACGGGGGGCCGGGGAGGCAGAAGGAAGAGAAGGAGAGGGGAGGGGAAGGGTCACGAGCAGAGGACAGGGCCGGCCGCGTCTTTACATGTGGCTCCTCGGGAAGAATTTGAAGTCATGGAACCCTTCGGAGGGAGGCAGCCCCGAGCTGGGTATACAGGTTCCTGCACAGAGGGTGAACGAGACCTCCTTCAACCACACTCATATATACACACACACACACACACACACACACTCTCTCTCTCTCTCTCACACACACACACATTAGCTGTGCAGGGAGTTCTTCTGCAGGTACAAACCTGAGCAGCTGCCCAGGTCACGCATCCCGAGAACCCAAGCAGATGGGTCCTCCTACTACTAACTCTCTTTCCCCAGACAGTCAACATTGCATTCCTATGAACCTAGAATTCCTGCCTCTTCCTCCCTCCACAAGTGCTTAGACCTAGTTGGCTTGGGCCTCCTACCATGTGCTTCTCCCTTTCTTAAGAATGGTCAGTTCACCATTACATGGCAAGGCAAGATGTCCCTTCTCACTGAACTCAGCCAAGACACAGACTTTCTTCTCAGATGTGTGCACTGAGCATGTTTCACTTAATACTGGTGGTGGTAAGGAGCAAAGTAACGCCAACAGCATATTTTATACTACTGGCATGGATTAGCCAGAATTATGTTGGTGGCATTTCCTCGTTTTAAACTCAAACGTCATCCCAAATTTGTGTGAGTGGATTATAATTAAATAAAACCACTAAAACAACATTCTTACACAATGGATAAATTAGAAATAGAAACACTTGTCTAAATCTGCATCATAAAGCTACAGTTATGTGATCACTTACAAAATTCTCAAAGTGCCAAAAGAAAATTAAAAGGGGGAGGGAGTCCTCATACTGTAGGGACGATACAGTGGTATATGTAATCACGATTCTTCAAGCTCCTCTCCCCGTGTCTTAAGGATTGACTTCTCATATAGGACAGACAGGGTCTGTTCAGTGAGAAATCCAGTCCTGTGATGTCAGGCTTACACTGAGCTCCTGGAGTCTCAAGAGAACACTTTTTACTGTCAGAATATGAACAACTAATAACCCGAAAGATTTTTCTCTGACAGCCCCTGGAGCTTAAAAATCTTGTCAGAGATATATTTCTAGTACATCAGGAAGTCCATTCTTATCACGTGACCCATTTCTCACATAAGCATTTCCAGGAAAAATGCCTTTGTGGGTGCCATGACAGGATCAGAGCAGTGCATATTAGCATCTCTATCTTTCTCCATACATTTAATTGTCTCCAGCTGCACTAAATTGGAGACGGAAAATAAAATTATTCAGTCAGTATGTCCTCATGCAATCTATTTGAGTTTCTTAAAGGAATGCATTAAAAAGACAATTCAACCAATAGACTTTATCTTAATATGGAACACAGTTACCAAATGTGATTTTCCTTCTTCCTTTATTCAGGCGCACCATAAATGTGTATGGGTTTTCTGGAAGATAATTTTAGATATTGTGGCTTCCACAATGGGGAAGATACAGGACATCTCCCTGTATCAAGAAATATTCTCCTCCTTGTCCTACAGATGCATATATTGATGCAGAGAAAAAAGAAACAAAGATCAAAAGGGAAATAATTCGGACAGGAATATAAGCACCCAGTTTTGGGGAGGTGAGAATAGCTACAACATGAATCTTAATGACAGGACTTTAAGTAAATATACAGGGTATCTGTGAGTTTTGATCATTTATATGGTAGATGCAGTGACCTGACAGATGGCGCAAAGTCAGTATGTAAGTCAATGAAGAAAAACAACTCAGAACACAAGAGGTTGTTCTACAAGAGTCTACTAAAGAAGGGCAAGACAAAAAATCTAACTCTAATCACATGTCGTCATCAGAGGGTTACCTGTCCCTACATAGATGTCCTTACCAAGATGTCCCTACAGACTATAAAACAGAAATCACTTCTGCGGATCCCCATAATTCAGTTAACCAGGCAAAGAATCCCTGTGTATCCAGAATAATGCTGGCTTTCCTCAGTAATTTCATTTTCTCTCAAGTATTACTTAAGAACTCAATATCTATTATTCCATCAGAAATGTTAGCCCCAGGTAGAGGTCAGTGACCGACTTTATGCCTGACTCGAGTCTACCATTTCATCTTTGTTTATGACAGAAAAATGACTTCACACCTCCGCTTCAGCCATGAGAGTATAACCAATACCAAACTTCCCTCCCTGCTTCCAACAACCATAAAAACAGAAAAAATATACGAGGTAACTGTTTTCAGCCATTCAACCTTTGGCATCCCAGGGCTGATCCCAGGACTGTAAAGGAAACACACGGGTGAGTTTTCTACTGCTCCCAAATCTCGCCTCCATGTTTCCTGTGATGGATCATGCCCTGCACAAAGCATCACAGGCTGCATTCCCTGGGAAGCTGCTAGAAACCCAGATTACCATGCAGGGTATGGCACTTAGTAAGGAATGTTCTTGAGCTCTATACTTAATGAATGGTGGGAAAGAAAGGAGCACTGGAGAGAGGGGACAATTCCAGCAACGTCTCTACTGATTTCCCGAGAGTTTTGCAGTTGGGGGTGGCCCTTTAGAGCTGTCCAGAGTTGGGACTAGGGGACTGGGTCTCTTGCAGGAACCTCAGTGCCTGCTCCTTGATCAGTCAAAAACGGGGCTGATTTTGGCTGAGACAGTCCTCGCAAGAGCCGACAGCTACAAGTTATCATCGGGTAACTCTTCCGGCAGCCTAGCAAATGAGCCCTTCATATCTGGAGGAGGACCTGCAGAGCATGTCACCATGTTAATAATGCTAATTCAGTGGAAAAATTACTTCCCCCTCAACTCTAGTTTCTCACGTGACTGTTACCAAGATACCACCAAATCCTTGGGGACAGTAACTTCTAGCTTCAGATTCAGATAACAAAGGGAATTAAATTCAATAGTGCTTGCCTTTTATGGCCAACTCTATTATAAAAGGCCAATATTATGATTACATTGAGGAAAGACAATTCTGCAACTCACTAGGATTTATTTAGAAAGAGCTCAGTCATCATCGTATTTACCTATAACACACACAAGGCAAAAGCAGCGGCTTGTAAGTCAACATAGAATAGTAAATGTCTATAAAGACAAATTACCAAGGTTTTTAAAAAATCTTGCCCAGATCTCCTAGAAGAAATTTCTCGAAGTTCAGCAGTTCTATTGAAGTCCTCCCTGCCACTTCGCTGGCATCACTCCACCCAACCACACGTGCAAACTGGTTTCGTTCTCGTGCAACTCCGGAGCTCAGAACCATTTTACTTAACAAACTTTGTTAATTCTGCCTGGAACAGCTTTCTCATGCAGCCAGATTTTGTTGGCTGATTCCAACAGCTGCTGCTAATGCTCTCTTGACAACAATTGTTCAGTGACAATTTGCTGTTCATCACTGTGGCTCTCCATGAAGGAAATGCCAGGGATGGGTAGCTCGGGTATGTTTACTAGAAGTCTAAGTGTTCCTATTCAGATGAATACAATTATTGTTCTGCATTCATAGGTCACCTTTTCCCCTCTTCCTTCCCACTGACCCCAAGTTAGGGCATTGAGTCCATATTAATTAAAGGCAAAAAACCTGCTTCCACCGTTTTTTTTTTTTTTTTGTTTTTTTTTTTTTTAACCAGAAGTGCTTATTGTAGTAACTTGGCGGAGGTTCTAACTGGGTGCCCCAGCTGAGGCTGGGTTGAGGCCCTCTGCCCAGGGCAGGTTCACAGGGAAGGAGAAAGTCTGGGCCCGAGGCCTCAGAGCTGCCGGATGATGCTGGGAGCCAGGCTGCCAAGGAGGCCTGTGCCACCTGGCTCCACATTCAGGACTGCTCTATGCCATCCTCTATCACCACGTGGACCCGTCAGCCCCGTCCATTCCCAAAGACCGACACCAACGAATGAATTGTCTAGTAACACACTGGTTTCCTTCCCGAAAGCCCCAGTGGGATCAGCCTGGAGCTGACCGTGCCTTCCACGTTATGGACTCGTCCTACTCTTCAAAGACTTCTTTAGCAGCGGACAGATGCTCCCCACACCCCTGGTGCCCCCGGCCTTCAGACCTCCCACCCCAACCCATGCTCCACAAACCTGGCAGCACGGTTTTCCCGCAGAGAAGACTTCAGGGACTCTATGCAGCACACTTCTCCTGCCCTTGAATTCCAACAGCGTCACTTTGATCCCAGGATCCTTTTCAAACCCCCGCTTAGAGCCTGGGAGCGAGCGCGTGCAAAACCTCGTGGCCGAGCGCGCACGCAGTCTCCGTCCAGTTCACCTTGGACGCCCCGCCCCTGGGCATTTGCCCGCCCTGTCTCGGCGCAGCCGCACTCCTGGCCCCGGGCGATGGTGCGCCCGCCCACGTGACTGGCCACGTCATTTCCTGTTGTACGGATTTTTTTTTTTTTTTTTTCAATCTCAACAGGGACTGTGGTGAAGGAGATAAGGCAGTGTGTTCTCCGTGGATGGAGGGAATGGGTGATTTGGAACTGTGGTGGGTATAATTCTTGCTTGAAGCACCTGTGCGGACAGGTAAGGACCCTCGGCCCCAAACAAACATACTACCTTGTATCATTTCATTATTTCATGTCTTGCACAGGTGAATGGTTTTGCCGGTTCTCTAAGGCTTGATTACTTAGTAGCTGGGATGGGTTTGAAGCTCCATTAGGCATTTCTCTTTCAACTGAAGAGTATTTTCTTCTTTTTAATCCAGCCTAATTCTTAGTTATTTTAACTTAAAAAAGGCAGAGAATTCATAAAAGTCAAGAGATCTAAAAAAAAAACAAAAAACCTGCCCCTTTCTTTGCAGAAACGGAATTACACAGCATGCATGCCTCCTGGCTGGGGTTAGCCCTCTCCTTTTTCAGTGGACTTTTTTTCCCAAATGTCTGTGCGTAGGGGTGGACACAGAGGAATTGGCCCATCACCAGGCATCTACCTCAAGGAGGGGTGGTTATGACCCATCTCAATACAGAAACCATTAACATGATGATAGAGAAGTGTTGCTCTATTCCTTTACCAGAAGTGGATTTCAGAGGACTTTCCATTCTTAAACAGCAACAGTAAACAGCATCGGAGAAACTCTGTAAGCATCAAATTTTCTCATAATAACGTGCAGTCTTTATAAAGTAAATATGCATGTTTTGTGGTAGAAATAGAATAACGGGCAATTTAACTTTCTGAGAAGATCTGACACAGATGTAAGTGTTGTTTAGTTGAGAATAATAGCTAACCATTCCAAATTGTTCCTTTCAGTTTTTTTTTTTTTCGCCTCACTTGAGAGCAAAATATTCTGTTTGTGGTAGGCATTAAGGGGCTGCTGGACCTATTGTATGGCATATAACTGTCTACTGAAGCAGAAATTAGGAAGAATCTAGTGTGGGGTATTGTGCTTGATTTGACACCACGTTCAGCTTCAGAGGACTTGGGTCTACTTCTAAAATCTTGTACGACTGTGTACAAACAAAAAAAAAGTACTTATTTTCTATAAAGACTTTGTGTATTGGTAGGGTAAAACCAAGAAAATAATTATCTCAGGAGGAACTCAAACTTCATACTTAAGCATTGTTTAGTTTGAATATGGGTTTTGGGGGGTAATCAGAGTCTTTTTCTGCTCCTGAAGTGGGCACGACTTGCCACCGAAATAGCACCCTGCTGAGAACAAAGGCACTAAATTCACTGTGGCAGAGTTATAAGAGGGCCTTGTGGAATCTCCCACGGAGTGACAGAAATTTTGGTCACTCTACCCCCAGAGAAATACGAGAGGCCTACAAGGTGGCCTGCAGGAGTCAACTTTTTGGAGATCTCAGTGTTCATAAAGAGAGGCTTTCCCAAGATGGATACTGATGTCTGTCTACCAGAAACAACCTGCTAGTTATAAAGGTCCCAATATGTCGGGTTAGCTTGTCTCCTTCAGTACCTATCAGCACCATCTGTGAATTTGGCTTCATCAAAAGATGCCATGATATGGTGGCAAAGAGGGCCTGAGCATTCCCCTGTTTCTAGTCTATGCACCGCGTGTAGTGGGAGCCAAACTAAAGGTGGTCATTGATGAGGGTGTTTGGCGGAAGGGGAGACAGACTCCTGTTCACAGTGGGTTGGTTCAAGGGTTTGGCACTACCAGAGAGGGTTAATTAGCCCCAGGAGAGCTAATAAGAGCCAGCTGACCTTGTTGTCGGATCAAGTGATAGATTCTCTACAGACACGTGCTGAACTGGGCCTCTGGGCCAAGAGCATGCCCTGATGTGTGCGGGCTTCAGGGATGGCCGGATTTCATTTGCCTACGTATGGCAGGACAGAAGTGCCTGCCGCTGTCTGTAATCCATGCTTCTTCCAACGCAAATTTCAAATGCTCATTATGGAATCCACCAGTGCTACTCCGATGGGGATGGCTGACGTTTGTGGAGGCCACCCCTGGCTCCTGGGCTTGAGATTAGCGTCCATTATGTAATAATTAATGTACTTTAGGGTGTATTTCTCTTGAGCCTATTTCAAATGCTAACCACCCTGGGGTGTGGATCAAAATTTTCCAGCCTACTGGCTTTTGGGGCTGAATAATTTTTTAGTGTGTGTGGGGAGATATCCTGTGTACAATGGCATGTTTAGAAGCATCTCCGGGCTACACAACACATGCCAGGAGCACCAGCCCCAACTGTGACAACCAACAATGTTTCCAGACATTGTAAAATGGCCCCTGGGAGCCAAGTGTCCCCATGGAGAACCGCTGGGGTAGACAAAAACTAACATACCCATACAGGGAGCACATTGTTTAGGTCAACATGTTTTAAAACATTTATAGACACACAAAACAAGAGAATATCCACAAGCAGCTATATTAGGTAGGTATCTCTTCCTTCATTTTCTTCCCCACCTCAACTCCAACCTCAAAGAAAGCCACTCCTGATTACTGAGGCTGTTGGCATCTGGCACTCCGTTAATTTTCAGCCAAAGCGAATGTCTCATTTGGTCTTACCTTCATCCCAGGCTCTGCACAGACCACCAAAATGACCCTCTGGCTTTCCCACCTGAGTTTCAACTGGCTTTTTGTTCTCTCAGCTTGTCATCTTTCTGTAGCCCATCAGCCCATCATTGGTCGTTAGCGCCAGCCGCCCAAGTTGCTTTTTCTGTATGTTTCAGATGCTTCGCACATCGTGCCTACTAATGAATTTCCCTCCGTGATCCCTAGTCCCAGTTCAGCCCCCATGAACAGTCGCACAACTGGACCTCTGCCCTGTACTGCAGGCTCTCTGGCTCCCTTTACCTCATTGCCAGCGTGGTAGTGAGGATTCTGCTCCCAAACTCCATGGTGCTTTCTCAGATCATTTCCAGTACCACGGGTCACAGTTTGGTTTCTCTGGATGCAGGCCTTGAGATGAGATTTGGGATAAAAGGAGATGTTATTAGATGTAGTAATCACGTGAATGCAGATACCTCGTTGAGAAACTGATTTTGTTTCCTGCCCAGACTGGGATTGCTGGGTGTAACATAGGTCTATTTATCACTTTTGGAAGAACTTTCTTATTATTTTCCATAATGCTATTCACACCAGCAGTGCACATGTGATCTCTTTTCTCCATATCCTTGTCAACAATATATATTTTTTAAAGATTGCCTGCTTACTGCATTCTCCATGGTTAGGCAGAAAGTTCTTCCTTGAAGAGAGTTCTGAGTGAGAATCTCTTGTTTACTACAATACAGTGTGTTTCCTTTTTATACCTGCAAAACCCGTCACCAAGTAGGTAGAGACTAATGTTTACTCTCTAATTCTACTCTGTGATTTCAAACTGAAGGTAGGAGTAAATTGGGATGAAGGAAGACTATGGTCACATAATAGCATCCTACGTGTATAAAGGTCATCTGTTCTTACATCTCTTTCATCCATGTCCTTGCCTTTGGATGTCGTCTTCTTCCCTGTTTTCTGTTTCTCTGGCTTGTGAATCACATTTGGTGAACTGATTGATCTTCATGCTTATAACCCATCTTGAGGATTTTTTCATCTCTTACGTAGAATCAGTTTACAGTCCCTGGCTTCCTTGGAGCACCTTGTCCCAAATCAGTCGCCCACTTGGACCCACCATCTTCCTGGTCATGCTGACTTAATCAATCTCTGACTGTGTTGTTGGCTTGATGGCTTTATTTTGGTCTGCAGACTCTGGTTTAGCTACTCATGGCTCAGCTTCTCCCCTTGGCTGTGACAATTGTTCCCCTATCCTCTCCTGTCAAAATAGGTTTGGAAATGAAAAGGATTTGATAAGCCCATCCTGCACATCAATTTTTTCATGTACCTTCTCTATCTGCAGTTGTTTATCTGGCATTCGGGAAATTGTCCTTTTGAAAGATGATTCTTAGTCCATGGGAAGCTCCTTTTATGGAAATTTAGGCATCGTAGAAGGTTGGTATAAGTGAGCTGCCTTGACTTTCCCATATTATATTAGTAATAACTTACTATATATGCTTGCCAGGTAGGCTCTGATCATATTATCCAAATGAAAAATGGGAATACGATCAGGTGAGGGGCTAGGATTCTGATAAATTAGTTTAGGGCTTCTCTCGGATTATTTTGTGTTATCTCTTAAGAGGAGAACTTCTTTATATGTTCAGCTCAGATTTTATTACTTGGATAATTCCAGACAAAAAAATGTAGCAATGATAATTCTTTTCTTTCTCAAATCATTTGAGAGTAAGTTGCTGGATTGATGGCCCATCACTCCTAAAAATGGTTGATGTATTTCTTTCTACAGGAAGTTCTCCTGCATAACCACAAGATGGACATCAACAGGGAAAGTTGTAAAAAATGCATCATGCTTCCTCCTCCTTGGAACTCATTAACTTTTGCTTTGTCCCCATAATATCCCTTATAACGAAAGGATTCATAACCACGGTTCAGGGTCTGCTGTCATGTTCCTTTGTTCTCCTTCAATCGGAAAGCATTCCTTAGTCTTTCCTCAATTGTCCTAATCTGACGCTTTCGAAGGTTGCAAGAGAATTTCTGTATAAAAGTCACCTTAGTTTGGGTTTTCCTGATGCTTCCTTATGATTATATTTAGATGGTGTGTCTTTGGGAAAGATACTAATACAGAGGTGCTACTGTGCTCTTTTTCTAACAAGTGGCACACAATTTTGATTTGTCCCATTACCAGTCACAAGTTTGGTCATGTAATCAAGGTGGTGTCTGCCAAGCTTTTTATTAAAAATCTTATTTTTTAAAAAAGATTTTATTTATTTGTCAGAGAGAGAGATAGAGAGAGAGCAAGCAGGCAGAGTGGCGGGCAGAGGCAGAGAGAGAAGCAGGCTCCCTGCTAAGCAAGGAGCCTGATGCAGGACTTAATCCCAGGACTCTGGAATCATGACCTGAGTAGAAGGCAGCGGCTTAACCCACTGAACCACCTAGGCATCCCCAAAATCCCACTTTTCCTTTGTAACAAAGAAGTATTTTTTGGGAAGTTACTTTGAGGCTATGCAAATATCCCGCCCCCGTCAATGATGCTTGCAATTTATTTATTTCTGTCAGTGCAGATTCATAGTCTCCTATGCAGGAATGGGTTCTAATTCATGGTTATCATTTATTTTGATGTTCACATCCCTAGTTTATCTATTGATAGCCTCTTCAAGGAGGCTTCTGGGTCTTTCTGGTGTGTATCCATTCTTCCTTGAATACTTCATTCCTTTCTGGCCCAGCAAGATGTTCAAGGCTCATCTAATACTTTCCTTGTATGAGTTCTGGAATCAGCCATTTCTTCAAGGAGATTTGGTTCCGTTAAGTGCAGAGTAAGAGAATGGATTCAGAAACTGAGATCTGAATCCTGGGTATGTCATTGCTGTTGGGGTGTTGCTGGATAGAGCCAAGGAATATATGTAAGAATATGTATGTATACATGCATGTGTACATATACAGCTATATTCACTTCTGTATGTTTATGTCTGTATATTGAAAGGTATTTATTTTTCAATACCTTCAATTTTAACCCAATGCAACAGGGTTTATTTGAGTTTTTTTTTTTTTTTCTTTCCTTATGTGTACTCTCTCTGAGGATAAGAAAACTGTAAATATATGAAACACATTTATTTCTTTGGTCAAAATCTCTCCCCTCCTCATTGCTCGTATCTGCTACTACTGCTGCCTCTTCCTCCATATGATGCTCTCTCCAGCTTCCTTGCTCTCACGGCTTACTCCTATGCTAGCCTCTCCCTGCTGTCCCCTCTTGTGGGCACATTCCCCACCCTGCCTGTGCTCAGACACCCAGGGCTGAAGCACGAATCACCCTGTGTGTTTGCCCACCTCACTCTACTCATGTCGCCCCACGAATATGGGAGCCCTCCTTACCTGACTTGAGCTGGGACATTCTGCGTTGGCTTAGTTCTGGGTGTGGTGTCGCTCTCTTCCCCTCATTGGATTCCCATGCACCATACCAGAACACCTCTCCTGTAGGCACCTTCTCATTCCTCTTGGCCTTTGATAATCCCTCTTGCCACTGGGACTCACTGTCATTGGCTTCCCCACTCCTGTGCTGTGCATATCTTGCTTGACCCCATCAGAAGGCTTTCATATTAGAAAAAGGAAGAAAAGGGAAGAGAAAAGTCGAAGTGGGATGGTTTAGTATTTAATCTCTGTTCTGCAGTAGTTCACAGAGTTTCTGGTAATTGGTATCCAATCTGAGTCCTTAGGCTTAGTCTTTTTAAGATTGCATTTCACCAAAATTTAACTTGAATATATCGTACATATGCTAAAATCTAAATAAAAGTGTTTTCTATATTTGTTGACTGAAATGACAGGCAAATAAGAAATAAGATGTGAAATAGAGCTTATTCAGAGTTAAGTATGAGAATGTATTTTTTGCAAAGATTTTGATTTTCATGTAACTCATTTATAGGAGTTATGTATGTACAAACATATATTTTGGAGCAGGTAATGAGAATATGTAAGCTCTAGAAAATCACATGATTGAATATTCAGGAATATCGTGAACTGTATTTCTTGGGTAAAAACTACCTTGAACACGACCTTACAAATATTTACTAAAACACCTAACACTAGAGCAATCCGTCAGTTTTATTTAGAAATTTTACAATACATGTTTTACAATGTTAATTTCTCTGCACACAAGAAATCTCTTTAACTGAACTCTTTTTCGGCTGTTCAACAACAGCTCTCAAAATGGTTAAACCTAAATGTCTTTGTAAAATAATGGTTTCAATATTTGGTTACTTCTTTTTTTAAAGAAAGCTGATAGTTAATCATAAACTGTCAGTCACTAAATGTCAGTCGAACTTTAAATATCAAGACTTTTCTCTTTAGTGAGGATAGGCGGTAGGGAGAGGGGGACAGCTTTTCATTGGGGCTCACTCAAAAATCGATTCTAAGCAAACTCACCAAAGGTCTGGAAATGAAAGGGTTTGAAATGGTTTTAAAGTAGAGCAACAAGAAAAATTGACTGCAGATTTGCTTTCTTCTTATTCCCCTTATTTTCAAATTAAACACCATTGAATGTTGCTGTGTGACTGCAAAAGCCTGCTTTTCCATCAGGAAGACTGTTGCTTACCAGCTTTCTGTCAGGCAGGAGCTATGTGTAAAGCCTCACTGAAGATCTTCTCATGATATTTTTATGTCTCTTATGGGCAACTGTTTATCTTCAAGGCCAGAAGCCACTTGCCGTCACCACCAACCTGCACCCAAGGCTCATCTTGGAAACACTATTTTAAATTTCTTGAATATTTTCTCTCCTCTCTCTTATTTATTTATTTATTTAGATTTTATTTATTTATTTGACAGACAGAGATCACAGGTAGGCAGAGAGGCAGGCAGAGAGAGTGGAGGAAGCAGGCTCCCTGCAGAGCAGAGGGCCCGATGTGGGGCTCGATCCCAGGACTCTGGGATCATGACCTGAGCCAAAGGCAGAGACTTTAACCCACTGAGCCACCCAGGTGCCCCCTTCTCCTCTCTTTTTACATTTTTTAAAAATTTCTAAAATTTTATTTTGTGAGTGTTTGTTTTACAGTCTGTTCTCTGTTATGAACTTTTTTTTTTTTTTTTAAATTCAGGTATAACGTTCGGTGTTATATTAGTTTCATGTGCACAACATTATGAGTCAACAGTTCTGTGTATTTCTTAGTGCTCATTAAGAGAGGGATTCTGAATCCCCTTCACCTGTTCCCCTCCCCCGCCCGCCCCGCCACCCACCATTATGTTCTCCATATTTAAGAGGCTGGGTTTTTGGACTTCTTTTTTCTTTGTTTGTTTGTTTTGTTTCTTAAATTCCATGTCAGAGTGAAATCATACGCTCTTTGTCTCCTTTCTTTCCTAACCAATTAACAGTCACTTGAGGAACAATGTATTGCTCACAAGAATGATGAGAACCCTGAGAAATACGGAAGCAAAGAAGACAGGCCCCGTGAGTCACCATGTAGTGGGGGAAAGAGAGCAGATATGCGTGGCTCCTGGAGTGACAGTAATAGAAAAAGTGGTCATTTTAGATTTAAGTCTGGATAAACATCGTTTAGGAAAGATTATTTATCTACTTGAGAGAGAGATTGGGAGCTTGAGCTGGGGGAGGGACGGAGAGAGAGAATCCGAAGCATACTCCATGCTGAGTATGGAACTCGATCTCTGGATCCTGAGGTCATGACCAAAGCCAAAATCAAGAGTCGGACGCATGGGTCACCTGGGTGACTTAGTCGTTAAGTGTCTGCCTTTGGTTCAGGTCATGATCCCAGGGTCCTGGGATCGAGCCCCTCATTGGGCTCCCTGCTTGGCGGGAAGCCTGCTTCTACCTCTCCTACACTCCCTGCTTCTGTTCCTTCTCTTGCTGTGTCTCTCTCTTTCAAATAAATAAATAAAATCTTAAAAAAAAAAAAGTCTGACACTTAACTGACTGTGCCAGCCAGACACCGTATATAAACATGCATATGGTCAGGTCCAATAATTATAAGTTCTGAGGCAGCGGTTACAAATGGAGGTCTAGTTAGCACATGTTCTGTGTTCTAAAATTGTAGGAAAAGCTACCAAACTATTGAATAAAACATATTTTTCCTCCTCCATTGACAGATTGTTTTCTGTAACGAAGAAATGAAATCCTTTGTGTAAAACTTTGATTTTCATATAACTGAAAGTTGACAAAATACAAACAGTGACTGATTTTAATTATTACTAAGTGTGACACAGTATTCTTTTGATAGTTTGGTTAATGTTTAATGACAACAAAATAAATATATCTGTAATTCATAATCTATTACACATTTTATATTTAGTTTTGTTCCCTTCATTTCAGGAAAACCACTAAAAAACTGCTAAAATTCATAGTTAATATTTTCACTTATTTTTTATTCACTACAATAATGACTTAAAATTACTAATCAATAAATATAATTGTATTACAGTGTACTAAATTTGAAAGTATTTTTGCTAAAGTATAAGTCAATTTTAAAAAAGTTATATTGTACTAAAATATTGAAAATTAGTCAAAATTACCTATTATAATTGATAAATAAGTATAAACTTTTATAAATTAATAAATATAAAACCTATATTAACACTTAAATAAAGCTAAAGTTGTATTTTTTAATTTAAAATTAAATCTTCCTGAATATTTTCAATTCTAATATACAGTGTTCATCTAGTTTCTCATGTGAAGAATTTGTATCATACTTCATACATTCTGTATCTATAGGAATGTAATTTTTACAAATAAACAGAATAATAAGAACTTTTTAACACTGCAAAAGGCTTCTAGTCACACTTGGTAATAATTGCAAATGCATGCTAAATTATGAATACTTCCACAACTGCAAATTAAATCAGTAAGTAAGGGAAGCAAGAAAATGGATACTTGGCAGTTCTGGGAAATGATTTTTTGTTATGCAGGCTCTGCTGCGAGAGTGTGCAGACTGTGAGTCAGTGGGTAAGAAGTTAGAGTGTCCTTCTGCGACAGCACATCCTGCCCCTGGGCTCATGGGGAGTACCTCCCCCCACATGGAGACACATGGGCAGTGTCTCACCCCAAACCCCTTATGCTAGTCACCAGCTGTGAAATGCACCATAGGGAAAATAAGATGGAGAATAAGATGGTGACTGAACAGTGTCAGTCACCAAAGTAGCTGCTTAGATTATGGGTTTCCCTCTGCCAGTATTGATTACTGGACTCCGAATGATGGAGGTACCCAAGTGTTCTGCAGCAAATGGTGTGTGTGTGTGTGTGTGTGAGAGAGAGAGAGAGATAGACAGGGCGCCTGAGGCTCAAGGTCCTGGGCAAGGAGTTTTCTTGCCTGTGTCTTAGGTTGTCTAGCAATTTGGGACTTGGAAACATCAGTGAAATTAGGATAGACGTTTGTGGAGAGACTGGGAAGTAGACCCAGCCTTGGAGACCATCCAGGATTTAGACAGGAAAAGTGAAGGGGAAAAGAACAATTGGGGCGGACCTAACAACAGAAATACTCGAACAGACTCATTGTGACAAATAATAGTCTACGGAGGAGAATTTCTGTTACAGGAAAGAGGTGGCACGAGCTTGTGAAAGTAGAGACTACAATGAAAGAAATGTGATTTTAGGTATTAAGTCATTGGTTCATGACCTGGCAGTGACATCCTAATAATGATGCTTTGGGGGAAAATAGCTGGAAGTGCCAAAGACATTGACAAAAGAAGATACTCGAGAAAAGAACAGTTAGAAATCCACTAAGTGGGATTGATGAGAGAGAGGATGGAGTGCTGGCTGGCATTGGGGCGAGAGTCCATAGGGCAAACCTTAAGGCTGTCCAGGAAGAGAATAAACGGGGGGTAGGCCTCTTTATATTTTCGTTCAAATGCTAATATTAAAATTTAAAAATTTCATAAAAACCCTTTAACTGAAAGCATCTGCTTTTCCATGTTTAAGTTCTGTCCGTAGATGTGTATACAGGTGGAGAGGGAAAGGTGCAGAGCTGATGGAGCCAGAGACAACAGGAAACACTTCTCTTCCATATCTCTCAGTGGATTTCAGGTCACCTGCGCAAGCCGCTCCAGGGTTTCCCTTCTTTGCCGTCTTTCCTGTATCTTTTCCTCGTGCTGTCAGGTCCTTTATGTTACTTGGCCTTTTAGACAAAGCTAAAAGGTGTAGAAGGCAAATGTGAAGAGGATAATTTAATAGAGTCGGAAATCAATGCTGTTGTAAACCTGGTTTGGGGCCCAGGGATAAAAGGAGAAAATGCTTCATCATTTAAGGTACAATGATTAGGTAGCTCAGTTTTATCTTCCCAATTTGTTCTCTCGAAAGGCCTAATTCAGGATCCATGACATTTCAGGCCCCCTGATAGCATATATAGTGTTGGTATTATTTTTGGAATAGTAGAATATTCTATGTAATGGTGTGTCCTTAATCACCCATATGCACCCATATACAAAGGGGTTTCCTTTTTAAGAGTTTAAGGATCTTGAGGATCCTGGGTGTTGGAGCCAGTTAAGCACAGATTCTTGGTTTTGGCTCAGGTCGCGTTCCCTGGGTTGTGGGATGGAGCTCCATGTCAGGTTCTGTGCTTGGTATGGGGTCTGCTTGAGTCTCTTTCTCCCTCTGCCCCTCCTGCTCCTGCTCCCTCTCACACTCTCTCAAATCAATCAATCAGTCAATCATTCAATCTTTAAAGGATTTTGTTTGTCCTGCCCCATGAATGGGCCTTGCGTAGGAACCCGTAATTCAACATACCGTGAACAACTTCCGCCTCTGTGCCTCTCCTCCCCAGCCCTTACATTGCTTTTATCATTCCATAAATTGGCTAAATGTGATAGAAGATTCTTTAAAAATTTGTATCTAACTTGAAATTTGCATTGCTCTATTTTGATATTTGTGCTTTAAAAGATGTACTTTATTATTTTGAAGTAAAGGATGTTTCAGAATTACTACTAGACATCTCAGAAGACTTTTAGGACATTAAAATAAGTAATGTGAATATGAATACAAAATAAATCTGTTCAAGGTAAATTTTTCAGGTTAGTTATATATAAAGATAAGAAAGAAACATTGTGTATATTTGTGTGTATGTATAAATATATATATAATTTTTATATGTAATATACACATACATACCAAGAGACAGTATATATTTGTGTATGTATATATTTTGAGTATTTATGTATGTATGTGTACACACACATATATGCACATATGTGGAAAGTGGAGAGAAGTTATATAATAAAAAGAAGTTATGTAGTGCTTAAGCAATATAATTTTCCAGCTGCTGTTTTCTGTAATACATTATCTTCTCCAGAGGAGCTCAAATCAAATCCACAAATACTTTTTTGAGGACTTTATGTGCAGTAGCTCTGTGCTAGTCATTAGATCATTTTACACAACTGTGTATAGTATGGAAATAACTGAGGACATCTGTATTATGTTAGAACTCTTCGTTTTTGGAGAATATATGGGGATCGGGTGCCCAGTTATGATGCTTGTGTGACAAGCTGATGTGTGTATTCATGCTGATGGATTGTTTATGATTGTTAAATGGATCATTCTTGAGGAAGCAATTTTTTATCTGATTTAATTCAATTAATTAGTGCATAGTTAGTTTCAGATGTGGAGTTCAGTTATTTATCAATTGCATATAATATCCAGTGGTGATTACATCATGTGCTCTCCTTAATGCCCATCACCCACCCACCACCCCTCCAGCAGCCCTCCGTTTGTTCCCTGGAGTTTAGAGTCTCTTATGGTTTGTCTCCCTCTCTGATTTTGTCTTCTTTTATTTTTCCCTCCCTTCCCCCATGATTCTCTGTTTTGTTTTTTAAATTCCACGTATGGTTGAAACTCTATGATAATTGTCTTTCTGGGATTGACATATTTTGAGGAAGCAATTTTTAATAGGTAAACAAAGTACAACTTTCAGACTTCTGCAAGAGAGACAAAATTACTTTCTGTCTTAGGATGTCACTGATGAAGACTCTAGCCCTGTGGGCTAGAAAAAGGCTGCCTGCGGTTTGAGAAAGAGTAGAGCCTGGGATTCATTAGAAGCCAAGGCCAGAGGAAATGGTCTTTGCTAGTGTTAGGAAATTAACAGGAGTGGGATCCAGCACAGATAGCATAGCTCATTCTGATTTGGGAAGCCAATTGGAATTGGGAAGCAAAAGATGATTTCCTAAGAATTGGTGAAAAGACAGAAGATCTAGAATAGGCTGATTAATACTGCAGATCAGGTATGAAGGATCATACTAAAGACTATGTAGCAGGCTCTCCTTTTTGTGTCATGGTGGATCATGGGTCATCCCATTTACTCCTTTTCTGGCCTACCCTGGACCTGCAGGAGGCACCCCAGCAACTGTGGTTGTCCTATGAGCCTTGTTCCTTTGACTATGGCTCATTGACCCAGGTGTGGTTTTCTGACCTAGGTGGGTCAACTAGAATCTTCTTCCTAGGAATTTAGAGTGATACCCAAGGACATTGGGAGAGAAGTCATCAACTTTATGGTGGTGTCTTGAATATTCTTTAGATAATCCTGGGCTCAAATACTAATTCTAGTTTATCCAGGGAAGGATGCTTTACTTGATCTGATTCTCAATTTTCTTATCATAAATGACAACAGCAATATCCCTTATAATTTTGTTGTAAGGAAATGAAATACAATGTATATAAATGCTTAGCTGAATAAATGACCATAGCAGGTGCTCAGTGCATACTGGTTTTCTTTTAATCTTATAAGAGCAGTGGTTCTAGAGGTTTCTGAAACCACTCTGGCCTTTCAGATCTTGGTTAGGTTCTCTTGAAGGCAACACCTTTTTTTTAATAATAAAGGAAAGTCAGATGCTGAAAAGAGTTTTAGTAGCTGCTAAAATAGGTGCAGTGTTTCAGGGGGTCTCAGAAAGAAACCCAGGGCTATTTCCTGGCCTCAAGATCCCTCAGTGTGTTATTTCACAGAAGACTAGATGTCCCCCTTCTCTGGCTAGCCTATGAATATATAATGCTTTACAGAGCTAGGGTTCCCACTGTTGGAGGGCTTTTCTTAATAACTGAGGTCTGTCCATGCAGATGCATCTCCTATCATGGGAGTGTGGGGCATCCTGTGCAACATGTTATTCCTTCACTGGTCATCAGGGGATCCCATTGTTCAACCCTGGGACACTGATACTGTGGGTTTCAAGTTCCTTTACATGACGAGAGGTAAAGTTTTAGGCAAGTTGGTGGTATAGTCAAAGATGTATTTATATTTAATTTTTATTTGAATTACACGTATTTAAGGGGCATGAGATCTGTCAGTATGAAAGGATGATACTTTTACCTTATATTTGTAAAATATTTTTAATCAAATTCTGCATATGCATTTTTATACCCTTTTTATTCCTTCGATGTCACTAAAACAACATTTTAAATTATCAACACAGTTTTTTTTTTTCATAGCACTTTATCTTGCTGTTTAGTGTGAGATATTGAAATTTTTATTTCTGTGTATGGTGCTGTCACTGGAAATTTTTATCTCAAGTCCCAGCTTTAGAACCTTTGGTTTTTTATTCATCCTGAGTGTGCATATATGTGATCTCTATTCCTGTTTCAATAGATCTTTAAAAATCTTGTCTAAAATGACAGCTGCAGCAGAAAGAATTGGTGTCCACCAAAAATGTGTGCTTTATCTTGAGCTGTTCAGAATCATCGCTGGAAAGTAGCTTCTTAGCCCAAGTTACATTTTACAAGCCCCTCCCAAGTAGGTGGTCCCAACTAGGTGGTACCATGTGATTGGTTCTTGCCCTGAGAATGATCAGCAGTAGCAAGGGGTGTGACTTCTGGGGCTGCTGAAAGGAAGTGGCCTCTACCATCCTCTCTTTCCCCAGTCGTAGGCTGTTGGCAAGATTTTTCTTATTTTAGATTTTATTTATTTATTTAGGAGAGAGTTAGAGCAAGAGAAAACCCAAAGGGAGAAGGAGAGGGAGAAGCAGTCTCTCTGTTGAGCAAGGAGCCTGGTGTGAGACTTGATCCCAGGACCCCACGATCATGACCTGAGCCCAAGGCAAACACAACCAGCTGAGCTACCCAGGCGCTCCTGCAAACTTTTATAGTAAGGACCCGAATATTTTAGGAATATTTTTATTTAGGATAAATTAGGATCAATAAATAGGATAAATCAAATATTCCTATACTTAGGAATATTTTAGGCTTTTCTGGTTATGTGGTCTCTGTGGCAAAGCTGCTGTTGTATTAAGAAAGCCGGCATAGACAGTCCAATCAACAAAAAGGCGTGGCTGTGTTCTGTGGGCTGTATGCTGCTGACCTCCTCTCCAGACGCTCATGGAGGCACCAAACAGGGCTCTGGATACGCGCAGAACTACTGGAGGAAAGTCTTCCGCCATCGGGGAGCAACTCCATTTGTTATTAATGTAGCAAGAGTGAAACTTTCATCGTGTTTAAAAAAATAGAAATTTGGGGATTTGGGAATTGATTTGTAACAGAATCTGACATTGCCCTAACTAATATAAAATCTAACAGGAGATTTGGAGATATCCTCACAGAAATGATTACTAAATGGGCACTGTGTTTTTATTTCCTAATTTGTTTGTTTATGTGTTTGATTTTTTAACACAGATTCTTCCAGATGGCTGTTATGAGCACTAAGAACTTAGAAGGTTGTTTCAGGTTAATATGTTTTCTCCAAACAATACTTTTACAGCTCAAAATAATGTAAACAGCAGTTTATTCTGCAAGGTAATAGATTTTGTTGAAAGTCAAGTATAAGGTGACTCCTTTTCTGGAAAATAATTTTAGGAAAAAAATTCACTCTACCGTTCAGCAGGTGTGGCGGATTACTCCTCAGTTTTTATGGTTGCAGGTTTTGGGGACTAAAGAATGCGAGGTCAAGAGGAATTGTATCAAGGTCTGGGTGAAATGAAATCATTTGTCTTTCTCAGTGAGCACCTGTGTTTTATAGTGGGAAGAACATAAACTTTTAATTGGGATAGACTTTGGTTTAGTACTGGGTTGTCTTTAGGCAACTCATTTTAACCTCTCTTGGCCTGAGGTTCTACCTACAGTGGGTAACCTCACCTCAGGGCAATGTTTTAAATATCAAAGAAGGTAATAAACATATAGCCCTTAGTTAATCTTTGTTTAACAAAACAAAATAGACCTGTTCTCTTATTCTCTAGCTGTACTAGGTAACATACTTTGCTATTTGTTGCTGTAACAAAACAGACCTCATAAAAATTTGAAAACAATCTGTGCATCACAAGACAACATTAATAAAATTATAAGATGAGCTAAGAGTAAGGGAAAGTAGTTTCGAAATGAAGAAGTGAGCCACAGACTGAGAAAAAATATTCACAGTTCATATAGTAGGCAAAGACTTGTATCCAGAATAAAAAAAGTAAAATAAAATAAACCCTACAACAAATTAGAAGCAGACAAAGCAACTAAAAGTGGGCAAAGACTTGAACAGACACTTCACACAGTAAGATACACAAATGGTTAGCAAATACATAAAAGAGTACTCAATGAAATATCACCTGTACCACCCACAAGAATGATGAAAATTAAAATGACTGAAAACACCAACTCTTGTTGAGGCTGTGGGGCCACTGAAAACCATCCATTGCTGGTGGAGTAAATGGCATGTGTCCTAAGACTTAGCAGTCAAAGGAACATGTAACAACTAACAAATCACACACACACATATATCATGTTATGCAAAAGAAACCAGAAACAAATGAGTTCAAATGTATGGTTTAACTTATATGAAGTTCTAGAACAGGTAAAACAAATTTATGGAAATAGAAATCAAAAGAGTGTTTCCCTCTGCTGGGAGGGATGGAGCAGAGAAGGACTAGGGAAGCACATTTAGGTAAGGGTAGTGTTCCATTTCTGGATGGACATGTTGGTTATGTGAGTGCATAAATTCATGAGAACTTAGGACACCTGGATGGTTCAGTCAGTTAAGCATCTGCCTTCAGCTCGGGTCATGATTCCAGGGTCCTGGGATGGAGCCCTGCATTGGGCTCCCTGCTCAGTGGGGAGCCTCCTTCTCCCTCTGCCCCTCCTCCCCCTTCCTCCCTCACCTCTGCTGTGTGTGTTTTCTCTTTCTCCCTGACAAATAAATAAATGCAATAACAAAACAAAAAACAAAAAACAAAAAACCCTCATCAAACTGTATTCCTAAGATCTCTGCTTTTTAAAGGGTGTCCGTAAATATTCTCCAGTAAAAAGTAGATTGAAAGAAAGAAAATAAATTAGGTGAGTTCTGTCTGGTCTCTCTGAGCAGTGATTTAACACACAGTGAAGATTCATTACTCACTCTTCCACTGTTTGGTACCTTCATTATAATTAGATTAACGGATTCCCAATAAAATCTAAAAACTGCATCTTTAACTTTAAATTGCATTGATTTTCATTATATAAAATGCTATATTACATGTACTAAACATATACTCAATATTTTCATTATTTAAAAAATATCTATTCGTGAAGTTTCCCAAATTGCATAAAATCATTTCACACATTTTCTAGTTTTTTCCAAACTGCTGCCTGTAATCAATTAAACGTCACGATAAAATGTAATATATGTAATATATGTAATCAAATAAACCTCACAGATCAGGGGTGCCTGGGTAGCTCAGTAGGTTGTCTGCCTTTAGCTCAGGTCATGATCCCAGGGTCCTGGGTAGAGTCCCACATAGGGCTCCTTGCTCAGCAGGGAGCCTGCTTCTCCTTCTCCCTCTGCCTGTTGCTCCCCCTGCTTGTGCTTTCTCTCTCTCTCTGACAAACAAATAAAATCTTAAAAAAAAAAACAAAACTTCACAGGTCAATTAAAATGATCAGTTAAAAGAAGGAAAGTAGTTGACTGCGTGCTTTAGCTAAGAACTATAACCTTCAAATCAAAGAGGCACAGGGAGGGTGAAGATGACCGGGACAGTGTCCCCGCTTTTAGTCACTTTGAATCATTTTATGCTCTTTATTTCATATTGCTTGACAGCATACTTAAAATTCATTTTTTTATCAAAGTTTTCCATTTGATGATAGCAAACATGTTGTAAATTAAGAACTACATATACCTCCCTCAGGATTTTACCCCATGGACTTTTGAACAGTGTCTTGACAGTTTCACCACTAAACCATGACTCATGCATAGAATACACCCACTAAGTACGTACTGAATGAAGAAAGGAGTAAATGCTTCTTCCAATTCCTTATAGCTCGAACCATCTTGGCATCTATAGCCTTTTTGGGCCAGCAGTACTTGCTTCCTTAAACCATCGAGATATGATGCAGCATAGGGGAAGTGTAGCTCATTGACTTTGTCTCTGATTTATCTGGTCCTCTTCATGATTGCTGGCTCTCTGAGAATGAGGGAAAATAATAATTTTTAGTCTGATTGGGTTCATAGTAGCTTGAAAGTACCTTGAGGAGAGAGATTCAGAAATATTAGTGATTGGGAGAGTATAGACACCAACTAGTCAGAGGACAAATGTTGAAGCAACAAAATGACGCTAGTCCACAAAAAACAGGGCAACCCAAAGAGGCGTGATGGCCAGCTGAGCACCTGTCTTTTCTTGGGTTTTTAGTGTCTTCAAGTAAAAATATTTAGGCTCCCAGATTTCTGTCACCATCCTTCAGCTCTCCAAGGGTTTGTACAGGGGTTGCCTAGGGATGCTTGACCTTGAGAATTAAAATCCATTTCCCTCATTTTCTGCTGGTGTCTTGAGATGGGGTTGATTTTTCTTGGGTTCTTCCAGAACTATTTGTTTTTTGCTGACTCAGCACCAGGTCAGCGGTCCAGATATTCTGTTCTTTCATGGTATTCTCTGTGAAGAAGAACGCTGGGGATCTTCTCTGAGGTCTGGCTGTGTTTCCTCTTTGGCCCAGGTCCCAGTGGTAGAGCAGATCTTCATGGCAGCTCTCTCTGGCAAGGTCTTCATCACACTTCCACATATTTCTGATTTATTTCCATCTTATGGTGACAAAGGGCACCTTGGTTTCCCTTTGCATAAACAGGAGTTGTCAGCAGGAGCCTTTGGTGGGTGGTACTGGAGGAGGTTAGGGAGCAACTGCTCTCAACATATGTGTGTTTGGAGCATACACAATAAATCAAAGCAAAGGCCCCCCAACTTAACTGAAGGTTTCTAAACTCACCCTTCACTCTCCAGGCTGGGGGAGGGGGGCGTGAAGATAAAAGCCAACCTGTGTGAGCCTTCCTCCTCTCTCTGTCTCCCCTCTTCTCTTTCCTTTCCTTGCCCTCATTTCCTAGATCTAAATGTGACTAGTTCATCTTTCGCTTCCATTTTGTAATGGCCCTCTTAGTTCTCACTCCAGCTTCACGGCTAATCAATCATGGAAGCAACTCCACAGATTGTTTTGCCTGGCTCAGCCTCTCTGTATTAAATGGCAGCTAGTGGCGTTTGTAAAATACTGTCTTTCACAAAAAGTCATTTCCTAAACCTATTATCTTACTCCTGCCTGTTGTCTGCTGCAAATATTGTTGGTACTCTTTTTTCTCTCTGTCCCTCTATCTTTGTGTCTCTCTTATTCTCTCTCTCTCTCTCCCCAAAGAGTCATTTTAGACATTTTTTTTTCCCCTTTCCTAATCCGGGTTCCTTTTTGAGGCTTATCTTTTGACTTCTACTTTAGGTCCTGTCTTTCTTCCCTGTTCATGGACATGACACTCCTTTCTTTCTTTATCATTCATTTTTCTGATTACTGGGACATTCAAATCAACCTGTAAAATTTCAGTAAAAACCTGGAAATTTTCAGTAAAAATTCTCTGAGGAGTTCTTGATTCTGTGTCTAATTCCTCTCTCCTCCATTCTCTCCTAAGTTAGCCTTTGGCCCCACATCTTCACTAGAATTCTCTTTTCACAGAAAAATCCCTTTTTGAGGTCTTCAGTTACTTTCTTAGTGCTAAATTCAATTGTCAGTGACCAGTCCCTACTTAACTCGATTTATCAACAGCATTTGGCGTCATGGCTCCTATTCCCTGATTTCCTTTCACGTGGTTTCCAGAATCGCATACTCCCTTAGGTTTCCTTCCACTTCAGTAATTGCTCCTTCTCAGACTTTTTTCTGTGTCTTCCCTTTTCTCTCTGACCTCTTGATAACTGAAATGCCTCAGGGCTCAATCTCTCATCCTTTTCTCTATACTCACCCCTCTGGGAATCTCATCCAATCTCCCTGTTTAAGTGCCACCATATGACAATAACTCTCTAAATTATATTTTAAGCCTAGACCTCTGGAATTAACTCAATACTTATATAACCATAATTTAATATCTAAGCTTGATGTTACTGTTGGGTGAAATCCAGAGCCTGCAGTTCACCATTGCTTGTGAAGACAACTCTAGCCGACCAGTTGCTCAAGCCAAAATCTTGGCATCAGCCTGTGACTCTTCTGTTGCTCTTATGCACAGCATTGTGTCTGCTGGGAAATTCCGTTGGCTTTATTGCCAGCGTATATGTAGAAGCCGGCCACTCCTCCACATCCTTCTTGCTACCTCCATGGTGAAAGCCACCATTACTTCTCTTGAGTTATTGTGATGGTTTCCTCTTCCTAAACTTTCATCTGCATTACAAACAAGACAGAATGATTATTTAAGATGAAAATCATTTGACTCCTTTTTCAGCATCCTGCAAAAGCTCTAGTTTCAGAGTTCTAAATGTTTATATTTCTGAAGTTCTTAGAGTGGGCAAGCCCTCCTGTTACCTGTCCTCTTCCTCGCCTCTGTCACTCGCTTTGCTCGGGCTACCGTGCCTTCTCAGACACTCCTTCCAGATACCAGATAGGCTCCTACTTCTAACTCTTGCTTAGGCTAGTCCCTCTGCTTAAGCGTCTCTTCTCTCAAATATCTACGTGAGGAATTCCCTCTCTCAGAATCTTTATTTACAAAATTACCCGCTTAGTGAGGCCCTCCATGAACATGCTACTTAAAGTATCAACCTGTTTACCTCACATTGCTCACAGACTCCTAATGCCCCTTGCAGTGTTCTTCTTCTTCTTCTTCTTTTTTTACTTTAACCTTCTAAATACTAGGGCAGAGACTCTTAGTGTTCATCAAATGTCTATGCGCTGCTCTAGATTTCCCAGCTTCCACTGCAATTAGCATAAGGACATATGAGCTGATTTGGCCAATCATATATAAGCAGAAGTAATACATGTCATTTCTTAGTTAAGGCACTTTTGCTTCCTGTATTTTCCTCTTCTTTTGCCTCTTCATATAGGGATTTTAGATGTCACATTTCCAGACAGGAGAGTCACAAGATGGATGAGGGGACCCGGCATATAAAAGACTCTGATATGGGGGAAAACAAACTTTTTCTGGTTAAACATTTTAGGTGTTGGGGTATTTATTTTGCAGCAGTTAATGTTAATCTCTCATATTAATACAATTCTGCAACATACGTATCATGTTTATTTTTTGTCTTTCCTTCTCAGCTAGAATATAAGTACCATGATGATGAACGTATTTGTCTTTTAAATACTAAAGACTTACTCTAAGTGCCTAGATCAGTACCTGAAAAATACAGTACACACTCAGAAAGTATTTATAGAATGAGTGAAAGAGCTAGGAAAATCCGTGATTTTTATATTCTTTCTTCTTTGCCCTGAATAAGATCTGAGTGTTTTCTTTTCCACCTAGCTCATTTAGTTTTATTTTATTCATTCATTTGATTAAATGGGGTCTTCTGGAGGTGATTAGGATATTTGAAATGGGATGAAGGGGGGGCGGGGATCCACAGATAATTTTGACTTTCTTCATCTCTTCCCTTCTTGAATATAAAAACACAATCAGCACAACATAGGCAGAGCGGTTTAGAAGGGGCCACAAACCTTGCATTTGTAAACCAAGCCCAGGTAAATATCCAAGAGAATTTTGTACTTCAAATTAGATGATCTCTTGCAGCAAACTCTGCTTCCCAACTTGTATCCTACATGTAGGCGAAATCCAAATGCATGCATAAAATTCTATCAAAAGAGCAGTGCAAGGTTGTATTGCGAAGTTTGCCCCTCAGTCACTGTGAACATGTTGGCTCCCTGCGAGGGGCACTGACTTATAGACCAGCTTTGCTTCCAGCTGAGACGCAGCTGCACCTCCATACTTGGCAGTTGTAGCCATAGCCATCAATGGTGGGAAGTTGACTGGAGCTGGAGACTTTTACTCAGTGCACGCTCTCCTGAACTTTTCAACTCTAAAGACCGAGGTCCTTGTGAAGCCATTGTAGAGTAAACATCCCTGTCCTTCTGTCCCCTGAACAACATGGATTTTATAGCAAAAGAGCACTTCTGTGGTTATTACGAGTGGTGTTAAAGTCACCAGATTAGGACCATGATGGAGTCACTCATGCTAAGCCCCATATCAACAAACTAGAACCTTACTAAATTCCTGTGCAGGCTTGCTCTGAAAAGGAAGGCCCAGGTCACCCAATCAGCATCTGCCTGCTCAACACAAGTTACCTGACTTGGATCCAGGCCTCCCTTTTGCTCCATATAGAAAAAGTCACCCAGCTTTGACCAATCAGCAGATGCCCAGTGCAACTTCCTTGTTTCTGCTCACTTTGGTCTGTAAGGATCTCTCACCTTCTACAGCTCTTTGGGCTCCTTTTTTATCTGCTAGACTGAATGTTGCCCAGTTCATGGATCGCTGAATCAAGTCAACAATGTCTTTAAAATTTACTCAGTTGAATTTTGTTCTTTAGCAGTGGGGAACGATACCTTGTCCATAATTGCGTAATACATTACAAAACACTTTACACATATGGTTACTTTGATCCTTGAACAGGGGCCCCGCACGGTCTCTGCAACACGGTCAGCACGTGATAGTATTCATCGAAGAAATGAATAAATAAAGGCTTTTAAAGATAAACCTTCAACATAAACTCCAGGTGAAAAAAAGGCAACTTCAGATCTTGGGTTTATCATCTGGAGTCATTCTTGGCATTTTCTTTCTCAAGAGAATAGATGCACATTCCTGCCCCTCCTTCTTTTCTTCCCTCCCTCCTTCCTTTCATTCATTCATTCATTCATTCTAATTAGGATCTCTTTAATACCAATGATCCCTAAACAAACTATGAGGAATGATTATGGCATACGGGTTAGACAGAATTTAAATTATATTTTTGCTGTTATCATCCCTGCTGTAGTTTCTTCTATCAAGAGGCAGAAATCATCTCAAGTAGAATTTCTTTGATCTGGGAAGAATTCCCTAAATGGAGCCTCTTAAGTTGTGTAGATGTCAGTAAGAACAAGTAATTGCTCTAAAGGAGTGATATTTTGTTACCTTTTTCTTTATTTTAACTTGAAGCTTAAAACTTACTGCCCCTCCCAGTAGCCTTATGTATTTAAAACTTCTCTTTTGGGACATAGTAGCCAATTTGCTCTTAAAAGGAAGAGAAGTAAGCCCTGCAGTTTTTTTTTTCTTTCCTTTTTTGAAATTCACTGCATTTAACCAGTGGCGAATAGATAGTTTGGCCTCAGGCTGATTCCAAGGGAAGTACAAGACCCTCCAGAGGAACCTCACAGTGAAAGCAGAGAGCCACTATCTGCACATTACCTGGGTTCACATAAGGATCTCGCCTGCCATGGGGTCCTCTCCTGTCGTGAGTGTCCAGAGAGTTGGAAGCCCCTTTATATTAACCTCCTGGCTTGGAGGGAGGGCTTTGGAAACTGAGTGATTTTAAACTATTGATTTTAAACTAGTGCAACCTTGGGAATGACAGAAGTACCACATACCAAGAGGCCCAGCAGACAATACACAGGCATTTGAAACTCTGGTCTTTCTTACTTCAGTTACCAGAAGGCCAACACCAGATGTGACTAGAAGGTTGACTGAATCTACAGAGAAAATATTACATGTGAGAAGAGAGAACCTATGCAAGAAAGAGTGAGTTCAATGAGAAGGTGACATCCTCTCACAGGCATGAGCCAAGGGTAGGTCTTTGTGCCTCCTAGCTAAGAGATGTTGAGTGTAGAAGAATTTATTGGAAATGTGTTGAATTTTCTCATGCATTCTACTAGGGAGTGTAGATAGGAGGAGACTGTAGACACTCTCTTCCTGTAGTTAATGGAGGTGAGTCCTAATTAACTGAGTGATCTGCCAGCTGATCACTGGCTCAAGTATATTTTGCAGCATATATATTAAAAAGAATTTAATCATAATTTTACCAAACAGTAAGGAAGGAAAGTACAGGTTATTATGCAGGGTAACCTGGTATGTGAATTGGGGAAAATTTTCCTGAAGAAGTGAGGTCTTGGAATTAGTTTGGTAAGGAGAAGTGAAAGTAGAACTTCATGCTGAAGATTCTGAGAGTTTAAGAAAAGTAATGGATTTCTGGAGTGAGGAGTACAAGAAAGGCTGTGGGATAGGGCTAGAGAGCCATATTACCGATTTCCGGCTTTATCCAAAGAGGAAAGGAAAGCCAAGTGACCCTGGTAAATTACATTTTAAAGATTTATTTATTTATTTATTTATTTGACAAATAGAGAATACAAGTAGGCAGAGAGGCAGGCAGACAGAGAGAGAGAGAAGCAGGCTTCCCGCTGAGCAGAAAGCCCCATGTGGGGCTTGATCCCAGGACCCTGGGATCATGACCTGAGCCGAAGGCAGAGACTTTAACCCACTGAGCCACCCAGGCACCCTGGTAAATTACATTTTAAAGATATATTATTTTTCATGAAAAATAGAAATCAGCTATAACGGGACAAAGAAGTGTGTGTGTGTGTGTGTGTTGTGTGTGTGTGTGTGTGTGTGTCTGTGTGTCTGTGTGTCTATGTGTCTATGTGTAGGAGCTAGGCAAAGAGTAGATGAATGGATTAGACGATTTGGGGTTATTACTAAATAATGATTCAGGCAGAATTCTTAGAAGCTTGAACCAACAGCCATGCTATAGGTTAGAAGGAGGTGGATGTGTTAGAGGTAAATTCTTAGAATAATCTTCAGAGGTTAGTGATTTGGTGGAATTCAGGCAGAGATTTTTAAAGAGAGTGCCTCTAAGGTATTCTTCCCGAGTCCTATCTAAATAGAGATTGACTATTGAAACTAGAAAAGACATCACGGAATATTTGGCACAAATATCTCTTTAATTATAGAGAAGCTTACACAGCCCATCATAGTAAAGGGAGTTGTCCCTCTCCATGTAGTTGGTTAGTTAATGCCAGAATTTAGACATGAACCAAGTCACCTGCTGTTTACATTACGTTTCCTTAGCTCAATGGAATAGAACTTTCCCTTCCCACATACAAATATTCCCTTACGGATACTAAATAATTTTCTAAATGGACATGCAGAAGCACACTGGAGTATTTTCAACAATAAAGCTCTATCGTCTTTTTTCTTCTTCGTTCCTTCTAAAAATGTTCGATATTTCTGAGTAAATGATGATTCAACGGGCCATTAGACCACAGCTTACAATTATTCACATAAATGGCATATATGGATTTAAATGCTCTACTGAAAAGCTAGCTCTCAACTTATTGGGTGTCACTTAGATCTAGTATCTGAAATCTAAAAAAGTCATACTGCATGTGCATGTAATTTGACAAAGATATCACATAGATTTTAACCAGCATTTAGTCTAACTGATCCTATTTTCCATCTTTTGGGAAAATCTGCAGCATTGCAGAAACTCAGCTGTCATTACCGCTAAGACTTTAGTATTTCCATCCTGCTACATTGAATAAATGCCAAGAACTTTAGAACCCTTTTTTGGATAATTCAGCCTCAATACAATCTACTACAAGTTTAATCAAGGGAAACCAAGGGAAAAATGAAATAGATGTTGCTATTCAAATGGCAGCATTTAGATAAAGGACTGCATAAACATGGACATTTAATTTTATTGAAATTTAAATGAGTTTACTACTCATTGGATATAAGGTCTGTTAATTAAGGCATGAGTGCCTTGTAAATCCTGGATGAGTGCGTATTTGCCACATCCAGTTGGGGCTGACAACAGTCCTTTGTACGAAATGGGGAATAAATCTAAACCAATTAAGATACTGTATGTGTAATTATGAATATTGTAAATGAAATGAGGTGACTATGGATTGTGCATTTTAACATGTGTTCGAAGAAACTAGGTTGCATTAATTCTTGGTAACTCTTTGCTGATTGTCACACTCTACTTGGTGATATGCTAATAACTAATCATCTTTTGAACAGATTAGTATAGCCTCCATTAAAGAGATATTATATAAAATCATATGTAAATCTCATCTTTGCTCACAATCATTATTTATTTATTTATTTATTTGAGAGAGAGAGAGCCCACAAGCAGGGGGAGCAGCAGAGGGAGAGGGAGAAGCAGGATCCCCACTGAGGACGAAGCCAGATACGGGGCTCGATCCCTGGACTCTGGGATCATGAACTGAGCTCAAGACAGGTGTTTAACTGACTGAGTCACCCCAGCACCCCTGTTCACAACCATTGATGATTTTAGGGAGCATATTCTTCAAGATAGTGTGTTGAAGGGCTTTTGGGTTGCTAAAATTATTAAGATGTAACTGTTGTATCAGAGAACTGGCAGTCTTGTTGGGAGATAGACACAGAAATGAGTTATGAGAAGTGAGATTATAATCAAAAGGTACAGAGAGCACAAAGGGGGTAGCAGTTCATTCTAAGATAGGGGGACGGTGATGGAGAGTCTTGAGCTGGGTTTTCAAAGACAGAAGGCATATCTTAAATGGTGAAGAGCTTTTAAATCATGACAACTTTTAAAAATCACCTTTTTTTAAAAAAAGATTTTATTTATTTGTTTTACACAGAGAAAGATCACAAGTAGGCAGAGAGGCAGGCAGAGATAGAGGGGGAAGCAGGCTCCCTGCTGAGTAGAGAGCCCGATGCGGGGCTTGATCCCAGGACCCTGGGATCATGACCCGAGCTGAAGGCAGAAGCTTTAACACACTGAGCCACCTAGGCGCCCCTAAATCACCTTTTTAAAAAAGCAAAAGAGTACTTCTTGAGAGGAAATCCAAGTTGTGTAGATAATTTAGATGATGTTAAAAAAGGTTATCTAGAATTTGCTAAAAAAGGCAAAAGAATCATGGCTTGTTTTCCCAGTGTTGTAACAGAATGTGGTCTTATTTAATTTTTTGATAGATGTCCCTCTGTTTTGACTATTTTCTATTTATTAGGCATGAGCCTGTGTGAAATGATATGTTGTTAATGTGTAGACTTTATCCAGTAGAGGTGCAAAAGATTTCTGTTCCATCAAAAGATAACTCAGAAACTTGTGGTATTATGGGGGAACATGGAAGAGTCTTTCCAATTCTGCTTTGAACCAGCTTCACCATCATGCTGGTTTTCTCATTAATGAGTTAAATATATTCTCAGTGTCTTTATTCTATATTTGAAAGTCATATTATTAATTTATTAGAAATTGTAGTTTGATAAAACATACACAGGAATTCATACATTTTTGAAAGATTTTATTTATTTATTTGACAGAGCGAGAGTGTGAACACAAGTAGGGGGAGCAACAGGCAGAGGGAGAGGGAGAAGCATGCTTCTTGCTGAGTGAGTAACCCAATGTGGGGCTCGATCCCAGGATCCTGGGATCATGACCCAAGCCAAAGGCAGACATTTAACCAACTGAGCCACCCAAGTGCCATTGGAATTCATAATCTTAAAGCCATTTCTCCATTTTATGTAGGACTTGGTGCCATCCTACCAAATAGAAAGGAGGCTGGCCTTCTTCCTCTACCCTTTTAACTTCCTTGGTTCTCTGGAGACGCCTCAGAGAAATGACCGGCCCTTCACTACAATTGATAGGATCCTTCTGCTTATATAAGTGTCCCAGATAAAGAGGCAAAGCAGGTCCCAGCATGATATTAGTTACTGATGAAGGAGAGATGGTAAACAAGTGTGTTTCAGAACAATCTTTCCTTTGTTGGACTGTTCTCGGCAGAGCATGTCCTATTTGTTGGCTCTAGAAATCAGAATGGAGAACTGTTTAAAAGGCTCATCCATGTTGCTTCAGCTCTATTTTTTCAGAAATACTTGGAGCTGAGACAAAAGTATGGATTTTTTTTTTTTTTTTTGGCTTGGTTTAAAATATCTTTATGAATTGAGAATATATATCATCCGCTTGCTAGGAGAAAAGGGATGATACTAGGAAAGCCTCTTATGAGCTGATGAAGAACAAAAATGGTATTCAGTCCTCTTGTCCGAGACATGGAGACTTCTCAGGACTTCTGTTTACTATTGTCTTCCGTTCCCCATAAATTAAAGAAAAGATGCCTTGATTGAATGTTCACCCTGGGCGTGAACTGGTTAAGCATTGTATTACATGTGTTCACATACTTCATCTTATCCTCCAACATAGCTTGTGAGGGCCATATCATTTTTTTGGAAATGATGTACTACCTGTCTCAATTTTGGATAATGTATTTTTTTGGTGAAGTGGTTTTTCAGGAAAGACTCATCACTGATCTTATCCAAAGCTACACCCTATGGGTTAGTTCACATTCTGCACATTTTCTACCTTCTGCTGTGGCTCCGGATGTGAGACAGTCTGAAGTCTAGATAGAAGTCTAGATATAAGCATAACTTCTTCTCATTTAAGAAAAAAATCCTGACAAGGGAAATCCAATATTTTAATGGGAAAACATGCAAAAATATTTATTACATGATGGGTGTGCATTTAAATTCTCCCCATTACTACTTTCTCCTTTCTCTCCTAGACTTCTTTTTGCTATTCAAAGCAACAATTTGCTCAGGGCACATTTTATTAGCATTTGGGCTGATAATGTACAGTATGCAAATTGGATATGAGAGCTGCTGTTGCAAAAAAAAAAAAAAAAGCCAATCTAATTTGGGAATCTGATCTCTGTTTGCAATTACTTACCCATGTCACTGCTGCCCAACATGTATCCTTGGGCCAGATGCATGATGTCCTGAAGAGTAGCATAACATCCAGTTGTTAATTTTTTAGTCCACTCTCGCAGGGGAAGAATGGCAGAGGCCGCCCATAGCAGAAGACAGCCAGCTGTGAAGCAGTTAAATGTTTGCCTTCCCCCGTGAATAGTAAGAGAAGTCTTTCTACGGCAACTATACTGACTTCAGAACTTGACTATTTATACTACAGAGGAAAGCAACCATAAATTTACATTTTTAACAGCTCAGACTATAGTAGGGATGGGAAGGAAGAATAGTATTTTTTAAAAAGGCATTGGACAATACAATTGATTCTTTATGAAATCTGGTCCAACTTGAATAGATAATTACTGAAAATAGAAGTCCCTTTGCTCCTAGTTGAAGCAGGAATTTTTTTTTAACACTAGTTGTTCTTAAATCCATTGTTAATCAAATTTGTTCACAGTTTACCGCTATTATTGGAGCAATACCTTATTTATCTCACTGTCAAGGGTGAGCTATTCTGTGTAAGTGAATTTCACAGATAACTTAAGCATGCCAACCCCAAGTACATAAACCTTAAATAAAAGAACAATTTTGATGAAAACACACCTAAAATGCATTATGGACCACCTGCTATCTTAAATAGTGTATTTAAAATAATTAACACTTTTTCTTAATATAGTCAGCCTTTCCCCAGAACTATCACATGGGACCACATGGGAGTCTGGCAGGAAGTAAAAATGCAGTTCCAGTAATGGCAATAAATAGTTTGTTTGCTTCTAACTGCCATTCATGATTGCAGGATTCTCCCCGCATGTCCATAATGATTTCGAGAAGGACCTAAGGGTGTGTCCTATGTTTTTAGGGCAATGCGACCATTCTTTTCAATACTCCCTGATCTCTTGAGTGATGTGGATGCATGGAGACTCCTCAGCTCTGCCACTGCTGATGGTCCTGCCTCCAGGGACATCTGTTTCTGTCCCCCGATCTGGTCATCTATAACTCTCCAGCGATTCTATTGCACTGAATTAAGATGTCACTAAAGTGATTTTTGCCCCTTGATACTTAGTGGCCGGTCACTGCTTCTGCCACCCATGATGAAGTGAGGTCCATCATACCTTCCCCCTGGGGAACTTGCTGCTCCTGGTGTCATTTCCTGGGAGGTCTGCAAGGTCCTCTGGGGCAGGGTCACATCTCTGAAGCTGCTGGGCATAAGGATGGAGGACATTTCCCCTCACTTTTGAATTATTTTGCTCCTAAGAACTCACAGAATTTTTTTTTTAAGATTTTATTTATTTATTTGACAGAGAGAGAGAGAGAAGACACACAAACAGGGGAAGCAGTATAGGGAGGAGGAAGAAGCAAGCTCTCTGCCAAGCAGGGAGCCTAATGTAGGGCTCAATCCCAGGACTCCGGGATCATGACCTGAGCTGAAGGCAGACAACCTAACTGACTGAGCCACCCAGGTGCCCCAAGAACTCACAGAAATTTGATGTGGAAACAGGCCTCTCATTTCTTAATGGCAGCCTCTTCATTCCTTAGGAGTGGACAAGTTCCTGGTGATCTAGCTAAAGGATAATAAGAGTAGCATATACCGTGGGTTGCCCCAAGTACTCTTTTCTATAGGCTGCTCTAAGATTGTTCTTTAAAATAGATAATCTGTGTGTAACTAACTCTCCAGCCCTTCTGATATGCCCACACGTGGCTGAATCTCAGTGGGAACACAATTTAGGCTCAAAGCCCTATGGAAACACCTGAGAGTTGCTATTATTATGACAAATTAGCTTTTTACTGGGTAGCTAAATAGTAGTTAGATCCCCACTTCCTCATTACCAGGCTGTCACCTGTAAGTGCCACTGCCCCAGAGTCCTCCCCCTCTAATTGCCTGTTTTCAGTATATTATGATTTGACAACACAGCTAACCAGGGTTGGTGGTACTTTACTGAAACACGAATCTATAAAGTGTGATGAACAATCTTATTGCAGGAGTTTTCAACATTTTTGAGATCATGCAATTTTTAGCAGCATATGCCAAACAATCAAAAAGTCTTTCAAAACAGTTTTAAAGATTAGGTTTAATTACAATGCAAATAGTACTTCAGTATACATCTTACAAAATCCAAACAATTATCTCTCTGTTATCTTGGACCCATTTAAACACATTGTCACTGTATTTTTTTTTTTTTTTTCACTCTGGTCTCTTATAGTTTGTCATATTCTGGTAAATATAAGACTTTTCTTTGAAACATATCGTTGTAAATAGCTCGAATTCATGGCACAGGCCCCGTTTGGCTCAGTCTACTATATGAAAGACATCTCTGACCCAGTGATTATGACCCAGTAAGACCAATATGTGATTTGGGCTTGAAGACAGATGCGTAGGTGTGCCACACAGCACACTTATTGAGAACCAGGCTGCGGTTTTTTCTTCTTTTTTTTCTTTGCCCTATCAGGCTCTCCTCCAGCTCGTGGGGCATGGACATAAGTGTTGTGCATCTGTCCCTGTAGTTTCTAGTCCTCAGAGGCCTGATCTACATATGTTCACTTTCTAGGCATGCTGAAAAGTTGCCCTACATTTTGTCTTTGTATAAATAGTATGTCTCTAGACTACATAATACCTAAGATCTCTGGGAACTCCAACAGTTCCTGTGAGGAACTGCCCTTGGACCTCTACACTTCTTTCCAGGCCATGCGTTTTTAAGAAACTTGCTCCCTGCCCTTGCTTCTAGTCTCTCCTTGACCTTTCTTCTACTGGCTTTGTTGAGTCTTTTGGCAATAATTGATAATGGTGTAATACTATTTGGGGCAAGAGAAGGAAAACTGGCTATGTTTCTTTTTGAACCATCTTTATATAGATAAATTTTTGATATACCAGGCTTTATTATGGATCTTGGAAAAGTTGAGAAAAGGGAAGTAAAGGTTAAAACTTTTTTTTTTTTTTTTTAAACCCACATCCCCTCTGGATTTCCAAACATTTCAAGAAGGAACAGAAGATCTGCACGCTCAGTATTTTCCCCTCGCATAAAGGACATATTGGGTGGCTATGTTTGTTGTGTTAGTTTCCTTGGGTGGCTCTAGAAAACGACCACAAACTGGGCAGATTAATACAACTTAAATTTATACTCTTGTAGTTCTGGAAGCCGGGAATCTGAAGTCTAGGTGCCAGCAGGAGCATGCATCCTGGGATTGCTCCAAGGAGAATCCTTCTTTGCTTCCTCCTGACTTCCCGGGGGGCCTTTGCAATCTGTAGCTCCCAGCTGCCCCACTCCAATTCCTGACTCTGTTGTTACAAGATCGTCTTCCCTGCATATCTTCTGAATCTTGCTCCTTTTTAATCCAGGCTGGTATTGTTCCTGCTGGTATAAAATTCTTAATTTACTGGTTTTTTTTTTTTTTTTTTTTTTTTTTTCTGTGCAATTAATAGGGTATAATCCCTCAGGCAAGAGGACCCTCCACCAATCTTTCCAGGATAAGCCTCCTTTTTTTCCTGGGTTCTGTTGAGATGGTCAATTAGACCCACTGGTGCCAAGCTTATTCTTTCCAACAAAAGGTTGTCCAGCTACAGCCTCAGAGAGTGAGAATTCCACTGGCGTTATAATGTACCCACTTGTACTAGGAGTCTCTCTGGCTTTTGTTGGGTTTTGGTTTTGTTTCAGAAATCTCCACTCCTCAGCTCCAGGCGGTAAGGATTTCTTTGAGGGCAGACATAGAGACTTGCACGTCATTTATGCTGCAGGGGGGCCCGTTGGAAGACCTGAACTCATCCCTTTCCTTCCCCACCTCCTCCAGTATGGTTAGGAGTGATGAGTCAGTTTCCTTCTTACACCCATCTGTCCGATAATAATGTTCTAAGGTATCAATATGTGGTTACTCAGAACCTCGCCTTTTGTAGATGCTTGATCATGGCATCCAATGGTGATAGTTTCCCTATCTCAATTCCCACCTTACGCCATGGACCACGGACCAGCACCCCCTTTGACACCGGCAGTAGAACCATTAGTGCCTTTAAGTCTAATTAGCTTAGGGAGCGAGTTCCAGAATCTCCAGAACGAGTTCAGAAAACTCATGCTTAAGATGCTGCTCCTCTAGAATCACTCCCAGCACCAAAGTCTGTCTCGGTCAGGGTTCTCCAGAGACACTGAACCAGGAGAATATATGTATTAGGTTTATTTCAAGGACTCGACTCCCATGGTGTGGGGGATGGAGACTAGTTGATTGAATACCTAGGTCCTAGGACCTGGCTAAACTCACAGGGGGACTAACCACAGTTGCAGAGCCAAGAGGCGGGCTGTGCAGGGGAGAAAGGGCCCAACAGGCTTCCCTCTGGACCTAGAGGATGTCACTCCCGTTGCACATAGGGTGGAGCAGAAAAAAGGTGACCTGACAGGAGCACGGAGGTCATCAAACCCTGTTGGGAGGAAGGAAGGGAGTGGCTGTGAGGATCCATTGGCCTTTTTCTTATAAACCATTTTTGAGTGTTTTTCCCATAACAACATTGCAGAGGCCTTGCGGAAAGGACCAGGCAAGCAGCACATCCCCCCAGTGTAGTTTCCCCAGTGAGCATGCAGCGAGGTTCCAGTTACAAATGCCTGCCAGACTTCCTCTAACACACCTCTCTGCAAAAATGTTTGTTTAGCAAAACTCATGCACGCTCCCTTTTAAAAGCACAATTTTGATAATGGCCCACATTCTATGGATTTCTTCTGAAGGACTGTGGGTGATCATTAGAAGATTTTTAATGCGTTGACTCCTGGCTCCCAGGGAAATGTGTCCTCGGGTTCCTGTCACACTCCCCTGCATTTGTACCACTTGCTTACCTTCCAAAGAGCTTTCACATACATTTCCCACTTGATGAGCTGCCTTCTTCTCTTGGCGTGCTATATTTCTCTCCTGCCTCTACCTCCATCCTTCTGCACCCCCCACCAGGCTTCCACCTCTCTGCTGGTCAGTCTTTACCTCTCATTTCTTTCCTTGGCTGTAGGTCACTGGTCACTGTCTCAGCTGACCACAATGAGAGTGTTCCGCACTTTAGCAAATGTTGGTTTTGGTTTCTTGGTATATATTCTTAAAGCGTCCGCGTCCAAGTTTTATGTTTTATTTATTTATTTTTTTAAGATTTTATTTATTTATTTGACAGAGAGAGGGGGAGATCACAAGTAGGCAGAACAGCAGGCAGAGTGAGGCGAGAAGCAGGCTCCCGGCTGAGCAGAGAGCCCGATGTGGGGCTCGATCTCAGGACCCCGAGATCATGACGTGAGCTGAAGGCAGAGGCTTTAACCCACTGAGCCACCCAGGCACCCCTTATGTTTTATTTTTATTTTAAAATTAAATTAATAAGATTTTACTGATTTTTCTTGTCTGTGTCTGCCACCTTCTCTTGCTTGTAGTCCTATAATAGTTTTCTATTTTCTCTTGACTAAAATCTGTTCTCTCCTGATAAGACCAGCCTGCCTTATGCATGGGGCAGAATAGGTATAGGGCTGAGAGTCCATGATAATTTTAGGGGCCCAGGAGAAGGTTTTAATTTCAGAGAGAAAAAAAAAACCAACATAGTCTAGCCTGGATTATCTGTATTCACCTTTATGCAAACACAGTGAGATATATATAAATAAAATGAAGTGTGTGTGTGTATGTGTGTATGTGTATATATATGTACGAATTCATGTATAAAACATGTATGAATAAATGAATATAGCCAGGATTATGTGAAAGAGAAACAAAATTTAGTCTAAAGATGATTATATTCATCTTTATACTAACACAGTAACAAAATAAACTGTGAATGTGTATATTTCTATATGTACTTTATTTATATATGAATACAATAAAATATATATATAAATAAATAATGCGTATGACATAAAATAAATATACAAGTAAGATATGAAATTGAGGAAGGGCTCCATAAAGATAATGTGGGAGACATAATGTAGCTCTGGGTAAAACAAAGTAGTTTAAAAACGCACAGACTGGACTGAGTTCGTGCGCTGTAAAAACACTTCAATGACTCCCCATTGCATTTAGGATAAAGAGCAAAATCCTTCCATATAATGGAAGGATTCACCCTTGAACATTATTTGACCCTTAAACCTTATTTTATGTCTTTCTCCCTCAAAATTACAGTTTTATTAAATCTGTACTTTCAGTTTCTGGAAAAACCTAACCTCTTCTCCCTCAGAGCCCCTTCTGCCTGCCTGGAACATTCTCCCTCTGAGTCTTTTGGTCATCTGCTCATTCTTTTGGTTTTGGTATAAATGGTATCAGCTTATGGGACCTTTCCTTATCACCTCACCTAAATGCGGGCTTTTTGCAGTAATCTCAGACATGTATTGATGACCTAGTTATTTGATTACTATTAACTTAATATTCACTTTCTTATGCCACTGTGGGGTTTGTGAAGGAGAAGATAGTGTCCATTTGGTCACCACTGTAATCCCAGGGCCCAGAGCATGGCCAGGCATGAGCATTTAGACAGGATTTGTAGAACAAATGAATAGCCTTGGATTGACTCAATACACGAATACATTTAAGGAAACGAAAAATAAGAACATTTCATCTTATTTAAATTTTTATGCAGTGACCTCCAATTTCCTCTTAATTTTATTCCCTTGGGGCCCCTAGGTGGCTCAGTCCGTTAAGTGTTTGCCTTTGGCTCATGCTCATGCTCCAAGGGTCCTGGAATTGAGACCCATATGGGGCTTCCTGCTCAGCGGGGAGTCTGCTTCTCCTTCTCCATCTGCCCTGCCCCTGCTCATTCTCTGTCTCCCAAATAAATAAAAAAATCTTTAAAAAAATTTACTCCCTCATTAGAAAAGGTATTAAACACTGTACAACTGTGGGCTAAAGGTTTAAAGTCAGACTTGAGAACTCAAGGACTTGAAAACTCAAATACTTGAAAGTAAGCTTTTAAACGTTTTTAATTTCAGTTGAATTTCTAGTGTAATGGAATTAAAGTTTTTTTCTTTTTTTTCCTCAGAGAAAAAGAAGTCATTAGGGGCCAGTAGTATCATTCCTTAAGACATGTTTTCCAAAGGCATCTTCAACTCTATTAAACATTTTCCAAATAAAATCTGTTATGCAGGAGTTTTCCTAGGTGACTCGTCTTTCACTGAAAGTGACCATGACTTCAGATAAAGGCTGATTTGACCACACCCATGATGGTGACTCAGTCTCCTGGTCAATCAATCATGTCAGGAAAGCAAACTCAGGTCATTCCAGGTGAACAAAATGCCTTTCATTTGGTTTAGGTCAATTACCTATGCCAGTGTCTCTCTTTAGAAAAAACGGTATTGTCTATTTATTTATTTTTTTCTTATGGGGTCCTGCTGGTGACTGTGTGGCCTTCCTTGATGAAAGGTGGGCTGGACGTGGCAGATCTACAAGGTTAGCTGATAGAACTCTGATTTTGATCACAAGAGAGAAGTCCCAGCTGCTTATAGGCAGCATCTTGAACCTTCTCTGCTTTCGACACAAAGATTTTCTAAGCCTGAAAGCTGGCGGGTAGACTAGGAATAGGAAGCAGCTCAGTTTGCAATACACCAGACACACCTCCAGTCAGATAGAGTAAAAGAAGAGAAAATACTCACGTGTTTCTTAACTGTTCACTTGTTGGAGCAAATTCAAAGGATGTTTCTTTCCCCCACCTTTGACTGAATTTTACTGTACTGTGGTAAGAATATGTAATAGGAGATTTGCTCTCTTAGCACATTCTTAAGTGTCCAAGTCAGTGTTGCTGACTGTAGGTGCAATGCTGCACGGTAGACCTCCAGAGCTCATTCATTGCAGTGTGATTTTTCTTTTAATTTCTCTCTCTGTACTTTAAAAGGAAGTTTTTAAAACAAAAGGCCAGGATTCACCTCAACCTGGTTGTATTACTACAAGCTGGTCAAGCCTATTTCATCTAGAGGAAAACACACACCAAGTCATACTAGATGATGAAGTTAAGTGTTGGGGACGTGAAGCTTTTAGAAAGAAGGCCACGTAATAAATGCTGTAATAGCTCTCAAGGGTCATTCTTGGAGATAATAAAGCCTGAAGCTACAGAAGGAAGTGGTTTGTTCAGGACTGACAGAGATATAACATTTCTTTTGCAAGGTGTGAGCTGGGAGCTGGGGTATTTCTCTTTTCAAAAAGAGGTAGGTCACAGTAAGCACTTTGGTCTGGCTTTGATTTACCTCTGGGGCTCAAGGTTGAAGGGTTTTCTCTTTGGCTGTGGAGCCTCCTGTGTATTCCTGCCTATGTTAGGTTTAGATAAGAATACGAATCCATCTTAAGTGTCAGTTACTTGTTAAAAATCTATTCAGCAACACAAAAATCCCCCCAATTCAATTAATGATATTGTAAAAAATATCGATCTCATTTCCATTGTGAATACCAACCAATAACTCAATAATGTAAATGATTTCATTTATTACCTGTTTCATCTGTAAGGAATATTATAACCATAAGACCTTAGCATAGAAGATGCTGAGGTTTCTCATTTTTTATAGGGTTTGAGAATATACTATGGTTTTGTAGCACCTAATCTAAGACAATATGCATTACTGGCTTCCTTTAAAAAGTGAAGTAAATTCTTGCCCCCACAGATTAGCTCTGTAGAATTACGCAATTCATTGGGACTCAGTCTCCTCATCTGTGAAACCATAAAGCGAGGAGTCAGAATGAGCATTCTATTTTATTTTCTCTAAATTGCCTTCTAGCTCAATCATTCCGATTCTTAGTAATACGTCTGCATTTCAACTTGAATTTTTCTCATCAATAAAACACTTAACTGCTCATTTTATAAATATAACTTAAGCTTTTTTAAGCCAGTGCTGTGAAAAAAGCAATGAGAACCCAATTTGAGGAAAGTGAACAAAAATATTCAAATTTGAGATATTGCCTTTGTAAGTATTAATAAAGACTCAAATATTATACAGTTCCCACTCTTCAATGACTACGGAATAAGAAAGTACTATTACTACTTTTCATGCTTGCTACTTTTCTCTTTCCAATTATTGTATGAATCAGTAGCAAAAAAAAAAAAAAAAAAAGAGAAAGAAACTCCCCTTTCAGCAACTTCCCTCTGTTTTATTCACATAGCCATAACTGTTCATTTTAAAAGCAAGACTTTAAATAAATATCACTGGTAGAACTTTAGTATTAGTCAAAAAATGGGCTTTTTGAAGATAGATAATTTCTATAAAATCCATTAGAGTAAAAAGTTGTATTTGGGACAGCATAGATTATAACTGGGAAAACATGTACATGGCCCTTTAAGTGACACCAATATTATAAAATGCCAGATCATTCTATGAGCTGCAGGAGTCTTAGTCTTTGTGGGTGGAGAAAAAAGAAAGTGACAGCCTGACTGCAGTGATCTGGGAGATATGACATAGGTAAAGAAGAACTATTTCTGTGCTAAATAGGTTAATTTTTGGCAGAGAGACTCTCTGATCTAGTTAAGTTAATGAGGCTTTTCCTGCATTAAGCCAAGTTGGTGAGCTTTGCTGAAGATTTGGAAGCTGTCAGAATTCTGCCAACAATAGACACTTGCAATATTTGAAAAGGATAAGCATCTCTTGAATAATCAGGCGCTGCTTTAAGGAACATTAAATGTCTAAAGGAACAGATTAAGAACTTGAATATATATTTTAATGGCTAGGCAAATTTTTCAAGAGTTTGATAAAATGCTTTCCTCATTTGTTTCATAAGCTTTGACTATGATACTGATTGAAAAGAAGTGTGAAGAATAGGAGAAAAAAAAGCAATTGATGTCACAATTATATAAAACCTAAGAGGTAAGAAGGGAGTGGTAGCCATGTTCAGTTACCCCTCCCTTTGTTACTTAATGTTTCTCTTTCCAAAATTGGTCTCTTGTTGAGGACATGTCCATAAACCAGCGCTCACAGATCATTGTGCAATAAAAGGCCAAGAGCAGGACTGTCTCTACGCAAACATGTGAATCAGTCTTAGCCTTGACCTCCCATTTCAGCTTCTCTTCCCAAATTCCAGGAGTGTGTATCTTCTCATGAGCCAGCCCTCCCCCGCTGCCCCCACCACCAGCCACCCTTTTCTCCAGCCTCGCGTCTCACCAGTGTCTGCTGGACTGTTTTTTACACTTGATAATTAACAGCTTGTGCTCATATCAGTGAGTGACCAAAGGGAATAAGGCTCTGAAATAGCTCATTCCTTTCACATTCTGTTATTTACATTAACGGTATCCATGGTTCCTGGGTTTGTGGATTTTATAGTCCAGCAAAAGTTCCACAACAACAACACTGGGAATACATATGTGGGGCAGGAAGAGGGTTTTTTGTTTTGTTTTGTTTTTTGTTTTTTTAGGTTTTATTTATTTGACAGAGAGATCACAAGTAGAGAGAGAGAGGAAGGAGCAGGCTCCCTGCTGAGCAGAGAGCCTGATGCGGGACTCGATCCCAGGACCCTGAGATCATGACCCAAGCTGAAGGCAGAGGCTTAACCCATTGAGCCACCCAGGCAGCCCCAGGAAGAGGGGTTTTAACTTCGGAGCTGGATTGATAGAAGAGGATATGGGCGTGCGCGCGCGCACACACACACACACACACACACACACACACACCCCATCCATGCATGTGCTATAGGATTCAATACATTTGTCCCAGTGGCACAGAAATGAATGGATATGATGGAGCTCTACAGAGCAGGAGATGTGCTGTGATTCAGTGCAGCTTTTCTCTTGCCCCTGTTTCTCTCTAGAACATCCATTTGCATCTCAATATAGTATCTACTGGTACTTTCCAAGCTGGTAGAAACCTGTCAGAATTGAGAAAGAAGCTCCATTCTTGCTTTGCCGTAAACCCTTGTGGGATTTTTATCGCCATTCAAGTGGCACTTACACAAACCACCTATGAACCTCCACTGAGGAGATACCTACATTGGATGGGCTGTTTTCTAGATTTCGAGCCGACTCAGCATAAGTGAGGTCCTGTCCATGTGATGCGGAAAGGAGAAAGCAAGAGAGTGTGCCTGAGGGTCTGAGCACCTCTCGGCCTTCCTCAGAAAGACGGATTGCTTGTCTCAATTTCTTTTTCTTTTTGCCAAGTATGGTGATCAAAATCTGGTGGTACAATAAGAAATTACGCCCTCTGTGCACCAATCCTTTATTAAAATATGCTGTAATGTTGCTATAAAAGTCATAATCTCAAAACAAAAGGAAGCTCTTACAGGAGTCTCCGAAGGCCAGAGAAAGCCATATTAGTGAATGGAGATGCTCCTCTATTATATTTTCAACTCATCGAACTACATCAAAAGTGTTGGTGAATTAAACCGATTAGTCAACAGCTTTGATCTTACACTGATAAAGCTGGTTGTATCATGTGGCGTTTCCCTTGCAATATATTAACATACACCAGGTGGCAGTAAGGAAGCATAGAAAAGCTAGTAGCTTTTATCTCAAACGAGGATTCATGAGTTTAAAACAACCTTCTTACTATGTCTCAAAATTAAATTAATTTGATTATTGAGAAAAACAAATCACCATGATAAAATCAGGCCTATAGAGCGAAAGCCAAAAGCACCATAACCATAGTATTGGCAATTTTTTTCGTTGAACTATTCTTTAGTACGTTTTTCTCTGGTCTCCACTTTCTCTCATCAATGTTTTTTGTTTTTTACTGTGTGATTTACCCAGAAGTTAGGCTTTGTTGGATTAAAAGCCAAAGCACAGCTTCTACAACCGTTCGGCCTGTCACTATTTCTGACACTATTGTCTGCTTGTTTGTATTCCCAAGTGCCTGTGTTGCTTCCGCCCACCTTCCAGGATACCTCCCCCCCCCCCCCCCCCCCCCCCGCCGTGTGGTGGGAGGCTTGTTGCTCTTCTTCACTCAAGGCTCTCACCTCTCACTCCTTCAGAATAACCCGTCTGCCAGCGCGGGTGAATCTACTCCTTGGAGCGAGTGTGCAACTGACAGAAAAGATCATGTGTTGCTAGAGTTACGCACCTCTGGTAACATTTGCCCTCAGGAAGCCCAAGGCACTTTCGCAGTGCCAACAAGGCAGATTTGGGACTTAAAGACATCCTTGCTTAAACTGCAGTAGATAATGGTTCTCGGCTATGGATTATGAAGATGACAAGGGCGAAGATCAGCATGAGGTTTAAGGGAGTGTCTTAGCTCAGGCCATAGACTGAGTGGCTTAAGTAACAGAAATTGAATCTTTACACTCTGGAGTTTGAAGGACTGAGAGCATGGTTGGAGGGTGGTGCGAGCTGTCAGCCTGGCTTGCAGAGAGCCAACTTCTCAAGCTCTAGTGTCCTCCTCTAACTCCATCAAGGGATCCCTACCTCATGGCTTCCTCTAAACCCCATTACTCACTAAAAGCCTCCAAATCCCATCATCACCTTGAAGGTTAGGACCTCAACATATGAATTTTTGTTGAGGGGATGGTACATTGAGCCCACAATAGTGAAGAATATGGGGTCATGGAATTAGAAGGGAATGTTAAATCAACAGTGTGTCCCATCACTCTGATTAGTTTCTGTCACCGGACTTGAGTGGATACTCAGAGGATGGTGACTTTAAGTTGTATCAACTCGTTTAATTGTTCTCAGCCCTGATTTGGAGAGATTGAAAATACTGATAATCAGTACTTCTCTTTATATTCTGAATTAATGATTCTAGAGTGAGGTCAGGAAATTGTTCCTTTTGCTTCTCCAGATGATTTTAAAGTACAGTCAGAGTTGAAAGTGGTTTAACCAAGATATGAAGGGATATCCCTTTCACTGAAGTGCTTCTTCCTTGATCATGGTAAGAATAGTTGAGATATAAGCTGTACTTGGTTCAGTGAGACAATGAGGAAAGGAATCCAATTTCTTTTCTGTTGGCTTATGTTCTTATTAAATAAGCTATTTTAATATATAAATTATTAATTTATGAATTTGCAATAGGAATCTATGCTGTTTTATTAGAGTTGTCATATAATTTTAGGAAACCTATTTCACTCCCAAGAATTTATCTGTACAATTGACAACATGCAAATAGGGAAAACACACAGTTATGCAGAAGAAACTCCGTATTTATTTATTATCATAGAATATTAGAACTGGAAAAGCCAGAAGGACCTCTACATCTGTGTTTTTTGAATTGGGGCTCTGATGTGGCAGAATGTTGTGAAATCAATTTAGGGTTGCAACCAACATTTTTTTTTTTCAAAGGAAAAAATAATATAGGATATAACAAAACAGATTGGGAGATAAAATATCAGTGTGTACCACATTCAGTAAGAGTTAGTGGAAGCAGTGTGGAAATTTTGTGAAACTTCTTTGCCAGGTAAAACCTCTTTTTTATAGGGAGTGATCATTAAAATGTTTGAAATCCACTAATCTGAGTCAGTACTCTGACTTTTACAGATGGGAACAATGGATCTCAGAGAAGCCAAGAAAATGGCTTGCATTTATACAGCTTGTTTGTGGAAAAGAATGGTTTGAAACCAGGCTTCCTGAGTCATCTCATTTTTGGATTTCTGTTCAGAGGGGAGCAGGTCCTGTGAAACAGAGCCTTGGAAAACATGGGGAGGTAGGTGAGCGGAGGACATGAGGCATTTTTGTGTCTGTCTGGCATTTTCACCATAAGTTATCTTTGAAGTAGACATCTTTGCTGCGAGCATTTTTGTTGCGAATGTTTTCACGACATAAGTAGCTGGCTGGAAGGCAGTGTGGCCATAAAAGACAAAATAACTGTTTGACAGGTTGGTTTCATTTCTTCATTGACAAATTTCCCATTTTTATATTATGTTTTATATTAGTTAGCCCTCGTGACGGTCCACACAGTGATGTGTAGACACGGTGATCTTAAAATAGCAGACGATAACAACTATGTAGATTGACTTGATGGAAAAATACGGTGATGAAACTTACTGGAAAGGTGAAGTAAGAGACTGTGAAGCCATGATTGCCTAGTAGACTGCACTAGAACGAGCTAACCAGTCAGGTGTGATTAAAAAACTGAGTCACACATGCATTACAGTGTTAGCGTTTCTTCCACGTTCCCCATGGAACTTAGGAGTGCCTCTTAAGGGACACACACCAGTATACCAAGAATGCACAAGAATGTAGAAGGCTTCCCCAATACATTACAAAGCTCAGTTACAAATATGCGTCCTAGTATTTCGGAAACTGATACCTCTCTAATGAAGGAAAAAGTTGAGAATTAATTTTTTCATGATTCATTATGTCCTTTTTGGTGTCCTTCTTTTATCCTTCATTGTTTTATCTTTTATGGCAAAGTTGTCTTCTGGCCAGTTAGTTATGCAGTGAAAATGTCTGTGGTGAAAATCCTCAATGCAAAGATGTTACACCTATAACCACATTTGTCGGGGGGCAGTGTTTGCATTTTAGAGGAAGAAAATAAATCGGATTCTTTAATAGGTCCAATTAATCAAAAGTCCTCAAATTTGAGAAGGTAAAACCATAGAAAAGATAGAATTCAAATCTGTAATTCAAATATAAACTTACTAAACATTGCAGCCTTTATGTCATCATATGACCACACCTTTTTTTGTTTTCTTTCATTCCATTCTACTCTTCTATTATGATCATAATCTATTTATATTAAACAGAAATCATTGTTTGGGGAAAAAGGGAAAATTACATGGATTAAAGAACAGGATGGATCAGGAAAGGGAGAGATCAGAGCCAGAAAAAACAGGCATGCAGCTCCAGGATTCCAATAAAGAGATGATGTGGGAAAGCACCCACTATAGGGTGGTGTTTCTTTCTTCTTCTTCTTCTTTTTTTTTTTTTTAAGATTTTATTTATTTACTTATTTGACAGAGATCACAAGTAGGCAGAGAGAGAAAGCAGGTTCCCTGCTGAGCAGGAGTCTGACTTGGGGCTCGATCCCACGACCCTGAGATAATGGCCTAAGTTGAAGGCAGAGGCTTAACCCACTAAGCCACCCAGGTGCCCCTAGGGTGATGTTTCTTAAAATAAATGTCCTCACTTGCATCTTAATCACTTGGGATCATTAAAATTTATATTCATTTTTTAAAAAGATTAACTTATTTACTTTAGAGAGAGGGGTATGTAAGTGGAGGGGAGTGGAGGGAGAGGGAGAGAGAGAATCTCAAGCAGATTCCCCACTGAGCATGGAGCCTGGCTTGGGGCTTGCTCTTATAACACTAAGATCGTGACCTGAGCCAAAACCAAGAGTGGGCTTTTCCACTGACTGAGCCATCAGGATGCCAAAATTCATATTCTTTTTATTTTAAATTGTGGTAAAATACACCTGACATAAACTTTACCATCTTAACCATTTTTTAAAAAAGGATTTTATTTATTTATTTGAGAGAGCGCACAAGCAGGGAGAGCAGCAGGCAGAGAGAAAGGGAGAAGCAGGCTCTCCACAGAGCAAGGAACCCTGTGCGGGACTTGATCGCAGGTCCCCGGGATCATGACCCAAGCCCAAGCCAGACACTTAACCAACTGAGCCACCCAGGTGCCCCTATCTTAACCACTTGTAAGTGTCATATTGAATAATGTTACAGATATGTACGGTGTTGTGCAATCTACAGAACTTCCTCAACTTATGAAATGAACCTCTGTACCCATCAAACAACTTCCCCATCTTTCTCCCCCACAGCTACCACCATTCTGGTTTCCACCTCTGTCAGTCTGACTACTCTAGACACCTCAGATAAGTGGAATAAGACGTTTGTCCTTTTGTGACTGGCTAATTTCTCTTAGCATAATGCCCTCAAGGTTCATTCATGTTGTATGTATGTAAACATTTTCCTTATTTTTAAGGCTGAATAATGTCCTATTGTATGTACAAACCACATTTCATTTGTCCACTAATTTATGGATAGAAATTTGAGTTTCTTCCACATTTGACTATTATGACTAATGCTGCTGTGAACATAAGCATACAAAAACCTCAAGATCCTGCTTTCACTCCTTTTGGATATGCAGCCAGAGCAGAATGGCTGGATCATATGAACATTCATATTTTTGGGTTCCCACTCTGGCTGTACTGAAACGAGAGAGAGCTAGGAAGTCGGCCAGGGTGATTCTTACATTCTGCAAAGCTTAAGAAGCACGGGAGTCAGAGGTGAGAAACTTCAGGTGTCAGTAATAACTGAACTATTTCCATTCTCATATTGTTAACATGTCTGTTAGTGAGGCAGGATTTCCAGAGATTGTGGGAGTGGAGGGAATAGTCCATTTGGAAGATGGTTGTGATTGATCTGGGATATAGATTTCCTTACTACTTAAAAGAAGACCCAAATTGCCTCCTGTCTCTTTAATTGCTTTATTCATTTAATCACTTGACATTGAGTGTTTCCTATATGCCTGGTGCTCTGCTAAGCTCCGTGAGTGCAAAGGTGAATGGAGGATTATATTATACACATAAGTCAGTTTGCTGTCATACCCAACTTCTCTTTTAGTGCGATGGTCTCTCTCTTAGTCCTTGGGAACTGCAGGCCCTGTGACACACTCTAATTTCCCAAGCTACAACGGAATGGGCCAGGACTAGACACCTGCCCGAGGGCCGGTCAAACAGTTGACCAGGCACTCTGTCTCCAGAACTTGAAGAAGGAGACACAATGGTTATAGTCTGTAAACTGTTGTGTATGATACATGAACTTTGACTTTATATCTCCGTGACAGTCACAGCCTTTTCCCAGCTAAGTCTTTCAGACCTTAGTTTTTAAGTCCATTCCTCAGGAAGCCTTCCTGACCTCCCAGACTATGTGGGATGTTTTCTTTTTCTGGTGCTTTGCATTTTCCAAATTGAAATGCATTTGGCGAGCCTTAGCTTTCAACATTTACTAATAGTTGTCTTTCATTTCTCTACGTGAAGATGCAGGAGTTGTCCTTGATTCCATGCTACCTGTATTTCTCAAACTTATTAACAAATCCTAACAACTTCTACCATCAAAATCTAAAGAAGTCCACCCAATGATCTCCATGCTCACTGCTGCCATCCTAGTTCAGGAATCACCACATCTTCCCTGAGACCTCCTACATCCTGCTAACTGGTTTCCCTCCTTTTGCTCTTCCCCCCAAAATAATAGCCGAAGTCATGCTTTACAAATAGAAATAAGATTTTATTACATTAACACTACAAGAACTCCTTTCTTTGATGTCCCCATCCTGGCCCTCTAATTTTTAAAATTATTCTGCTCACTCTGTTGTTCACCATCTCCCAGACACGAAGAGTTGTGCTCGGGTTCTGGGCCTTACTAAGGTCATTTCCACTTTAAGTCTTCTCTTTTGGCTTTCATTTCTTCCAAAAATGGTCTTCGGTTTCCTTTTCCCAAGTTCCTTTTTGCCATTGAGTGTCAGGGGCCACCTTCTTAGAAACTCCTTCCTTAGTACCTTATTGAAAAATCACCCAGGCTCTGTTACTCATCATCCCGTGTTAACTCTCTCCCCGTTCTCACACTGTTTGTTATGATTCTTGTTTCTTCAATGTTTTTATTGTTAGCCTCAGCCCACTAGGAAATAAGCTTCATGAGAGCAGGACCTTGGATCTCAAATTCACTTCAGTGTCCTTGGAGCCTAGAACATTCCTCTGGGGACATGATGGTGTCTCAGTAAATATTTAGAGAAGGAACAGATTGTTGCGTGAGGATGTTTAAGAACTCTAACCGGAAACTCCTCCACTGGCTGCAGATTGGGAAGTTAACCCAGATGTACCTACTTTATTTGAATAGAGAATCTCGCCAGGATAACTCTTCATTCTTTACCAGTCAGTGTGTTCAATCTCTAGTCTTTTCTGGTATCAGTTCTGCTAGGGAAGAAGAATCATTTTCCTGTTACATCTCTCAGCCAGGATAGGAGCGACTTCAGACGGAGGGACTCCAGAGTTGAGACCTTGTCCGCCACTGGAGGGAAGGATGAATCACTTAACCTTGGGGAACTCCAGCTCTGCCTTCAGGTTAATCATACTGACCTTTCTGGCAGGGATCGTACAGTTAACTAATCAATGTCTATAAAGTGTTTGGATAATGAAGAAGGCAACAAAATAATGACGATACTAATCTTTTGCTGACACATGGTGTGAGCTAAGAAAACAAAGCAAAAAAAAATGTTTATGCTACAGAGACTTTTATGGTTATGGGCAATTATTTTACAACCTTTACATCGTACAGCCTATCTTTTATTCTTTGGGATTCAGACCCGTAGATTGTTGCCATCTTTAAGGCAGCTATCCTAATATTTTCAAAAAAACCTATTCTGCCAGGTTGGAGTAATTTTCTGCTTTTCACTTGCCTGCAAGTGGCAAATTGTCACCTTTTTATTGCAGTGCTCTTTGGTGTCAGAGAAGACATAAAACGTGCACTTAAAATTACTATAGACTGAAACCACCCAAGTGGGTGTTCTGTTCGGATTTAATTTGATGAAAATGGCTGGGCATGTTGGCCCTATGTCCGTATTTCTAAAGGAGAAGCTGACTCACTAGGTGCCTGATTCCCTTCTCCCATCCTCTGTGGTTACACTAAGGCTGTAGAAAAGCCAGAATTTCACCATTTGTCTCTCACAGGGATGCCTCTAGGATAAACATTGGATTTAGTGTGTTTTTTTTTTTTTGTTTGTTTTGTTTTTTTTAATATAATTTTTTATTTTTTATAAACATATATTTTTATCCCCAGGGGTACAGGTCTGTGAATCACCAGGTTTACACACTTCACAGCACTCACCAAAACACATACCCTCCCCAATGTGCATAATCCCACCCCCTTCTCCCAACCCCCCTCCCCCCAGCAACCCTCAATTTGTTTTGTGAGATTAAGAGTCACTTATGGTTTGTCTCCCTCCCAATCCCATCTTCTTTCATTTATTCTTCTCGTACCCACTTAAGCCCCCATGTTTGACCAGCATTTTCCTCCATGTTAAATATCCTTGCCTACTATTTTCTTAATATTCCTGGGTCCTATTACTCAAGTATCCAGGAGAAGTACTGCATAGACTCAAATTAAAATGACCTGTATTTCACACGTGTACCCTTCCATAAATGGAATTTGTAGGCAATTGTGGCGATAAAGTAACATGTACCCCAAAGGAATGGATTACTCCTGGACTATCTATGAAAAGGTTTATATTTTAAACAGGGAAGTTCCTGGTGTCTTGGGGATCATGTCATATAATACTGCCTTATCTTACCAACGCTGTCATGGTTTGAAGCTGGACTTGGTTCAAGTTCAGTAATTAGGTCAAGTTCGAATTCAAAGCCATACTTCTCCTCTTTGATAATGCCATTTTTATATCCTGCGGAAAGTTACTTCACCAGAGGCAAGAAAGAATGCTCTCTTTGACAGTATTTGCTGCTAGATTTCCTTTGCCCTTTGTTTCTAGAAGAGTTGTAAATTATGAAGAGTTACCGTTGGACTGAAGTTATATTGAACAGAGGAAATATCCAGCGAGTAAAGAGGGTAAGACTTATGGTGACATGATGGGGGAATAAAAAAATCAAATTTCGAATATTCCCCATTTGAAAAGACACCAGTAAACTTGAAACTCTTGCTAGCTTCTCAGAAGCTATAACTAAGAAACAATTTTCTCTGAGGTGTTTTGTGTCCTTTAGAACATCCAGAAAGTCATGTAACTTCGTGCTTCTATTCAAAATGCTGAGAAAATGAAGTTTTGCACCCCTGAAACTATCAAGCTGGTCAGAACATCATTGTGTTACAGAAATTCTCGGAAGCTATTAGAAAGGAGCAAAATACACTTTTTAATGAATCAAAAGTATCAGAAGTGTTCATCACAGCTGTTTGATATCTTCAATCATGCTGTGTCCAGGTTCCCTTTCATAATTAGAAGTACAAAAAGAAAACTCAGTCTTCCCAAATTGCAGGGAATGTTTCATATAACAATAAAGGGCTTCTCTCGTATATCCTCAGTCGACAGACAATAAAAGAGAAAATTGGTCTACTAAAAAATGATAGTAGGGCTTAGGAGACAGCAATGGTGGTGGTAGATTTGTTAAACAGTTATTTTGGCTCTAATCTTTGTAGAGGACAAAGAGGATGGAGAGGAGCTTTTCTTGTTTCCTCCTCCTCCTCCTCCTCCTTCTTCCCAAAGATCCCATGTTGTGAAAAGTAGTATCTATCAAAAACAGAACAGAACAAAACACAAACCAATCTTGTATAAATAATGTCACTATCTATGTAAGAATATTCGGGTAGGCAGTTAGAATCCAAAATTAGGTCAACAGAGATTTGGCTGCCTTCTTTCTGTTCTTGGGGACTCTGTACTTTGATCTTTCTTTGTCTCTCCCCACACGTCCACATGGCTCACTCCATTACTGTCTCAGGTCTGGTCCCAATATCCCCTTATCAGAAAAGCCATCTGGATAAAATAGTGCCACATAAAGCAGAACATGCCCCCCTCCACCACCATTTTCATTCATTCCTCCTTTCCATTCCTCATGAATTCTACTATGTATACCTTCATAGTGTTTGTCAACCCCACATATGTGCATTTGACTTGTGTATTTTCTGTCTCAACTTGATTTTAGGCCCCATGATGGCAACCACTTTGTCACCTTTGTTTTTAACTGGTATATCCCAGGCTCTAGAACATTGTAGGGGCCTTTGAAATACTTGTGGAATGGAGGGGATGAACACTGTGATGCTGTACAATACCAGTCTCTGCACGGTACTGAATTTAATTTTCACTCTTTTCATTGAGGCTCAGGGCACAACATAGTCTTCCAAACCATTTCCCCAGCATTATTTTGAGTTTATTTCCTGTATTTATTCTACAGTTAGCCAAACCAGACTATTGTATTTATTGTGTTCAAAAGCACCCTATAAATATAGAGGGAAAAATCCTAGTTTTAGATTTAGACATATGTATAACTAGTTTGGCCTACTCGTTAGCATCTGCATATAACAGATCAAGGCAGGGTTATAGAAAGCTTCCCAAATAACAGTGATCTTTGTGAATTAATGACTTCCCATTAGGTGTTTCTGTTGATAATCCTTGGTCCAGGGGTATGGTGTACTTTCTGTAACACAGCAAGAAGGGTTCTGACTTCCAAAGAAGGTGCTACCACAGATAGCCTGTGATTTCATGCACCTGTAGAAGAGGTTGGGAAAGAAAGAGGAGGTCTGCTTTCTCTGCTGTTATGCTCAGCTCTGGCAGTGTCTGGTCCCAGTAGACCTGATTCCTAATGCTTCTGGTCTTCTTGGCACTGTTTCTTTAAAAAGCATGGGTCTGCCATGTCCTGTGGACCACCTGGAAGACCAGGTCAAAAGACGCTATTGGTACAAACAAGTTCTTTCAAATGTGAGGAGGGAGCACTCACGTTTGTTGCTCTCCTGTGTAAAGAACTGTTCATCATCCCTGCCCTCATTTGCCTGTGAGCCCAGGGTATAAATGTACTATGTCCAGGCTAGAGGCTCTACCACCTTTGCTGTGACCGGCTGGACGGTGCCGGTAGAGTTTTTGCTTGCTTCCGCATGTCCAGGGGCAACTTCCCCTCAGTGAAGAATCACGCCTGGAATCTTCTCTAGTCCCCAGCGTTTTCAAACTCTGCTTGAATTCTGCTTCAGCCTGACTAATGGTGGGAGTAGTTACTGGCTTTCCCACATCTCGTCATAGGTGGTCCAAAACAGTAGATTCTAGCATCTCTGCGTTTGTCCATCAGATTGTGGTTCCTACTTGTCCATAGTCCCATTATGAAAAGTAACTGGAGAAAAATCTGGAGAAAGAGCTGGTCATATTAGAAAGGTGATGAATTTTGTTTGGAAACCTTGAACATTAAGAACTTTTGTCATTCGTCCTATTTTTCTAGTGAGATCTCACCTAGCATGTGCTTCGGTCTTCCATGTCTGCCTACCTGTGCTCTCTCTGGTGGGTTTACATCAGAATCACCAGGGGAATACCCTGTAATACTGAGGGGGAAAATACTAGACAAGGATATTTTCTAATGCTTCTGGATGATTCTGATGCATAGTCTTGGTTGAAGAGCACTGCCCAGTGATGATGATCTCCAAAGTGGGGGAATTACTGGCTTGCATTTTTCTAATGAGTTTTCGAACCCATCTAAAACTGCTTGGGTGCCTTGGATAAAAATAATGACATTGAAGAGGATTATTAGATAGCATGTACCCATCAGGCCTTGCCTTATGAAATTTATATATTAACTCACTTAACATTTGCAATAACCCTGTGTGAGAGATGTTATTATGATCACCCCATTTGATGGAAAGTCTGCTCTCTTAACCACTATTCTGTGCTGTCCCCTAACAGTGCAACCAAACACAGCACATTTAGATGTCATCAATTCTTTCCTCTTGTAATCGACTAAATTTACTCTTCTCCCCATAGCCTTTCTCCTGGCTAACGGCACCAAGATCAACAATGATGACCAGACTAGAACTGCAGCAGACCTAACTATTCTTCTGTTCTCTCACTGTTTTAATAACTGGTTTGAAGCCTTATTTATTCCATCTTCACAGTATCTCTTAGAATGTTTTCTTCTTCCAGGGTACCTGGGTGGCTCAGTCGGTTGAGCATCCAACTCTTGAGTTTGGTTCAGGTTGTGATCTCAAGAGGTAATGATCTCAGGGTCCTGGGATCAGACCCTGCATTGGGCTCCGTGCTCAGGGCAGAGTGTGCTTGTCCCTCTCCCTGTGCTCCTCTCCCCACGCATGCACTCTCTCTCTCTCTCAAATAAATAAATAGAAATCTTAAAAAATTTTTTTCTTCTTTCTCTACTGTCGCTGCTATAATTTAGGCTATCTTTTTTTTCCTGAGTCACTGCAGCATCTTTCAGTTTTCTTCAATTCAATCTCTGCATTGTTGAGGAGTTCTTCCCCAAATCCCAATCAATCCTGTTCTATTACTACTTAGTAACTTTTGGCTACTTGTCATAGCTTTCCTGGTAAAATCCAGACTCTTCACTTTGTTCAAATTTTTTTGGCTTTGCTCTGCCTGTCTTTTACCACACCTCTTAACACAACCCTATTCCAACTCCCACCATCCTCGTACACTATGTCCTTCGAGTTAGGTTACTTGAAACTTGGACTATTGTTGTCCTGCATCTTTGGTAATTTGCACGTATTACTCTCCTCCTAATCACATTCCTGTCTAAACTGAGCACTTTAAGGCACTGCCTTTTCTTCCATCGAAAGCAGGTGTACCGTCTATGTCCTCTCCCGCGATTTGACATATACTCACAAAAAAAATCTGCTGCACTGCATTAATATCCTTGATTTGATTGTAAGCTTTTTTTTTTTTAAGATTTTATTTATTTATTTGACAGACAGAGATCACTAGTAGGCAGAGAAGCAAGCAGAGAGAGAGGAAGGGAAGCAGGCTCCCAGCCAAGCAGAGAGCCTGATGTGGGGCTCGATCCCAGGACCCTGAGATCATGACCTGAGCCGAAGGCAGAGGCTTTAACCCACTGAGCAACCCAGGCGCCCCTGATTATAAGCTTTTTGAAACCAGGTCTTCTACTGTGATCCTGTGTCTCTAGTAGGCCAGGAATATAGCACACACTGCACATCCACTGTATCAGGAGTCTACCATATGCCAAAAATTCTGGTAGGGGCTAGAAGAATGCATGGCTAGATAATAGAAAAGCTTGCTTCCAGAGAGATCACACTCTAAGTGATCAGCTCCATGAAAGAAGTATGGATAAATAACCAGCAAGGTTACTGGTTTGTCTGATGATGAGCTAAGTAAGTCTTGATAGTCAAGAATATTTAATTAAAAGTAAGCATGTAATTTAAAATTCTCTCTCCAGAGGTATTTGAGGGAAATTCACTTCTGGGTTTAGTCAGATCTTATGGAATGTATTAATTTTGAATTATGTATTATAAAACAATGCTGCCTTAATTCCAAACTTGTTCCATTATTCTGAAGCCCTTATGTGTGGGGAACAATATATTGTCTAGCTTTTTTGTATGTAACACAAAGAGCCACCAGCCATGTGGTGGCAGTGACAGGAATCACAGTGGGGACATGTAAGAGGCGCTTGTGGCCTCTGGGTTGGCAGCAGGGATGGCAGGCTGCTTTGACCTTACCTGTCAGTCACAAGGCCATCCTGCAAGGCACACTCACTCAGTAAGGAACTGCAGAACCTTCATTTGACCCCAAAATTTAGTTGGTAGAGAAGAAGTATCTATGAAGTGTCCAGTTTAGCTGACTTTGTTCATTTAGCAAAAATGTCTGCAAGAAATGTGAAGTAAATAAAAGCCACAGAATTCTACCTTTGCAGTTTGTATAAACTCTGATAAGCTGAAGAGTAATGATACCATAGTGTTTTTAGTTAATATATTAGAATTAGTTTTATTTTAAATATGAATGTATAACTGTGTTCCATTGATTTGCTTCCCTCAGCATGTTATTAATCAAATTGGTGGTCATGCTTAAGTTTTACAAAATTATCTTAGCTCCTGTAGAGCAGCCTAGAGAAATCAAAAATAATTATTAATGTCCAAAATTAGGACATTGTCTCTAAGATTCAATTTTGGGTATATGTTGGCATTAAAAACACATGTTACAATAATTACTTTCATAAAAATGACCTAGTATGGGTGTCTTTCACAGATGAAACACACCTGATATTTATAAAATTATTCTCCAAATTCATTTAAAGCCACATGGCCAGGTTCTGGCTAGGAACATTTTATGTAGTGCTACAGACTCCTTTGTGAATCATTAATGCATGTATTCTGCATTTCCAAGCATTTCCTTTTTTAGGACAAAATTTCTGTTCTTTGTGTCTTTTTAGAAACTTTGACTACATTTCATTTCTACTGCTGTTATGTCCTGAGCCACTTCTAAATAATCTCATCTTTGAGTATCACATTGATCTTGTTGAAGTTAAATTTAAGACAGAAATATATCTTCTAGGAACTAATTTCTGACAGATACTTGGATAGCAGGGAAACCATTTCTCCTGTGCCTAATAGAAGGAAGAAGACAGTACAGGAATAATTTGCATACAGGTTGTGAAGATTTTTATAGTACTTCGCCATACATCTGAAAATTCAGATAGAGTAAGTTGACTATCCTGAACACTCTCCAAGAAATATAGCATATGTCAGTTGAGTTTGATTGAAATCAGGTTAAGAAATATTCTCACCATAGCATTATGATTAAGCAAGTGCCCTCTACTGCCCGACAGCCTGGCTTTGAATCCTAGTTGTACTTCTTACTGGCTGTGGGATCTTAGGCAAGTTACTTCTCTGAGCATCAGTTTCTTAATCTATAAAATGGGCACTCTTTCATTTTACAGCCTTTATAAACATCTCTTTTATGGGTTTATTCTGAGGATTAAATAAATTAGTACAGTTGGTGTCTGAACAACACAGATTTGAACTGTGGGATCCACTTACTCATGGATTTTTTAAAAAATAAATATAGTACAGTACTGTAAATGTATTTTGTCTCTCATGATTTTCTCACTAACATTTTCTTTTCTAGCTTATTTTGTTGTAAGAATACAGTATATAATATGTGTAACATACAAAAGTATGTTTAATTGCCTGTTTATGTACTTGGTAAGGCTTCTGGTCAACAAGCAGAGTACTAACAGTTAAGTTTTGGAGCACCTGGATGGCAGTCAGTTAAGCGTTTGCCTTTGGCTCAGGTCGTGATCTCAGGGTCCTGAGATTGAGCACCCCATTGGGCTCCCTGTTCAGTGGGGTTCTACTTCTCCCTCTGCCTCTGCTTCTGCCCCTCCCCCTGCTCATGCTCTCTATTAAATAAATAAATAAAAATTTAATTACGTTTTTGGGGAGTCAAAAGTTATATGCAATTTTTGACTGTGTGAGAGAGTCAGTGCCCTTAACCCCTTCATTGTTCAAGGATTGACTGTACTTATAAAGTACTTAAAAGAGTGCCTAGCACGCAGTCAACACTCTGTAAAAATGAGAAATAAAAAAACCCTTTTAAATCCTGTTCATTGTGGCTGCAATTTCTATGCTTAAAAGTACTTCCATGCATGTTCTTATGTAAATATTTTTCTGATGAGGTTTCTCTGAAGAGAAACTGTAAGAGTCAGAACTTTGTTTCTATTTGTGTTTTTGAAATTTTCAGTCACCTGACATGGAATAAATCAACATGGGTAATGAATCCTTGGCCTTATATGGAGGAAGAAAATTGAATGTTATAAGCTAACAGAAAGTAGAATTTTCTATAATTCTCTAATTTGGCACAAACCTCAAATCACAGGATCTCTTTCCAGATTGTTTCTTTCAAACAACCACAGTTAGATCAAATTGTGTATTTTTTATTGTTTTAACTTGAATAAAGATAAAACTATTTCTGGTTGGATTAGTGCGTGTTCATACTAAATTAACAAAAGTAAATGCAGCCCGTTAGTGAGATGAGCATCCCATTAGATCACTTCGCTAATTTCAGCCCAGAAGTAAGTTTCAAATTTAGAGAAGACTATGGTGTTTAAATATGGGAATTCTACTTTTACAGATCGAATTAATGAACTTGTTCTCACACGGACCAAACCTCATGTCCTCTCTGGAGTGGAGGGGAAGGTTTTGTCCACATAGGCCTCTTGCATGATCCAAAAGCAAAGCTGTCCCACTTGTACCTTCTTCCAGTCACGGTCTCCGGAGACATTAGTTGGATGTAGGAATCGAGAATGGAATATGAAAAGAGGACTTGCAGTTTTGTAGCTTGAGCAGTTGGGGGAACGATGCAACACTGAAAAAGCATGGGGTGCACAGAAGAAGAAGCAGAATGATGATGAGCGTGTGTCAGACAGACAGTATTGGAAGTGCTTGTACCACACTTGATCGGAGATGTCAAGGGGACAGCAGAACGAAGGGGTGCAGATATGGAAGTGTAGGGGCTGGAGATGTTGATAAGCAGTCATCCATGCATGGGTGGCCCTTGAAACCAGGTGTGTGGATGGAGGGTTGTATGGGGCACCTGGCGAAAAAGACATCAAGGACAGAGCCCTGAGGAGTATGGACATTGAAGGGAAGGCTAGATGAGGACCTAGAAAACAGCATTAAAAAAGATAGAGTTTACATTTTGGAAATCAAAGAGGTGCAAGGTTGAAGTGGTCAATATGTCAAGCACACTGCTTATATTGTTAAAAAAAAAAAAAGAGAGAGAGAAAGAAAACTACACAGGGTCTAAAGGAAATACTGTCAAGTGAGGAAAACTGAAGTTTAAAGATGAATTTTAAGATAATCTCAACTTTATAAACACTTCTCATTTTGTAGGCCGGCATGTCAAAGTTTGCAAGAAAGAACCAGTGGTCAAATACCACTGGAGGGATTTCATGAATTTAGAGTGTTGTAACTGCGTATTTACAATAGATGGAAAGCTAAGAGTCAGGAAGAAGTGATTTGCCTAAAATCCACAAATGGTAAATGGAAGAGCAGGACAAGAGTTAAAAATTTCTGATTCTCAATGTTTGCGGGGGTGGGAAATCATTAAGCAAAAATGAAATAGTTTATAATAGTGAGGGTGCATTAACATTACTCAGACGGTAATGATGACATGGAGTGCATAAGGAAAATCAATTGCCCCTAGAAGAGAAGTAATAAGCAACTCACAATATCCCAGCAAAAATGGGGAAAGGAATTTGTTACCTGTCTGGGAGTGATTGAAGTATTGTAAGGTCTGTCTAGAGGAGGAATGATGACCTTGTATTCCCCTTTTGTCATGCTGAGAGGTTCCTGTCATTGAAAATCACAATCATCAGGGCCTGGGCTGATCATCTTTCTGAACATTGTGTTAGCCATGGGTTGTATTCAACATAAGATATGGAGATGTGAACTTCAGGTATCATCTGTACCTATAACTTAAGATAGACGACGCTGATGTACAAGATAATGAACACACAACTAAATGCACATTGAAGGATGATTGTTTAATCATAAACATTAAATATGAGGAACTATTTCATTTGGAGGACAGTGAGAACGAAGAAGGATCATAAACATTGCATATTTAGATTTGTGACATTGAGAGGAAGCATTATTGCTTTTCCATAGCAAAAACAGATTTCATAATGTCATCCCAGGAAGCAAAGATCATAAAAAACTTTTCATATAGCCATAAAGCAGAATGCACTGAAATTTTGAGATGTCTTACATAGATATTCCCTGTGCCCCTACTCTATATGGACACTATACATGAAAAGTCTTTCATGTATAACATTGCATATTTACAGATATTTATTATTTAAATTTCATATTTACAGATTATTTACGATTAAAATGTGGTCTCTGAATTTTTTGATGTTGTACTCCATTAGTAAAACATTTAGATGAGATCAGAGAGGTTGTTCTCTAAGTATGGCATAACCTAGCTTTCCATCCAGTTATGTTCAATTTCTCCTCCTGGGACAGGGTGTTAATTTAAACCCAGATTCCAGAGTCAAGAAACTTGGGTTGCTGGGACTTTATAAAATATAAATTAACAAACTATGCCTCCCTGTCAATAAAGTTTTATTGGAACACCATGAAGCTGATTGTCTCTAGCTGCTTCATGCTATAATGGCAAGTTGAATTGTTGCAAAAGACAGAATGCAGTAAACAAGTATAAAATATTTATTATCTGGCCTTTTTTTTTGGGGGGGGGGGTTCCAACATTTTCTTTATTTTTTTTAAATTAAATTTATTTATTTTTAGCATAACAGTATTCATTATTTTTGCACCACACCCAGTGTTCCATGCAATCTGTGCCCTCTATAATACCCACCACCTAGTAACCCAACCTCCCACCCCACCACCACTTCATTCCCCTCAGATTGTTTTTCAGAGTTCATAGTCTCTCATGGTTCACCTCCCTTCCAATTTCCCCCAACTCCCTTCTCCTCTCCCGTGTTTCAACTCCCCGTGTTCTCCATGCTATTTGTTATGCTCCACAAATAAGTGAAACCATATGATAATTGACTCTCTCTGCTTGACTTATTTCACTCAGCATAATCTTTTCCAGTCCCATCCATAGTACTACAAAAGTTGGATATTCATCCTTTCTGGCGGAGGCATAATACTCCATAGTGTATATGGACCACATTTTCCTTATCCATTCGTCTGTTGAAGGGCAGAAAGATTCCCTTCTTTTTTTTTTATATATAAACATATATTTTTATCCCCAGGGGTACAGGTCTGTGAATCACCAGGTTTACACACTTCACAGCACTCACCAAAGCACATACCCTCCCCAATGTCCATAATCCCACCCCCTTCTCCCAAATCCCCTCCCCCCAGCAACCCTCAGTTTGTTTTGTGAGATTAAGAGTCACTTATGGTTTGTCTCCCTCCCATCCCATTTTGTTTCATTTATTCTTCTCCTACCCACTTAAGCCCCCATGTTGCATCACCACTTCCTCATATCAGGGAGATCATATGAAATCAATGCACAGAAATCAGTTGCATTTCTCTACACCAACAGCAAGACAGAAGAAAGAGAAATTAAGGAGTCAATCCCATTTATAATTGCACCCAAAACCATAAGATACTTAGGAATAAACCTAACCAAAGAGGCACAGAATCTATACTCAGAAAACTATAAAGTACTCATGAAAGAAATTGAGGAAGACACAAAGAAATGGAAAAATGTTCCATGCTCCTGGATTGGAAAAATAAATATTGTGAAAATGTCTATGCTACCTAAAGCAATCTACACATTTAATGCAATTCCTATCAAAGTACCATCCATCTTTTTCAAAGAAATGGAACAAATAATTCTAAAATTTATATGGAACCAGAAAAGACCTCGAATAGCCAAACGGTTATTGAAAAAGAAAGCCAACGTTGGTGGCATCACAATTCCGGACTTCAAGCTCTATTACAAAGCTGTCATCATCAAGACAGCATGGTACTGGCACAAAAACAGACACATAGATCGATGGAACAGAATAGAGTGCCCAGAAATAGACCCTCAAGTCTACGGTCAACTCATCTTCGACAAAGCAGGAAAGAATGTCCAATGGAAAAAAGACAGCCTCTTCAATAAATGGTGCTGGGAAAATTGGACAGCCACATGCAGAAAAATGAAATTGGACCATTTCCTTACACCACACACAAAAATAGACTCAAAATGGATCGAGGACCTCAATGTGCGAGAGGAATCCATCAAAATCCTTGAGGAGAACACAGGCAGCAACCTCTTTGACCTCAGCTGCAGCAACATCTTCCTAGGAACAACACCAAAGGCAAGGGAAGCAAGGGCAAAAATGAACTATTGGGATTTCATCAAGATCAAAAGCTTTTGCACAGCAAAGGAAACAGTTAACAAAATCAAAAGACAACTGACAGAATGGGAGAAGATATTTGCAAACGACATATCAGATAAAGGACTAGTGTCCAGAATCTATAAAGAACTTAGCAAACTCAACACCCCAAGAACAAATAATCCAATCAAGAAATGGGCAGAGGACATGAGCAGACATTTCTGCAAAGAAGACATCCAGATGGCCAACAGACACATGAAAAAGTGCTCCATATCACTCGGCATCAGGGAAATACAAATCAAAACCACAATGCGATATCACCTCACACCAGTCAGAATGGCTAAAATCAACAAGTCAGGAAATGACAGATGCTGGCGAGGATGCGGAGAAAGGGGAACCATCCTCCACTGTTGGTGGGAATTCAAGCTGGTGCAGCCACTCTGGAAAACAGCATGGAGGTTCCTCAAAATGTTGAAAATAGAACTGCCCTATGACCCAGCAATTGCACTATTGGGTATTTACCCTAAAGATACAAACGTAGTGATCCAAATGTTTATAGCAGCAATGTCCACAATAGCCAAACTATGTAAAGAACCTAGATGTCCATCAACAGATGAATGGATCAAGAAGATGTGGTATATATACACAATGGAATACTATGCAGCCATCAAAAGAAATGAAATCTTGCCATTTGCGACAACATGGATGGAACTAGAGCGTATCATGCTTAGCGAAATAAGTCAAGCCGAGAAAGACAATTATCTGGCCTTTAAAAAAAAAGTTTACTGAGTTCTGCCATAAAAGAAGACATTCAAAAGTTTAATGAGATGGGGATTTCCAAGTGAATATTTTATTCTCAACTTGTTTAGTCACACTAAAAAATCTATTGCTACATGTCTCTCACTTTATGGGTGGTATCTTGACATGTTTTAGAACACGGAATCCTGACAATGTTATTGACAAGGCTATTCGTGGGATTTCTCATTACCTGCTAACATACGTGTGTCTTCCTAAGTCTTACAGACAGAATACTACTTTTCCAGGCTGACTTAGCATAATGAAGTTATGTTAAATACTAACCTGATTTTTTTTTGGGAATACAAGGAGGGGCTCTGCAGACTTCATTATGACAGATGAAGAGAATAGAAACTGCTCTGAGGAAGACAGAGAGGGCGTACTGCTATTGTACTTGCCAGATAAAGGTCATCTTCTTATTGTCTTTCTTTTTTAAAAAATTTTTAAAAGATTTTGTTTATTTATTTGAGAGAGAGAATGAGAACATGAGTGGAGGGACAGAGGGAGAAGCAGCTCTCTGCTGAGCATGGTGCCCAATGCGGGGCTTGATCCTGGGATTTCAGGATCATGACCTGGAATCTGAAGACAGACGCTTAACTTACTGAGCCATCCAGGTGCTCCTCTGATTGTCATTCTTAATTAGGATTGAGAAGAAAACATTCACCAGCTCAAGAGGTACATAAATGTGTATCAAGTGTAAGGGGCTCCAGTGATTTGTATCAGTAAGATAACCATTCTTGCAATGGGACCTGTGACTGATGTCACTTTCTTATTAAGTTTTTGATAACATATTGTCACCCTCCAGGGTCCATTAGGTACCAGTGGCAGCCAAAGAGTTGGAGTTATTCAGGATACAAAGGGAACTAACACCCTGCATTTTTAGGTCTTTACTCTCAGCACTAATTTCTGGAATCACACCAAAAATGAATATCACTTGTGTTTTCTTTATTCTGGGAGAAGCACTGTCCTTGATCTTTTCTACTGTAGTAGCCCTCAGGCACACACACACATACACACACACACACAGACGCCCATGAAGATTTTGACAATTGTGAAGTATGCTTTTGCAAAATAATAGAATTGTCTAATTTGGTCTGTTGGACTCATTGCAAGATGGACTATTGGAAAGACTCCAAATATGACTGATTTCCACAGTTCCCCACTCTGACTCTTGGACCAATGTGGGCATTTTGAGTCCCTGGATATTAGTGTCAACTCAGAACCTACAGCTAATAACCCTTCATGGAGGAAACACAGACCATGTTTGGTTGTCCTGCTGTGACTCATTCACCAGTAGAATCCATTAAGTCACCAGTGTTTGAATGAGGTCTAGAGATATGGAAAGTTCTGTAATACCAGGTAGAGGATGTTTCTCTCTTTCCTTGTCTCGTTTTAAAATTCACATTCTTTCTACTTTGTTAAAACATACTGTCTTAAGACCTGTATAGATTTTGGGGGGACTGACGCAGGAACTCTTACTTGTTGACGCTATTTTCTTTGAGCTTCCAGAAGTCCTCCAACACACTTTAAAGGGACACTCTTTCTAAAATACAGTACTTTCTTGTTTAAAAAATAGCAGTTATTTCCTAAAATATAAAATCATGTCCATAATCATTGTCCTGGCATTCCGTTTTCTCTATGGCTTTCTAAAGAAACTTCTACTTCATCCAAAGAGTTCTACCAGAAACACACACACACACACACACACACACACACACACACACACACACACACGTTTCAGTTTCTGGAATAACCTAGTTCTGGAATAATCTAGCTATTGCTGTTGCTCAGCCTAGCCCATCTTAAGGTTAACATCCACTCCACATATTTAGTTCCTAGCCTTTCTACAGACCAGTTTAGTATCCTTGTTTTTTACCCCCCCCCCCCCCCCCCCGTGAAATCCTTCCTTAGTATCTGGGCAAGGAATAGTTTGTGTGTGATCTGTGATCCACTTATATACTCATACAATAAAATACATCTTTCTTTATCTCATTCTTTCTGTGTATAAACACAAATACTTGTTTGATTATTAGTATACATTAGTATACTTATTTTTGCTTAACCTAGGCTGTCTGGGTCTGGAGCTTGTGCTTTAACCATTATGCATGCTGCCTCTTTATATGATGTTACTGGTCTTTTGCATTCCAAAGGCAGGCTTCAATACATAGAAATGGCTCCCTTTCCTGTAAAGCTTTGGCATTCTATCAGATTCCTTTACTATACAGCACTCCAGGAAGCCAGTATAAATTAATCATCATACTCATGGTAAAGCCCATCTTCTATCTCTGATTGCTCGACTTTAAGCTCAATAAGGACAGGATGCATTTCTTAAATCTCTTGTCCCTGTGCTTACTGTAAGGCTTCCACATAATAGGTATTTTATTTATATTTGGTATCAGGATGTTAATAATGATTTAAATTTGTTCAATGCTAAAAGTTATTATACAGTTCCATCAAAATTCTTCCTGAGACTTACTGTCTAAATATTTTCTTTTTCTGAGTAATTTTTAGCTCTTTATTTTTTTATTTTTTATTTTTTTTTTATTTGGCAGAGATCACAAACAGGCAGAAAGGCAGGCAGAGAGAGGAGGAAGCAGGCTCCCTGCTGAGCAGAGAGCCAATGCGGGGCTCCATCCCAGGACCTGGGATTATGACCTGAGCCGAAGGCAGAGGCTTTAACCCACTGAGCCACCCAGGCACCCCTAGCTCTTTTAAATTCCACAGATAGACATTACAAACTGACTGCTTTAGTTCTTCATATCTGCCTTTACTATCACTATATCTCAAAGTGAAAATCACAACCTTCTGTCCTCTAATTAGCTCCTTGTCCTAGAATCATAACACACTGTTTGATTTTTGTTAAAAGACTGAGGTCTTCAGAGTTAATAGTTGCATGTAATGAGTTATTAGCTTCTTTGCACATTGAGAAGAGATGTATTTTACAGATAGTACCTGTTGTAAGAAAAATGTGTGTTATTTGACTTCCCTAGTCACTGTACTATGTGAGAGCTTTTAAAAAACATATATATTTTTTATTTTAGAGAGAGAGAAAGCATGAGTGCATGAAGGGAAGGGAGAGAGAATCTCAAGCTGACTCTTTGCTGAGGGTAGAGCCCGAAGTGGGGCTTGATTTCAGGACCCTGAGATCATGACCTGAACCCAAACCAAGACTTGGATGCTTAACTGACTATGCAACCCAGGTGCCCCAGAGAGCTTTCTTTTTTTTTCTTTTCTTTTCCTTTTCTTTCTTTCTTTATTTCTTTCCCTTTTTTTTTTTTAAGAGGTTAACTTTATAAAAATTACAAAATCATTTAGTTTTTTTTTTCAATGAAAGTTTTCAGGATGAGACTCATTGTTCTACAGCTGGTGAGTAGTCTGTCTTTTCTAATGAACAGCATGTGAGTGATTTTCACCATTTTTTTTTTCCAGAGAGAGAAATTAAGAGCTTCTTCTTTGGATCTTAGCAAAAAGAAATAATGTTAGGTCTCTTTAGAGAAAAGATAATCCCAAAATATTTCTCTAGTTTCAGTAATACACCCAATGTTCATAGCAGTTGTTAATTGTCTGGTTAGAGAGAATTCAAAATTTTATCTAGTATATTTTTTGTCTTATATTATTTATCTCTTGCTCCCCCTAAAGAAAGAAAAAGTACCAAATCGTATTTATGACACACATGTAAAAATCTGTTGCTTCAGTTCATTAAATTGACACCGAAAGTAGTAACTACATTATTATTATATCCATATTCCATTAATTCAGGATGTATAGATATTATCCTAAGATTTTAAATGACACTGTAAATTATTTGGTAGATTGAGGTCAGGAGACAAGTGGGTAGGGAATGATCTTTACTGCATTGTTAATAATCTGAGTTTTTCAAATAAATAGAATAAGGTGTAAAATCTGTTTGTTGGAATTTATTCCACAAAGATTGTTCATTCTGAATTTGGTTTTCCTCAGAGAGTTTGAGTGAATATTCTCTTGGGGGAAATACATTACTGAGGGAAAAATATGTGCATTATTTTTCAGGATATATGAACTCCATGAAAAATCACAGTGACATTTAATTCCCTTAAATGGTTGATCCTAAAGCAAAAAGGTCTCTCTGCTCTTTAGAAGTATAGAGAACTTTAGAAGTTATTGAGCTAACGTTATACAACTTCTTTTCAAAATATATTTCCTGTAAGAGAAGACTCACCATATCCTGAGAGAGAACACTCCTCTTTTCAGATTGGTGTAGTTGTTACAAAGTTTGGTTTTCCAGGTAAAACCAAAATGTGTTCCATTCTAGTTTTCTTTTCCCACCTCTCCAAAGCATCACAGAGAAACCTACTGCTTTCTTTTTGATTGGGACAATTGCTACTGTATGTGTCATTTTTAAATGTTTGGTTAGCTGTGGTGTTTTTTTTATGTGCTGCTCATATTGAATATAGTATTGTAGATATGGTCTGACCAAGTCAGAATACAGCTGGGTACACTGCCTTTGATTTAGCTCTGTGTTGTGTTTCTGTTTACCCAGAAGGAGTTTGACTCAGGTAATCTTGATAACAATATTATATTCTTAGGTTTCCTATAATTGTATCCTCTGCCCAGTGAAACCCAAAGCCTTATCAGTTACTCCAAATTATGTCATTCCTTTTGTGGAAAGTAAATCTTGCACTTCTCATAAAATCTATTAAATGTTCTCTTATACCAGAAAGTCAAAAAATATTTTAATCAATTTTCTGGCTTTGGTGGCTGGGAGAGGATCTAGAACATACTGGCTGCTTCCTAAGTATGTTTGAATAAATATTGCTGTATAAGATGTCTTTTAATTTTCTTTTAATATGTGATTTATTAGTTCTGTTTTAATGGAGCACTTATTGCAGACTTTGTAGGTATGATTGCAGGCTCCATTCAGTTCACTGATATAAATATCACATAAGACAAGGTCAAGGATAGGGCCTGATGACAAGCCATCAGGGACTCCCGAGGATTTCAATTAAATTCCGCAAGCATTTATCAGTGCTAAATAGGTGGCAGGCCTGTGTAGGCCTTAACAATATGTTGCCTTCAAAAAACACACAGGCTAGTCTGACATAGCCCTATTAATCAACACTCATTGGGAACAGTGATTCAAACTAGCCCTTCATTTATCTACCTATACCATCATTTATATCTTATTTTACCTTATAAAGCATATTTGAAGTAATTTGATGTATCAAGATAAACTGTGCTTTCAGCATTTATATAATATGCCCACCTGAAATGTTATGAAAGAAGATACTAAATTTGATTCTTATGATTCATTCCTGGTTAAAACACTCCAAAGGGCTATATAGTTTGTCATTAAAAAGGCCTCTGTTTTATCAGCTTCTCCAACCATTATCCTGGGGGTCTTGGACAAGTTACTTCAAATTTCTCTAACCTCCACTCTTTTTTCACTTTAAAACCTAGATACTGGCATCACATACCTTAGAGAATTGTTTGGTGGGTGAAATAAGATAATCAACTCTCTCAGATCCCTCTCCTTGGCAAATGGATTTTAAGGCTCTGATATTTGCATATGACAGGTTAATTGGAGAAGTTTCTGGGAATCGAAGCCTGTAGGAGATTGAAGGATGGGGCAGGGAGAGATGTGAATTGCTCTGCAGTTACAACAATGAGTCAGATGACTCCATGGGGAGCTCTAGAGTTGGGATGTCTGCAGACGTGTCCATCAAAGCAAGGGTAGGGGTGCAGGGGAGTTTTTGTACTACGGCCTGGACCAGTCATTGGATGCAAGTAACCCCTCACAAGGGAGGCCTGGACTTGGGTGGCTCCTTCCTTTGATAGAGGGAAGTACCAGAGAGGGTTGCACCCATGAGATATCAACAGCCAACATGGCTGCCACCACAGCCTACGCTCCATGTACCAAGGGCATTGTTGCAATGCCTGCCTGTTACACATTAACTGCTGAATGTGAATTAGCTATTATTAGTATCATAAATATTCCTTTATTTCTTAATTCCCTTATCTCTTACTTATTTAGATCTTCTATTCTGAAAATTTTAAAAATCTTTTATTCAGAATTATTTTTAATCTGTTAATTTCATCGGTTTTCACTTCTCTGAGTAAATTAAGTTATCCTTTTTAATAAAACATTTATTTTTTATTTTTTAATGACTTACCTTTTTTTAAAGACTTTATTTATTTGACAGAGAGAGAAACAGCACAAGCAGAGGGAGAGGAAGAAGCAGGGTCCTGAATGAGCAGAGAGTCCAGCATGGGGCTCCATCCCAGGACCCTGAGATCATGACTTGAGCCAGATGCTTAACCGACTGAGCCACCCACATGCCCCTAACAGAATATTTATTGATTTTTAATTGACCTTTGATAAACTGCACATGTTTAAATGACACTTATTAACATTTTTACACATAACACACAAACATACATACACACCTGTGAAACCATGACTGTAACCAAAAGAGTGAACATTGCCATCACGTCCAAAAAGATTCCTCATGCCCAATTATAAACTATCTATCCCTGCCACTACTCCCCAAGTAGCAACTGATCTGTTGTCAGTATATATTAGTTTTCTCATTCTAAAATTTTACATAAATAAAATCACCCAGTATTTACTTTTTTTGGATATGACTTTTTTACTCAGCATGATTAAGAGTCATCAATGTTACAGTGTCTACCAACAGTTCATTTCTTTTTATTGCTGACTGTTATTCCACTGGATGGATATACCAGAATATGTTTATCCATTCACTGTTTTTAGACATTTAGATTGCTTCAAGTTTTTGACTATTATAAATAAAGCTGCTATGAACATTCAAGTACAAGTTTCAGATGGATGCATGCTTTTATTTCTTTTGGGACAATATCTGGGAGTAGAATGGTTTGGTTAGATATGTGATTTGCAAATATTTTCTCCAAGTCTGTGGTTTGTCTTTTAATGTTATTAATGGTGTTTCTAAAAAAGTAGAAATTCTTAACATTTTGTTGATAAGTCTTAATTAAATCTAAGAAATTTTTTCCTAGCTCAAGGTTACAAATATTTTCTACTATGTTTTTGCTAGATGTTTTAAGGTTTTAGATTTTATATTTAGGTCTGTGATCAATTTTGAATCATTTTTTTCATATGATGTAAAGTTTGGATCAAAGCTCATTTTTTTGACATATAGATAACCAATTATTCCAGCACCATTAATTAAAAACAACAACAACACTTTTTTGACAGAATTTGCCATTGCTCTTTTGTCAAAAATCAAGTCATTGTGTATGTGTAGACCTATTTGTAGACAGTCTAGTTACATGTATGGAATATTTTTCTACAAAACAAAATAGCCTTGCATTATTCAGTTTACATATTTTTTCTTGCTTGAGATTTTAGTATGTATATTTCAAGAAATTTTTCAGTTCATCTAAATTGTCAATTATCAGCATAAAATTGTTCAAAACTGTCATTTAATTACCTTTCCTATATGTAAAATCTATGGTAGTAGCACCTTTCTGATTTTTGTTATTAATAATTGTATCTTCTAGCTTCCTTGTCCTAATCATTGTGATTAAGAGTTTATATATCCTATTGATTTTCCCAAGTAATAGCTTTTGGTTTTATTGGCTTTCTTCATCATTTTTCTGTTTTCTAGTTCATTGTTTTCTGCTGTGATCTTTATTTTATTTTTTATATTTTCTTTGAGATAAATTGGTCTTCTAGTTTCTTCAAGTGGAAATCAAGATAATTGATTTGAGACCTTTCTTTTCTAATATAAGCAATTGGTGTTTTAAATTTTTTTTAAGTTTTTTGTATGAATCCTAGTTTGCTAACATACATTGTAATATTAGATCCAGGTGTACAATTCATGGATTCATTACGTCCATACAACATCCCATGCTCATCACAAGGGCACTCCTTAATCCCCATCACCTATTTTACCCATTCTCCCCTGCCCACCACCCCTCTGATAACCTTAGTTTGTTCTAAGTACCACTAGCATTCTACCTCACAAATTTGGCTATGTTGTTCTTTCATTTTCATTCAGTTCAAACTATTTTTTAATTTCTTTTTGGATTTCTTCTTAAATCTGTTAAGTTTAGAAGAACATTTTCCAAATATTTGGAATTGTTCAGACATCATTCTGTTGTTAATTTTTAAGTAAATTCCACTGCAGTCAGAGAACATATTTGTATAATTCAGGTTTTTAAAAACATCAACAAGTCTTGTTAGTGGCCCAGAGAATATCCTACTTTGTTAAGTGTTCCATGTGCAATCGAAAAGATTGCATATTCTGCTGCTGTTGATTTTATGTCAATTAGATCAATTTGATCAATACTCAGTGCTATTGAGTGTTATTTCTTCTCTATCCTTATCAATTTTCTGTCCACTTGTTTTATCAATTTTTGAGAAGGTAGTATTTAAATCTCCAATTATAATTGTAGGTTTTTCTATTTCTCCTTGCAGTTTTACCAGGTTTTCCAATTCTATTATAAGATGCATAAATATTTGAAATTATTATGTTCTCTTAAAATATTGATTCATATATAATTATGGAATGATACTCTTTATTTCTGTTAATGTTCTTTTTTCTTTTTCTTTTTTTTTTTTAAAGATTTTATTTATTTATTTGACAGATGGAGATCACAAGTAGGCAGAGAGGCAGGCAGAGAGAGAGGAGGAAGCAGGCTCCCTGCTGAGCAGAGAGCCCGATGTGGGGCTCTATCCCAGGACCCTGGGATCATGACCTGAGCTGAAGGCAGAGGCCCAAACCACTGAGCCACCCAGGCGCACCTAATGTTCTTTTTTCTTAAGTAAACTTACCTGATATTAATATAATCATTCAAGCTTTCTTTTTATTTTTGTTAGCATCATATGTCCTTTTATATTCTATTTCTTTTACCTGATTAATGTTATTATATTTCATATGTAATTCTTTAGGCAGCATATAGTTAATTTTTGCTTTTTGATCCAACCTGACAATAGCCTCCTCTTTAAAAATATATTTAAATATTTACATTTAAATTTATGTGAATATTGATGTGGTTTTATTTATTTATTTATTTATTATTATTATTATTATTATTTTTAGAAGATTTTATTTATTTATTTGACAGGCGGAGATCACAAGTAGGCAGAGAGGCAGAGAGAGAAGAGGAAGCAGGCTCCCCGCTGAGCAGTGAGCCTGATGCAGAGCTCGATCCCAGGACCCTGGGATCATGACCTGAGCCGAAGGCAGAAGCTTAACCCACTGAGCCACCCAGGGCCCCGAGATGGTTGGTTTTAAATTTAATATCTTATTTGTTCTCCATTTGTCCCATCTGTTCTTTTATTCCCCTTGCTCTCTTTTCCTGCCTCTTTCGGCATTAATTATTTTTCTTATGGTTCAATTTTAGTTTCTTTGGCATCTCGTTAGCTATAACCATTTGTCATGTTATGTTAATGGCTGCTTTAAAATTTATAGTATAAAGTTTCTGCAAAGCAAAGGAAAGAGTCAAGAAAACAAAGAGGTAACCCATGGAAGGGGAGAAGATATTTGCAAATGACAGTACAGACAAAAAGTTGATATCCGGGATCTATGAAGAACTCTTCAAACTCAACACACACAAAAGAGATAATCATATCAAAAAATGGGCAGAAGATATGAACAGACACTTCTCCAATGAAGACATACAAATGGCTACCTGACACATGAAAAAATGTTCATTATCAATAGCCATCAGGGAGATTCAAATTAAAACCACATTGAGATATCACCTTACACCAGTTAGAATGGCCAAAATTAGCAAGACAGGAAACATCATGTGTTGGAGGGGATATGGAGAAAGGGGAAAGGATCCCTCTTACACTGTTGATGGGAATGCAAGTTGGTGCAGCCTCTTTGGAGAACAATGTGGAGATTCCTCAAGAAGTTAAAAATTAAAAATAGAACTTCCCTATGACCCTGCAATTGCACTACTGGGTATTTACCCCAAAGATACAGATGTAGTGAAAAGAAGGGCACCATCTGTAACCCAATGTTTAGAGCAGCAATGGCCACGGTTGCCAAACTGTGGAAAGAACCAAGATGCCCTTCAATGGACGAATGGATAAGGAAGATGTGGTCCATATACACTATGGAGTATTAAGGATCTGTTGGAAAGGATGAATACCCAACTTTTGTAGCAACATGAACGGGACTGGAAGAGATTATGCTGAGTGAAATAAGTCAAGCAGAGAGAGTCAATTATCATATGTTTCACTTATTTGTGGAGCATAACAAATAGCATGGAGGACATGGGGAGTTAGAGAGGAGAAGGGAGTTGGGGCAAATTGGAAGGGGAGGTGAACCATGAGAGACTATGGACTCTGAAAAACAATCTGAGGGATTTGAAGTGGCTGGGGTGGTGGTGGGAGGTTGGGGGAACCAGGTGGTGGGTATTAGAGAGGGCACGGATTGCATGGAGCATTGGGTGTGGTGCAAAAATGATGAATACTGTTATGCTGAAAATAAATAAATAATGATCACATATATGTTTTAGGAAGGTATTCTTTCAAAATTCTCTGAATTCTCTGGGGTTTCCTGTTTGTTTTTAATTCTTTCTTTCATAGAACATAAGATTTATTTATTTATTTATTTTAAAGATTTTATTTATTTATTTGAGAGAGAATGAGTGAGAGAGAGCATGAAAGAGGAGAAGGTCAGAGGGAGAAGCAGACTCCCCAAAGAGCTGGGAGCCTGATGCGGGACTTGATCCTGAAAGTCCGGGATCATGACCTGAGCCGAAGGCAGTTGCCCAACCAACTGAGCCACCCAGGTGCCCCATAAGATTTATTTTTAATAAATCTTTATTTTTATTTTTAAAAAATTATAGTATATATCTTTAAATTGTCACAGTCTATTTTCAAGTGACAATTATGCCACTTGACAGACAGCATATGAACTGTATCATAATGTATGTCAGTCTCTCCTCTTGTTTTTGTCTTGTCATACCCTAAATGTATAACTGAAAATTCATTGTTAACTATTTTTATTTAAAACTGTCCTATGGGGCACCTGGGTGGCTGAGTGGGTTAAAGCCTCTGCCTTCAGTCAGGTCATGGTCTCAGGGTCCGGGATGGAGCCCCGCATCGCATCAGGCTCTCTGCTTAGTAGGAAGCCTGCTTTGCCTCTCTGCCTACTTGTGACCTTTGCCTGTCAAATACATAAATAAAATCTTTAAAAACAAAACAAAACAAAACAAAAACCTGTCCTATACCTTTTAAAGATCCTTAAGTAATAAGTAAAATAGTTAAAAAAATTTACACAAGTCATTACCCTTCCCAATGTCCTTTATTCCTCTGCATAGATCTGTATTTGCCTCTGGTGTTGTTTTCCCATTTCCTAAAGGGATTCCTTCACTCTTTCTTATAGTAGAAGTATGCCGCTGATTATTCTTTTTTGGCATTTTTATGTCTGAATCAAATTTTATTTTGCCTTCATTTTTGGAAGGTATTTTTTCTGGCCGTAGAATTTTAGGTTGATAGGTTCGTTCGTTTGTTTGTTTTTTCCCTCTTGGTGTTCACTGTCTTCTTGTTTCACATGGTTTACAAGAAATCTTTCATTCTTATTTCTGTTCCTCTCCCCACAAAGTGTCTTTTTTCGTTATATCATTATATTTTTGGTAGGGTTTTCTCTTTATCACTCATTTTAAACAGTTGATTATGATGGGTCTTGGTATACTGTCCTCCTCCTCCTCATCTTCCACTTCCTTCTTCTTTGTGGCTCATTGTACTTGTTTGTAGGCTTAGAGTTTTCATCATGTTTCAAAAAATTGGGGGCATTCTTCCGTCAAATATTTTTTTTCTGTTCTTTCTTTTCTTTGGGGGATTCCAATTACATGTGAATTAGGCCCTTAATTTTTCAGCAATGATCACTAAAAATGTGTTTTTTCCATCTCTCTTCCATTTTGAGTAGTTCTATTGGCAGGTGATCAAGTTCATTAGAAGTTTTCTGTAATGGTGCATCTGTTGTCTATCATGACCACTGAGTTTTTCATCTCAAACATTGAATTTTTAATCTTGATTTTGGCCTTTTTTGTAACTTCTCTGTCTCTGCTTATAATGCTTAATATTTCCTCCAGCTTCTTGAACATCTAGATTACAATTCTAATTTTCTGCTAATTGAGTCATCTCCTCCAGGGTTGGTTTTGATTGATTTTTCTCCTCATCCATCATTTATATTTTTCTGCTTTATTTGCATTACCAATACATTTTTATTGAATGTAAGACATTGAGGCTTTTCTGTTCTTGGGCTCTGAATTTTTTTCATCCCTTTATATATTCTTCTACGTGGTCTGGATTTAGTTAAATCACTTAAAAACAGGCTGTTCCTTTCAGGTTTGCTCTTAAGATTTGCTAAGAGGTAAAAAAGTACTGTTTGTCTTGAACTACATTTCTCTTTTACTGAGGTAGAATTTTTCTCTGTATTCTCTATGATGCCCTGTCAATGATGAGATTTTTCATTTAGGTTATTGTGAAGAGAAATCCTACTTGATTTGTACACACTATAGGAATTGCTCCCTTTCAACTTGCTTGTTGATACTTCCCAGACTTTGTGTAATTTCCTCACATTCATTAACTGATGAATTCTTAGCAGGAATACCAGCAGGCTTCACTTGCATTCCCTTGCCCTGCACAGTGACCATGAACTCGCTCCAGGTAACAAGTGTTCATGGTCCTAGAGTTCAAAAACTCATTCTTTTCTCCACCTCTCACAGATCACTCTCTTTCATTGCCTGATGTCCTTTCCAGAAACTATTTTACATATTTTTGTAGTGTTTTAGGTGGGAAAATTAAGTGGAAAACTAAATCTAGTTCCTGTTACTCAACTTTGGCTGAGGTTGAATCAACAATGTCTTTGTCTTTCTTTTTCTTCTTAATTAGTAGACTTTTTCTTTTTTTTAGAGCACTTTTAGGTTTAAAGAAAAATTGAATGGAAGTATAGATAATTCTTATATACCACTTCTCACTACTACCTACTTCACAGTTTCCCTTATTATGATGAAAATCTTGCATTAATGTGATATGTTTGTTCCAATTGATGAACTAATATTGATACAGTATTATTAACTAAAGTCCATATTTTTTATTAAGTTTCACTCTTGTGTTCTACAGTTCTATGGATTTTTAAAAATCATATATTGTCATGTAATCACCATTATAGTATCCTGCAGAATTTTACTGCCCTAAAAATCCCTGGTGCTTTTTCTATGTATTCTCTGCATTCTCCCTCCTTTCGCCCAAGCTCTGGCAACCTCTGAACTTTTTACTGCCTCCATATTCTTCCTTTTCCAGAATGTCATATAGTTGGAGTCACACAATATATATATCCTTTTAAGATTGGCTTCTTTCACTTACTGATATTCATTTACAGTGCCTCTATGTCTTTTCATGACATGATGGCTTTTTGTTGTTGTTGTTGTTACTGCTGAATAATATCCCACTATACGGATGTATCACAGTTAATCTATTAAAAAACATCTTGGTTGCTTCTAAGTTTTGGGAATTATGGATAAAGCTGCTATAAACTTTTATGGGGACATAAGTTTTCAACTCATTTGGGTAAATACTAAGGAATGCATTTGCTAAATCATATGGTAAGACTACACATAGTTTCTTAAGAAACTGCAACTCAGTCTTCCAAAATGACTGTATCATTTTGCAATCTCACAATGAATGAGAGCTCCTACTGTTTTATATCCTCACCAACATTTGAAATTGGTGTTTTAAATATTAAGCTATTTTAATATGTGCATAGTTGTATCATATTGTTTTAATTTACAATTCTCTAATATATGGTGTTGAATATCTTTTCATATGTTTATTTGCCATCTGTGTATTTTCTTTGGTGAGATGCCTCTTCAGATTTTTTGCCCATTTTAATGTTTTTTTAAATTTCTTAGTATTAAGTTTTAAGACTTCTGTTTTGGATATGACAGTATTAAATATGGACGTTTCCAATATTTTCGCCCAGTCTGTAGCTTATATTTTTCATTCTCTTGACAGTGTCTTTTCACCAGATAGTTTATAATTTTAATGAGGTACAATTTATCAATTTTTTTCATGAACCAAGTGTCGTATCTTAAATGTAATTTCAAACCTGTGGTCATCTAGAATTTCTCCTGTGTTACTGTCTAGGAACCTAAAATTTTTTGCATATTGCATTTAGATCTGTGATCCATTTTGAGTTAATTTTTTGGACAGGTGTAAGGTCTATGTCCAGATTCATTTTTCATATGTGGATATCCATGTATTCCAACACCATTTATTGAAAACACTATTCTTTCTCCATTGAATCACCTTTGCTCCTTTGTCAATGATCAGTTTACTATATTCATGTGGTTTTATTTGGGGGCTCTGTTGGTCCCATTGATCTATTTTTCTATTCTTTCACTGATGCTACACTGTTTTGATTCTGTATCTCTATAGTAATTCTCAAATTGGGGTACTGTGAGTCCCCTAACTTTGTTATCCTTAAATATTGTATTAGCTATACTGGGCATTTTGAATATCCATATAAACTTATTTTATATATTTATTTTTTATATGGGGAGAAGTCTTCTTTTAATTCTATTCAGTTAACCAACATAAATTTTTGTTGTGGCATTTAACAATTCATTAGTTGCGTATAATACATACAAACTTTAAAATCAGTTTGTTGATAGCTACAAAATATCAGCTGGGATTTTGATTGGGATAGCACTGAAACTATAGATCAAGTTGGACATAAATCTTGACAATATTCTGTCTTCCTATTCACAAACATAAAGTCTATCTCCATTTATTTACTTCTTCTATTTCATCAGAATTTTCTAGTTTTCCTCATATAGATGGTTCACATATTTTCTTAGGTTTATAACTAAAGTATTTATTTTTCTGATACTAATATGAGTAGTGCTGCATTTTACATTTTAAATTCCAGTTGTTCATTGCTAGCAGTTAAGAATTGACATTTTTATATTAACCTTGTATCCTGCAACCTCACTATGTTCAATGATTAGCTTTTAATATCCCTTGTGTTGAGTCCCTCAGATTTCTACATAGGCAGTTGTGTTGCCTGTAAAAAAGACAATTTTTTCTTACCTTGCAGTATTATTTTTATCTCTATATCTCTGACTTATTCCGTTGCTTAGGACATCTAGTACAATGGTGAAGAGAAGTTCCTTGCCTTTTTTTTTTTCAAGATTTTATTTATTTATTTGACAGAGAGAGAGAGAGAGACATCATAAGTAGGCAGAGAGGTAGGCAGAGAAGGGGACGCAGGACCCTGAGATCATGACCTGAGCTGAAGGCAGAAGCTTAACCCACTGAGCCACCCAAGCACCCCTTGCCTTTTTTTTTTTAAATCTTAGAACGAATGCATTCAACATTTCACTAAATATTATGTTTGCTCTATAATCTTTACAGATACCCATTCTCATATTGAGGAGGATATATTCTGTTTACTGTATTAAAGTTAAGAATGGGTATTGAATTCTATCAAAGGTCTTTCTATATTCAAATAATATTGTTTTTTCTTTTTTTTAAATCTTGTTAATATGGCAGATTATATCAGTTGATTTTTAAATATAAATGCAATCTTAAATGCCTAGGAAAAAAGTAATTTATTTATGACATAATATCTTTTTTATGTTGTTGGATCCTATTTGTTAATGTTTGTTACAAATACCTGCATCTAAGTTCATGAGGGATATTGTTCTGGAATTTTGTTTTCATCTAATGTCTTGGTTTTGGTAACATACGATTAAATTCATTAAAAGCTTTGAAGTGTATTTCCTCCAATCCAAGTTTTTAGAAAAGTCTGTGTAAAACTTGGCATTCTTTCTTTCTTTAATGTTTGGTAGAAGTTACCAATGAAGCCATATGGGCCCAAACTTAAAAGATTTGTTTTTCTTATTGAGATATATAACTGACATATAACATTGTATTAGTTTGAGGTGTATACCATAATGATTTGGTATAAGTATATATTGCAAAATGACAAAACAATAAGTTTAAACTCATCACTACATATAGTTAAAATTTTTTTCTTGTGATGAGAGCTTTTAAGATCTACTCTCTAAATAATTTTCAAATACACAGTATATGGTATTGTTAACTGTAGTCACCATGCTGTACTTTATATCCCTAGGACTTATTTGTCTTATATTTGAAAGTTTATAGATTTTGGCCACATTCACCCACCTTCCAACCCCTGCCTCTGGTAACCACCTGTGTCTTTACATTTAGAATAGATTTCCTGTAGAAGGCACATACTTGGGATTACTCTGACAATAGCCCTCTTACATTGTAGAGCAGGGTTTTCAGCCTTGGTACTGTTGACATTTTAGGCCAGATTTTTGTGGGGTACGATTGTCTGCATCTTACAATGTTTGCAGCGTTCCTGGCCTGTATGGACTAGACACCAACACCTGAGTCCCACTCCTGCTCCCCAGGTGACAACTGAATAGGTCTCTAAACATCGTGCGGTGTTGACAGAAGGTGAAATCATTCCTGTTTGAGGAACACTGGCTTACACCATTTAACTTTATTGCAGTAATTGGTAGATTTGAGTTTAAATCTACTATCATATTGTTTTCTTGTTTCATTTGGGTTTTCCCCCCTTTTCTCACCTTCTTTTGGATTGAGTAATTTCTAGAAATCTATTTTAACTGCTGTATCAATTTATTATTTATACCCATTTCTTATTATTTTTAGTCATTTCCCTAAGATTTACTGTATCCATGTTTAACATATCTTGGTCTACCTTCAAATATTTCAACTACTCGACATTTAGTATAAAAACTTTATAGCAGTACATTTTCTTTTCCCCTTTCTTGGTCTTTTGATACCCAAGAATTGTACCTTTGCTTCCTTCTACCTCGGTAGATTCACCATATGCTTGTGTTGATCAGCACTCAGCTGAGGATTTGAGGGGAAATGCAAACTGATCTCTGGTGCTCTCTGTGCATCTCTCTCTCTCTCTTTTTTTTTTTCCTTAAAGATTTTATTTATTTATTTGACAGAGAGATCACAGGCACCTTTGTGAATCTCTTTTGAAATCTGGTCATTTTAACTTCTCTAAAGATCAAACTCTGTGTCCTCTCCTCAGGGAGATTTCTAGAATCTGCTTAGGTTCTCCACCTTACACTTCAGTTTAACATGATGATAATTTTATTCATGGAAATCCTGGCATCTCTCCTATTTTCCAGATTGTTTCTGAGAATTGCTTATAGTTACTTTCTGTTTGTAAGTGTTTCCAGACACTGGATAGTATATTCGATCTGTCTGTGATCTAGAACATGGTAAACTTGAGACCTTATCCTGTGACCCTATCCGGACTTTCCCTGTTGAGACATCTCCCCACCACCCAAACACATTCAACCCAATGCAACATTTATTAGGCAGACTAGTAATTTGTGGGACATTGACAAGTTACATATTATTCCTCCTTCCTCCTAAAGGATTTTTGGGCAATTTTGATAAGAGGAAGAGTTTTCACTGACCTATCTCTCCAAGAGAATTCTAACTTTTCACTGTCTTACTAGAATCTCTCTTTTTACTTTTTTCTTGGGATTGCCCCTCAAATTTGAAATCTGTTTGCCTTTATTATGCAGAGCCATTGAATTATGTCCTGGTCCTATTTCCAAGCATGAGCCCCCTGAGGTGTCTGTCTCTGTCCCTGGGCCATTTAGTCAGCTCAGTGGCGCGTAGGAGAATCCCAGATTTAATAGCCTTGTTAGGAAGGAGGTATATTCTCCTCATAGAACCAAGCTTGGGAAGGACAGGGATGTCCCAGGGATAGCTGGAAATAGAGAGTTGAGGCCTTGAGAATTTCCCCCAAATGTCCTGTTTCTCTTGTGTGAAGATTTCATTATCTCACACTGATCTCCTCCTAGATGCTGTATCCATGACTGCATCAGTTTCCAGGCCTGCCTTCAGTTCACCATAGTCTGCAATCTTTGCTGCATATGAGACTCACTTAGGGAACTTTAAAAAATGCAAATGCCAGGTCACACCCCATAGCAATGAAATAAAGATGTCTGGGGGTGGGAGCCAGGCACACTTGTCTTATTTAGGGACAAAGTAGGAGTTAAGCCTTTTATAATTCTGTCAATATATTTGTGTATATCTTGTTTCTAAATCCAGTTCAGAGAAATATTTAATGCCTAGGCTGAAATCAGGGGTTCCGTGAGCAAGTCTGCATGAAGACTTATTATGTGAGCTCATTTGTCCATCAGGGGCATTCATGTTTTACAAAAAGAACCTGGAGCAGAGTTCTTAAAAAATTTCTGTACCTTAAATCAGCCATCAATAACAAATACACATTTGCTTCCACTGAAAGGCCTAGAAGGGGGCATATGTTCTTCTTTTTTTTAAACCTAGGTTTCTGGAACATTTAAGTCGTTTCAGTCTAGCTCAAGAATGCTATAGAAATGAGCAGAAAAGTGGATGTATACGGCTCACATATAGAATTTTGCAATCTATGTGTAATATTGCCACATGCTTCTAGCCATTTCATACAAGGTTCCTTTTTTTTTTTTTTTTTCTAACCATAATGTGGTTATTTATCTCTGGAATGTTTTGATACTTTTGTGACAAAATAGGAATTTATCTGATATCTGTGAGCTTCCTGCACTTCTGAGACCAAGTTTGAAAAATGTACATTCATGCAGGGAATTGTTGACTTATTGTGGGTGCATTATTCCTTCTCGAGCCTTGTAAATTGAATCTTCCAGAAGATACGCATAGTAGCCCGTGAGAGGTAAAGCATTTTCTTGGGCATACTACGGTGTTGTAATCTTAGTGCCAGATATTTTAGTATTTACTGAGGATCTCTTTTGAAATGGCTTCCAGCTTTTTGAGTTAACTCCATCCAACTCAAAGCGATTTTCTGCTCTATTCTTATTTCACTCCACTCAGATCTGATTTACTTTGTAAACCAGCAGAAATTTCTAGTGGTGGCATTGGTGCTGCCTTGACCCAATGAGATCAGTCTCCAGATTTGTTCCATTTATTGTGCTTTGTTGTTTATTGAATTAACATAGTCATGAAGAAGAATCATGATATTTTGGAAGAAGAGTTTTGGCAGTAAAATTTGTGTTACGGAATGCAAGCAGTTTTTTTGAAAAGCCCCATTGCACTTACGTCGAACCAGTGAACACTGAAATCACTTCATCTCTTTATCCATTCATCAGGTATGTTTTAACTACAATATAGTTACTGAACTGCCTGGCTACTACATTTGTTGAGACACGGAAATCTTCTCAGAGTCTCTAGTGGCTGTAGGGTAGGTGTGCGGTGTGTGTGTGGGGGTCGGGGGGGGCGGGTAGGGACAGTATCAGCAAGCTCTGATGTAGCCTCCAGTCATTTTTTGCCCTAAGAATGCTGGGAGATTTATTTGGGATTTTTTTCTATCCACTAGTTCTTCCTCCTCTCCCTCCCCTCAACACCACTAAGACAACTGTCTTCTCTACTGTGATCAAAATAACCCTATCTTCCTGGTGCTGACTGGTCTGTTTGCTGGAATGTTCACTATCAAACCCCTAATACGTGGACCTCACTTCCAGATATTTTGATCTAGTCATTGGGGCTCAGTTAGGAGATGTTTTTTTCAAATGCCTCCCAGGTGATTGCCCAGTTAAGCTAGGCTGAAACCTCTAGGCGGTTTGCTACCGCAGAACTGGACAAGTCTGCAGGGAATAATTTGTTTCTATTGCTTGTTGCCCTGTCGTTTGCATAAGGTTCTGGGTTCAGACAGGAGCTCCTTTCTTTGCACCTTTGCCTTTTGCTACCTGTAGTTCAGAACATCTTGCTTGGCCTCCAGCTGTCTCAGTTCAGATTCTGTATATGCCATCTATTGTTAGGTAAATCCCCCTAAGCCTCCTGAAACTCCATTAACTGATGGGTAATGTGGGAACAATGGAATTGTGTCTCCAAGTTTTTGTGCTGCTTCAATAAATGGGATCGATATATGAAAGCCTTAGCGACATCCACAGCAGAGAAAGCACTCCGGTAATGAGGGGCTCTGCAGGCACATTGAAGCAGCAGCAGTCGAAGCAGCAATATTTACTAGCCTGGTGTGAGTTTGGGTTCCTCTCAGACAAAATTGGGACACAAAATGTCTTCTCAAATTTGACAAGATGTTCAAATATTGTTGTTATTCAGAGAAAGCATTAAATAACATATCCGATAGGTCACTGATTTCAAGCTTAATTAAACTCGGAAAAAGAGGAATTTTAAAACTGAGTCTCTTCACAAACAAAAATCCCAAACACTTTCATGCTTTCTCCTGCGCACAAAAGGCAGGAATCTGAAATCGTCTGCCAAGATGATTAAAGGGGACAGATCTGATCTCTGAAGTCATCAGAGACAATCAAGGCCAAGTTCCATCTAGTGGAGAGTGCTAGGTTCCATTTACTTCCAGGTGCTCCAGATTAAGATAAATGCTCTGGGTCCCTGGAAGCATGTATTCTGGAAGAGCAGCATAAGACGTGCTGTACAATTTGTGGTGCCGGGCAGGGACCCAAGCTCAAGAAGCTGTTCCAGCTGCTGTTCAGACATGGCCCTCACTGCAAATTTCAATCAAGGTCAGAGTTATTTAGAGATCTGTATGGGTCTCCTGTAATTCAAATCCATGGCTGGCATTTATGATTATTTATGAGTTTATCAAATTGTGCTATATACCGGATTTATGCAAGAGGTGAATTACAGATAATTTTTCACTTATAAAAACGTTCTACCATATAAAATGGCATGCACTACAGATTACCTTAAATATTGAGAGATAATAGAGTGCAGAAGGGAATAAATACTAGAATCAGATGGACTCGATTTGAATCCAAATCCTGTCACTTATTAGCAAATTATTTAATTTCTCTGAATCTCAGTTTTTCCAGTAACAGAGGGGAGCTTTTACTATCTGCTTCAGAAATGTGTTGAAAAAATTATCCATCAAGTTACTATTTGTGAAGTGCCCAGGATGATTTCAAGCACAGTCAATTTCCACATAGATTTGTTTCCATCTCTGTCTTATCCTTTTTTCTTTATTTGGTATATATGAAGTGCAGCGTTTCCCTCCGCCTCTTCTTTTTATTTCAAGGCTCATTTGGAAATAACTTTCATACATAATATTTTAGGAAAGAGGGTTAATCCATTAATAATTAATAATTAAGCAATATTGTTGCACATAATAATTGCTACTAAAAGTCCATAATGATGGGCTGAGGAAAGACTGGAAAGAAAAAACAGAACAGCCTGTTAAACTGTGTAGGTTTCCCATGGGATCTGATTTTTGTAGACTCTACTTTGATCTGATTCCTTGTGTGCATGGGGCATTAACGTCTGGGAGAGAGGCACTAGGTACTGGAGGGTCATATGAAAATAGTGAGGGGCGCCTGGGTGGCTCAGTGGGTTAAGCCGCTGCCTTCGGCTCAGGTCATGATCTCAGGGTCCTGGGATCGAGTCCCACGTCGGGCTCTCTGCTTAGCAGGGAGCCTGCTTCCCCCTCTCTCTCTCTGCCTGCCTCTCCATCTACTTGTGATTTCTCTCTGTCAAATAAATAAATAAATAAATCTATAAAAAAAAAAAAAGAAAAGAAAAGAAAATAGTGAGTTCATTGGTCTGAGTGATCTGGGAATGGGAGGAGCCAGGGTTTGAGAATCTCCAAAATCAAGAGAGGCAACAGAAGCAGAAGGAGAAGGTGGAAATCATTTTGGGAGCTGATTTCCACCATCTGTGTCTCTGTTACTGACAAAGTCCTTTTCCATAAATAGTTCCCATACAGACTCCTAATTTTCTGTAAGAATGGGCTATTGTTAGGCAGTGGGAACTTTTCTATAAGGAGGAAGGTAGGTAGCAGGGAACTGCACCTGGCCATTATGATTAGCCAAGGAGAGTTGAGTGGTCATCCCCTAAGCATAAAATAATTGGGGATTAAAGCAATAATCAGAGACAGATTTAGCTTATCCACGATTTCACATAGAATCAAGCCTTTGGACCAGGAGCTGAAGGGATGTCAGATAAAGTTTGGCTTATTGGTTCATAGGCATGGGATATTTTAAATGTGTTTATGTGTCTGACATACTAAGTAGAAAATATATATACGATTTCAAAAGATGTATAATTCCTAGAATTAGCATACATTGTCTGGAGTGAATTACATACCTAGGTCACTATTATGCCTGTAAAACATTGGGCCTTTGTACCTTTGGTTAGTTTGCCATCTCTTGAGCTGTGATTCTGATCTGAGATTTGAGAGACAGGTGACCGCTGCACAGCTTCTCCCAGTGACAAGAATGATAACATTAATGAAAATAACAACGATAAAAACTTAACAATTTATTTTGAGGGCTTGCAATCTATCAGTCATTCTGTTGATTAAATCTCTCCTTAAAACTCACAAAACTCTGTAGCATCAGTATTATTACAATGTTAATTTTATAAACAATAGAAAAGAATGCTTAGAGAAACTGAATGTAACTTCTGGCACGGTCTCTTTGCAGATTCCAGTGTGTTGATGTGCAGACTTTGAGTTTCAGCTCCCTAGGATAATCATCTTCTAGAAGAATGGGTGGCAAACATTTTCTGTAAAGGACTAGAAAGGAAATATTTTAGATTTTTTTTTTGAGGTGTATGGTTTCTTTTGCAATTTTTCAAGGCTGCCGTAATATCACATAAAGCAGCAATAGATAATCCAGAAAGGAATGAGTGTGGCTGTGTTCCATTAAAACTTTACTTACAAAAACACGTGGTAGGCTGGCTTTGGTCCACAGGCTGACTCTAGAGCAGCCCTTGTCCCATAAAACCTAATCCAATGAGGGCCATGGTCTATATCTGCACTGCCAAATATAGTAGCCATGCGCCATGTATGGTTATCAAGCACTTGAAATGTGGCTAGTACGACCAAGAAACTGAACTTTACATTTTACTTAATATTAATTATTTCAATTTCCATTTAAATAGCCACATAAGCCTAGGGCTACCACATTAGACAGATTAGATTGGAAGTTTTGGCACAGAAATCAGTTCTAGCCTTCATGGCATAGATGAGACATGCTTAGATTGGAATTCTCTTAAAAATATAACTTCAGTGAACAAATAAAACGATCAAGTATAAAGCATGCAGGGCAAATAGAAAATTAGAACAAAGTAATTTAAGTTGTGAGAATTATTATCTCAGCTTCTCTTCTCAAAAACCATTTTCAAATTAATGTAAAAATGTTTTTTTCCCCTTCTTCTATACACAGCTTTTTCATTAGATACCTCTCTCTCTCTCTCTCTCTCTCTCTCTGTCTTCATCTTTTCTTCCTGGGGATATATAGAGCCAAGGTATTATCTCTGTTGTCTTTCCCTTGGCAGTTCAGCAGCCTGGGGTTCTGTTCTGAGCCCCCATCAGCTCTGTGAACTTTGGGTGAATTATTACTCACCTGCAAAAGTAGGCTAATATTACTTACGTCTTTCTTTGACAAGTTTTGGAAATTAATTGTAGTGTATTTAAAATAAAATGTCCAACTCTTGGACACAGTGCATGGTAGGTGACTTACATGTTTAGTTCATTTGTTCTTTTGCCTTCATCCCAATTTATATTATATGGTCAATTTCATTTCACACCATTTTAAATCATCGTCTGAACCAAATCCACCACTTGGGTCATCTTTGCCATTTCAGCTGCTGATAGTTCTTTCAAGGACAAGTCATTGATATTTATCTTTTTTCTAGAATACCAAATACTGACTCTATACAAAACCAAATGAAATTAGTTATAGCAATAATACAAAAATTGTTCATGTTTTCTGCCCATTTTTTGATATGATTATCTGTTTTTTGTGTGTTGAGTTTGAGGAGTTCTATAGATCTTGGATATCAGTCCTTTGTCTGTACTGTCATTTGCGAATATCTTCTCCCATTCCATGGGTTGCCTCTTTGTTTTGTTGACTGTTTCCTTTGCTGTGCAGAAGATTTGATCTTGATGAAGTCCCCAAAGTTTATTTTCTCTTTTGTTTCCTTTGCCTTTGGAAATGTGTCTTAAAAGAAGTTGCTGTGGCTGATGTTGAAAGAGGTTACTGCCCATGTTCTCCTCTAGGATTTTGATAGATCCCTGCCTAACCTTGAGGTCTTTCATCCATTTTGAGTTTATCTTTGTGTATGGTGTAAGAGAATGGTCGAGTTTCATTCTTCTACACATAGCTGTCCAATTTTCCCAGCACCATTTATTGAAGAGATTGTCTTTTTCCCACTGTATATTTTTTTCCTGCTAGACTCTTCTCCAAAGAAGATAAATGGCTAACAAGCACATGAAAAAATGTTCATCATCACTAGCCATCAGGGAGATTCAAATCAAAACCACATTGAGATACCACCTTACACCAGTTAGAATGGCCAAAATTAACAAGACAGGAAAAATGTGTTGGAGAGGATGTGGAGAAAGGGGAATCCTCTTACACCTGTTGGTGGGAATGCAAATTGGTGCAGCTACCTTGGAAAACAGTATGGAGATTCCTTAAGAAATTAAAAATAGAGTTACTCTGTGACCCTGCAATTGCACTGCTGGGTATTTACCCCAAAGACACTGATGTAGTGAAAAGTAGGGCCATCTGTACCCCAATGTTCATAGCAGCAATGGCCACAATCACCAAACTGTGGAAAAAAAACAAGATGACCTTCAACGGATGAACGGATAAAGAAGATATGGTCCATATATACAATGGAGTATTATGCCTCCATCAGAAAGAATGAATACCCAACTTTTGTATCAACATGGGTGGGACTGGAGGAGATTATGCTGAGTGAAATAAGTCAAGCAGAGAAAGTCAATTATCATATGGTTTCACTTACTTGTGGAGCATAAGGAATAACAAGGAGGCATGGGGAGATGGAGAGAAGTGAGTTGGGGGAAATCAGAGGGGGAGATGAACCATGGGAGACTGTGGGCTCTGAGAAACAACCTGAGGGTTCTGGTGGTGGGTATTATGGAGGGCATGTATTGCATGGAGCACTGGGTGTGGTGTGTAAACAATGAATTCTGGAACACTGAAAAGAAATTTTTAAAAAATTAAAAAGAATAATACAAAAACTGACATAACTTGTTTCTTCTTCATTCCTGTTGTTTAGATAGTTTGCAAAAACTGGCAAATCTGCTAAAATAGATACAGATATTAGGTCCTGCTATAGACTAAATTTTGTCCTGACCATCAGATGTTGGAGCCCTGATCTGCAATGTGATGGTATTTGGAGAAGGCAACTTTGTGACATTAATAAGTTTCCAGGAGTTATGAGGGTGGGGTGCCTATGATGGGGTAGTATCCTTTTAAGAAGAGGAAAATAGGAAGAGATCTCTCTCTGTGCCATGTGACTACACAGTGAGAAGGCAACCACCTACAAGCTAGGAGGAGGGCTCTCACCAGGAACTCAGTCTGCTGTACCTTAATCTTGGTCTTCTCAGCCTCCAAAACTGTGAGAAAAAAATACCTGAGATCACGTGTTTAAGCTATACCTTACGCCTGCCTATACCATCAGAGAAAAGAACAGATTCTGTCCCTGTCTGAGGATGTTTGCAAATATGGAATCCTATAAAATTACCTTGTTATGCACCATGACATCATTTATATGTCAGGGAAAGTTACTTGAACTTCAAACTAAAATATCCACCACACTGAATATAGGTGTTAAATTAGCTCCTAAGAACGTAGCATCATAATATTTATGCATATTGAAAAGCTTTGACGTTATAAAGAGGAAGCAAATTTGATGCTTTCAAAGTAATAGTTCATTGCCCATCAATTTTTCACTACTCAGCATCTGGTCACTGAAACATACTCCTTGATTTAATGTGGAGTTTAAATATATCTCTATCTATCTGTCTCTATATAGATAGCTGTATAGAATATGTATAAAGATTCACATGTCACCATGCACAGGGATCTGAAAGTGTGAAAACTTCTGGAAAGCTTTTCTGATTTGGTGTGCTAAAGATGAAACCAGTCATTCAGTTGTTAATATTGAATTATGCAATGCAAAAACTGCCGTGAGGTTTTGAGGCTACAAAGAAGAGGCAGCATCATTTCATATAAACATTGTCTCAACCTCCTCTGCTGCTTTCATGAACATATTTTTCTGCATATTTAAAGTTTATAGCAGAGCACAAGGTTCATAGTTTCTTTCTATATTCCAACTTTATAGCAAAGCCACAACTACATATTAATATAGCAGCTAAAATGTATTTCTAGTTAAGCTGTCATAAAGTCTAGGGCTTTCCACATCATCACTTTTGAAGGTCGGTGCCACAGAGAAAAAAGCCATTTGTACTGGATCGCCATGGTACTTTGTAATATACATGGTAATAAATATCACAATATATTTCATTTTTATATGTTTTTGATGAAGAGGTAAAAGTGCATCTTCTACAGTTGCTTTTCAGAAATTGCTCATCTGTTTGGAACGAGGGTAAAAGACACTGAAGCTAAACATTATTTATCGAGACCTCACCGCTCTTCACTCACACCACGGCTGAAATGAGAAGAGGATGCCAATGATATTTCACTTACAGTATCGATTTCCGGAGCTCGCCCCGTGGAAGCACTGCATGTGTATGCAAGATAAATGTGAGAAAATGGAGATATTCTGACAAGCACCGTTTCCACTGTTTTTCCTTTTTATCATTCTGATAATTTACATCCTTTCGAAGTGTAATTGGAAATGTCTTTCAGAAGTCACTTCACCGTTTCCACGTGGTGCCTGATATCTGTGAGTGCATAAGAAACATTTAAGTGCTCACGGCTGTCAGTGTATATATACATGTATATGTGTGTGCATATATACACACATACACAAACTATACATACGTATATATATACATACGTACATGTATATGCATGTATAGTTTCTTACAGTAAAAAAGATTTCAGTGAGCAATGCTGTTGTGTTCAGCTATGCAGGTTGATCTAAGAGGGGTGTAAATCTGTGTCTCCTCCCTTACTTTCCTTCTGTTTGGCTCCCATTTGGGTTTCTTCCTCCAATCAGTGGCTAACTGTACTCATCTGTATCTATTAGCTAAACGAATCGTCTTCCTTCTTATGTCCTGCCCATGATAACTTCTTTTGCAAAATCACTGCCAATCTCCTATTTTATTTTTCGTTGCCATGAACATCTACCAGGGTGAGAAGAGGGATCTTCAGAAGGGAAACAGTGGTGAACATTCAAATGAGCTGTGTGTGCAGGAGCAGACAGAGTGGGAGGCAGGGAGGTGTGCTTCTTCTCCTGTGTGCTTTACCTGCTCTACCTTCTCTGAGCCAGATCAAAGGGCTCCCAACGCCCTCCTTCCTCTACTCTCGTGTTCCAAAGTGTGAAGCCTCCATGTGCAGAGACCTTAGTGAGGTCATCATTCTGATCTCTTGCCCCTTCTGCTTTTTCCTTCTTAATTCCCAAACTAGGTGCTTGCACTTAACGTTTCTTGTTTCTAAGTTTTAAGGGTTTCTTTATTTTATTAAGAGTGATAGACAGTGAACAGCCATGGCCTTACCATTAAGAAGTATCAAGAGGTCCAGACAAGCTTACATAGAGTTTCCACAATTATCCAAATACTGCCCCGTAAAACTGAAGTGAATGCTGCAGATAGATTAAGACACATCACCACTGATTTCAGCAATGTCTGGGGCACTTTGGGATATTCCATTAATTTCCAATTAGCACAGTCCATTCATGCCTCCCTTTGGATATGTACTAACATAAAAACAAGGGAGTCATAAAGATGGAAATAACTATACTTCTGACCTATAATTTTAGAAATAGTGTGGGGTTTTCAGCAAAGATGTTTATAACATAAGACTATATACTCCAAATTGTTTTTTGAGCATGGTTGACACACAATATTGCATTAATTTCAGGTGTACGATGCAGTGATTCAATGGGTTTATACATTATACTATGCTCACCACAAGTGTAACTACCACGTGTCACCATGCAATGCTATTATAATAACATTAACTATACAAGAGTATATATTCTTAATAAGTAGGATTTTGGAAATATAGAATTGAGTTCCACTAGTTTGTGAAATGAGTGATTTTCAGTAAAATAGGTCTATGCTTATGTATATGCGCATGTGTGTTAGCATTTGTGTATATTGAGAAAGAATACACAAGAGATACATTTTCACCTTTCCCATACAAAAGCTCTATTGGTGTTATTTTCAAAGTTGGAATTACTCAGTTTTACTTTAGAATGTGTCACAAGACACAGGATGGATACAACCAAATTCAGTTTCTGAAGATCAAGGCAGGACCTACTCCAGAGGTGCAAACTTAACAAAATGGAAAATTAAATCTATTACAGCTCATTGATGTGATTAGCTTTATGATGTATGTAGTTGTTCAGTATAATTTTGAACACCGGTTACATATAGTAGGATTCTATTTTTAGAAAAGCATCTAAAATGCACCTTAGTAAAAACTTCAGAGGCAATCCACAGGAGACAATTTACCTGCTGAATTTTTTTTTAAATTTTTTATTTTTTATAAACATATATTTTTATCCCCAGGGGTACAGGTCTGTGAATCACCAGGTTTACACACTTCACAGCACTCACCAAAGCACATACCCTCCCCAATGTCCATAATCCCACCCCCTTCTCCCAACCCCCCTCCCCCCAGCAACCCTCAGTTTGTTTTGTAAGATTAAGAGTCACTTATGGTTTGTTTCCCTCCCAATTCCATCTTGTTTCATTGATTCTTCTTCTACCCACTTAAGCCCCCATGTTGCATCACCACTTCCTCATATCAGGGATCATATGATAGTTGTCTTTCTCTGCTTGACTTATTTCGCTAAGCATGATACGCTCTAGTTCCATCCACGTCGTCGCAAATGGCAAGATTTCATTTCTTTTGATGGCTGCATAGTATTCCATTGTATATGTATACCATATCTTCTTGATCCATTCATCTGTTGATGGACATCTAGGTTCTTTCCACAGTTTGGTTATTGTGGACATTGTTGCTATAAACATTCGGGTGCACGTGCCCCTTTGGATCACTACGTTTGTATCTTTAGGGTAAATACCCAATAGTGCAAATGCTGGGTCATAGGGCAGTTCTATTTTCAACATTTTGAGGAACCTCCATGCTGTTTTCCAGAGTGGATGCACCAGCTTGCATTCCCACCAACAGTGGAGGAGGGTTCCCCTTTCTCCGCATCCTCGACAGCATCTGTCATTTCCTGACTTGATGTCTTATTGTGGTTTTGATTTGTATTTCCCTGATGCCGAGTGATATGGAGCACTTTTTCATGTGTCTTTTGGCCATCTGGATGTCTTCTTTGCAGAAATGTCTGTTCATGTCCTCTGCCCATTTTTTTTTTTAAATGATTTTATTTATTTATTTGACAGCGAGACATCACAAACAGGCAGAGAGGCAGGCAGAGAGAGAGGAGGAAGCAGGCTCCCTGCTGAGCAGAGAGACTGATGTGGGGCTCGATCCCAGGTCCCTGGGATCATGACCTGAGCCGAAGGCAGCGGCTTAACCCACTGAGCCACCCAGGCACCCCCCTCTGCCCATTTCTTGATTGGATTATTTGTTCTTGGGGTGTTGAGTTTGCTAAGTTCTTTATAGATTCTGGACACTAGTCCTTTATCTGATATGTCGTTTGCAAATATCTTCTCCCATTCTGTCAGTTGTCTTTTGATTTTGTTAACTGTTTCCTTTGCTGTGCAAAAGCTTTTGATCTTGATGAAATCCCCAACAGTTCATTTTTGCCCTTGCTTCCCTTGCCTTTGGCGTTGTTCCAAGGAAGATGTTTCTGCGGCAGAGGTCGAAGAGGTTGCTGCCTGTGTTCTCCTCAAGGATTTTGATGGATTCCTTTCACACATTGAGGTCCTTCATCCATTTTGAGTCTATTTTTGTGTGTGGTGTAAGGAAATGGTCCAATTTCATTTTTCTGCATGTGGCTGTCCAGTTTTCCCAGCACCATTTATTGAAGAGGCTGTCTTTTTTCCATTGGACATTCTTTCCTGTTTTTTCGAAGATGAGTTGACCGTAGACTTGAGGGTCTATTTCTGGGCACTCTATTCTGTTCTATTGATCTATGTGTCTGTTTTTGTGCCAGTACCATGCTGTCTTGATGATGACAGCTTTGTAATAGAGCTTGAAGTCCGGAATTGTGATGCCACCAACGTTGGCTTTCTTTTTCAATAACCCTTTGGCTATTCGAGGTCTTTTCTGGTTCCGTATAAATTTTAGAATTATTTGTTCCATTTCTTTGAAAAAGATGGATGGTACTTTGATAGGAATTGCATTAAATGTGTAGATTGCTTTAGGTAGCATAGACATTTTCACAATATTTATTTTTCCAATCCAGGAGAATGTAACATTTTTGCATTTCTTTCTGTCTTCCTCGATTTCTTTCATGAGTACTTTATAGTTTTCTGAGTATAGATTCTGTGCCTCTTTGGTTAGGTTTATTCCTAGGTATCTTATGGTTTTGAGTGCAATTGTAAATGGGATTGACTCCTGAATTTCTCTTTCTTCTGTCTTGTTGTTGGTGTAGAGAAATGCAACTGATTTCTGTGCATTGATTTTATATCCTGACACTTTACTGAATTCCTGTACAAGTTCTAGCAGTTTTGGAGTGGAGTCTTTTGGGTTTTCCACATATAGTATCATATCATCTGTGAAGCGTGATAATTTGACTTCTTCTTTGCCGATTTGGATGCCTTTAATTTCCTTTTGTTGTCTGATTGCTGAGGCTAGGACCTCTAGTACGATGTTGAATAGCAGTGGTGATAAGGGACATCCCTGCCGTGTTCCTGACCTTAGCGGAAAAGCTTTCAGTTTTTCTCCATTGAGAATGATATTTGCGGTGGGTTTTTCATAGATGGCTTTGATGATATTGAGGTATGTGCCCTCTATCCCTACACTTTGAAGAGTTTTGATCAGGAAGGGATGCTGTACTTTGTCAAATGCTTTTTCAGCATCTATTGAGAGTATCATATGGTTCTTGTTCTTTCTTTTATTGATGTGTTGTATCACATTGACTGATTTGCGGATGTTGAACCAACCTTGCAGCCCTGGAATAAATCCCACTTGGTCGTGGTGAATAATCTTTTTAATGTACTGTTGAATCCTATTGGCTAGTATTTTGGTGAGAATTTTCGCATCTGTGTTTATCTAGGATATTGGTCTATAGCTCTCTTTTTTGATGGGATCCTTGTCTGGTTTTGGGATCAAGGTGATGCTGGCCTCATAAAATGAGTTTGGAAGTTTTCCTTCCATTTCTATTTTTTGGAACAGTTTCAGGAGAATAGGAATTAGTTCTTCTTTAAATGTTTGGTAGAATTCCCCCGGGAAGCTGTCTGGCCCTGGGCTTTTGTTTGTTTGGAGATTTTTAATGACTGTTTCAATCTCCTTACTGGTTATGGGTCTGTTCAGGCTTTCTATTTCTTCCTGGTTCAGTTGTGGTAGTTTATATGTTTCTAGGAATGCATCCATTTCTTCCACATTGTCAAATTTGTTGGCGTAGAGTTGCTCATAGTATGTTCTTATAATAGTTTGTGTTTCTTTGGTGTTAGTTGTGATCTCTCCTCTTTCATTCATGATTTTATTTATTTGGGTCCTTTCTCTTTTCTTTTTGATAAGTCGGGCCAGGGGTTTATCGATTTTATTAATTCTTTCAAAGAACCAGCTCCTAGTTTCGTTGATTTGTTCTATTGTTTTTTTGGTTTCTATTTCATTGATTTCTGCTCTGATCTTTATGATTTCTCTTCTCCTGCTGGGCTTAGGGTTTCTTTCTTGTTCTTTCTCCAGCTCCTTTAGGTGTAGGGTTAGGTTGTGTACCTGAGACCTTTCTTGTTTCTTGAGAAAGGCTTGAACCGCTATATATTTTCCTCTCAGGACTGCCTTTGTTGTGTCCCACAGATTTTGAACCGTTGTATTTTCATTATCATTTGTTTCCATGATTTTTTTCAATTCTTCTTTAATTTCCCAATTGACCCATTCATTCTTTAGAAGGATGCTGTTTAGTCTCCATGTATTTGGGTTCTTTCCAAACTTCCTCTTGTAGTTGAGTTCTAGCTTTAGAGCATTGTGGTCTGAAAATATTCAGGGAATGATCCCAATCTTTTGATACCGGTTGAGTCCTGATTTAGGACCGAGGATGTGATCTATTCTGGAGAATATTCCATGTGCACTAGAGAAGAATGTGTATTCTCTTGCTTTGGGATGAAATGTTCTGAATATATCTGTGATGTCCATCTGGCCCAGTGTGTCGTTTAAGGCCTTTATTTCCTTGCTGATCTTTTGCTTGGATGATCTGTCCATTTCAGTGAGGGGAGTGTTAAAGTCCCCTACTATTATTGTATTATTGTTGATGTGTTTCTTTGATTTTGTTATTAATTGGTTTATATAGTTGGCTTCTCCCACGTTGGGGGCATAGATATTTAAAATTGTTAGATCTTCTTGTTGGACAGACCCTTTGAGTATGATATGGCGTCTTTCCTCATCTCTTATTATAGTCTTTTGCTTAAAATCTAATTGATCTGATACAAGGATTGCCACTCCTGCTTTCTTCTGATGTCCATTAGCATGGTAAATTCTTTTCCACCCCCTCACTTTAAATCTGGAGGTGTCTTTGGGCTTAAAATGAGTTTCTTGGAGGCAACATATAGATGGGTTTTGTTTTTTTATCCATTCTGATACCCTGTGTCTTTTGACAGGGGCATTTAGCCCATTAACATTCAGGGTAACTATTGAGAGATATGAATTTAGTGCCATTGTATTGCCTGTAAGGTGACTGTTACTGTATATGGTCTCTGTTCCTTTCTGATCTACCACTTGTAGGCTCTCTCTATGCTTAGAGGACCGCTTTCAAGATTTCCTGTAGAGCTGGTTTGGTGTTTGCAATTTCTTTCAGTTTTTGTTTGTCCTGGAAGCTTTTAATCTCTCCTTCTATTTTCAATGACAGCCTAGCTGCATATAGTATTCTTGGCTGCATGTTTTTCTCGTTTAGTGCTCTGAAAATATCATGCCAGCTCTTTCTGGCCTGCCAGGTCTCTGTGGATAAGTCAGCTGCCAATCTAATATTTTTACCATTGTATGTTACAGACTTCTTTTCCCGGGCTGCTTTCAGGATTTTCTCTTTGTCACTGAGACTTGTAAATTTTACTATTCGGTGACAGGGCCTATTCTTATTGATTTTGAGGGGCGTTCTCTGAACCTCCTGAATTTTGATGCTCGTTCCCTTTGCCATATTGGGGAAATTCTCCCCAATAATTCTCTCCAGTATACCTTCTGCTCCCCTCTCTCTTTCTTCTTCTTCTGGAATCCCAATTATTCTAATGTTGTTTTGTCTTATGGTGTTACTTATCTCTCGAATTCTCCCCTCGTGGTCCAGTAGCTGTTAGTCCCTCTTTTGCTCAGCTTCTTTATTCTCTGTCATTTGGTCTTCTATATCACTAATTCTTTCTTCTGCCTCATTTATCCTAGCAGTGAGAGCCTCCATTTTTGATTGCATCTCATTAATAGATTTTTTGATTTCAACATGGTTAGATTTTAGTTCTTTTATTTCTCCAGAAAGGGCTTTTATATCTCCCGAGAGCGTTTCTCTAATATCTTCCATGCCTTTTTCGAGCCCGGCTAGAACCTTGAGAATTGTCATTCTGAACTCTAGATCTGACATATTACCAATGTCTGTATTGATTAGGTCCCTAGCCTTCGGTACTGCCTCTTGTTCTTTTTTTTGTGGTGAATTTTTCCGTCTTGTCATTTTGTCCAGATAAGAGTATATGGAGGGGGCGCCTGGGTGGCTCATGATCTCAGGGTCCTGGGATCGAGTCCCGCATCGGGCTCTCTGCTCAGCAGGGAGCTTGCTTCCCTCTCTCTCTCTCTCTCTGGCTGCCTCTCTGTCTACTTGTGATTTCTCTCTGTCAAATAAATAAATTTCAAAAAAAATAAAAGAGTATATGAAGGAGCAAGTAAAATACTAAAAGGGTGGCAACAACCCCAGTTAAATATGCTTTAACCAAATCAGTAGAGATTCCAAATCGTGAGGGGGGGGGAAGGGGATTAAAAGAGGTTGAAAAAGGAAGAAAGAAAAAAAATAAAGAAAAATATAAAAAAGAAAAAAATATATATCAGATAAACTAGTTAAAAAACGTTAAAAAAGAAAAGGGTAAAGGTTAAAAAGAAATTTTACCAGAAGGCGAGAAAAAAAAAAATGAAAAAGAAAAAAATTAAATTAACTGCAAGACTAAAAAAAAAATCACAGGGAGAAAGCCATGAGTTCCATGCTTTGCTTTCTCCTCCTCTGGAATTCTGCTGCTCTCCTTGGTATTGAAACCGTACTCCTTGGTCGGTGAACTTGGTCTTGGCTGGATTTCTTGTTGTTCTTCTGGGGGAGGTGCCTGGTGTAGTGATTCTCAAGTGTCTTTGCCCCAGGCAGAATTGCACCGCCCTTTCCAGGTGCGGGGCTGAGTAATCCGCTTAGGTTTGCTTTCAGGAGCTTTTGTTCCCTGAGCGCTTTCTGTAGAGTTCCGGAGGACAGGAATACAAATGGCGGCCTCCTGGTCTCTGGCCCGGAGGAGCCAAGAGCCCGGGGCCCCACTCCTCAGTGCGCCCTCAGAGAACAACGCCCAGTTACTCCCGTCTGCCTGACCTCCGGCCGTGCTCCGAGCTTACCGAGCCTGCGACCTGTTCAAGGTAACACCGAGCTGTGAGCTTACTGTCCGCTCTGTCTCTATAGCCGGCTTTCCTGTTCCAATACCTGCAAGCTCTGCGACACTCAGACACCCCCGATCCTTCTGTGTCCCTGCAGGACCTGAGGCCATGCTGACCCCGCGTGGGCTTCGCCCCAGTTTAGCCTCTGGAGCGATGTCCCTCAGCGGAACAGACTTTTAAAAGTCCTGACTTTGTGCTCTGTTGCTCCGCCGCTTGCCGGGAGCCGGCCCCTCCCCCCGGGGTACTATCTTCCCGTGGCTTTGGATTCACGTCTCTGCCAGTCCTACCTTTCAGAAAGTGGTTGTTTTTCTGTTTCCAGAATTGCTGTTCTTCTTCTCTTCGATCTGCCGATGGATTTGCAGGTGTTTGCAATCTTTAGATAAGCTATCTAGCTGATCTCCTGCTAGCTGAAGTAGTCTCAGCCGGCTACTTCTCCACCATCTTGACTCCTCCTCCAGCAAAGGCAGTCTTAAGGGGGAAATACATAGCCATAGCCTCACTAAAAAATATAGAAAAATCTCGAATACACAAACTGTCTTTATACCTTAAACGACTGGAGTATGAACAACAAACTAAACCTAATCCACACATGAGGAGGGAAATAAGGTTAGAGGAGAGATCAATGAATTAGAAACCAGAAATACAGTAGAACACATCAACAAAACTAGAAACTGGTTCTTTGAAAGAATTAATCAAATTGATAAACCACTGGTCAGACATATCTAAAAGAAAAGAGAAAGGACCAAATTAAATAAAATTATGAATCAAAGGGGAGAGATAATGACTAACATCAAGGAAATAGAAACAATTATCAGAAATTATTGTCAAGAACTATATTAAGCAACCTGGAAGAAATGGATGCATTCCTGGAAACTGATAAACTACCAAGACTGAAACAGGGAGAAATTGACAACCTGAATAAACTAAACCAGTAACAAGATCAAAGCAGTGATCAAAAACCTCCCCCAAAACAAGAGTGCAGGGCCTGATGGATTCCCTGGGGAATTCTACCAAACATTCAAAGAAGAAATAACACCTGTTCTCCTGAAACTGTTTTAAAAATAGAAACTGAAGGAAAAATTCCAGTCTCATTCTGTGAGGCATTACTTTGATCTCAAAACCAGAGAAAGACCCCATCAAAAAGGAGACGTTCAGACTAATATCCCTGATGGATATGAATGCCAAAATTCTCAAAAAGATCCTAGCTAAAAGGATCTAATAGTACATTAATAGGATTATCCACCACGACCAGGTGGGATTTATCCCTGAGATGCAAGGTAGTTCAACATTCACAAATCAGTCAATGTGATAGAACACATTAATAAGAGGAGAGGAAAGAACCATATGGTCCTATGAATTGATGCAGAAAAAGCACTTGACAAAATGCAGTATCTTTTCCTGATTAAAACTCTGCAGCATATAGGACTAGAGGGAACATTCCTCAATTTCATAAACTCTTTCTATGGAAACCCACAGCAAATATCATTCTAAATGGGGAAAAGCTGAGAGAATTTCCCTTAAGATCAGGGACACAACAAGGTTGCCCACTTATGCCATATTTGTTCAACATAGTACCAGAAGCCCTAGCAACAACAATCAGACAAGAAAAAGAAATAAATTTATTTGGATTGGCAAAGAAGTCAAACTCTATTCACAGATGACATGATACTTTATGTTGAAAACCCAAAAGACTCCACCCCCAAATTAGTAGAACTCATACAGCAATTCAGTAATGTGGCAGGATATCAAATCAATGCACAGAAATCACTTGCTTTCTTATACACTAACAATGTAACTGTAGAGAGAGAAATTAGAGAATTGATTCAATTTACAATAGCACCAAAAACTGTAAGATACCTTGGAATAAACCTAACCAAATAGGTAAAGGATCTATAGTGTAGGAACTACAAAACACTCATGAAAGAAATTGAAGAAGACACAAAAAGATGGAAAAACTTTCCATGCTCATAGATCAGAAGAATAAACATTGTTAAAATGTCTGTGCTGCCCAGAGCAATCTGTACGTTCAATGCCATCCCAATCAAAATATCAAGGCATTTTTCAAAGTGCTGGAACAAACAATCCTAAAATTTGTGTGGAAACTCTCTCTCTTGCAGATGACATGATACTTTTTATGGAAAACCCAAAAGACTCCACCCCCCAACCTACTAGAACTCATACATCAATTCAGTAATGTGGCAGGATGCAAAAAAATCAATGTACAGAAATCAGTTGCTTTCTTATACACTAACATTGAAAATACAGAAAGGGAAGTTAGAGAATCGATTCCATTTACTATAGCACCAAGAACCATAAGATAACTGGGAATAAACCTAACCAAAGAGGTAAATGATCTGTACTCAAGGAACTACAGAACACTCATGAAAGAAATTGAAGAAAACACAAAAAGATGGAAGATCATGCCACACTCATGGATTGGAAGAATAAACATTGTTAAAATGTCTATACTGTCTAGAGCGATCTATACTTTCAATGCCATTCCGATCAAAATTCCACCAGCATTTTTCAAAGAGCTGGAGAAAACAATCCTAAAATTTGTATGGAATCAGAAGAGACCCTGAATTGCTAAAGAAATGTTGAAAAAGAAAAATAAAACTGGGGGCATCATGTTGCCTGATTTCAAGCTTTACTAAGAAGCTGTGATCGCCAAGACAGCATGGTATTGGCACAAAAACAGACACATAGACCTGTGGAACAGAGTAGAGAGCCTAGATATTGACCCTCAACTTTATGGTCAACTAATCTTTGACAAAGCAGGAAAAAATATACAGTGGAAAAAAAGCAGTCTCTTCAATAAGTGGTGCTAGGATAATTGGACAGCTACATGTAGAAGAATGAAACTCGACCATGCACAAAGATAAACTTGAAATGGACAAAAGACCTCAACATGTGGCAGGAATTCATCAGAATCCTAGAGGAGAACATAGGCAGTAGCCTCTTCAACCTTGGCCACAGCAACTTATTTCAAGATATGTCTCCAAAGGAAACAAAAGCGAAAATGAACAATTGAGACTTCATCAAGATCAAAAGCTTCTGCAAGATCAAAAGCAAAGGAAACAGTCAGCAAAACGAAGTGGCAACCTACAGAATGGGAGAAGATATTCGCAAATGACACTACAGACAAAAAGGGCTGATATCCAAGATCTATAAAGAACTCCTCAAACTCAACACACACAAAACAGATTATCATGTCAAAAAATGGGCAGAAGACATGGACACTTCTCCAAAGAAGACATATGAATGGCTAACAGACACATGAAAAAATGTTCATCATCCCTAGCCATCAGGAAAATTCAAATAAAAACCACACTGAGATACCACCTTACAACAGTTAGAATGGCAAAAATGGACAAGGCAAGAAACAACCAGTGTTGGAGATGTTGTGGAGAAAGGAGAACCCGCTTACACTGTTGGTGGGAATGCAAAGTGGTACAGCCACTTTGGAAAACAGAGTGGAGGTTCTCAGAAAGTTAAAAATAGAGCTACCCTATGACCCAGCAATTGCACAACTGGGTATTTACCCCAAGGGTACAGATGTAGTGAAAAGAAGGGCCACATGCAGCCCAATGTTCATAGCAGCAATGGCCACAATAGCCAAACTGTGGAAAGAGCAGAGATGCCCCTCAACAGACAAATGAATAAAGATGATGTGATCCATATATACCTTGGAATATGACTCAGCCATCAGAAAGGATGAATACCCAACTTTTGCATTTATGTGGATGGGACTGGAGGAGATTATGTTAAGTGGAATAAGTCAAGCAGAGAAAGTCAATTATTATATGGTTTCACTTATTTGTGGAGCATAAGGAATAACATGGAGCACATTAGGAGAAGGAAGGGAAAAATGAAGGGCAAAACAAGGGAGAGATGAACCATGAGAGACCATGGACTCTGGGAAACAAACTGAGGGTTTCAGAGGGGAGGGGCATGGCGGAATGGGTTAGCTAGATGATTAGTATTACGGAGGGCATGTATTGTGTGTTATACACAAACAATGAATCACAGAACACTACATGAAAAACTAATGATGTACTGTATGATGACTAATGTAAAAAATAATAAAAAAAAAGAAAAGCGAAAGAGAAAATTGTTGATTAGTCTAGTTCTCTGTTAAGCTCCACCAGTTTTTTTCCTCATTTATTCCTTAGCTATGTTTTTGGATGCGTCCACATTTGTGATTTTGGTATCCTCCTGCTGATTCAATCTCTTTATCATTATAAAATATCATTCTTTATCCCTGGTAATATTTCTTTTTAAAATCTACCTCATTTTACATTAATTTAATAGCATTTTTTACTTTTATCCTTATTGCATCCTTATATATAAAATTTGGTTTTTCTCCCAAAATATTGAGATACAATTAACATATACCAGTGTGTATGTTTAAGGTATACAGCAAAATGATTTGACTTACATTATTAGGAAATGATCACCACAGTAAGTTTGGTTAATGGTCATTATCTTATATAGATTTTTTTAAAAGGGAAGAACATTTTTTTTTTCCTGTAATGAGAACTCTTAGGATCTAATTATCCTAACAATTTTTTCTAAATATACAGACAGTAGTGTAACTTTTGTTTCTTACAGAAACATACAGTTGTTTTGGCTTTTTAATTCTGTCTAAAATTTTTGATTTTTTATTCACCTTTAGACCATATATATTTTATGTTAACTTGTTTAGTTAATCGATTTGTTTAAGTCTCTGAGCTTATTGTTTATACATGCCCCATATGCTCTTTGTTCCCATTTTTTTTGTCTTCTCTTGTATTAACTAAGTTTGTTCTTAGGATTTCATTGTATTTCCACTTTGTGTTTTATCAACTATACTCATTGTTTTCTTTTATTAAAGTAGTTTATTTTGGGATTTTAATACACATTTTTAACTTCTGAGTCTACTTTCAAATAGTTTTATCAGTCCATGACCGTGTAATAAATCTGCACAAAATTACTCTGATTTCTCCCTCCCATCCTTTATACTATTGTTTTCATGCATTTTGCTTCTAAATATGCTAAAAGACCCACTATATATCATCATCACTATTACTATTTTTCAAAATATTTATTTGTTTATTTATTTGAGAGAGAAAGAAAGAGCATGGGGGCTAGGGGGCAGGGAGAGGATGAGAGAGAGGGAGATAAGCAGAGTCCTAAGTAGGAGGCTGACTGGGACTGGATCCCAGAACCCTGAGAAAATGACTGAGCCAAAATCAAGATTCAGATGCTTAACAGCCTGAGCCACCCAGGTGCCCCACATTGTCATTATTTTAGTTTTAATTAGTAGGATTTTAAGTTGTGCTTGTAAGTTTTGGGGTTGGTCTACTTTTCATTTTTCTGAAGTCAAACAGATACACTCTCAGTAACTGGCTTTGTACATGACTGGACAGTAAGTATCCAGACAACCCCATTTTCTCTAAATGTTCATTTGTTTCTATTTTATAATTTAGATCTTTGGTATTAATTTAATAACTGATTTGATAATTGAGTCACTCATTTGAATATTATCTGTATAGCTATTTGTTGTTTAGATATATATGCATTTTGTTCTTCTGAAGGCCATTCTAGAATTGCTTATCTTCACTGTATTTCACAAATGTTCCCTTAGTTATAATATGGTTAGTTTAATATGGTTATAATAATAATTTTACAGCATGGTTAATTTTACCATACTCTACATAAGTTTAGTTATAAACGAAAGCCTACCATCTACACATTTTTTTCCTAATCTTCTGACACTCAGTTTGACTTATTCCTATTAGGTGGTTAAAATATTTCAACAATGACCATTTTTGAGCAGTTGTGTTTCTATTGCTATAAGAGCATAACTAGAACAAAATTACTAATATACTAATTACTAAATATTAATTATTGCTATTAGATAAGTATCACAGAGTAGGTATTTTAGGAATTTAATGCTTGAGTATAAATGTATATGATTTTACCTCTATGAAAAGTGAATTAGTTTCTTCAAAAGTGCTGAGCACATTGATTTGAAAATTTGTACCTTATCCACCAGCAGCTGCAGTAAAACACTTCATTGTATAAAAGTCAAGAAAAACATTACCTGAAATTATGTTTAAATAAGGTAATTTTTCATTCAAACTATAGCCTGGCCATAAAAATCTAGGGGTCACATTTACAGTAGGACTTGAGATCAGAATTTAGTTCAAATAAAGACCCTAGTTATATCTGGGCATCTTGCTGAAACTGACTGTGATAAATATAAACCTGTTATTTTCAATATTTAGTTTTTCTAAGGTAAATTATTTTCAGGGCATTATGAGCTAGTATGGCAACAGGAACATCAACATTTCATGGAATATAATACAAGGATTAATTCTATTACATCTGAATCTGATTCTCTAAGGTACATGAAAATCACATAGGGATGGCTCCATACTTTCAGGTTCATAAAATTGCTACAGGAGGTCATAAATTGGCTCTATAAAGTTCACTTTGCCCCCAGGAGAAACCATGAAGAGCAACATGATTCGAACTATGCTGTGTTTGGTAGAGAGAATTAATGCGGCAGGAAAAAAAATACTACTTTCAGCTTGAATTTAGTTTCACAGTAGTAAAGAGTACAATGCATGAATAGAAATTAGATATCCACGGTGACTGAAAATATGACTGTCAGTCTCTCCATGGATAACTATCAGCCTAAGAAGCAATTAAAAATGCAAAGGAACTGGGTGATGGGCATTAAGGAAGGCATGTGATGTGATGAGCACTCTAACATGTAACTGATTAATTATTGAACAGCACCTCTAAAACTAATGAGTACTATATGTTGGCTAACTAATTTAAATAAAAATAAAGACTAAGTAGGAAGTCATATCCAAAAAATACAAAGGAAGAGTAACATTTTCTTCAAAATTTAAATATAATATTTGGAAATCTTTAGAGACCAAGATGGAGGAGAAAATCCCTCACACTGCGTCTCTTTGTTTGTATTTGACTAATTCCTCATTAGAAATTTTTTCTGCTTCTGGGGACCTCACACCTAAGGGATAGATAGCACTTCTGACCATTCATGTTCTAATAAATGGGAAGGAAGGACAGTGCAGCATTTTCTTCTAAAGTGATGATTGAACTTTGGTATTGTTGAGTTAAGAAAACTGTGTGTTCAATTTATCGGCTATCGTGGAAAGTTTCTTGTACACTATCAAAAACTGTCAGATTTCCTTTTTATTGTAAGGATTAGAAATATGTAATTATTCAGTCTTTTCTTTAAACTAAGTACAATTTGGTGATGTAGTTTTTAACTCTTCAGTTTCCTGTAGAAACCCTTTGAACAGACTCATTCTGCCACAAATAATGTACAAATTTTCTGACTTTCAAGGCCTCTGTTTTGTGTTATTTCCATCTGCAGTCTTCTTTTTAACTACTTTTCTTCCTGTGCACTAAGTTTCAGCAAAGGTGAATCATGTTCCCTAAGCTCTCCCTCTTTATACTTCTGCTTCTTCTATGTCTGCCTTTAAAGCTTTTCTGCCCTGCTCAGAATCCTTCATGGAGTCCTTCCTAATGCCTTCAGACATAAGGAAATTCTCTTCCTAACTCTGCAAGGCACATATTTGTGACATTCTTCTTCTTCCTTTTTCTTTAAGATTTTTTTTAAGATTACTTATTTATTTGAGAGAGAGAGAGAGAGAGAGAGAGAACGTGCATGCAAGCAGGGAGAGGGGCAGACTCTCTTCTGAGCAGCTGAGCGGGGAGCCCAATGCCAGGCTCAATCTCACCACTCTGAGATCATGACCTGAACTGAAACCAAGAACTGGACAGTTAACTTACTTAGCCTCCTGGTGCCGTATGACACACTATTGCAATTCCAACTTCAGTCTAAGAGGAACTCTGTTAGTGTATCTGCCACAGTGTTTAAAATATAGTACAAACTCAATGAATATATTTTGAGTGAATGCTAAGAAAGTTGATAAAATAACACACATAGATCTCAGCTCTAATCTTGATGATTTCCCTTCTTATGTGTGGAGTTGGCTTGATTTGTTGTTGATTCTCCAGTTCTTTAAGGTGTAGAGACAGCTGGTGTATTCTGGATTTTTCCGTTTTTTTGAGGGAGGCTTGGATTGCTATGTATTTCCCCCTTAGGACCACCTTTGCTGTATCCCATAGGTTTTGGATCGAAGTGTCTTCATTCTCATTGGTTTCCATGAATTGTTTCAGTTCTTCTTTGATCTCCTGGTTGATCCAAGCATTCTTAAGCAAGGTGGCCTTTAGCTTCCAGGTGTTTGAGTTCCTTCTGAACTTTTCCTTGTGATTGAGCTCCAGTTTCAAAGCATTGTGATCTGAGAATATGCAGGGAATCATCTCAGTCTTTTGGTATTGGTTGAGTCCTGATTTGTGACACAGTATGTGGTCTGTTCTGGAGAAGGTTCCATGTGCACTTGACAAGAATGAGTATTCTGTTGTTTTATGGTGGAATGCTCTGAATATATCTATGAGGTCCATCTGGTCCAATGTGTCATTCAATGCTCTTGTTTCTTTATTGATTTTCTGCTTCGATGATCTGTCTATTTTTGAGAGAGGTGTGTTAAGATCTCCTATGATTAGTGTATTCATATCAATATGACTCTTTATCTTGATTAACAGTTTTCTTAAGTAATTGGCTGCTCCCATATTGGGAGCAAGATTTTTACAATTGTTAGATCATCTTGGTGGATAGTCCCTTTAAGGATTATGTAGTGTCCTTCTGTATCTCTGACTACAGTCTTTAGTTTAAAGTCTAATTTATCTGATATGAGAATCGCTACCCCAGCCTTCTTTTGAGGCCCATTGGCATGAAAGATGCTTCTCCATCCCTTCACTTTCAGTCTGGGTGTATCTTTAGGTTCAGAATGGGTCTCTTGTAGACAACATATGGATGGGTCCTGTCGTTTTATCCAATCTGCAACCCTGGGCCATTTTATGGGCGCATTTACGCCATTCACATTGAGAGTGATTATTGATAGATACATTTTTATTGACATCGAGTTACCTTTGAAGTCTTTCTTTCTGTAGACTGTCTCTATATTTCTGTTCAATGCTATTCTTGGGATTTTTCCTCTTTTATAGAACCCCCCTTAATATTTCCTGCAGTGTCGGCTTGGTGGTTGCATAGTCTTTTAAGCCTTGCCGGTCTTGGAAACTCTTTATCTCTCCATCCATTTTGAATGTCAGTCTTGCTGGATAAAGTATTCTTGGCTGCATGTTCTTCTCATTTAGTGCCCTGAATATATCTTTCCAGCCTTTTCTGGCTTTCCAGGTCTCTGTGGACAGGTCTGACGTTATTCTGATGGGCTTCCCTCTGTAAGTAAGGAGCCTCTTTGCCCTGGCAGCTTTCAAGAGATTATACCTACAATTATAATTCCTCAATTTGACTATCAGGTGTCGTGATGTCTTTTTGGAATGTATAATCTTGGGTGGAGACCATTCAGCCTCTAGTACATGAACGCTGGTTCTCAAAAGCTTCTGCACTAGCAAAGGAAACAGTCAAAAAAACAAAGAGGCAACCCACGGAATGGGAGAAAATATTTGCAAATGACAGTACAGACAAAAAGTTGATATCCAGGATCTATAATGAACTCCTCAAACTCAACACACACGAAACAGGCAAACATATCAAAAAATGGGCAGAAGATATGAACAGACACTTCTCCAATCAAGACATACAAATGGCTATCAGACAAATGAAAAAATGCTCATCATCACTAGCCCTCAGGGAGATTCAAATTAAAACCACATTGAGATATCACCTTACACCAGTTAGAATGGCCAAAATTAACAAAACAGGACACAACATGTGTTGGAGAGGATGTGGAGAAAGGGGAACTCTCTTACACTGTTGGTGGGAATGCAAGTTGGTGCAGCCTCTTTGGAGTACAGTGTGGAGATTCCTCAAGAAATTAAAAATAGAACTTCCCTATGACCCTGCCATTGCACTCCTGGGTATTTACCCCAAAGATACAGATGTAGTGAAAAGAAGGGTCATCTGTACCCAAATGTTTATAGCAGCAATGGCCACAGTCGCCAGACTATGGAAAGAACCAAGATGCCCTTCAACGGATGAATGGATAAGGAAGATGTCCATATACACTATGGAGTATTATGGCTCCATCAGAAAGGATGAATATCCAACTTTTGTAGCAACATGGATGGGACTGGAAGAGATTATGCTGAGTGAAATAAGTCAAGCAGAGAGAGTCAATTATCATATGGTTTCACTTATTTGTGGAGCATAACAAATATCATGGAGGACAAGGGGTGTTAGAGAGGAGAAGGGAGTTGGGGTAAATTGGAAGGGGAGGTGAATCATGAGAGACTATGGACTCTGAAAAACAATCTGGGGGTTTTGAAGGGGCGGGAGGTGCGAGGTTGGGGTACCAGGTGGTGGGTATTATAGAGGGCACGGATTGCATGTAGCACTGGGTGTGGTGAAAAAATAATGAATACTGTTTTTCTGAAAATAAATAAATTAATTTAATAAAAATAAATAAACAAACAAACAAATAAATAAATAAAATTAAAAAAAAATAACACACATAAAAAAATAGCCTTAAGTTTAAAATGAGACAAAACAAATAACCTTAGGACTATATGGACAGAAGGTACTTCTTACAGGTTTTTGGTTATTTGTTTAACTAGCATTAATTTTTTTCTTCAATGCAAAACATGATGCCATAAAACCTAGATAAATACGTAAATGGTTCTGGTTCATTTCTGAAAGGTTATTGTCTTAGTCCCTTTGTACTACTATAAGAAAATATTACAGACTATGGAGTTTATAAACAACAGAAATTTATTCTGAGACTGGAAGTCTGAGATCAGCATGTTAGCACGGTCACATTCTGGTAAGGGTCCTCTTCCTGGTTCATAGTTGGTGTCTTCTCACTATGTCCTCCTGTGGTCAAAGGAGCTCAGGAGCTGTCAGGTCTTTTTTTTTAAGGCACTGCTGCCATTCATGAGGGCTCTGTCCTCATCAGCTAATCAGTTCAAAAAGTCCCAGCTCCTAAGACCATCGTATTTGAAGGTTAGGATTTCAACGTATGAATTTGGGGAAACACAAACTATCATCATACCAGGAATGAACATTTAAACTGAAAAGCTGTAACAAAATTCTAAACAGAAAAGTGTACTGGCATGCATGAAAAATGTCAAGAATTATTTATATTCAAATATAAATAAATTAAGGAAAACCAAAGCAGATTGGAAGATATTAGTAATGAATATGATAATGAGATAATATCCTTCATAGAGAAAGCATTCACACAGTTGACTTTACTCCTGAAACTATTACTGTGGCCATGGATAGGGGATGTACAGTGACTGGGCACCCCTTTGGGGCTCTGCTTTCCCAGAAATACATGTATTCAAAAATAAAACCAGAGGTTTTTAAGAAGGAGGAATGGATTCTGAAAATGAAATCAATAATTTCCCACTATACTGGGATTGAGATTGATTTTTATTATTTTCCCTGTTTTTTCCAGGTTCCCAGATTTTCTGTAATAACCTTGAATTATTACTTCTGTGATCAAAAATAGAATTCTGTGAGTATGTATTATTATATTTAAGAAATAAGCTCATTGAATGTGAGTCAGTACAAGAGCCTCTGTAAGAAGGGGAGAGTTATTCTCTTAGCTATAATAGAGACCAAAACAAGGTGGCCTTAGGGCTCCCAACTGAGGACTATTAAATCGAGCGGAGGGTCTCCCAGCCTCTGATACCTGTTCTGAAGTGTCACCCATTTTCTTGTTCCTCTTGATAAGCAGTTCTTGACAAAATCATTTCTTAGAGATACATTTTAGGACAGAAAATGCAAGCAAACTGTAAGCTAGAATATGGGGATCTTTTTTTCTCCCTGAAAGAAACACCTTCAAATAACAAAAATCAGATATGGAGAATCCTCACATATCATTTAAAAAAGATTTTTGCTTTTGTAAAGAACACGGGACATTTTCTGTATCGTTAGCCTGTAGTATGTGTGCGTTTGTGCATGCCTGGACCACTTTGACTCTGCGACCTTAATTTCTTCCTTTGTACAAATAGTTATGTTAGATGATTTTTGAGGTGGGTCCTCTTAAGCTCTCACATTTCTAGAATACTAAATCATATGTATCAGGTACCATCCTTCTCTGGGTTTCCCCTGTGATTAATAATGGGTAGATACAGAAGAAGACTTAATTTTGGCTCAACTGTTCATAATTTTGCTAGGATGGTTAATCTCTGTTAAAGTCCTCTTTCCTTGAACTCATCACTGAACCAATAGCAAAAATAATTAAGAGTTTCTAGCTTTCAGATTTTGAGTCTTTGAGCCTGCAAGCCTCTGAGTAAAATTAGCAGTTTTCAGAGAATAGGCAAAAATTACCTTTCCAAAACAAAAATCATGCAACATTTTAAGGATTGCTTTCTCTGATTTCTTACACTGTGACCTTGTTTCAAGCTAACCAGACAGTGCTGTCACCCTTTCATTGGAATGCCTACTCCTGAAGCCCATGACCTCAGGGTAGCTGGTGCTCTTGGAGAAGATTTAATGAAGCTTTTTGGCCAAACCTTAATATTTAGGTAGCCGTAATATAGTGGGGTTTTTTTGAACCTTCATTTTATAATAATATAGGTATTGATATACCTACTCAAGTGTTATACTGCAGCATTATTAAATTTAAAAAATCACCCGGATACACTGGGAATCATAAGTGAGCACTACTCTCTTGAAGTAACTTTATAATTTTTTTCAGCCCATTTAAAGAAAAGTAGTAAGAGGTTTAAGAAAATGGGCCTAACTCCAATGATCTTGAAAAATAAATATGATTCTCTCTAATCACTGATGTATGGGAAAGAAGTCTTTGATAAAGGTTGGTCAATGTTTTCATCTTCTTTGTTTAAGCCAGCATTTCTCAAACTTCAGTTTGTTCTCCTTCATTTTTATAATTACCTTCGTAATATTTGCCATAGTCTCATTCCATTGTTATTTTAGTATTTTAAAAATATTTTCTTACTTTTTATGTAAATAATAAACTTTATAGTTCCGTAAATAAAATAACTACTTACCTGTGATATATATATGTAAGGTAACCATAAAAATGTGTATGTACCAAAAACATTTCATAACCAAATACGAACATGTAACCAAACTGTACCATTGACTTCAAAAATTTTAAAAAAAAGTAAGCAAAACAAAGCAATAATGCATGTCATTGATCTACAAAATTTCTGAGTTGCAAAATACGATTTACTAGTCACAAATAATTACACAGTGCATTGCCACTTTATTTGAGATGAAAATGGGGTTTAAAGTTAATTATTCACAGCTATTTAAAAATTTTAACATCAGTCAACATATCTCTGTAGTAGAAAAACATCAAAGATATTTAGGCATTCCTCCAATAGTAAAAATTAATTTTTTATCAATCAAAATGATATAAGTGACTTTTCTTCAACTAACTTTTATTTCAAGAAGCCATATGAAAGGTTGTTCTGGATCTGCTCTTCAGAACATGTCTGTATTTAATAATTCCCAGTTTTGTAAGCATCAATTCTTAATGTTTAGGATATTTTCAGCAACTTTTTTTCTGATAAGCTAATAACTAAATAATTCAGACAATTATATTTGTTGATTTGAGGACTTAATGAGCAAAGTGAGAGAGTTTCCAAACAGCATTTTGTCTTTTTATTTATTTATTTATTTATTTATTTATTTATTTATTTATTTTTTTAAAGCCAGACACTCAGACACTACTCACAACCTTCTAGGTTAGAGCTCTTATGCATACTGTGTAATTGAATCCCAGAGAGGTGATGTGATACATGGAGACTCACATAACTGTTGAGTCTCAGCCAAGCCCAGAATATACTTCTAATAGACTCCTTATGTTCTCTTCTCATAGTTCAACTCAGCTACCTCTGGGTAAATTTGGAATGGACTAACGACTTTAGCTTTGCTTTTATTTTCTTCAAGTGCTTGGTCCTTGGTTGCAGCAGCGTCTGGCAGGAGCTAACCTTGCTTAGGTGGGGGATATTCCTCTGGTTTCTGGTTATCTAACCTCAGCTGGGCCACCCCTGCTCTAAAAACTCTAAAGCAGGAGTGTAGGCAAGAACCTGGCACAAGTTTAGGAATATGTCCTGTGTATGCATTTCTGAGTCAGGATAAGTCACACAAACAACCTACAGTAGCCTCCATAGTTTCTTCCCATACCTGTCCCCTCCCTTCATTCTTACCTGTTTTCCCTTCACTGCCTTTTTTCCCACCTTGGCCCTATCTTTGACCCTATCTTTGGCCCTATCAGGGCTCTCTCCCTCTCCAGAGAGCCACCTGCTATCAAGTCACACAGTGATACTTCAACCAGACGTCAGCAAACAGCCACCGTGTTAAAAATTTGGTTTCTAATAAAAACAAATTTTAAAATTGGTTTGTAAATTTGGAGACTGTCAGTATTTATTGCATCTTCTTCTTTTCATTATATAAATTGGACCATTTTTCTCTTAAATTTACTAGTTTCATTCCATAAAGAAACTGTGGAAGGATGACATTACAGGTATTTCATGACTTGTTAATAGCTTTGGATGTAAAATAAATTAGTAGATGAAGGAAAAGAGAGAAGATTGAGATTCATAGTCAGCCTGGGGATTGGGACGATGCCAAGTTTTATCTGTCTCTGCTGACCCAGGTCTTTGCTAATAGGAACAATAAGGAATGTGCTTTATTTATGAGCCTGAAGGGTCAGGGTCAGATCAGTTCAGCAGTATTTTAAAACATCACTTTTCAACTTATGGTTTTTCTCTCATACATCACAAGTCCTTCCCACTCAACCATTTCATCCCTAACAGTGAATACACATGTTCTGGAAACAACCATCTTCAAATGAATAAAACCCACCCAAAGGAAAAACAAAATCTCAAACGTCCTTTGACTTCACAAGCCCTACAGCTAACACCACATATTTCTTCCCTGTCTCCTAGAAAAACATCTCTTAAAAATTGTGATCTATCTTCTCTGCCTCCAGCTCCTTCTTTCCTTCCTCCAGACTGACCCTTCCAATCTGACTTTGATTCCACTTCTCAGATACTCTTGAAAAAGTCATAACATTTGTCCAAGTTGCCTAATTGTATGGAAATTTTTTCTCAAATTTTCTCACTTCTCAGTAATATTTAATCCAGTCCACCAATCCATCTTTCTGTAAACACATGTTTACTGGTTTTTGCGACACCACAGTCAGGTTCTTAATGTCATATTGTCTGCTTCTTTTCAGTCTTTTTTCATGATCCTTTTTCTATCAGACTTTTAAAATTTGGAATTTCCAGGGGCCAGCCCTAGTCCTTCTTTTCTTCTTTGATTATTTGGCCTCTTAGGTGATATCTTGTCTCATGGTCTTAAATACCTTCAATTACTGATAATTCAAATTTATTTATTTCTCACTCATATCACCTACCAATATGAAGCTTTATTCAACTGTCTAATCTTCTAATAATGGAATCACCCTCAACAAAACTTGTTCATTTCCAAGGCTCCTGTGTGGCTCCTCTAGCCCTCTGTATCCAATTCATTATCATGTCCAAGTCTTTATACTTTTAAAATATTTCTCAAATCCATTGACTTGCCTCCAGTTTGGGACCTTCTACCTGAATCCAGCTAGCATCATCTCTCCCCCAGAAAACTAAATTAACCTCAAATCTTGTCTTCCAGTTTCTTCTCTTGCTCCTCATCTATCTGTTGTTTACACATCAGCCAGAGGCATCTTACGCAAGAGTGGAGGAAATCATGTTCCTGCCTAGTTTTATATCCCTTCATTGACTTCCAATTCTTCTTAGGAAAAATCCAAATATTTTCAATGTCATTTAAGCTCCTTAGTGATCTATATTTTCCTCCAACTTTATCTCATACCACTCTCGCTCTCCAGTTATCTCCAGACAGCTCTTCTCCTTTTTGATGCTTTGGCATAAAAGGCCTTTTCATCTGTCAGAGACTTGTACTTGCTGTCCCCTCTATGGTCTTCCCTCAGCTCATGTCTCTCTCACTCTGTTCTCTCTTACTCATCATATTATTCTTGAAACAGATATCCTCTCCAAAGGGATTCTTTTACTGATGACTGCAAAGTTGGCCTCTCCTACTACTTTATACCACATCTTATTTTTCTTTATAGCACTTAAAAAATTTGAAAATATATATCATTTATATTATTTTTGTCTTGCTGTGATCATAACAGGCAGACTCCTTGTCTCCATAATGCCTGAAACATAGTAGGCATTAGTTAATTATTTGCTGAATCCTGAATCATAAGGACTTATAGGTGATTTTGAGAAATCAGGACATTTGAAAATATCCCTATTAGCTCAAAAGGAGCATGGTGTAATACTACAAAGGAGTACCTAATTTAATTCTATCTGAAATGATCAGCAAGGAGTACTATAGGCATTTGAAAAAAGTAGAAAATATTTGTAAAAGGAAAGGACATATGGATATTAAGTAGAGGGAGCTAAAGAAAGCCAAGTTATAGTAGGGAAATGCAAGAGTATAAATATCTGAATTAAGGAAACAGTTTGTCTTGATGCACAATTCATAGATGAAAGGGCTGCAAATTAGGATTAGGGAATATTAAAGTTTTAAATTTGCTAGGTTGAGAAATTTAGACTTTTTATGAAATGAGTAAAGAATCAGTGAAATTTGGGTCTATGGAGCAGTAGTTGATGTGAGAGTAAAGTGGTATAATTTAATGAAGGTGTCAATTATGAATGAAAAAAGGAGAAGAGGACATAGGAGCCTAATGATTATACTGGTCCCCACAAGGACTGATGAGAAACACAGTGGCAGGGGCTGTGGAAAGAGAAATGAAGGAATGTGTGTGTGGAAGACATTTCAAGAAGTAACAGAAGAATAGTTGGTTGGATATGAATTGAATAAGGATTAGAATGAGTAAAATATTATTGGGAGATTATTGTTGACATTGGAAAAAAAGACAATTTAGGTAAAAATACACACATCCACACACGCATAAATGTACTTCAAAAAAAAAGTATCATTATTCACAGGTGACATGGTTGTATACCTAAAACAGAATTAAAAAGTGAATTTAGTAAGTGTACTAGATGTAAATTCAATATAAAAGAATTAAATTTAAAATATACCAGAAAGCAACAGTACTAAATAAGATTTTTTGAAGATTTAGTTAATAATAGCATCTACAAACATCAAATACCTAGGAAAAAGTTGAGTGAAAGCTGTTGAAATCTTCAACACAAAAACTTTAAAACTTTTTTGGAGAGGGATTAAATAAATGAAGTGATATTATATGGTCCTATATTGTTACATTGTAAGGATGTCAGTTCTCCTCAGAATAATGTATACATTTAATGCAATCCCAATCAAAATCAATTTGTGGGAATTGATAAGCTAATTCTGAAATTCATCTGCAAAGGCACATGAGCCCAAAATAGGCAGAGTGATATGGATAAAGAAAGTTGGAGGATACATACCACAAGATATTAATCTCCATTATGAAGCTACAGTAATGAAAACAGTACGGACATTCATATAAAGGTGGATAAACAGACTAATGACATAGAAAGTCTAAAGCATACACACGTTAATGACAACTGTTGCTAAATTTGATATATAACTATATGTTGCTTTTATGTTTACTTAGATTTATATTTGCCTATGTATTAAAGGAATCTAATCTTCTTAAGGGAAATTTCTGTAGCTCCAAATGTAGATGTGTTATGCACATAGTATAAAATCAATAAAAATTTTGTTATGTTAAAGAAGTTTCATTCTATTATTCAACAAATATTTATCAAGGGCTTATTATGGGCCTAGCACTGTTCTAGAAGATTGTGATAGGTTGAATATATCAACAGCCTCCCTTCCTTTCACCTCTGTATCCAAAGCCTTTGATAGTACCCCTGCACACTGACTCTGAGCTTGGCCAATGTGACTTGATTTGACCAACAAAACAACTGCAAAGTTAATGTTAATAAAGGGTTTTTTAATTGCTTGCACATTTCTGTTCCTTTTTATAGAATCTTGCCACTACCATGAGAACAAACCCAGGTTAACCTGCTCTAGGGATGTGAAAGACATACAGAGAGGAGCCAAGGCATTGCAGCTAAGGCCATCCTAGACAAACAAGCCTTCAGCTACCAGCCAGCTGGCCAAAGACTCATGAATGAAATTGGCAAGGATCAGCCAAACATAGCACAGATCTCTTAGGGGAACTTCCTACAGACCCATAAATATATGAAGAAATAATGAATGACTATTAGTTAAAGCTACTAGGTTTTAGAGTGGTTTGTTGATCAACAGTAGCTAACTGATCTAATGAAGGAAATATAGCGTTAAATAAAACACACGGAAACTTCACTTTCATGGTAATTATTTTCCACTAATAAATATACATTATGCCAGATGGGGATAAATGCTATGGGGAGATTTGCTTCAACATAGTTAAATGATGTGCAGCCAATAAACATTACCTGTTTAAATAACAAATGAAAAATAAACAGTTTACACAATTTTTTCTTTTTAAAAATAAATTTTTACTTGAGAACAGTTTTAGATTTAAAGAAAAAAATTGTGAAGATATTATAGACCTCTATGTATCTGACACTCAATTTTACTTATATGAACTTTTTACTATAGAAGCCTACAGATAATTAAGGAAACATTATTGATAACTCAGTGTTCAGCCTACACTTTATTCAGACTTCCTTAGTTGTTAACTAATGTTCTTTATCTGTTCTGGAATTTCATCCAGGGTGTCATTTACATCTAGTAGTCATGTCTCCTTGGGATCCTCTTTGATCTGGCAATTTCTTTTTTTTTAAATTATTTTTATTAACATATAATGTATTATTTGCCCCAGGGGTACAGTTCTGTGAATCATCAGGCTTACACACTTCACAGCACTCACCATAGCACATACCCTCCCCAATATCCATAACCCAACCACCCTATCCCTAATCCCCTAACTGCCAGCAACCCTCAGTTTGTTTTCTGAGATTAAGAGTCTCTTACAGTTTGCCTTCCTCTGGCTCCCATCTTGTTTCATTTTTTCCTTCCCTATCCCCTAACCCCCCACTTTGCCTCTCAAATTCCTCCTATCAGGGAGATCATATGATATTGTCTTTCTCTGATTGACTTATTTCACTCAGCATAATATCCTCTAGTTCCACCCACATCGTTGCAAATGACAAGATTTTATTTCTTTTGATGGCTGCATAGTATTCCATTCTATATATATACCACTTCTTATCCATTCATCTGTTGATGGACATCTAGGTTCTTCCCATAGTTTAGATATTGTGGACATTGCTGTTATAAACATTCAGGAGTACATGCCCCTTCGGATCACTGCATTTGTATCTTTAGGGTAAATACCCAGCAGTGCAATTGCTGGGTCGTAAGGTAGCGCTATTTGCAACTTTTTGAGGAACCTCCATGCTGTTTTCCAGAGTGGCTGCACCAGCTTGCATTCCCACCAATAGTGTAGGAGGGTTTCCCTTTCTCTGCATCCTCTCCAACATCTGTCGTTTCCCAACTTGTTCATTTCAGCCCTTCTGACTGGTGTGAGGTGATATCTCATTGTGGTTTTGATTTGTATTTCCCTGATGCCGAATGATGTTGAGCACTTTTTTATGTGTCTGTTGGCCATCTGAATGTCTTCTTTGCAGAAATGTCTGTTCATGTCCTCTGCCCATTTCTTGATTGGATTCTTTGTTCTTTGGGTGTTGAGTTTGATACGTTCTTTATAGAGTTTGGATATAGCCCTTTATCTGATATGTCATTTGTGAATATCTTCTCCCATTCTGTCAATTGTCTTTTGGTTTTGTTGACTATTTCCTTTGCTTTGCAAAAGATTTTAATCTTGATGAAGTCCCAAGAGTTCATTTTTGACCTTGCTTCCCTTGCCTTTGGTGATGTTTCTAGGAAGAAGAAGCTGTGGCTGAGGTCGAAGAGGTTGCTACCTGTGTTCTCCTCAAGGATATTGATGGATTCGTGTCTCACACTGAGGTCTTTCATCCATTTGGAATTTATTTTTGTGTGTGGTGTAAGGAAATGGTCCAGTTTCATTCTTCTGCATGTGGCTGTCCAATTTTTCCCAATACCATTTGTTGAAGAGACTTTTTTCCATAGGACATTCTTTCCTGTTTTGTCAAAGATAGTTGATCTTAGAATTGAGGATCTATTTCTTGGCTCTCTGTTCTGTTCCATTGATCTGTGTGTCTTCTCCTTTCTCTTTCTTTCTTTCTTTCTTTTTTTTTTTTTAAGATTTATTTATTTATTTGACAGACAGAGATCACAAGCAGGCAGAGAGGCAGGCAGAGAGAGAAGGAGGGGAAGTAGGCTCCTCGCTGAGCAGAGAGCCCGATGCGGGGCTCAATCCCAGGACCCTGGGATCATGACCTGAGGTGAAGGCAGAGGCTTTAACCCACTGAGCGACCCAGGTGCTCCAATGTGTGTCTTCTTTTATGCCAGTACCATACTATCTTGATGATTATAGCTTTTTAATAGAGCTTGAAGTCTGCAATTGTGATGCCACCAACTTTGGCTTTCTTTTTCAACAATTTTCTGGCTATTTGGGGTCTCTTCTGGGTCCATATAAATTTTAGGATTATTTGTTCCATTTCCTTGGGAAAAAAAGGATGATTTTTGATAGGGATTGCATTAAATGTGTAGGTTGCTTTAGATAGCATAGACATTTTCACAATATTTGTTCTTCCCAAATCCATGAACATGGAATGCTTTTCCATTTCTTTGTGTCTTCCTCAATTTCTTTCATGAGTACTTTATAGTTTTCTGAGTACATATTCTTTGCCTCTTGGGTTATGTTTATTCTTAGGTATCTTATAATTTTGCATGCAATTGTAAATGGAATCAACTCCTTAACTTCTCTTTGTTCTGTCTTGCTGTTGGTGTGTAGAAATGTAACTGATTTCTGTGCATTGATTTTATATCCTGACACTTGACTGAATTCCTGTACAAATTCTAGCAGATTTGGAGTGGATTCTTCTGGGTTTTTCACATTAAGTATCACCTCATCTGCAAAGAGTGAGAGTTGGACTTCTTTGCTGATTTGGATGCTTTTAATTTCTTTTTCTTGTCTGCTGAGGCTAGGACTTACAGTACTATGTTTAATAGTAGTGGTGATAGTGGACATCTGTGCCATGTTCCTGACCTTAGGGGAAAAGCTCTCAGTTCTTCCCCATTAAGAATGATACTTGCTGTGGGTTTTTCATAGACGGGTTTGATGATATGGAGGTATGTACCCTATGTCCCTACACTTTGAAGAGTTTTGATCAAGAAAGGATGCTCTACTTTGTAAAATGCTTTTTCAGCATCTATTGAGAGTATTATATGGTTCTTATTCTTTCTTTTACTAATGTATTTTATCACGTTGATTGATTTGGGAATGTTAACCAAGCTTGCAGCCCAGGAATAAATGCCACTTGGTTGTGGTGAATAATCTTTTTAGTGTACTGTTGGGTCCTATTGGCTAGTATTTTGGTGAGAATTTTCACACCTGTGTTCATCAAGGATATTGGTCTCTAATTCTCCTTTTTGAGCTCTGTCTCCTTTTTGGTCTTTGCCTGGTTTTGGGACCAAGGTAATACTGGCCTTGTAAAATGAATTTGGAAGTTTTCTTCCCATTTCTATTTTTTGGAACAGTTTCAGGAGAATAAGTATTAATTCTTCTTTAAATGTTTCATGGAATTCCCCTGGACTCTTGTTTGTTGATAGATTTTTGATGACTGCTTCTATCTCCTTACTGGTTATGAGTATTCAGGTTTTCAGTTCAGTTTTAGTAGTTTATATATCTCTAGGAATGCATTCATTTCTTTCAGACTGTCAAATTTGCTGGCATATAGTAGCTCATAATATGTTCTTACAATTGTTTGTATTTCTTTGGTGTTGGTTGTGATCTCTCCTCTTTCATTCATGATTTTATTTATTTGGGTCCTTTCTGTTTTCTTTTTGATAAGTCTGGCCAGAGTTCATCAATCTTATTAATACTTTCAAACAACCAGCTCTAGTTTCGTTGATTTGTTCTACTGGTCTTTTGGTGTCTATTTAATTGATTTGCTCTGATCGTCATGATTTCTCTTCTCCTGCTGGTTTAGGCTTTTTTTGCTGTTCTTTCCCCAGCTCCTTTAGATGTAGGGTTAGGTTGTATACTTGAGACATTTCTTATTTCTTGAGAAAGGCTTATATTGCAATGTACTTTCCTCTCATGACTGCCTTTGCTATGTCCCACAGACTGTGAACCATTGTGCTTTCATTTTCATTTGTTTCCATGAATTTTTTCAATTCTTTAATTTCCTGATTGACCCATTCATTCTTTCATAGGATGTTTTTTAGCCTCCATGTGTTTGTGTTCTTCCCAACTTTTGTCTTGTGATTGAGTTCTTGCTTCAGAGAATTATGGTCTGAAAATAGGGAGGGAATGATCCCAATCTTTGGTACCGGTTGAGACCCGATTTGTGACCCACAATGTGAGGTATTCTGGAGAATGTTCCATGTGCGCTAGGGAAGAATGTGTATTCTGTTGCTTTGGGATGGAATGTTCTGAATATATCTGTCATGTCCAATGTGTCACTTAAGGCCTTTTATTTCCTTGTTGATCTTTTGCTTGGATGATCTGTCCATTTCAGTGAGGGGAGTGTTAAAATTCCCTACTATTACTGTATTATTGTCAATGTGTTTCTTTGATTTTGTTATTAATGGGCTTATATAATTGGCTGCTCCCAAGTTAGGGGCATAGATATTTAAAATTGTTAGATCTTCTTGTACAGACCCTTTGAGTATGATATAGTGTCTTTCCTCATCTCTTATCATAGTCTTTGGCTTAAAATCTAATTTTTCTGATATAAGGATTGCCATCCCAGCTTTCTTTTGATGTCCATTAGCATGGTACATTGTTTTCCACCCCTTCACCTTAAATCTGGAGGTGTCTTTAGGTCTAAAATGAGTTTCTTATAGAAAGCATTTTGATGAGTTTTATTTTTTTATCCATTCTGAGACCCTATGTCTTTTGATTGGGGTAAATGATTACCCCATTTACAATCAGGGTAACTATTAAGAGAAATTAATTTAGTGCCATTATATTGCCTGTAGATTGACTCTTACTGTATATTGTCTATGTTCCTTTCTGGTCTACTATTTTTAGGTTCTCTCTTTGCTTAGAGGACACCTTTCAGTATTTCCTGTAGAGCTGGTTTGGTGTTTACAAATTCTTTATTTTTTTGTTTGTCCTGGAAACTTTTTATCTCTCCTCCTATTTTCAATGATAGCCTAGCTGGATATAGTATTCTTGGCTGTATGTTTATCTCATTTAGTGCTCTGAATATATCATGCCAATTCTTTCTGGCTTGCCAGGTCTCTGTGGATAAGTCTACTGCCAATCTAATATTTGTATGTTACAGACTTCTTTTCTCAGGCTGCTTTCAGGATTTTCTCTTTGTCACTAAGACTTGTAAATTTTACTATTAGATCATGAGGTGTGGACCTATTCTTATTGATTTTGAGGGGGGTTCTCTGCACCTCCTGGATTTTGATGCTTGTTCCCTTTGCCATATTAGGGAAATTCTCTACTATAATTTGCTCTAGTATACCTTCTTCCCCTCTCCCACTTTCTTCTTCTTCTGGAATCCCAATTATTCTAATACTATTTCATTTTATGGTATCATTTATCTGTCAGATTCTCCCCTCGTGGTCTAGTAGTTGTTTATCTCTCTTTTGCTCAGCTTCTTTATTCTCTGTCATTTGGTCTTCTATATTACTAATTCTCTCTTCTGCCTCATTTATCCTAGCAGTAAGAGCCTCCATATTTTATTGCACCTCATTAATAGCTTTTTTTTTTTTAATTTTAACTTGGTTAGATTTTAGTTCTTTTCTTTCTCCAGAAAGGGCTTTTATTTCTCCAGACAGGGTTTCTCTAGTATCTTCCGTGCCTTTTTCGAGCCTACATAGCACCTTCAGAATCATCATTCTGAATTCTAGTTCTGATATATTACCAACATTCATATTGGTTAGGTCCCTAGGTGTTGGTATTTCCTCTTGTCCTTTTCTTTTTTGTGGTGAGTTTGTCTGTCTTGTCATTTTATCCAGATAAGAATATATGGACGAGAGAATAAAATAGTGAAAGGGTGACAGAGACCCCAGAAAAATGTATTCTAACCAAAACAGAAGAGATCCAAAACTGGGGGGAGAAGAAAGGGAGAAAAAGAATTAATTATATATATAATTAATTCTTTATTATATACATATATATGTGTGTAATATATATTTATTATATATAACTGTAATTATATATAATATAGAAATAATACATATATATATATATATATATATTTATTTATTTATTTATTTATATTAGACTGGTGAATAGAACAGAGCCACCCACTTGATTTTGGGTGTATTTTGGTCTCTTAGAAGAAACTACCTCCAAAAATTTTAAAGAAAGAAAAACTTATGTATTTACAATAATAAGGGTAAACATGATGAAGGGAAGGAATATGATTATAAAGATGAAAAATTTTTAAAATTTCTAAAAAAGGAATTGAGAAGATAATTTGTTTGTAAAAAGGAAAAAAAAAAAAAAAAAAAGAGGAGGGAATGTGCTTGAGCCCAGAACAAAGCTATGTGCTAGATTCGGGTATATTTGATCTATTAGAAGAAATTGTAACCCAAATTTTTTTTTAGAAAAAAACCCCTATATTTATACAAAAAATAAGGTTAAATACAGAGAAGGGATAATGTATAACAATGAAGGTTTAAAAAGATTTTTTTAGAAAGGTATTTTTAACATAAACTCGTTAAAATATGTTAAAAGAAGAAAGATGAAAAATTAAAAAATAAAATAAAATAAATTTTAAAATTTTAACTTTGCAAGACTAAAGGATCATGGGGGAAAAGCCATGAATTCTATGCATTGCTTTCCTCTAGTTCTGGAGTTCGGCCGATCTCATTGATTTGTGAGCTTGATCTTGGCTGGATGTTCTTGCTAATCTTCTGTGAGAGGGGTCTGTCACAGTGATTCTCAAATGTCTTTGCCTGAGGCACAAATGTACCACCCTTGCCAGGGACTGGGCTAAGTAATCTGCTCGGTTTTGCTCTCAGAGCTTTTGTTCTCTGAAGACTTTGGAAGTCGGGAATGAATATGGCAGCCTCCCAAACTCTGGCCCAAAGATGCTGAGAGCTTGGGGTCCCATTCCTCAGTGTGCCCTCAGAGAAAAGTAGTCAATCACTCCTGTCTCCCTGGTTTCTGGCCACCTCCAAGCTCACCTGGCCTGTGACTGAGCGTTTCTATCTCTGGCACACAGCACCATTTGGAATCTTCAAACCCAGCACAGTCCTCCCACGCTGCTCCTCCCAGAGGAAGAAAGTGAGTCTCCTGGATCTGCCACCTGTGGGGTCTCTGCTAGAAGAGCAGTGGCCTGACTGTGCCTTGGATCATGGTTTAAGGTAAACCTGATCTAAAAACTCACTCCTCGTCTCTGTCTCTGTAGTGCACTTCCCTGCTCCAATACCTGGAAGCTCTACCACACTCAGACATCCCAGTCTTTCTGTCATCCTGCGGGACCTGAGACCACACTGTCCCCATGAGGGCTCCATCCCTGCTTAGCCTCTGAATCGATGTCCATCAGTGGACAGACTTCTAAAAGTTTTGATTTTGTGCTCTGCTGCTCCCCACCTTGCCAGGAGCCGGGACTTCTCCCCACAGTCTATCTTCCCGTCACTTTGGATTCACTTTTATACACGTCCTACTTTTCAGAAAGTGGACAGTATTCTGTCCCTAGAATTGCTGCTCTTCTTTTCTTCTATCTCCTGTTGAGTTTGTAGGTGTTTGGAATGGTTTGATACCTATCTAGCTGAACTCCTGGGATCTGATGTCATTTCAGTCTGCTATTCTTCCACCGTCTTGGCGCACCCCACCTCCCCCACCTATCTGGCAGTTTCTCAGATTATCTTTGTTTTTGATGACCTTGACAATGTTGAGATATATTGGTTTTGTACATTGTACAGTGTTATTCAGTTTAGATTTGTCTGTTTCTTCATCAATAAACTGGGATTATGTGTTCTTGGGCAGAAGCCCACAAAAGTAGAATGCCATTTTATTCATATCATATTAAAGGTTCATACTATTGACAGAACTTGACTGTTGATGTTAACCTTGATCAGCTGACTGAAATAGTGTTTGTCAGGTTTCTCCATTATAAGGTTACTCTTTCCCCTCTTTGTCTTCTGTAATTTTTGGAAGGAAGTTACTGTGACCAGCCCAGAATTAAGGAGTAGGGAGTGATGCTCAACCTCACCTAGGATAGAGTATCTATATAAATTATTTGGCATCCTTCTGAATTGGACATTTGTCACTTTCCCCCCATTTGTTACTCAATTATTTTTTTTATCAATATAGAGTCATGGGTATCTATTTTATATTTTGGTTATAATTCAATGCTACCTTGTTTTGTTACTCAAATTGTTCCAGCTCTGACAACTGAGAGCTCTTTCAGTTGGTGCCTATCTGTCTTTGACATACTCTCATTATTGTGTGTGTGTGTGTGTGTGTGTGTGTGTGTGTCCATCTGTATATGTACTTGGGCATTGCCTTCTTTCTGGTTCTACAAGATGATCAGGATTATCTTGTGTATTTCCTGCCACTATTCTAGACTCAGACATTTTTCCAAGTTGTGGAATTTTGGTTCCTTTTCTTTTCATTTTAAAGATTTATTTATTTTATTTATTTTTTTTAAGATTTTATTTATTTTATTTGACAGACAGAGATTACAAGTAGGCAGAGAGGCAGGCAGAGAGAGAGGGGAGGAAGCAGGCTCACTGCTGAGCAAAGAGCCCGATGTGGGGCTCGATCCCAGGATCTGGGATCATGACCTGAGCCGAAGGCAGAGGCTTTAACCCACTGAGCCACCCAGGCGCCCCGTAAAGATTTATTTATTTTAGAGAAAGAGAAAGAGAGTTAGCACAAGTGGGAAGGGTAGGGAGAGGGAGAGAAATCTCAAGCAGACTGTACTGAGCATGGAGTGCAACACGGGGCTTGCTCTCCTGACACAGAGATCATGACCTGAGCCCAAACAGAGTCAGACCCTCAACCAAATGCGCCACCCAGGTGCCCCTCTTAGTTCCCTTTTTTGAAGAATGTTATTAGAAACTAAGATCTTTGTGGTAGATATGCTCATTGCTACTAGGGTGTTGTTACTCCTTGGTTCTCTTAACTAACAGAGCAAAGATTTTGTGTACACAATTGCCTTTTTAGGAACTAAAACACTGTCTATATATTGATTAATATAATTAATATATATTTACCTGAATAATTGTTCATTATCTTCTTAAAATACATAGCCCCTGTAGGTTTGTTATTCTGATTCATGGTAACTGGAAAGATATTTTATATCTTTGAGCAGTAATCCTTAAAATTCTACATTTAGAAGAAATAATTTTCTTTCCTATGCATTGTCTTTATTAGTGCTTTGTTACTGAATTATTGCCTGGTAATGGTAATTAAGGTACAGTTGAATATTGGAAAAACTTTTAGCAATATTATCATTTGAAAATCACATGATCTTTTGGTTCAAAATCTTTTTTAAAAAATCTGTTGAGGAATCTAATTTAAGTAAGCAAGACCATCCCATGCTATCTTAAAAAAATATAATCACTTTTATAGATAAGTGAGGAGTCTTAGAAAATTTGGAGAATATAAATATATTCACATGTGTTTTAAATAATGTTGAATACTTAAGAATTACAATAAACTAAAACTCCATTTGGCAAATCAAACATGAAATATTTCACAGGATTGTCTCCAATAACAGGAAGCCCTATAAGGATTCAAATATTCAAGCTTAAGAGCTTAGCTTTTTTTTCCTCTCTGAAATATATTTAAAATGTCTTTAGAGTCGTGTTGGCTAACTGAATATAATTTTTTTAAAAATGTGAAAAAAAATAAAATGTCTTTAGAATCTTCAATAGACATCTGACCTAAATTTAATTTTTCTATTTTGTATCAACTTTGTAATTATTATATACATGAATTTTTTTCAGCATGTAAAATGTTGATAAATTTAGAGATACTAAGTGGTATAATTCATTCTTTGCCCCTATTAAACTGGCTCTGCATATCATGTTGTAGGAGTTAAAGTGCCTATTTTTTAAGTGCCTATTTTTATGATTATGAATTATTTTAGGTACACAAAAATCTATACAGTAATATCATGAACATATTTGCAGCCAACATAGAGCTTAAGAAGAAAAGAGTTATTACAGAAATAGTTGGTACCTCTTGTTTTCCCTCATCCTATAAGTTTTCTTTCTAGAATAACAACCACCATGAATTTGTGTTTATCACTATTCTGCATGCTCTTATAATTTTAGGATATGTGTGTCGATTCATAAACACTATGTAGTAAAATGTTGCATCTTTTTTTACTTTAATAAATATATGGCATCATCTTGTGTATATCATTTAGCAACCTAATTTTTTTCATTCCAAATCGTTTTTTTGAGGCTCGTCTATGTTTTCTACCTAACTGTACATCAGGGGTTAATAAACTACAGCCTGCAGGCTAGAGCTGTATCACTGCCTGTCTTTGTAAAATTGTATTGGAATATTTGCCATGGGATGTGGTATGACTTATATATTGTCTATTGTCTATTCTGCTTTCTTGCTATACAACAGAGTAGGGTAGTTACAACAGAAGATCTATGAACTACAGAGCTTAAGATATTTACTACCTGGTTCCTTACAGGAGAAGTTAGTTGATTCCTGCTCTAAATCATTCAGCCTGTTTGGTATATAGCATTCTATTATATGAATATAATGTAATTATAAACATCAGTTTTTCTCTGCTAGGTAATTGTACTTTTTTTCAATGTAAATGTTTCTAGCTTTTTTGTTTTTCCCTGTGATTTCTTTCTTTCACAGATTGAATAGTCTGAGGATTCTACTCTTATATGGAATGGAAAATTATCAATGGGGCTTATCAACAGTGTGTAAAATGTAAGTATGAGAATATTGAATGAAAGTTTTGGAAATTCCTCTAAATATTCCACGTGTTAATTTTTAGCTTGCATTACAGCATGGAGGTCTTTTCTCTTGATTTCCATTGCTCAGCTATACCCGTGCTCATTAAAGTTTCTTTTGGGGCAGTAAGGTGTTCCTGTATTTATATGCAACCAAATGTAGCAGAGGCCATGGAAAATGTGAAACCGAAGAAATATAGGTTGATCCCTCAGCGCATAACCCATTGCTCTTGGCAAAATCTCAACTCTGTTATAGGAAAAATAGAAACGTGTGACCTTCAAAAGAAACCAATGAAATGCTCACTGAGACAGAGGCCCAACAAAAACACTGCCTCAAATGAATTACAGATTGATGATGGAATTGAAAAGAGAGAAGTTAATGCTGAAAAAATCCTTCAACTGTTCTTTAAAGGATCAAGGGAATGAAATACACCTGCCTGCTGGTAAACATGCATAGCAAGACATTTCCATCTATCATTTCATGTTCTGAAAGGCAGCAATGCTATTCTGATTTCAGAATCTTGAATTTCCTTAACGAGTTCTCTGCTGGAATATCACAAGCTGTTCTATTAAATCAGTTTCAGGAGACTTAAGCAGGATTTGTACTAAAGTCATTGTATATCTATCATTTTGGTAGAAGAAAAAGCGGGACTGGCTAAAGGAGAATGCATTGTGGCATCCCCACACCGGAATTTGTTCTATTTTTCAACCTTCTCCTCACACAAGTGTTTCCTAATGTGGGCTGAAGCCATCCATTTAAGCATGACTTATTCATGCTCAAAAAGTGATTGATTTAGGCAGCCAATGAAATGCTGAACTCCCTATTCCTACTGCTTGACATACTTGCACTACAGATACTGATGGTTTAAAGCAGCAAGATTGACTATATGGAGGATCAGCGGGAATGCCAAGATGGATCAGTGACAGCCACAGTGACTTTTAAATGCAGTTATAACCATAAAAGAGCCTGGGTGAGAACGGTACCACGGAAGTCCTTCTATCCCTCACAGTGGCTTCTATAGAGGATCCCATGGAGTTTTTAAGCCACATGTGCATGCTGTTTTCTTACCAGTGGGTTAGCAAAAGTTATACTGGTAGTAGTATATTGAAGTCCATCTTAAGTATCACCACTAGATACAAGGGATTAGCAAATATCCAAGCACATGCAAGGGTATTAGGAGAGAACAAAGCTGATTTTCCAAACCCATATAATTAAGACATCACTTCTAGGGATTAAAAATGTTTTCCATGTTTAGCCACAAACTTATCCTAGCACCAGATCCTAAGGTGTCATTAAAATGGTGTTCTCTTTGTAAAGAAAAGTTAACTTTTTTAAAGATTTCATTTTATTTATTTATTTTTTATTTGACAGACAGAACTCACAAGCAGGCAGAGAGGCAGGTTCCCGGCTGAGCAGAGAGCCCGATGTGGGGCTTGATCCCAGGACCCTGAGACCACAACCTGAGCTGAAGGCAGATGCTTAACCCACTGAACCACCCAGGTGCGCCTAACCTTTTTTTAAACAAAAATTTTAACTATACCAATCAATCCATAGGCAACACTTACCTCCTGAAAAGGAAATTAAAAAATATGTTTATTTGAGAGAGAGTGAGCGAGAGAGAGAGAGCGAGCATGGGGTGGGGGGTGAGGGTCAGAGGGAGAAGCAGACTCCCTGCTGAGGAGAGAGCGCAATATAGGACTCTACCTTGATACTCTAGGATCATGGCCTGAACCGAAGATAGTCGCTTAACCAATTGAGCCAACCAGGTCCTGGAAAAAATTTTTTTTCTAGTAGGCTCCCTGCCCAGTGTGGAGCCCTGTTGTAGGCCTTGAACTCATGACCCTGAGATCAAGACCTGAACTGAGATCAAGAGTTAGACACTTAACCAGCTGAGCTACCCAGGAGCCCCTAAAAAAAAGAATTTTTTTTTTTTAAGATTTTTATTTATTTATTTGACAGAGAGAGATCACAAGTAGGCAGAGAGGCAGGCAAAGAGAGAGAGAGAGGGAAGCAGGCTCCCCACTGAGCAGAGAGCCGAATGCGGGACTCAATCCCAGGACCCTGAGATCATGACCTGAGCCGAAGGCAGCGGCTTAACCCACTGAGCCACCCAGGTGCCCTGAAAAAAAGAAATTTTAAAAAAGCTTTTTGCTTTGCTTCCTTTGGAAGACTTCTATATGGAAGTTTATATATCAGCCAAACATTTTAGAATTGTGGAGGAAGTCCCATTTCTCTCTCCCTCTTTCTCTCCTTTCTTTCACATTTATTTCATTGTTTATTGGACACCAGTAAATAGACACTAGGGACTAGAGGGACTGATAGTCATACGTATTGTGCAATGATATGTGTCCAGCGTCTTTTCTAACTGGTTTATTGCTGTGTTTTATCAATGGCCGAATGTTCTACCACCACTGATACTAGATGTATTAATTCATAATTTATTCAACATATGTTGTTTCTGCCCTCATGGAATTTGTGTCTGGTAATTTTCCCCAGGAATTTTCTGCTTAAATAAGTGGCACAGGGAATTATTTTAAGGACAGTAAGCAGTTCCTAAATAATAATTTGAAAAGCCAGCTGAGAAGCTAAGCAGCATAAGTTTTTCATCCTGTATGTCTTGGATCTGTTAGGACACCTTCAGTGTCTTCAGAAGTATGTGCTAAATTGTTATTCTCAACATCACAAGTTCTGCAAGACACAAAGGATACCAAGGGCTGTCTCTATTTTACAAGCTATAGAAGTATTTGAGAAGAGAAACCTTAAAAAAGTAAATGAAAATATGACAATTTGCTAGCAAGGATTGGGCAAGCTTTGTTACAATTGGAACTAAATATAGCTACAGCAGTTATAATTCTAAGCCAATTTATTGATCTGAAAGATAGGGTTAACAACATACCAACTTCCATATAGGCTTTGAGTCTTAAATAAAATATCCATACAAAATGCTTATCATAGTGTCTATCTAATGGTAAGTACTCCAAGAAAGTTATGTACTACTCGTCTACAGTTACCACCACTCTGATCACCATCCGACAAATGGAATTATGAGTAGCTTCAAACAGAGTATAATATAGAATTAAGGAAATCAGTAATAACCTAAATGTCCATTTTCCACTTTTATGTGCTAGTTGATTGCTTTCCATCCTAAGTCAATCAAGCAATTCTGATTTCTATAAAATGGTTATACCAGGCATCCTATAATTTTTATAATCTTGACTGATGGTTTAATGGGGTTAACAGGAAGAATCATGTCCCACAGCACACAAAATTTTACTAAAAACATCCCCATAAATATTTTTATATCCCCAATTCTGTGCTGCTTCTTTGTCACTAATGATTCTTCCTCCTCCTACTCTACCCTGTGCCCACACTGTGTGCTTCCCTCTTCATATCTGTGCAGAATAACCTTGCTCTGGACACAAATTTGAATATGACGCTCATCTGAATTTTCTGTCCAGCAGTCTATCTTATAATCAGCAGAATGTTCTCAGCTTAAAAGAAGCTTATGTTGTTAACTCTGGTTATTAAGTATTACATGAAAATAGAATTGATGGTATTTTCACTAAGATAATTTCTAAGCCAAAAGGATACAATTTTCTCCCTATCATTGTACCAAATACAAGAAATTTAAAAAGGAGTTGATCAGTTGTGGTGACTGCCATTTAGGAGTTTTGAACTGAGAAAATGCTATTGAATTTGGTGAGGAAATAGCTGATCTTTGACAGAATAATTTCAGCAATAATCCTGGAGCTGAAAAACCAGATCGTGTCATTCCTTAAGCAAAAAAAAAAGTGTCTTTACCGCTTCCAAATATATGTGATTATATTGCAATTTTAGAGCCAAAAAGGAAAATGGTTAAGGAATGAACAGATGGTAATTAAATGGAGACAGGAGCCAAAATTACTCTTTCAAAAAGTTTATTAGTGAGGAAAAATAGTGGACCAAAGATTATGCAATATCAAGGAATAGCTTTTTTTTTTTTTTTTTTTTTTAAAGAAAGATGGATAGAAAGGATTATATTGAAGATGAGAAAGAGAACTGTGAAATGGAAAGCAAAAGGGAAAAAACTCTGGAAAATATTTCTTATATTTATCTAGAAGGGAAAAACATAAGAAAGGATAAACATGTGGAGAAACTTTGGGGATGGCACAAATGGTGGAGTTATGGAGAAATACTGAGGTGTCAAGAGAGCTGAAAGAAATTGGACCAAGTTTTCTACTTTTTCCAGACATTAAAGGGAGTGGGGGAAACTTTTTAAAAAATTTGGTGTGAAGAATAAAATCTAGTGTGAAAGAAGTTATATTGTTGCTCTTGGTGCTCCATCAGCATCCCCTTTACTGGTAGTGTACCCAATCCTGACTGCTGTGAATATTGGCTGCTAATTTCTCACAGCTGTACCCTCTTTAGAATATGACCACCCTCAGCTGGAGACCCCAGCCAGGCATTGACAGAAAAGTACAAAAACACCAACTGCCTTGACTCAAGGTGCAACCATCTCTGTGGGTGCAATTCATGATCCAGAGCTTTGCAGTGGAACAGAATAGGCTCCAGGTGGAACACATTCCTCCTTGCATTTTCCCCGCTATGCCCTAGCCTGCTTCCTCATGACCTTACTCCTCAGGGCATTAAATTTAATAAACCACTGGGACAAGAATCCCCATATCAGTCCCAGCTTTAGGGGACAGGAATGTATAAAAGAATCAGGGAACTGCAGAGAGGGTTTGGTGGATGTCAAGCAAGCTAATTTGTGGTGGAGTCTACGAGAGTATCATGGTGGTTGGATTTTTGCTTGTTTTACCTTATTTTTTAGCTGTCCTCAGCAGTCCCAAATGGAAGAAGTAGAAGCAGCCAGTAAGTTGATAGAGTAAAATGAAAATTAATTGGTGGTTCTAGAGAAGGAAACTCTGAAAAATCTGACGATGAGATCTAAACTGGGAGGGATTACGTAAAATCCAACGGTAGAGCTATTAGGTAAGAGTGATAAAATGAGAAAGCACAAGCTCTTTCCTTCACATCAGTTATATTTGCTCTTTGCCTTTACCTGTGGGTGCTCTGTAGTTCTTCAGACTCTGACCTCACCCCCAGATGATCCTGGATAGCCCAGAGAAGCAAGGTCATCCCTTTGGGGTATGACAGTCTCAGTTGTCTTTGACAAATTTAATGACCATCCCTTACCCCAGGAAAGATGAAGTTGCATGTTACATGATGTTGTAAATATATTGGAAAACATCTGGCAGTTAACTGGACAAGTTACCAGAACATGAGAAAATATCAGCATCAATTCTTGCTTATTCTTTTTTCTTGTCTATTATGTTAAAGGTTTGATGATTGAACTAATATCCTTCTATTGGGCTGAGTTCCTTAGACACTCCAGTGGACTCCACCCAAAGTACAGGTTATTTTAAAATATATTCTGCCAACTCTCTCACCTCTCAAGTCAGGGCTTTTTTAGGAGAAAAAAATGGATTGGGTTTGACTGAGGAATAATAGTACTTCTAAAAACTTTTGTCAAAATGAGGTCCATATTCTCATATCTCAATATCTGTATAAAGATCATTTTCCTTTTATTGTTAAGAACACTGATGCATAAGATTATGCACTGTGATATGGAAATTCTGAAAGCATATTAGAATGGGAATATGGATCACAAGGTTTTAGTCTCAGCCTAGAAGAGTTCTCGTTCAGTGACAACATCGTCATAACTGTTGGGCATTGCCCATTCATCTGCTACAGTCAGTGTTAATAAAAGATAGAGATGTGTAGTTATTATTGAATTATGTTTCTCATTGTGATTTTTTTGATTGATATAAAACTGGGTAACAAGTATTTATCATAAAACACAATTGCAGTCTTCTCTTTTTTAATGCACTTCTGTAGGTACACATTTTACTTACTGCATTCAGGAAATAAAGGCTTTCATTTTTACTCCAAGGGCTGGGTCATACTGTTTGGTAGATTTTTTTTTTTTTTAATAATAGGAACTCTGTTGCTAAAATGATATCAGACAGCCATGGAACAAAAAAAATTAACATTTGGAGACAGGAAAGGAAAGGAAGTGATGCAGAAACGTTTTTTATTTGTTTTACACATGCTTACATCTAGGAATTCAAAAGAGCTCGAGAAATGTGAAACACAAAATTGTGTCCTCCAAATTTATATAACTGAATGAATATCCATGTTGTGGGATCTATTAAGAAAATGTCAAAAAGGTAGAAAGTACTGGGGCACCTGGGTGGCTCAGTGTGTTAAAGCCTCTGCTTTCGGCTCAGGTCATGGTCCCAGGGTCCTGGGATTGAGCCCCACATCGGGCTCTCTGCTCAGTGGGGAGCCTGCTTCTCTTTCTGCCTGCCTCTCTCCTACTTGTGATCTCTGTCAGATAAATAACATCTTAAAAAAAAAAAAAAGTAGAATGTATTTAAATGATCCCAAAGAGAACTCTACCTTTCCACGTTTTGAATATGATGCAGTTTTGGTAAGAATAAAAAGTTAAATTCATTCAAATTATAACAGGTAGAGTGAAGCAAACAGATTAAGGAGAACATTATTGTCCTTGATGCATAGATGAGCTAACTCAGGAAGACAAAGAGTCAAATAATAAATGCTACATTTTGAGTATATGTAATTAGTACTACAGAAACAGAGGAAAAGGACTTCATGGGACTGTAATAGTCAGCAAGCCTTCAGAAAAGAATTTCATTATTTTAGGGTTGTTAAGGAGCAAGACTTTGTTGGATGAAATGGAGAACAACATTGGATAAATACACTGCTATCAGGACTGAAAATGATGGGACACCTGGGTGACTCAGTAAGTTAAGTGGCTACCATTGGCTCATTCAGCTCAGGTCATGATTCCAGGGTACTGTGATTGAGCCTCATGTTGGGCTTGCCACTCATCAGCGAGTCTGTTTTTTCCCCTTCCTCTGCCCGTTGGCCTGCTTGTGCTTTCTGTCTCTCAAATAAGTAAATAAAGTCTTAAAAAAAAAAAAGGATTATAAAAGGAAGTATAAACAAAGAAAGACTTCACATTCTAAAGGTTAGGATTTCACAGAGGACAACAGCTGCCACCATGTATCCCTTAATGTGTGCTATGACTAGTGTTACTGTTATCTGTTTTAATCCTCATAATATGCTTATTATTATTCCTACTTTTCAGGTGGAGAAACAGAAGCTCAAAAAGTGTTTGAGTTGTTTTAGATCTCACAGCTAAGAAGTGATAAAGCCCGCATTTCATTCTAAGACTTTCTGGCTCCAATCTTATTTATTTATTTTTTATTCTATGGTTCCTCTTTGAAGATTCTTTTTTTTTTTTTTAGCTTTTTTTTCTTAATTATTTTTATTAACATATAATGTATTATTTGCCCCAGGGGTACAGGTCTGTGAATCATCAGGCTTACACGTATCACAGCACTCACCATAACATATACCCTCCCCAATGTCATAACCCAACCACCCTCTCCCTACCCCTCTCCCCGCCAGCAACCCTCAGTCTTTTTTGTAAAATTAAGAGTCACTTATGGTTTGTCTCCCTCCTGATCCCATCTTCTTTCCCTACCTCCCAAACCCCCCATTCTGCCTCTCAAATTCCTCAAATCAGGGAGATCATATGATATTGTCTTTCTCTGATTGACTTATTTCACTCAGCATAATACCCTCTAGTTCCATCTACATCATTAAAAATGGCAAGATTTCATTTCTTTTGATGTCTGCGTAGTATTCCATTATACATATATATATATATACATCTGTACATACAGATATATGTATACATATTGACATTGTCTCATATATGTATACATATATCTGTATTACAGATGTATATATGTATATATGTATGTACAGATGTATATATGTATATATATACATATATACAGATGTATATATGTATGTACATATGTATATATATTCCACACATACCACATATCTTTTATCTACTCATCTGTTGATGGACATCTAGATTCTTCTCATAGTTTGGCTATTGTGGTCATTGCTGTTATAAACATTTGGGAGCATGTACCCCTTCGGGTCACTGCATTTGTATCTTTAGGTTAAATACCCAGTAGTGTGATTGCTGGGTCATAAGGTAGCTCTATTTGCAACTTTTTGAACCTCCATGCTGTTTTCCAGAGTGGCTGCACCAGCTTGCATTCCCACCAACAGTGTAGGAGGGTTCTCCTTTCTCTGCATCCTCTCCAACATTTGTCGTTTCCCGACTTGTTCATTTTAGCCATTCTGACTGGTGTGAGGTGATATCTCATTGTGGTTTTGATTTGTATTTTCCTGATGCCGAGTGATGTGGAGCACTTTTTAATGTGTCTGTTGGCCATCTGGATGTCTTCTTTGCAGAAATGTCTGTTCATGTCCTCTGCCCATCTCTTGATTGGATTCTTTGTTCTTTGGGTGTTGAGTTTGATACGTTCTTTATAGAGTTTGGTTATAGCCCTTTATCTGATATGTCATTTGTGAATATCTTCTCCCATTCTGTCAGTTGTCTTTTGGATTTGTAGACTATTTCCTTTGCTGTGCAAAAGCTTTTAATCTTGAAGTCCCAATGGTTCATTTTTGCCCTTGCTTCCCTTGCCTTTGGTGATGTTTCTAGGAAGAAGAAGCTGTGGTTGAGGTCAAAGAGGTTGCTACCTGTGTTCTCAAGGATTTTGATGGATTCTTGTCTCACACTAAGGTCTTTCATTCATTTTGGGTCTATTTTTGTGTGTGTGGTGTAGGAAGGTCCAGTTTCATTTTTCTGCATGTGGCTGTCCAATTTTTCCCCAACACCATTAGTTGAAGAGACTGTCTTTTTCCATTGGACATTCTTTCCTGTTTTGTCAAAAATTAGTTGACCATAGAGTTGAGGGTCTATTTCTGGGCTTTGTATTCAGTTCCATTGCTGTTTAGTCTCCATGTATTTGGGTTCTTTCCAACTTTCCTCTTGTGATTGAGTTCTAGCTTCAGAGCATCGTGATTTGAAAATAGGCAGGGAATGATCCCAATCTTTTGGTATCAGTTAAGACTTTATTTGTGACCCAGGATGTGATCTATTCTAGAGAATGTCCCATGCGCACTAGAGAAGAATGTACATTCTGTTGCTTTGGGTTGGAGTGTTCTGAATATATCTGTGATGTCCATCTGTTTCAGTGTGTCATTTAAGGCCTTTATTTTTTTGTTGATCTTTTGCTTGAATTATCTATTTTAGTGAGGAGGCTGTTAAAGCCCCTGACTATTATTGTTTTATTGTTGATGTGTTTCTTTGATTTTGTTATTAATTGGTTTATGTAGTTGGCTACTCCTGTGTTAAGGGCGTAGATATTTAAAATTGTTAGATCTTCTTGTTGGACAGACCCTTTAAGTATGATATAGTGTCCTTCCTCATCTCTTACTTTTTTTTAAAAAAGATTTTATTTATTTATTTGTTAGGGAGAGAGAGAGAGAACATGAGCACAGGCAGACAGAGTGGCAGGCAGAGGCAGAGGGAGAAGCAGGCTCCCTGCTGAGCAAGGATCTTGATGTGGGACTCGATCCCAGGACTCTGAGACCATAACCCGAGCTGAAGGCAGCTGCTCAACCAACTGAGCCACCCATCTTATGAGTGTCACATCTCATCTCTTATTATAGTCTTTGGCTTAAAGTCTAATTTATCTGTTATAAGGATTGCCACCCCAGCTTTTTTTTGATAGCCATTAGCATGGTAAATTATTTTCCACCCCTTCACTTTATATCTGGAGGTGTCTTTAGGTCTAAAATGAGTTTCTTATAGACAACTATAACTATTGGTTATAAACCAATAATGGTCTATAATCTATAATCTAATATAATAACCAATATAATAACCAATATAATAATATAATAACCAATATAATCTATTGGTTATAGACCAAAAATGAGTTTCTTATAGACAACTATAACTATTGGTTTTTTATCCATTCTGATGCCCTATGTCTTTTGATTGGGGCATTTAGCCCATTTACATTCAGGGTAACTATTGAAAGATATGAATTTAGTGCAATTGTATTGCCTGTAAGGTGACATTACTGTATATTATCTCTGTTCCTTTCTGGTCTACCACTTTTAGGCTCTCTCTTTGCTTCAAGGGCCCCTTTCAATACTTCTTGTAAGTCAGATTTTGTGTTTGCAAATTCTTTTAATTTTTGTTTGTTTGGAAGCTTTTTATCTCTCCTTCTATTTTCAGTGATAAACTAGTCGGACATAGTATTCTTGGTTACATGTTTTTCCTCTTTTAGTGCTCTGACTGTATCATGACAGTCCTTTCTGGCCTGCCAGATCTCTGTGGATAAGTCTGCTGCCAATCTAATATTTCTAGCATTGTATGTTACAGACTTCTTGTCCAGAGCTGCTTTCAGAATTTTCTCTTTGTCATTAAGACCTATCAGTTTTACTCTTAGATGATGGGGTGTGAACCTATTTTTTTTTTTTTTTGAGGGGGTTCTCTGTGTCTCCTGGATTTTGATGTTTGTTCCCTTTGCCATATTAGGGAAATTTTCTACTATAATTCACTCCAATATACCTTCTGCCCCTCTCTCACTTCCTTCTTCTTCTGGAATCCCAATTATTCTAATATTGTTTCGTTTTATGGTATCCCTTTTCTCTCGAATTCTCCCTTCATTGTCCAGTAGTTGCTTGTCTCTCTTTTGCTCAGCATCTTTATTCTCTGTCTTTTGGTTTTCTATATTACTAATTCTCTCTTCTGCCTCATTTATCCTAGCCTTAAGAGCCTCCATTTTTTAATTGTTCCTTAGTAATAGCTTTTTTTATTCCAACTTGTTTAGATTTTTATTCTTTTATTTCTCCAGAAAGGGATTTTATTTCTCCATAAATGGTTTCTCTAATATCTTCCATGCCTTTTTTGAGCCCAGCTAGCACCTTGAGAATCATCGTTCTGAACTTTAGTTCTGACATATTACCAACGTCCATATTGATTATGTTCCCTAGCCATTGGTACTGCCTCTTATTTATTTATTGTGTTGAGTTTGTCTGCTTTGTCATTTTATCCAGATAAGAATATATGGATGAGAGAAAAAATACTTAAAGGGTGGCAGAGACCCCAGAAAAATGTATGCTAACCATGTCAGAGGAGATCCAAAACTGGGCAGAAGAAAGAGGGGGAAAAAAAAAAAAAAGAAAAAAATTTATATATATATATATATATATATATACACACACACACACACATTCACACATATATAATATATATATTTTACTTAAATATATATAAATAATTTATTGAATTATTTTAAATATAAATTAAGTATATAAATAATTTAAATATATACAAATTAAATATATAAATAAAAATATATAAAAATATAAATATATATACATATATGACTGGTCAATAGAATAGAGCCACCTACTTGATTTTGGATGTATTTTGGGCTCTTAGAAGAAATTACCTCCCAAAATTTTAAAGAAAGAAAAACTTACATGTATATGAAAATAAGGGTAAACACAATTGAAGGGATGGAATATGACTATAAAGATGAAAATTTTAAAAAAATGTCTAAAAAAGGAATTTATAAGTTGGTTGGAAAAAGAAAAAAAGAGGAGTGAATGTGCTCATGTGCTAGATTTGGGTATATTTGATCTATTATAAGAAACTGTATTCCAAAATCTTTATGGAAAAGAAAAAGCCTATATTTATACCAAAAATAAAGTTAAATACAATGAAGAGATAAAATATGACTGTAACAATGGAGGTTTAAAATGTCTTTTTTTTTTAAAGAAAGTTATTGTTAAGATCAACTAGTTAAAAAAATGCTAGAAGAGGAAAGAGGAAAAGTTCAAAAAAATAGAATAAGAAAAAAATATTAAAAAAATTTAACTTTGCAAGGCTGAAAGATCATGGGAATAAAGCCATGAATTTGTATTGCTTTTCCCTAGCTCTGGAGCTTGGCCATTCTCATTGATTTATGAGCTTGGTCTTGGCTGGATGTTCTTGCCAATCTTCTGTGGGAGGGGCTTGTTGCAATGATTCTTTTTTTTTTTTTTTTTTTAAGATTTTATTTATTTGACAAAGAGATCACAAGGTAGGCAGAGAGGAGGCAGAGAGGAGGCAGAGAGAGAGGAGGAAGCAGGTTCCCTGCTGAGCAGAGAGCCTGATGTGGGGCTTGATCCCAGGAGCCTGGGATCATGACCTGGGCCGAAGGCAGAGGCTATAACCCACTGAGCCACCCAGGCACCCTGTTGCAGTGATTCTTAAATGTCTTTGCCTGAGGTGGAATTGCACCACCCCTGTCAGGGGTGGAGGTAAGAAATCTGCTCAGGTTTCTTCTTGGACATCTTGTTCTCTGAACACTTTGCGTAAAGCTTTGAAGGATGGGAAAGAAAATGGCAGCCTCTCAATATCCTGGCCAGAGGAGCTGAGAGCTTGGATCCCTACTCCTCAGTGTGCCCTGAGAGAAAAGTAGTTAATCACTGCTGTCTCCTTGGTCTCTGGCCACACTCTGCTCACCCAGTCTGTGACCCAGCATTTCTATCTCTCGCCTACGGCCCTGTTTGTAGTCTCCACACCCATCCGCACTGCTCCTCCTGGAGCAGGAAGGTAAGTTTCCCCAGATCTGGCACTTGTAGGGTCCCTGCTCAAAGAGCAGTGGTCTGACTGTGCCTTGGATCATGGTTTAAGGTAACCCTGATCTAAAAGCTCACTCCTTGGCTCTGTCTCTGTAGTCAATTTCCCTGCTCCAATACCTGGCAGCTCTGCCACACTCAGACAATCCCGATCTTTCTGTGACTCTGCAGGACCTGAGACCACACTGTCCCCACAAGGGCTCCACCCCTTCTTGGCTTCTGGAGCAATGTCCCTCAGTGGAGCAAACTTCTAAAAGTTCTGATTTTGTGGTCCACTGCTCTGCGGCTTTCCCCTTCACCTGCCGTCTGTCTTTCCATTGCTTTGGATTCACTTCTCTGCACAGCCTACCTTTCAGAAAATGGTCAATTTTCTGTTCCTAGAATTGCTGCTCTTCTTCTCTTCTATCTCCTCCTGAGTTTGTAGGTGTTTGGAATGGCTTGATACATATCTGGCTGAACTCCTGGGATCTGATGTCATTTCAGTCTGCTACTCCTCTGCCATCTTGCCTCTCTCCTTCTTTGAAGATTCTTAACTAGAGTAGAGCTATGATGTATGTTTTGATAGTTAGGAATGATTACTTTTTCAGTAGCATGGATGGTAAATTAGAATAGAAAAAAACCCCTAAAGATAAGGATATTGAAGAGAGCAATGTGGCTAACTTTTCAGCACTTCCACTTAATTCCTTCTTATAATTTCCATCACTCTGCTAAAATTATGTCCCTAATCTCACTGGTAGTCTACCTTTCCCATTAGAATCTTTAATGTATTAATCATAGTTATTTTAAATTCCCTATCTCATAATTATAATGTCTGTGTCATCTAAATCTCACTCTGATGATTGCTTTATGTCTTCAGATGATTGCTTTATGTTTTCTTGCCTTTTTGTATGCTTTAGAATGTTTTGTTTGGCATGTATAGGGAAGCAGATAGTGTGGTAAATAGGCTTCTAGGTATTTACCCAAAGGATACAAAATAATAGATTCAGGGGCACCTGGGTGGCTCAGTGGGTTAAGTCTCTACTTTTGGCTCAGGTCATGGTCTCAGGGTCCTGGGATTGAGCCCACATTGGGCTCTCTGCTCAGCAGGGAGCCAGCTTTCCCCTCTCTCTCTGCCTGCTGCTCTGCCTACTTGTGATCTCTCTCTCTCTGTGTCAAATAAATAAATAAAATCTTTTTAAAATATCTTCCCTCATGGTCTTTTTGCTATCTTGTTACAGTTTATACGTCTATAGACATTATAAATCCAGCAACTTATTGTTATTTTTTTTTGCTGTAGGCAGTTTTCTTTTAAAGATATTTAAGTAATAAGAAAAGACCTTATATGTTTATCCATATTATTATCCATTCTTATGTTCTTCACTCCTTTGTTCTATTTTAGAGCATCATTTTCATTTTCCTTCTGTCTGATGAGCCTCCTTTAATATCTGTTGCTTTTTAGTTGGCTTCTGATGAATTCTCTCAGCCTTTGGTAGTCTTAAAAGGACACTATTTCACCTCATTTTTGAGACCTATGTTGCTGGGTATGAGATTCTAAGTTAACAGGTTTTTAAAATTTCTTTTAGTGCTTTTAAGATCCTCTTTCATTGTGTATTTCTTACACTGTTGAGGGAATTTACTGTTATCTTTATTTTTCTTGTTTTTTTTTTTTTTTTTTTTTGCACACAGAGCCTTACTTTTGATGGCTGTTTCAAAGTGTTTTCTTTGTCACTGGTTTTAAACAATTTGATTATGAAGTGTCTTGGTGTTACTTTCCTCAAATATCTTATGCTTGGGGTTAGTTGGACTTATTTGATTTGTGCAATCATAATATTCATCAAATTTGGAAAAATTGACCATTATTTCTTTGAATATTTTTCTGTACTCTCTTTACACTCTTCTCTTTTTAATATTCCAATTTAATATCTACCTTACAACTTCCAGCCACTTCAGACACTTTAAATTCAGTACATTGTTTAGAATTTTCCTCCCTGTTCCAAGGTCCAGAATGTGCTCTGGGCATAAAGTTGGACTAAATATAGGGCTCAGTTATTTTGCTTTCCTTCCACAGAAATACAGCTCTATGTTGGGTTGTTTTCCTAAAGTCTGAAAACAGTAGTCTCATATATTTTGTGTAGTTTTTATTTATGTGTGGCCTTAGAGCAATTCTGGCATATGTTTTTTCATCATAGTCAAACATGGAATTAAAAACAAATAAAAAGTCTTCAAAAATTATACTTCTCCAAATCAAAATTTATTAAATTTGAAAAGAAATTTTGAAGTACATATATTTATTTCTTTATGGATAATTATAGTCCCATGTTTTCCCAACCTTTAGTATTTTACCAATAACTTATATTAAAAAAATTCTAACCTTCTCACCTAATTATTTTTCTAATATAGGCACATGAAGTAATACATTTATCTTTAGGTCATCTCATGTATTTTGATATGTTATACTTTCATTATTCAATTCAAACTATTTTTTAATATCCTTTGTAATTGCTTTATTGGTCCTTCAGCTATATAGGGATTTTCTAGGTCCTTACTGATTTCTAATTTAGTGCTGTTTTCATCAGAAAACCTAATCTGTATGATTTCAATCATTTTAAAATGATTTAGACATGTATTTGGCCCAGCAAATGATCTCTTTTAGTGAATACAGTACATTTGAGAAAAATAGGCATTCTGTGGTTACCAAGTATAATGCTCTCCAAGTGTCTGTCAATGAGGTCAAGCTGGTTTTTAGCAATCCTCAAATCTCTCTATATCCTTCCTGATATTTTTTTATTGCTTTATCATTTTTTGGACAAATGGATGAAAATCTCTAACTATGATTGCGATTTTTTTTTCCTATTCCCCTATCACTTTTCCCCCTATAACTTTCTATAAATTTTTACCTAATGTATTTGGGAGTTTTCTTATTGGGTTTGTTGACTCTTCTGAGATCCTTCTTTAACTCTGGTATTATTGTTCACCTTGAAGGCTATTTTGTCTGATATTAGTGTAGCCATAGAGGCTTTCACACGCCTCCTGTTGGCATGGTATCTTTTCCCACTGTGTTGTACTTATTAGTTGCACAGTGTTGGAAGGGTGTCTCTCAGGTCCCATGTTGTACTTGCAGACTCAGGCTGGTCCTGAGTGCCTTTCAAGTGAGTGAGGTCTCTATGTTCTTTGCTGATTCCCAGCGGTTGACGGTGGTTGTCTTGTACTCACTGTGGTGCCTACAGTGTGGGAGGCTTTCTCCTAAATTCCTGTGTGGCCCTCAGCACTAGGCAAGCCCTCTGTAGCTGGACTTTCTGAGACCATGCCTAAGCACTTGTGGTTCACTTCATGGCAGCTGCCTCACACACACAGTGGTGGCCAGGGTGTGAGAGCATTTTCCTTGGGCTTCTAAGTCTGCCTGGAGGCACAAGCAGACCTGGCACCCTTGAGTCTTAGAACCAGCCTCTCAGATCTTATTGCCCTACACCAGTCTTTCTTGGGAGCGCTCAGTAAGGGCCCATGAAATAGAATTGGCACAGTGTGCAGACTTTCCTCTCTTTGGGGCCCCCAGGCTTGTAAACTTACAGGCAAGTTTGCAGTTGGTCTTTAAAAATGTGTTTAAAAGTTCGGTCGCTTTCTTTTCCTCCAATTCTCCTGTGACTTCCTCCTCCTTTGCCAGCTCTGCCAAACATGAAATAGTTCTGCGTTCCATTTTTTTCCTAGGCGGGCTGTCACTTTTCTGATTTTAGTTCATTTGTTTACTTTGTGACATCACCTCAGTGAGGGGCTCAGAATAATCATGACCTTGTGGGTTTTCTAGCCTGTTCTTGTCAGAGTGAGAACGATTATCTTCTGTGAATTTCTACATAGCAAGTGGGAGCAGATCTCCTCAATCACTCTATTAACTGTCCAGTCATTAACCTATTACCCTGTCATTCTCTACTACATAGGCATCTGTTTAAAGATTGCTTCTCTCAGTATATCTTCCCAGATCACAAGGAACACTGCTGATTTATTCACCTGTTCATCAATCCAGCAAATTTTATCAAGTGCCAAGGCTCTACGGGTACAGTGCTAATCAAGACAAACAAATAGGCAGTTCCAATCAATATTAAGCACTGTGATTGGGCAACCTCTGGATACTGGTAGAACAATCTAGAACTCGATAGAAACAACATATAACTCAAAACATTTTATGTCAGGTGTGACTGTATGGAGGAAATTTCATGTAAATAACGGAGTAGAAATTACTCAGTGGGAAGGGAGGGGGTACAGTCTCCCAGAACATTTAAGAGCATTGCTAAAGCCTGAAAGTAGGAAAAGATAGGACTGTTTCCAAAGAGAAATGAAATATAGCTGGAGTAAAGCACATTTGAAAAAGGAGAAGAGCAAATGGTAGCCAGAGATTGGACTAATTTTGCAAACAGAGCCCAAATCAGAAAAGGGGCAGTTAAGCCAAGTTTTAAAAGTTGGGTTTAGTGAGAAGAGGGTGCCTTTGAACTCTGGCAGCAGTCCTATAAGAGCCTAGTTTTTCTTGTTTTCTCTTCTCTCATCCTTACCCTGCTTCTGATATGAATTCACGGTGACTTTTCCTTCCAAATGAGGAATGCTTTCAACTGGGAAAACAGATCAGAGTATTGCTCCAAGCTGAGAAAAGAGTATGTGGGAAATATTTAGGGTTTTCAAATGACACATTACTGCAGTGACCCTTAGAGCATTGAATATATGGGAAGACTATTGTACAATGAAATTGGAAAAATTGGCTAGAGATAGCTTATAGAGAGATTCTTTCAAATTGTGGTAAGAAACACATGAATTAAATTTACCCTATGAATGATTTTTAAGTATACAGTTCAGTTGGTATTATGTCTATTCATACTGTTTTTAATTTTTGTCTTGCACATCAGAAACTCTGTGCCCATTAAACAGCGGCTCTTCCTTTTTTCCTCCTCCTCCTCCCAGCCCCTGAAGACCCCCCATTCTATTTTCTGCTCCAATGAATTTTTACTATGTTAGAGTTCTCATATAATTGGAATTACACAGTACTTGTCATTTTGTGACTGGCTTATTCCACTTAGCATGGTGTCCTCAAGTTTCAATCATGCTGTAGCATGTGACAGAATTTCTGTCCTTTTTTAAGGCTAAATAATATTCCATTGTATATATGTACCACATTTTTGCTTATCCCTTCATCTGTCAGTGGAGATTGGTGTTGCTTCCACCTCTTGGTTTTTATGAAAAGTGTTGCTCTGAACATGAATTGATGACTATTCTCTGAGAGCTGGCTTTCAGTTCTTTTGGATAAACACCCATAATTAAGATTGCTAGATCATGTAGTAGTTCTGTTTTTAATTTTTTAAGACCCTTCATACTGTTTTCCATGTGGTTTGAATTATTTTGCCATCTCATCAATAGGGCACAAGGGTTTTAATTTCTCTATATTCTGTCTGCATTTATTACTTCCTTGATATTTTTGATACTAAATATACAAATGTTATAAAGTGATATATCTTTGCAGTTTTGATTTACATTTCTCTTATGTGTAGTGATATTTAGCATTTTTAATATACTTGTTGGCTATTTGTATATCATCTTTGGAGAAATGTCTATTTAAGTCCTTTGCCCATTTAAAAAATTGGATTATTTGATTTTTATTGTTGTTGAAGTGTAAGAGTTTTTTTTTTATAGTTATGATTTAATAGTTTATACTTATTATTCTTATGTAATATATAATATTAATTGCTTATTAGATATATGATTTGCAAATGTTTTCTCCCATTCTGTAGGTTGCCTTTTCTCTCTCATTCTTTCTCTCTTTCTCTCTCTCTCTCTCTCTTTATTTTTTGCAAATATCACTTTTTTTGAGAGAGGGAGAGTGTGTGCACAAGAGAGGGGAGAAGGGCAGAGGAAGAGAGAGAGAAAGAATCTTAAACAGGCTCCAAACTTTGCACAAAGCTTGACACAGCAGTTGATCTCACGACCCTGAGATCATAACCTGAGCTGAAAACAAGAGTCATATGCTCAACTGACCAAATGACCCAGCACCCTGCCTTTTCTCTCTTGTTTTGTCCTTTTGGACATAAATGTTTTTCAGTTTCAGTTGCCCTGTTTGGTTATATTTATTTGTCTGTGCTTTTATTGTCCTATCTGCAAAAGCACTGTCAAGTCCAATGTTATGAAGCTTTCCCCTATTTTCTTATAGGAGTTTTAGAATTATTTGTTTTAAATTTAAAATCTTTAATGTCTTTACTTTCAATTTTTGGTGGTGTAAGATAAAGGTTCAATTTCATTTGTTGGGTTTTTTTTGTTTTTCTTTTTTTGTTTTTTGTTTTTGTTTTTTTGCAGGCAGATATCAAGTTTTCCTAACACTATTTGTTGAAGACACTGTCCTTTCCCAATTGAGTCATCTTAGCATAATCGTCAGATTATTCAACCATTTAAATGAAGGTTTATTTTCAGACTCTCTGTTGTATTTCATTGGTCTTTGTCTTTCTGACAGTACTGTACTGTTCTGATTACTGTAGTTTTGTAATATATTTTGAAATAGGGAAGTGTGAACCCTCCAGCTTTTTCTTATTCAAAATTGTTTCGGCAATTTAAGGTCCTTTGAAAGTCCACATGAATTTTAAAATGAATTTTTCTATTTCTGCAAAAAATGCCATTGGGAATTTGATAGAAATTGCATTCAATATGTAGATCGCTTTAGGTTGTATATTAATTTCTTACAATCCATGAGCTCAGGATGTCCTTCCATCTATATTTTTCTTCTTTTAATTTCTTTCATCACTGTTTTAGTGTATACGTCCTTTACCTCCTCAGTTAGATTTATTCCTAAGTATTTTATTCCTTTGGTGTTAGTTTAATTTTTTTTAATTTCTTTTTTTGGATTGTTAATTGTTAGTATATAAAAATGCAGGTGACTTTTGTATGTTGTTTATATCCTGTAACTTTGCTGGATTTATTAGTTCAAGTTGTGTGTGTGTGTGTGTGTTTGGAGTTCTAAAAGTTTGCTACCAAAAGGTCATGTCATCTGTGACTAGAGATCATTTTACTTCTTCTTTTCCAATTTGGATGCTTTTCTTTCTTTCTTTCTTTCTTTTTTTTTCTTTTCTTTTCTTTTCTTTTCTTTTCTTTCCTTTTTTTTTTCTCTTTCTTGATTAATGGTCCTGGCTAGGACTTCTAGTACTTTATAGTATAGAAGTGGTAAAAGTGGGCAACCTTGTCAAGTTCCAGATCGTAAAGTTCACAGTATTTTACCATAAAGTATGGTGTTACCTTTGGGATTTTCATATATGGCTTTTATTATGCTTGCTTAGTTTGCTTCAGTTCCTAGTATGTTGAATGTTTTTAGTCATGAAAAGGTGTTGAATCTTATCAAATTCTAAAGATTTATTAAAATTAAAAATTATACAAAAATGTGTCATTTGAGAAAGTCATGTGGTTTCTGTTTTCCATTTTGTTAATGTGGAGTATTACATTGATGGATTTTTGCACGTTGAGCCATTCTTGCATGCCAGGGTAAATCCCACTTGATTATAGTGTGTATTCCTTCTAGTGTGCTGTCGATTTCAGTTTGCTACCTTTTATTGAGGATTTTTGTATCAATATCCACCATGATTATTGGTCTGTAGTTTTCTTATAATGACTTTGTCTGATTTTGGTATTGAGGTAATGCTGTCCTCATGGATGGAGCATAGAAATGTTCCCTCCTTTTCAATTTTTTAAAAAGAATTTTGGGAGGATTCTTGTTAATTCTTCTATAAATGTTTGGTAGAATTCTCCATCTGCTCTGGGTGTTTCTTTGTTGGCAGGTTTTTGACTTCTGAGTTAACCTACTTATTTTTTGTTCAGATTTTATATTTCTTTGTGATTCTGTCTTGGTAGGCTGTGTTTCTAGGGATGTGAACATTTCTTCTAGGTTTTCCAAGTATTGGGATGTAATTATTCATAGTATTCTTTTATAATCCTTTTAATTTCTGTAGCATTGATTGTAATATCTCTTCTTTTTTTTGTTTTTGATTAGTTATTTGTTAATCTAGCTAAATTTTTTTCTTAATCTAGCTAAGGATTTGTACATTTTTCAATCTTAAAAAAAAAAAAACCTTAGGTTCCTATGGTTTTGTTGATTTTTTTTTCTTTAAAGAATTTTTTTTTTCTCTGATTTTTTATTACCTCCTTCCTTCTGCTAGTTTGGGTTAGGTTTGTTCTTCTTTTTCCAGTTTATTGAGGTGTTAAGTCAGGTTGGTAATATGAGATTTTCCTTTTTTTTTTAAAGATTTTATTTATATATTTGAGAGAATGAGAGAGAGCACATGAGCTGGAGGGAGAAAGAAAGAGAATCCAAAGCAGATTCTGCACTGTGTGCAGAATCCAACACGGGGCTCGATCTTAAGATCATGAGATCATGACCTGAACTAAACCCAAGAGCTGGACATTTAACTGATTGAACCACCAACGTGCCCAGAGAGCTTTCTTTTTATTAATATACGTATTTACAACCATACAATTCCCTCTTAGCAGTGCTTTCACTGCCTTCCATCAGTTTTGGTATTTTGTGTTTTCATTTTTGCTTATCCTAAGGTAGTTTCTAATTTTCCTTGTGATGTCTGTTTTGATCCATTTGTTGTTTAATAGTATGTTGTTTAATTTCTGCGTACTTGTGGATTTTTCCGGTTTTCCTTGAGCTATTGATTTTTAGTTTCATTTTATTGTCATCAGAAAAGATACTTTGTATGATTCCAACCTTCTTTTTAGGACTTGTTTTGTGAGCTAACATGTAGTCTATCCTGAAGAGTGTTTTATATGCCCTTGAGAAGAATATATTTTCTGCTGTTGTTGGATGAAGTATTGTATAAATGGGTTTTAAGTTCAATTGGCCTATAGCATTGCTCAAATCTTCTATTTCCTCATTGATATACTGTCTGGCTTTCTATCTATCACTGGCAGTGGGATATTGAAGTCTCGTACTACCATTTTGTTGCTGTTTACTTTTCCCTCTAACTCTGTCAAAGTTTGCTCCATGTAAGTTTGGAGGTTTTATACTTAGTTATGATTATTATATCTTCTTTGTGAATTGGCCCATTTGTCACAAATAATAACCTTCTTTATCTCTTGTAGCAGTTTTTAATGTAAATCTATTTTGTCTCTTATTAGTGTAGGTATTCCTGGTCTCTTGGTTACCATTTGCACAGTGTCATTTTCTGTCCCTTCATTTTCAGGCTACCTGTATATTTAGATCTAAACTGAGTCTCTTTAGTACTAGTATAGATAGCCTGTAGTTGGATCCTATTTTTTTTAATTTTTATTTTTTATAAACATATTTTTTATCCTCAGGGGTACAGGTCTCTGAATCGCCAGGTTTACACACTTCACAGCACTCACCTTAGCACATACCCTCCCATTTAATGCAATTCCTATCAAAATACCATCCATTTTTTTCAAAGAAATGGAACAAATAATCCTAAAATTTATATGGAACCAGAAAAGACCTTGAATAGCCAAAGGAATATTGAAAAAGAAAGCCAAAGTTGGTGGCATCACAATTCCGGACTTCAAGCTCTATTACAAAACTGTCATCATCAAGACAGCAGGGTACTGGCACAAAAACAGATACATAGATCAATGGAACAGAATAGAGATCCCAGAAATAGACCCTCAACTCTATGGTCAACTAATCTTTGACAAAGCAGGAAAGAATGTCCAATGGAAAAAAGATAGCCTCTTCAACAAATGATGTTGGGAAAATTGGACAGCCACATGCAGAAAAATGAAATTGGACCATTTCCTTACACCACACATGAAAATAGACTCAAAATGGATGAAGGACCTCAATGTGAGAAAGGAATCCATCAAAATCCTTGAGGAGAACAGTGGATCCTATTTTTTTTAATCCATCAGCCAGTTAATGTCTTTCATTGACTACTGTATTCAGTAGTCAACCCTTATCTGTAGTTTTCCATGGTTTTAGTTACCTGTGGTCTGGAAGCAGATGCTCCACCTTATGACCTATTCTCAGAAGGTCAGTAGTAGCCAAACACCATGTCACCATTCCTACATCATTCACTTTACTTCATTTCATCATGTAGGTATTTTATCATCTCATGTCATCACAAGAAGAGTACAGTACAATAATATATTTTAAGAGACTATATTTATGAGTATAATTGTTGTATTTTTATTAACTTGTTAATAAATTATGCCTAATTTATAAATTAAACTTTAACTTCGGTATATATGTATAGGAAAATATACAGTATATATAAGGTTTGGTACTGTCTACTCTTTCAGGCATACACTGGAGGTCTTGGAATATATCCCTATGCATAAGGGGTGACTACCATACATGGAAGTAATTACTGAAAAGGAAGAACCTACTATTGCCATTTTATTAATTGTTTTCTCTATTTTTTGCACCTTTCTTTCTTTCTTTTTTTTTTTTTTTTTACAAAACACCCTTTCTTCTCTTGGGGCCTTCCTTTGTGTTTTGTTGATTTTTGGCAGCGATGTGCTTTGGTTCCCTTCCCATTTCTTTTTGTGAATATTCTCTAGATATTTTCTTTGTGATTATTATTGTAGTTATGTAGAACACTGTAAAGGAATATCACCTATTTTAAACTGATAAAAATTTCAATTACATATAAGAACTGTACTTACAGTTCCACTTCCCTCTTTTATGTTATTGATTCACAAATTATATCTATATGTTTTATACCCATGAGCATTGATTTATGTTATGTTTCAGTTTGTCATTTAAATTCTATGCACCAAAATTATAATGCTACAAGTTACTCTTTGCCCCTATAGTTTCCTTTACTGAAGAAACATATTTTTGTATGGTTTTTGTTTTGCTGTTTAGCATCCTTCCATTACAACTTGAAGAACTCCCTTTTGCATTTCTTATAGAGCAGATCTAGTGGTTTTTGTTTTTGTTTATCTCAGTTCTTGTTTATCTAGGACAGTGTTAATTTTTCCTTCATTTTTGAAGGACAGTTTTTGCCAGATACAGTATTCTTGGCTGAAATTTTTTTTTCTTTCAGTATTTTGAATAAATCATCATATTTCTCTGTAGCCTGCAGAGTTAAGGGCAGAAATCTGCTGAAAGTCGTCTGATAATCTTATGGAAACTCTTCTGTATGCAATGAGTAGTTTTCTTTTGTTGCTCTTAAGATTTGCTCTTTGTCTTTGACTTTATATAGTTTGATTATAATAATGTATCTCAGTATGATTTTCTTTGGACTTATTCTGGTTGAAGTTTTTTGAATATATATGTTCATTTCTTTCCTCAGATTTGGGATATTTTCTAGCATTGATTGTTTCTTCAGATAAATTCTCTTTCCCTTTTCTCTCTCTTACTATTCTCCAATCCTCATAATGCATATATTCATCCCCTTGATAATATTCCATAAATTCCATAGTCACACTTCAATTTTCCTTATTCTTTTTTTGTTTTTGTTCTTCTGACTCAATAATTTAAAATGACTTTTCTTCAAGTTTGCAGACTTTTTCTTTTGCCTAAGTCTGATATTTAATCCTTCTGATGAATTTCCATTCAGTTATTGTCTTTCTCAGTAACAGAATTTGTTTGGTTAATTTTTATAGAGTCTATTTCGTTGTTTATATTTTCATTTTGCTCTTGCATTATTTCCCTGATTTCCCTTAGTTTTGTGTCTGTGTTCTTTTTTACGTTGAATATTTTTATGACAGTTATTTTAAATTCTTTGTCAGTTCACTGATCTGCATTTCTTTAGCATTGTTTTCTGGAGTTTCAATTTTTTCCTTTAATTGGGCTATGTTTCTTTGTATGCCTTATTATTATATTTTTGGCAAGGGTTGATGTGGGCATTTGTGAAAACAACCATCTATCTCAGTCTGCATACTGGCTTCATACAGGGAAGACATTTACCAATTAGCAGACTAGAGGGTCCAGGGTCCGTCACACTTTTCTGTTCTATAGCTCCCTCTCATGCTTGCTTATGGGACTGCAGGCAACTGTTTCCAGTGGCATTCAATGGTGCCAACCCATTAGTGCTGAGTCAGATGAGGTACAGATCATTTCCTGGGCAGCCCTCACACAAGTATGAATGTTGGATTTAGGGTTCACTCTTTTGTTCCTGTCATAAAGTGGATCCCTAGTATGGGAACTTCTTCCTGGTTCCTCCACTGTGCCACATAAGTGAAGGGGCATAAAGGGTATGTTGTAACCTGCAAATTTTCTTACCCCTTTCATTGGAATCTCTTCTTGGTTTTAGAACAGCCAAGGTATTATAGCTTTTCAACTGATCTCTAGAATTCTCACATATTCTGGTCCATATATTATTAACTTGGTGTCTCTGTTAGGGGAAAGATGGTCTATAGGTTCTTTATTTTGCTCTCTTACTAATGTCCTCAGACAGGACATTATACCTTAAGTAAAGAAGCTGAATCTTGTTCCCGTGAAAATAAAGGATCAGTAGAAGGTCCTATAAAATGAAGTAAAAAGACATAATCATAATTACAGAATGAGAGTGGCACTTGAGTGACTCAGTGAGTAGAGTATCTGACTCTTGATCTCAGGGTTTTGAGTTCAAGTCCTGTGTTGGACATGGAGCATACTTAAAAAAAAAAAAAAAAAGAGGAGATTGAGAGAGCGAATTCTAGCTCAAAACTCAAATTTTAGATAAGAATATGAAGGAAATTAATTGACTTCTCCAAAATGGTTAGTGGCAGAAATAGGCATGCAACTTCAGTGCTCTTGTTTTTCTTTCTTTCATAGCATATTATATAGTGATCTAAATAATGCCTTGTGTAGTGATTGTACTAAGTGGTCTATAAGTTTAAGAAAACTTTGGAGCTTTCATTACTTATTCAAAACACTCTGTTAATTATGATTATCATATATTTAAATTACAAACTGTATCTCATATTATTCACATCTCTAGAAATCCCTCTATTGAATCATCTCAACAATTGTAGATATTAGATTTTCCATTTAAAAAAATGCATCTCTTAGTTTATTTTAATGGCTTCTCTAAGACATTTGGGACTCCCCTTACTGATATGTTTAATATTCCTTGGTGTTCGTTACGAATAACTGAAAGGCATAGGGTTGAATTCTAAGGTGCAGAATTATCATCAGATGATTAGAAATCTAACAACATTTTTTTCAAAGCCTCTTTTACATAGGAAAACTGAAAATCTTTTGCACAACAGTCACTTCATGAAAAGTCATGGTATAGTGAATAGAGGCTTGTGGGGCAAGATAGGATAGCAGACATTCGAAAAATCCTAACAATCACTTGTTTAAAAAGTTATATGTTAGCAGTATAGTTGATAAATAATAAGGCTTATCTAAGGCCTGAGAAGGTGATTTGCATTCAGGAAAATTGTAGCACATGGCAACATATTAGGGATTTTGTTGAATAGGAAATTTCAAAGCTGTGGTCCTGTTCAGCAGAATAGAGAAATAGAAAAGAGAGCTCTACACTGTTGAGAATATTCAGAGAAGACAGAGAAGATGAAGCTTGAGCTGAGTCATGAAAGATAACTTTTATTTAGACACCGGGGAAGAAAGAGTGCTGGCCATTCCAAATACAGAGAGTGAAGTGATTGATTAAAGGTATCAATTAAAAATAGTTATTGCCCTTGTGAATTATGACATGAGCTCTAGACTGATGTGATTGGAGTGTTGGGAAGATATAAAAGTATGTATAGTGGGAGCAATAGAAAATGTTAAGGCTAAATGGGAGAACTTGATTTTTTTTTTGAATTTTTAGAAGGGCCCAAACTTTTATATTCAAACAATTTCCCAGAGAACATGGCTAAATCAATTAAGATTTGATAACACACACACACACACACACACACACATCCATATACAAACAAAATCAAAAGAACAACTGTTAATAGGGACGGGGGTAATAAGGAGTTGGCTCACTTAAAATGTTGAAAAAATGTCCAGTAATAATGAAATAATTGAGAATAGTTGAAGATTACCCCACATAGCTTTTGAAAATACTAATATTTATATATTTGTTTATTAAAAGATTTTATTTATTTGACATATAGAGAAAGAGAGAGGCAAGGAGAGGGAGAAACAGGCTCCCCACTGAACAGAAAGCCCATTGTAGGGCTTGAACCCAGGTTTCTGGATCATGACCTGAGCCGAAGGCAGGCACTTAACCGACTGAGCCACCCACTTGTTCCCCAAAATACTAGTATTTATTTTTATTGTATTTGTAGTGTAGACAGCTCTTGTAGTCATTCAGAAAAAGCATGATGTGAATCTGAATTAGGATTTTGGAAATGGAATTCAGGAGCTTGGGTGGATGTGAAAATTGTTTTTAATTGGGTCATTGATTTGCATTATGATACAAACAAATTCTCTTTCCTCTATTTTACCTCAATCTATTAATTTGTATAATGTATATAATCATAATACCATGATTCAATTTGTAATACACAAAATTTCAATGGTTTTATATGCTGAGATCTCTTATAAGTTTATAAAACTAAAGCATAATTATAAATGACAATACCTCTAAAACTATAGAGTATAGACACTTACTAGTGATGTTATCACTACTCTTCTAAATATGGCAAAACAAATATGTCTATCTTGAATGAAGATTAAAAAATATTATTTCTAGGGGCACCTGGGTGCCTTGATTTCCACTCAGGTCATGACTTCAGGGTCATGAGATTGAACCCCACGTTGGGCTCCATGCTGGGTGTGGAGCCTAAGATTTTCTCCCTTCCTCTCCATATACTCCTCCTCAACTTCTAAAAAAAAAGAAATAACATTTCTAGCTATATAACAAATGTTTAATTCCATCTATAGTTTAACATACTGTAGCTGGCTTTTGATAGAAATTTTCTTTTATATGTTCTAGTTTATTGAAGGATTTCTCAGTATTTGTTTTGTTGTAGAGTTAATAGTAGCTCAGCTGGATGTAGTTTGGTGTGATTTGGGGAAATACAATTACAAACAAAAATCTCCTCCCAAGCCAGAAAATTTCTCCATAAAGGCAGAAGGGAAGGAAAACAATTTTTATTATTGAATAAGCATTAAACCAAAATGTGACACACATCATAGGCAATCCATCACAAAGATCTAAAAGTTAGAGCTCTAATTTTGTTATATAGCCAAGCAGGTGCACCCATTGTATGCATTTTCTGAAGATAAACAAAACTAGTCCTCAAATAAGACTTGTCAGCACTATTTGTTCATTATAAATGTATTTAATATTTGAAGGGAACTTCTGTGTGAGTTAATTGACAATATTTGCAGGGAAAATAAATTTTTCCTACCTTTATGATCATTTTGCATTTTAGAGAGGCAGCCTGCGCTGAAGCTAGACTCCTTGTTCCCCTGAGACAAGGAGACCTCTTTCCTGATGACTGCATTTCAAAAGGATGGCTTCTATGTACGCCAGAAAGGCAGTCTGAGATTGTGATGCTGGTAAGAGGCTTATTTAGCTTTTAAAATGATTTACGTACATTTCAAAGGGACAGAGAAAGAATTTACAAGTTTTCTAAAGTTAAGTGTTATAAAAGCAAAGGAGGGGAGAGCTCATAGAGTCTCTTCCTTTATTTTTAACAGGGAGAACTAAGCCTCTTATTTTCAATTTTTATTTACCCTTAACTTTTCCACCTGTTAAAATTTTGTTCTGCAACAAATTTATAGGTAGTTTTGGGGTCAGTATCAGGAAAAGTAAAATCTTACTGTGAAACAGTTATGAAATGGAACAGAAAGCCCTATGCTATATGTATAAGATTTCAAAGTCATCTAACTGCTAACCTAAATTGCTTCACATGGGGTCATTATCACTCAAGTGAAAGGAGGATATTTAAAGTATAACGAAAACAGGTATTAGTTATACGTCTAAAGACATTTTAACCTGGTACTTATCAACATTATCTACATTCTTGTCAAAATACGTATTTTAAAATCAAGGGAGTTCCCAGGTAATGAAAAACAGGGTTACTTGGATCAACTCTTTCACTAAAAACAACAAAAGATGCCAAAAGAAATATATTTTTAAAAACTAACTTTATAAACAACGAGGAGTCGAGAGACAATGGGGGGACTTCCAGGATGAGATATTCAAATAAAACCTGTTAGCAGAGATATAAATACTAAGTCCATTTTTGCCTTAGGAGCATTTGCTGATACATTTATCTTGGGCTGTGATTTGATGCCATTAACATACAAGAGAGACAGTAGTTAAGGCCCAGAATCTGACCACTGCCTAGCGTCCTGTAAGATTCCCTTTCCCAATTAAGTTGGGAACTCAAAGATTCACATCCTTGGGTGCCTGGGTAGCTCAGTTGGTTAAGGATCTGCCTTTGGCTGAGGTCATGATCCCCATTTAGGGCTTCCTCCTCAGTGAGGAGCCTGCTTCTCCTCTCTCTCCATCTCCCCCTGCTTGTGCTCTATCTCTGTCAAATGAATAAATAAATAAATAAATAAAATCTTGGGGAAAAAAAAAAAGAGGGGCACCTGGGTGGTTCTGTCAGTTAAGCGTCTGCCTTTGGCTCAGGTCATGATCTCGGTGTCCTGGGATCAAGACCTACATCAGGCTCTCTGCTCAGGGGGAAGTTTGTTTCTCCCTCTCACACTCTTTCTGTGCTCTCTCTCTCAAATAAATGAAAGAAAAATTTTAAAAAATCCCTTAAAAAAAAAAAGGTCCACATCCTTTGGATAATGGTATGCCAGGTTTAATCTCACTCTAGCTATACCCCATTCTGAATCCCCAGGAACCTCAGAGACATCTGACATGGCTCTGAGCCAAGCAGGAGAATAAACTGGAAAGAAGAAAATGAGAACTTAAAGCCAAGGACCTGAGTACACTTAGCCTGGGATGACCAAGGAGTCATTCTTTTTTTTTTTTTTTTTTAAGATTTTATTTATTTATTTGACAGACAGAGATCACAAGTAGGCAGAGAGACAGGCAGAGGGGTGGGGGAAGCAGGCTCCCCACAGAGCAGAGAGCCCCATGCGGGGCTCGATTTCAGGACTCTGGGATCGTGACCTGAGCTGAAGGCAGAGGCTTTAACCCGCTGAGCCACCCAGGTGCCCCAGACCAAGGAGTCTTAACACAAGAACTTTTTCTAAGGGGATCCATGACTTGTAACTGTGCATCTGGCAGAAGCACAAGAAAGTTTTTTGAGAAAGGATGCATGCATCTTAGGACCAATGGATGCTCACAAATAATATTTCAAGTCCATTGGCTCTTAATTTTTTTTTATAATTATTTATTTTTTATAAACATATATTTTTATCCCCAGGGGTACAGGTCTGTGAATCACCAGGTTTACACACTTCACAGCACTCACCAAAGCACATACCCTCCCCAATGTCCATAATCCCACCCCCTTCTCCCAAACCCCCTCCCCCCAGCAACCCTCAGTTTGTTTTGTGAGATCAAGAGTCACTTATGGTTTGTCTCCCTCCCAATCCCATCTTGTTTCATTTATTCTTCTCCTACCCACTTAAGCCCCCATGTTGCATCACCACTTCCTCAAATCAGGGAGATCATATGATAGTTGTCTTTCTCTGCTTGACTTATTTCGCTAAGCATGATACACTCTAGTTTTTAAAATATTAACTAATCACACTTAGAAATAAAGTGTCATGAATGTGAACCAGCAGTATAAAACAAATTATAAACCTTAGACATAAATTTTAACATAACTCTGCTTAATCTGTTTAAGTATAGAATGTCAAACAACAAATCAGCTGCAGATAAGATTTTATAAATGTGACATACTAGGTTGGAAAAATAAGCAAAATAATTTTTAAATGAATATCAAGATGACCTAAATTAAAAACTTTATGGTTGTGTATTAAGAGAATGAATACAGCAGTGGAGAGAATTGGAAACTGGAAGAAAATAAAAATATGAAATTATCCAGATACAGCACAGAGAGGAGAAAGATGGAAAATTCAAAAGAGAGAGTCAGAGGAAGAAAACACAAAATTTGATTCCTGGAGCAACAGCATCAGCATCACCTGAGTATTTGCTTAAAATACAAATATATGTATTTTTGCTTCTTGAAACATGCTTCTAAATTTGTGGTCCCAAGGTAGCAGCATCAGCATTACCTAGAAACTTATTAGAAATGCAAATTCTCTGGCCCCCACCTCAGACCTACTGAATCAGAAACTGGGAATTCCCATGGATATATACTCCATTCCTATGAGATCATTGCAAGGAAATAAATAGCTATGGCTAACAATTCAGTCTACTCTATAAAAATAATGAGAAGTTGAAAGTAAAGATTCTAGAGAGAGATATTGGGGAAGTATTCATTCAAAAAGCTGGTGTAGTTATATTAATGTAGAACAAAAATAGATTTCAATTTCAAGTCATGAATCTAGAAACAAAGTTCAATTTGCTTGGAACATATAACAATTCGAAGTTTGCATACTTTAATAACATAGCCTCAAGTTTACAAGAATCAAGGTATTGGGTTTTTTAGTAGGAGACTGAATATGATATTTCTGCAGAGTTATGAAACATGACACACAATTTATCATCCATCCACTTATTCATTCATCAATCATTCTATAAACACTATATGCCAGGCATCATTCTAAATGTTAGAGACATAAAGATGAATACATGATTTCTATCAGTAAGGAGTTCATTGTTATGTGAATTATTATTTTTTGCTTTTGGTAAAACATAAAAAAATCTTAATATTTTAAAAGCCAGATTATTGCCTCTTTCTATTTGCCTTCCAGAATCCCCAGTAAATAGTGGCAAATCCTTGACTAGTAGGTAGTATAGAGACAGTAACTTGGTTCAGTGTGCCCAGGTATGGATATATGAATTTAAGAAAGAAGTTGCCTAAATAGGAATGGAGAACTGTAGGTACAGTTCTCTGTGAGAAATGGCTAAGCCCTTCTGATTCTAAATATGACTGTTCATATGCTAGAGTCAACTTCTGAAGGGTTTGAAGAGAGTGTTCTCAAAGATGGATTGGAATGCATGTAAACCTGGCAATAGCTTTCCATTATTACCTCAAGAAGGGAAGAAGTGACTCTTCTTTTCCATTTGGATATTCTTTCCTGCTTTTTTGAAGATTAACTGACCACACAGCTTTGGAACATCCACGGGAAAAGGACAATCTCTTCAACAGAAACTGGTAAAGCTGGACAGAAACATGCCAAAGAATGAAACTGGACTACTTTCTTATACCAAACATAAAAATAAATTCAGAATGGATGAAAGATCTAAATGTGAAACAGGAAATCATCAGAATCTTAGAGGAGAGCGCAGGCAGTAAACTTTCTGATATTTGGCACAGCAACTTCTTACTAGATATGTCTCCTGTGGCAAAGGAAACAAAATAAAAAATAAATTATTGGGACCACATCAAAATTAAAACTTCTGAACAATGAAGTAACCAATCAACAAAACAAAAAGTCAACCTATGGAAAGGGAGAAGATATTTACTAATGACATATGTGATCAAGAGTTACTATCTAAAATCTATAAAGAACTTATTAAATCCAACACCCCAAACCCAAGTAATCCAGTTAAAAAATGGGCAGAAAACATCAATATATATTTTTCTAAAGAAGACATAAAGATGGCCAATAGATACATGGGGAGATACTCAACAATACTGATCATCTGGGCAACACAAATTAAAACTAAAGTGAGATATCACCCCACACCTGTCAGAATGGCTAAAACCAATGACACAAGAAACAATAGGTATTGACAAGGATGTGGAGAAAGGGGAACCATTGTGTACTATTGGTGGGAATTCAAACTGACACAGCCACTCTAGAAAACAGAGTTTCCTCAAAAAGTTAAAAATAGAGCTACCTTATGATTCAGCAATTGCACTGCTAAGTATGTACCTAAGGACTGCAAAAATACTGATTTGAAGGGATGCATCTCTATGTTTATGGCATTATCATCTACAAGAACCAAATTATGGAAGCAGCCCAAGTATCTACTGATAAATGAATGGATAAAGAATAAATATATGTAATGGAATATTACTCAGACATAAAAAAGAATTACATCTTGCCATTTGCAACAAGATGGATGGAGGTAGAGAATATTTAGCTAAGTGAAACAAGTCAGAGAAAGACAAACACCATATGATTTCACACATACGTGGAATTTAAGAAACAAAACAAATGGGCAAACGGGAAAGAGAGAGAGAGAGGCAAACCAAGAAACAAACTCTTTTTTTTCCTTTTTCTTTTTTAAGATTTTATTTATTTATTTGACAGAGAGAGACCACAAGTAGGCAGAGAGGCAGGCAGAGAGAGAGAGGAGGAAGCAGGCTCCCTGCTGAGCAGAGAGCCTGATGCGGGACTCGATCCCAGGACCCTGAGATCATGACCTGAGCCGAAGGCAGCGGCGTAACCCACTGAGCCACCCAGGCGCCCCAACAAACTCTTAATTATAGAGAAAAACCACATGGTTACCAGAGGGGAGGTGGGTGGCGAGGATAAGAGAAATAGGTGATGGGGATTAAGGAGTGTATTTGTTGTGATGAGCACTGAGTGATGTATAGAAGTGTTGAATCTCTGTATTGTACAACTGAAACTAATATTATACTACATGTTAACTAACTAGAATTTAAATAAAAACTTTGGAAAAAGACGTGAAGAAGTAGGGTATATACCCTGAAACATGAAATTCAATGAAACAACGTATATTGCCCAATCTGTTATTTCTCATATGTCAAGGACTAGCAACAACAGATGACTAGCAAGTAGTGCTTCAGAGTGTTTATTATTTCAATGATAGACACTGCTCTCAGGCAGCAAACCTAGTTTCTTACCCTGTGTGTGTTTGTGTGTGTGTGATGGTTTTTGCATTCATATTTGTAAAAAACATTGGTCTATAGTTTTCTATCTTTGTCAGGTTTTTATTTGGTTTTAGTATCAGAGTAATACTGGTCTTATCAAAAGTCTAGGGAAGTATTCCCTCCTCTTCAATGTTTTAGAAGAGTCTAGAGAGAATTAGTATTAATTTTTAAGCATCTGGTAGAATCTACCAGTGAAGTCATCTGCCTGAGTTTTGTTTTATACATTTGTTGCTTTGGGATAAGTTTTGATTATGAAATAATCTCTTTACTTGTAATTCTATTTGGATCGTCTACTTCTTCTAAGGGTCAGTTGGATACTTTTGTCTTTCTAAGAATATGTTCATTTCATGTAAGTTATGCAAGGTATTGGCATATAATTATTCCCAGTATTCTTTTTTATTTCTGTGAGGCTGATAGTTGTGCACCTTCTTTTATTCTAATTCTAGTATTCTGACTCTTCTCTTTTTTTAGTCAATGTACTTAAAGCTTTGTCAGATTTACTGATTTTCAAGGAAGCAGCTTTGGGTTTAAAATAATTTTCTCTATTGTTTTTCTGTTCTTTATTTCATTAATTTCACTCCTAATCTTTATTATTTCCTAATCTATATTATTTATTATTTCCTAATCCTTATTATTTCCTTCTGTCTACTTCCTTCAGGTTAAATTTTCTCTTCTTCATCCAGTATCTCATGATGGAAGTTTAAGTTCTTGATTTGAGATCTTTCTCACTTCTCCACCCCATTTTTTTAATGTAGGCACAACTGCATAGATCCCTCTAAGAACTACTTCAGCTGCATCCCATAAGCTTTGGTAGACTTCTTTTTTCTTTTTTTAAAGGTTTTATTATTTATTTGATAGAACTAAAGTGAGCACAAGCAGGGGGAACAGCATGCAGAGGGAGAGGAAGAAGCAGGCTCCTCACTGAGCAGGAAGCCCAACATGGGGATCAACCCCAGGACCTGGGGATCATGACCTGAGCCAGAGGCAGATGCCTAAGTGACTGAGCCACTCCTGTGCCCTGGTAGGCTGTGTCTTTATTTTCTTTTGTTTCAAAGTATTTTCTAATTTCCCTTTTGATGGCCTTTGACCTATTGGTTATTTATGAATGTGTGGTTTAAAATTCACATATTTGGGAACTTCTCAAATTTCTGTCTCTATTGCTTGAGATTTTATTTCATTGGAGACCATATTTTATATTCACCACCATCCTGAAATAAATAATGGCTGAAAACTTCCCAAATTTATTGGTAAGCCTTAATTTACATGTTTAGGAAATAGTAAAGGCCAAGCAAGATCAAAGCAAAGAGATCCACAAACCTATATATCTCAGTAAAAATGCTGGAAGACAAAGACCAAAGAGAAAATCTTGAAAGCAGTAAAAGGAAAATGAATAATCACTTACAAGGAATGAGAGCAAAATAAATACATTTCCATATAAACAAAAACTGGGAAAGTTTGTAGAACAAGTAAGCAGAAGACCAAAAAGGAAGTAGAAGACAAGAAGAACACTATACAACCAACTAGATCAAACAGAGATCCTTAGAACACTACACTCAACCACAGGAAAATAGATCTTTTTGTCACGTGTACATTAACTAATCACCAGGATAGACTAGATGCTTGGCCTTCAAACAAGTGTCAGTACAATTGAACTGGTATTGACTTTCTGCCTAAGAAAGTTGTATGGTTTCCATTTTGTTAAAATATTGTTTTAAGTGATTAGTATTGCTTTAAAAATTTCTTCATGTATAATTTACATTCTTGTTATGTTTGTTCCTAGATATTTTATGTTTGGGGTTGTCACTGTAAATAGTCCTTTCTCCCTTTGTGTCTTCTTTTAAAAATCTCCTTACTCTACTTTTATAGTAATATTTTTTCAATATATTCTTGCCTTTTCTGGGTTATAGTCATCTTCTGAAACTAGAAATTTCTAACTAACTTCTCATTTCTAACTGTATTGGCTAATTCCAGTAGTATAATATGAAGTAGTATAGGTTTTTTTCCTCTTGTATTTTGGATATAAATGCCTCTATTATTTTATATATGCATACATATATAATATATAATTATAAATAAAATTATATGTGAATATATAAATAACTTTAAGTTCTGTTTTCCCTATATCATTGAATGATTTTTGTGTAGAATGAGTTTTCAGTGTTGTCAAATACCTTTTCTGTATCTGTGAAGGTAGTCACATAATTTTGTGTTAGCTCTATCATTAAGGAAATAATATTTTTACCTTTCTTTTCTCCCTCAATATTTTACTTATTTATTTTGAGAGAGAGAGAGAAAGAATCTCAAGCAGACTCCACACTGAGTGCAGAGCCTGATGCGAGGCTCAATCCCATGACCATGAAATCATGACCTGAACTGAAATCAAGAGTTGGTCACTTAACCAATTGAGTCACTCAAATACCCTACTTTTCTTAAAATTAGCTCATCCTTGGAATCTGGGAATAAATTCTGAATACTCATGATTTTTTTAACATATTGCTGATTTTTGCTCAGAAATATTTTATTTAGTGTTTTGCATCAATATTTTTAAAGTATTTTGTTTGTTTGAGAGAGAGAGAGAGTGAGGGAGAGCACGAGAGGGGAGAATGGCAGAGGGAGAAGCAGACTCTCTTCGGAGCTGGGAACCCAATGCAGGACTCAGGTGTGGGATTCTGGGATCATGACCTGAGCCGAAGGCAGTGGCTTAACTAACTGAGCTACCCAGGCACCCACTGCATCAATATTTATAAGTATGATTAGTTTATCACTCCTTTTGTGTGTGAGCATCTTGCCTAAAATCTAATAAATCTAAAACCACAACCAAATACACATGCATACCTACACCTGTTTAAAAAATAATTCAAAAAATTGATTTCTTGATAAGGACTGAGTAATGGAACAGAGTTACTTACTTTAAGACTTTGTTTGGGGGGGGGTTGGTGGTTGTACAAAGGGAAGCTTAGAGCCTCTTTTGGAGTGAGTTGCAAGGAGATGGATGGGGGTTTGACACTTGTAGGGTAAAGGAAGGGAAGAGAGGACAGGGTCTTGATTTAATAAGTCAAAGGATGTCTAGCCTGAAGGAAAATTCTGGTTGGCTATTTGTTTGGTAACTGGGAAAAACAGACGTACCTAACATAGCTTTAATTCAATTAGTTCCCTCTGCTGCAATGAGCAGCACTCCCTCCTCCACAGTGCCTAACCTTTCCTGGTATGCTGATGCAGCAGCCTGCCATTGGTTATATGGTAAACTAAGGCAGGAAAGTGGGGAGAAGTGCAGCGCCGTCCACTAAACCCACTTTGCAAATGTTCTACCTTGTAGGAGAATTTCAGAGCAAGATCAGGCATGAAGTGGAGCCCGGGACAGAGAGCCACATTTAGGAGTTAGAAATAGGTGTGTGAGCTGGCTTAAGAGGGTCTGTTTCACACTGATTCCTCTCTTGAAATGCTGTAGGAAGGTGACACTTGGAAGGTGAAGAGGCACAAATGTAGCAGTATGATAATCAGTCTTCTCTTGCATAGCATTTAAAATTGGAATGTCACATTCATATGCATAATTTCATTTGAACTTTATAGGGATTTGGTGTGTTAGGTAGAGCAAGCCATATCATTACTTTCTAGATGAATACTGTGAGAGGTGTGTTCCTAGCACAAGGTCGCACAGCTAGTAAGAGGTGGAATCAGGTTACATCTAGGTCTCCTGAATATCTTCAGCTTATTCTTCATAATAATTTAGGCATAAACCACATATGCCTGAGACAACTCTTCTGCAATCACCTTTGCCTCTAGCCTGACGTGGGATGTGTTTGGCTGTATTCAGGTATTATTAAATTAATGCAATTCTTTGAGATCCTCCTAATGGTTACTGAGCAGTGCCCACTGAACACTTAAATTAAGGAGTGGAATTGATCTACAAGAAAGAAGTTGGATTTTGATTTACTAAAGCTCTGATTACCGGTAAAATGCCATTTCTGTGCAAATCTAATGCCCTTCAAAGCATTTTCAACTGCAATCAAAATATATTCACTTGCTTTGAAAAATGATGACATTGCTAAAAGTAATTAGGTAAAGATCTCTGATCATTGCCAGTTTGAAAGGTGTGGATCAAAGTACACTTCTTTTAGAGAAAGTAAGTTGCTCAATGATTCAGTAAGCTGAACTCTAAAATGTGCTACTAGTAGTCTGTGAGTATAATGCTATGCATGGACGACACCTTAGATTTCCACTTGGCTGCTTGCAAAGATTAATGACCAGTGTCGCAGTCATGAAAGAAAAATCGTACTGATTCTGGATAAATGCAGAGCACACCATATAGTTTCCCTAAATAGCACTTATGTTTTTTTTTTTTTTCTTGTGTAAAGCTATATATTTTTTTTATAAAGCTATATTTTTAATCCTCCCAATAAGTGAGAACATACTCTAGATTCTTGAAGAGCTTATCAAAAATATAATGTGCTCTTACATTATGTTTTGTCTTAGTAAGCCCCATCCTCCTTTTTAAATTAAGATTAACATCTTGCATTCCAAAATGCTTTACTCATTTACAAGGGGGCATACTTGACAAATGTAGCCTTGACATATTATCACAAATAATTCCAGAGTGCAAGTTTTAACCTTTCTGATTATAGAAGAAGAAGAGTATTCAAAAACTTATTGGGCCTTTAAGAAGACTCAGTACCATCCTCTGAAATCTACCAGTCTTTTGGGTAGCATAGTCTTATGAATAACATGTTTTTTTTTTTTTTCTGTTTTATCTATTTTATTTTTTTCTTAATTTAATTTTTTTATAAACATATAATGTATTTTTATTCCCAGGGGTACAGGTCTGTGAATCACCAGGTTTATACACTTCACAGCACTCACCATAGCACGTACCCTCCCCAGTGTCCATAACCGCACCCCCTCTCCTGACCCCCTTCCCCCCAGCAACCTTCAGTTTGTTTTGTGAGATTAAGAGTCGCTTATGGTTTGTTTCCCTCCCGATCCTATCTTGTTTCATTTATTCTTTTCCTACCCACCAAACCCCCAACATTGCATCTCCACTTCCTAATATCAAGGAGATCATATGATAGTTGTCTTTCTCCAATTGACTTATTTCACTAAGCATGATACCCTCTAGTTCCATCCACGTCATCACAAATGCAAGATTTCATTTCTTTTGATGGCTGCATAGTATTCTATTGTATATATATATATACCACATCTTCTTTATCCATTCATCTGTTGATGGACGTCTAGGTTCTTTCCATAGTTTGACTATTGTAGACATTGCCGCTATAAACATTCGGGTGCACATGCCCCTTCAGATGACTACGTTTGTATCTTTAGGGCAAATACCCAGTAGTGCAATTGCTGGGTCATAGGGTAGTTGTATTTTCAACTTTTTGAGGAACCTCCATGCTGTTTTCCAGAGTGGTTGCACCAGCTTGCATTCCCACCAACAGTGTAGGAGGGTTCCCCTTTTTCCGCAACCTCGTTAGCATCTGTCATTTCCTGACTTGTTAATTTTAGCCATTCTGACTGGTGTGAGGTGGTATCTCATTGGGGTTTTGATTTGTATTTCCCTGATTCCAAGTGATGTGGAGCACTTTTTCATGTGTCTGTTGGCCATCTGAACGTCGTCTTTGCAGAAATGTCTGTTCATGTCCTCTGCCCATTTCTTGATTGGATTCTTTGTTCTTTGGGTGTTGAGTTTGATATGTTCTTTATAGATTTTGGACACTAGCCCTTTATCTGTTATGTCGCTTGCAAATATCTTCTCCCATTCCGTCAGTTGTCTTTTGGTTTTGTTAACTGTTTCCTTTGCTGTGCAAAAGCTTTTGATCTTGATGAAGTCTTAATAATTCATTTTTGGCCTTGCTTCCCTTGCCTTTGGTGATGTTTCTAGGAAGAAGAAGCTGTGGCTGAGGTCAAAGAGGTTGCTACCTGTGTTCTTCTCAAGGATTTTGATGGATTCTTGTCTCAAACTAATGTCTTTCATCCATTTTGAGTCTATTTTTGTGTGTGGTGTAGGAAATGGTCCAGTTTCATTTTTCTGCATGTGGCTGTCCAGTTTTTCCCAACACCATTTGTTGAAGAGACTGTCTTTTTTCCATTGGATATTCTTCCCTGTTTTGTTGAAGATTAGTTGACCACAGAGTTGAGGGTATATTTCTGGGCTCTCTATTCTGTTCCATTGATCTGTGTATCTGTTTTGTGCCAGTACCATACTGTCTTGATTATGACAGCTTTGTAATAGAGCTTGAAGTCTGAAATTGTGCACCAACGTTGGTTTTCATTTTCAATATTCCTTTGGCTATTCGAGGTCTTTTCTGGTTCCATATAAATTTTAGGATTATTTGTTCCATCTCTTTGAAAAAAATGGGTGGGATTTTGATAGAGATTGCACCAAATGTGTAGATTGCTTTAGGTAGCATAGACATTTTCACAATATTTGTTCTTCCAATCCATGAGCATGGGACATTTTTCCATTTCTTTGTGTCTTCCTCAATTTCTTTCATGAGTACTTTATAGTTTTCTGAGTATACATCCTTAGCCTCTTTGGTTAGGTTTATTCCTAGGTATCTTATAGTTTTAAAAACGTATGGTTTTAAGCTGAATAGGCAAATTATCTTTACATAATCTGACCCTGAATTGCTAGTTCTCCGAGACTTCATACAATTAAAATAATGTTTTTCTATTTTTGTATATTAGACTATAGCGGTGGGCTTCAGCCAGTGATATAGCCAGTTCAAATGATATGAACTAACATCTGCCTGTGTTAATAACTGAAATATTTGGAGGTTACAGTACAGCAGGATCTATAGGGGTATACTTCCCTAAATTTTTGTAGATGGCCAAACTAAACTACTGCATGCTAATGAACTACACTAAAGAAAGCCAGATGGCTAAAATAGTATTTTCATTCTATGCTAAGAAATGAGGAGATTTTAAGTAGCTCTCCTTATTTATTCTTGAATTAATTTCTCTTTGTCAAGGAAATTTCACCCCAATTCAATAAACTCTATATTATGGTTGATTTACTTAAAAATCAAATCCCGTTGCTGCTAATTAATGAAATATTTTTAAATAACAGTTGTAAAACAAATATAATTGCTCATTTTCATAAAGTATTTTTATTTTTAATGAGAAATTTAAACTCTGTTAAGTTTATATATGAATTAACAGTAAGGCTCTTGAAGGCAGGAACTTTTTGAACAGTTTCTTGTGATGCTTATGGAGCTTAGAAATGCATTTTGCAGGGATGCCTGGGTGGCTCAGTTGGTTAAGTGTCTGCCTTCAGGTCATGATCAACAGGTAGCAAAAAGTGTCATTCTAGAGGATTAGCTTCTGAACTTAATTGAAATAAACTTGTCGATAGAATCTTGAGCCCCACTCACATTGCCAGTGGACGAGGAATCAATCTGACTTCCTTAGGAAAATGTATCTCAGGAATCCTCAGGTCCCTCTGTGCCCACTGACTTTCTCCAGTCTGCCACCAGATTCTCCCAGTCATGGAGTGCTGCAAGGTTTCCTACAGACACCCAGCTTCATGGAACTGGTACCATCATGGCTGGTACCCTGATCATTCTTCCCATTCTCGTTAGCAGCTTTTCCCAGAACAAGAAGTCAGTGTCCTATTTCAGTCAGTGGCTGGAGTCCCACTCCAAACTTGGTAAATTGCATGGAAATCTAGCATCTCACTTTTTGATATTTTAAACATTATGACTGATTATATACTCTCACTGATATATTATGAATGAAGATAGGACTTTCTGAATATGGGCAACAACTTGGATTTTTATTGTTTTGTTTTTAGGTTCATGATGCAAAATTGGAAGCAAAGAGCACCTCATAGAAAGGGCTCCCTTTGGCTATCTTGGTACCATCTCCTTCATGGGAGATACCCAAGTTAGATACTCAGGCAGCAAGTTGACACCCAAGTTAGGATTCCTACTAAACAGGGAGCTGTTGTGATGTGCTGACTTACAACTGTAAGAGGAAAATGGGCCACCTGTAGGACATACCAGGGTGCTGTCAATGTCAATATTCAATATTTAAATAGAATCAGAGGAGAAGAACCAATAAGATATGTAAGAGGGGTTTGTTGTCGGACTTTTCCTTTATCTCATTACCTTTGATCTGATTCCTAATAAGAACAAACAATCAAAAATAAAGCTAAAGAAACATTTTTGCTTCTCTAACATTATGTGGATGAGTAGTATGTGTTGTCTATGAAAGATGCCATTAACAACTCCCACTTCTAACAATAGATAACACTCGCAATGTTAACTATGTATCAGGCACTGTTCTAACTGTTCTACACATATTAACTCATTTTATCTTCACAAAAATTTATCAATTAGGCACCATCCATCTTACAGATGAGGAAGGAGAGGTACAATATGGGGTATATTTCTTTTTCTTTTAAGATTTTATTTATTTATTTGACAGAGACACGGTGAGAGAGGAAATACAAGCAGGGGAAGTGGGGGAGGTAGAGGCAGGCTTCGCATGGAGCAGGGAGTCTGATGTGGGGCTCGATCCCGGGACCTTGGATCATGACCTGAGCCAAAGCAGACACTTAACAACTGAGCCACCCAGGCACCCCTACTTCCTTTTCTTTTTAAAAAAAAAGATCTCATTTATTTATTTGAGAGAGAGAGAGCACGAGCCAGGAGGAGAGGCAAATGAAGAGGGAGAAGCAGGCTCCCTGCTGAGCAAGGAGCCCGATGTGGGACTCGGTCCCAGGACTCTGGGATCCAGACCTGAGCCAAAGGCAGTCACTTAACTGACTGAACCACCCAGCTTCTTATAGTCATACAACTGTTAAGTAGTGGAGAAGGGTTTTGATCACAGTGAGTATGCAAGTGAGGGTCATACTTAGTAATATATTACACGGCCTTGGGAATTTAGTCTACTGGGATTTCATAATCTTTATTCTCATCTATAAGATGTTCATTCTCATAACAGGAGGGCATTTACTTGAGGCTGAGCCAGCACATGATGGAGCATCTAGAGTAGCAGAAAATGGTGTTTCATTGACATTTCTTATCAGTGTAATGGGAGCAAGAAAGCAACAAAAGTTGTTGCACAGGGGCACTTAGCTGGCTCAGTCAGTGGGGCGTGCAACTCTTGATCTCAGGGTTGTGAGTTTGAGCCCCACATTAGGTAAAGAGATTACTTAAAGTATTTAAAAAAAAAGTCACACAAATTATCTTTAATTGAAATTAAAGCCTCTGATGAAAAGCAGCCTTGTTTGGGCCTTAAGGCCCAAAGTTAGCAATAAATGGGGATAAACTCTTAATATACTCAAAATAATTATGTTGAGTAAATTGATGATACACACACAACCTACAAAATAATTATGGCAAGTGAAAGAACCCAGACAAAAAAGTGAGCATACTGCATGATTCAAATCATATAAATTAAATTAATATAAAATTTTAGAAATGGTAAATTACAGTGACAGAAAACAAATCGCTATTTGCTTGGTGACAGGGGGACTGGAGAATGGGGAGGGGATGTAAGAAAAGGATTGCCAAGGAGGAAGGAAACTCTCTGGAGCAAAGCATATGTTTATCATCATGGATGCATACGTCAAACTCACAAAACTGTACAATTTGAATATGTGTAATTTAGTGTATATTAATTATAGCTCAATAAACATGCTAAAAATTAAAATTAAAAAAAAAAAAGAAGAGATATTGAACTCATCAACCAGAATGACCCAGGTTTTCCTGACTTAGCTGGACTCCTCTTCCAGAAGCAGCTAGCACTAATTCCTTGCAATTCAGGGACACTATGGAGAGAATCTCAGGAGATAGTCTCTCCAATGAGGGGGCTAAACTACTTGAAATCTTCATGGTGTTTAGGAAGAGGTAGGGAACAGGTAGGGAAAATGTCTGGTCTCTAGACGACATTTATGCCTTTTCTTACTTTTTCTTTTTCTTTTTCTTTTTTTTTTTTTTTTGGATTTTATTTATTTATTTGACAGACAGAGATCACAAGTAGGCAGAGAGGCAGGCAGAGAGGAGGAAGCAGGCTCCCTGCTGAGCAGAGAGCCTGATGTGGGACTCGATCCCAGGACCCTGGGATCATGATCTGAGCTGAAGGCAGAGGCTTAACCCACTGAGCTACCCAGGCAGCCCCATTTATGCCTTTTCTGACTAGCTCCATTCCTGTTCCATAGCCCTTTCAAACAGTCCTTTCCTTTATGTGACAGTTCTGGCTAGATGTGCTTTGGTGGATTACTCCTGGTACCAACAATGAGTATGCAGTGTATATACAGTATAAATGGGCCGGTACAACATGGTCCATTGCTTCTTAATGCTCTATGTCTAGCTGTAATAGGTGCTTAGCAGTAAAGCCTCTGTAAATGATTTGTATCATATCGTTTTTGCTTATTGCACACGCATAGCTTACTGTATTTATTTTGTATACTTATGAGTGCAGTTCAGGTAAGCAGATTTTTTTAGCTTTTAGTAATATGGAGGAGAGCTTCTTAATTTTACTGGTGCTGCTAATGCTATTAACAGCTGTCCTGACAATAGCTTTTTATGAGAATAAGTGCTTTCTGACAAAAATTTACTGATTAGCATACTCTGGAGAAACCCTAGAGCAGATCAAACTAAACCCAATTTGTTTCCTGCTTGGTACAGTATCTCCTCCGCAGCCTTATTTACCTACATCTCTTAGGACAGTCTCTTGTTTTCAGTAGTAAGTATTCTGTTCAAGCAATCTTAGTCAAAACTTCCATTCAATTAGACTGAACACCTGCTAGTTCTTACATGCATGCAAAAATACACGGAGGAAAGTGACAAATGCGAACTTTGTCTCTGTTATCGTCGGTCATTCTTTCCAAGGCAGAAAAGTGGGCCAGGTATCTTTCCTTACCACTGCTTTATAATGCTCTTTATTATTTTCTTGACTTCATGGCACATCAAATTATCCATCATTGCAAAAATGGAAAGCCTGTGTTTCTGCCTCCCTCTTCAGCAGGCAGAAGAAAAACTTTATTCTTACTTATTTTTCTTCTAATTCTGGCAAACATAAAAAGCACCTCATTGAAAGTGAAACATGTTTGTTTGCCTTGTGTATTTTCAGCTGTCCTTGAATTCTTTGTTTCCCTTTCTTTAGTTTTGGAAGTTACTAGCGATGTTACTAGCGATGTTATTTCTGAAATATTGTTCATGATTCATTCTTCAAACCTATTGCAAACCTATTAAGAAAAGTCATGTCAATGTGTGCACTTTATGCATTAAAGGAAAAGGGATTTCAAGATGGGATATTCATAAAGTAGTCCATAATAAATTTTCTCTCACTATAAAATCAATTCATCAAATGTACGGTATTGTTTTAAGTACATAAATAAAAATAACCCCCAAATGAGCAATCATAAACTTCCAATATGGTATAAATTAAGACCCAGAAACAATGAAGGGATGAATAAAATACAGCTAATAAAGTGCAAATATCTGAATAGGAATACAAAAACAAAAAGATGTAGAAAAATTAACATATTATGAAAAGGCACCAGTTAAAGGTAGAACATTGCAGAGAGATCCCTAGTGAGTACTAGTAAGAGCTCATTAAACCAGATGAATGGAATGTTTTTGAGAATTGCAATAGACAGTCACCACAGAGTAATGAGGCATTGTCTCTTGGTACCTCTATCACTCCCTGAATTTGAGTAAAGTACTTTTGGAACTGGATTCAATTTTTTAATGCACAGAAACCTCATTAGAACAACGTTTACTATTCAAAAGTGTTTCCAATGAAGTGGGACGTTGTTGGCTTCTTCCAATGGGGTTTAAGTAAGGAAGAAGTGGGAGGCTTTTATTAGGAAGCATTATGACGTATTAAACTATCCCAGGGCATCTGTCTCAAGTACAGCTAGTACATTCAGTAGAACCTAGTAAATTACATCTTTATAATGTGAAACAGTACAAAATAGCCTTAAAATATCACATGTCTCAACATAGAAGTCACAGTTTTGAAGGACATATCCTTTTTATCATGTATTTTTAAAATGTCACACTTGACCTAACAATCCCCCAAGAAGGCAACTACAGAATAAACCTTGTAGAACAAATAACTGTAAGGAATTCTGGGCTGACAGTTAATTTATTAAATGTTCTGTTCTGTGTTATGGAATGTAAATGACAATAATATACCCACACACTAATTCTTGACTTTATAATTTATTATTCTTACTGTACCATCGTCATGTTCTTGCTTTAAATGTCTTCCATGTAATGATCTTTTGAATGGGAGTGTTGTCTTTTTAGGCCTGGGCGAACAGAATCATTTTAATAGAACACAACCATTGTTGTTTGTCAATGTGATTCTATTTTTTGTTAATCCCTTCAAGGGGCTTACTGCCTCTATTAATGTCCTTTGGCAATTTCTTTTTACCTCTGAAAATCTGTTCCTGAACATAGCCTAAAGTAATTCAGTTTTAAGTATTCAAATACTTAAACTTTAATGGCAAAATACTTGGAACCCTTTGGAAGTGATTTTGAATGAATCTCCACATTTTCCTAACACTTAATGGTTATTGATGTTAAAATACCATACCATACCATTAATAAGAGATCATAAATCAAAGCTCTTATGGAAGACAGAAGAAATAAAATTAGAAAGGGTTTTCCTTTCTAATTTCTTCAGGAATTGCTGAATGAACATGATATCTTCTTAAACACATCAGAATTTCCAATGAAAGGTCGGACTTTCTTTCTGTTCCTGAAGTTGTTGGATGTGTTAAAGATGCATTTTGTCGGAAGGTTCAGGAGCAGAGGACAGAGGTAGGGCTGTGCAAATCTGACACTTAATAAACAAGTCCATTACCAGGGTGTCTGCCCCTTTTCCCTTACCGCCACGCATCTTAGACCTTGCCTGCCTCTCCCGTTTCATCTAAAATTATCTTCCTCTTTTTTCTTTTGTAGAAGAAATAAGTGTAATCTACAATCTCTAGTATGGTTTCAAGCCATTGAAATAGTCCTAACAATACAGGACATTTTTACAGAAGATTTCTCAGTAACTCGTAGGTGTCAAATACATCTTCTCCATCAATACCCACCTCCTTTGAATAGAGTTCAATGTGTCTAGAATGCGAGAGAATGTGGTGGATTGTTTGAGGGGAGATAACAGTGTCTTTATTTATTTTGCAGGTCTCAAGAGTAAAGGATCTACTTTCTGGATGTCCTTTGAGAGCTAGGGAGCCCCCAAATTAACTTTATATTGTAAGTATAATTTACTCATTTGCAATAATTAAGACTAACTAATCATGAATTTTCTTCTGTTATTTTTTCCCTTTTGTCCTGAACAGTGTTAGAACACCAAAGTAGTCTTAGTAGGAGTACCTACTGGGCTGGGCCACTCTCTGGGCTGGGCCACTCTGAGGATGTGGTTCAACTGTACAAGTCATGACACATTGCCAGGGCTCAGTGGACAATCCAGTTGTTACTAACTGCTGTTGCAGCAATAAAAACCTGAAAACCTATTTTGAGATCCCATTCATATGGATGCCTAAGTATTAATGAGTCAGTTTATGTTCCTATGTACAGAATGACAGTGCCACTTTTCAAGAGCTTTATTTCTCCCCTCTGGACTCTCAAGAAGTCTTCTGAGCTTTAGCACTGATTTAACACAGCCTCTTGGGCGGCTTCCTAAGTGTCTCAGGACTGCTGTCAAGTGTTGCCCTATGAAAGGGGGAGTCAGGCACCTCCCTCCTTCAAAACTGACTTTTAGAGTCAAGTCACAGTAGGGATGCTGCAGTCATAGTTTATATAATGTCTGAGATAAAGATCTGGTAGTAAAATTAAGATAATTTAGAGTCTCAGTGTTGGTCAAGATCCAACCAAAAAGAGATTCAGTTAGGGTCATTCAAGGAAGACTTGCATAAAATGGATCTTATGATGGAGGTGTGGGCAAGGTGCTAAGGAGCCATAAGAGTGCAGGAACCTGGAGCAGCAGCGGTAGGGTTGCTGCCAGTCTTGGAGTCAGAGATGAGAGCATGGAGATGGAGTGACAGGGGAGCACAGCCTTCATTTACCTGGAGAAGGCCAGCAGCAGGCAATGGCTCAGGGAAGGATTCCGTGGAATATATGGTTGGCAAGTTGAAGAGACTGGACCAGAGACAACAGTGAATGGGATTAATTTTTTGCATGTGATTTTTAAAATTATTTAATTAACATGTAATGTATAATTTGCCCCAGGGGAATAGGTCTGTGAATCATCAGGCTTGCGCATTTCACAGCGCTCACCATAGCATATACCCTCCCGAATGTCCACAACCCAACCACCCTCTCCACACACCTCCCACCCCCAGCATTCCTCAGTTTGTTTTGTGAGATTGAGTCTCTTATGGTTTGTCTCCCTCCCGATCCCATCTTGTTTCATTTTTTTTCCTTCCTTACACCCCACAACCCCCTGCCCTGCCTCTTAGATTCCTCATATCAGAGAGATCATATGACAATGGTCTTTCTCTGATTGGCTTATTTCATTCAGCCTGATACCCTCTAGTTCCATTCACGTCATTGCAAATGACAAGATTTCATTTCTTTTGATGGCTGCATAGTATGCCATTATATATAAACACCACTTCTTTATCCGTTCATCTGGTGATGGAAAGATATCTAGGTTCTTTCCATAGTTTGGCTATTGTGGACATTTCTGCTATAAACATTCAGGTGCACGTGCCCCTTCAGGTCACTACAGAGAATGGGAATAATTAAAGAACAAGTGTTCTTTCAAAGATCGTTCTAGGACTCCTTATTGACTGATCTCATTTGGAAGCAAGATGGCATATGTTGATGTCGTCCATCCTGGTAGGCCTCAAAGGCCCAGAACAGGATGGCTCTGTAGTAGAAATACAAATATTTGGCACAGCCACCCTTGCCTACTCATGTCCGCCACATGTCAAGCAGCCAAATAAATTTCTTTTAAAACTGACTGGTAACTGTCACTATTAATTACAGACATTAGAGCACCATAAAAGACTGAATTTCACGGTGATGCCCTTTGACTTCAAGAGAAAATAAAAATGTTATCTCATGAAAATAATAATGGGTTACACTTTGCATAATACTCAATATTTCTAAGTATTTTAACATGCTTGCCCTCATTTAGTAGATATTCATAAAATAATCAATAGTGTCCACTGGCCCCGTGCTATATTCTGGGTGCTCTTCTGAGGGATTTAATTCCCACAATTCCATGAGGCAGTCCATTATACAGATTAGGAACATGAGAAAGAGTGAGCTCTCTAACTTGCCAAATTGTAGAGCCTAGAGAGAAATCTCAAAACCTGCCTCCAAAACAGTAGTGATATATCTTTTGATAAGTACAATGCAAATGGACAGTAAATATGGATTAGTACAGTTATTTTGCAACCGAAAAAAACCTTATGCTTGAAGAAAATAAAACAGAATGTTTTGGGTGCTTTTGAGTAAAGAATGTAGCCATGGGATTAGAGTCTACTACTGTAAATGTTAGAGCTTTTTTCATTATTTGTCATTTGTAAGAAAGATTTCTTTGACGATGACTTCACGTTTCGAGATTGTATTAGAGCTAAGGCAAAAAAATCAAATATAAGCAGCTAAACATAAAACAGTGTTTTCTAGTTTTCATTTAACATGCAAAAATATGAATTGGAATTTATTTCATTTAGATATACTTTAGTAAGTATTGATACCCAGCTCCTCAGCTAATACCTCCACATTTCCTGTGATGAGTGGCATCATAACACCTTTACATCCTAGGGTGTATAGACCTCTTCTTGCTTTTCTTGGAGAATGAGAGGTGGCACTTTCAAGTAACACAGCTACCTAGTGCTGCAGAATCTGTGGTGTTTAGATGCACTGTGCGTTAACATTTTTTCATATTCCACTTAAGCAAAATACTTTCAACCATTTTCGTAAGGGCTTCTATTCATCCAAAGTTCATTGTCATCAGCATGACCATGGAACAGCTTGAGTTTAAATTGGGTACATATGTTCTTCACTTATTAATATTCTCTGTCGTCTCTAGCCCAGTATCTTAAAGATTCATTTTCCTTAAGATGTATGTGTATCTTGGGGTCTTACAGACTCTGTGTATATTTTTAAGTCACTTAATTTAGCACATCATGTTTTTACTTTTGTAAATGCCAACCCATGTTGATTTTGTACTCTGAGTTATTATGTATTTTAAAAGTTGCTACGGTCTCACCTTGTATTGAATATTAGTATTTATCCTTTCGGATAAAAGTTCACATCCTAATTATGAGCCAATAGATATTGCCCAGCTCTAAAATATTCTGTCCCTCTACTCTCCAGTTTGCTCACCCTGTGTTGCCCGTACGGACTTTCCCTCAGGAACCCAACTAAGTCAAGCTTCTTTACATCTCTCAGGAATCTTGCACATTCTCTTCCTTTCATTTGAACTACCGGTATCTTTCACAGCTTGGCTAATTTCCCCCTTCATATTTCAGGTTGTGTATCAATTATAGTTTCAAAAGATAACTTTCATAAATTCTGGTTTTCATATTGAAATTTCTTTATAACACCACAAGTGATACTTGGCAATTCAGCAATTTATGAATCTGCGTGAGTTTTTCTCATCATCTGTTGCTCCCATGGACAGTGGCTCCTATGACATCAGGGATCATATTTGTTTGTTCAGCACCACCTTGTTTGTTCACCACTGAACACAGGGATCAGCATATAGGAGACATTCCATAAGTAATGGCTGAGTGACTGAGTTCGCTCATCAGTTGGATTTCAATATTATCTGTGGCATGAAGAGTATTTGGATTCCCCATAATGTCTACAGCATTTTAACTTAATTAATTTCCATTCTTTGTCCTTTTCTGTCTCTCTTTCTTTTCCCCAAATCTTATCCTCTCTGTCTACTTCAGTCTACCTGGTATGTGGGCGCTTTCTTGGACTACACTAAACTGCTCATCTGTTCTATTTTAATCTGCCCTAAAATTTCCCATTTAGTTTATCTTCTTTATTTTCTTACATCAAATTTAACTTTGTTATTCAAATCCTTCATTGATTCATGCTAATTCCATGGATTTGCCTTTTCAACATGGATGTTCCCTCCCTCCCTTCCTGCCTCCCTCACTTTTCTTTTGTTTCAAGTCTGAGACTTTGCACATATCATCACCCTCCCTTTGCTCCCAGCCTCCATATTCACTTAACAAGTTACTCTTCACAATTACACCTTGAAAGTGTTGTGTTCACTTTTATTTAGAATGTGCATAAATTCATACCCATAATGTCAAAATCACCATTGCTCTCTAAAAACCCCCTCCCTCTAGCAAACCAAAGTGACAAGTGACCTGTCTTCTTCTGTGTACTAAAGAGTTGCGGACTTTCTCCAGGATCCATCTTGTATTTACTTTGCTAAAACTAATTGCTCCATATTGTCTGCCTTCTGTGATAGCCTCTATTTTGTAGCCAGAATTTGCCTCTCTCTCTCCCTTTGAATTGGACTCTTTTATTTTACTTTTCTCTCATCCTCCATCCCCAAATCTTTGATAACTCAGTTTTTCCTTTAACATTCAGTCCCTGCTCCCTAAACCCCAGCCACATCAGAGCGCTGGGTTAAAGCTCTAGGTCTCCTGCGTGCCCAAGATAAGAGTTTATATCTGCAACAGGATAATCTGTATTCTCTGCTAGTGTGTGAATACACATGAATGTGGATAAAACCCATGAAAGATGGGAGAAATTGGTGGAAATGGAAAAATAAAATATACTTATTTGTGGAGCCTAACAAATAGCATGGAGGACAAGGGGAGTTAGAGAGGAGAAGGGAGTTGGGGTAAATTGGAAGGGGAGGTGAACCATGAGAGACTATGGACTCTGAAAAACAATCTGAGGGTTTTGAAGGGGTAGGGGGTGGGGGGTGGGAGGTCGGGGCACCAGGTGGTGGGTATTGGAGAGGGCACGGATTGCATGGAGCACTGGGTGTGGTGCAAAAATAATGAATACTCTTATGCTGAAAATAAAAAATAAATAAGTAAAATAAAATAAAATACAGATTTTACATGAAACTAATACAGTTCTACAGTGTCTGAATATTATAATCAGGCTTAGTAAATTTTCTTCTCCATTATAAATGGGTGACAGTCTTAAATTTACATGAAATCATTCCTTTAAGTGAGGATATGTCTGTATAACTTATACAAAATATATACCAATTCATGTTATAAAATATAACCTAAGAAGTTGCAAAGATTTCAACAACTAAACCCAAATAAAATTAATCATTTATTGGGATCAGCAAAGTTGCCTGGACCATGGGTGTAAATGGACGCCATACACCATATGTATAAATATTTTAGAAACTGTAATAATATTAGGAAGCTTTTTTCTTTCCTTGACAAATATCTTCCACAGTGATCTGAAAGGCCTGGTTTGGATTTAAAATCCTCAGCCTCTTCTAATGCTGTGCAAGAATATGATAGATCCAGCCTTTACCCCAGTCTTCCTGTGTTTTCTCTTTACCCTTTCTCCTTCCCACACTAAGAGATCTTGTGCGTAAATGTGTGGACATAAAGCCCTAACTCTTCCCAAACCTTTGCAACTATGGCTCCTTGAACCTAGGGATGCCTCTATCTGTAAAGAAGGTCTCCCTCAGGAGCGTAGACCTTGGGAAGAAGTTTGTATGTGTCTTGCATACAGGCTTGGAATATTTGGCCAGTGATTTTTTTGTTCTAAGCAATCTAAATTATAGTCAAGAAATGGACAGGAAAATTTGCAGTAGGCACGTAACTTTGATTTACAAACTCCTTATCCTGGTGGTTAGAAGGAATATAGCCAGTAGAGGGTTTAAGCCAAAATCAGGCCACCCAAATTTTAAGGATTGGGGCAGGGACCTCCCTTCCTTGGTTTTGAATTGGCATTTAGGGTTTATTAAGAGTTTCTTCTTTGCACATAAACCAAGAAATAAATTGTTTCTTCATTTAGAGCAAGAATTCAATGGAGGGCCTCAAACTGGGTGAAATTATTTAAAAGTGAAAAAAGAAAAACAAACCAGTTTGTTTTCATTGTATAATATCCTCTAGAAACCTTGTATCTACCATCAAAAATCAATTTGGGGGTTCCTGGGTGGCTCAATGGGATAGGCCTCTTCCTTCGGCTCAGGTCATGATCTCAGGGTCCTGGGATAGAGTCCTGTGTTGGGCTCTCTGCTTGGCAGGGAGCCTGCTTCCTCCTCTCTCTCTGCCTGTCTTTCTGCCTACTTGTGATCGCTCTCCATCAAATAAATAAATAAATAAATAAAATATTTAAAAAAATCAATTTGGGTCCTTTCTCTTTTCTTTTTGGTTAAGTCATGTAGGGGTTTATCAGTTTTATCAATTCCTTTGAAGAAATAGCTCTTAGGTTTGTTAATCTATTCTCCTGGGTTTTTGTTTTATTTTGTGTTGTTTTTATATCATTTCTGCTCTAAACCTTATTAGTTCCCTTCTTCTGGTGGCTTTAGGCTTTATTTGTTGTTCCTTTTCTAGTTCCTTCAGGTATAAGTTAGGTTGTATGTATGAGAATTTTCTTGCTTCTTGAGGAAGGTCTGTATTACTATATACTTCTCTCTTAGGACTGCTTTTGCTACATCCCAAAGTTTTTGGACTGTCATGTTTTAATTTTCATTTGCTTCTATGTATTTTTTAAATTCTTTAATTTCCTGGTTAATCCATTAATTTTTTAGTAGGAACTTCTTTAACCTCCATGTATTTGAGGACTTTCCAATTTTTTTCTTTTTTTGTACTTGTTGAAGGTGACCCAGTATGTGATCTATTCTGGAGAATGTTCCACATGCACATGAGAAGATTGTATTCTGCTGCTGTAGGTGAAATATTCTGAATATTCTGAACAGATGTTAAGTTCATATGGTCCAGTGTGTCATTCAAAGCCATTGTTTCCTTGTTGATTTTCTGCTTAGATGATATGTCCATTGTTGTATGTGGGGTGTTAAAGTCCCCTACAATGATTGTATCATCATTGATTTTTTTTATGTTTGTTATTAATTTATTTATATATTGAGTGCTCCCAAGTTGGAGGTATAAATATTTGCAATTGTTAGATCTTCTTGATGTATAGATCCTTTAATTATGATATAATTCCCTTTATCTCTCGTTACAGTCTTTGCTTTAAAATCCAGTTTAGCTAGTGTAAGTATGGCTACTCTGGCTTTCTTTTAACATCTATTAGCATTCTCTGTCCCCTCACTTTCCATATGCAGGTGTCTTTGGCCTAAAATGAGTCTTTTATAAGCAGCATATAGCTAGATCTTGTTTTTTTTTTTTTAATTTTTTTATCTATTCTGAAACCCCATGTCTTTTGATTGGTTCTTTTAGTCCATTTACATTCAGAGTGCTTATTGAGAGATGTGAATTTAGTGCCTTTGTGTGTAGAATTGGTGTTTCTCATGATGTTCTTGGGTCCTTTCTAGTCTTTGTTGCTGTTGGTCTTTTTTCTCCACTCTCTTGCAGGGCTGGTTTAGGGGTCATGAACTCCTTTAGTTTTATTTTGCTGGAAAACTCTTTATCTACCTTATAATGCAACAGTTGTGCTTCTAGGTATTTACCCAAATGATAAAAAAATACAGATTCAGCGGCACCTGGGTGGCTCAGTGGGTTAAGTCTCTGCCTTTGGCTCAGGTCATGATCTCAGGGTCCTGGGATCGAGCCCCGCATTGGGCTCTCTGCTCAGCGGGGATCCTGCTTCCCCCCGTCCCTCTGCCTGCCTCTCTGCCTACTTGTGATCTCTTTCTGTCAAATAAATAAAATCTTAAAAAAAATACAGATTCAAAGGGATACATGCACCCTGATGTTTATAGCAACATTATCAACAATAACCGAACTATGGAGAGAGCCCAAATGTCCATCAACTGATGAATGGATAAAGATGTAGAATATATATACAATGGAATATTAATCAGCCATCAAAAAGAATGAAATCTTGCCATTTGCAATGACATGGATGGAGCTGGAATGTATTATGCTAAGCAAAGTAAGTCAGAAAGACAAGGACCATAATATTCACTCCTGTGTGGAATTTAAGAAATGAAACAGAGGGACATGGGGGAAAAAAGAGGCAAACCATAAAATAGGCTCTTATCTATGGAGAACAAACGGAAGTTTTCTGGAGGGGAGGTGGGTTAAATGGGTGATGGGTGTTAAGGAGGGCCCTTACTGTGATGAGCAGTGAGTGTTGTATGTAAGTGAGGAATCACTAAATTCTACTCCTGAAACGAATATTACCCTGTATGTTAACTAGCTGGAATTTAAATAAAAACTTGAAACAAAAACAAACAAATATTTAAATAAGTCAGTCTTAGTCACTATTAGGTCTAAATTCAGAGAAAAATTGAAAGGGCCAGAAAATTAAAAACAGTAGTAAAACTCAGGATTAGAGGTGACACTGAGGTCGTACTTAGAAAGACCAAGAAATAATAGCCTTGGGGAGACTGAGGTTCTCAGTAGATCTAATAACAGAGCCCGTAGAAGTCATCAGATTAGAATTTGCTCAGACAGGACAAGGAAAGAAATTGGTAGTCTTATAGAGAATCTGAGTCCCTGAGAAACCCATAAAATCTGTCGCTAGACTTCTATTACAAATTTAGAAATCTTCCCTGTAATGGTTTATTCATTTCTATTTTAATTCTTCTGTCAGCCAAAATTCTTTGTTGAAAGCAACAAAATTTGACTCTGGGAAACTTTAACATAAACTTAATTTACTGAAAGGATATTTTATAGCTTGTAAAAATTTGGGGAAGTTGAAGAACCTGGATCCAAAATAGGTAGGAATTAAGTAAGGCTTGAGACTCTACAGGAGCCTTTTGGGAGGAAGACTTTATTTCTCTCTTTGCAATACTTGTGCCAGATTCAGTCCCCGGTGGGACGGTATTATTGGCTGATCCAAGGTCCCATGCTATACCCTAACAACCAGAGGAACAAGGAGACAGGCATTAGACATTTTGTCTTCTTTAGGATGTCATGCATCTTGCCTCCTCCAAGATTCGTATATTTAGATATTGGGTAATTAACTTAATAATGATCAACATTGCTTTGGAAAGAATACATATGGATGCCTGAAGAGAAAAATAGAATAAAGTTATAAGATCATACATGGGTATACATAGATATCACAGTTTCCAGAAAGTAAAAATACAGTCTTGTCAGAGAATATGGCAATGGGAAATTTGGGGGAAAATTAGAGAAAATAGCAGTCAGTGAGGTAAACCTTAGAGTGAATATATGGCCATGATTGTTTTCCTCTTTCCATGGTGTGCAGTAAAAGTCTACACCCTGCACATTCCAAGGGTCTTTAGGACTGGCCCTTTTCTGGCTCCTGGGAGATAACCTCTGTGCCATGAAGATATTCTGCTTGATAAGAATGTCTTCACATACCTGAGACCTTGGGCCATGCTGGATAGATTATGCTAACAATGTGATTTATGGTAGCTGGCTATTTTTGCCTGGACGCCTAGGGCTTTGAGCCAGGCTCTGTTTGGGGAAGTGCTAGTCTGAGAACTGAGATCAGTTACACAGGCACTGAATACCTAGGTGACTTACTCAAATAAAACCCCTGGACACTAGGGCTGTGGTGAACCTTCCCAACTGACACCACTTTGCACGTGTTGTCACATGTTGTTGGAAGAGTTCATATCAACTGTGTGGCTCCACTGGGAGAAGAAAACTGGACGTTCCAGCCTGGTTTCTTGTGGGCTCTGCCCTGGACACCTTTTTCTTTGCTGATTTAATACTCTTGCTGTAATAATAAGCTGCACTCATGAATGTGACAGCTCTGTTGCATCCGGTCAATTCTTCCTTCCAGTGAATGGTCAAGCCTGAGGGTAGTCTTGGAGACCTGCAACACACATGGGGCACAGGATTTAACTTAGCTTTCCATAAAATCTTGAGTTAAAGAGTAGAACCTATTCCTTCTCTCTGCTTATCAAACTCTTTTCAGGGACTGTTCACATAATGCATGTGTGCTATAATGTTCTGTTTGTACTTAAGGATAAATAAATACCCATCAGAAGGCAAAGACAATAAAATGGAGAGTTAGTACCTGACCGAAAGCTTCCAAAACCATTGTGTATAGATAAAAGAAGGTAGATAATTAAGAAACTAATGAAGGAGACCTGGAAGTTTACATTATCCATAAGAAGCAAAGCAACAATGTAATACTTTAAATCATTTCTTTCTTAGAATGTCCTCGATTGTACAGTTTTGCTAAAATTGTTTTTGTTAACTCCCCCTTTTGTTACCTCCTGTATGTGTCCCTTTATTTCTTTCTGAGGTTGAGTTGGCAAGATGTGAGTTACTGTGACAAAACAAACATGATGAATTTCTGCTGCCCTGTGAAATTTGTTCAGTGTGGAGTTCTTTTGCTGTTTAGAATCCTAATGTTATGTGCTCAGGCACCCCTTTCCATCCATCAGATAGCAAGCCACCATCTGTAGAAGTGCCACAGTACTAAGATTTATGTGTTACTATTTAAGGAATTTAGGTTTGGCGACTTCATGCTGTTCATTTGGCCAAACAATAATATGCTAATTAACCTGCTTGACCTAAATTATACAGCACTTGAGAATGTGTAGCCAACCCAATCGCTCAATGGGCTGAGCATTTCTGACCCTGCGGTTTTACATATAAGGAACTTTACATCATGAAACAAATGCTTACTGGGCTGTTCCATTTTATCATCTGAGAGGGAATTAATTATCTTCAGTTCACTAAAGGAAATTTATATTTCATTTGGTTTGTTATGATTATACCAATATTTCACAATTATGTGCATTGGCAGGGACAAAAGAATTTACTTTCTTTCCCAGAAGAATCTGTATTCTTTAGTTGGCTGAAACACTGATAAAGAAGTGTAGACATTTATATTTATTTTAGTTTGAGCTTAGGATATGAAATTCAAGATCCGTATGTGGGTTTTGAAGTATACGAATGCCCAGAAGCTATATGCAGAATTTTAGATGCATGTGCTTAAAGTATTTTACTAAAAAGATTTTCTTTAAGTTCTCAAATTGGATTCGTGCCCCCAAAATAAAATTTAAAAATAGTCACTAAGTATTTGAAGACTAATGATCCCTTCCTTTTTTTTTTTTTTTTTTTTTCCTTAAAGTAACCTCATTTGGTGGACCCGTATATCTGGTTTCCTTATGGCTTCTTATCACGTAATGCTGAAAATCTTTAGCAATATCTTTCACCAGTCTACCACCTCAGCAGAATTCAAATAAATGAAACACTCTAATAGTCAGAAATAAAACAATACAAATATTGAAGACAATTATTATGTAGAAGTTCTTAAAGAGTTAACATGTCTAGTACAGGTCAAAACAGTGCTAAAATTGCTCAGATCCCAAAGACTATAAAATCTCTTGCTATCTTGATAAAAGAGGAATAGAAAAGCTTAGAAACATGGTAAAAGAGAAACATTGAGTAAGGAGAAGGAAAATCTGGAGAAAGAAAAACATGACTAATGGAATAGAATGCGGAAACATTTATAGGAAACTCAAAAAATGTGTAAAACTATATGTGTTTAATATATAGAGGTAACCAAAAAAGCTGGGTGTATTGTCCTGTAAATCAGTGCTTCTTGAACTTCATAGGATGTAGAAATGGCCTGGGGTTCTTATAAAAAAATGTAGATTCTGACTCTGTTGTTCTGGGTTGGAGCCTTGCCTTCTGCTTTGCTAGCAAGTTTCCAGATGATACCTATGATATCTATAGGCCAAACTTTAATTAGTAAAGTTGTAAACTAAGATCACAGTTTATTCATTGCCTGAATTCCATCATCTAAAGTAAAATCAAAGCTGAGAGTTGTGCTAAGAGCAAAAGAAAATTATTATATCTGTCTTGAAAGGAAACAACAATAAGTAAGTTTAGTACAAGTTTAGTAGAGGAATGAAGTATTGTCTCAGTGCTAATAAAGCATCACATTAGGGATGCCTGCCCTCTTTACTGGTATGGTATCAGGTAAAGATGATAAGCATCTCTATTCAGTGTGATTAAATTAGTGATATGGGAAATGTTATTTAAATGTTTCCAATAAAGTGACAAGGTAAATGTAAATATTGTTGACCTAATAATGCTTGCTAAACGAGCATTGCTATAACAGTAACAATAAAAAGAAAACAGTAGATGGGCACTTGAGTGGCTCAGTGGGTTAAGCCTCTGCCTTCGGCTCAGGTCATGATCTTAGGGTCCTGGGATTGAGCCCCTCATTGGGCTCTCTGCTCAGGGGGAGACTGCTCCCCGCCCCCCCGCCTGCCTTTCTACCTACTTGTGATCTCTCTCTCTCTGTCAAATAAATAAATAAAATCTTTAAAAAATAAAATAAAAAAACAGAGGAAAAGCAGTATACCAAGCAGTGTAAGTGGCTTTAAGTTCTGTCCATCTTTCTCAGACTCCTGCCCTTTTTCATTTAGCTATTTTCATTAATTTCTATTCATGTATGAATTCCTTACTCAAGTGTAAGCAGAAAACTATATATTTTTATTAATTTCTCATAAAAGGTTGCATACTATCCATATGCTTCTAGATTCTGCTTTCTTCATGTATACCATATTACGTATATTTTTGCGTATCCTCATATAAGAGGCTTTTATTCTGTTTTATAGTGGGATACCAGGATGGTTTTTAAACTAGTTTCCTATTGATAGACTTTGGTGGTTTCTCCTCATAATTGATAACATCATACCTAAGATATTTTTGCACACACACAAGTTTACCCAGGAAAACCCCAGAGGTGGGGCTGTTCAGTCAAAATGTATACTCTCTTATAATTTTGATAAATACTGGAAAATTGTTTTCCATAGATATTGGGAGCCATGTTACTGATCATTTATTTTTCCACAGCCTTACCAACAGAGGATATTAATAATTTCTTGGATATCTGCTGAACTCATAAGTGAAAAAAACATTTATCTATGTAGTTTACATGAGCATTTCCTATTTCCTGAACTAAATTCAGAAACTTTTTATGTAATAGAGAATCACTTGAACTTCCTTTTTGACGAAAAATTTGTTCATGGGTTTTATGCATATTTCTATTGTTTTATCAGCCTCTATTTGTTTTATCAGCCTGATTGATTTCTGAAGGCTTTTTAATGTTTTAAGGAGATCAGCTTTTTTTTTTAATTTTTAAAGATTTTATTTATTTATTTTACAGAGAGAGAGATCACAAGAAGGCAGAGAGGCAGGCAGAGGGGAAAGCAGGCTGCCTGCTGAGCAGAGAGCCTGATGAGGGGCTTGATCCCAGGACCCTGAGATCATGACCTGAGCCAAAGGCAGGCTTAATGCACTGAGCTACCCAGGAACCTCAAGGAGATCAGCTTTTGTAATGTGAATTATAAATATTTTTCCCAGTTTAATATTAATTTATTTATTCAAGTTTTACCTTTTCTTTCTTTCTTTCTTTCTTTCTTTCTTTTTTTAAGATTTTCTTATTTATTTGACAGAGAGAGAGAGAGACAGCGAGAGAGGGAACACAAGCAGGACAAGTGGGACAGGAGAATCAGGCTTCCTATCGAGCAGGGAGCCTGTTGTGGGACTCGATCCCAAGACCCTGGGATCAGGACCTGAGCTGAAGGCAGACGCTTAACTACTGAGCCACCCAGGTGCCCTTCAAATTTTCACTTTGCCTATTTTTTTTCTGATAGAAGTTTTAAATTTTTATGAGGCTGATTTTATCAGTCATTATTTTATGGCTTCCAGATTTTGTCTCAAAGCAAGAAGGGTCTTCCCTATTTTAAGATTGTTAAAGAAATACGGTACATTTGATTAAGTTATGTATTTAAATCTTTGATATACTTAAGGTTTATTCTGGTTTATGATGTGGTTTCGGTGATAAGATACTATTTATTGAACAAGTGACCATTCCTTACAAATTTGAGATGCCAGATTTCCATATTTGTGTATTTTTTAGTCTACTTTTGTTTTGTTTTGTTTTTTTCCATGTCATTGATTGGTCTATTTGTGGATTGGTGCCATATTACTTCAAATATTGAAACTATATCTTTATATTCCTGATAGGTTTAGACCTCCTTCATGAATCTTTTACAAAAATGTACTGAATATTCTTATTTTTGTAAGAATTTTAACATCTGCTTATATAGCTCTAAAGAAAGTTAATTTTTATTTGAATATATTTTAAATGTGTAGAATAATCTATAAACAACAAATATTTATTTGATGCTTAGTATGTGCCAGATAATGTTCCAGTGCTAGGAATCCACAGTGGACCAAAAAGAAAAAAAACCAACAATTTCACTGTCCTTAAAGAATTTACATTTTAGTTGTGGGATATGAACAATGGGAAAGTAAAATGGGTAAATGGTACAATATATTAAAAGTTTCCAGGGCTATAGAAAAAACAAAAGTAGGGAATGGGGTAGAGGGCCAGTATGTATGTATGTGTGTATGTTTCTATCATCCTTCTATCTATATCTGTCTATCATCATCTATCTATCATCTTTCTATCATTTATTTATCTAATGTTGTGTGTACTTATACAAAAAGCTGGCATATTTTCCGTTTATACAGCCTTATTTTGTGTCCATCAATACTTCTTAATTGAGCACTTACCATGTACAAGTCATGTCTAACTGATGGAGGTCAACTGTGCTTATGGAACTTGCATTTGGTGACGGTAGGGAAATAATCAAGGAAGTATAGTAAGCAAATGATAACATATATTCAAAGGTGAATACAGAGTGGTGGTGGGAACAAGGCAGAGAAAGAGGATAAGACCAGCGTGCTTGTGCATGTGCATGTGTTGGTGGAAATGAGGAGGCAGTGTAGATATATCTTATGATGCAGTGTTTTTAAATTCAAAGTCATACTATCCATTCTCATTTGTTCAGTCTTTATGTCTTTCAAAAGTGTTTTAGAGTAGTCTCCATATTGGTCTTATATATGTAATTTTCAATTCATATGGGTGTTATATTTTAGAAATGGACAAAGAAAGACTTGCTTTATCAGATATCAAGAGGTATCTTAAAGTCTCAGTAAATAAATAAGGTATTTGGTGCACAGATAGATAAAGCCATTTATAGGACAGAATTCAGAACCTGGATATGTGTCTCTACCCATATGAAATTCTGACATAAGACAGATCACTAGAGTTAGGGTTAAATTTTCAGTAAATGCGCTGGTGAGTCATAAAGAAGAAAATAAAAAGTTTCTCTATCTCTAATAATACACAAAAATCAATTCAAGATATATAGAGAATTTAGTATGAAAACAAAGCCATAAAATTTTTAGAACATAATATGGAAGAACCTATAACTTGTGATTAATTAAAATTTTTTCAATAGTCAAGCAGGGCAAACTAAAATGGAACAGATTGAAAATCTTAATTACACTAAAAATCATTATAAAGAAAAGAAAAGTAAAATCCACACACTCAGGATATTAACAATGCATTTCATTAATAAAAGGTGAGGAATCTAAAACTTATAAGCCAAATGACTAGAAACATGTGCCAAAGCAAAAAATGTACTGATAAAGAGAATGGAACAAGAAACTCAACTTCAGGAGTGACCACCAAATACAAGCTTTACTATAAAGAGATACTATTTAAATTCTACAAGAACATCCAAATTTTAAAAATCCAAAAATACGAAGTGTAGACTAAGATGAGAATCAGTAGAAACTCCCATTTATTACTGGAATAAAAGCAAATGAGAGACTTACACAACTGCTTCTAGCTTTCATTTTTTATATTGATGATTCACAACCTTCAGCCTTATGTTTTTCTTCCAGCACCCTGATGTGTCCCAGCAACAGTCCTTATAATTTCTATTTTCCCTGTACTTGTCGAACATCTGAGTTATTGCACCCACCAATGAAATTCCTTCCTCTAGCATTTCATTCTAGTTCTCCACTAATGAAAGTTTAACAAATGCATCACAAACACACATCAGTGGTAACCAGTGCTCTACTTGCCGCAAGTAATGGAGTTTTCATTCTCTGTCAACTGGGCAGTGACCTACTCCAGATCTTAGAGTGTGTTTCCTAAGTCCACCACTGGCACTAATGTTATAGATTATATTCCATAGGAAACAGACTGTGTGTGCATGTCTGCTCATTGAGGAGTATCAGTGAGATCAACATCTATTAGACTTCAGAAAAGCCATATGGTACAGTGGTAGATGTTGGCCTGAAATGCAGTTTGAACAGACACAATGGGGACATTTGTAGTTGAGATGTCTCTTCAGAGTTGTTCCCGTCCAAGACAAGAAGGTCAAAGATTTGTCCCTGTGTATCAGCCAGTCACTGAATACAGGCTCCTTCCAGTAAGGGGTGTAATTTGGTATGACAGTTTCCATTAGCTGAGGACAGTTTCTGGCGGAGGGCAACCTAGACACTAACAGCCAAGGTTCCCGGCTACTGTGGGAGTCAAGCCTCAGTCCTGAAGGGGAAGCTGGGTGGCACACCACAATGTCTACTACACCCTAAAAATTATAAATGTTATAAGGTATGAGAATATTATTTTTTGAAGTTGGATATAAGTTAAAAATTAAATTGTCATCAATTTATGCATATACATATTTATGACATAGGTTTGTATATACACACACATTTGCATAGGTGAAAAAACTATTATAAAAAAGGGAATAATTGCACAACTATTACTATCATAGTTAAATGGGGTAGAAGGAACAACTGGTTATTTGGGAAGGCATGCAGGAGGTTAAAGGAAGGGATAAAGTTTATTTCTGAAGTTGAGTGATTGACAAGTGTGTGTCCATCTTATTTTTCTCCTTTGACATATATATTTAAATTTTATGTACTTTTATATTTTTATATCCTATTTTCTCTTTCAAAGGAGAGGATAATGAAAGTATTATAAATGATTCCTATTTTGTTTCACGTTAAACCTAAAATAAGTCAAGAGAATGACGTGAGTACTAAAAGTGTCAAAAAATGGATTCATAGCACCTCAGATGAGGGAAAGAGATAATCCTGACATAGCTGCATTAGGAACTCAGGGCGAGGCGAACTCCATGGAGAAGAAATTCTAAATTTAGCAATAAATGTCTTATCTAGAGCAAAAGCACTATCTGGACATTAATTCTTCCTTCACTCTTTTTAGAAAATTCTGTTACTTGGGAAGGTTTCAACCATGATATGTGGAGGTAAAATCAGGATCAATAGGAAAATAAAAAATATAAGAGAGCTAGGCTTGCAATAGGAAGAAATTTCAAACCAAACGCCCAAGCAAGATAGAATTAATTCGTCTTGTATGTTTTCTGCTACTAGGAATGGGTGAAAATAAGCGGGCCAACTACAGAGTCTGAATATTGTGGAGGTCATTTAAGAATCAGGGGAGATACTCATTCCTTCATTAATTCAGTAGATATTTACTGCACATCTGTGCAATGCCAGGAGCCATGTCAAATGTTGGGGGTAGGATTAAACATGAAATACATGGCTCCTGCCTTGTCCTAAAACTCTAGTTTTCATACTTTTAATATCCTAAGCATCTTTATTTAAATGAAATATATACAGAACCACAGTATAACACAGAGGTAAGGATTGTGCATCCATTTGTAATGTGTGGGTTTTTCCCCCATACCTCCAAGAAATTCTTCAATACCAGTTGGGCTTCCCACAGTTCAATTCAATTTTGCCACTGTCCACTTGCAAATAGCATCAGATCCCACAGGCTGAGATCTCAGTCCCACAAGACAGTCCTCCGCTTTATTTATTTTTTCTTTAATTTAATTTTTTCCAGTGTTCCAAGATTCATTGTTTATGTACCACACCCAGTGCTTGATTCAATACGTGCCCTCCACAATACCCAGCACCAGGTTCACCCAACCCCTACTCCCCTCCCCTCCAAAACCCTGTTTGTTTCTCAGAGTCCACAGTCTCTCATGGTTTGTCTCTCTCTCTGATTTCTCCCAACTCACTTCTCCTCTCCATTTCCCAACATCCTCTGTGTTTTTCCTTATGTTCCATAAGTAAGTGAAACCATATGATAATTGACTCTCTCTGCTAGACTTATTTCACTCAGCATAATCTCCTCCTTTGTAGCAGCATGGATAGGACTGGAGGAGATTATGCCCTCCACTTTAAAGGACAATTGCAAGTTCAGGTTGTTACCTGTGTATCTGACTGACTGGCTGTATATCAGATTTCCACAACATCCTTTTTGGGTTTGATTAACTTGCGAGAGTTGCTCACAGAACTCGGGACCCACGTTTATTCACTAGGTTACTGATTTATTACAAAGGATATTAAAGGACGTGAATCAATAGCCAGATGAACAGGTGCATAGGGCAAGGTCTCAAGCAAAGGAGCTTTTGTTCTTGTGGAGTTTGGGGTCTGGCACATGGAAGGGATCTTGTTTTCTAACCTGGAAGCTCTCTGAATCCTGTCTTTTCTGTGTTTTTATGGATGCTTCATTACATAGATGGGATTGATTAAATCATTAGCTACCGGTAATTGATTCAACCTCCAGCCTCTGTCTCCTCCCCAGAAATCAGGAGATGGGACTGAAATTGCCAACCAACCATCTATTCAAGGTTTGTTCCCCTGACAACCAGCCCCCACTATTCAGAGCTTTTCAAAAGTCACCTGATTAACATAAAAACCAGTTGTGGAAGAAAGAGGCTTATTAAGAATAACAAGATACCCATTTCACCTTTAGGACTCTAGTGATTTTAAGACTGGGTTCAAGAGACCAATTATTATAACAAAAGATGTTCCCATTGCTCTTATCAAGGGTTCTGAGAGATATGGGCCAGGAACTGTGGATGAAAACCAAAGGTATATTTCTCATAAATCACAATATCAAGAGAGATAAAGGTAAAACTACTTTGATTGAGGTGGAGACAGTGGCTAAGGCATGGTTCCACAAATTAGGACTTCACAAATCTCTGTTTGAACTAAAATACGAGATGAAATTTAAGGTTCTTGTCTAGATGGTGCAAAAGTTGTTAACATGCTCACTCAACCGAAACAGGTTCACAACTTTTGAGTTGAATACCCATTGAGTTGAATTCCCTGAGGATATCAAAATATATTTTACATTTTGTATAATTTCCTAGGAAATTAAATATTTACATCCTTTGCTCATAATTAATTAAACTTAAACAGATTAATGATAAAAAGTTTTCATTGCTGCTTTTACAAGTTGCATGATAAATCTAAGGTAATTTGATAAGTTGATTATTAAAAATTTAAAGAAGACTTATTTGGAAATAACAATTTTAGCAATAAATATTTGTTCTAAATAAAGAAGAAGTCTATCTATCTATCTATCTATTCCATTATATTTAATAAAAAATTTTAATAGAGATATAGATAGTACAAATTTAACACTCTAATTAACATCTATGTTGTATACTTGTTTATTTAACCCCAAGAAAAAAGTCACTCTTTTTACATCATAATGTACAGATATATTCATATTCTTATGTCCTTTTCTTCTTTTTCCTCTATATCAGAGGAAACTTGGGTTCTTTATGTCTTGAAACTTTAGGTCCTAGGTAGACAAGCAAAGTTGATTGAATGAATAACAGGTACCACCATGGGTCACAATGGGAACACAAGAATGGATACTTCTATAGACACCCTAAGACTCTCTACTTATATTTATGATGGTATCAATTTATGATAATACTAATATTTATTGCTTTAAACATATATAACAAAAATCAGAGGTCGATGATGATAGAAAAGCTAGAACCACAAATATGTCCAAAATATGACCTAATAAGTATATACTCATCCAGTTGGCTAACCATCTAACCATGTATGCAGTCAATGCATATCTAGTAATCTCTGCTCTTAGTGGACAGTATCTTATGTCCTACAGATATGATAGTAAATAAGAGATAAAACCTGTAAGCCCTGAAAACTTTGATGTCCATAAGGATAATTTTTAAAAATATTTTATTTATTTATTTGACAGAAATCACAAGCAGGCAGAGAGGCAGGCAGAGAGAGATGGGGAAGCAGGCTCCCTGCTGAGCAGAGAGCCTGATGCGGGTCTCAATCCCAGGACCCTGATATCATGACCTGAGCTGAAGGCAGAGGCTTTAACCCACTGAGCCACCCAGGTGTCCCTCCATAAGAATAATTTAAGAGTAAAATAAAATCAAACATAATTCAATAGGATGGTTTCCTATGGGGCTAAGAGTTCAGAATTAATGTAAGTTTGGATATGTTGCATGTGCATGGTTAAGTCATTTTATCTTTCTCTTTCTCCCAGTACTTACTGACTTATTAATCCTAATTACCTATTTAAACACCTATAATTACCTATTTAAATATCTACCTACTTTTCAAAACAGGCTTTTTTTTTTTTTTTTTTTTCTGTTTCCCACATGGCCTTAATGCTGTATGTTAATATTTCTTCACCTTATTTTTTAGGATAGTATTTCTTTTTTTGGTACATTTTTTCACAAAAATATCTAAGTTTATTTGTTTGAGATAGGTAGGGGCTTGGCTATCCTGGGGTTAATGAAGAGAAATACTTTACCCCCGAGGCTGAATATAATGACAGCCCTTGGATAAACAAAAAATAATGTTAAGAGTTAGAATTGACAGCAGTCATTATTATGATTTGTAAAAAGTAGCTTTACATAGATATTAGGGGAAGATGTGCAGATTAAGTATAATAATCCAGAATACTTCCAATAGAAATTTTAATATCTTAGAATTTGTTTATATTATTTTATATATTATTAGACTATTCGGTTTATATTATTATCCTTATTTTTAAAGTTAGAGAACTGAAACTCAGGGAGGTTACCTAATTTGCCAGAGGCAACACTGCTAAAAGTTGGAAGAGTTAGTATCTAAGCTCATAACTACAAATCCTGATCATTTTTTACCATGGCATCTCCCTAGCTTGGAGTCACAAATGAAGAAAGACAATCTTTTCCTTTTCTTATCTCGTCTTTCTTATTTTATTTATTTATTTATTTGAGAGAGTAAAAGGAGGGAACAGATAGAGTATGAGTGCACAGGAGGAGCAGAGGGAGAGGGACAAGTAGGCTCCCTGCTGCACAGGAAACCCTAGATGGGGCTTGATCCCAAGACCATGAGATCATGACCTTGAGGCAAAGTGAGATGGTTAACAGACTGAGCACCCAGGTGCCTCAAAAGACAATCTTTTCTTATACATTATCCCCTCCATCTGGATTCTCTGCTTAGTTTCTGAAATCCTTATTGGTATACATACAAAATGAGGTAAAGGATCTAATGACAAAGTCTTATTTTTGAGGTTATAATCTAAATGGAAAATGTAATACAATAGAACTTACTTTCCGTTTGAAGAAGGACTTGTTTTGAAGAGGGGTGTCATTACATTTAAACTACTGTTCATTGACAAACTTACATCGTATGCTTGGTGTTGATAGCAATAAGGCATTTTGTTGTAAACTATTTTTATATACTAGGAATCATATTTTACTTCCATATTTTGCAAGGACGCTTTATGGTTAATTGAATTTGGATGATTGAAAGAATGCATGAGTTTTCTTAATAACTCAGATTGTGTGACAGTCGTAAAGAAATCAAATAATTTAGAGACTGTCAAAAAGTTACTTTTCATTTATAGTTAGTGTATGCCCAGTAAATTGAATGGTTACAAAGCATTTTTTTGCATTTTCTTTTCTGTAACAAAATAAATGCAAAAAAGGATTCAACCTTTTAGTACCCTTCACTTAAACATAAGTGGAGTATGTTTAGAAGCAAAGAATGTTGGAAAAGAAAGATCCCTTGTTTATAATGATGTATGTTTTTACCTCACTAATTTCTGAACGCCTAATAATAGTGAAATATTGGAGCATTCTCTCTTACACACATTCAGATGTGCATGAAAATATATAGGAAACAGAAATAAATACCAACCTGCTACTGTATTAGCCATTAACATATACACCAGAAGCACAAATTCTTGTTTGAATTTTGCAGGTTTACCCTTGGGACATAGGGCTTTATCTCAACAATGCCATTTAAGAACGTTTTAGCTCTACAAGGGTTACTTTTAAAATAGGGTTAATATTTGTGCACATCACATGGTTTTCTCCAACATCATGCATTGAACTTCCAAGGGAAATACCTATTTGAGTAATTCCCAACAACTTCATTTACTGGTACACTATAATCCTTCTATATTACTGAAGACAAATAGTTTCCAGCCATGTTTAATAAGAGAGTTACCGATCCATAATAGTTACAAAGTCTATTGATATCTTGACATTTTATCTTCATTACTTAGAAATATACCCTCCACTAACTGAGCAAGGCCACCTCTGACCACAAAGGTTAACTTGTTTTTCTTAGAATAGAGTTAATGCAACCTATGAACCCATGATTCATATTTTTAAGGATGGAGATTGAGGGAGGCTGGCCAATGACCAACTGTAGTAAGAGGAAACTCTACCATCAAGGCCACAGTTCACAGCTCACTTTTGGAGGCAATGAGGTAATTTTAATACTGATAATGTTGTTACGGGAGGAAATATTTTCCTGACCTTCTTGTTTCATGGCAGCTGATTTATCTGGGTTTGTCAGAAGGATTCTTAAGCCGTGAGAAGAAGTTTAAGAAATAATTTTTCAAAATCCTTCAAAAACGTATCAAGTCATATACATTATTATAATGACTATGAACATCTAATATATTCATATATCTGGAAAACAGTACTTACATCATTTCAATGAGTGTTTCTGTGTGAATTTACTGATAGTGTGATTTTTCGTATTATTCACCAAACTTGTATCTCACTCTATTTTTTGCTGTTTCTGAATATAAAGGCCACCAATGCAGGTAAGCATTTACTAACATTAGAAGACACTACAGGTCCTAAGAAAGTGGTAGCTGTCTCACCCCTTTCTAAAGTAAAAAATACTGGTGTTATTGGAATGAATGTATAGTTTACTAATAAAGCTACTTTAAAGGAGTAAATAATTTACATATACAATTTATAAAATCTTGCTAAGAATTTGACCATGATGCCTTATTTTACATGTCGCCTTATTTTACGTGTCTTAGCGTGATTTTTTCTGGGTAAGGTTATCAGCTTTTCTTTAAAAGATTATTTCAGTGGCACCTTGGTGGCTCAGTTGGTTGAGTGACTGCACTGACTTTGGCTCGGATCATGATCCTGTGGTCCTAGCATCGAGCCCTGCATTGGGCTCCCTGGTTGGCCAGGGGCCGGCTTCTCCCTCTCCCTCTGCCCATAGCTCCTCTTGCTTGTGCTTTCCCTCTCTCTGTCAAATAAATAAAACGACTATTTTAGGGGAAAAAATTTACTTCAATTCCATAGCCATTTACTTTGGTAATAACAAAGGGATAATTCAGAGCATGCACTCTTAGTGCTGGTAATTGTTCATGACTTTGTATTCTTGAGTTTTTAATCTGTTTTTCCAGGTTTTTTTTTTTTTTTGGACATTTGAAATGATGAGTGCCAAGAAAAAAAAGTTACCTGTATGACTGTAAGTATGAACTGTAAAATTCTTAAATTGCTTTTATTTTTTCTTTTATATTTTTTATTAATTATTTTTATTAACATATAATGTATTATTTGCCCCAGAGGTATAGGTCTGTGAATATCAGGCTTGCACATTTCACAGCCTTCACCATATCACATACCCTCCCCAATGTCCATAACCCAACCAGCAACCCTCAGTTTGTTTCGTGAGATTGAGTTTCTTATGGTTTGTCTGTCTCCTAATCCCATCTTGTTTCATCTTTTCCTTCCTGACCACCCAACCCCCCTGCCCTGCCTCTCAAATTCCTCATATCAGGGAGATCATATGATAGTTGTCTTTCTCTGATTGACTTATTTCACTCAGCATAATACCCATCCACATCATAGCAAATGGCAAGATTTCATTTCTTTTGATGGCTGCATAGTATTCCATTGTGTATGTATGTGTGTGTGTGTGTGTATACCACATATCCTTTATCCATTCATCTGTTGATGGACATCTAGGTTCTTTCCATAGTTTGGCTATTGTGGACATTGCTGCTATAAACATTCAGGTACATGTGCCCCTTCAGATCACTACAGATCACTATCTTTAGGGTAAATACCCAGTAGTGTGATTGCTGGGTCACAGGGTAGCTCTCTTTTCAACTTTTTGAGGAACCTCCATGCTGTTTTCCAGAGTGGCTGCACCAGCTTGCATTCCCACCAACAGTGTAGGAGGGTTCCCCTTTCTCCACATCCTCACCAACACCTGTCATTTCCTGATTTGTTAATTTTAGCCATTCTGACTGGTGTGAGGTGCTATCTCATTGTGGTTTTGATTTGTATTTCCCTGGTGCTGAGGGATGTTGATGACTTTTTTATGTGTCTGTTGGCCATCTGGATGTCTTCTTTGCAAAAATGTCTGTTCATGTCCTCTGCCCATTTCTTGATAAGATTATTTGTTCTTTGGGTGCTGATTTTGATAAATTGTTTATAGATTTTGGGTACTAGCCCTTTGTCTGATATGTCATTTGCAAATATCTTCTCCCATTCTGTCAGTTGTCTTTTGGTTTTGTTGACTGTTTCCTTTGCTAAAAAAAAGTTTTTGATCTTGATGAAGTCTTAATAATTCATTTTTGCCCTCGCTTCTCTGGCCATTGGCAATGTTTCTAGGAAGAAGTTGCTGTGACGGAGGTTGAAGAGGTTGCTATCTGTGTTCTCCTTAAGGATTTTAATGGATTCCTGTGTCACATTGAGGTCTTTCATCCATTTTGAGTCTATTTTTGGGTGTGGTATAAGGAAATGGCCCAGTTTCATTCTTCTACCTGTGGCTGTCTGATTTTCCCAACACCATTTGTTGAAGAGACTTTTTTCCTTTGGACATTCTTTCCTGCTTTATCCAAGATTAGTTGATCACAGAGTTGAGGGTCTATTTCTGGGCTCTCTGTTCTGTTCCATTGATCTATGTGTCTATTTTTGTGCCAGTACCATACTGTCTTGATGATTACAGCTTTGTAATAGAGCTTGAAATCTGCAATTGTGATGCCACCAACTTTGGCTTTCTTCTTCAACATTCCTCTGGCTGTTTGGTGTCTCTTCTGGTTCCATATAAATTGTAGGATTATTTTTTCCATTTCATTGAAAAAAATGGATGGTATTTTGATAAGTATTGCATTAAATGTGTGGATTGCTTTAGGTGGTAGACATTTCACAATATTTCTTCTTCCAATCCATGAGCATGGGATGCTTTTCCATTTCTTTGTGTCTTCCTCAATTTCTTTCATGAGGACTTTATATTTTTCTGAGTACAGATTCTTTGCCTCTTTGGTTAGGTTTATACCTAGTTATCTTATGGTTTTGGGTGCAATTGTAAATGGGATTGACTACTTAATTTCCCTTTCTTCTGTCTTGCTGTTGGTATATAGAGATGCAACTGATTTCTGTGCATTGATTTTATATCCTGACACTTGACTGAGTTCCTGTATGAGTTCTTGCAGTTTTGGGTTGGAGTTTTTTGGGTTTTCCACATAAAGTATCATATCATCTGCAAAGGTGAGTGTTTGACTTCTTCTTTGTTGATTCAGGTGCCTTTAATTTCTTTTTGTTGTCTGACTTCTGAGGCTAGGACTTATAGTACTATGTTGAATAGCAGTGGTGATAGTGGACATCCTTGCCCGTGTTGCTGACCGTAGGGTAGAAGCTCTCAGTCTTTCCCCATTGAGAATGATATTCACTGTGGGTTTTTCATAGATGGCTTTGATGGTATTGAGGTATGTACCCTCTGTCCTTACACTTTGAAGAGTTTTGATCAAGAAAGGATGCTATACTTTGTCAAATGCTTTTTCCACATCTATTGAGAGTATCATATGGTTCTTGTTCTTTCTTTTATTAATGTATTGTATCACATGGATTTACAGATGTTGAACCAAGCTTGCAGCCCAGGAATAAATGCCACTTGGTCATGGTGAATAATCCTTTTAGGGTACTGTTGGATCCTATTGGCTAGTATTTTGGTGAGAATTTTCGCTTCTGTGTTCATCAAGGATATTGGTCTCTAATTCTCCTTTTTTGATGGGGTCTTTGTCTGGTTTTGGGATTAGGGTAATGCTGGCCTCATAAGATGAGTTTGGAAGTTTTTTCCGTTTCTATTTTTTGGAACAGTTTCAGGAGAATAGGTATTAATGCTTCTTTAATTGTTTGGTAGAATTCCCCTGGGAAGCTGTCGGCCTCAGGCTCTTGTTTGTTGGGAGATTTTTGATGACTGCTCAATCTCCTTACTGGTTATGTGTCTGTTCAGGTTTTCTTTTTTTCATGGTTCAGCTGTGGTAGTGTATATGTCTTTAGGAATGCATCCTTTTTTTTTTTTTTTTTTTTACAGATCGTCAAATTTGCTGGCATATAGTTGCTCATAATATGTTCTTATAATTGTTTGTATTTCTTGGGTATTGGTTATGATCTCTCCTCTTTCATTCATTCTTTCATTTGGGTCCTTTTTCTTTTCTTTTTGATAAATCTGGCCAGGGGTTTATCAATCTTATTAATTCTTTCCAAGAACTAGCTCCTACTTTCATTTATTGGTTCTACTGTTCTTTTGCTTTTGATTTCATTGATTTCTGTTCTGATCTTTGTGATTTCCCTTCTCCTTCTGGGTTTAGGCTTTTATTGCTGGTCTTTCTCCAGCTCCTTTAGGGGTAGGGTTAGGTTGTGTATTTGAGACCTTTCTTGCTTCTTGAGAAAGGCTTGTATCACTACATAATTTCCTTTCAGGACTGCCTTTGCTGTGTCCTACAGATTTTTAACAGTCATGTTTTCATTATAATTTGTTTCCATGAATTTTTTCAATACTTACTTAATTTCCTGGTTTACCCATTCATTCTTTAGTAGGATACACTTTAGCCTCCATGTGTTTGAGCTCTTCCCAAGTTTTCTCTTGTGATTGAATTCTAGTTTCAGAGCATTGTGGTTTGAAAATAGGCAGAGAATGATCCCAATCTTTTGGTACCAGTTGAGGGCTCCTTTGTGACCCAGGATGTGATCTGTTCTAGAGAATGTTCCATGTGCACTAGAGAAGAATATGTATTCTGTTGCTTTGGGATGGAATGTTCTGAATATATTTGGATGTCCATCTGGTCCAGTGTGTCATTTAAGGCCTTATTACCTTGTTGATCTTTTGCTTGAATCATCTGTCCCTTTCAGTGAGGGGGGTGTTAATGTCCCCCATTACTACTATTATATTATTGTCGATGTGTTTCTTTGATTTTGTTATTAAATGGTCTATATAAATGGCTGCTCTCATGTTAGGGGCATAGATACTTAAAATTGTTAGATCTTCTTGTTTGACAGACCCTTTAAGTATTATATAGTGTCCTTCCTCATCTCTTATTATAGTCTTTGGCTTAAATTCTAATTGATCTGACATAAGGATTACCACCCCAGCTTTCTTTTGATGTCCATTAGCATGGTAAATTGTTTTCTACCCCCTCACTTTAAATCTGGTAGTGTCTTTGGGTTTAAAATGATTTTCTTGTAGACAGCATATTGATGGTTTTTGTTTTTTTTATCCATTCTTAGACCCTGTGTCTTTTGATTGGGGCATTTAGCCCCTTTACATTCAGGGTATCTATTGAAAGATATGAATTTAGTGCCATCGTATTGCCTGTATGGTGACTGTTACTTCGTATTGTCTCTGTTTCTTTCTGTTCTACTACTTTTAGTCTCTCTCTATGCCTAGAGGACCCTTTTCAATATTTCTTATAGGACTGGTTTGGTGATTAAAAATTCTTGTAATTTTTGTTTATCCTGGAAGCTTTTTATCTTTCCTATTTTCAGTGATAGCCTAGTTGGATATAGTATTTTTGGCTGCATATTTTTCTCATTTAATGCTCTGAATATATCATGCCAGTTCTTTCTGGTCTGCCAGGTCTCTGTGGATAAGTCTCTGCCAATTTAATATTTCTAGCATTGTATGTTATAGGTATCTTGTCCCAAGCTGCTTTCAGGATTTTCTCTTTGTCACTAAGACCTGTAAGTTTTACTCTTACATAACAGGGTCTTATTTTTTATTGTGTGGTCCTATTTTTACTGATTTTGAGGGGGGATTCTCTGTGCCTCCCGGATTTTGATGCTTGTTCCCTTTGCCAAATTGGGGAAATTCTCTACTATAATTTATCTCAATGTACCTTCTTATTCGCTCCAATATATCTTCTGCCCCCTCTCTTCTTCTTCTTGAGTCCCAATTATTCTAATATTGTTTTGTCTTATGATATCACTTATCTCTCAAATTCTCCCCTCATGGTCCAGTAGTTGTTTGTCTCTCTTTTGCTCAGCTTCTTTATTCTCTGTCATTTGATCTCCTGTATCAGTAATTCTCTATTCTGCCTCATTTATCCTAGCAGTAGGACCCTCCATTTTTGATTACACCTTTTTTTTTTAAGATTTTATTTATTTATTTGACAGACAGAGAGCACAAGTAGGAAGAGAGACAGGCAGGGGGTGAGGGGGAAGCAGGCTCCCTGCTAAGCAGAGAATCCAATGTGAGGCTAGATCCCAGGACCCTGGGGTCATGACCCGAGCTGAAGGCATAGGCTTTAACCCACAGAGCCACTGAGGCACCCCTTGATTGCACCTCTTTAATAGCCTTATTTTTATTTCAACTTGTTTAGATTTTATTTCTTTTATTTCTCCAGAAAGGGATTTTATTTTTCCAGAAAGCGTTTCTCTAATATCTTCCATGCCTTTTTCGAGTCCAGCTATCACCTTGAGAATTGTCATTCTATACTCTAGTTCTGACATATTACCAATGCCCATATTGATTAGGTCCCTAGCCATTGGTACTGCCTCTTGTTCTTTTTTTTTTTTTTTTTTTTTTTTTTTTTTGTGGTGAGTTTTTCCACTTTGTCATTTTATCCAGATAAGAGTATATGAATGAGAGAATAAAATACTAAAAGTACGGCAAAGATGCCAGAAAAATGTACACTAACCAAATCAGAAGAGACCCAAAACCGGGGAGAGAAGAAGAAAGGAGGACTGTTTTCTTTTTCTTTCTTTATTTTTTTTTTTTTAAGATTTTATTTATTTGAGAAAGAGAGAGAGAGAGAGAGAAGCAGACTCCCTGCTGAGCAGGGAGCTTGATATAGGGCTTGGTCCTAGGACCTTGGGCTCATGACCTGAGCTGAAGGCTGATGCTTAAGGGACTGAGACACCCAGGTACCCCATGGGAGGACTGTTTTCATGTTTACCCTTGTATAGGAAAATTTAATCATAGGACTTGAGATAATGGGATTTTTTTTTAAAGTAAGGAAAATAAATACTGGGAAACACATGCAATTTGTAGTTGTAGTAAAATTCTTCTACACCATTTGGTCTTTTTCTTGTTTTACTAAGATATTTCTTACTAAGTCTAATATTCATGTATAAGGCTTTATAAGATACTTTCCAAACTTCAAAAATTGCCAAACTCATTTTTTTTTATATATAATTTTTTATTTTTTATAAACATATATTTTTATCCCCAGGGGTACAGGTCTGTGAATCACCAGGTTTACACACTTCACAGCACTCACCAAAACACATACCCTCCCCAATGTCCATAATACCACCCCCTGCTCCTAAACCCCCTCCCCCCAACAACCCTCAGTTTGTTTTGTGAGATTAAGAGTCACTTATGGTTTATCTCCCTCCCAATCCCATCTTCTTTCATTTATTCTTCTCGTACCCACTTAAGCCCCCATGTTGCATCACCACTTCCTCATATCAGGGAGATCATATGATAGTTGTCTTTCTCCGCTTGACTTATTTCGCTAAGCATGATACGCTCTAGTTCCATCCATGTTGTCGCAAATGGCAAGATTTCATTGCTTTTGATGGCTGCATAGTATTCCATTGTGTATATATACCACATCTTCTTGATCCATTCATCTGTTGATGGACATCTAGGTTCTTTCCATAGTTTGGCTATTGTGGACATTGCTGCTATAAACATTCGAGTATACGTGCCCCTTTGGATCACTACGTTTGTATCTTTAGGGTAAATGCCCAATAGTGCAATTGCTGGGTCATAGGGCAGTTCTATTTTCAACATTTTGAGGAACCTCCATGCTGTTTTCCAGAGAGGTTGCACCAGCTTGCATTCCCACCAACAGTGTAGGAGGGTTCCCCTTTCTCCACATCCTCGCCAGCATCTGTCATTTCCTGACTTGTTAATTTTAGCCATTCTGACTGGTGTGAGGTGATATCGCATTGTGGTTTTGATTTGTATTTCCCTGATGCCGAGTGATATGGAGCACTTTTTCATGTGTCTGTTGGCCATCTGGATGTCTTCTTTGCAGAAATGTCTGGTCATGTCCTCTGCCCATTTCTTGATTGGATTATTTGTTCTTGGGGTGTTGAGTTTGCTAAGTTCTTTATAGATTCTGGACACTAGTCCTTTATCTGATATGTCGTTTGCAAATATCTTCTCCCATTCTGTCAGTTGTCTTTGGATTTTGTGAACTGTTTCCTTTGCTGTGCAAAAGCTTTTGATCTTGATGAAATCCCAATAGTTCATTTTTGCCCTTGCTTCCCTTGCTTTTGGCACTGTTCCTAGGAAGATGTTGCTGCGGCTGAGGTCAAAGAGGTTGCTGCCTGTGTTCTCCTCAAGGATTTTGATGGATTCCTTTTGCACATTGAGGTCCTTCATCCATTTTGAGTCTATTTTTGTGTGTGGTGTAAGGAAATGGTCCAATTTCATTTTTCTGCATGTGGCTGTCCAATTTTCCCAGCACCATTTATTGAAGAGGCTGTCTTTTTTCCATTGGACATTCTTTCCTGCTTTGTCGAAGATTAGTTGACCATAGAGTTGAGAGTCTATTTCTGGGCTCTCTATTCTGTTCCATTGATCTATGGGTCTGTTTTTGTGCCAGTACCATGCTGTCTTGATGATGACAGCTTTGTAATAGAGCTTGAAGTCCGGGATTGTGATGCCACCAACGTTGGCTTTCTTTTTCAATATCCCTTTAGCTATTCGAGGTCTTTTCTGGTTCCATATAAATTCTAGAATTATTTGTTCCATTTCTTTGAAAAAGATGGATGGTACTTTGATAGGAATTGCATTAAATGTGTAGATTGCTTTAGGTAGCATAGACATTTTCACAATATTTATTCTTCCAATCCAGGAGCATGGAATTTTTTCCATTTCTTTGTGTCTTCCTCAATTTCTTTCATGAGTACTTTATAGTTTTCTGAGTATAGATTCTGTGTCTCTTTGGTTAGGTTTATTCCTAGGTATCTTATGGTTTTGGGTGCATTTGTAAATGGGATTGACTCCTTAATTTCTCTTTCTTCTGTCTTGCTGTTGGTGTAGAGAAATGCAACTGATTTCTGTGCATTGATTTTATATCCTGACACTTTACTGAATTCCTGTATAAGTTCTAGCAGTTTTGGACTGGAGTCTTTTGGGTTTTCCACATATAGTATCATATCATCTGCGAAGAGTGATAATTTGACTTCTTCTTTGCTGATTTGGATGCCTTTAATTTCCTTTTGTTGTCTGATTGCTTTGGCTAGGACCTCTAGTACTATGTTGAATAGCAGTGGTGATAATGGACATCCCTGCCGTGTTCCTGACCTTAGTGGAAAAGCTCTCAGTTTTTCTCCATTGAGAATGATATTTGCGGTGGGTTTTTCATAGATGGCTTTGATGATATTGAGGTATGTGCCCTCTATCCCTACACTTTGAAGAGTTTTGATCAGGAAGGGATGCTGTACTTTGTCAAATGCTTTTTCAGCATCTATTGAGAGTATCATATGGTTCTTGTTCTTACTTTTATTTATGTGTTGTATCACATTGACTGATTTGCGGATATTGAACCAACCTTGCAGCCCTGGAATAAATCCCACTTGGTTGTGGTGAATAATCTTTTTAATGTACTGTTGAATCCTATTGGCTAGTATTTTGTTGAGTATTTTCGCATCTGTGTTCATCAAGGATATTGGTCTATAGCTCTCTTTTTTGGTGGGATCCTTGTCTGGTTTGGGGATCAAGGTGATGCTGGCCTCATAAAATGAGTTTGGAAGTTTTCCTTCCATTTCTATTTTTTGGAACAGTTTTAGGAGAATAGGAATTAGTTCTTCTTTAAATGTTTGGTAGAATTCCCCCGGGAAGCCGTCGGGCCCTGGGCTTTTGTTTGTTTGGAGATTTTTAATGACTGTTTCAATCTCCTTACTGGTTATGGGTCTGTTCAGGCTTTCTATTTCTTCCTGGTTCAGTTGTGGTAGTTTATATGTTTCTAGGAATGCATCCATTTCTTCCAGATTGTCAAATTTATTTCCGTAGAGTTGCTCATAGTATGTTCTTATAATAGTTTGTATTTCTTTGGTGTTAGTTGTGATCTCTCCTCTTTCATTCATGATTTTATTTATTTGGGTCCTTTCTCTTTTCTTTTTGATAAGTCGGGCCAGGGGTTTATCGATTTTATTAATTCTTTCAAAGAACCAGCTCCTACTTTCGTTGATTTGTTCTATTGTTTTTTTGGTTTCTATTTCATTGATTTCTGCTCTGATCATTATGATTTCTCTTCTCCTGCTAGGCTTAGGGTTTCTTTCTTGTTCTTTCTCCAGCTCCTTTAGGTGTAGGGTTAGATTGTGTACCTGAGACCTTTCTTGTTTCTTGAGAAAGGCTTGTACTGCTATATATTTTCCTCTCAGGACTGCCTTTGTTGTGTCCCACAGATTTTGAAACGTTGTATTTTCATTATCATTTGTTTCCATGATTGTTTTCAATTCTTCTTTAATTTCCCGGTTGACCCATTCATTCTTTAGAAGGATACTGTTTAGTCTCCATGTATTTTGGTTCTTTTCAAACTTCCTTTTGTGGTTGAGTTCTAGCTTTAGAGCATTGTGGTCTGAAAATATTCAGGGAATGATCCCAATCTTTTGATACCGGTTGAGTCCTGATTTGGGACCCAGGATGTGATCTATTCTGGAGAATGTTCCATGTGCACTAGAGAAGAATTTGTATTCTGTTGCTTTGGGATGAAATGTTCTGAATATATCTGTGATGTCCATCTGGTCCAGTGTGTCATTTAAGGCCTTTATTTCCTTGCTGATCTTTTGCTTGGATGATCTGTCCATTTCAGTGCGGGGAGTGTTAAAGTCCCCTACTATTAATGTATTATTGTTGATGTGTTTCTTTGATTTTGTTATTAATTGGTTTATATAGTTGGCTGCTCTCACGTTGGGGGCATAGATATTTAAAATTGTTAAATCTTCTTGTTGGACAGACCCTTTGAGTATGATATAGTGTCCTTCCTCATCTCTTATTATAGTCTTTGGCTTAAAATCTAATTGATCTGATATAAGGATTGCCACTCCTGCTTTCTTCTGATGTCCATTAGCATGGTAAATTCTTTTCCACCCCCTCACTTTAAATCTGGAGGTGTCTTCGGGTTTAAAATGAGTTTCTTGGCGACAACATATAGATGGGTTTTGTTTTTTTATCCATTCTGATACCCTGTGTCTTTTGACAGGGGCATTTAGCCCATTAACATTCAGGGTAACTATTGAGAGATATGAATTTAGTGCCATTGTTTTGCCTGTAAGGTGACTGTTACTGTATATGGTCTCTGTTCCTTTCTGATCTACCACTTGTAGGCTCTCTCTTTGCTTAGAGGACCCCTTTCAAGATTTCCTGTAGAGCTGGTTTGGTGTTTGCAAATTCTTTCAGTTGTTGTTTGTCCTGAAAGCTTTTAATCTCTCCTTCTATTTTCAGTGATAGCCTAGCTGGATATAGTATTCTTGGCTGCATGTTTTTCTCGGTTAGTGCTCTGAAAATATCATGCTAGCTCTTTCTGGCCTGCCAGGTCTCTGTGGATAAGTCAGCTGCCAATCTAATATGTTTACCATTGTATGTTACAGACTTCTTTTCCCGGGCTGCTTTCAGGATTTTCTCTTTGTCACTGAGACTTGTAAATTTTACTATTAGGTGACGGGGTGTGGGCCTATCCTTATTGATTTTAAGGGGTGTTCTCTGAAACTCCTGAATTTTGATGCTCGTTCCCTTTGCCATATTGGGGAAATTCTCCCCAATAATTCTCTCTAGTATACCTTCTGCTCCCCTCTCTCTTTCTTCTTCTTCTTCTTCTGGAATCCCAATTATTCTAATGTTGTTTCGTCTTATGGTGTCACTTATCTCTCGAATTCTCCCCTCATGGTCCAGTATCTGTTTGTCCCTCTTTTGCTCAGCTTCTTTATTCTCTGTCATTTGGTCTTCTATATCACTAATTCTTTCTTCTGCCTCATTTATCCTAGCAGTGAGAGCCTCCATTTTTGATTGCACCTCATTAATAGCTTTTTTGATTTCAACTTGGTTAGATTTTAGTTCTTTTATTTCTCCAGAAAGGGCTTTTATATCTCTCGAGAGGGTTTCTCTAATATCTTCCATTCCTTTTTCGAGCCCGGCTAGAACCTTGAGAATTGTCATTCTGAACTCTAGATCTGACATATTACCAATGTCTGTATTGATTAGGTCCCTAGCCTTCGGTACTGCCTCTTGTTCTTTTTTTTTGTGTTGAATTTTTCCGTCTTGTCATTTTGTCCAGAGAAGAGTATATGAGGGGGCAAGTAAAATACTAAAAGGGTGGCAACAACCCCAGGAAAATATGCTTTAACCAAATTAGAAGAGATCCCAAATCGTGAGGGGGAAAAAAGGGGATAAAAAGAAGTTCAAAAAGGAAGAAAGAAAAAAAAGAAAAAAAAAAAAGAAAAAAGAAAGAAAAAAAAAGAGAAAAGAATTTAAAAAAAAAAGAAAACACCTAAGAAAAATATAAAAAAGAAAAAATATATGTATTAGATAAACTAGTAAAAAATCGTTAAAAAAGAAAAAGGTAACAGTTAAAAAAAAAAATTTACCCGAAGGCGAGAAAAAAAAACAAAAAATGAAAAAGAAAAAAATTAAATTAACTGCAAGACTAAAAAAAATCACAGGGCAAAAGCCATGAGTTCCGTGCTTTGCTTTCTCCTCCTCTAGAATTCTGCTGCTCTCCTTGGTATTGAAACCGCACTCTTTGGTAGGTGAACTTGGTCTCGGCTGGATTTCTTGTTGATCTTCTGGGGGAGGGGCCTGTTGTAGTGATTCTCAAGTGTCTTTGCCCCAGGCGGAATTGCACCGCCCTTACCATGGGCCGGGGTGAGTAATCCGCTTGGGTTTGCTTTCAGGAGCTTTTGTTCCCTGAGCGCTTTCCGTAGAGTTCCGGAGGACGGGAATACAAATGGCAGCCTCCTGGCTCCGGCCCAGAGGAGCCGAGAGCCCAGGGCTGCACTCCTCAGTGCGCGCTCATAAAACCACGCCCAGTTACTCCCGTCTGCCTGACCTCCGGCCACGCTCCGAGCTCACGGAGCCTGCGACCGGTTCAAGGTCACCCCGAGCTGCGAGCTCACTGTCGACTCTGTCTCTGTAGCCGGCTTTCCCGTTCCAATACCCGCAAGCTCTGCGACACTCAGACACCCCCGATCCTTCTGTGACCCTGCGGGACCTGAGGCCACGCTGACCCCGTGTGGGCTTTGCCCCGGGTAGCCTCTGGAGCGATGTCCCTCAGCGGAACAGACTTTTAAAAGTCCTGATTTTGTGCGCGGTTGCTCCGCCGCTTGCCGGGAGCCGGCCCCTCCCCCCGGGGTCTATCTTCCCGTCTCTTTGGATTCACTTCTCCGCTGGTCCTACCTTTCAGAAAGTGGTTGTTTTCTGTTTCCAGAATTGCTGTTCTTCTCTTCGATCTGCCGATGGATTTTCAGGTGTTTGCAATCTTTAGATAAGCTATCTAGCTGATCTCCGGCTAGCTGAAGCAGTCTCGGCCTGCTACTTCTCCGCCATCTTGACTCCTCCCCCGCCAAACTCATTTAAGTTATTTTTTTCTGTAGCTTCAGTATGAATGTTCTTCATTTTATTGTGAGGAAAACTTGTGTTAAAAATTTCCATTCTTTATGTGTAATGTATAAACCCATTTGAGATAAACTCAAAGATAAAAGATTTTGCTGTAATCTATTAAACGTTGTCAGATTCAGTATAATAGGATTTGCTAAAATAGAAACCTATTTTCATTGCTTAGTTTATATATATATATATATATATATATATATATATATATATATATACACACACACACACACACACACACATATACCTCCTGTCTTCTCAGTAAGGTCAAACTTCAGGAGAGTGAGGCCTCTGATTTACTTAATGCAACTGTGACAAGTCAGCTAGGGATAGAGGAATATAGGTTAATGGTTGTGTTAGAAGCTGCTGATGCCCCACCGAAGTCCCCTCAAGTGGCTGGAGGCACCCTCCTGCAGCTGCTGAGGTGTCTGCTGCACCCATCTCTGGAGGGTAGTTTGGGTTTTAGGAGATGTCTTGTCTAATGATCCCTGAAAGGTCAAACACTCACACCCTGAGGTTGTAACAGTTTAGCCCCCTAAGTCTTTCAGTATATCATTGGTGCCACCCATGCTCCATAGCTCCCTGTGGAATTAGATTGATCTTGATTTCTCCTAAAACCACATCCTTTTCCTAGCTTCTTACACCAACTCTGCTGTTTTCTCATTCACTTATAAATTTCTTTTTTAAAAATTAAAAAAAAAAGTTATTGTGTTATTTAGTCACCATAAAACACATCATTAGGTTTTTTTAAAAAGATTTTATTTATTTACTTGGCAGAGAGAGATCACAAGTAGGCAGAGAAGCAGGCAGAGAGAGGGGGAAGCAGGCTCCCTGCTGAACAGAGAGCCCAATGTGGGGTTCCTTCCCAGGACCCTGAGCTGAAGACAGAGGCTTAACCCAGTGAGCTACCCGGGCACCCCTGGTTACATCATTAGTGTTTGATGCAGGGTTCCAAGATTCATTGTTTATGTACCACACCCAGTGCTCCATGCAATACTTGCCCTCCTTAGTACCCACCACCAGGCTCATCCATCTCCCCATCTCCCTCCTCTCTAAAACCCTCAGTTTGTTTCTTGGAGTCCACAGTCTCTCATGTTTCATCTCCCCCTGTGATTCTCCCCCTTCACTTTTCCTTTCCTTCTCCTGAGGTCCTCCATGTTATTCTTTATGCTCCATAAGTGAAACCATATGATAATTGACTTTCTCTGCTTGACTTATTTCACTCAGACCCAAAAGACTCCACCCCCAAATTACTAGAACTCATACAGCAATTTGGTAATGTGGCAGATTACAAAATCAATATCCAGAAATCAGTTGCTGTCTTACATACTAACAATGAAATAGTAGAAAGGGAAATTAGAGAATCGATTCCATTTACAATAGCACCCAAACCATAAGCTACCTTGAATAAACCTAACCAAAGAGGTAAAGGATCTATATTCAAGGAACTACAGAACACTCATGAAGTAAATTGAAAAAGACACAAAAAGATGGAAAAAACCTTCCATGCTCATGGGTCGGAAGAATAAACATTGTTAAAATGTCTATGGTGCCCAGCACTTATAAATTTCTTTCAAGAGTAAATGGACTCATTATGAAGTCTGTATTCCCTAGCACACATGAGAATAACTCCTAAAAACATGTTAAAAAATGAAAGCAGGACATGAGGCATCCAGTCATGGAGACATGTGGTGGACAAAGGGTATAGGCTTTTTAGCTTTTCTGGGGTTAATGCTATTTTTCATTTGTATTGTCTGTGTCACCCTCCTTTCTCTTACTGTGTAATAATAATAATTAAGACATAAATAGAGCATACTTGTGCTTACAATTCCCAGTGAAGGCCGCATAAATAATTTGGCTCTTTTTCCATTGGTTAGAACTTAGGATGGTGAAATGCCCATTATTTTCCTAAGATTGCATTTCTCTGATTTTTCCCAGAAGATACTGCCTGAGTGGGTTGTAGTTGCCTGGATCTGGCAGGTTGTTTATTTATTAAAAGATTTTATTTATTTATTTGACAGACAGAGATCACAAGTAGGCAGAGAGGCAGGCAGAGAGAGATGGAGGAAGGAAGCAGGCTCACTGCTGAGCAGAGAGCCCGACGTGGGGCTTGATCCCAGGACCCCAGAATCATAACCTGAGCCGAATGCAGAGGCTTTAACCCACTGAGCCACACAGGTGCCCCCAGGTTATATTTTAAAGGAGACCATTTGGTAGCTACATTAACTCTTTCAGGCCTTTTGGGTAGTACTTAGTATAATTTAGGGTCAGTCTTAGCCAGGTCCAAACTGGTGAATTATTCTAAGAGCCTTGAGTGAGTTAACATAACTTCCCAACATGTTACGTTGATGAGCAAGCAGCTCACATATAGGAAGAGTTGGGCACTGTGAGTGCAGGTGACAGGATCAAGAACAGGACTTGGCTGGTTAGCTCTTTTTAAGCACTACTCCCTCTTTTGCACCTTGGAGGTTAATTTTACCAAATGATAATCCCAGAGTCTGAGGGAATGAATGGTGTTTCCATTTGTTTAGAAATAGATGAGACATTGGCATGGTCAGGATCTGTGATCTGGAAAAGAAGATTAATTATTTCCAGTCTTGAAACAAAATCCAGTGTATTCTGCATCTTAAAGCATGGCATTTGTATGAGCTTGCTAGGGGCTGCCGTAACAAAACACTACAAGCTGGGTGACTTAAATAACAGAAATTTATTGTCTCAGAATTATGGAAGGCTGCTGTTTGAGATGAAGATGTCAACAGAGTTAATTCCTTCTGAGGGATGTGAGGAAAGTGTTTCCCATACCTCTCCCCTCACTTCTGCCCTTTGGCTGACCAGCTGGTATTCCATGGGTGGTGGAAACATTATCCCCACTTTTGGTCTGATGGTCACATGGTGTTCTTCCAGTGCCTATCTGTCTCCAAATTTCCCATTTTTATGATGCCAGGCATAATCTTTTTTTTTTTTTTAATAATCTTTGAGGCTTTTCTAACTTCATTACCTCTGTAAAGACCCTATCTATAAATAAGGTCACATTACTTACGACATATAAATTTAGAGTGGACCTAATTCAATCCATAACAGACTCATTAGAAAATTCTTTTGTGTTGGTGGATATTCAAAGAAATTCAGTAATTAAGGATACACCTGGCATAACAGATACAAGATCATTAAGCTGAAAAACAATACATTGATGAGAGAAATTAAAGAATATCTAAGCACATAGATATCTCATGTTCATAGAGTAGATGTTGCTAAAATGTTACTTTCCCCCAAACTGATGTACAGATGTAATACAATTCCAGTTTTTTAAAAAAAATTTATTTCTTTTGAGTTATTAATTTTTATCTTTTGAGCTTTAATTTTTTTATTATGTTCTATTAGTCACCATACAGTACATCATTAGTTTTTGATGTAAGTGTTCCATGATTCATTATTTACATATAATATCCAGTGCTACATGCAGTACATGCCCTCCTTTATACCCATCACTAGGCTAACCAGTCCCCTCATCCTCTGCCCCCTAAAACCCTCAGTTTGTTTCCCAGAGACCATAGTCTCTCATGGTTTATCTCCCCTTCTGATTTCCCACCCCCTTCATTTTCCCTTCCTTCTCCTAATGTCCTCATGTTATTCTTTATGTTTCACAAATAAGTGAAACCATGTGGTAGCTGACTTCCTCTGCTTGACTTATTTCACTTAGCATAATCTCCTCCAGTCCCATCCATGTCAGTGCAAATGGTGGGTATTCATACTTTCTGAAGGCTGAGTAATATTCCATTGTGTATATGGACCACATCTTCTTTATTCATTAGTCTGTTGAGGGGCATCTCAGCCCTTTCCACAGTTTGGCTATTGTGGACATTGATCTGTGAACACTGGGGTACATGTAGCCCTTCTTTTCACTACATCTGTATCTTTGGGGTCAATACCCGGTGGTGCAATTGCAGGGTTATAGGGTAGCTCTGTTTTTAATTTTTTGAGGAACCTCCACATTGTTTTCCAAATTGGCTGTACCAGATTGCTTTCCCTCCAACAGTGTAAGAGGGTTCTCCTTTCTTCACAACCTCTCCAACATTGATTGTTTCTTGCCTAATCAATTCTGGCCATTCTAACTGGTGTAAAGTGGATCTCAGTGTGGTTTTGATTTGAATTTCCCTGGTGCCTAATGATGTTGAATATTCTTTCATGTGTCTGTTAGCCATTTGTATGTCTTCTTTGGAGAAGTGTCTGTTCATGTTTTCTGCCCATTTTTTGACTTGATTATTTGTTTTTGGGGTGTTGTGTTTGAGAAGTTCTTTATAGACCTTGGATACCAGCCCTTTGTCTAGTGTCATTTACAAATATCTCCTCCCATTCCGAGGCTTACCTCTTTGTTTTGTTGACTGTTTCCTTTGCTGTGCAGAAGCTTTTTATCTTGATGAAGTTCCAGAAGTTCATTTTTGCTTTTTTTTCCCCTTGCCCTTGGAGACATTTCTTGAAAGAAGTTGCTGTGGCTGATGTCAAAGAGGTTACTGCCTATGTTTTCCTCTAGGATTTTGATGTATTTCTGTCTCACACTGAGGTCTTTCATCCATTGAGAGTTTATCTTTGTGTATGGTGTAAGAGAATGGTCAAGTGTCATTCTTCTGTATATAGCTGTCCAATTTTCCCAGCACCATTTATTAAAGAGACTGTCTTTCTTCCCACTGGCTATTTTTTCCCTGCTTTGTAGAAGATTAGTTGACTATAGAGTTGAGGGTCTGTATCTGGCTTCTCTGTTCTGGTCCATTGATCTATGTGTCTGTTTTTGGGCCAGTACCATGCTGTCTTGATGGTCACAGCTTTGTAATATAGCTTGAAATCAGGCAACATGATGCCCCCAGCTTTGTTTTTCTTTATCAACATTTCCTTGGTGATTCGGGTCTGATTCCATACACATTTTAGGATTATTTGTTTCAACACTTTGAAAAATGCTACTCCTATGTTGATTGGGATGATATTGAAAGTAAGGATTATTTTGGGCAGCATAGACATTTTAAAAATGTTTATTCTTCCGATCCATGAGCGTGGAATATTTTCCCATCTTTTTGTGTCTTCTTCAATTTCTTTGAATAAACCTAACCAAAGAGGTAAAGGATCTATACTCTAGAAACTAAAGAATGCTTACAGTTCCAATTTTAAAGAAGTCACATGCATGTTGGCTAATTGAGTATAAGTAAAAGAAAGAAATCACAAATCAAAACTCCAGCATGTTCATTTATAGAAATAGGTCAGCTGATTGTAAAACTCATACAGAAATGCAAAGGACCTAGAATAGTCCAATGAAATCTGAAACAAAGAATAAGGTTGGAGAATTTGTATTCAAACTTGTACAATGAAGAAAATTCAGTAAGATTACAAAATTACCACATAAAAATCTAATACTTTTGTATTCATAATTAATAGTGAGAAGCTATAATAGAAGATATCACCTTATTTACAATAACTACAAAAGTAAAAATAGTATATTTACTTAGAGTACATTTAATAATAAACATATGAAACCTAAATAAAACAAAAGCAAAATAAACAAAATAATAACAACAAAATCCAAAACCTTTAAAATATTTGTAAAAGATACAGAGTAGTTCTGAAATTAAATGAATAGATGTTTTCATTCCTAGATTTACACCTAACAGACTTGCTTTGAAAAGAATGTTCACAGAAGCATTATTTGCAAACCTCTTAAATATAAACCATCCAAATATCTAATAGCAACAGAATAGATACTAAGTTGTAATATTCATCTGAAACTATTACGTAGAACTGAAAGTGAATGAAATATAGTTATCCAGAGTATGAATCCACCTCAGAAATCAAATGTTGAGTAATCAAATACAGGAAGAAAAGAGTTTAGGATGTATGATTCTTTTATATATATATATATATATATATGTTTATATATATATGTTTATGTATATAAACATATATCTTTTATATATATAAACATATAGTTCAAGAAAATCAGACAAAACTAAAATAAAACACTATTTTAAAAGATGCACATTTAGCTGATAGACTGTAAATAAATTAAGAAAATAAATACCATACAACTAAAGATAGTGAGTAATTCTACAAGGGCTATGAAGAGTTAGTAATTGTGAAAAGGGAAGACGATGGTGACCAATGAATGTTGTTTTTTTATTTGGATGATGATAACTTGTCTATAATATTTGTTATTAAATTACTGAATCATATTTGTGTTTTATAGACTTTTTCATATGTCTCTTATATTTTGAAATAAAAATACAAAAATAAATTCCAATGAAAATTTTAATATATGCTTTTCACATCCCAGGGGATCATCTTGTGTGCTCCCTGAATTGTGAGAACTTGCTCTGAAGATGAATGGATTAGACAATACACAATGGTAACCAAATTTGTATAGAAATATGTATCTTATCAAGGTGATTCTGTTTAAGAGAAATGCAATCTGTCTTCAGGATAATGATCTTTTATTGCATCATTTTACCTTTCTTCTCTTTAGTAGAGACTTCTATTTCTTCCTAAAAATAAGTGGAGTCTTAGGAGGATGTATGATATTAAGAAATAATCAAAATGAACTCATCATCTTTTAAAGTAGTGCTGGTTTTTATTTTAATATATCTGGAGAGTAAAAAAGCATATGTAGACCTTAAATATGCTTGAAACAGGTATTTATGTTAAGGTGTTAAAGAATTAAGTTTATCTTACTCTTCACTATTAGCACATTAATATTATTGGTCCATGCAAGGACCCTGGTTTATTTTGCTTTATGTAACTTAATTAGTATTTGATTTAATTTAATTTTATGTATTACTATTTATCTTCAGTCCTCAATTTGATTACTATCCTGTTATTTATATATTTGTTATTTTGCATCCAAAGATTGATTATTATTTTTATTTACAATGTTTTCAAGATGTAGATTTTGTAATAAGGAAAATCATTTCTAGCATTATATATGAGTGTAGATGTATGTAACCATGTACTTTTGCCACTGCAAAAGTATTTTCCTTCTTTTTTCTCTTGTTTCTTATGTTTTGTATAGCCTGGGTTGTGATTTTCCGAGGTGGTGATTTTCTAGTCAAACATAGGGATTTTGGCTCTTAGATAGTGTGGGTGACACAGTGGAAAGGATTTTTACCTGAGAATCGAATAGCTAGGTTGTAATTCTGAATATGCCAATAATTTACTCTGAGAATTGGGACAAAGCAGTTCCTCATTTTGGACCTGTTTCCTCATTCTTCTTAAAAACTGGTTATTCTAAAAGTCTATCCCACCTGTAGTTTCCAGTTGTTAGGTTTTTATTATTATTATTATTATTATTATTATTAAAGATTTTATTTATTTATCTGACAGAGAGAGAGAGAGCACAGCAGAGGGAGTGGGAGAGTAAGAAGCAGACTCCTCGCTGAGCAGGGATGCCCCCCGCCCCGATCCGGGACTCAGTCCCAGGACCCCAGGATCATGGCCTGAGCCAAAGGCAGACACTTAGCTGACTGAGCCACCCAGGTACCCCTGGATGTTTTTAAAAACAATTAAGATCAAGGAAAAAATGTTGACCAGAATAGCATTGCCAGTTTATAAAATTTTGCCAAGTGAAATTTTTTTTCTTCCAAAAAGTATTCCCTAAACCAAGGTTCAAATCTGTTTCTTCACTTCTACCTTCTTTTCTTCTACAGTCATCTGTTCAGCACCCATTCCATTTATAACTCAGTTCTAAGGGCTCCTAACACATGATCTGCCCCAAAGGAAATTCAATTTCTTCACCTATGAAGCAGTTCCTCCTCCTGTATCCCTGTTTAATTAATAGTATTTCCATTTTACTTCTCATGGTTGAAATGTTAAAGTCTTTGGCTTTTCCTTTCTTTTGCCATCTGTTGAAAACTTCAATCCATCATAAAATCCCCTTCATTTAAAATAAAATATATCCCTCAAGCTGCCTCACTGGTACAGCCTTAACCTGCTCCCTGAACCTTTTTCAGTCCTATGTTGTACCAACTTCCTGATTATTTCTGATTCTCTCACTTACTCCTTCCTCCTCAAGGGCTTCTAAGCTGCCATTTTTTTGAAGATGGAATATGATCACATTACCCATATACCTATATTTTCTCTGACAAATTGGTAAGAACTAATATTCAAACTCTGTTGGGTGTACTAAAGCGTTCAAAGTTGTTTCCCTATTTATCTTTCTGGTTTTAATTACCAGTTTTCTGACTGATACCACATCCCATTTCCACGTCAAATATTTTCCTCTTGTCCAAACATACTCTCTCCATCCCTGTCTTGTTCATTCTTCTAGGAAATGTCTTTTTCCTCCTCCTTTCTCTGATAAACTTTACCTCACTCAATAGACCTTCAGACCTTCTCCAGGACTAATCGTTCCCTCCTTTATGCTCCACTTGCATTTAGCTCTGTACTATTTTGGGGGAAAGAAAGTATTTTAGTAATTGCCATCCCAAGAGCCTTCTATAATGCTTAGAAAATCAGATGAATTAAAAAATATACTGATACCAAATAATCATTGAACTGTTGGCTTTCCACATTTGCAAGAGTGGGACTAAATATTAAGGTGTATGAAATCAGTTAAATAAGTATTGGACAGTGTAGCCTTCTCTTATTCAGTGTAGTTCTTGTCACATAGTATATGCACAATAAATATTTTTGAGCAGGTGAGTTACTAAATAAGTATGTACTTTGAGCATGACACAATATGGAAATACTTAATGATAGCTGACTTGGAGGTCTCTGAGAAACCCCTTTGTGCTCAAATCCCACACCCAGAGCCAGATGGGAAGACTTACCCAACAAAACTCTAATGTTGACAACTATGTTCTAGCACTGCATATTGTTTGAATCTTCAGATCTTCAGATGGCAAAAATATCAACCATTGTTTGAATCTTCAGTCGGCAAAACTATCAACCAGAAGTTGTAGAATGTAGAATCATGTAGAATAATTGATTTGGTAGTGCATGCTATTGTTTTTACCATATCATAGATATTAATGAGCCATGTCTATTGATAGAGCCTGCTGGAAGAAATACTGTTCCTGATAAAGCACGAAAGAAGGAACTTTCTATATGTAAATAGGTGGTTATAGGTGCTAGAGTCAGGGAGCTTCCTAAAAGAGGCAGACGTGTCACATATGTGGGACCATAAATATTTTTCCAAAGATACCAGGGTGATTCCTATGCATATCAATGATTAATGACCTCAGTCTAAGGGACTAGAGTGAGAAATATGTCCCCCTGGCTGAGGTAAATCCCAAAGAATATATTTCCCTCTAACAAGTTCTGGAGTTTCTTTTCTGCAATCCTAAAATGCTCTAACCAGGGTTAACAAAGGTCAACATAACTTTGAATACATTTAATTGGAATAAAAGGAGTAATAAAATATCTTTCCAATTGTTTATGGAACACTTGCAGTGAATTAATTATCCTTTAGTTTCTGGAGGCTCCACACATACTAAAAATTCAAATTTTATGTGGGATTGATAGTTTGACAGAAACTGTTTTTAGGAAGAAGTAAAACAAAACACCCACGAAGATAGATTTATGCACAAACTCTAGAATATTGTTGGTGCCTTTATGTAGTTTATAACAACTGTCTTTAGCAGCCAATTAAGTGTTTATGATAACCATTGATTTAAGTGTGAGCATAGAAGGAGTTAAATGTATTTAATATTTAAAATTAATCTATCATGTTTTCTTTTGAAGAAATACATGAAAATTTTCTCAGTCAATAAAAAGTAAATTATAATGTCCTCAGAAAGAAATCACTTTCTAGTTAATTCCCAGTTAAGGTCAGGATAATATAATGTAGTTTTCACCTAAGATATCAATTTACTTTCCAAAAATTTTAGAAACTTTGAATAGTGGCTAAGAAGGGTTCATGCTAAATCTAACTAAGATTGATCCAACTGTACACTTTCCCTTACGAGAAAACAAAACAAAACAAAACAAAACAAAAACAAAAACAAAAAACAAAACATTATAAGCTCCCTCAAAGTCTTCATAGCCAGAAGCTTTGTGCTGACTTTGGTGGAAGTAGACAGGACACAATACTTCCAAATTAATTACTTTGATCTAGACTACAATGAACCAACCTTAATAAATTCTTTTTCTTTGTTATGGTATCTCCCCGAGTCAGTCTTTCCGGGGTTTTAAGTGGAAGAGAAACAAATGAGAATTGTTTACATTCATTTTATTCAAGGAGCTTTATTTATTTATTTTTTTCTTGTTTGAAAATTAGTGGAAGTTTCTAAGTAGAAGAACATTTCTTCTTCCTCTGGAGAATTTTGCAGGACACTGAATAAGATACTTCAATTCACAAAGGTGGATGGAGCCTTTTCAGTGTGATCTCTCTATGCTAAAGGCCATAGATAGTCCTTGGCTTGTTAGCTGTTTACATTTTTGCCAATGAGAAAACTGCATCCTGAGAAATTTTTATCCAAGTCTTTAAGGGGAGCTTTGGGACTCTGGGTGAGAATCAGTCTCAAAATTGTTTCCTGACTCTCGGTCCTGTGTTTTGCGCACCTCTGAAAATGGTATTTCATTGAATTTTCTCATCATCTCTATACTAGAATCCCTTGATAACTGTTGAATTTCTATCAGCAAATTTTCATTCAGAGAGTTGTGGAAGAATCAGGTTTAGATGCAATGTTGCAGATCATTTGTTTCAACATGCTTTCTCTAAGCTAAAAAAGAGTCTGTGTTTTTTTAACCCCAAATAAAAAGAAACCAAAAGGAAAAATGCTACATTATCTCCTAGAATGACTTATCAGTAGTAGACATTTCCATAGTGGGAGTTTTTCATAACTTTCTTTCAAGAGCTTTTTTCATAGGGATAGCAGGAGAGAATATGAAAATACCAGGAAAGACATAACGGGGGAAATAATCACTAGAGGTAAAAAGGTGTAGAAGGTATTGAAAATAAAATGTAATCACATGTATTTACTGCATTTTTTTTTTTTTCAAAATTGTTTCTAATCCTAAATCCAGGACCTAGGGCCTGGTTTTTGTTGTTGTTGTTGTTTTGGTTTTTGTTGTTGTTGTTTTAACCAGGTTTCCTTATCAACACATTGACTAAAATTTCCTCACATTGTACAATATTTGTTGCAATTCTATAGTGCTTTTGGGGTAGCAAGGACTTCTTTGTATAAGGCAGAATTAAGAATCACCTTATGTAGTTAGTAATAATAATATATAACTGCCCAATGTTATGAACCCTCATTCTACCTAGCTACTTATAACTGGATTTTAAATGCAGCTGATAACTATCTCAATTTTTAGATAAAAGTTATGTAAATCCTTTAAGAGTAATAGAGAGTTCTAATATTTGGTCAAAAATATGAGGAGGAAAAAACACAAACTGTTAGGAAAGTCATGCGAGTCTCTAGAATGTTTTATTAACAAGAATCAATTCCTAAATTGTATATTTAATAAAGTGGACAATTGCAGAGACAAGACTAGGTTTGGAAGAGAGAATTCAGCTGTGAAATTACAGCAGAACTTCATGTAATTTAGTGCTCATTTTCCCTCAGAAAAAACCCATGAAGGAGAAAACATGTGTAACTATCCTCATTTATAAAAGGGGAAAGGCATTCTAGAGTGACGTATTAAATTATTGCCAAAGTTGCTATAGTTCATAAAAAAGTAAGCCACTGCTGGTCAGAAGCCAATTAGATTTTGAATTTAAATATTCTGATTCTAAATCTGATGTTACTTGCACTATATGGAAATGAAGTCCTTAATATATTCTTGGGAAGATAAAGTGACAGGGACCAGACTTTTCTTCCATCTGAAACAATAAAAAAGAGACAAAATCGACAAAACTATGATTTTTAGACATTAGACATCAGAACAGTGATCCCTGAGGGAGAGGAAACAATGAGGTGAGTCTCTGACTGGCCCAGGTTACTGCAGCCTCAGGGACTCAGTGCGTTGAGGAAAGGTGGGGAGATCAAGTGATCTGAATTTGCCCAGCAGAGTGCTAGATGACAGGGAGAGAGAGAGAGAGAGAGAGAGAAAGACAGACATAGAGAGAGAGCTGTGTGTGTTGGGAGTTGGGGGATCCTAGCATCTACAGATTTTCTCTTTGTTCTTTAGCTGACTACTGATCAGTGAATTTGAGACAACTATCCAACAGCTGGAAAAGATATGCAAAAGGCTTAGAGAAAGGAATTTACAGAAGTCACAAAGGTTGGCAATAGTTCTTGTTTCCACCATTCAGAGGGACTGCAATTTTGTAATTAAAGGCGTTGAGATAGAGTACACAGAAATATATTGTCTCAGTAATAGGGCAAAATTAGTTCTGGACTAAGGTCATGTCTGGTCCCACCTAAACGAGTATAAAAACAAGATTTGAATGGATCAAACTATGTCCAACTAACTGTACCACTCTTCTGAATAAAGATCAAGAATATTTACAGGAATATAAAAATATGCAAGATCCAAAAATGTAGAATTCACAGTGTTTGACATCTGATCCAGAGTTACTAGGCATGCAAAGAAGCAGAAAATATGATCTGTAATGAGGGGGGAAAATCAATCAATAGAAACAAACCTATGAAAGATGTAGGTGATAGAATTAGGACAAGAATTTAAAAACTGGGTGTGGTGCATAAACAATGAATTCTGGAACACTGAAAAGAAATAAAATGAGAAAAAAAGAATTTTAAAACAGTTGTTACACTCATATGGTTTAGATGTAAGAAAATAGAAGAAAGATTATACATGTTAAGTAGAAATAAAAAGATAGAGATAAGACCCAAATCAAGCTTCTAGAGATGAAAACTACAATGTCAGAAATGACAGATATTCTGGGTGGTTAAAACGGCAGGTCAGACACACAGAAAAAATGGGGAACTTGACATCGATACTAAAAAGGATCCAAATTAAAACACAGAAAAAAAAACCCACTTAAAAAAAAAAAATGAACCCAGAACCAACAACTGTGTGACAGTTTCAGAGAGTTTTATGTACATGTAATTGCAGTCCATGTAAGAGAGGAAACAGAGAAAAAAGATAAAATGATCAAATATTTTAATTTTCCAAATTTGATGAAAACTATAAAGAAAGAAAGAAAACTATAAAGAAAACTCTAAAGAAAGAAAGAAAACTATAAAGAAAACTCCCAAAGAAGTTCAACACAGTATAAGCACAAGAAATATGAAGGAAACCACATTAAGTCACATCAAAGTCAAATTGCTTAAAATTAGTCATTAGAAAAAAATTAAGTAGTCAGAAAAAAAGTCAGAAGAGTATGTTTAGAGAATAAAGATAATGACAGGCAGGAGTAACATCTTTAGAGTTATTGAAAAGCAAAAAGAAAATCTCTACACCTTGCACACTTTACCCAGTAAAAAAATATATATTTTTTTTTATTTTTAAGGTAAGGTTTTATTTTCTTGTCATGTTAGGAAATTTAACATGTATTTTTAACTGTGTCCCAGTTATGCTGTGGGGTATTTTATGGATGCTGGAGCTAGGGTACCATTACCTTTTTTTTTTTTTTTTAAGATTTAAAAAAAATTTATTTGAGAGAGAGAGATAAAGTGCACAAGCAGGGCAGGGGGTGGTGGTGAGGAGCAGAGGCAGCAGGAAAAACAGACTCCTCACTGAGCAGGGACTCAGTCCCAAGACCCCGGGATCATGACCTGAGCAGAAGGCTGATGCTTAACTGACTGAGCCACCCAGGTGCCCCTCAAAAGGGAAATGAAACACATTTAAAACCTAAAAAAAAGGAAACAAAACCTATCAAAATTATTTAATGCAGGTAAGACTGTGCTTAGAGTACAGTTTACAGCGCACGCGCATGTGTGTGTGGATAATGAGGGAATATTATGGATATATATAAATAAGAAGGTCACAGAGCTGAGGTCACTGATTTAAATCTTCCTTTAAACAACGACAATAACAACAAAACAACAAACAACAACTTTAGAAAGAAGAACAAATTAAACCTAAAGTAAGCAAAAGAAAAGCAAGAGCAAAAATAAATCAGAAAAATAAGAGAAAATTGAAGAGACTAAAATCTGATTCTTTGAAAAAATCAATAAAATTGATAAATCTCCAGAGAACCTGAAAAGAGAAGATGAACCAAATTACCAATATGAGAAATGAGAGAAGAGACAACAGTACACAGGTCCCCGAGTTTAAGGAGAGGGAATATTATGGAAAACTTTATGCCCATATATAACAACTGAGATGAAGTATAAAAATTCATTGAAAAACACAAACTGCCAAAGGTCCTTCAAAAAGAAATGGATAACTGAATTGTGCTTTTTCTATTACACAATTTCAGTTTTACTTAAAGAAAATTCCAGACTCAGGTGGTGACTTCTAGCAACTATGTAAAGATGAAATACTACCTACATTAGCAAACAACACAAACAGAATATAAGCAAGATATACGAACAGATATTTCACCCAAAAAGATACATACATTAAGAATAAGCCCTTGAAAAGATGCTCAACCTCATGAGTCATTAAGAACATGTACATTAAAAAACAGTGTGATGTCATTACACACGTACTGGAAGACTAAAATTAGAAACCTGATCAAAACAATTATGTCAGGGACATAGAACCATTTCACCTCTTATACGTTGTTAGTGGGAATGTAAAAAGGCACAACCATCTTAGAAAAACATTTACGTACACACCAATGGCATGACTTGGCAATTTCAGTACTAGGTATTTACCAAAGAGAGAGATTAAAGCAAGTTTCCACATGAAGACATGTATACACATGTTCATAACAACTTTATTTGTACTAACTAAAAACTAAAAATGACCAAAATGTCCACCAATAATGGAATCATTAAATAAGTTATAATACATTCTTGTAATGGTATACTAGTAGCCATAAAAAAGAATGAACTTTGGTAATATCCAACAACGAGGATGAAATTCAATATAATTAGGCTGTAAAGAAGCCAGACAATAAGAGTACATACTCTATGACTCTATTTACATAAGATTCTAGAAAATTCAAATTAATCTGTCAACAGAGAAAGCGGGTTTGAAGTTGCCTAGGGATGGGAATTAGGAATAGAGAGAGGTATGTGGGGTGGGTACAATGGTACACAGGTAAACTTTGGGGATGATGGATATTTTTATTAGCCCAATTATTGTGATGGTTTCACTGTGTGTGTCTGTATGTCAAAATTAACCAAAGAATACTCTTTATATACATGCAGTTAATTTTATCTAGTGTATTTCAGCAGAGTTAGGAGAAATTATTCTTGTCATATTCATGATCAGAATACACACAAATATTGTGTTGCTGAAACTATGTCCTATTTCCTCTCCCATATGTGACCAAGAGTCCCTTCCAGTAATCATGTAGCTTTCCTGTTGGGATCTTATAGACTACATTCTTTCACTGGAAAGTAGTTTGGTCTAAAATACCATTATTTAAAGATTCAGTATGTGTTCCCTATTAGAGTGGGAAAAAAGATAAATTCTTGAGTGAGATTTGGAGGATAGAATTAAGGCAGTAGCCACTTTAGAACTCATCCTTATTGTATGGGACATTGGTATGGGACAGTTCATGGCATTGGTATGGGACAGTTACCTGTCCTACAAGGGCTCCTCCTTCCTCTGGGTCTTCTTTTAGCTCTTTCTTCTGGTCTAGAGCTGTGTTCACTTCCATAATGAAGGGCACCAGCTTCCCCTGCAGGGCTTCCTTACCCTCATGATTACAGGCAACAGGAACTGACACATTTCAGTCCATTCTCATGAATTCTAGTTCATACTGTGGATGCAGATTATGCTTGCTTTCCTGTATTTACACGCATCTTCCCTTCCCAAATGCTATCCTTGGGGATTTAAGTCTCCAGCATCAGATTCTAAGTTTACATGAGTCTGAATTTTAGATGGGTAGATTTGAAAGCTTCAGCCACTTTGAAGAAAGGTTCATTTTCATCTTGGATCCTTGATCCTATTTTTTGAGAAGGGGAAATTTTTAGTATGCATTCACAATGCCACCACCCATGGAGGCCTGCCTTCTTCATTTCCAGACTCACTTGTGGGTATATGCTGTGTCCTATAGAGACCTCCAGACCCTTACTTCTAATGGAGCAGACTTAAAATGATGGCGAGGAGAATGAATCCATTACTGTGATGTATAGATAGATGATAGATAGAGAGATTGATCTATATATCTAGCATGTTTACTATAATATTTCTCCCTCCATATTTTAAGCATGGCCGTTTCACAGTGAAAAGGGAAATCCTTTGCTATTAGAAACTTTGATTATAAATACTTTGCCACACCCTAGTTTCGCAACCTTGGACGTTATTTAACTTGCTGGGGCTCAGTTGTTTTGTGTATAAAGGGTGGGTTATACAGTTTACCCTTTCATGTTGCAAAGCTTAAAGGAGTTAAGTTATGTAAATTAATTGATACTGTGCCTGGAACATTGTTTAAGTTCTCATTAAATGTCCTTGCTATTACTTCATCTAACTAGTTGCAGAACTCATAAAGTCACATCTCTTTTAATATTTTTCTCTCATATGTGGAACACAAGGAAGTGAACAGAGGACCATAGCAGAAGGGAAGGAAATCCAGAGGGGGAGAAATCAGAGAGGGAGATGAAGCAGGAGAGACTATGGACCCTGGGAAATAACCTGAGGATTTCAAAGGGGAGAAGGGAGGGGGTAACAAGGTATTGAGGAGGGCACATCTTGTGATGAATACTGGGTGTTATACTTACTTAATGATCATTGAACACTACCTCAAAATTATTGCATACTATATGGTGGCTAACTAAACATAATAAAAAATGAAACTGCAACACTTAGAAAAAATTTTTTAATTTATTTTTTTAACATCTTAATTTTATTTTTACAGTGTTCCAAGATTCATTGTTTATGCATCCACCCAGTGCTCCATGCAATATGTGCCCCTCCTTAATACTCACCACCAGGCTCACCCATCCTCCCACTGCCCTCCCTTCCAAAACCCTCAGTTTGTTTCTCAGAGATCACAGTCTCTCATGCTTCATCTCCCCCTCCAATGTACCCCAATTCACTTTTTCTTTCCTTTTCCTACTGTTCTCCAGGTTATTCCTTACACTCCACAAGTAAGTGAAACCATATAATAATTGGCTTTCTTTGCTTGACTTATTTCACTCAGCATAATCTCCTCCAATTCCATCCATGCTGATACAAAAATTGGATATTCATCCTTTCTGATGGCTGCATAATATTCCATTGTATATATGGACCTCATCTTCTTTATCCATTCATCTGTTGGTGAATCTTGGCTCTTTCCACAGTTTAGTGATTGTGGTCATAACCACTATGAACATTGGGGTACATATGGCCCTTCTTTTCACTTCATCTGTATTTTTAGGGTAAATACCCAGTAGTGCAATTGCAGGGTCATAGGGTAGCTCTATTTTTAATTTCTTGAAGAATGTCCACACTGTTTTTCAAAGTGGCTGCACCAACTTGCATTCCCACCCACAGTGTAAGAGGGTTCCCCTTTCTCCACATCCTCTCCAACACTTGTTGTTTCCTGTCCTGTTAATTTTGGCCATTCTAACTGGTGTAAGGTCATATCCCAATGTGGTTTTGATTTGAATTTCCTTGATGGCTAAAGATGATGAACATTTTTTATTGTTCTGTTAGCCATTTGTATGTCTTCTCTGGAGAAGTATCTGTTCGTGCCTTTTAAGGTAGGATTTATCCCTCGGATCCAAGGGTGAGTCAACATTCACAAATCAATCAATGTGATAGAACAAATCAATAAGAGAAGAGAGAAGAACCACATGTTCCTCTCAACTGATGCAGAAAAAAATCATTTGACAAAATACAGCATCCATTCCTGATTAAAACTCTCAAAGTATAGGGATAGAGGAAACATTCCTCAACTTCATAAAATCTATGAAAAAACCATAGTGAATATCATTCTCAATGGGGGAAAAACTGACAGCATTCCCATTAGATCAGGAACACAACAAGAACGCCCACTCTCACCACTGTAGTACTAGGAGTCCTAGCAAAAGCAGTCAGGCCACAAAAAGAAATAAAATGTATTCAGATTGGCAAAGAAGTCAAACTCTCTCTCTTTGCAGATTACATGATACTTTATATTGAAAATCCAAAAGACTCTCCCCCTAAACTACTAGAACTCATACAGCAATCCGGTAATGTGGCAGGATACAAAATCAATGCACAGAAATCAGTTGCTTTCTTATACGCTAACAATGAAAATATAGAAAGGGAAACTAGAGAATCAGTTTCATTTACTATAGCACCAAGAACCATAAGATACCTTGGAATAAACCTAACCAAAGAGGTAAAGGATCTGTACTCGAGGAACTACAGAACACTCATCAAAGAAATTGAAGAAGATACATAAAGATGGAAAAGCATTCCATGCACCATGGATTAGAAGAATAAACATTGTTAAAATGTCTACTGCCCAGAGCAATCCATGCTTTCAATGCCATCCTGATCAAAATTCCACTGGCATTTTTCAAAGGGCTGAAATGAACAATCCTAAAATTTGTATGGAACCAGAAAAGAGCCTGAATTGCTAAGGAAATGCTGAAAAGGAAAAACAAAGCTGGGGCATCACGTTGCCTGATTTAAAGCTTTACTACAAATCTGTGATCACCAAGACAGGATGGTACTGGCACAAAAACAGACACATAGACCAATGGCACAAAGTAGAGAGTCCAGATAAGAACCCTCAACTCATGGTCAAATAATCTTCGACAAAGCAGGAAAAAATATACAGTGGAAAAAAGACAGTCTCTTCAATAAATGGTGCTGGGAAAATTGGACAGCTATATGTAGAAGAATGAAACTCGACCATTCTCTTACACCATACACAAAGATAAACTCAAAATGGATAAAAGACCTCAATGTGAGACAGGAATCCATCAGAATCCTAGAGGGGAACATAGGCAGTAACCTCTTCATCAGCCACAGCAACTTCTTTTAAGACACATTTCCAAAGGCAAGGGAAACAAAAGCAAAAATGAACTTTTGGGACTTCATCAAGATCAAAAGCTTCTGCACAGCAAAGGAAACAGTCAACAAAACAAAGAGGCAACCCACAGAATGGGAGAAGATATTCACAAATGACACTACAGACAAAGGGCTGATATCCAAGATCTATAAAGAACTCCTCAAACTCAACACCTAAAAAACAGATAATCATGTAAAAGTGCCACACTTATTAAAGGTGTGTTGAGAATAAAATAATACCAAAAATGAAACACACAAAATGAACTTAGACCATCTGGCTCTGGAGTCTTCGTGCTCCCCCCCACCATGTCTTTCAGACAGCAGCAAGTCTGACCTAAGCAGTCACAGCCCACAGAAGGACCGCCACTCGTACCTGCAGTTCAGGTGCGGCTGTGTCTGGAGACTAGCCCACAGCGGCATACTGGACTACGGGCCTGTGTTCCACTGGGGAGGAAGACTGCCTTGCCCTCCATCCGCATTCTGGAAAAAACACTGCTGGACCAGCACTGATATCAGGTAACAATCTACTGGCTCGTTGGAGGATGCAGGGCCGGGTTTTAAGGTCAAGTCTCTCTAAAGCCAGAGCAAGAAACGGATTCCCCATGACTGGATGAAGCATTTGCCGCCGAACAGCCTCCTTTGTTCTGATTGAACATTCTTGGACCATTTAGGGCAGCAGAGAGGGTCCCAGTAGGAAATTCTGGGCTTCTTGCTAATCTGGGCATTTGGGGAGTTTGACAAATTAATTGTGCTACTGTGCTGTTTAGAATAAATGCTTTGTATTATCACCCAGTCACACATACATATGATGCGTCTGTGGATTCGTGACCCTAAGTGAGTCGTTGACTTTAGTTACCCCTTCTCACAAGGCACGAATGTTCATGAGAAAGGATGATTTTTACTTATATATTTAATTTTCCCTTTCCCTGTGGAAGGCCTTAGAACTCTCTTCGTGATTTTTGCCAGCACAGTATATTTTTCCTTTATTTTGCAGTCTTTAAAACTTAACTTTGTGCTGAACACAATGAAACATGCTTCCACCAGTTCTGTCCCTTGTGTCCATGCAGATTACCATGTAGATGAAAGGAGAAACCGTGTTACACATTCAGTTTGTGCTTCCGACCAGCTGACCTATCCTAGGATTCAGCATTCCTAGATGTGGGTAAAGCACAATTCTTAGGGGCCATTGAATGAAGTCAGCTTAGCAGGTACTGTCTGTTTTTGACCTCATTCCCTTCCTCTACCCCATAGGGAAATCTTAGGAAGGAGAGAGCAGTTGCAGGCACAGAAATAAACCCATGAGTTAGGATGCTTTGTGTTGTAAGCCAGCTAAATTTAACTTAAGTTTAAAAAAAAAAAAAGAATGAGGAATATGTCAGTATTTGAGTATGTAAGTGTGTATGTAGGTGTAATGAAAATGGAGCTTTTGTTCTAGGAGAACAATTGGCTTTGAGGACCTCTCTCACCTCTCCGCAGTCGCGTGGATATCTTGAAAGGTCTCAGCTGTCAGTTCTACTATAAGAACACGAAATCACCAAAGAGAGCTACACACCGCCGAAAGGAATTTCATTATGAATCAAGACTAGAGAAAAGCTAACCTGTTTATCACCAATTTGGATAGATTCAGATACAGCTGGAGTTTCCCTTGGCTAATTACGTTCTTTTCCATCTTGTTTTATTAAAGATAGGAACAAAGGAAGCCCTTCTGGAAGTAGCTGGCTATTTTTTACTACCTGATTTTAATGGTAATAACAATACTTCATGCAAGTGAATGTTACTATTCAATTAATCTTTTTTTTTTTTCCTTTTAGGATATTTGAACTTTGTTATAAATCATGTCTATCTGGTCAAGCGAAGTATATAAAGGTGGGATCAAAAGAGATAGACTTTCAGATTTTCCACTGGATTTAAATGTATCTATTACTATTACTCCTTCTAATCCTTTGTTTTAATGGCTGTGAATCAAGAGACTAGACTAGATTCTCAGTTATCTTCTCTACTCCAAAACTAATTATTATTTCATTCTAATACATGTAAAATATTACCCACTTTCAGTTATATCATTATGTCTTTAATATGACAGCCAAATTAATGCTGTCAGGGAACTAATTCTTCCATACAAGGTTTCAGGTAGCTCAATGTCAAAAAATGTGTTGCCAGCTCTAAAAACTTTTACCTGCTTTCTTCATACTTACCAGTGTTGTACCAGTGAAACCTGGCTGGCTGAGAGGACTGGTAGCCTGAAGAAGTGTAAAAGAGGGAGCTAGGCTGTATTTTCAATTTTATTAAAATTCTTATTTTCAACTAGCTGTATGCTTTTTATGCTTGGCCTAATTTCCTTTTGGCTATGGGCAACATTTTGCAGGTTTTACAATCTCGTCATAAAACACAACCTATCCCATTATCACATTACATACCTTCATCGGCACGTAATATTTTACTCAACTTAGAGGTGGGGAGATAAAGCCAAGAACAGTTTTCAAGGTTTTGAACTTTTCAATAATGTATGCTTTGTTGGGCTTTGCTCCTAGTCACATATTAACCAATAGGCATAATAAAATATTTGAATCATTTTTATTTACTGGTATCTATATGTCTCTTATGATAAGAATTATTTTAGATAAATGAATTCTTTTCACATGCCATTTTAATTTTGTTTTCATTTCTATAAATGACACACATGAATTGATACTTACTACACTAATGGAATAAGGTAAAAAAAAAAAAAAACCCTCCATACTCTACTCACGCAAACAAAGTTTAAGTACTTTTTTTCAGGTAACTGAAACTTCTTTCTATTGGATGACAAAGAAACTTTTACTTACTCATATGTCCATATTTCCTGAGTTAATAATTTTCTTTTTTACTCTAAGTGTCAGTCTACTTAAATTTTAACTTATAATTTAATTCTCAGATTGGTAGGATGCAGTAGCCTTTGCACTAATCATTCCCCTCCACCCCTTTCCCTGCTATACCTCAGGATCATATCTAAGTGAATGAGTGTACCTAGGTCTGGGTGGAGAGAAGGGGGCCTTGGTTTGATGAATTGGCCCTTGGATTCTGGTTGATGATAGAATTGATTTCCTTAAGATGGAAGATGAAATCCCTTTTCTCCTGGATGTTGACTAAGGCCTCTCTCTCAGCTCTGTAATTACTTGTCCTATGGTTCCCTCCATCTTCAAACTAGCCTCAGAATGTCAAGTTCTTTCCATACTCCAAATCTTTCCCAGGACTTCTTCTATTCTGCCCAAAACAGAATAATCTGCTTTTAAGTATTCTTATCTGATTAGGTCTTGCTCACCTGAATAATCTTGAGATCTTAAATCAATTGACCTGGGACTTTAATCTAAATCCCTTCAAAGCAGTACCTAGATTAGCGTTTGAAAAGCCAAGGGAGTGGAATCTTGGGAGGACCATCTTAAGAATTCTGCCTGCCACAGTTTGCCTTCTGGCCCCCAGAAAGTCATGTCCTTCCCCAAACAAAATATATCTACTCCATTTCATGGTACCCCCAAATTTCATTTTATTACAGCATTATTTTCAAATCTCAAATCTCATCTAAATCTTATCAGCTCCAAATTCTAAAATCTCATCATCTAAACCATCTAAATTAGGTGATGAGGCTACCTTTCTTCCCGGAGACTGAGGAAGAAACTGCTTCCAAGTTCATTCAGGATGTTGGCAGAATTTTGTTCTTTATGTTGTAGGACTGAGGTCCCCTTTCCTTGCTGGCTCTTTGCCAAGGGTTGTGCTCCTCTCCTAGAGGCTAGCTGTATTACATCTACAAAGTGCTTTTTATTATACAATATAACATGTTCATGGGCAGGCTGTGGAATCATTTTCATCGTTTCCAAAGAGTGGAGAAGGATAATAACTGGCAGCCATTTAAGAATTCTGCCCACCATGGATGAGATGCTCCTGTGGACCTTCTGGAGCTCTTGTCTTTCACTACTCCTGACTAATTAGCCCTCAGGTCTGTATATTCTTGGATTTTCCCATACATTTCTACTGGCACTGAAAGACAGGTGAGGCAAGGACCTGGTATCTGATTTATTTATACTACCTTTGTTTTCTTACAATCTACTCAGTCTGGCAGAGCAAGCTTTATAGTTCTTCTATTTTATTATTGCTCTTCTTAATGTAAGACCTTGCAGTTTTGTTTGTCACATTTGGTTCTCATTATGGTTGTCATAGGACAATTTAAATTCTAGGATTATGGAGTTCAAATATAACTATACAGTCATTCATTTCTAATATCGGTGAGGGACTCTAATGATTCCTTATAAAATGCACAGAAAGTCTACAAGAAATAAATGGAGATTCATGTGAATGATAAATATTGAAAATTAGAGAGAAGTTACATATGTGGCTACCAAGTGTTTAAATTCAAATTTGGATCATTGACTCTCTAGTGAATAGATTACTCCTTTAAATTTTTATCTTGTCATTGTAGGCTTGTGGTAAGTGCTCCCTAGGTCTGGTATCCAGGAGAGCTCTAGAATCTGAGAAACATCGTAGTGAAAACACAGATTAAAAGAAACTGTTCATACGTCATTAGTTTAATAAATATTTATTGACTACCTACTATATGTCAATATCAATCCTTTTTTCACTCTTCTAGCGAATGAGATCATGAAAAAACAAAGCAGATACAAAATTCCTGTACTCAACTATTTAAGTAAGTTATACAGAATGTTAGAAAACAAATACTAACACAAAGCAAGACAAAAGAGATCAGAAATGTTGATTCTGGAATGTAAAGATTCAAGTTTATGAAAAATCTAACTAAGAATGTACTCTTTGAGCCAAGGCTTAAAGAATGAAAGAGAGGTTGGTCTGTTACTATCTAGGAAAAGAGGATTGTAGACAAAGAATAGTTAGCACAAAGGCAATAATAGGAATTTTCTAGGAACAGCAAAGGAGCAGTGGAGCTGGGGTGGAGGAGGCGAGGAGGAAAGGGAGAGAAAAGGAGGTAAGGGGGCTGGGCATGGTGGGAGAGAAGTCAGATAGGGACACAAAGGTATTGTAAAGATTTTAGATTTTCCTCTGAAAGGAAGAGAGAAACATTTGATGACTTGGAGTGAGGTTTGACATAAGAATATGGCTCACATTCTAAAGCAATCATTTTGACTGCTTTATTGAGAGTACTTGTATGGGGCAAGGAAGGAAGCAAGGACCTAGTTAGGAGGCTACTGCAATGATCCTAACCAAACCCAAACCAAAACCCCCAAAGGTGGCTTGCACTTAAGTGTAAAAAGAGTAAATGTGAGTAGTGGGCAAATTGTTGATGTATTTTGAAAGTATAGCCAAGATAATTTTTTGAAGGATTGGCTATAGTTTTAAGAGAAAGATCTCAAGGATAAATCTGAATTTTTGGCCTTGAGCCGTCAACTAAGATAATACAGGTAAAAACAGTTTAAAGGGTTATCTGAGGTTCAGTTAGGATGATGTTAAATTTGAAATATGAGATATCCAGATGGAAAAGTTTATTAAATATTCAAGTACAATATTTTTTTTAGATATTCACTTACAGGTATTTACTAGATACCCAAGTGGAAATGAATCAAGATTTGAAATGTGAGTTTGAGGTTCAAAAGAGAGGTATGGGCTGCAGACATAAATTTGGGATTTATTGGCATAAAGACAGATCCAACAGAATAAAAAATGTGGTGAGCATAGATGGACTAGGAATCAAGGGCTGTGTTCTGGAACACTTCAATTTTAAGAGTTCAGGCAGAAAGGAAGAATAAGAAAAGGAGACTTGATAAGAAGAGAATAACACGATAAGAGACTATCAAGAGGATGTAGAATTCTGAAAATCAAAGAGAATATATGAAGGAGAAGGAAGGAATCAAGGAAGAGGTGGTTGGTGCCAAGTATTGCTGGTGGGTCAGGTAAGATGCAGTATAAAAATTGACTGTTGGATTTTAGAAACTGAAGGTTATTGGTGACTTTGACAAAATTAGTTTCATTTGGGTATGGAACAATTGCTTACATGGAGTGGGTTTAAAGGAGACTGGAAAGAGAACAGAGCGGTGAGTTTGGATAGCTCCTCGATGAGGAACAACAGGAAACTGCTGCTGAGAAGGAGGCAGAGTCAGAGGGAATTTTTCTTTTTTTAATGAGAGGAAAGCACAACATATTTCTGTACTAATTCGAATAGCCATAGAGAAGGAAGAATTGATTTGCAGGAGAGAGAATTACTATGGCCAATATTAGAATTGTTGAGAGGGCATAGGATCTAATGCCCAAGTGAAGGAAAGGGCTAACCATCGTTCATCTGTTCTACAGGCAGGACAGCAGACGTGTGAGTACAGATACCACAGGTCTGAAGGTAGATGTGGTGGTATAGTTGGCTTCGGCTTTCAAGCAAGGCAGAATGAAGTAGATGGAAGAAGTGGGGGAAAAAATGAAAGTAATTGAAGAGAAATTAGGTAGATATATATAGGATTTTCTTGTTACTTCATAGGGTATGAATTTTACAGAAATGCTTTCACATGTGATTTTGTGACCTTACTCTTGTCCTCTGTTGGTAGAAATGTGAGCCAATACACTTCCTTTCTAAGAGTTCTTTCACATGCTCTTGTGTGCTGGAACAATATTCTGTCACCTCCAGAAATGGTAGTATGTTCTGTGACAGGTATATACTTTAGTGCTATGATGTTCATAATTTATTATTTTTGTAACGACTTTTATTTTTTTTTTAAAGATTTTATTTATTTATTTGACAGAGAGAAATCACAAGTAGGCAGAGAGGCAGGCAGAGAGAGAGAGGGAGGAGGAAGCAGGCTCCCTGCCGAGCAGAGAGCCCGATGCGGGACTCGATCCCAGGACCCTGAGATCAAGACCTGAGCCGAAGGCAGCAGCTTAACCACTGAGCCACCCAGGCGCCCTGTAACGACTTTTAGTCACTTGCATTAATTTAAAAAAAAATTTTTTTTGGATGACAGAGCACTTTTGCAACCAAAGTCTTGGATATTTTACATAAAAAGAAATCAACTCTGTTAATGTCAGATTAATCAGCATATTTACTCAGGCCACAGATCAAAACTGTGCAGTAACAGTGAGCAAGAAGAAAGAATATTGGGGCGCCTGGGTGGCTCAGTGGGTTAAGCCGCTACCTTCGGCTCAGGTCATGATCTCAGCGTCCTGGGATCGAGTCCCACATCGGGCTCTCTGCTCAGCAGGGAGCCTGCTTGCCTCTCTCTCTCTCTCTCCCTCTCTCTCTGCCTGCCTCTCTGTCTACTTGTAATCTCTCTCTCTGTCAAATAAATAAATAAAATCTTTAAAAAAAAAAAAAAAAGAAGAAAGAATATTGCTCTCACAAAATTGTGCTATGTGAAACTTAGCTGAATCATTAAATTCAACTCTTATAGTACAAAGTGGGAATTGATACATTCAGGTAAATTCTGGAATAAGAAGGCAAGTTGTTTTAATACACCTTAAATTCCCAAGAACAGGGGCACCTGGGTGGCTCAGTGGGTTAAAGCCTCTGCCTTCTGCTCGGGTCATGATCCCAGGGTCCTGGGATTGAGCCCTTTATCGGGCTCTCTGCTTAGCAGGATGCCTGCTTGCCCCTCTCTTTCTGCCTGCCTCTCTGCATACTTGTGATCTCTGTCAAGTAAATAAAAATCTTAAAAAAAAAAAAAAATCCTAAGAACAGACTTCAGGGATGTAACTGGTTAGGCATATAGAAACCATATAGAAACGTTATCTCTATCTAGTCTCATTAAGAGAAAGACATATATAAACAGAATTTTGTAGATATCCTCATGCATTATTTGCACATTTACCTCAAATGTAGGCTTTAAACCTAAACACCTATATTCTAATTTTATTGGTAAACTGAAATGCTGTTATTAAAATACCACAGATCAATAGTTTAACTTAGTAGTACCATTTGAGTGGGAGAGCAATCCCTGTATGTATTTGAAGGTATGTGTTAAGGAAACTGCATGTTATTTAAAAGCTTACTAAACAAATAACATTAAATAGAGAAAACCGAATTACCTCTTCAGGCATGAAAATGTATTCATTATTATGAATAAGGAGCAAATTTCTATGCTATACCATTCCTTGCTATGATGTATTTTTCTTTAGTTTTTCTGCTGAATCCCAAATTCACCAACATAAACAAATGTATCCAATCAATACTCTATAATTTATACTTTGGCAGCTTTAGTTTCTCCTTCCTTTTCTTTTCTTCTCTTTCATTTCCTTTGCTTTTTTTCTTTTCCTTTTTTTCCCTTTTCTTTCTTTTTTTTTTAAGAATTACTCTTGCTCTTAGGGACACAGTGTCGGTTAGTACTGAAGGAAAACCAAAGCCAGAATTAAGTAAAACACAATATATATCCAACACAACTATAGACTCAATGGAACACAGTAGAGGGAAGTACAGAGTAGAGGGAAGTAGAAGTATAGGGAAGGCAAAACATTTCTAGAAGGTGGTCCAAGTTTCAGTCTTAGCAATGTAAGTACTTCAAAAATGCTGTGCATATAGCAAGACAAAATAAAACAAGTTCATGACAGCAAATAATAGATACTTGTGCTATGCAATATTTTTCTGGATTCTATATGAGGCAATTAATTAAACTTACAAGATGTGTAGGACAAATAATGCAGTCAGAAATGTTCAAGTGATTCAGGGTTTTCCTAGAAATATTCATTCTGCTAGTGAATATTGAGTACCTGCTAATCAAATTACTGTTAGAAATATTTCTTGTGCTTAGAGTTTGTATAATTCCCTGTCGTGTTTGTTAGTGAAAGTAGGGATGATTAGACTATGGTGATCTAAGTCAAAACTTCTGAAATTACTTCTGTACAGGTCAAATAACAGTATGAAAACCATTTAAATAGACCAAAATGTACCTTTTAAAAAATCATGTTAATCACCATACAGCACCTCATTTTTGGTGGAGATGTACCTTTAAGTATAAAATTTTAAAAATTTATACTTCATTTAAAGAAAATAAATTCTACTGACATTTGACCTATATATTTCTTCTTTTTGTTTCTCTGTTTTCCATGTTAACTTTGTACATATCTACAAACTGTATGTTGTTGCTTGCATGTTTGACTTTGTTATTAGATTAAGATGTTCTTGAGGGCAGATACTAGGTTCATTGATCCTGATAATGTGATGTATTCATAGTTTTTAGCATGTTATGTAGGAGCTGTACTCTATGGCACAGACTCACTGATAGCAAGTAAACACCTGTGTAGAAAACATCTAAAAAGGCTTTAAAAACTGAACACTTATTGAAACCACAGCCTACAGAAAGCAGATTGGAACCTAAGGACTGAATTTAACCAGGTTAGATAGTCAAAACAGAAATAGTATCATTCTCTATAAAATGGCAGTAAAACACAGACCTTTGACATAATTTACAAAATTCCCAAAATGAAATTAAAAATTACTTCATACAGCAAAGCCATGAAAATCTCAACTCACATAGAAAGACAACTAACACATGCTAATATTAAGTGATATAGATGTTGAAATGAGCTGATGCAGACATTAAAACAACTTGTAAAAATCTTGAATGACGATCATGAACACTCCTTAAACATTTGCTAAAGTAGATAAGCTCAGCAAAGAATAGAGCAAGTGAAGAACCAAATAAATTGAAAACCATCATAACCAACATTTAAAAAAACAACTCACTGGAAGTTCTCAACAGGAGAATAAAGATATAAGAGAAAGGGTGAGTTAACCTGAAAATAAATCAATAAAAATGATCAAATATATTTTTTAAAGATTTTATTTATTTATTTGTCAGAGAGAGAGAAAGAGTGAGTGAGTACAAGCAGGGAGAGCAGCAGGCAGAGGGAGAAGCAGGCTCCCTGCTGAGCTGGGAGCCCGATGTGGGGCTCGATCATAACCTGAACTGAAGGCAGACGCTTAACGACTGAGCCACCTAGGCATCCTCCAAATTATCAAATATTAATAGAAATTTAAAAATTGAAAAAAAAATCAACAGAGCTTGAAGTACCTGCGGGATAATAAGACAATGTCTTCTGCTCATGTTATTGGAATTCCAGGAGTATAGTATTGAAAAAAAACATTTGAAGAAATAATGAAAACCTTTCAAATTTAGCAAAATACATAAAACTACAATTCAAGAACCTGAGCAGACCATCAGTAGGAAACCCAAATAATCTGTGCTCCTACATAATAATCAAATCACTGAAAACTAAAGACAAATAAAAGCCTTGAAAGCAATTCCTAGAAAATGACAACTTTACTTGTAAGGGAACCAAGATTCTAAAGTGTGAATGGTCCTCACTGGAAATGATGACATCAGAACAGAGTGGCACTTCATTTTTAGTCTTGAAGAAAACTGTTAACCCCAAATTCTATGTCCACTGAAAATATCCTTCAGCACTGAAGATAAATAAAACATTCTCAGAGGAAGGAAAACTGAGAATATTGAGCCAGGCAAACTGACTTACAATAGCTACCAAAGAGAGATTTTAAGACAGAAGGAAATGAGGGGCGTCTGGGTGGCTTAATGGAATAAACCTCTGCCTCTTGCTTAGGTCATGGTGTAAGGGTCCTAGGATCGAGCCCCATATCGAGCTCTCTGCTCACCAGGGAGCTCCTTCCCCCTCTTTCTCTCCCTGCCTCTCTGCCTATTTGTGATCTCTCTCTCTGTCAAGTAAATAAATAAAATCTTAAAAAAAAAAAAAAGACAGAAAGAAATAATACTGGAAGGACAATTGGGACATCACCAAAGGAAGGATGCTCAAAAGAAAAAGTAAATATTGGGTTCATAGACTAGCCATTTTCTCAAGTTCCTTAATATGAGTTTAATGGTTTCAGGCTATGCATATGTAATTTATATGACAATTATAGCATAAAGGGACCTAGAAAGTGATAGTATTTCCGCACTATAACAAAATGGTATAATATTGATTCTAAATAGAATGTAAAATTACATATGGATTTCATAATCCCTAGAGAAGCCATTAAAATATGAAAAGATGTATAGTCAAAATCAAACTAAATAAATTAAAATGGAATGCTAAAGATTTCCAAATAACCCAAAGGAATAAAGGAATAAAATAACAGATGGACTACACAGTAAAAATTAAGTGGAAAAGCTAAATCTAAACATATAGATAATTACATTAAAAGCAAAAGGATGGAAACACCTAACAAGATCCAAGAGTGGAAGAATGGAATTTTGAAAATATTCAGCAAGTTTGAGAAGTTTCCTACCATTAGTTTTTTTTTTTTTTCTCTCTCTCTCTCTCTCTTTTTTGTTTGTTTGTTTGTTGACTCCTTCTCTCTCTCCTCCGGGACTACCACAACATATATGTTGGGACACCTGCTGTTATACCACAGGTCCCTGCACCCCCCCCCCCAATTCGTTGTTGATGTTCTTTAGACTGGATGATTTCTATTCATCTATGTTCAAGTTCACTGATTACTTATCATTTTTTAAAAGATTTATTTATTTATTTGTCAGAGAGAAAGAGAGAAAAAGCACAAGCAGGGGGAGCGGCAGACAAGGGAGAATCAGGCTCCCACTGAGCAGGGAACCCAATGTGGATTCAGGACCTGAGCCAAAGGCAGACGCTTAACCAACTGAGCCACCCAGGTGTCTCTCGTCCTGTCATTTCAAGTCTGCTATTGAGCCCACCTAGTGAATTTTTCCTTAAAATGAATGCACTTTTCACATCTAGAATTTCCATTTGTTTCTTTTACTTTATTGATATTCCTTAGTGTGTTATTATCATGATATATTTCTTTATTCCATTCAACTTGGTTATCTTTAACTACTTAAATATTTTTGTCGTATCTGCTTTGAAGTCTTTGTCTGCCAAGCCAAATATCTTGGTCCACTCAGTGACAATTTCTGCTGATTGCTTTTTTTTTTTTTTTTTTTAAATACTCAGAAATGGTTCACACTACTGGTTCTTTGCCTTCCTCACCTTATTTTGATGAAAACTGGTTATTTAGGCCATTTGGTAACTCTGTATTCTGACTTTTTTCCCTTGAGGGTTGTTGCTTTTGCTTTGTTATTTATTTTAAAAGTAACTTGAGTGGACTTAATCTGTGGATTTTTCCTCCTCTGTGTTGTCCAATCACTGCTGTCTCTCTTTAGATAATGGAGATGAGGATGGTTGTTAAAATTTAGGGGGATTTCCTGGATGTCTTTGTGACCAGCTAGTGATCTATTGTAGGTTGCGCTGTTGTGCTGAAATGCTTTGAGGGGTAAGGTTCCATTTTCTGCTGGTAGATCAGTATGTGGGTTTAAAAGTGCACCCAAAATTCGGGTGATTTTTAAAAATTGCCTCTGTCTTGTAGTTTTGCTGCATCCCCTCAGATCTTTCCTACACACACCTGAGGTACATGCCTGAGATGAATGGAGAGATTATGAAGCCTCATTAAATTTCTGGCTCTTCCTCCAGTCTATGGTGTGACCTGGGACTATAGTCTCAGGCTAAGGCTGCTGAAGCTTCTTGTGTCCATTTTGCTGGGTTTGCTACTTGCACTGACAGTGCATCTGAATGTAGGGTGTCCATCTTTCACTCTAGACTGAGTCAGCCCCTCTGGCCACTTTGGTGGCTATAGCCAGTGATGGCTCAATGGAACCACCATGCTGTTCAAGGGATGGGAGCCCCAGGCATAAATGGTGTCGACACCCACAGCTCGTACCTGAAGTCCAGCAGCTCTGTCTGAATGACAACTTCTCAGTTTGAGGCTTTCTTTTAGTTGATATCCAGATCCCTGATATGGTTGTTTTGGGATGTTCTTATGTAGTTTTATAGTTTGAAGAATTGACAAACTCTTCACTCATTCATAAACGAAGTCCCAACTCTTTCCATGTTAGTTTTGTCTACCATTAAGTTCAATCGCATTAATAACTCATTTTGCTTTTGGTATTATTGTTATTATTTTTCTTAATGCTGTTTACACAGCTAATGTTAATTTAGGCTTATCCTTATCATTAATTATTTCCACCATTGCACTTCTAGACGTTTATCCTAGAGATATGAAAACACACTTTCACACAAAGCCTGCACATGAATGTTCACAGCACCTATATAACCTCAAACTGGAAACAACTCAAAAGTCCTCCAATGGGTGAATAGTTAGGCCTATTATGGTACATGCATACAATGAAACACTACTCAGCCATAAAGGAAACGAGCTACAGATGCCCAGTACAACTTTGAAGGATTTCAAGGGCCACATACTAAATAAAAACAGCCAATCACAAAAGTTATAAATGGGCCAATTATTCAAGGGTGAATTCTCAAGTTTACATCAGAAACTGAGGAAATTCAGTACTGGGGAAGGTGCCATGTTTTTAACTTCCCATGTATTTGCCAGAAGAATTAAATCCCATGCAAATATTATTAACATGTTGGTCTCCCAACTGATTATTAGAGCATTAGCAGGAATATGCAAAAATTTACTCCTTCTAAAGCATCTTCACTACTGAAATTTGAGTACCTTAGAACATTTGATTACGAAATCATTGAAACAAAATGTAGGCAGTAAGTTGCCTGCAAAAAAAAAAAAAAAATAAGCTGCATGAATCCATTTATATAACATTCTTTTTTTTTTTTTAAGGCTTTATTTATTTATTTTACAGACAGATCACAAGTATCAGAGAGGCAGGCAGAGAGAGGAAGAAGCTGAGCAGAGAGCCTGATGCGGGGCTCGATCCCAGGAACCTGAGATCACGACTCGAGCCAAAGTCAGAGGCTTTAACCCACTGAGCCACCCAGGCACCCCCCCACACTTATATAACATTCTTGAATAACAAAAGGATAGAGATGAAGAGCAGTTTAGTGGTTACTTAGGACCAGGGGAGAGGAGTTACTTTGTGTGACGGAACAGCTCTGTGTCTTTATTTTGGCCCTGGTTACATAAGCATATACATGTGATTAAACTGTGTAGGATTCTACACACACACTAGGGATTGCATGGAAAAATTGCTGAAATCTGAGTAAGATCCCGTAGTCTACAAAGGAGTATTGAATTGGCACCAATTTCCTGGTTTCTAGTAATTATTGTACGACAGTTATGTAAACTTCTTAACATTAGGGGAACCTGGCTGAGGATTCACGGGTCTCTGCTACTTTTGTTGCAGCTTCCTGTGAATCTAGAATTATTTCAAAATAAAAAGCTTTTAAAAAATGAAGAGAAAGGTAGTTTCTGAAATGATTAATGTATCTCAATTAATATGACACTTAATATTGAAACATAGCATGTACCCCCATTATAGTGCTGCCTAACCAGGTTCCTATTTCATATGCTTCCTGAAGAACTATTTCACTTTATAAATATGCTCTGTATTTCTTTGGACAATATGCTCATTTCCTTTTATGGTGCTGTGTCTTTTCAGAGTTGCAGGAAATTGTTCTATGTCTAGATGCATGCCCCAAATTAATAGGACTTAGGATCAGAAAAAAAAAAAAAAAAAAAAAAAAAAAACTGTTCTCAGCAGGCCCCAGCTCTGATGCCACCTTGGAAGGGGCTGTGGGTCCAGTGTAAGAGAGGCCAAACAGTTAGAGTCAGTGGATGGTGAGGGGTGTGCACGACCAAGTGGGACAAGGAAAGAGGCAACCTGAGATCTGAAGGAACAAATATGACCACTTAGATGAAAATATACTAAATTACTTGCATAATGATGGAGATGTTTGTATTAGAAACTGAGAATTGGCATCATTAAGACTTACAAAAAAATTTGAGGCAGATTTTAAACATTTTAGCTTCTTTGTTAATATTATGGAGGCTGCAGAGAATGCTTTTCCTCTTATGCTTTAGTAACATATTAAAGGTGCTTTCTTTCACTGGGCTATAGTTATTCATAATTTAGTTCATACTTTACACCTGCAAAAAAGACATCTTTAGGCAAAGCTGCATTTTCTTCAATATGAATTTTAGAAAGCCATGTTAGTGATGTTAGAATTATATCCAATATAAAAGTTCTCAAAATACAACAGAATACATTTACAAAAATAGGAGCAATTACAACTCTTTGTACAGTTGTAACAAAGACAAATGTATTTTATATATGATGGTATAATTTTCCCTAGGATTGTAAAATTTTTATAAATGGCATCTCATTGCTGCAGATGGTGGGAATTAGGATAGTAAATAGGACATTTCTATGTCATTCAGAATAGAACAAAATAACAAAGCTATGGTCTCCTTTTGGGGATCAAGGTATGAGAATTCAGGGCATCTGGTTGTCTTGGTCCATTAAGCCTTCAACTCTTGGTTTCGGCTCAGGTCATGATCTCAGGGTAGTGAGATCAAGCCCCACGTTGAGCTCCTCACACAGCGCAGAGTCTGCTTGAAGATTCTCTTCTTCTTCCCCTCCCCCAACTCTTAGTCATACATGCTTTCTCTAAAATAAATGGATAAATCTTTAAAAACAAGATATGAGAACTCTACAGCTACTTCTGACAGGATCAGAACTGAACTGATAATAATGAGATCTATCACATTAATTTTTTGACTCCCTCCAAAAACCAATAGCCCTTAAATATTTAACATTTATTTAGTTGGATGCATAGACAAATACATTTTTATTACTGAAGTTTCAAGCTTATTCAAATATATAATTTATTACTATAAATTTTCTGGAAAATTCCTTGAAAGGCATTTAAGTCACATACATATGAATCACTCTACTTGTCCCCAGTAAAACTGCATTATACCATGCTTTTTGTCTCAGAATATCAGCTGCTTATGAATGACAACTTTGAATGACAGCCATCTGGCTGGTGCATCTTGTCGTTCATTTATCCTCCAAAACTTACTCAGCTTGCACTTTTCCTGTTGCATAAGATATGTTAGTTAACTGACACCCTGTTTCCAAAATATTCCATTAATGTGGGATTTCATACTGGAAAGCTATCACTACTTTAATCTTTAATTTGATTCTGATTTCTGCTCTTCATTGTTGTTTTTTCTTTGCCCATGTATATGCCATGAAATTAATTGTCCATTGGGTATATAGTAGACAGAAAGTATAATGGCATGAACCCGGCCAAGTTATTTTTTAAAAAGATAGTCACTAACAATGGATACCCTGGAAGACAACTGGTCAACCCCAAGGAATAGACACTGGACATAGTACACGAGGCTGAGTAGATGACTGCACAGTTGGCTACATGACTATGCCAAATTGTTGTGGTTTCTAGAGATCCTGGAAGTTTCCAATTGTTTAGTGACAACATGTAAGCATGCATAATTCTCAAGAAACAGGAGGCAGTCTTATCCGGCCAGTTAGGAAAGATTCTGCAGTTCTCTCAGAGGGGACAGGACCATTGCTTTTGAGGTGTTCCATTTTTATCTGGAAAATAAAGAAAATAATGATTAAGTGGAAAACTCAGTAAAGACATAACTTCATTCAACACACACCATCTGACCCGTTCCATTTTTACTTGTAGTCCACCATTCCTAACACTCAGGAAAGATCTGAACAGAACCCAAGTCCATCAGAACACTTAGGGCCATATAATTGGAAAAAGTTTAAGAAGCAGCAGGGTTGTCATCTGAATTTTGCTGTAAATGATGACAAGAAACTAATGTAGGCAGTAAAAAAAGACTGCCCCAGGGATGATAATTCGGTCAATGGAGAGTTTCAACTACCTCTTTACTATTTTAGCGCTCAGTGGCCATGAAACCTGAGCCACTCATGGCTACTGTGAGCACTAATTGATAATGTGGCAAATGCCTCCCCCAACACATGTACTTGTAGGATTAGCGAAGTAAGAAACCTTTGGAGTGACTGTTCTGAAACTTCCTGACCAAAAATCCCATGTGGGACTTTGTCTTCTTCTGGATTTAGGACATAAAGTGAATAGAAACAAGGAAAGGAAAAGGTCTTGAAGATACCTTGGCTGACTCAGCCAATACTAATGGGAGAACTTAAATATCTATATACACTTACATATGCTCTGTCTCTGTGTTGGAGAATATGCTCTCATGTATGGAATTAACAGCAGTGGTAAGTTTCATGTTTTCATAGTTTACAGCGTATACTTTTGACAGTTTCAAAACTTGCCCCCGCCCCCAAACCCACTTTTTTTCTCTTTTGTGAAGGTGCCAGGCATCTGTTAAGCAATTGCAAAAATTTTAGTGATCCCTAAACATACTTTACATGAGGAAAATGTTTTTTCCTTTAGGGGAAAAATTACAATTAAAATCAATTTTATTCCTGCATTCTCCTTGGACTTATAATATTTTAGTTGCCTTCCTTTTTATTAAAAAACCTGAATTTTTATCAGCTGAAAAAAATTGGAGCATAGAAATATTTTATACAGAATTTGAATTGCTAATTAAGTGTGGGATTTATTTTAGGGTTGTAGTTTCTGAAATAGTGGAAATAACAGCTGTGACTGTTTCATGTTGTGCATTTGAGACTCCACACTCTGAGGCAAAATGGGCAGAGTATAAAATAGCCCATCTCTAATATGGGACACTTGAATTTATTATATAGTTCTCACTACACTGAGAGAAATTGACTGCTGTTCTCATCTTGCTGTTAGTAACAAAACAGTTCTGTCTCCCTCTCTCGTTCCCTCTTTCTCTCTCGCCTTCCTTGCCCTCCATCTCTTTCTCTTTTTTTCTCTCCTCTCTCCCCACTACATCTTTCTCTCTCCATCCCGTACTTAGGAACCAGTTTTGTGGAAAGCAGTTGAGCATTCTGAAGGATTTTCAACTTGAACCCCACAGAAAACTTACTTTAAAAACAGAGAGTGACTCTGCTGGATAAGTATAAACCCATTTTGTAATATTATCTACCTTTTAAAAGGAGTTCTGCTTTTCAGGAGACATCTGAAAAATCTTAAAGCTTTCTGATACTTACATAAAAACAGGCAATAAGTAGGACACAGTAATAGACTCTGCAAAAGACTTTCGTTTGATTCTATTTTTGCCACTCTGGGTTCGTGGGAATTCCTTAAACTCTGTCAGCCTTAGCTTGGCCTTATCTGCAAACTAAGAAAAATAATAACTATAATGCAGAAGATTTTCTAAAGATTAAATAAAACAATGCACGTGGAAGTCATTGTGTAGACCTTCCTTGTGTTCTGAGTTACATATAAAGATACCGTAGCAACAGCACAAACCTGTCTAAGATCGAATATCTGACTCCTCAGACAAATGACATAGGGAGGGGCCAGCCAATTCCTTGAATAATGTTTTATTGATTTTAAAAATCTGTAGAAGGTTTGCCTGATGTCAGGATTGGGCAGAGGAGAACGATTGGTTCCTTGGTGTTCATTTTATGAGTCTGTCTATTTTGGGGTGTTTGGAATATTTCAAAATGAAAATGGTGAAACAAATTAGTGGAGTAGAACCCGAGATTGGGCCGTGGCAAAGTGCTGACTTCTTTTTTTTTCTTCCTCTTCCTTTAAATTTAACCTTTTTACTGCCTTCGTGATGAAAGAGTATTTAGCTTTATGTCAAAGTGAGCTAAAATGAAGATATGGAAAGAAGAGAAAGGAAAGTGCTTACATAAAATTAAATTGTTGTTCTTAAAGTACCAGTAAAGTAAATTTTCTGGCAGTGGCATTTTTTTGGTTTTCAAGTAGAAGTGGCCACCTACATAGAGAAATAAAATGGAAAAAAAATTTTAAGAGTTTGACATCTTCTCCCTCAGATTAGAAAGTCTGTTTTGTAAATTCTGGTGATTAATTAAATATGGAGTAGACGCCATTGCATTACATTTTAATCAAGACAGCAAGAAAATGTACGTTATGGCTAGATGTTTATGCAGTGCTCAAATTTCACTTAGAAATATGAAAATTGGGGGCGCCTGGGTGGCTCAGTGGGTTAAAGCCTCTGCCTACGGCTCAGGTCATGATCCCAGGGTCCTGGGATTGAGCCCCACATGGGGCTCTCTGCTCTGCAGGGAGCCTGCTTCTCCCCTCTCTATCTGCCTGCCTCTCTGCCTGCTTGGAGTGATCTCTGTCAAATAAATAAATAAAATCTTTTTTTAAAAAAAGAAATATGAAAATTGTATTAGCAATAAAATAGAAAAATATTTCTCCTGATTAAACTTGTATGTTTGCCTTTTTTTGTTTTAAGCAGTGTTACAAGCCAAGAAGGGGAATGAAACCAGTTTGGACAACGTCTTTTAGAAATTAGAGGTGAAGGCAAAAGTAGCATTCCAATACCAAGGACTTGTAGTCCCAGGGCTTTATGAGTGAGTGAGGGAGGAAAAACAATTATAAATAAATACGACTTGGTGGGTTGCCAAGCCACACAGCCTTATAAGAAACAGCATCTCGGGGCGCCTGGGTGGCTCAGTGGGTTAAAGCCTCTGCCTTCGGCTCACGTCATGATCTCAGGGTCCTGGGATCGAGCCCCGCATCGGGCTCTCTGCTTGGCAGGGAGCCTGCTTCTCCCTCTCTCTCTGCCTGCCTCTCTGCCTACTTGTGACCCTGTCTGTCAAATAAATAAATAAAATATTAAAAAAAAAAAAAAAGAAAGAAACAGCATCTCTATACCGTGCAGAGGTGGGAGACGGCCTAGATTATCAGATGATGAGCAGACAGTGAGCCGTAGGGACCAGGCCTCTTTGAGCAGGAGCATGGAAAATGTATTATAAGGTGTAGAAATTTAAGGAGACTTTTGAGAAAAAAACATAAGGCATAGAATTTACCTTAGCTTAAAACTGAATATGCGGTAACATGCTGTGTAAACAGAATGCTGTTTTGCATAAATTCACATATTATAAAATGAGAAAGAAAATGAACAATAATATTAATCTAGTTGAATCCAAAAATCCTAGCCAAAAACAAAAAAAAATTCTGATAATTTTTAAGTGAGAAAGATTTGAATCAGGCTGCGATCCCATTAAAACCAGCCTTGTGGGTGACAGTCAGCCTCTGTCTAGACTCCTGCAGAGCTATTTGGACAACTGCGGCAAAATACACTTAATTCCTCTGAGACGATGTTGGGAAGCTTTTTTTCCTGATCTAATGAATTCTTTCACAGCAGGAGTCTAGAAATGCTCATGTGACTATTTCCAAAGCCTACTTTAGGTCTTTGGGAACCACTTCTAGAGTTTCCTGCGTAACCATCGAACCCTACCTGTTCAGAGACTCACTAAGATAAACTGAGCCAGAAGCTTCACCCGCACATTGACATTTTAAGTCTTTGGCAGGCTGCCTGAGAAAATTCTAGATGAATTTGTCTCCAGAGGTTCAACAGTAATATTCCTGAATGGGGTTAGAATCACATATTTCAGAAATAATTAGAAGAGTACATAGAGTATTTTAAACACTAAGGGCAGAGTGCCTCGGTGTAAAGGGTTGGGATCTGAACTCCACGTCACTGTGTGACTTTGTGCAAACTGCCTTCTCTGTTAACTGTTGGGAGAGGTTTAACTCCTACGTTTGTGTGAATTTTAAATGAGTCCTATAAGTGCTTGATAGGAGTTGTTTCTCTATATTAAACATTTCTTCCTGGAGACGCTCAGTGCCTTGGAGTAATCCTGACCAGATTGAGTCTTTAACATCACGTTATTTTTTTCATAGAAGCATAGAATGACAAGGGAGGGAGAGAGTTTAGGGTAAATTGGTTCACCTATTATTTTACTTTAAAAATTCCCTTTTTTTTATTAGAACATTTTTGGTGAGTGGTCATCTAATCTCTGAGTATTTTTCATAGCAAGGAATACATCTCTTTATATGGTTACTTGTTTCACTATTGGGCACATTTTCTTCAACTAAGAGGAATTAATATTATGTCTCTAATGTGAGTTATATTATAATTTCCAGGGAATAGCAGTTAGTAACATTATATTTAATCTGATTTTTTCCTGACCACTCCCAACTGACATCTGAAAAATAATTTAAAAAAAAATTTCTTGATGTTAATAATAAAGAGAGAGAACAAAAGTACTAATAAGTTAAATGTTAGTTTTTTTATTCTATACCAGTAACATTTAAACATTTTTAACACCTGGGTTTGAGGGTTTTAACACCTACGGTTGCATAATGGGTTCTAACTTGCAAAATCCTACAAAACTTGGGAAATTCTTCTCAAATCAATGCCAACATTTCCAAGATCACCACCACCACCAATAAAACCTGTCAGACTGAATCATAGTCACAAAAGAAAGCTTTTTATGGCCTTGTCGTATTACCTGATAAGTCCAGAATACATTGCCTTGATTGTTCACATCCAGTATCTATGATAGAAAGATAAAATGAATATTACTTTCTTCCAGGTGTCAAATGGAATTAGGTAAAATAACTTGAAGGAATGCCTTGCTTTGCGTTGCTACATTTTTCAGCTTGTATTACCTATTCTCTCTGGAGATGGGCGGTATATTTTTCTTCTAATAGAGGGGAAGGCACTGACAGCCCATTGTGATGGAGGCTTCATTGTTAATGATTGCTATGAGGGTTGGAGAGAGAGGAAGGAAAACTTATCCATATCAGTGTAACAAGTGTACTGTCCTTTCAATCACCAGCAGGTGCAGACTTCTCTATTCTGGGTCTGGAAAATGTAATTGATTTGATAGGAATTAAAATGCAACAATAGCAAAACTGTAACAAATACTTCAACTTTTTTGTGTTTTATCTCAAAGCCTTTCATCTGATTATGTATCTTAAGAAATATAGCACTCACAGAGGGGAAAAAAACATGCTGAAAGCAACTATGAAATCTTGTTGAGTATTCAGATTAATGGAAAGAGAAATATAAACATGAATACTAATTTTTGGACCGAGCACGTTTGGTAATAAGCAGACCTGCCTGTTCACAAACAAGAACTTCTAGCTGCATACCTTAAAGCCATGTGCATTTTCTTTTTTATAAAAATATAGATAATGTAGATGTGGAGGGGGATATTGTGTTCATAAATATTTTCCTTTTGTAGGAAGATTTTAAAGGATCAATAAGTGACATTGAATGGAACTTCCAAGACATAAATTGAGGGAAGTCTATGGATACTGATGACATTGCTCTCTTTCCAACTTCTCCCTCTCCTACTCCTATGAAAGCAACCCCTCATCTCTGAGCCCCCTTGGTGAAATAAAGAAAGATTATAGTCTGTGCCCTGTTTACATGCCTGAGCTTTTGAGATCAGAAGCTCCATATATGTTAAAGTATGCTGGTGTTGGTAACGAATCTCAGTGACATGAAACATTATTTCTATATTAAGTGAAATTTGTCTAATTCGAATGTTTAACTTGAAGCAGCTAGACGTTTGGAATTTTATCCCTGTAAGTATCACTAAAAATTAAATATTTTATTTATTTTATTCATTTTTAGAGATTTTATTTATTTAGGGGCGCCTGGGTGGCTCAGAGGGTTAAACCTCTGCCGTTGGCTCAGGGTCCTGGGATCGAGCCCCACATCGGGCTCTCTGCTCAGCGGGGAGCCTGCTTCCTCCTCTCTCTCTGCCTGCCTCTCTGCCTACTTGTGATCTCTGTCAACTAAATAAATAAAATCTTTAAAAAAATGATTTTATTTATTTAGTTGTCAGAGAGAGAGAGAGAGAGCACAGGCTGAGGGAGCAGCAGGGAGAGGGAGAAGCAGGCTCCTCGCTGATCAGGGAGCCCGATGTGGGGCTTGATCCCAGGATCCTGGGATCATGACCTGAGCCGAAGGCAGAGGCTTGGCTGAGTGAGTCACCCAGGCGTCAATAAAAGTTAAATATTTTTAAATGAGGTTTTCCCCCTCTAGATTAATGTAGTGTTGCTGTAAATAGACAAAATGAATAACATTTCTAAATATTTTCATGCCCAGTTATGTCTATTACAATATGACATATCTATATTTGGGGTGGACCCCTCTGTGATATTTGGCAATTTCTTTTATGAACCAAATTTTCTATATTTTATCTTAAAACAATCTATTTGCATCTTATGTCACTTAAAATTACTAGAAAGTATATAAAACTGCTCAATATTGCAAATTATTCAAGACATATGTGGTATCACTTAATTTTCATGTAAATATTATAAAATGGAATTTAGTTTTTGTAGATGAGGATGTTGTGGTTTGTATCTTTATCCCCAAAATAGAAAAGAAATAGAATATATTATGAGCACTTACATAAGATTTTTTTAAAAATTTTTTTAAAGATTTTATTTATTTGTTTGACAGAGATCACAAGTAGGCAGAGAGGCAGGCAGAGAGAGAGGAGGGGAAGCAGGCTCCCTGACAAGCAGAGAGCCCGATGCAGGGCTCGATCCCAGGACCCCGGGATCATGACCCGCACTGAAGGCAGAATCTTTAACCCACTGGGCCACTCGGGCACCCCTTACATAAGATTTATATGGAGGAAATTTCATCTGCACTTTAAATAAAGAACATGGTATTATTAGCACTGTTTGATTTTCTCAGATAATATTCAGTATACAATCATAAAAATGTTTGAAAAATGAAGGAATATAGCTGTGTTTTTAAAAAGGAGTCAGGGTAACTAAACATGATTCAATGATATTAAAATGTAAAGACAATTTTCTTTGTATGTTGAATATAGACTGAGAGTATCTTTCAGATGGTAAACTTAGACAAAACAGTTCTGATGAAAGCATTTTAAGAAAAGAGTAAACCTGAATATTCCAATGCAAATTTTTTTTCTCCTTCTAAATGTTTCTGAAAGAAGAAAGTTCAGTACGAAATAAAAATCCAGTAGTTATAAGTAAATGTCTGAAGAGTCTGATACACAAAAAATAGACGATCCCCCCCACCGTCTCTCACAGTGCCTCTCTCTGCATTCCCCCCACTTTTATATTTCTGTGTATCAAATAAAGGCATGACTTAGTTAATAAGAAGGTAATGCTAAGACCAAAAACATAAGGAGTCCTAACAAGAAAATTGCCAGAAAAGTTTTGTTGAAAGGCGACCAGGTCTTCTTCTCTAATACTGCTCTTACTGAAATTAGGTTTTTAGCCTTTTTGAAGTCAGGGACAGGAGCATCATCAAAGATAGTCCATAGCTTTTATATAAAAATATGTGGAATGTGAAAAGCGCTGTCCATCAGGACTTGAGTTTGTTCATATCCCAAGTTTGGGGGCAACTTTAATTGTAAATCTTGAGAGAACATTAATCTATAACTTGATGAGAATAGATTAACTACTCATATTGTAAGAAAATGATAGTAATTACCATGCCGAAGAAAGTACAGGTTCCAATATTGATTTACCTTTTTGCTAGTAATTTTTTTTTTTGCTAGCAAATACAGAACAATTTTAAATTATTTCTGTAAATTTTCAGCTCAGAAGCTCAAAGTTTTCTGATATCATTCTGCTGAAGGTAAACATTTTTATATAATTTCCAGAAGCTTCTTCATAGACACTTTATACATATACTATATGTATAAAGCCCAGAAAACACACCTACACAGAGACTTCTCGGTTGATTCGTTCTGAAGCCTACATTATACTGTGGGAAACTTTAGTCAAGTTAAAGTTCAATCCCTTTGACAGAGCCGCAGTTATAAAAAGACTCTCCCAAGAGCTTCCACAGCCTGCAGCCACCCTAAAGGACTTCTGTTAGTGGTCCAATGTCTTGAAGCAGGAGCTGCAAAACAGAAATTAGGAGGAGACAGGTCTAAGTTGAATAGTCAACTGGAATGGCAGAGGGGACAAGACAGGTCATGAAAGGGACACCAAACAGATTAAGGTCACTGTGAGAGAAAGGGTCCCCCATAGCATTCTTTTCTATTTGGTTTGCAAAGTGCTCAACTTTGCTGTCTTCAGTGCAAGAATTTTGCTCAACCTTGCTCTTGAGTTTTGGTTCAAAAGGCCTTGTAGTTTCCATTAAACTGACTCAATGTGGTGTCACCTGCTGGTAAAGTGTTTGATTTCGGCCCTCAACTAGTTCTGCATGAAGAGAGAGGAGCGCATACAGTCCTTAATACCAAAATGCTTTGCAACCCATAACCATATGTTCCACTACCTACTCTGACCTCTTCTTCCTTCTCTTTTTTTCATATTACTGAATTGTATTAACCCTCGTGGCCTAATGCTTTACAGATGTTTTCTAGTTCCATTTTAAGTTCTGTCTACATTTTTTCCTGCACTAGATTCTAAATACTTCAAAAGCAGAGACAATTTCCTTTTTTTGAGTATCACCAAATAGATTCAAGTAGAGTTCGCAATGAAACAATCAATACTTTTTATTTTTGTTAAATGAGTTGCCATTACTTGTGATTCTCACATTAATCATATGCTTAAATTTAAAGTGAAATTATTAGTAATATGGTTCTCCTTATAATTAAAAGAAACTCCTTAAATATATATATTGAGTGGACAGTTAATCAATTCTCTAGCTCTGCTACATAGTATATGGAGCATGAGAAATATTTAAATTCTGAATATTGATGATCTCTCTGGGTGTATTGTACTATTAGAACTTGTTTAGCAATTCTGAAGGAGTTCGGGACATTCAGGATTGTGTTTCATGATTGAATGTTTCCATCGCATTCCACACTTGCTTTCATATGTATCAAATTGGAGCATGCGGTGTGGCCTTTCCTTGATCGTTACTTAATTATGACGTTGTGCTAAGTCTTCGCTCAGGCCCAGCAGAGTGAGTGCTGTGCTGAATCCTGCAGTGACAGCTCTTTCTCTTGTTCTGAAATATTGATGATCATGGAACCTACTGTTGTGTTTAGTCTTCAACTCTTCTCGCTCCAGCTAAAGGTTAATGGGCCAAAATCCTATTGACCAGTGGGAAGGGAGTGCCAAACGACCCAATAACAAAGTATAGGTTTCTCAAACATAGTATTGCAACTGCAAATTATCAATATATTATTGTAAAATTCACCCAGAACAATGTCCAAGATAACTTTTCTCCCATGGAGAAAATGCAGATGTGCAGTCATAAAAGGAAGCTGTACTTGGGCAGATCAGGGATGATTGAAACGTGAGCAGACAAGAGTTTGAGTGGAGGCTGGTAACTTTTTTCAATTGCTGGTACGCTTTAGAAAGGAAAGAAGAACCTAGAGCAGATAGTAGCCAATATAGTGTAGCATGGCTGCCAGTGCTCAAATCCTGCCCATTCAGGATCAAGCTGGCAGTGGTAGATGGAATCGTATTTTAAGTGGAGCAAATATTGGAAAAAGTACCTGAAGAAGGCAAACTCAGTTCAATCAAAAGTATTCTACAGCCTCCCTTACCTCACACCCTCTACTTTAAGTTACATTCTTGGACTTTGAATGGATATCTTTTGAGTGAATAATAATTCATTTATTTATTTGTTTATAAAAAGATTTTATTTATTTATTTATTTGACAGACAGAGATCACAAGTAGGCAGAAAGGCAGGCAGAGAGAGAGGAAGGGAAACAGGCTCCCCACTGAGCAGAGAGCCCTATGTGGGGCTCGATCCCAGGACCCTGGGATCATGACCTGAGCTGAAGGCAGAGGCTTTAACCCACTGAGCCACCCAGGTGCCCCTTGAGTGAATAATAATTTAAAAACAAAAGATAAAGTACACTGCTAAGATGCTTAGCACCTCTAAGAATTTACCATGTATTCATGTTTACTTGAAAAATGATTCTATGCATTTTAAGATGAAACAGCCACCTATAAAAGGAAGTCTTACAAAAATCATAAAGTTGTCTATACGCTTAGGTTTTTAGACAATTCTGTTTTGATAATTATCTCTGATTCACATGTTTACATTTTTTTACTGTAAAACATGCAGAACAATTTAAAAACAAGGAAATGCCTTCCTGGGAGCCCTGCTTTACTCTGAAGAAACTTTTTAAGTCTTTTGATAAGTTTAGTGTCAAAAAAGAATTTATCCGTTAGGAAATAATTTTAGTGGACAATATAGAGGCCACCAAAGGATATGAAGTAGAGTTTGGAGCATTGAATTTTATGAGCATGGTACATAAGTGCCATTATAGAAGCTAATTCTGCACTATAGATGTCTTGAAAATATACTGCCATTAATCTCCTAAAGTGAATTTTACTAGAAGACCTTGGGAAGGTGTGTAAGAGCAAGAAATAGGAAAACCTGCAATCCAAGTTTCCTTGGATTAATATTCCCTGGAGAGAGCAGAGACGTGCTTACTTTCATTGGATGGACACTTTTAACAATACATTTGAAAACAAACAAAATTTGAAGAAATACTAATATCAATCTTACTAGTCAATTAAATTGTCAAATCTTAACATTGAAAGAAATCTCTTTCTTTAAGCACAGATTTCTTCCTTCCAGCCAGTGTAGAAATCCCTTTTATCATATCTTTAACATAGTCAACTGACCTTTGGCAAGGACAGTGATAACGTAATGGAGAAAAGACAGTCCTTTAAGCAAACTAGACACAGACCTAGTCTCACAAATGAACAAAATATACTCAAAATGGATCATGGACTTAAATCTAAACTCACAAAAATGAACTCAAAATGGATCACAGACCTAAATACAAAACACAAAACTATAAAACTCCTACAGATAAGGTAGGATAACAATACAGGTAAATTTGGGTATGGTGATGACATTTTAGCTACAATGCCAAAGACACAAGGCATGCTTAATTGATGGTTTATGTCTGTTCTGACTTGCAAATGAATAACTTGAAGATCATCTGGCTTTGTGTCCCTGAATTCCTTGACAATACACAAGCCACTCCAAGACTTGACAAAACCTGAGACATCAGAAATCAGAGACAACCTCTCCATCCCTTGCCCCAGAGACTAAGATTAGTGTTCTCACTAACCATTAAGTTATTAAATTGAGAAAATAGAACATAAACTTAAGTTTCCTTCACACCATTAAGTTATTAAATTGAGAAAATAGAACATAAACTTAAATTTCCTTCACACCTATATCTGTTGACTAAGAGATATATCTACTCTATCACCAACTGGCTTTTGACCTATGAATTGACCAGAAATTTAGATAAATTTGGGATATTTATTTTTGGATAGATTTTCTTTAAAAATATTGTATATTAAGTGTAGAGAAACCATGGAGACTCATAGTGAAAAAATAATCCAAGCTCTAGCAGATGTTATCAGTGATTCTATCTAAAGATCTGAGGTGCTAAACACTTGTTTAGGGTAAATCCAAGGACACAAGCAACTACATTTAAAGAAATTAATGTAGACATTAACCTATTAATGTCACATAATAATACGGAGAATCCTGAATGTTAGGTTATCTCTAACGCAGAAGCTGGTGTTGCTATCGAGCTTTCTCTGTATCTTCTGATAGTTGACCTTCTGCAGTATATACTGTGTATAAAATTTCACTCCATTATGGGTAAGTTGAGCATTTATATATTATATTTAAAATGTCAGTTGAGCAAAAGAATGAGGATGAATGAAAATCATCTCCAGCACTCCAAAATCGGAGGAGGGTTGTTACAGAGCCAGCAAAGAAAACCACATTAGGGTAACATTAGAAAAGACTGTACTTTGTACAAATATTTTAACCAATACATTTCCCTTAAGTTTTTATTTATTTTTGGGTGAGAGAGGGAGCGTGCCCACAGGAGCAGGGAGGAGGGGCAGAGGGAAAAGCAGACTCCCTGCTGAGCCGGTAGCCTGATGCAAGCGTTGATCCCAGGATTCCAGGATCATGACCTGAGCTGAAGGCAGATGCTTAACTGACTGAGTCACCCAGGAGCCTATTAACTAATATCTTTCAATGTGTTTCTTATACTTTTAATACCATGTTGATATTACAGTAGCCAGGATTTTTTTTAAAAAATGCCACTTTTATTTTTGCTGCATTTTCCTGTGTGTGTGTGGTGGGGGGGACTTATCAGGTGCCTTTCCATTTGGATGCCTATTTAAAGGGTAGTGGTATAATAAGATGTGCAAACAACTAAATGACCTTCAGTCCAAGCAGGTGTGCTCTGCCAAATCCTAGCTGTCTCTGCTGTAAATAAGAAAAAAGTCCAGCTTTATTCAGATCTCCTAGAATCAAGATTGACACTAGAAAATAAAGCATTCAACTCTTTCCGATTAAAGAAGCAGTAGAGGAGAATGGTAAAAATCGGAAGCTGTTTTCTTTAACCTCAAAAAATATAAGTTCTGAGGAAATGAGTATTGTAAGTATAAACATTACTGTCATTGCTCATATTTTGGATGATAATAGATAATCTTGCAGATTTTCACATTCTATGCATGTGTTGTTTGAGTCTGTGGATCTACTGTGTGCACGTACACAAGTACTGTATTGTCTTGGAAAAAGAATAAGTTACTCACAAAGGCCAGAGGAGGTCCTTGTGGAAGAATCCTCCATAATGATTCCACTCAGGAAAACGAATGATTCTAACATAGTGAAAAAAAAAATACATGCAAAACAGCAAAGAAAGGAGCTTTTTAACAGCATTTAAATTGTAATTATAAATAGAGAATTGATTTCTAAAGTGATCTGGTGGGTTTTGAACATATTATTCACTCTCAGTGACTTTTAAATTGAATATCCTCAGTTTATAAATCAAAAGATCATTTTCACCTGCCAGTGTTGTAAATTCCACCTGCAATCTATTAATCAAGCTATGTTCCTTTTCTCTGACATCATCAGCAGTAATAAAGATTCTGCAAATGGAACTTAGCCGACAATGTTGTAGTTGATGTATGAGACAAAAAGAACCCAGCCTGCTCTTTCATAACCGCATTGGCTCAGCAGGACATAATGGTGTTAAAAACTTGTTTTCTGTTACCGAGGTAAGAAGATACTGGGCCAAGACACCTAGGGAGAAAAAAAAGTGTTGAGTGAAACTCTGCAAAATTCACCATCTGGCATCAGCCATGCTTACTGTTTTCTTCAGTTCATGTGGCTTTCTATTCATTAAATTGTATTTTGTTTCATTATAACATAAGTACAGATGGAAAGGCTGATGGGCAAAACAAAATCACAGGATTTCCTTCCAATGTGTAGATTCATAATTTCTCATAATGGTTTGTCTCTTCTCTGTTGTAATTGAATAATCAGCCAGCACAAAATGTTCATTATGCGGCTCAAGAGAACAACCCAACCCAAACTCTGATGAAATGTCTACCCTTTAAAAGATAATAATGTATTTGAAAAGAAAAGCAGGTACCATGTGCACAGTATCAAAGTAAAATCACAGAATATTTTTAGAGAATGTCCGATTCAAACTGTTCATTATAGATATGCAGAAAATAATACTGTTACATCCTTCAAGTTCAAAAGCGAGCTACTGGGAAAGAAATTATCCAAATCTGAATGTTCTAACCTCTTTCTGCGGTGTTCACTTTGTCACATTTTTTAGTCAGATAAGCCTAAATTTCAGACCCGACTGTATCATTTATTGGCTTTATGACCTAAGACAAAATTTTTTTGGGGGGGAATCAATTTGCTCATGTCTCAAGTGGAAATAACAAGGTAATTAATGAGATTACATTGAGAATTACACGAGACTACCCATTCACAGCACCAAGAATAACTTGTGAGGTATTTTAAGTACTAGGTAACAGGTACTGTAGTGAGCACACATGATCACTGTGGTGGTTAATTTGAGGTGTCAACGTGGCTAAGCTATGGGGCCAGTTCTTTGGTCAAACACTAGTACAGATATTGCTGTGAAGGTAGAAGAGATGAACATTTACATTATTTAATTGACTTTAAATAAAAAGGAGTTTACCCTGGATACTGTAGGTGTGGGCCTTATGTAATTGGTTGAGGGCTTTAAGAGCAGCCACTGAGATTTTTGGGAGAAGAAGCATTTCTGCTTCAAGAATGTTACTTGGAAACTGTGTCTGAACTTCTACACCTATAGCCACCTGCCTGCTCTATGGATTTTGGGCTTGCCAGCCTCCACAATCATGTGAACCAATTTTATCTATCTATCTATCTATCTATCTCTCATCTATTGTCTATCTATTGATCTATCATCTGTCTATCTATCATCACCCATTGTTGTTTCTTTGGATAGCCCTAACTAATATATTAACTAAAGGAACTGACCAAAAAATGAAGCAAATGACTCCATATTCTTGTAATACAAAACATTTTTTTATTCTGAAATCAATGTCTAATTCTATATACCACAGTTACATAGTTGCAGTGAAGGAAGTTCCACTAACATATTTAAGTGTATTCATTTTATCCTAACTCTGATATCTGAAATATTAGAGTTGTATCTGGCATCAACTCTCTCATTCTCTTTTTTTCATTTTATTTTATTTCTTTTCAGTGTTCCAGTATTCATTGTTTATGCACCACACCCAGTGCTCCATGCAATACATGTCCCCCATAATACACACCACCAGGCTCACCCAACACCCCACACCCCTTCCCTCCAAACCCTCAGTTTGTTTCTCAGAGTCCACTGTCTCTCATGGTTCATCTCCCACTCTGATTTCCCCCAATTCACTTCTCTTCTCCTTCACTCAATGTCTTCCATGTTATTCCTTATGCTCCACAAGTAAGTGAAACCACATGATAATTGACTCTCTCTGCTTGACTTACTTCACTCAGCATAATCTCTTCCAGTCCCATCCATGTTGATAACAAAAGTTGGGTATTCATCCTCTCCGATGGAGGCATAATACTCCATTGTATATATGGACCATATCTTCTTTATCCATTTGTCTGTTGAAAGGCATCTTGGTTCTTTCCACAGTGGCCACTGCTGCTATGAACATTGGGGTACAGATGGCCCTTATTTTCACTACATCAGTATCTTTGAGGTAAATACCCAGTAGTGCAAATGCAGGGTCATAGGGAAGCTCTTTATTTAATTGCTTAAGGAGTCTCCACACTGTTTTCCAAAGAGGCTGCACCAACTTGCATTCCCACCAACAGTGTAAGAGGGTTCCCCTTTCTCCACATCCTCTCCACCACACGTTGTTTACTGTCTTGTTAATTTTGGCCATTCTAACTGGTGTAAGTGGTATCTCAGTGTGGTTTTGATTTGAATCTCCCTGATGGCTAATGATGAGGAACATCTTTTAATGTGTCTGTTAGCCATTGTACATCTTCTTTGGAGAAGTGTCTGTTCATATCTTCTGCACATTTTTTGACACGGTTATCTGTTTTGTGTGTGTTGAGTTTGAGTTCTTTATACATTTTGGATATCTGCCCTTTGTCTATAGTGTCATTTGCGAATATCTTCTCCCATTCTGTGGGTTACCTCTTTGTTTTGTTGACTGTTTCCTTTGCTGTGCAGAAGCTTTTAATCTTGATGAAGTCCTAAAAGTTCATTTTCGCTTTTGTTTCCTTTGCCTTTGGAGACATATCTTGAAAAAATTTGCCATGGCCGATGTTGAACAGATTACTGCCTACATTCTCCTCTAGGATTTTGATAGATGCCTGCCTCACATCAAAACTCCATTTTGAGTTTATCTTTGTGTATGGTGTAAGAGAATGGTCGAGTTTCATTCTTCTACATGTAGCTGTCCAATTTTCCCAGCACCATTTATTGAAGAAACTGTCTTTTTTCCACCGCATATTTTCCCCTGCTTTGTTGAAGATTACTTGACCATAGAGTTGAGGGTCTATATTTGGGCTCTCTACCCTGTTCCACTGGAGTGTGTGTTTCTTTTTGTGCCAGTACCATGCTGTCTTGGTGATCACAGTTTGTAGTAAGCTTGAAATCAGGCAATTTGATGCCCCCAGTTTTGTTTTTCTTTTTTAATGTTTCCTTAGCAATGGCATTGACTCTTAATCCAAGCTCTTCTTTTTTCAGACCAAGAAACAGTTTTAGCAATGTCATCACACATTTTAGAGGAAGGTGGAGACTAGAATTCAGATCCTCTAATTGGTACTTAGTATGTTCACACTTTCCAGCACACATTTTAGTACTTAGATTGTTTTTTCAATTACTTGATGTGGTAATTTGAGTGTGTCTTGTGTGGGATACATGCTCTTTATATTTTAACAAATGGGATAAAGTATATTTTCATACCTTTAAATTTGGGGCATTATTTTGAGGGGGCATTATTTTGATCTCAAATGATAAACAAGGATATTTTAAATAAAAATAGATAATTTAATGATTAATAGGCAACTGCATAAATATTATTGTCATGGTTACACATGTCCTCATGCTTCCATCATTGTCCTTCCTGAGAAAAAATGCTAACTCATTAAGGCTATTTCGAGATACTAACATTTATGCCAGTGAAGAGTCATCTTCATAACATATATGTCTTTAAATTTTCTGGTCATTTTTTTCACCTATCTTCATGGACTTACTGAAGAAAAATCACAGTTTATATTGAAGAAGGAAATATTTAAAAATTAGTTGAGGAGTATTTGAGTAATTTGAGTTAATCATCTTCAGAAAGAAATGGGCTATATTACATTTATAATTATTAAGAAACCTATGTTCCACCAATTAGAGTCAGGGAATTGCCTCAGCCATGGTCAGAAACCTTCCTGTGGATGCCCCACACTTATCCAGGAGAATGAGGTGCCCCTTCTCTTGCTCTACGTTAGTGTCAAAGAAGTCCTAGTGGGGAGTCCAGACTCTTCAGGACTACCCCAGTCTAATGCAAGGCCCTCCTTCCCACCACATTCATACCCTGTGATGTCCAGGTGGGAAACCTGGATTTCTATCCCCAGCTGGCAGTAAGAAGATGGCATGACCTCTCTTTCTACAGGAGCATTGTCAAAAGAAACCAGATAAAAACAAAAGTTTTAGATAAACATCAGAGTCTTATAACATACAAGATGTTCAGATACCAGTTTAAAATCACTCAGCATAACAAGAAGCAGGAACATTTCAACTTGAGTGGAAAAAGAGAGTTAAGAGACATCAACACTGATGTGACAGGGATATTAAATTTATCTGAGAAAGAATTTAAAGTAGTCATTACAAGATATTTCAGCAAGCTATTGTAAACATGTCTTTAAAAAATGAAAAAAAAAGTGTTGCTAAAGAAATAGAAAATAGTAAAAAAAAAAAAAAAAGCAGAAGATACAAAAATAAATGAAAATCTTGTAACTGAAAAATAAACTGGCATAAAAAACTCCATGGATGGCTCAGAAGCAGAACGGGTCGGGGGAGAGAAGAAAAACACATTATAATAGAACTTTCTCAGTCTGAACAGCAAAGAAAGGAGATTTTAAAATGGAGAAGAACACATATTTTGTAACCTATGGTAATATAAAAATATTCTCACATATATGTCATCAGCATCTAGAAGGAGAGCTGGAAAAGGGTGGGGCTTTTGAAAAATACTCAAAATAATAGCTAAAAATCTCTCAAATTTATCAAAAAACATGAACTTAAAGGTTCAAGAGCTGAGTAAATCCCAACTAGAATAAACTCAAAGTAATCCACACCAAGACACATCATAAACTTCTGAAAACTAGAAATAAAGAAAAAAAAACTAATTATCTAAATCTATCTAATCATCTAACCTACTCTTTCATCATAAACCAGAGAGGCCAGAAGGAAGTGGTATATCATTTTCTTCAGCTGCCACCTGGGCCCTTCAGGGTCAAGGGAATATCAGACAAGGAAGGAGTCTCAACTGGGCAGGTGTTATTGACCCTGATTATTAAGAGGTGATTGGGCTACAGTGTACAGTGGGTATCAGTGCCCAAGCAATCCCCTGGGGATCATCTTGACTTTCTAATGCTAAATTTTGATGGTAAATGCATAAATCAAAGTCTTCAGTCTGGGAAGGGCTTGGTAATCAAGGGGTTCAATAACCTTCGGGGTTCAGATTTAGGGCACACCCCTAGGTAAGACACCAAGGTCAGTAGAGGCATAGCTGAAAGTGAAGGGTGTATATCTCATGATATGGATTAGAGCAGGTGTGGCTATGTTTATTGTTTGGGTGTAAAGGGAACCATAGAAATTAGGATGAAGGAGGGAATGGAGTGGGGCTATCAATTTCCACGGCTTAAAGCTAGGTTAGATTTTTGTTTTTGTAAGGATAACTGTTTGCTGTTTTTCCTCTGCTATGTTATGACAGTAGGGTTTGAAAGAATAGATTTTATGCTGAATAATAGGCAATGAAATAGTTCTGCTGGTAAGGTTGAAGGGGACAAATCAGGTTGCTGAGCAGAGATAGCAACGTTTAAGAGCAGTGACTGGAAGTAGAGAGGAGGCCATGGTGGGGGCAGTCTTTTTCCTTGTCAGCTGATGGCCAGTCGTGGGCATTTGCCAATAATGACCTTTCTGCTTGGGTGTGTTGATGAATAGGGGCATCTGGATGAAAAAATAAATCTTACGGGTACCTGGCTGGCTCAGTCAGTAGAACATCCAACTCCTGATCTCAGGGTCACGAGTTAAAGCCCCATGTTGGATATAGCAATAATAGGTAAATAAATAAATAAACAAATTTCTTTAAAAAAGAAAAAAAATTGACTTTATTCTCCAGAAGTTTTCTTTTCAGATTTGAGATCTGTTTAAATTATGGCCAAATGATAATTATTAGAATTAATAAATTACTATCAAGAAGAAAAGGAAGAGGGGGAAGAACCAATACAAGAGAGAAAAGGGAGAATTTAGAGATTGGTAAAGAGGGTGACAAAAAACATAGGAAAAAAGAAAAGTCTTTTCCATAAAGAGGCTGGGATGAAGAGTATTTGTTAACTTTGGGCCCTTACACATCTATTTTCATGAAGTTTTAACACTGGATTTGAAAGATCAGAGAAGAGTACAATCCCATTACAGATCATTTCATAAAGGTCTCAGAAGTTAATATTGTGGCTAAAATTTTATAGAGAAAAAAGTCTTGGCTTTGGCTTGCATCTGACCTAACACCCAGCTGTCAGAGAGACTGAGAAATGGAACATCTTTATAGGACAGTGAAGGCTACAGAGGAGAAGAAAGTTTGCATTACTTACTCCTACCCCTGTTAGTCTTTTAGTTTTAAGAGAATAGTTTATGTCCTGTGGATAATTTTAAAGCTTTCCCCAAAAAGAAAGGGAAGTCAAGTCAAAGTAAACTGAGAAAATACTTCTACAGAATTTTCTGTTAATGGATATACCATAGTTTCTAATGATGGGATTCTGACAGGAACTTTGCAGAGCCATATAAGGCAGTTGAGGGAAGCCTAGGTGGGTATCATCATTTTCTGCTTTGCGTCTGCAAGCAAACTGAGCCAAAAAATCGCATGACATGTATATGTGGGTCAGAAGACTGATATGCCAAACACAGATTCGCTAACAATGGGTCACTCCTCACGAGTGGGAAGAAACTGCCTAATATGTCCATGTACAGACTTCATAAAGTGAGACCAGGAAGGGTGGGATTGTCCCCAGACTGTTCTCAGACACCAGGATTCCCCCCCCACTGGCATTTCCTCCTGACTTTTGTAGGGAGGCAGAAGGAGGCTGGAGCAATTTCAGGCAGAGAGGGCAGGGGCATCTATAAATGGCAACTCTTGAAGGTGAAAATAAATGCTCTCTGGGAGGGAATGAGAGACGGAAGGAAGGCTTTCTTCAGGAAAAGTCAGAGGAAGACAGCTAACCACAAGTCAAGCAAGTGGTAAGACTGTGCTACGGGTGAGGAGTTTGGGTTTGATCTAATAAGTACTCAGAGATTGCTGCTAGGAGGAAATGAGATAACATATGTGAGAGCACTTGGTAAATGGGAAGACTCTATGCTAATGCGAGGCATTAATACTATTATTCTCATCCACTACAGGTTCCTGAGCAGGGGAGTGACATGATAAAAGCTCTACTTTAGAAGATTAGTGTGGGAGTGATGTGCAGAATGGCTGTAAAGGCAGGGCGAGTGTAGGTAAGGAGGTCTGCAGATTCTGCTGAGCCAGCTCCGCTGGGAGTTTGGAAGTATTCCTAAAAAGAGAAAGTTCTCTGTTCTCTCCCCTCCCTCCCCTCCATGCCCTGAGGGAGACCTTCTTTCGGCAGGAAGACCCAGCTGACAATCAGATCCTGCTTTAGCCTAAAGATAAACTAAGAAAGAACTATAAAGGATGCTTACCTGGTACAAACACTGGGGGACTGTGTAGATGGACCTGGGATTCTATTTCTGCTTCTTCTGGATTTGGTTCAATGTATTTCTCTTCTTTCTTCACTTCTCCTTCAAAAAACACAGATGTCACAGTGCTGATACCAGTCCATACGTGGTTCTAGGGAAGGAAACTGCCCTTAAGAGGAACAGGGGCCTCTGATTTTGGCTTCCTCGTGGCTTCCTCGCTTCTGTATGCACACCTTATATTACTAAGTGCAGGATTAAGGTGAGTGAGTCACTTGTTCCTACTTCCTCAAAAACAAAGCTTCAAATTCAATACCCTTGTGTGCCTTGTAATAAAGTTTAATACCTCATTAACAAAAAAAAGGCATGAAGGAACATGCATTTTTAAACAAGATAAATCTTTAGGGAGGAAAAAAGTCCTGAGGTATAAAGAAAGGAGATAACATTGCTTAGAATAAAGGATCAAGATGGATAATGTGAAACTTCAATTCATAGAAAGAATGATGTGTCTTACAAGTGAATGATGAACTGCCAGCAACAAAATTAGAAATCAATATGCTATATAAAAATTAGCTGGTGTAAGACCAATAACAAAATACAGTAATCATTTTTAGAGATGGGACTGGGAATAAAAACAGAAGTATTTGGATCAAATTGAAAGCTGCCACACATTTGTCAAGGGAAAAATAGCAAAGGCTGTCAAAATATCATAGCCTTTTGTTCTTCCCTTTTTTTAGCTTAAAGAAACAAAAATTCCCAAAATAGTCAACCCTTGTCATTTGAGCCAGGAAAATCTAGGAGTAGCATTTGCTCATAAACAGTGCCATTTATAACATTATTTGTTGTTTATATCATTGTAATAAGCATAATTGCAGGCTGTCTTAGAATGCTAGAGTCTGATTATTATGGGGTACTTAGTGTTCTTAACTGGGGACCCAAGAGGAGTGGCTCAGGAGATCTGAGTCTTCAGTGCAGAAGTTCTGACTGCTGGCAAAGTGTATGCATGTGATACACACAGGTACACACACTCACACACACACCACACACAGAGCGAATGACCCAGTCTGACCTTACTTAAGGCCAGTCTTAAAAAGAGATTAAGGAGCTAGAGGGCATTATGGCAAGTGAATTAAGTCAGTCAGAGAAAGACAAATACCATATGATTTCACACAGATGTGGAATTTAAGAAACAAAACAGAAGAACATAGGGAAGGGAAGGGAAAATAAGATAAAAACAGATAGGGAGACAGACCATAAAAACCTCTTAACTGTAGGGGACAAACTGAGGTCACTGGAGGGGAGGTGGGCGGGGTGACAGGGTACCAGGGTGATGGGCAGTAAGGAGGGCACGTGATGGAATGAGCACTGGGTGCTCTATGTGTCCTATGCAACTGATGAATCATTAAACTCTACCTCTGAAGCTAATAATACACTATATGGTAACTAAATTGAATTTAAATTAAAAAAAGAAAAAAAATTAGTTAAGATTTCCTCACTTCATAATGTTCCATAGCAAAGTGCTCCTATCTTACATTATATTCATTTGTGAGTCAGCAACAATAAGAAATCTTAAAGATCTACACTTTAAATATAGGGATGTTCTAGGGCTAGGGAATTTCATATGCCTGTTACAAGGGGAAAGAAAATGTGTACAAGATCAAAGGGAAGAGAAAGATAAAGAAAAATAATTCACCCTCTATAGTGAAAAAAGCATATATGGAAAAGTGTAAAATATGAATATTTAAGAATATAAGGCTTATAATTTATAGATCTTAAGAATTAGCAGTTGCTTTGTTTTGATAGTTTTCTCATTATTTCCTCCTGAATTTACTTGGCAATATGGTTTGTATAGAAGAAATGATGTCTAAACCACATGGAGCTGGATCTGTCACACCCTAGGGAAAAGGATCTTCTAAGAGGAAGTAAGTATCTCCAGTTGGAGGTGGCACCTCCCTTCCCTAATTACTTATGTTTGCTGTAGTAGTAATTTGAATATAAAGCTGGGGTTTAATATATACAAATACAATAACTGGTTATTGGGTATGGTATAAAGAAAGGGATTAATACTATGTAAATGCCCTTTCTACCCATTTAGTCAGGATTAAGGAACTCTCCAGGGAAGCAGAACCAAATGAAGATAGATAAATATGGACATAGATAGATACAGATATACAGGACATTTATTGCAGGAACTGGCTCACATGATTGTGAAGGCCAGGAAGTCCCAAAGTTCTGCTGTCTGCAAGCTGGAGAACCAGGAGAACCAGTGGTGCAGTTCAGTCTGAGTCTGAAGGCCTAAGAATTGAGGGTCTGATGCAGTCATTCTCAGTCTGAGTCCCAAAGCCAGAGAATGAGGAGCACAGAAGTCTGAGGGTAGCAGAACCGGGATGTATCAGCTCTAGCAGGAAGTGTGAATTCAACCTTCCTCTACCTTTTTACTCTATTCAGGCTCAGAAAGGATTATTGAGGTCCACTAGTATTGGGGAGAGCAATCTTGACTCAGTCTACTGGTTCAAATGATAATCTGTTCTAGAGACATCCTCACAGACACACCCAGAAATAATGTTATACTGGCTGTCTGATCATCCCTTAGCCCAGTCAGGTTGACACATAAAATTAGTCATCATAGGTCCACCCCTTGTCACCTTGGCACCCATCTCCTTAAACCATACTTAACCTCCAAATGGAGATGGTAACAAGGTCATAATTCCACCCAACATGATACAACTATCCTGACTGCATCTCTTTCTCAGAAGAGGAGATAAGGTCCTTGAGGAATGTGTATTCTTCTCCTGATACCTCATAACTTAGATACGATGGTGTAAAATTAGCAATACTTAAAAACTGATATAAAGTCAGTACCTCTTATGTTATATGATAAAGGAATAAGAGAGGAAAGAAAACAAAGAGGATTTGTTTAATAGATGTTGTATGTCTATGTTTAATATATGTTGTAGTTACTTATACACACACAAACATAAAAATTACAAAATAAGGAGAAAATATTCTCAATCATTACAGTTTTTATTTCTGTGACTGCTCACATGTTGTAGCTGGTATTTGTAACTACGTCCTTCTACTAACCATTCCATAGTCTCTTCGCCTTCAGCAGGAACCTTAGTTGATCATGGTTTTTGACTTGATGGTGTGACTCAAACCCTCATTCCTGAGGACATTGGGCCATTAGAAGTCCTACCTGGATTGAGTTGTTGTAGTTTTCCATTGACTTCAATTATAAAGGATGATACCCTGCAGGATCTCCTGTATTCCAGACATACTCTTCTGTACATCCATTATAGAAGAACAGCACAATTTCCCCTTGGTAGTCAGGATCAATGACCCTAGCCAACACTGTCATTCCTTTCTTTTCCTGTTGATTCAGAGACATGCGAGGCCCAAAGTGGCCATGTGGCTGTCTTAACTTCCAGTTCAATGGAATCATTGTTGTGTTTTCTGATGAAAGCATTCCTCCTTCTGGAACTAGAATCTCTAGGCCAGAAAATTATAAAATTAATGAGAACAGGTAGCAAAAATTTTACTTGTGGGTTGCTGGGTGTACTAATAAATGGTGCCACTCTCATTTTCACACCTTGATGATTCCTGGATTCTTGAATCCTGGTTATCCAAGAAATAGCACCATATATCAGATCCTGATTTGGAGCATATATGGCCTTGGGGAGAACCTTGACCCTGCCCTGCCAGGTATTGCCATCTAGATGACTCTGTAACTGAGTGTCAAAAAGCCATTCTACTGTTCTTTTAAGCTGGCTGCTTCAGGATCATGGGGAACATGATCAGTGGGGAACAAGGTCAGTGAGCACGAGGATGTCCCACTTCTTTTGTTGTAAAATGAGTTCCTGGTTAGAGCAATGCTGTGTGGAATACTATGATGGTGGATAAGGCATTCTGTGAGTTCATGATAGTTGTGGCAGAAGAAACGTTTGCAGGAAAGGCAAGTCTGTGTCCAGGGTGTCTATTCCAGTAAGGACAAAATGATGCTCCTTCCATGGTGGGAACAATCCAATATAATCAACCTGTCACAAGGAGGCTGGCTGATCACCCTGGAGGATAGTGTTACCTTGGGTCTTGGTGTTGGTCTCAGGAGCTCCGCTGCTGACAGATTGGGCACTGCAACAGTAGCTGTAGTCAGATCGGCCTTGCTGAGTCCAAGTCCGTTTTGCTGACCCCATGCATAATCTCTGTATTTGTGTCCCATATGAATGCTCATTGAAAGCATCCTTCAGCAGAGGGTGATTTTAATAATCAAGCAGATAGGATGACTCATTCTTTGAGCAGTGAGGGGGTGGCTGGGGAAAAAGGCTGACTTGATCCAAAGGATATCTTCATGTGTTTTGCCTATTCAGCAGATCTGATCTTATATCTCTTCCTAAAATTTCTTAGTCACCAATTTCCCATTCCTTTTCCTTCCAAGTCCCTGATCATCCAGTGAAACCACTGGCCATGGTCCATGAACATTGGTCTTCTCAATTTTAGGGTTCATTATGTTCATTTGATATAAGGGGGTCAGAGGCACAAATAGTAAAGATGGTAGGATGAGGCCATAGTGAGAGGATAATCATGAAAGCTGGTGAAATGTACCCACTGTGGAAATGTGCTTACTTTAAATGAATCATGTTGTGGTTTGTGACCCCTTTCTATAGCCTGAACTATAAAGGGATCCTACCTTACTAATACCATCTAATAAATAAGGAATCTTTATTCCATTGTTATTATGTGATGTTGTTACAATTAGATCTAGCTATGTTCTAAATGTGTTCCTCCAAAATTCAATATTGGAACCTGACTGCCAAGAGGACAGTCTTAGGAGATGGGGCCTCTGGGAAGTTATTAGGTCAGGAGGGCAAGGCCCTCATGAAAGGGATTAGGGCCCCTATAAAAGAAGCCTGGGAGAGTTCCCTACCTCCTTGCACCATATGAGGACTCAGCAAAAAGTCAGCCATGGACAATGGTGAAGAGATCCATCATCAAAATGTGGCCATGCTTGCGCCTGGGTGGCTCAGTGGGTTAAAGCCTCTGCCTTCGGCTCGGGTCATGATCTCAGGGTCCTGGGATCGAGTCCCATATGGGCTCTCTGCTCAGCAGGGGGCCTGCTTCCTCCTCGCTCTCTCTGCCTGCATCTCGGTCTGCTTGTGATCTCTGTCTGTCAAATAGATAAAAATAAAATCTTAAAAAAAAAAAAAATGCGGCCATGGTGATGTCTTGATCTTGGACTTCCCTGCCTCCAGAACTGTGAGAAATAAATTTTGGCTGTTTATAAGCCACCCACTCTGTGGTATTGTGTTGTAGGAACCAAAATTGACTAAGATATATCCTAATAATATGTTTTGCAAGTTTTTAAACTTTTTTTTAAAGGGTTTTCCTTTTTATATCCTGAAAATGGTTATGCTTTATGATAGAGTTCTTTTTTTCTCCCAACAGATTTACTAACAGTATGGACAAATTAACTTTACACTATGGCACTGTTACAGATTGTAATTGAATATCAGACAGCTGTTTTGGAATTACATAGAAATCTGAAGGGGGGAGTAAAGAAGAGTACAGATGGCTCTGCGTGCCGTTCCCCACACGGGGTAAAGACAGCTCAAAGCACAAGGCCTTTGGTGGATTTGTGTGAATCAGTAATATTATTTCTGATTATTAAAAATAAAATTGAATTTTAAATAATAAGAACTTGTAATTGTGGAATGAAATCCTTGCATTCCAGATTATAGTAACACCGTACATTTTTGGTGTCCTCTAATTTCAACGTCAAATATTTGAAACACAACCAGCAAACCTGGAGTGAGCAAGAAAAATCATTATCAGAGCTAGAGTAAATAATTAAAAATAATTAAAGTTCTTTCATTTTTGGTGGGAGTATAACATTATATAACTGTTGAAAAAAGTATTTGGCAATGTGTAACTAGTGCCTGCATTTTTCATAAATTTAGACCTTGAATTCACAACTAGTAATCCAAGTTAGAGTTGTGATTAGACAAGTGATTTTCATAGAATCGTAGCCCAAAATGAAGGCAATAGCAATAATATGTGAAACAAAGAAAAATAGCTAAATAGACTATGGCATATTCACATCATAAAGGTTATATGGAAATCAAAATTCATGTGTTTGAAAATTATTTATTTACATAGGAAAATATTCCAATTTAAATGCTAAGTGAAAAAAGCACGGTACAAACTTCCATTTTCTAAAACTAATAACATTAATGATAATCAGACTAATAGCAATAATATTAAAGTATATGCAATAGAAAATGCATGAAAATATTGGGTTGTTATCTGCCTGCTGAGGTTAAAGATTGTGTATTCAGTCGTCATAATTAAACCCTTTTACATTATGTTATTTTTTTTTCATTGTGTTATTTTTTAAATAATGAGCATGGGTTAATTTCACAGTCAGAAAAAAAAGATTATAAAGAGCAACCAAAAATCTCCTATAAAATGCAAGCTCATATGATTTACTTTTAGATGGTCTTTCATAGCCAGCAGATTTTTTATTTTAAACATTTAATGATTGGATTTCAGGCCAACAGCAAATTGGTAGCAGGAATTTAAAAGGAGGGATAATGGGGAACTACTATAAAAAGCCACAATGACAAAAAGAGGAAAGTAACTGACAACTTCCTCCCCGTGGGAGGAACAGGAATATTATGGGAAAATGTGCAAGTCCTCTAAAATCACAGCTTAGTGAGGCCATTTTGAGTAGGGGCTAATGAGCTACCAATCTCAACAGGCTTCCAGGGAATCCATAATATGTGGAGGAAAGAATTCTGCATCAGAAATTAAAATTACCTGATTTCAGTCCCTGGTCCAGGTACTTCCTAGCTTGCGATTTTTAATAAATTCATGTAATATCTTTAAGACTCAGAATTCTCAGCTTCTAAATGGAAACAATCAAGTATTTTTTTTTTTTTATGGTTTGTAAGTGCCTTCTTTGCCCGTGTAGTATAAAATTGTTTTGAAAATAATGATGTGCCATGCACATGCCCAGGATGTCCACAATGCACAACATATTAACTGACACTAACAAGAAAGCTAATTCAATAGAAATTTAAAAATCACCTACTTTCTATGCAGTCTAAGAAATTTATAGAGGTACAGTGTGTTTTAAAAATATGTTTTTGCAGATGGTTACAATCAGTGTTTACATTTGGTCCATCTCTGGCATGACTCCTGTTTTGGGAGATAGCAAGGCATGGTGGAAAGGACTTGGGGTTTGGGGCCCAGCACATGTGGCCCAGGTCCTGAGTAAAAGCATTTTCAGGTAGGTAAAATATCTACTACACCAGAAGTTACAGAGCACAGATAAGGTCTGTTGATCTGGCTTGGCTTCACATGTAACGCAGAATGTGCTAGTGTTGCTGAACATAGGTGTCGCTGGAGAATGATAAGCAGCTGACAATCATGATTGGTAGGTCAAAACTTGACGGGAGGTAGATTCTTCACTGAAGGCAGCAGGCTGAGGTTGGCTGGAAAAAAAGAGGTGAAACTGAATGAAAACATAGAAGAGTCAGGAATACTGGTAATGGGCTCAAGACCTAAGCAAAGAATTAGAAGGGGCACGGGGAGAGCACATCTGCCTTCAGCTCGGGTCATGATCTCAGGATCCGGGGTTCGAGCCCCACATCAGGCTTTTTGCTCGGCAGGGAGCCAGCTTCCCTCTGTCTCTCTGCCTGCCTCTCTGCCTACTTGTGATCTCTCTCTGTCAAATAAATAAATAAAATCTTTTAAAAAATTATTTTAAAAAGCATGTTACATGCATATTAGAATTAAGTGGTACTAGTCATAGTGCATCTATGTCTGAAAGGCCTGTTTTACAACAGGGGTTTGATTTTTCTGAGTCAGGTGCTGTGTTTTCCTCTGTCCACAAATTTATTAGACTCTGAAGGTCAGTGTTCTGTCCCTGGTGCTTAGCCAGGGAACCTGCTTCCTTAGAGACACAATTATCTACTCCTTAGTCTGAGATCCTCTCCAGGGAGTGAGTGGTAGATGTCCTGACCTAGGGGTCTGGGAGCATTCTTAAAGCTGGGCAAAACCAAATATCAGCATATACTTTATTTAGATTTATCTAGAGTCACAATGCCAATGCCTCACCCTACTTCACAACATCGTGTGAGGTGCAAATGAGATCGTATCAATGGTCAAACTATATATTTGTGTTTTTTTTAAAGTTTTTATTTATTCATTTGACAGACAGAGATTACAAGTAGGCAGAGAGACAAGTGTCGGGGGAGAGGGGGGAGAAGACTCCCTGCTGAGCAGAGAGCCATATGTGGGGCTTGATCCAAGGACCCCGGGATCATAACCGAGCTGAAGGCAGAGGCTTAATCCACCACTGAGCCACCCAGGTGCCCCAAACTATATATTTGTTTAAGGGAGAAATGAATGATCACTTACTGAAGATCTCTATTTCTATTTTGATTACTTTCCTTTTTTTTATTTTAAAGATTTTATTTATTTACTTGACAGAGATCACAAGTAGGCAGAGAGGCAGGCAGAGAGAAAGGAGGAAGCAGGCTCCCTGCCGAGCAGAGAGCCCGATGTGGGGCTTGATCCCAGGACCCTGGGATCATGACCGGAGCTGAAGGCAGAGACTTTAACCCACTGAGCCACCCAGGTGCCCCTGATTACTTTCTTTTGAATTTTATTTTATTTTTTTTTCAGTGTTCCAAAATTCATTGTTTATGCACCATAGTGCTCCATGCAATATATGTCCCCCTTAATACCCACCACCAGGCTCACCCCCACAACCCTCCCCCCAAACTCTCAGTTTGTTTCTTAGAGTCCACATTCTGTCATGGTTTTTTGATTACTTTGAGATGCATATGCAATTAAGGTGTGAGGCCTTATGAGGGATGGTAATGATAGTAATGATTGTAATGATGTAATGATTATATTTGGGGCCATAATGTTCAAGGTGGGTTCTTTTCCATTCTGCAAAAATAATTTCCATTTTGCTCCATTGCACTGGAGATCGCATCAGATATTCAAGGTTCCTCATTCAAGAAAGAGTAACTATCTAGGAGATGTTGTTTGGAAACAACATTTGACAATGAATAATACCATTGATATAAAATGTGTTTAATTATAGAAATAGGTATTTGTAGATAATTCATATAAAGTTTCTATCATGAATATATAATTTATACCAATAAATATGAATATACAAAAATATACATCTGTTAATTAAACAAACATTGATTAAGCACACACTAAAAACCTAAGAAAGACAGTGCTAAAAAATGAAAGCTAGACTGATAGAGGATGTTATTAGGTACGACTTCATTTTAGTTAACATCAGGGGAAAAACAGCAGCTCATACAGCTATTTAAATAGCTTGATTGGGATCAGGGTTAGCTCACCGGTGATATGATGTTCCTATTCTAAATACATTAATATTATTTTAAATATAGTAATAAAATAAACATGCTATCAATTTATATTAGACATTTTCATTGATTAAAAAAATTACACTGTGGCATCTGCTATATTCATTCACTTAGGGAAATGTCCTAGTCCCTGAAAAGTAATACCTGATTTAGAGCAATTGAGATACCACATTCCTAGAAGCTATAACACATTTCAAAAATGAGAATAAGAAAGAATTCCAAACAGCTGATCCAAACCAGAGTCAACATTCTGAGATAATTAATGAGACTGACTAATCCCAATAATTTTCTATGGTTTTGTGAAATACTAAATGGCCTTAAGATGATAGAATTATTTAATTCCCATGTTATCAAATGTAGAAGGACATTTCAAGAAAATAAATCTCACCTCCTTATTTCAATTTAAAAAATATTATTCAGGGAAGCCACACTCATGCTAGACATTTTTGAACTGTGTCTAGAGTTGAAATAGAATTACCTTTACAAATTTGATATGAAATTTGACTAACTAAAAAGGAATTTGAAAGAATACACAGATTTGCTACAAAAAACTTATAAATCAAATTTTCTTATTTAGCAAGGTCCAACTCTGCTCCTGCAAAGGAAACCCTTCTACCTCCACTTTCTTAGCCACAGTACCCTTGTTTCTGTTTATTTTATCTGGACCAAGGATGCTGGCTGTTTTTTCATTCTCAAAAACTTTGAGTTAGGAGCGCCTGGGTGGCTCAGTGGGTTAAGCCGCTGCCTTTGGCTCGGGTCATGATCTCGGGGTCCTGGGATCGAGTCCCGCGTCGGGCTCTCTGCTCGGCAGGGAGCCTGCTTCCCTCTCTTTCTCTACCTGCCTCTCCATCTACTTGTGATTCCTCTCTGTCAAATAAATAAAACCTTTAAAAAAAAACCTTGGAGTTATAATGGTTTACATAACATAGCAGTTTTAGCAATCTGAATCAGTCATCATGAAACCAAATAGCAGGGAAAAAGGAGTAAAGCACACAGTTTAATAAGATAGGATTTGGGATTAGTCAGTTTTGCGTTAAAATCCGTGCTCCACTTCAGGACTTTGAGAAAGATGGATAAGCTCTATATGCCTCAGATTTTTCAGCTGCAAAATGGAGAATATCATATTAATCTCATACAACTATTTTGAGTATTAATTAGGGATAACATAACACAATACCTGGATGTTTAAGTGCTTAATAAATGGCAGCTGTTTTTTATTATAATATTAAATATGTTAGATGTCAATCCAAGGTTCCAAAGTAATTTTCTGGGAGTCACCGGGGCTAGAGAAAGTAACGACCAAAGTTGAAAAATTGATCCTTAATATGGAGTAGTAAGTAGTTCAGATAGCTCATACAATGATATTATAGTTATGGAGGATTTGTTATTAACAGCATTATTAACCCATCTCTCTAGTAGCAGAACAGCCTCCTTCACAGTGAGCATATTGGAGGAGGGTGTGAGGGGCAGGCTTTTGGAAGGAGCATGAAAGAATGCAACTAACTCCTTAGTGTCCTCTCCCCGAAACCTGGCTATCCCATTCAAAGAAGTTTTGAAACAACTAAAGTCACAACAGTCTGTCAACATTGGATTCTGAGTATCCTATCTTTGGCAAAATTAGTTTGTTCTTTTCTGATTCAGGACAACAGAGTCATGCATAGGTAAAGTGTCAAAGTGGACAGTTAATATCCTTATTTTTTTGTTCCCTACCTTTTTGCCTATATGGTTTTCTAGTCATCACATTTTCCCAAAAGAAGAAGATAATAACTTATGGAAGGGTCTAAAAATTAAACACCAGTTGCAATGAACCTTTTTGCAATTTTATAGTGTCTATTATTTCCTAAGTACCTACAAGGAGCAAATACAAACACAATTTCTGTCTGCCCCAGAAATGCAGTAACACATGTGATTAAGAGGAGGAATACATTTCTTGTGGGCTCAGTGAATCCACTTCCCCGTGATTGGCTGGAAACAAGCACAACTAAAAAACAAAGAAGTTGAGAACAAGTTGGACTGGAGAGGTAAACATTGTGAACATTTGATGCTCTCCTTCAGGTCCTAAGGAAAAGTTCTCTAGGACTTTTGTGGCCAAGAAACTCAGAAATCCATTCCATTTTAGCTCACTGGGAAGCTGCTCCTAACATTCAGGGAACAAGCTCGTTCTATCAATACGTTCAGGTGCATTTCTTTGGAAAACAGAGTAGAAGTTTTTAGACAACACTCATTCTGGCCCCACAGGTCAAAATTGAACTGGTGAAACTCAGTTTCCTCTCCCACATATGTTTTTTCTAAACTGACAATTAATCCCTGCACTGGAACTGGAGCTTTGAGGGCCGTAATATAGGTGATGATGAGCAGAGGAAAAACAATGCGATGTCTTTGTTAAACAAGCGATGCTCAACAGTTCAAACTTCATCTGTTTTGAGTTTCAGGATGGAAACTGTACGGGGCATGGGTAAGACAATTTATAGAGAGCAGAATGAGTATTTTAAAAACTGAATGAATGGAAAATGAAAATGTATAGATAACAGTGGAAGAAGAAAAGTGTTGTAGGCTTTTGAGGAAAGAGTGGACTTTTGAGGTTTTGTGAGTGTTTTCAAAAATCAATGTAGACAGAGAAAGACAACTATCATATGATCTCCCTGATATGAGGAAGTGGTGATGCAACATGGGGGCTTAAGTGGGTAGAAGAAGAATCAATGAAACAAGATGGAATTGGGAGGGAAACAAACCATAAGTGACTCTTAATCTCACAAAACAAACTGAGGGTTGCTGGGGGGAGGGGGGTTGGGAGAAGGGGGTGGGATTATGGACATTGGGGAGGGTATGTGCTTTGGTGAGTGCTGTGAAGTGTGTAAACCCTGTGATTCACAGACCTGTACCCCTGGGGATAAAAATATATGTTTATAAAAAATTAAAAATTCAAAAAAAATCAATGTAGAAAATAATATAGATATATCGATAATTTAAAAAGTGCTTGTGGTGGATATGTGAGAGTTGACGTTCTTCCCATTCAAAAAACGATCTTCGGTCAAAATAAATTTGACTCTTTTTCTCCTGCAGTCAAAATAAATTAAATGTCTTGAGAAGAAGAGACAATGCAGGTCTATGACAAAGAAGATGCAGATGGTTCGTGGCACTGAGTCATTGGTCTGCTTGATGGATAGAAATCATAGAGCCGATGCTGGAGTAGTGGTCACTCTCACTCAGATACATGCTGTATTTTAGGACAAACCTGAGTTTGCAGAGAAGGTCTCCCCAAATTAAAAAATTGCACTTCATTCAACTATTCTTGTGAGCTTCCTAATCAGTTAAGTAAAGAATCTAAGGTGAGTCATTACCGTAGGGAAGTCAGTTAGCAAGATACGGAAGACAGATGGTGGGAACACGTCTTTATTTTAAGAGCAGCATCCAGGTCGATGCTTGGAGGAGCTTAGCAAACCATTCTTTAGTCTAGGAGTTTATTAGAAGATGTTATTTAAAAATATCATTGCCACGGACTTGCCAAAAGATAACGAGTTGTAAATCCATTCCATTCATGGGGGGTGGAAAACAAATCCAGCGTGTTAGAACTGGAAAGTATTAAACCCTGAGCTTTGCCTCGGGTTATTATGGACTCTGTGGAATGAGAAAGAAAACAAAGGCTCTCTGTATTTTTTCCAGGTGGCAGCCTAGATCTCGAAACCTTAGAGGGATTTTCTTGCATAGCATATGTTAAATATATCACCCCTTTAGATGTCTGATATGGTGATGAAAGTGCCTAACAAAGAAAGTGACTAACTCTAACACATTATAAGAAACATGATGATTATATAAATTTATTAAAATTCCTGTGGAATATTTATTGTCATTTACATAACATGTTATATTCAACATTAGATTTGGCCAGTGTTTTTGGTTTAGAATGGCAACCCTTTTATATTTGAACAAATTATAAAGGTGTCCTTAAGAAGGATATGGTTAAGGTTAGGAGAGGCTATGAGAAACCAGATTCAGAGGGTAAGGTATGGACAGACAGACTATACGTCCCTGAAATTCATGAGCACAAAACCATGAATTAGAATCTCACCTTGATACCTTCTGTGATTTAAGTTACAACTTTATTTTTTTCTAGTTTCTCTGGAGCAGTGTTATAAAGGGCTAGCTCATCATACTATCTATTACTTTATCCCAGAATATGGGTACCAAAAAAAAAAAAAAAAAAAAAAGAATTATAACTCCTATGACGGGTTGCCTCCTTGATACTAAAATGAATGCGTGAAAAGTAGCCTGAGGAAGAATATTTTATTAGATCAATTAATATTGTAGAAGAGTTTTGTTCCCGGGTTAATCATTGGTATGATCTCTTAGCTTGTAGTTAAGGTTTGGGGCTAGTCATAAAAGTGACTTGGAAAGGACACTTCTGTTCTTTATTTTCCAGCAAGGACTTTAACTCAGATTTATTCAATTTGATACCTGCAGATTTCTCGAACAATACATTTGCCAAAGAAATTGTAAGAAGAGTGTTGAGTTACCTTTCAAGGGTGTTTCCCTTGTTTTGATTAGATTCATCTTTTTACAAATGAAGAAAGCATCAAAACAGCTAGGTACTTTCTAAGGTTTATTGATCATAGCTGCTTTTAATGAAAAATAATATGGACTTCAATTTAACATAAATTCAGCCTATGTATTTATTGCTCCTTCTAATCCTTTTCTCTCTCTCTCTCTCTCTCTCTTTTTTTTTTTTAACCTTTGCTAATCCCTGGGATGGATTCTGATCTTGTTTACATATATTGTGTCCGTTCATGTAGAATCTTGTCTACAGGACTGTGGGACTCTTTACTAATGGCAATAATACTGGCACCTCTGTGTTTTAGGCCACCCATTGAACCCATGCCCCTTCTCTTCTGGAGGTCTGAAAAAAAGAGGTTATCTGGTGGGACAAATATCCTGTCGCTCCACCCTTGCTTCACCATTTTTTTGTTAAAGGTTTAGTGTGATGTTATAAGTGACTTAAAATGTTAGAGGGACAAAAATTATTGGCCTTACTAAATGTTTTCAGGCTGACATGGTCACATACCATTGACTCATGGACTCAATTTTGGGTATTGTAACCAGTTAAAAGTAAAAACTAAGAGAATAAAAAATATTAGAGTTCATTGTGCAGAGCAGGGCTAAATATTGTCCATGGAAGCTTTTGTTATGTATTGTTTTCCCATACAGATAAAATACATTTCTTACTGTTGGTTTGTGCTGGATTGAATAGTGTTTCCTCAAAACTCTTGTCTCCCCAGAACCTGTGAATGTGACCGTATTTGGAAATAAGTTTTCTGCAGATGTAATGAAGGTAAGATGATGTCATATTGCATTAGGGTGGCTCCTAAATCCAATATGACCGGTGTCCTAAGAAGAGGGAAAGTTGGACCCAGACACACAGAGAAGCCGGCCATGGAAGCAGAGATTGGAATGATACAGCTGTCACTGAGGAACACCAAGGGTTGCCAGCAACACCGCGAGCTAAGAGAGAGTCATGGGACACATTTTCCCTCAGAGTCTCCTGGGAAAGCAATCTTGTTAGCACCTCGATTGCAGACTTTTAGCTAGAGAAGAAATTTCTGTTGTTTTAAGCCACCCAGTGTATAGTACTTCGTTACGGTAACCATAGGAAACTAATACAGGGTTATTAATGAAAACTTAAAAGTCTCTGAACTTGCTAACGGGACTTTTCTTGTAAGTGCTCAAGGTAGGCACCTAATGTTTTATTTTACTTATTTATTATTATTATTTTTTAAAGATTTTATTTATTTATTTGACACACAGAAATCCCAAGTAGGCAGAGAGTCAGGCAGCATAGAGGAAGGGAAGCAGACTCCCCGCTGAGCAGAGCGCCCGATGTGGGGCTGGATTCCAGGACCCTGAGACCATGACCTGAGCTGAAGGCAGAGGCTTTAACCCACTGAACCACCCAGGCGCCTGGCACCTGATGTTTTAATGTCTTCAGAAAAGAGGGACTTGTGGAGGTTCCTTCCTGTCTTTCCTTGCCAATCCTGCCCTCATATGAAGGGTTTTGCATCAAATAAATCCCTTCTTAAATCTTTCTGTGCTGTAGTCTCATGCTCTCCCACAAGAAAAGGGGACCAGTTTTTATATTACATCCTAAGGAACATTGTTTCTCTTACATAGGAGATGTCACTTCATTAATTATTTCTAGACTCTTCCACTTCCCAGTAGTGCCTGATACTCAAGTGGGCACTGATTAATATGTGGACCACCATCTTTTTCCTGGGCTCCTGTCCCATGAGAAAGGGTGAATGAATGTCCTCAATTCCATTTCAGCTTTCTCAATAGAGTCACAGACTTGCTAATTGTTTTACTCAGTGATATTTTAAGTATGAACATCTCAAAGGTAACTATTATTTATTTCTGAAACTCAACACACTCTCAATTGATAAAAAGAGAAGAAATATTTTCCTTGGTAATACAACATTGGAGCAGACCGTAGAGTAATTCTTTCCTTTTTTTTTTCTTCAGCTCATTTGCAGGTTTGGTGACATCACACTAAATATCCCAGATTTTGATGTCTGCCCTCTCTGTTTCTGGGGGAATGACACTATCTTGGATTAATTTGTTTTTCCTTTTCATAACAGCTCTGATAGAAGATTAGGGCAGTAAGGCATGCAACTGATTCTTTGCCACAACATAAAAATAGAATCCTATTAAAACGCTTGCTGCCTCTGGTTCAGTGAAACCTGCTCAGATCTGGTAGCAATGTGTCAACACACCTTCATAATACCTGAGAAAATATTTAACTAATTTTCTAATCAATTAATGCTGATTTTGTTCAGAGGAAGAAAAGAACACTAAAAACAACTTGTGTTTTATTTTATTTTTAAAAATATTTTATTTATTAGAGAAAGACAGAGTGGAAGCAGGGGATGGGGCAGAGGGAGAAGCAGACTCCCGCTGAGTGGGGAGCCCAATACGGCGCTGGATCCCAGGACTCTGGGATCATGACCTGAGCTGAAGGCAGTTACTTAACCGACTGAGCCCCAAAACACCGCTATTTTTTAAGACTTCTGAACAATATAATAATTTAATATAAGGCAATAATAGAAGCTGCAAATCTCAAGAGAACTGGCGGGAACAAAAGAAATAAAATAATTTCTTGCTATTTTATGAAAAGATTAATATCAACTTCATTCTATTTATACTTACTCAAAGAAATAGTGGCTGCCTGCCATATACTAGGCCCTCTGTTGGTGTTGAAAAACAATTGTGAAGAAACTAGATGACTTGTCTGATCTCTTGGGAGAGATGGTTGACAAATGGCCTTTTTCATGCTTTAACATTACAGTCTTCTGGATTTTAAAATAGATGAAAAGAACTCTGAGGCCAAGAGATGTTCAACACAATTCTAAATTGTCTGGAGTTCAGGCCCCCCATGGAATGTTGATGCGGGGTGCAAAATCCATCCTACTGTGTGACTTGGGTCAATCTCAGCACCCAGTAATTCTCTGACTCATTATGTCATTTTAATTGGTTAAACCTGAGGAACTAAATACTTACATGCTTGGTGATTATAACAATTTAAAGCCATTCACAAAATTATGGAATAGTTTCTTTCTTTCACAAGTGAATTTCTGTCTCTCTCAATTACGTTTTCTTTCCCCAAAATTGTTCATGGAAAAATTAATAGTTCCAGCTTGATCTTTTGTAACTGCTGCCTGGTGTTCTGAATAGAAATGTGGCTTGATATATTTAAACATATATTTAAGTTGTTTAAAATTCTACAGTATTATACATAATTTTACAAAAAACATGAACTATCCTGCAATGAGTTCCCTTGTATGTATTTCTTTGTACACAAATGCTCAGAATATGTGTTGGCTATATTCTTGAAAGTTGGATTATGAAGTGAGATTCAAGAGACTTAATTTTTTAAAAAGATTTTATTTATTTATTTGACAGAGGGAGAGAGAGAGAGAGCACAAGCAGAGGGAGCGGCAGGCAGAGGGAAAAAGAGGAGGAGTTTTCCCACAGAACAAGGAGCCTGATGTGGGGCTCGATCCCAGGACTCTGGGATCATGATGCCCAACCCACTGAGCCACCCGGGCACCCTGAGACTTAAGAGTTTGATGGATGGTGATAAAATATTCTCCAAGGGTCCTCCAACCTACAGACTAACCAAAAATATGGGACAATGCTTATTTTCTGAGAACTAAGCACTGGACATTATTAAAAACTTTTAACTTTTGCCATTCTACTGAGTGATGAATAATTTATAATTATTTTTGTTTGTGTTTCTTTGACTATCAACAAGGTTTAATTTAATTTTATTTATTAATATTCATATATTAAGTGGTACTTACATTTTTCCCTTCTGCCAGAAGTCTATTTTTAATTAAGCATTTTCTATGCTTTTAGTTGAAGCCATTCATTATATACTGTATTATAGATATTAAAATTTTTCTATAAATATTGCAAATATTTCCTTTCAGTCTATTGTATATCTTTTAACTGTATCTATGTTCTTATATTTTAGCCAGATATTTTTAATGTAAAAAATTTTCATGTTTTGCTTCTTGGCAATAGGGCTTTATATTCTTATTTAATGGAGTTTGTTTTCTTTTTGGTGTGGTTAGAGTGAACAATATTCTATTCTGCATTTGTTGAGTAGTTCAAGTTTCACACCTATGTGAAATGCCATACATACCATATTCAAATTTCCATATATGCATGGGTTACTTTGTGTACTCCCCATTCTGTTCTTGTAATCTGTTTGTCTCTACATCAATGATTTACTGTTTTAGTTATGATCCTTTTCTAGTAGTTTCATTATTTGGTAGGTCAAACCATTGGTCTGTTCTTCCTAGGTATCTCTGTACATGTATTTTTCTGTAGGGATCTTTGAATCAGCCTGTCAAGTTTCAAAACTGCCTTTGGCAATGATTTCAAGGAGCAGAGTTACGAATAGCCATGTGTTTCCATTTATTAAACATTCCTCTGTAGGTTTCAATAACGTATTTTAATTTTTCTCCTATGAAACTTCAAAGATCTTGTTGGATTTATTCTTGGGAATCTTACAGTTGTACCGTGAAATAGATCATTTTGTTCATTTTTGGGTTTTGGTAGGTCAGTTGTCTGCTGAAATAGTATCCATTTCTCTATGTTTATCTTGCCATTTTATTGGATACATTATGATAGTGTTCCTGTTCTACATAGATATTGGATGCTCTAGTGTGACAATGTATTATAGTTCTCCATTAGCATGTTCCCGTGATTGCAGAAATGCGATTTAATTATTTTTAATCTCCTTTATTATGAATAAGTTTAAATTGTAAAATGCAGCCTTAACCTGAGGCCAAAACTGAGCTCTCTGACCTTTCCCCCTGAATGAGAACAGTTTTAGAGCTACATGTCTCTCCTGAAAAGAAAGGACGCCTCCTGCATCCATGACTATAGGAACTACTTGGCCAACAGGAGGCACAACAGAGTGGGTCGAGAACTGTAAGGAGGAAAATCACAGACTTGAATTTTTTTTTTTCTTCTGATTTTGGGGAGAGATGGCATGGGGAAGAATTAGACATGGGATAGTTTTGACAGACCTTAGGGCCTTTGTGTGGTAAGGTAGAGCTGCGTTTGGAATAACCAGAATCGCCTCCCACTAAACCTGCCATGCTGGGCATCACAGCCTCCTCTCCCTCACTTGATAATTCTTTCCTCCATTGAAGAAAGACACTGTTAGTGACTTGTCAGAGGAGTTTACCTTTCAAGAGGAAGTTAATTTTCTTCATGTTCCTTCCCCATCACTCTTCATTATCTCCAGACCTATAATTAGAATCCAATTCCAGTATGTGTCGGAGACCAATTATGAAGTCAAACATGTAGGGAGAAGGCTCAACACAACAAAGGATTTCAAAATTTTGCTCATTTTCCGTTTTTCATTCCACCTTTCTTCCATTATTGTATGTGAGATTTGTTTGTGGAGGTTAATTACACATTTTGGTCTATAGATAGCTGATTATTGAAACAGAATTGCAAAAGAAGCAGAGGGAAAGGAGACATCAGAGATCCTTGGAGCTGAATTACTTAAGAGATAAGAATTTGAATTGTTTTTTGAGTTCACTTTGGGCTGCAGAATGCCAAGTTGAATTGAGTTAACTTGGAGCTTTTAAAATTTTTATTACTAAAAAAGGTATATGTAGATATTAGAACAGTGCTTAGAATATAGGAGGTTTTCTAAACACATTTGTTGTATGAATTAATAAATACATGCTAGGTAGTTAGTGAGGTGGTTTGTAAGTTAATTTGAATTTTAAAAGTTTTTGACTTATGAATATCCAGATCTCCTTTTTGAGGGTAGTTATCCATATTTTTGTGCATCTTGTTGAGAAGTGGTGCATGCCTCTAAATTCTTTCACTTTGTTCTTTGAAATTCAGATTTTCATAAATAAAATTTCTTGTTGGAAATTATTTTCTGTTTCCACTTTCTTTGATTTCTGCTCAAAGTCTTCTCATTTCTCTTCTTCTGCTTGCTTTGGGTTTAATTTGCTCATTTTTCTAGTTTCCTAAGATAAAAGAAAGATTAGATTATTGCTTTTAAATATTTATCTTTTTAAGTGTATGCAATCAATGCTATAGATTTCCCTCCAAGCCCTACTTTCATCACATCCCACAAATTTTGATAAGTTGTGTTTTCATTTTCATTAAGTTCAAAACATTTTAAATTTCTCTTGAGATTTATTCTTTGACCCATATGTTATTTAGAAGTGTATTTTTAAATCTGTACATATTTGGGGATTTTCTACTTACCTGTCATTGATTTGTAGTAAAATCCACTGTGGTCTCAAAACAGGCATTTTATGATCTCTCTTTGTTTAATTTGCTATGATCCGTTTTACGGCCCAGAAAGTGGTCTATCTTGGTGAAAGTTCCATGTGAGCTACAGAAACACGTATCATCTGCTATTGTTGGATAAAGTGGTCTAGAGATTACAATTACATCCAGCTGATTGTCAAAGGAGCTGGGTTCAACTTTGTCCTTGCTGATTTTCTGCCTGTTGGATCTGCCCATTTCTGAGAAAGGTGTGCTAAAATCTCCAACTACGAGAGTGGATTCATTTCTCTCTCCTGGCTGTTTTATCTGTTTTTGCCTCACATCCTTTGATGTTCTGACATTAGGTACATGCACATTAAACTGCTCTGTCTTCTTAGAGAATTGACTCCTTTATCCTTATGGTAATCCCTTTCTTTATTCTTTTTTTTTTTATAAACATATATTTTTATCCCCAGGGGTACAGGTCTGTGAATCACCAGGTTTACACACTTCACAGCACTCACCAAAGCACATACCCTCCCCAATGTCCATAATCCCACCCCCTTCTCCCAACCCCCCTCCCCCCAGCAACCCTCAGTTTGTTTTGTGAGATTAAGAGTCACTTATGGCTTGTCTCCCTCCCAATCCCATCTTGTTTCATTTATTCTTGATAACTTCTCTTACATTGAAGTCTTCTCTGTTTGAAATAAATAATAAATAAATAAAACTACTCCTGCTTCCTTTTGACAAGTGTTAGCATGATGTGTTTTTCTCCATCCCTTTACTTTTAATCTATATGTTTCCATTTTAAAGTAGATTTCTTATGGACAGCATATAATTTGGTGGTGGTTTTTTTTTTTTTTTTTTGTACACTTCATTATACCTGTTCTTTTTTTTAAATTTAATTTTATTTTTTCAGTGTTCCAAGATTCATTGTTTATGCACCACACCCAGTGCTCCATGCAATCCGTGCCCTCCTTAATACCCACCAGATCCACTCTGACAATCTCTATTTTTTACACGATACATTTAAGCCACTGACATTCACAGTGATCATTGATATAGTTGGATTAATAACTACCGTATTCCTTGCTGTTTTCCATTTGTTGCCCATATTCTAGGTTCCTATTTTTTCCCATTTTCCTATCTTGGTCTTCTACTCTTTTTCTGTCTTTGTGGTTTTAACTGAGCATTTTATGTGATTCCATTTTCTTTTCTTTCTTAGCACATCCGTTGTATTTCTTTTTAAAACAGTTTTTGTGGTTGCCCTGGAATTTGCCATATACTTTTACAACCAATCCAAGTCTGTTTTCAAATAACACTATCCCACTTGATGGACATAAAAATAAGATGTAAAAACTTATAAGCATAATTCTTCTCCTGTCTGCCTGGATCCGTAGTGTAGTTTCTGACATTAATTCCAATATTTCTTCTGGTCCTTTCCCTCTCTCTGCCTGTGGTGTTCCCAGGATGTTTGGTTGTCTCTCAGTTCTTACTGTGTTCCTGTATTTCAGTCTCTGTTCTCTTTGCTTTTCAGTATTTGAGGATTCTTTTGATATCCTCCAGCTCAGACACTCTTTCCTCAGCCCTGTCTAATCTACTAATAAGCCTATCAAATATATTCTTTATTTCTCTTACAATGTGATATTATTTCTAGCATTTCTACTTGGTTTGCTCTTAGATTTACATCTCTCTGCTTACATTGCTCATCTATGCTTGTATGCTCTCTGCCTTAACATATTAATAATCATGGTTTTAAATTCCTGGCTTGATAACTCCTACATTCATTTTTACTATGTCTGGTTCTGATTTTGGATCTTCTCTTCCAGTTGCGTGCATTTGTTTGTTTTGGCCTTTTGGTATACCTTGTGATTTTCTTTCTCTGTTAGTCAGACATAATGCACCAGGTAAAGGGGACTGCCCTAAGCAGACCTTTATCTCCCATCGACTCATTCGCCTCTCTTTTGGACATTTTCAAAGATTTGTCCTCTAGCCTTTCATCTATATAGTTTCCTCATTTAGACCTGTGGTTTAATATATATATCTACTTGCTAAATATTGAAAATTGAGAATTCTAGTTTCTGATAACAGTGGATGAGATGATTAAGACTAATTGTTCCACTGAAAACTATGACAAATGCCAAATAAAAAATATAAATCACCTTGTTTAAAGTATCAAAGTCCTGACAAGATTATGAATAATACTCAGATGAAATTTGAAACAAAAATAAGAATGCAGAGATGTTAGCAGAACACAAAAACCGCGATTATATTAAGAGCACAAAACTTTTAATTGAAGGCTTTATCCATTATGAGATGTATAAACCAAGGCAAGGGCCCATCCAAGGTAGTACTCTAACAGAGACAATTCCAGCTGGAACCCGGGAACTCAGGGTTGAACCAAAGTAATAAGCACTATGTGGATTTATAGCTGCAGTTTGATTTGTCTCGGTTTGGAAAAAACCTTATTTTTCAAAGAGGTGTTGGAGTTTTACTTTATTTAATAATTTATTTATTTGGTATTGGGGTTTTAATTAGACCTTGAAGCCCCTCTGTAGAGTCAGTTGAACTGAGTTAACCCTTTGCTAGATGACCTACAAAGGCGTAAGATTCTCTGCGGCCATCAAATAGACAAAGGATTTGTGGCTCTTGTAGAGTTACATGAAGCAAGTGTTAATTTAAAGGGGATAATGTAGACATGGAAATCCAGTAATTTTTTAAATGTTTCATAATACTCAGTAAATAAAGGTTCTTCTTCATCTTAAGTGGTATTACTTTGAGACACTTGAGCATCCCTGATCACGAGGACACATTTGTCCTTCTGAAATAGTAGTCATGCTTCTTGAATGAAAAATCACTAACTTATCTTAAAACAAACAAACAAACAAACAAACAAACAAAAAAAACCAAGAGAATTCACTGTGATTTTACCAGGAGTGGAACCAGACATCTTGAAAGACCGCCGAGTTCCCCATTTCTCTGTCTAATCCTGCTTTATCTACTGGACCAACTTCGTACACTGGATTTCTCCGTACAGGTTCAGCTTCCATGGGATTTTGGCTTTCTGTGACTCTCCAATTGATCTGACTTTTTATTAAGGACATTTTCAAATGCACATAAAGAGAATTATATGACAAACTACTATTTGTAATCACCTTCCTTGAACAATTACCAACTTTCCCTTCCCATTTTATGATGGACATAGTTTTTTTTTTTTTTTTAAATTTTATTTATTTATTATTTTCAGCGTACTACTTAAAAAAAAAAAAAAAAGGTAACCCCAGTTATGTATGAGTCAGGATCCTCTTCTTAACAAAACTGCCATGTCATTATGAATCCTTGAGAATTAATAGTAGTTCCTTAATAGCCTCTAATACCTAGCTCATACTTAATCACCCACATTGTATCAAAGATGCTTTTTAATGCTGATTGTTGTCTCACAGAGCTGTTTATTTACCTTCTCTCTACCCTGTACTTCCTGTAAATTGATAGATCCATAGACTTGATAATTGGGCAGTAATTCTATATCTATGACTCTATGTCCTCTTTTACCATTGTATCATTAAGATAATGATAAAAGGTTGTAGATCTGTTATGATTTTCAAGTAGAAATGTTCTAATACGATCTTCCTCCTATCCTTATTTCCTGGAATTCTATGAAAGGAATCTCATCAACCTCTTGCTACTCTTCATCTAAACATGAAGGAAAGGTAGAAAAAATAATTCACAGCAGTGAGTTGGTGCCCTAGCAGCTTCCATGGTGTCCAGTGATACTTATTTTTTTAGTCTAATCAGGAATTTTAGTATACTTGATACACTTGATTCATTACAGTTTTTTTTTAATGCTATTTAAATTGTCCCATAGGGGTTCTGTCAAATTCTTTGTCCTTTTGTCATAACATGATTGGACTTACATTGCCTTCTTCCATTCTACACGGCAAAACAGATTCATCTTTTTACTTCCAGACCTTTTCATTTGGTAGATCAGGCTATGAATATGTTGAATAGAAATAGTGTGGATGTATTTATTCTGGTATTTCAAATTCAAATTTGATATTTTACATTTTACTTTAATTCTTTGATTTTATACTTTTACATATTTCTATTTTAATGAAAATATTGGTTCTTAACAATATTAACACAACTACTTGCTTTTATCTATACCAGTAATGGTTTTGAAATAACAGAATATTTTAACTATTTTCTTAAAATAAAATAACTTTCTCTCTGTGATTTGCAACCTTTGTTATAATGTTCAATGTTATTTTTTGTTTTGCCACCCCCAAACCCAGTATTTAGGGATTTTTTGTGGTATTTTTAATGTACATGAATATTTACCCTGTTCCAAGGTCAAAATGAAGAAGAAGAGCTATGTTTCCATAAAAGTTTTTTCAGTTCTTCCCATCTACTTTCTCCATTTAGCTGTAGATAATCATTTTGATTATGGTTTTGTTACCTTTTCATGTGGATACTTGATAAATAATTCTGGAAAATTAATTAGAAATTTAGAAACAAGTTTTACATCATATTATACATCTAAATATATTCCATAATTAGTGAATAGCTATATGTAAAAATTAAATTACTTTTAATAAAAAAGCCATTTAATGTTGACTCAAACATTAAAGAGGGGAAAAAAAGAGGGGAAAAAAAAATCTAACCATTAAAAACTCCAAAACAAACATGGAAGCAAAAGTTTGTTTCAAAATCAATGAAGTTAAACAGTAAACATTATCATGAACAATTTTTACAACAAATGTATCAAAATAATTTATAAAAACTAATAAGTATCTTGTATTACCTACTCTATTCTAGTAACTTCAAACCATCTTATTTGATACCCCGTACTTTAATGATGTTCGTTTCGGTATACTATTTTATAAGTGAAGAAAGGTTGTAAACAAGGGTCTCCCATCTCATGGGTTTCACATAACCAAGGGGTTTAATGGAGTGGCCTGGCTTCTTGGGACCATCAGCTTCCATAATCTGCCTCATTAGGATGCCCGTCTGAGGCTTGGTTAATGGCCATTGAGTGACAGCATTTCAGAGGCCTTCGTTTCTCTGTGCGGAATCTGATCTTTCTGCTGTTGAATTCCTTGCTGTTGGCTCTGGAGATCTGAAAATGAGCAACTACTTCTTGGAAATACTTTCAGGAAGAGAGGCTAGAGGGGCTGGGAGTCTGGAGGTATCCGCAGGTCATGGCTGTGGTTCTATATCAGCTCAAATATGCCTGCCACTAAGCAGATAGATCTTTCTACAAATACATATTCATATATATATACATATATATATATGTATATATATATGGCTATACTCATATGCTTTCTTACAGTTGCATAGCTAATAAGTGAAACAAGGAAGAAACAGACTCACCTGACTCTAAATTTCATGTTCTTTCCTATTGTGCCTTCTAGAAATCATTTATAAAATATATGAAGTGATACAAATAGTAAATAAAAATAGCAAAAGAACAATTTCATGAGTAATTACATAGGAAATATCAGAAATATATGCATTTGAGTGGACATGCATGTTCTGTCATTAGTTACAAAATGAACAAGACGTTTATTGGATAAATTTTGCATTAATATTGTATAAATTTAAGATATGTATTGCACTACTTTGATACATTTATATATTGTAATACAGTTGCTGTTAATGATATTTATCACATTACATACCTATTACAACATAGTACAAAATAGTACAATATTACTTTGTTCAATAAATACACAGTAAATCTCAAAGCTATTTTAATACTTATATTATTATGTTATATCTTTGTACCCTTAAACACCAGCAATTTTATCTCCTCATCCTTATCTCCTGGTAACCGCCATTTTATTTTTCATCTTTTTTTCACATGTTTATTTATTTTTTTTTACTCCACATATGAGCAATATCGTGCAGTACTTGTCTTGGCTGTTTTTGTTTACCATAATGTACTGAAGGTCCATCCATATTGTCATGAATAGTAGGATATCCTCCTTTCTTATGGCTAACTTACATTCCATTGTGTATAGATAACACATTTTTTTTTATCCCCTCATCCCTTTTTTTTTTTTTAAAGATTTTATTTATTTATTTGATAGACAGTGAGAGAGAGCATGAACGAGGAGAAGGTCAGAGGGAGAAGCAGACTTCCCAGGGAGCTGGGAGTCCGATGCGGGACTCAATCCCGGGACTCCAGGATCATGACCTGAGCTGAAGGCAGTCATCCAACCAACTGAGCCACCCAGGCGCCCTAGTCCCTCATCCTTTGATGGGCATTTGGGTTATGCCCTTTTTTTGGTACTGTGGATAGTACTGCAGTAAACCCAGGTGTGCATGTATCTTGTATGCAAAGGATATAAAAACAGGACATTTTAACATTCTCAGAAGTGAAACTAATGAATTATATAGTAGATCTATTTTTAGTTTTTGAGGAATTGCCATAATGTTTTCCATAGTGGATAAACTAATATGCATGCCACCACAGTGTATAAGGATTCCCTTTTCAATATACCCTTACCAGCACCTGTTATCTGTCTTCTTGATGATAGCCATTCTAACAGATGTGAGGTAATAGCTCACTGTGGTTTTTATTTGCTTTTTTTTTTTTTTTTGATGATTAGTGATGTTAAGTACCTTCTTCTGTGCCTTTTGAGCATTTTACTGTCCTCTCTGAAAAAAATGTACTTAGTTCTGCCTGTTTTAAAAATCATATTGTTGGGATTTTGTCCTTATGGTCATTGTTGTTGTTAAGTTGTGTTGGTCCTTAATATATTTTGGATATTAACCCCTTATGTGATGTATGGCTTACAAAATTTTTTCTCATTCTATAGGCAGCCTTTTGATTTTGTTGTTGTTGTGCAGAAGCTTTTGAGTTTGATGTAGTTCCATTTGCTGATTTTTTTGCTTTTGTTATGAGTGCTTTTGACATTATGTCCACGACATCTTTGCCAAGACCAATTTCAATGAGCTGCTTCTGGAATTTTATAGGATCAGATCTTTTGTTTAAGCTTTTAGTGTACTTTGAGTTAATTTTTATGAGTGGTGTGAGGTAGGGATCCAACTTCATTCCTTCACTGTGTTTCTCTGCACTGGCTTTGTAATCAGAAAATGAGATGCTTCTGTTTTTTTCTTCTTTTTCTCAGAATTGCTTTGAGTATTCATCTTCTGTGGTTCCATACAAGTTTTAAGTTTGTTTCTTCTATTTCTGTGAAGAATGCTTCTATTGTTTTGATGGATATTGAATTGAATCTATAGTTGGCTTTAGGTAGTGTGGCCATTTAAACAATATTCTTCCAACCCATGCACATGGAATGCCTTTCATTTGTCTTCATTAATTTCTTAACACACAGTCTTGTTCTTTTCATTGTCCAGATTTTTCACTTCCTGGTTAAATTTATTTCTTTTTTAAAAGATCTATTTATTTTAGAGAATGTGAATGCAAGGAGGGGAAGTGCAGAGGGAGAGAGAAAGAGAGACTCTTAAGCAGACTCCCTGCGGAGCACAGGGCCCAACATGGGGCTCAATCCTATAATCCTGAAATCATGATCTGAGGTGAAATCAGAGTCAGAGTCTGAACCAACTGATCCTCAGGCACCTCTGGTAAATTTATTTCTAAGCATTCTTTTGTTTTTATGCAATCACAAATGGGATAGTTTTCTTTATTTTTAGTTGGATGTTTTCTTATTGTCAATGTGCTGATTTCTGTAAGTTGATTTTGTAAACTAATATAATTAAATAATTAATTTCAACACTTTTTTGATTGTCTCTGGGATTTTTTTTTTAAAGATTTTATTTATTTATTTGACAGACAGAGATTACATGTAGACAGAGAGGTAGGCAGAGAGAGAAGGGGAAGCAGGCTCCCTGCCGAGCAGAAAGCCCAATGCAGGGTTTGATTCCAGGACCCTGAGACCATGACCTGAGCAGAAGGCAGAGGCTTTAACCTACTGAGGCACCCAGGCACATCTCTGGGATTTCTTCTGTAAGATCATGTTGTCGGCAAGTGGTGACAGTTATACTTCCTTCCTTCCTTCCTTATTTGGATGACTTTTATTTCTTTGTCTTGTCTAATTGCTCTAGCTAGGACTTCTATTTCGGATGGGAATGGTGAAGGTGGGCAACCTTGTTGTGTTCCTGATCTGAGAAGAAATCTTTCAGTTTTTTTCACCATTGACTATAATATTAGCTGTGGTTTTGTCATGTATGTTCTTTATTATGTTGAAGTATGTTCCTACTATACACAATCTGTTAAGATTATTCCCCCTGTGTCTCTCTGAGCTTTAATTTTTTTATTTTTTAGTTTTTTTGTTTTGTTTTTATCATGAAAGGATGTTGCATTTTTTCAAATACTATTTCTGTGTCTATTGAGATAATCATGTGATTTTTATCTTTTATTTTGTTGATGTAATGAATTATATTTATTGATTTGTGTGTCTTGAATCATCTTTGCATTCCAGAAATAATCATCTTTGCATCCCACTTGGTCATGGTGTATCATCTTTATAATGTGTTCTTGAATTTCATTTGCTAATATTTTGTTGAGAATTTTTGCATTTAGTAATCAGTGATATTGGCCTATATGATTTTCTTGGCATATTCTTAACTGGTTTTGGTATCAAGGTAATGCTGGCTTTGTGTGAGTTTGGAAGAATGCCCTCTTCTTCAATCTTGAGGAAGAGTTTGAAGGGGATTGATGTTAATTCTTGAAATGTTTGGTAGAATTTGCAGGTCAAGCTGTCAGGGCTTGGAATTTTCTATGTTGGGAGAGCTTTAATTACTTACTCAATCTCTTGACTTGTTATTCATCTGTTCTATTTCTTCTTGATTCAGTCTTGGTAGGTTGTGTGTTCTTGAAATGGATCCATTTCTTCTAGGTTATGTAATTTGTTGGCATATAATTGTTCATAGTAGTCTTTTAAACTTCTCTATTTTTATAATATCAGTTTAATGTCAACTCTTTCATTTAAAATTTTATTTGGGGGCACCTGGGTGGCTCAGTTGGTTAAGGGACTGCCTTCAGCTCAGGTCATGATCCCCGAGTCCTGGGATCAAGTCTCGCATCAGACTCCCAGCTCCATGAGGAGTCTGCTTCTCTATCTGACCTTCTCCCCTGTCATTCTCTCTCTCACTCTCTATCAAATAAATAAATAACATCTTTAAAAAAACAAAAAACAAAAACTTTAAAATCTTATTTGTATGAGCCATCTCTTTTTTCCCTTAGTCTAGCTAAAGGTTTGTCAATTTTATTTTTTAAAGAAACAGCTTTTAGTTTCATTGATTTTTTTTTTAATTGTTGGTCTCATTTACTTCCATTCTGATTTTTATTATTTCATTTTTCCTGCTGACACCGGGCTTAGTTGATTATTCTAATTCCTTCAAGAGTTAAGTTAGAAGGTATAAAGTTAGGTTGTTTGTTTGAGATCTAATTTTTTTTTTTTTTTAAAGATTTTATTTATTTATTTGACAGAGAGAGATCACAAGCAGATGGAGAGGCAGGCAGAGAGGGAGATAGAGGGAAGCAGGCTCCCTGCTGAGCAGAGAGCCCGATGCGGGACTCGATCCCAGGATCCTGAGATCATGACCTGAGCCGAAGGCAGCGGCTTAATCCACTGAGCCACCCAGGCGCCCTGAGATCTAATTTTTTAATGCATGCATTTTTTCCCATAAACTTTGCTATCAAACTGCTTATGTTGTATCCCACAAAATTTGATATGTTTTATTCTCACTTTCACTTGTTTCAAGGTAATTTTTTATTTCTTTTTTAATTGATCTGTTGGTTGTTTAGAAGTATGTTGTTTAGTTTCCACATATTTGTCAATCTATCCACTTTCTTCTCGGTGTTGATTTCTAATTTCATAACATTGTGGTCAGAGAAGACACCTGGTATGATTTCAGTTTGCTTAAATTTGCTATTACTTGTTTTGTGGCCTATCATATGACCTATCCTGGAGAATGTTCCATGTGCACTTAAGAATATGTATTCTGTTGCTGTTGGATGGAATGTTCTATACATGTCAAGTCCATTTGTTATAATGTATGGTTCAATTCCAACATTTGCTTGTTGATTTTCTGTGTTGGGTGATCTATTCATTGTGATAGTGGGTTATTGAATTCCGCTGATATTATTGTATTGTCTATTTCTCCATTAATATCTGTTAGTATTTGCTTAGTAAATTTTAGGGCTCAGGTTTTGGGAGCATGTATATTGAAATATCTTCTTGATATATTGATATTTTTATCATGATATAGTGACCTTTTTGTCTCTTGTTATTATTTATGGCTTGACGTCTATTTTGTCTAATAAAAGTATGGCTACACATACATCCATTTGCTTGGAGTACCATTTTCTACCCCTTCACTTTGAGCTTATGTGTGTCTTAAGGCTGAAACGGGTCTCCTGAAGGCAGCATGTAGTTGGGTCTTGTTTTTTAATTCATCCAGCCACTCAGTGCCTTTTGGTGAGAGCAATCCATTTACATTCATATTTATTGATATGTCAGAACTTAACTACTGCCATTTTTTCTTTTGTTTTCTGGTTGTTTTGCTTTTCCTACTGTTTGTCTTTTTTTTTTTTTAAGATTTTTATTTATTTATTTGAGGCAGAGGATGAGCAAGGGAGAGAGAACACACAGAGGAAGAGTGGGAGGGAAAAGCACATGCCCCACTGAGCAGAGAGCCCCATGCAGGGGCTTAATCCTAGGACCCTGAGATCCTGACCTGAGCTGGAGGCAGACACTTAATCAACTGAGCCACCCAGGCATCCTTGTTTGTTTACTTTTTAAAGTTAGTTGTTTTCCATGATGATTTGCTCAGTTTGCCTTTTTTTTTTTTTAAATGTTTCATGTCTCTGCTTTAAATTTTTGTTTTGTTGTTACCATGAGGTTTGTATAAGGTGTTTCATACATAATCTTTTTTTTTCTGCTGATAGCAACTGATCCTCATTTGCCCATTTAGTTTTCATTATTTTCTTCCTCCCCTTATATGTTTTTGCTGTCACAAATTATCAATATTTATGCTGTGAGTTTATGACAAATTGTAGTAGCTATAGTTTAATGCCCCCCCCCCCTTTCAACCTTTGTGCTGTAAGTGTTTAACAGCCTATTCTAAAACAGTTAGGCTTTTCTGATTTTCTGATTCTATTATCACCTTATTCAGAGTTTTGTATACTTTTGTCTTTTCATTTTAGGTAGAAGATCTCTTTTCAACATATTTTGTAAAGCAGGTCTAGAGCTAGTGAGCCTTCTCAGCTTTTGTTGGTCTCGGAAAGCCTTTATTTCTCCCGCAAACCTAAAGATCGCTATGCTGGATAATGTGTTCTTGACTAGAAATGTTTATGTTGTTTTTGTTGTTTGTTGTTGTTGTTATTTAAATACTTTGCTTGTGTCCTTCTATTCTTTCCTGGATTATAGAGTTTATGCTGAGAAATCTGATTGACTAATGGGGGTTTCTTTGTAGGCTACTTGCTTTTTCCCTCTGGCTGCCCTTAGTAGTTCTTTATCATTGACTTTGACAGCTTTGTTTCAATGTGTCTTGGAGAAGGTCTTTTTGCATTTAGGTAGTAAGGTGATCTAGGAGTTTTGTGGACTTGCATGTCCAGTTCTTCCCTCCAATTTGGGAAATTCTTAACTATTATTTTTTTAAGCCCTCTCTTCCTTCTCTTTTTCTCCTTTTCCTGTTATTTATGTTGGCTTTTCTAATGGAGTTTCATATCTCTTGCAGGATTTATTTATTTATTTATTTTTAAACTTTTTTTGAATCTTAATTTTCTCTCTTCTACTTCAATAATTTCTAGTTTCTGAACTTCTAGATTGCTTATTCTCCCTTTCATCTGGTCTGCTCTCTTTGTACTGCTTTTGAATTCACTCTTCATTTCATTTATTGAGTTCTTAAGCTCTAGAATTTGAGTTCTGCTTTGTTTTGTTTTGTTTTAGAATTTCAATTTCTTTGGTAAAGTATCCCTTCAGTAACTTTGTGAGTTCATTGAGTTTGCCTTTCTGAGTTTTCATGTAACTCATTGAACCTTTTTTTATAACCATTATTTTGAATTCTTTGTCATATCACAATCTTTCTTGAGTTTGAGTTCAGTTTCTGGAGGATTCTTTTGTGTGTGTGCTATCATATTACCATGATTTTTCATGGTGTTTGAGATGTACCGCTCATTAGAATACCAAACACACATCTAGGGGACGTTTTGTTGATTTTGATTCTAATAGTCCAACAGGTTGGCAATTAGAGCCTGTTCTTCTGTTTTATAGCAGGTGGCTCTATACCACAAGCTTTGGTTACTCTTAACTGAGTTGTTCTGTGGCTGTTTGGGAACTCACACTGAAAATAGGGTGGGGGGAGCAACAGAGTTGGGGAAGTATGTATTTGGCCCTTAGGGCTTTAGGCATGCCCATGGCCTGGTAGGGGAATCCTTCAGTGAGGGAGTCCTGGATGGTCCTCTTGTTGGAGGGGTCTTTCAGGCACAAGTAATGTGTTTCTCCTTGTCTTTTTCCCTTTCATTTCATCCCTATACCTCTGCCACCCCCGCAGTGAGGATTTCTCTCCTCATAGGACCAGGCACTGCTGAAGTGCAACAGGACTCTGAGCTGCTGCCTGCAGAGCTGCATAGACTTTCCCTCCCAACTTCTCACCTTCCACCCCTCGGCCAGAGCTGTGCCTGCATCTCTGCTGCTGGGGTCACTGGATGGGATGGCAGGTACCTTTGTGAGCCCCCCCCCCATATTGGCAGAACCCTCCCCCCATGTCTGCAGCCCCCTTTCCTCCCAGACTAACTTTACCTGGGCACATGCGTGTATATTTCTGGTGTCTTGATGTGCTGTGCAGAGTACTTTTGGTGGGTTATGGATGTCCTACTAATTGTAAGTGGAAAGGAGGGACAAAGGGAACATTTCACACCATCATGACGCTCAAGATAATATTTCTTTCTAATAGTTAAGTGATAGCATATGATTCTCAAGATTCTGTTAATTATTTGTTAGAGTTTGAATTGCTTTTTAAATATTAGAAATAAGCTATCAAATATCTTCCTATTGATTGGCATTTTGTTTCTTAGAATCAACCACAAAGGAAGGATGATATGTTTTCTTTTTTGAATTTGTTAATGATGACCTTGCCAAAGTTAAAATTATTTATAATGCAACAAGAGACCATATGGAAAATAGTAAGATTGGGGAACACATGGAAAATGTAAACAATAAAATACTTTTTTAAATTCTTAACACTATAGCAAATAAGTAAATAGAATGCAAAATAATTGCATGAATCATAATTTAGGAATTAAATCTGGTATCCATTTACTGTCTCTTACTACCTGTAGTTATTTTTATTTAATAATAGGATATAGGCAGTGAGGAGTCACTTTTATGTCTGGTCTTTCTGATAGAATAAATGAAACAAGATGGGATTGGGAGGGAGACAAACCATAAATGACTCTTAATCTCACAAAACAAACTGAGGGTTGCTGGGGGAAGGGGGTTGGGAGAAGGGGGGGTGTGGTTATGGACGCTGGGGAGCGTATGTGCTTTGGTGAGTGCTGTGAAATGTGTAAACCTGGCGATTCACAGACCTGTACCCCTGGGGATAAAAATATATTATATATTTATAAAAAATTAAAAATTAAAGATTGAATTTTATTTTATTTGCATATCTGCACTCTATCACTCAGGCAGGGTGATCTGACAGTTTGGATAGGCTGTGTGCCTTTCAGATCTTTTTCTGGAACCCAGGTTTCAAATCATACTTAATCTGACATAGTTTCTTCTAGAATATCTTAATGTCTTTTGGCGGGGGGTCATGAATACCTTTGGGAATTTGAGAAATTCTTAATTCTTTGTCCACCAAACAAATATCTTCCTACAGAGAATGAATGGCACTGCATGAATTGGGGAATGGATAGGTCTATGAAATATGTATGTACTAGCTGGACATAGTGTCACAAGAACCATTAATCTGCCTAGTGATGGTCTCAATTGGACTGACTCACATATGGATTACCCCAAATAGGGAATTTTTAAACTGATTCTAATGTACTGATGAGATCAGCTGGGATAAGATGGGCCATGTAGCCGGAAAAGAAAACCAGATTTTCTCCACTTATGGATAGTGCAGGGCAGGTGCCCTGCTGGTGGGGACTCTTCATTCAAAGCTATCTGAACTTACTGCAATACTGTGAGAACATTATAATAGCTAGGGAGTGGAAGAAGGAAGGAAGATTACATCCTGGTTCTCACTTAGTTCTGCATAGAAATAAAAAATGTCACTTCTTACATTTTCCTGGAGGGAGTCAGGTACTTGGCCATGTCCAGTTTCAGGAAGTTCAACTCTCACACTTAATTTTAGTAACACAACTGCAGACATTGATCAGGAAATCAGATCATCTGAGCATTGGTTCATGGGAGAGCAAAGAAAAAAGACAACAACTTAGTGGGTTATTTAAACATACTCAGTGTGTATCAGCAATACCTACTTAAAAGTAATAAGGAAATTAACTGCTATACAAATAAAGGTAAATTATGAATATTGGCATACATTTAGAAAAAAAACTGAAGCTTGAGAAATATAAAAAGGGTTTAGCAACAATGTAACGTAGTAATAGGATTAAATTAAAAACAAAAGCAGAGCAAAAGACGCAAGATTATGTTACTGAGAGTGAGAGTCAAACTTGGAAGACATTTCTCACCAAAAATAGGGAATAAACATGTAAATTACCCTGAGCAGCACGAAATAGTTTGATTAGGACTGAGGAATGGAGGTTACATTAGCCCCCAAATAAATAAAAGGTGTCCATCAAAAGGACTGGGCATGTTGAAAAAGAAATTCTCAGTTCCATTTTGTTCCAGGAGGGACTCCGTTACTGTCAGGGAGACTGCAGAAACACTGAGATAACTCAGTGAACCTCAAACACTTCCTTTAGCTCTAAATTATGCGGTGCAATCCTGTGTCATCATTTTCAGTTATTTTCTGGGCAATATTATTTCTTGAGTGAATTGTTCTATTTACCTCAAAACATTTCATCCTGACAATGTCTTGTAGAATATAATCTTTTCCCTTAACTCAGTTTACGGTTGTTAGTATTTATTTAACCTGAGTTCTCTGTTCCTCCCTTTCATTTCCTCTCAATCCTCTGCCTCCCTGGGCCATCTGTCATTTGTCTTTTCTAAAGGAAAACACATTTTCATTTTGTGGATATAAAGATTTGGGGTATAACTGGACTATGAAAGTGAAGGAGACAGATATTGTTTAATAGCTGTTTTCTATACTAGAAAAAGGGCTTGGTTACTCTCCTTCTCCCTATAGATGTTTCTTCCCTTAACAGACTTGATATTGTAGATACATATTTCATCGGAGGCAAAATTAGAAAGACCAAGAGACAGAGCAGAAATGATGCTGCTGCCAATTCATCTTTACTTGCACTTTTTTCACTGAGTCTGTCAGATGCTACGGGGGGAAAGAGACAAAGCTCCGGTGACAAATAGGCCCCATGATTATTTTCAACAAGTCACAAGAAAGTAGGACAAAATATCTTAATGTTTTCCTCTTGGCCTTCATCTTTCATTCAGCAGAGATTTGCTGTCATTTATAGAGGTCACTGGGCCTGTAAGGAGTCAGGCAGAGAAAAAGTTTTGTCCATTCCTCAGGTACATTTGAAGTAGTGACCCTGTTGAAGTCCTGAAAAGTGAGAGACTGGAACCAGTGTGTGTGTGCGTCTTTAAAGGAGTAGATTTTCCTAGGCCACCCAACCGTTTTCTATCTACTTGGGGTTGTTGTGAGCATCCGATAATGGAGCATTTTCATGTGGAAATGATGGTAATGCTTAAAAGCTCATTTATTTATTTTTCTTCTTCTTTTTTCTTTTTTTTTGTAGAAATAGTAGATTGGTTTTGGACATGAAGTCCTAAAGAAGAAAAAAAGTTCACATGAGATATCCTTGGCACTTCATAAATATACTTATTTATTTAGTAACTTTTTTCTCTCCTCTTGGGAGGCATTTGGAAGTAATAGACTCCTCAAACTGTAAATGTGGCTATCGTAAACATGAATAAAAGATAGGCTGAAATGAATATCTATAGTCACTTAGCCACAGTCACTTTGGTCTTGGAAATGGGCATCGTACCTGAAGGATTTATACTAATAGAAGAACTTTTAGAGCATGTATTGGATATAGTGCCTCCAATTTACTCCTGAGATAAGCCCGCCCTGCACTTTCAGCAGGAAACTTGTCGCCCTAAATCTTCATGTGACATCGAGATGCAGCAGTGATGGAGAGACGGCTAATGACTGTTGACTGAACGCCTACCATGTGCGAGGGACTGAAGACGGGCTGACGGGGGGTCAGAAAACTATTCAAGGAACCTGGAGCCATTAATATCATTCCATTAGTCAGGATCTCTTCGGAAAGTACTCTGCACTTCTGGAAAACTTCCAGGGGGCGTCCAGCACAGCTCTCTTCACACGTCTGGACCTCACTAGCTTCTCTTTCTCAGTTGCCTTGACCGGTTCTCTCTAACTATTGGAAGGCTCAAAGGGTCAGTCTGGGATCATGTTTTCTTTGCCCCCTACCTACTCTCCCCTGCATGCTAATGTCTTCTGAATTGTCTCCAGCGAGAGACTTCCGCCTTCAGCGTCCCTTGCACAGCAATCTGATGAGTCCTTGCTCCACTTAGATGGTGAATAGGAATATCCAAGTAAACAATTTCAGAACAATTTGTCATTTTCCCACAGATAACTGTCCATTCTTTAAGTCTCTCCTACTCCCCTTTTTTTTTTTTTAAGATTTTATTTATTTATTTGACAGACAGAGATCACAAGTAGGCAGAGAGGCAGGCAGAGAGAGAGAGAGGAGGAAGCAGGCTCCCCGCTGAGCAGAGAGCCGGATGCGGGGCTTAATCCCAGGACCCTGGGGTCATGACCTGAGCCGAAGGCAGAGGCTCTAACCCACTGAGCCACCCAGGCACCCTTTATTCTACTGGTTTCTCAAATAAAAACCTTGAGACGGTCTTGAAACTTTCCTTCACCCCCCCAGTATAATCCATTTGGTTCGACAATTACAACTCTGCCTTCAAATCATATTGAAAATCTTGGCATGGATTCTCCCTCCAGTATTCTTATCAGTCAAGAACGTCACCCATACTTGCCTGGTCACGTTTGCAGCCCGAGGGCTCCTTGTCTTCCTGTTTTAGCTCAGAAGTCCTGCCTCTCCCTAAGTGTCTGTCTGTTGTTTGTTTTTAATACATAGAGCTTCCTTTTGGCTCCTACTATTATTAATACAAGTTCCATGAGGGTAGGAACTTGTCTCTTTCATCTGGTACTTTATTTCAGCGCACAAAGTGGGCCTTAAATATTTCTGTTGAAGGAGACAGTGAGTGATTTAATGAGAGATTTACAACCATCAACTCCTTGCTGCTGTAGACGATCCATTACTGATGGCTAAAGCAACAAGAATTTGACGGTGTTTCCCTTAAGAAAGGTGAACCTCCTTCTAAATGTTGCACATGCGCTAAGGAGGAAACAGACGTTCTAAGAAGGGATGAGGGACCTGAGGTGAGTTACCAGGGCAAAGACTGCCAGGGTACTGGAGGATAAACTATGGCAGTGTATTGAGGAGAGGGCATTACTGTCAGAAAAGTAGGTCAGGGGGTCAAATTACGGCTATCCTTAAAATTGGAGCATGAATTTTATCATCCCAAAAGGCCTTAGGAAAAGTTTTAAACAGAGGCTTTATGAGAGTCATATTTTCAGCTGTTCAAGCTGGCTAGATAAGAGAGAATGAGTCTGCCTTCAGCAAAACAAGCCAGCAAGCTAGGTCATAGTGAGTGGGAAGTAGAAAGATGCCCTATATTAGTAGAGTGAAGAAAACTGATGCAGGAGTCATCACAGACTCACAACTGTTTGGCTCATAGGGTTTCTAACAACTGGGTGTAGAAACTAAAGGAAAGGAAAGGAAAGAGGTAATGCTTACAGTAAAATTTTGGACAGCCAGACTTGGGAAACCAGCCATCTGATTAACAAAACACAGGAACTGTGTGGTCAGTGGGCCTTGGAGATGACTTCTAACTTTACCGGCTTTGAACTTGGGTAATGATAGCAAATAAGAACATCTAGTCAGCAGTTGCTAGTAAAATTCTGGCCCCTGAGTTAGAATAAATTGATCTCAGATATCTTATAGAAATAATACTTTGAATATTGAGAACAGGGGCACCTGGCTAGCTCAGGTCATGATCTCAGGGTCGTGGGATCCAGCTCCCCACGAGGCTCTCTGCTCAGTGAGGAGAGTACTTCTCCCTCCCCTCTCTGTGTTCTCTCTTGCGATGTCTCTCTCAAATAAAATCTTTTAAAAATATTGAACAAATGAATTCTTTAGTAGAAGATTCATTTAGGGAACAAAGATTTTTGAATTATGAGGTCCCAGCTTTGAATGTTAAATCTTTGGGGCTAACGAAATACAAAAAGTGGATGAGAGAAAGAGCGCGCCCAGAAAGAAGGATGGTTTGTGCAATGCCACAAGAAAGTGGGGGGGGGGGGGGTTAGGGAGGAAATGCAGCGTGCTACCAAATGGTTAAACATTAACCAAGAATAAAATCTTTACCAAAAAAGCATTTGTATGTGGCGTCTATGGGATCATTGCTGCTCTCCCCGTCTGGGTTTTTCGGTATTACAGGAAGTTGGTCTAAGATCATAAAAAGTGAGTAAAGTCGTGACAAAACAACTGTAACAGATCTGATAAAATTTGTTAGAGAAATTTGCCAGTAAAAAGAGACAGACTGAGTTTGACTTGAAGACACTTTTCCAAAATATGGAAATGGGAAAAAATATGGATGACTTTTTAATTTACCTGGCATTGCCTGAGAAATCCTACTATAGGGGGACCCACATGTAGGTCATCTGAGCCTAGAAATATCTAAATTTATCTGACTTGCTATTTACTGATTATACATATTGTCTTATAATGTTCTTATAATAATGCATATTATTGATACTTTGCAGCTCCATAAATTCAGAGATAAATTTATAGATAGCTGATAAAAGTTATTCTTATTGTCCAGTAGAAAAAATAACCCTGAAAAGTATGCCTTTTTTCCCCTTGTAGGACATTTATCACTTTTGTCTAACATAGCAATCTTACATAAACATATTTTTCCCACTGAATATAAAATTCGTTTTTTTGGAATTTCTTTCGGACTGAATTTGCTTCCCTGCTATGTTCTCATTACGTGTTAAATAAAAATTTGTTGCAACTTCACTGCTCATTTACATCAGAATTATGTCTTGAAAATTTGAAAATTATGCATTGACAGTGTCAGGATTTTAATTTGTATTGGATTCCTTTCTTTATAAGATGGGGAACACTTTTGCACATTGAGGTATGAAGGGGAAAGTCAGGAGATGATAGGAAGTTCTGTCTGGAAGCGAAACTGCCCTGCCTTCTCGTCATTAGCAAGAGCATGGGCTATATTCTGTGTTCAGGTATCAGAATTAGGTGGTCCAGGAACAGGCAGCCCCACAAAAAAGTGTTCTGTGGATTCAAGCTACTAGGAAACACTGCTAATTTAAGTCCCGGAGAGTCTCAACCCTGCAATTCAGGGTTCAGAAAGAAAAGTAAAACTTATGCAGGCATTGAACAAAACAAAACAAAACAAAACAAAACAAAACAAAACAAATAACCCAACCAATAAAGCTTTTATATTCCCTATCTCCTGGCTTTTTATTCTTGTTTGTTAGTGTTGATATCAGAAAATTTGGACAGAGAAAAATCAGGAAGAAAGCAGAAAAATAATGGAATAAGGTATTAGAAGAACCCAGAGAAGATGAGATAAAAATCTTAGTGTGAATGTTCTCTCTCTCTGACAAAGACCTGCATTAATGGAATAAATCAGTAGGTCCTATACCTGGTACTCAAGTTTTTCTCATCTGACAAAGAAGGGCATTGGCATTACTATAATTTTTTTTTCCACTGTAAACTCAGTTTACTATCTTCACCTAGTGGTAAGAACCTAGGTATGCTTTCTTATCCAACAAATGTATGTGCTGTATCTGAAATTTTATGCACCTTAAGAAATAGACTACATCAAAGATAGTCCCTGGAATTTGAGAAACAGATATTTACAGATGAGGGAGTTTACTTATAAATTGCCTTATCAGTAAATTAATGGCTGTGATACTTTATCCTTGGACAAAGATGAGGGGTTGGAGCACTGTGGATAAATTCTGACAATGTTTCTATGCTTAATGAACTTTCCTGCTGTCTAGAGTAATGTGAAACACTTACTGGCACAGGGTAGGCACCAAGTGAATGATTGCCCAAATAAACAAATGGATGAATAAAGTTAGGAGTAAATACTTATTGAACACCTTATGTTCCTAATTGATAAAACATAGGTAAGCAAAAAAAAAAAAAAAATTGCAGATACAGAAATAAGCTGATGAGTTAGACTAATGGGACTGCCCCCCCCCCCCCAACACCTCAAACACACACCATCAACTGCAGGACATATACACACACGGTCAGAGAGCCAAGGAGCCAGGGTCTCTTAACTTCTTCTCTAGTCTGTACTGGCTGAGGGCCTCTGGGATAGGAGTATGGATGCAAACTCCCAGGTGCTTCTAGATCTTAGCCCACAGACAGGACAACTCCTGTAGCCCAAGGGAATTCTTCACAAGAAGACTGGCCCCTGCAGGCCTTTGGAGGCAAAAGCATGTTGAAGCCAGGAAGAGGTATAGAGAAATAGTAAAGGGATCCAAGGGAATCTGAGCTGAGAGTATCCATGCAAATGGGCACACTTGTCCTTGAGTATCTTTTTTTTTGTCAGCTGCTGCTAAGAGAATCCTAGTAAGTTTGTGAACATTTTGGAACCACTGTGGAGACCAAAATGGTCCTTGGAATTTAACCACCAATAGAAGATGTCAAAAATTGGTCCCAATATTTAATCTGATTATAAAATGAAAGTCAGTATTTTTCTCTGCTGATTGAAGTTAAATTTCATTATTGCTCCTCTGCACTGCAAAGCAAAACTGGCCAAAGCCTGGAGGTGGCACTCTTAAAATGTTTTATGTACCAGTTGTAAATGTTTTGTGGGATTTCTTAGATCTGTGGGCTATCATCAATGTTTTTTCTTTACCTGACTGTTTTTCACACTAAGACATACAACCATTAAAATTAAGATAACACCGAGTAAAATCCGGGTTAATAAAAGTCACTTTAGTCGTAAGATGTAAGTTAGCATTTGGGTATGTTTACTCTCTGAAGGTTTGCGTTTTAACTTAAATCAGGAAAATTTTATTTAAAAAGAACTGTGAATCTGCTTGACAATGCTGCCTTAAGCAAAGGCTTTCCAGAGGTATTTCTTGCATCTAATTACAAGGTAATTTAATGAGGTTTTAAAAATCACAGGAAAATCTGTTGATTTTAATCTTCTATCAATGTGAGACTTACTAGATAATGAGTACTCTGAGTCCTGGGTGAGATATCTATAAAATGGAAAATAATAGTAACAGTTTTAGAAGACCGTGAGCATTAACTGTGCAAAGCACACATTGCAATGTATGCGCACATAGGGAATACTTCATTTATGGTAATTATATCATTAGGAACAGTGTCAGCGGCAGCAGGAACAGTAGTAATAATGATGGTAGTAATGCTAATGGTAGCAGAAGCATGCAGTAGTAATACTAGCAGTAATGACTAATAATGAGTTTAAAGTCTCCTTACCTGCACATCCTTCTGTGTTTGAATTGTTGACTTGTAGCTCTTGACTGTGAGATCTATCCACCCTACAATTTTTAAAAAGGTTTTATTTATTTGTTTGACAGACAGAGATTACAAGTAGGCAGAGAGGCAGGCAGAGAGAGAGAGAGGAGGAAGCAGGCTCCCCACTGAGCAGAGAGCCCAGTCCCAGGACCCTGGGATCAGGACCTGAGCTGAAGGCAGAGGCTTTAACCCACTGAGCCACCCAGGCACCACTACCACCCTACATTTTCTGACAGTCTCCTCCAATTCTGCTTTTTTTTTTTTTTTTGTCTTCGCAACACTCATTATTCTCTAATATGTTGCATAATTTATTTCTTATGTATTTATTTTTGTATCTACTGCTTATTTTTCGTGTCTTTTCTAAATCCATCCCCCTAAGACTGCCAGCCAAAGCCTGCATTGTACAGGCAATGAGAAGCGGTACTTTTTGAGGCTATCAGTGAATGAATGAGGCTTGACAGCGCCCTGTTGAGTTCAGGGTGTATTTCTGATGGCCCTATAGGAAACGAGACAAGTATTTTGTTTGTTTGTTTAACGTGCAGTGAGGGAGGGCAGAGGGAGAGAAGGAGAGAGAATTCTAAGCAAGCTCCATGCCCAGCACAGAGCCCAAGGCAGGCAGGGCTTGGTTTCAGAACCCTGAGATCATAATCCGAGCCAAAATCAAGAGTTGGATGCTTAACTGACTGAGCTAATCAGGCACCCTTATAAAAAGTATTTTAAAAAAATAATTATGACTTAGTTAATTTTGACTTAAATTTCAGATATCTTATGTACTTGTCTTCAAAAGTTTCTTTCTCCAAGGGGAAATAGATAATTTGGGGGATCTTCTAGATATGAAGATATTTTTGCTGCTTTTACATGGTCACTAGTGGACAACAGAGAAGTTGGGTCTAAAATTATTGGGTTACCAAATGGTTCCTAAAAATCTATTGGCATTTGTTATATGTATAAGGACCTATTTAGAAACTGTCCCTGCACCCCTTCCCCCAGGGGATTTACAGGTAACAAAGCCCAGATACAAAGGTGGGTCAGGCCAGGTGGAGACATTGATCAGTGGGGGGGATGTATACTGTCTCCCTGGTTACCAAGGAGTATGGGCCCCTCCCTTTGGGAGCCTTTTGGCTCCAATCCCAATCAAGGTGTAATAGGCTGGTTCAAATGTCTACTAGGGTAAATTGTTAACTCAATTCATCACCTAGCATCACTGTGGAGTTTCCTGTGTGTGTTACAATCTCACTGGCCACCTGTGTGTAGCCAGGGCCGACCGCATGGCCTTTGCCCTTAAAAGCTAGCCTGGGAGCTTGGTAACCAGGGAGACCCTTGGGAAGGGTCGCCCTCTCTTGTAAGATTGTTAGATTCTTGATGCTTGGTGCGAAATAAAGCTTTGCTTGAGCTTCGCTTTGTATCAGTCTCACTCCTTTAATCGTGGACCCATTATTGGGGCATAACAATATGGTCATCTGGAATTTAGTTTTGCTGAGAGATAAGGCTGGTTAAGCGATCTATTTAACCTGCCTTTACTTTTATAATTCACACATATTTACTGGACTCCAATGAGCATATCAATGTTTAAATTCCATGTTACTAATTATTTTATTTTCCCCCTCAAATATGTTAATAAAGAATGACTTGGACTTATGTTTTCTCTACATCCTATTTCTCACCTTCTAAAAATATTTTAAAATTTCAATTATTTTTCCTCTTTACTCAGTAATAACTTTTAAACTTTGTTCTTCATATTTTTTCTAAAATTTATAATTTTAGATTTTCTAAGTTATACTCAACTTAGCACCAAACTATCCCTACTCTTTACCTTATAAATTATTTTGTCCTGTATTTTTCTTAATAACTTCTATCCTCATTTTTGTCATGTTGATGTTACCACTTTTTTCTCTTGTTAAATAAATGTTCTGTATTTTTTCCCCTTAAGTTCCATTGAAAATTTCTTTTTTTTTTTTTTTTTTCCATTGAAAATTTCTGATAATGTTTTAAAATATTCATCTGGACTATATAGTAATAGTATATTTTACATGTAAAATTTATACAAATTTCTGTCTAGAAAGGTATTGAGCTAATCATTTAGATGCCCCTGAGTTGCTATTTCTTCATTATAAAGATTTTTAGCTATACACTGGGTAAATGTGCATAGCTATTACTCTAGTTCCCAGAGAATGGCAGGGTTTAGTTGGCTGGGTTCTAGTAAATTGAATCTTTTATCACTACTCTCTAGCTTTTTGGTAGTCCAAAAACATCAACACCATTAAAATTTGTCTCTAGATGCATTGCTACTGGAACTTTCTCCTGTCTTGACACTTACTGAGCTGTGTACTTGTGGGGATTAAACCTGCAAGCGTGTAACGTATGTGTGCTCGTGTGCCCGAGCACACGATGGACACCACCACCTACATATGCAGATGGTGTCCATCTTTTTCTGGATGTTGAAAAATGAATACCATTATCAGAGATGGAAGGTATGGAAATAATTCTTCGGCTGCCTTAAACAACAGCACTAATATAGTTGATGGTGATTACTCAATTTTCTGATGGGAAGAAACACTGGAGTTTATAAACCCAGATGAACAGAAGGCAGGAGGGATAAAATGTATCCCTTTTTAGTATTACATGAATATAACATATATTCATCAGCAGTTACATTTCTTAATGTTGTTACAATAGTCCATATTTCAGAGGAAACCTTCCATATTTTAAACTTGAAGACAGCATTTGCAATGGTGTTCTAGGTTTTCATCTTTTCTTTACCTTAATGTTTATTTTATTGGGAAGTTGTGAAAATTGCATCAAGCCAATATTGCCAAATCAGTTTTAAATCAGATGCTGTATTTATTTTTATCTTGTGATTCAAAAGATTCACGGAAGACTAGCACACTATTTGAAGGTTGGAAACTGGTTTTAAAAAAGAGACTAGGAAGAATCAGATGAATATTTCACTATTTTCTTTCCTGTAGAAAGTCCTTCTTTAAAAGTGATAAATATGAGGGGTGCTTGGGTGGCTCAGTGGGTTAAAGCCTCTGCCTTTGGCTCAGGTCATGATCCCAGGGTCCTGGGATCGAGCCCGGCATCGGGCTCTCTGCTCAGCAGGAAGCCTGCTTCCTCCTCTCTCTCCACCTGCCTCTCTGCCTACTCTCTCTGTCCAAAAAATAAAAGCTTTAAAAAAAAGTGATAAATATGATTTGCTTATTGGAAAAATGCAAACATAAGGTCTTATAAATAAAACATTAAAGATTTTACACTATTCTACCAAAAGTATTTTACCAAAGTAACTACATGTTTACTTTTAAATTTTGACAAAATCTACAAATTCTATATATGTAATATGTGTGGTAATAACTGCTGGATACATTTTTAAAAAGAAAGCTATAAAAAGCCTGTTTAAAACTCAACTAATTTAATATTTTGGACTTAAATAGTACCAATGCAAACCAAAGAAAACAAAATTAAAAAATTAGGAAAAATAACTGATTATGGGAAGGAACCAATATGCATTTTACTTACTGTTTTCCTAAATATGGGGTTGAAATAGAGCATGGGTTTTTTAAAAGTAACTTTTGTATTAAAGGTTTATGCCCAGTGGTTTTTTTTTCTTTTTTTTTTAAAGTACTCATTTTATAAGGAGAGAAATGCATATTCATAACAAATTAGGAAGTGAAGCCTACAAGTCAGATATTCAAATAGCTCTTTTCACTAGAAACTCCCTCAGGCCATCATGATTGATTACTCCTAATTTCCTTTTGGAAGAAAATGTCAGGCATAGATGCTTAACGGAACTTGAGCTTTAAGTGTTTTGAGAGATCACTGACTAGAGCTAAAATAGAATCTTTAGAGTTTGCTGTAGAAAAACGTTTTAGGACCGTCTAAATTTTTTACCCAATGCTTCAGAAATATTATAATAAAAATTATTTATTGGAAGCTTTAATGACTTAAGCTTAAGCCTGTGTCCGTAGGTTTTGAGATTGTGTATGGGGGAGGCGAACAGGGAAGAGAAGTGAACGTTCTCCAAATACGTGGCTAATTTTCTGTTACCACATTGTGAAGAGCTTGTACAGTACAGGTGCTTCTTGGGAATATAGACTTAAATAACAAAATTTGGATTTCAGTAGGTAATCTTCATTGAGAATTGCTTTGCATAAAATGACTAAAATAACATTTTCCCACAAAACTCCGATGAAATGAAAGTTTTAAAGGGTTGTTTAGGGGTGCCTGGGTAGCTCAGTTGGTTAAGCGACTGCCTTCAGCTCTGATCATGATCTTGGATTCTGAGGATTAAGTCTGGGATTGGGCGGGCTCCCTTCTTGACAGGGAGTCTGCTTCCCCCTCGGACCACCCTCTGATGTGCGTGCTCTCTCTTTCTCTCAAATAAATAAAATCTTTTAAAAAATACTGTTTAGTATTAAAAATCATTTAAATTCTGGCTTTGTCCTCCCCCACCCCCCATCTAATAATTTTATTTTTGCCTTCAGTAGAAATAAGCTCATTTTTCATTTAAGTCTAGTTCCTTAGAGCTGTGTTCCATGCAGGTTCCCAATAAACTTGTCAAATCACTTACGTTTTCTTTGCCTCTGCTTCTGGCTTCTACCCACCTTCATCACTGCCACCGCACACACCAGCTAAGCCATTCTTGGGAAGTCGGGTTGTCTTCTGCCTGTTATGTACTGATGTGACTGATAATTTTTTTAAAAGTTGTATCTATACATGAGATGCCCCAGATCTTAAAAATGGGACCTTCGGGAAGACTTCAGGATTAGGATTCCGGTCAGTATTGACAGCAGGAACTCATCATATTCATCAACATTCTTTGTTTTATTAAAAAAAAAAAAAAAAAAAAGCCCGAGTCAATTTTAAATATCTTACTAGCTTTATTCAAGGATTCACAAATTGACCAGCATCCAATCTAGCAGATTAGACAGGAGCTTCCAAGAACTAGACAACACAAAAGATCTAGGCAGAAGGGAGCAGGACCAAGGACGTTCTACAAGACTAAAAAGTGGTTTGGTTATTGCAAGGTTTCTTTCCTTCTCTTGGATGGCAGGAGGTCTATCAGGTAGATGATGATGTAATAATGCTGATCAATCCTGATAGTCTGGTTAAGATTCCATTGCCTAGGACAGCTGAGACTGTAATGAAGTTGAATCTTAGTTTGGTGACCTTAAAATACACAGCTCCATGCAGGGCCTGTTTTGTTTTTAATGTCTTCATGATCAGCGTTTTCATCCTTATAATCTCTTGAGCTTAATACATGGTCAGCACCTTTTAAAATACCTTAATTTAATGTTTAAAACACCCCAGGGACGGTTACCCTCATTTCACATATGAACATAGACACTAAGGGTTGTTATTGCCTAAGTGTGCCAGTGAAGGCGGAGTTAAAATCTGAGCCTCTCTGCTTCCAAGTACAGACTTTTGTCCTTGAGCATTGTGCTAGGATTACATGGCATTTATAAATAAGTACTAATGCAAATTCTGAATTAGAAGAAAAAGTGAAAATATCAAAAATTTCAATCTTTAGTTTACCAGTGAATAAATGAATACCCAATTCTTTGCTCATACTGGCCCAGGTAGATTTTTCACTATTTTGTCTTTAAAATAATACATTTTGTAAAATACCTGCATTCCAGAATGGTTTCCTATTCATAAAATATAGAAACAAAATTTTAAAGTAATCAAGTAATAGTAAGATAACTGATAGTTTCATATTCCTGCTGTAGCAAATTACCTCAAACTTAAAACACATATTGTATAATTTTGGAAATCAAATGCTTAAAATCAAGGTGCTGGCAGAGCTCTATTCCTTCTGTAGGCTTCATGAAAGAATTCATTTTCTTGTCATTTTTTAGCTTCTGGAGGCCATGTTCTTTGGCTTATAATCTCTTCTTTCCTCTTCAAAGCCACCAACATAGCATCTTCTACCTTCTTTGACCATCTGTCTCCCTTTTATAAGGATGCTTATAAATCTATTGGGTTATTTTGGAAAATCCAAGATAATCCCTAATTTTAAGACAATCACGTCTGAAAAGTTATTTTAAGCGTATGGTTTTATTGTCATATGTTCTGAGGATTAGAATGCTGACCTCTTTGAAGAAATTTATTCGGGCCCCACAATAACATGATATAAATAATCCTTCAGAAAGATGCTTTAAAAAAAATCGTGTATGATGTTGATAGTTGTTGTCTAAATCCATCTTTGCATACTAGATAGCAAGATAACTATATTTATGCCCATCATGGTTATAAAGGGAATGAAGAAGTATGCATAATATAGGAAATAAGAATTATGATATACTGTCTTTTCCCCGTTAGCTTACTGAATCTTAAAAATCTAAAGTGTTTTCAAGTTTCCATAGTTACATTTAATTTTGAATTAAGTTGGGAATGTACTTTAAATTATGCCAGCCATGTCGACTATTATAATAAGTTTCCTCTTTCATTGAGAGTTTGTTACAGGCATCTCAGAAGTATTTTTCCCTTGGGACACCTGGGTCGCTCAGTCATTTAAGTGTCTGACTCTCAGTTTCAGCTGGTCTCAGGGTTGTGAGCTCAAACCCCACATCTAGCTCTCTGCTCCACACAGAGTCTACTGGGGATTCTCTTCCTTTTCCTCTAGTCCTCTCTTGCTCCCCCCGCCCCCAACCATTCCCTGCTCTTATGCTCTCTCTTGCTCTCTCTCAAATAAGGAAATAAAATATTTTTTTAAAGTATTTTTCCCAAGAAACATACTAATAAATTACTACTAATTATTCTGATGCATATTCATACACATTTGATGGTCAATTTTTTTTTTTTTTTACATTGGGAGTAGACAAATTTCTGTGTGATAACCTGGAGGAGAAATTACTAATATTCATAAAATTATTAATATTAAAGTCTTCGGAAAATAATAAAAAACATATTTTGTACTTACCCATTATGTACAGTAGAAAAAATAGTTTTCTTCATGCTTTTACTCTGCAAAAATTCAGAGAATATTTTTCTAGGAGCTTAGACCATTTATAAGTATCATATTTTTGTGACAACACACTTTGTCACTGTTTCATAAAGAATATTGTTGTCTTATGTTTAGACAACACTACTGATTGTTTGGGAATCCAAATCAGATAAGCTACTTAGAAAAGTGTGAAAACTCCAAATATTCTTGTCTTATGGAAAGGAAGCCAGTTGCCTTCAAAATGGTATTTTTTACTGACACTAAAACTTAAAAACTCTACACTGTAAAGTTAGGACTGTAGAAAAAGATTGCATAAATCTTATCATAACTTCAGGAAACGACAGTTTTCTTCTATGTGGTCTTATTGAGACTAGATTCTCTATTTCCGTTGTATTTAAAAATACTTTCTTTGGAGATAAATTCATTCTCACAGTAAGTCTTCAACTGGAACTTTGAAGCACATTTTTTGAAAGCTTTTATTTCCGAATGGAATGTGGTGTTTATTTTTGAAATAAGTCACTTGGGTTTCTTTTAATCTTTATTTTTCCAATATTTTCAAAATATACTTGTGTTTGTATCAGTGGTTATAAAAACTCAAAGTTATTTCAAACTAAGGTTACTTCAAACAATTGAAAAATTTCTTCAACAAAGTAAAATTTTCTCTAAATTGATTCTATAACTGATGCTTACTTAGTTGAGAAAAGGAAGAAAATGCTGATTATTATCTAGATGTACAGTATTATAAGTATGAAATCTAGGCTAATAAAGTTCAGATTTATTCTTATCTGCTACAAGCACTATTTATTATTTTTTTTTTAATTTAAGTTTTTTGTTTTAATTCTAGTATAGTTAACATACGGTGTTATATTAGTTTCAGGAGTACAATATAGTGATTCAACAATTCTTTATATTACTCAGTGCTCATCAAGAGAAGTGACTCTGGATACCCTTCACCTGTTTCACCCATCCCCCACCCTCCTCCCTTCTGTTAAACATCAGTTTGTTCTCTACAGTTACGAGTCCGTTTGCTGGTTTGGGTGTGCGTCTCTCCCTTTTTTTTTACTTTCTTTTTGTTTGTTTCTTAAACTTCACATAGGAGTGAAATCACATGGTATTTGTCTTTCTCTGAGTTATTTTGCTGAGCCTTGTACACTCTAGCTCCATCCATGTTGTAGCACTGGCGAGATGTCATCCTTTTTTATAGATAATATTTCATTGTATATATTCCATTTTTTCTTTATTCATTCATCTATCATTAGATACTTGGGCTGCTTCCATAATTTTGCTGTTGTAAATAATACTGCAATAAATATTAGAGTGCATGTATCCATTTGAATTAGAGTCTTTGTATTAGGGGGTACATTTCTAGTAGTGCAATTCCTAGATTGTAAGATAGTACTATTTTTAACATTTGAGGAACCTCTACCTTTTGTTTCTGTTCTATTGTTTTCCAGAGTGGCTACACCAGCTTGCTCTCTCACAGTGCACGAGGGTTCCTTTTTCTCCAGATGATATCTCATTGTTGACATTTTTCTTTGCTCTGCAAAATAAAACTTTTTATTTTGATGTAGTCCCAATAGTTTATTTTTGCTTTCATTTCCTTTGCCTCAGGGCACATATCTAGAAAAATGTTGCCATGGCTGATGTCAGAGATTTACTGCCTTTGCTCTCTTCAAGGATCTTTATGATTTCAGTGCTCACAATTAGGTCCTTAATCCATTTTGAGTTCATTTTCTGTGTATGATATAAGAAAGTGGTCCAGTTTCCTTCTTGCGCATATAGCTGCCCATTTTCCCAACACCATTTGTTGAAGAGACTGTATTTTTCCCATTGGATATTCTTGCCTCCTTGGTTGAAGATTAATGGATCATGTAACTGCGGATTTATTTCTGGGGTTTTGTTTCTGTTCTATTGATCTACCTGTCTGTTTTTGTGCCAGTACCATACTAATTTGAATACTAGAGGTTTGTAATATAACTCAAAGTCTGGAATTGTGATATTGTGATATTTTCAAGTTTGCTTTGGCTCTTTGGGGTCTTTTGTGGTTTCATACAAATTTTAGAATTGTTTTTCTAGTCTATGAGAAATGCTTTTGATATTTTGATAGGGACTGCTTAAATCTGTACATTGGTTTGGGTAGTATGGACATTTTAACAGTATTTATTCTTCCAATCCATGAGCATGGAATATCTTTCCATTTGTGTTATCTTCTATTTCCTTCGACAGTATTTTATAGTTTTCAGAGTACTGGTCTTTCACCTCTTTAAGTTTATTCCTAGGTACATTATTCATTTTGGTTCAGTTGTAAATGGGATTATTTTTTAAATTTCTTTCTGCCACTTCCTTGTTATTATATAAAAATGCAACTGACTTCTGTGCATTAATTTTTGTATCCCATGACATTACTGAATTCATTTATCAGTTCTAGTAGTTTTTTGGTGGAGTCTTTTGGGTTTTCTATATATAATATTGTATCATCTGTAAATAATGAAAGTTTTCCTTCTTCCTTATCAATTTAGCTGCATTTTATTTCTGGTCTATTTGGTGTGGATAGGACTTGAATAAGAGTGGTGAGGGTAGACATCCTTGTTTTTTATTCCTGATGTTGGGGAGAAAGCTTTCAGGTTTTTTGTTGTTGTTGTTGTTGTTGTTTTTGTTTTGTTTTGTTTTCTTACCATTGAATAGGATGTTAGCTGTGAGTTTTTCATATATGGCCTTTATAGTGTTGAGGTATGTCCGTGCAAACTGACTTTGTTGAAGCCTTTTATCATGAATGGATGCTATATTTTGTCAAATGCTTTTTCTGTACCCATTGAAATGATCAGGTGTTTTGCACTTCCTCTTATAGATGTGATGTATCATGTTGATTGATTTGTAAATATTAAACCACCCTTGCATCTCAGGAATAAATCCTATTTGATTGTGGTGAATGATTTTTTAAAATATATTGTTGAATTCATGTTGCTAATATTTTTGTGGAGGATTTTTCATCTATGTTCATCAGAGATATTGGCATATAATTCTTTTTTTGGTAGTGTCTTTATCTGCCTTTGGTATCAGGATGATGATGACCTCATAGAATGAATTGGAAGTTCTCCTTCCTCTTCTAAATTTTGGAATTGAGAAGAATAGGTATTAAATCTTCTTTATATGTTTGGTAGAATTTACCTGTGAAACCATTTTGGTTCTCAGTTCTTGTTTGAGAGTTTTTGGATTCAATTTCATTGCTGGTAATTGGTCTATTCAAGTTTCCTATTTCTTCCTGCTCCAGTTTTGGGAGGTTATGAGTTTTTAGGAATTTATCCATTTCTTCTAGGTTATATAATCTGTTGGCATAAATCTTTTCATAATATTTTCTTATAATTCTTTGCATTTCTGTGATACCAGTTGTTACTTCTCTTTCATTTCTGATTTTGTTTGAGTACTCCTTTTTTTCTTTTAATGGCCTCTTCTCTACTTTAGTTGTGGAATTTGTTCTGCCAGGCTGGGACATTTTCTGGGTTATTTAAACTGATGTCAGTGTCAGTTGTATTCATGGGATTAGGCAAACTTAGGGTCCTCTACTCCGCCATCTTCCTAGAATTCTGCTATAAACATTCTTTCAACATTATATAATGAGGCGGATACAAGAAGAAAGTAAAAATGGTTAAACATTAACCATTAAACATTAACATGTATTTTCTATTTAAATTTTTGCCACCTAATCAGATTTCTTTAGTGTTTCCCATCTTATACACTAGAAAAGCAAAGTATAGTGTCCAGGTTTGCAGAACTAATAAATGATAGAGCTGGCATTCAAAATCTTATCCTCTTGACTGAAATTATTTTCATCGCTCTGTAGTGACACAAACAAAAGCTTCAGGCTTGATTCCAGCCCTCCATTAAACAGACAAAAAAGAAAACAAAATGTCTAACAAGGCAGTATTTTATGTCATGTGACACAATAATAGTTGGGGGTAAGTTATCAGAACACTAGGGGTTTAAAGAACAACTTCTTTGGTATTTAATGGGTGAAAGGGTGAAGGAAAGATTCTTTTGACATTGATGGTTCTTGAGATGGTCTCTAGGAATTGGATAGGAGGTAGTCATAGAGAATGGTGGAAAGCATTATGGAAAAAGGGAATAGTTGAAGAAAAAATAACATCTAGTTCTGGAATGTTTGCATATTAGTGGAAGCACCAACCAAACTATAGAGGATATTTGTTGAATTTAGCCTGGGAAAGGAAAAATGGGCTCAGTTGTAGCCAGTTAGAGACGGACTATCCAGACAGGAAATGGCCGGACCATTTATTCCAATAGAACACTGACCCCCATCTGCAGCAGTCAGCTCCAGAAACCACAACACAGCCCCTGCTGAGATCAGCCCCAAATGGCCAGGACTTGATCAGTAATCTCTCTCTATTTTTGCTCCTCTTATAACGGAGGGCTAACTAGAGAACATCCACTATCTTCCCCCTAACTATCACGTAGGATGCTCTCCTTTCATGCAGTCCACTTCCAGCTTCCAGGATAACAATAACCCGAATTCTTTACCTTTTTCTCAACTGTAAAGCTTTCCTCCTTTGCCTTCTTTTGAGTCTCTGTTAAGCTGAAGCGATGGTGATGGACTCTCTCGCTATAGGAAGTTCGGAATAAAGAGCTATTATCTGATCTTACTGTGTTTTTACAGCAGTCATTTGAGTTGAAGACACTAGAGAGACATGGGCCTCCTTTAGAAATACAGTGATGTGCAAGACTGTTTTTATGGAAGGAGTCATGCAGGAAGAGTGAAACATTTAGACTTGAGTGAAAACCAAGTAACAGTTAAGAACCTATGGTAAGGTTTAGGTATAAGATGAGAATCTGTGAATAGGACAAAGAAATGGAAATAAAATAGAAAAAATAAAATAGAATCATCAATAATCCATTCATTCTTTCTTTCCACAAATATTTACTGTTCTCCTGTTTGGCCACTTAGTTAGAATCTTCTGGGTAAGTTTTAATTTCATAAATGATAAATTTTCCATAATAGTGAATATCTCCAAAACATTCCTGTCACAATTCTCCAGCCTTTGTTCCTGTTACTTAGGTGATTCGCAAGTGACAATTACTGGTCCTTTCTCAATTAAATGCATGAGAGATATTCAGGGCACAGGGGATTTCCCTCTCTTTAAATTACTTCTCCAGTGAAACCAGTTGGAGGCAGAAACATGGGAAAGCCTAACTTGTTGAGGAAATATGATTTAAAACAAAATCTCTTCCCAACCCAGAAAAGCTCTCTATAAGGATAAAAGAGACAGGAAATTTTGCAATTGAAGAGCACTAAACCAGAATGGATCATAAGCATGGCACTAAGAAATTCTCTTTGGGGCACCTGCATGGCTCAATGGGTTAAAGCCTCTACCTTTGGCTCAGGTCATGATCCCAGGGCCCTGGGAATCGAGCTCCGCATCTGGCTTTATGCTCAACAGGGAGCCTGCTTCCCCTCCTCTCTCTCTGCCTGCCTCTCTGCTTACTTGTGATCTCTGGCTGTCAAATAAATAAATAATATCTTAAAAAAAAAAAAAGAAATTGTTTTTCCATTTGGTCTCCTGACCACGTGGTGGCAGAGTGTGCCTAGTGACCACTGGATGGGGGTGAGATCTTCAGCTTTGCATTTGAATCTTCTGGTTTTGGCTGGGAGTAATAGATATGCCTTATTACTACAGGATGGGGTAGAAGTCCAGGATGTCTGCATGGCACCCACTGACACTGCGGTGGTAGACAGTCATTACTGCTGGGGAAGGGAGAAACTCCCAGCTCTTCATGTAGTGTTCTTGCATACCACACCATGGCAGTTGTGGAAGTGTGTGTATGTATGTGTGTGTGTGTGTGTGTGTGTGTGTGTGTGCGTGTAGGGGCACTTCACCATAACCAGGTAAAGCTATATGCCTAGTCTTCCTACTTGGCCTTTGATGACAAGTTAGATGGTGAGACTGCAGCTTTTTCCATGGTTTCTGGACTAGGACTGTCACTGTTAAAGTTGTTTTGTATTTCGTTTTGTCTTTCTTACTAGCTTGTCCTTAAGTTCCTATGCTTTGTCTAAAAAATGAAGGTTACCTTGCCCTTTCTTTGCACCATTGGTGTTTCTGTATTACTGACTTCTCTAACACCCAGTCTGGGATGGATATGGGTAGCAAAAGGAAAACCCAATAGACTCACCAACCTATTGTTCTTCAGGCTCACGTCCCTAACCAGTCTGCCTTTTTCTCACCACTTTTCAGAGCCACTATTTGTTTTATGTATATTATCTAAGGTTTTTAGTCGAATTTAGCAGGAAGAGGGGAAAGCGTGTCGATCCCATTTTAGTCTGGATATTGCTTTAAATCCTAAAAATATGATTTTTATATACTGCCCCACACCTAAATCCCAAATGTCTTATCTTGGGGATATTTTCAGAAGTCTAGGTTGACAGGTCTGTCATTTCCTTTTAAGTACTGTGTGGAACCTCTTTGAAGGATGAAGTTCTCTACAATGTGAGGACACTGGTGGTTAAAAAAGGAGCTAGAAGTGAATGAAGAAACTTCAGATGGAAACTGTATTTTAGTCCTGATCACGACTAAGAAGTCAAGATATCTGAGACTCTAGGATATCAAAGCTTGAATGTTACCCTCCATAAGAAAAAAAAAGTCTTTAAAATTTGGGGGCAGTTATAGTTAATTTAGGACAGTGTATACAAACTCTAGGGACATGGTATTCTTCCCTATATGCCAGGCTGAATGGTTGCTTGATAATGAAGATAAATACTATGGTGTTATGGAAGTTAAGGGATTGTAAGCCAGAACTGTGAAATGTACCAATAACACGAATCCTGAAAATTTCTCAGTTAATAGCAAGTGGAGGAAAACATATGGATCAAGTGTTTATAATTTTTTTTTATTTTTTAAAAGATTTTATTTATTTATCTGACAGACAGAGATCACACGTAGGCAGAGAGGCAGGCAGAGAAAGAGAGGGAAGCAGGCTCCCTGCTGAGCAGAGAGCCTGATGTGGGGCTCGATCCCAGGACCCTGGGACCATGACCTGAGCCGAAGGCAGAGGCTTTAACCCACTGAGCTACCCAGGCACCCCGTGTTTATCATTTTTTAAAAGATTTTATTTATTTCTTTGACAGAGAGAGACACAGCTAGAGAGGGAACACAAGCAAGAGGAGTGGGAGAGGGAGAAGGAGGCTTCCCGCTGAGCAGGGATCCTGATGCAGGGCTCCATCCCAGGACCCTGGGATCATGACCTGAACCAAAGGCAGACGCTTAACGACTGAGCCACCTAGGCACCCCCAAGTGTTTGTCATTCTTAAAATATACACTGAACAGCAAATATTATTGGAGGACAATTTCCCTTCAGTGAGAAGGTCACATGTTGAATTTTTCACATACTCCCCAAAGCAGTAGTGCTGTTCTACAGAGCAAAGAAAATAAAATAATAAATTGCAATAGTTAGCAGAACAGAGAGGAAAGACCAGAAAGAAAAATGGATGATGAAGGGATTTGAAGAGTAAGAGCCACTTTGTAGTAATTATGGTGAAGGATAGAGCCTCTACTCTTTCTCATATCCACTATTAGTGACTTAACCCAAATATACTATTTTACTTTTGGAGTATTGACATGTGTGTAATCTTTATCTATTGGACTTGAAAAGATGTACTCTAGGTTAGAATAAGGAACTGAAATATTTCTGAAGATGAAGTCAATAACCATGTTTTAAAGAAAATTGATTGGTTCTCTTTCATACTCATTTTTAAAAAGTTATTTCTCTTTGCAATGATGATTTCCTTTTGAATATTTCTAGTAGTATTGCATCTTCACTTGAGATTATAAATACTTATTATAAAAATATTGATGTTAAGCTGAATATTAAGATATTTTGGATTCCTGTCCATTTTGTCTTCTCCTCTTAAGGTGTTTTTCTTTTTATTCACTTTCACTCAGTATCAAACTCCCTGTCATTTATCATGCTACATTTACTGTGAACTGAATTCTACCAGCCAGTTCTTGATGACTCCTTCTACTTGCAAGACAGTGCAATAAATCACAAGGAAAGCACTCTTATTAAACATATATTTTCTAGGGAATTTTGGAAAACCATAAATTAAATTTTTGTAAGTTTTAAGGTTATGGTCATAGGAGTTCCATTCCCAGATAAAATGGATTTAGTACACTGCACACTTTTTCTCTTACTGAATGTAGTTCAGAATCTTGACATACTGCATGGAACAGCTATTTGAAGATGCAGTTCCACCAAACTGGCTGTGACTTTAACATCATTTTTCCTTCAGTATACCCTGCCCTGGATTCAAGTTCACCCACAATCTGGAAGTTGGCATTGGCAGGAGTGAAAGAGGACAATCCATCTAGGTCTGGCTCAAGAACAGCAGTTTCCAAAAGCCAAGAGAGCGTGGAAAGATTTCCCCATATTTTACAACTTTCAGCCAAAGAGAAATGATACCCACAGAAACCGAATATCAAAGTGAAGAAGCAATTCAAATTGTAAATATCTAGGTATGTTACTTTCTATTTAGCTGTGGTCAAATCACTACAAACTTTGTGGTTTCAAACAACAGAAATTTATTATCTCATAGTTTCTGTAGGTCAGAAGTCAGTACAATGTGGCTTGATTATCTGTTCAGTCTCACCAGGCTGTGATCAAGCTATCACCTTTTGTTGTGGTTCTGTTCTGGAGTTAGAGTCCTTTTCCTCCAAGTTCAGTGGTTGTTGACAGAACTTATTTTTTTTCTCATGCTTTCCATGTGGATGTGGACTCTCACATCTCCAAATCAACAGTATATTGAAGTCTTCTTGTGCTTTAATTCTTTCTGCCATTTCTTTCAGAGAAAGACTTCTGGTTTTTACTATTATTATTTTATTATGTTATGTTAATCATGGTACAGCACATCATTAGTTTTTGATGTAGTATTCCATGATTCATTGTTTGCATATAACACCCAGTGCTCCGTACTATACATGCTCTCCTTAACACTCATCACCTGGCTAACCTATCCCCCCAGCCCCCTCCCCTCTAAAATCCTCAGTTTATTTCCCAGAGCCCATAGTCTCTCATGGTTCCTCTCCCTCTCTGATTTCCCCCCTTCATTTTTCTCTTCAATCTCTTAATGTCCTCCATGCTATTCCTTATGTTCCACAAATAAGTGCAACCATATGATCATTGTCTTTCTCTGCTTCACTTATTTCACTTAACATAATATCCTCCAGTTCCATCCACATTTTTACAAATGTTGAGTATTCATCCTTTCTGATGGCTGAGTAATATTGCATTGCATATATAGACCACATCTTCTTTATCCACTTGTCTGTTGAAGGGCATCTTGGCTCCTTCCACAGTTTGGCTATTGTGGACATTGCTGCTGTGAACATTGGGGCACATGTGGCCTTTCTTTTCGTTACATCTGCATCTTTGGGCTAAATACCCAATAGTGCCACTTTGGAAAATTGTGGAGGTTCCTCAAAAAGTTAAAGAAGACTTCTGTTTTTTTAAGACCCAGGTGGTTACACTGGGCTCACCTGGATAACTTCCTCTCAAGAATTTATTACTAACTTTAATTACATCAGAAAAGTCCCTTTGCCATGTACTATAACATAAACATAGGAGTAACATCAGAGAGCCAAAATTATGAAGGTAAGAGTCTGCTTACCATACTGGTTAAGATAGATTATTCTCCTTTTGAGTTACTAAAAATTTATTTAAGATTTGTAAACAAACTATTGACCCAATTTTCTAACTCTATTTAGAGATACACCTTTCTTTTATTCCTCATTGGAAACTACCAATGGCTGAACTGTCTCAGGATATTCACCTGGTATTGGTCAGGGTTCTTCCATAACTTAATTGTAGTCATTAAAGTATATAAAGACATAAAAGTATGCATAAAATATATAAATTGGAGTCATTAAAGTATATAAGTATATTATATAAAGTATATAAAGTCATTAAAGCATATAAAGTATATTAAAGTATATAAAGTCATTAAATTATATAAAATTGTAGTCATTAAAGTAATTAAAGTATATATAAAGTGATCAAGGCTATCAATTTGGACTTTTGTGTGTGTGAGGGAAGTAGTAGAAAACTAAATAAAAAATGTGACACTGAATTTGAATATATATTACACATAGCAATAAGTCAGGAGTTAGATTATTTTAGAATTAAATAAGCCTGTGATTTTAACAAAGACACTGGGAATCAAAATGTATTTTTCTTCCCTTCAGTGATCATAATACGATAACTATGTATGGCAGTTTCTTAATACATTTGTGTGTGTGGGTTACTTGACTCTTTTTCTCACTAGAAAATAAACTATTTTTTTAAGTAGGACAAGAATAACTATTTTACTGTTTTAGAAAAAGAAACAAACAGAAATTACATGTTCAGAAATACATTTAGAAATAGCCCACAGTACTCATTCCTTTTTTTTTTTTGTCACTAAAATCTTTTTTTTTTTTTTTTCTGAGCTATTTTATTATTTGCCCTAAGGGTACAGGTCTGTAAATCATAAGGCTTATACATTTCACAGCACTTACCATAGCACATACCCTCCCCAGTGTCCATAACCTAGCCACCCTATCCCTCCCCCCAACCCCCGCCACCCTCAGTTTGTTTTGTGAGATTAAGAGCCTCTTGTAGATTGCATCCCTTCTGATCCCATCTTGTTTCATTTTTTTCTCCCCTATTCCCTAAACCCCTGACCCTGCTTCTCAAATTCCTCATACCAGGGAGATCATATGATAATTGTCTTTCTCTGATTAACTTACTGCTCCTACCATGATACCCTCTAGTTCCATCCACGTTGTTGCAAATGGCAAGATTTCATTTCTTTGACGGCTGCCTAGTATTCCATTATATATATATAGATAGATAGTGACCTGAAGGGGCATGTGCACCTGAATGTTTATAGCAGCAGTGTCCACAATAGCCAAACTATGGAAAGCACCTAGATGTCCATCAACAGATGAATGGATAAAGGAGATATGGCATATATATACCATATATATGTTGTATATAGTATACAGCATATATATATACTATATATATTTATACTATAAATAATATATACTATAGTATATTTATACTATATATAGTATATATATAGCATATTTATACTATATATAGTATATATACATGCTGTATAAATATAGTATAAATATATATAGTGTATATATGCTGTATAAATATATAGTATAAATATATACTATATTTATACTATATATTTATACAATAAATTATATATACTATAGTATATTTATACTATATATAAATATAGTATATTTATATATACTATATATATATATATATACACTATATATAAATATAGTATAAATATATATAGTGTATATATGCTGTATAAATATATATAAATTATATATATTTATACTATAAATTATATATACTATAGTATATTTATACTATATATAGTATATATATATATGCTGTATACTATATACAACATATATATGGTATATATATGCCATATCTCCTTTATCCATTCATCTGTTGATGGACATCTAGGCTCTTTCCATAGTTTGGCTATTGTGGACACTGCTGCTATAAACATTCAGGTGCACATGCCCCTTCAGGTCACTGCATTTGTATCTTTAGGCATACCCAGTAGTGTGATTGCTGGGTCATAGAGTAGCTGTATTTTCAACTTTTTGAGGACCTCCATGCTGTTTTCCAGAGTGGGTGCACCAGCTTGCATTCCCACCAACAATGTAGGAGGGTTCCCCTTTGTCCACTTCCTAACCAACATCTGTTATTTCCTGACTTGTTAATTTTAGCCATTCTGACTGGTATGAAGTAGTATCTTATTGTGGTTTTGATTTGTATTTCCCTGATGCCGAGGATGTTGAGAACTTTTTTATGTGTCTGTTGGACATCTGAATGTCTTCTTTGCAGAGATGTCTGTCCATGTCGTCTGCCCATTTCTTGATTGGATCCTTTGTTCTTTGAGTGTTGAGTTTGATAAGTTCTTTATAGATTTTGGATACTAGCCTTTTATCTGATATGTCATTTGTGAATATCTTCTCCCATTCTGTCAGTTATATTTTGGTTTTGTTAACTGTTTCCTTTATTATGCAAAAGCTTTTGATCTTGATGAAGTCCCAGTAGTTCATTATTGCCCTTTCTTTCCTTGCCTTTGGCCAAGTTTCTAGGAAGAAGTTGCTGCGCCTGAGGTTGAAGAGGTTACTGCCTGTGTTCTCCTCAAGGATTTTAATGGATTCCTTTCTCACCTTGAGGTCTTTCATCCATTTTGAGTCTATTTTTGTGTGTGGTTTTGGAAATGGTCCAGTTTCATTTTTCTGCATGTGGCTGTCCAATTTTCCCAACACCATTTTTTGAAGAGACTGTCTTTTTTCCACTGGACATTCTTTCTTGCTTTGTCGAACATAAGTTGACCATAGAGTTGAGGGTCTATTTCTGGGATCCCTATTCTGTTCCATTGATCTATGTTTCTGTTTTTGTGCCAGTAACATACTGTCTTGATGATGACAGCCTTGTAATAGAACTTGAAGTCTGGAATTGTGATGCCACCAACTTTGGCTTTCTTTTTCAATATTCCTCTAGCTATTCGAGGTATTTTCTGGTTCCTATATAAATTTTAGAATTATTTGTTCCATTTCTTTGAAAAAAATGGATGGGATTTTGATAGGGATTACATTAAAAATGTAGATTGCTTTGGGTAGCATGGACATTTTCACAATATTTGTTTTTCCAATCCATGAGCACGGCACATTTTTAAATTTCTTTTGTGTCTTCCTCAATTTATTTCATGAGTACTTTATAGTTTTTCTGAGTACAGATTCTTTGCCTCTTTGGTTAGGTTTATTCCTAGGTGTCTTATGGTTTTGGGTGCAGTTATAAATGGGATTGACTTTTTAACTTCTCTTTTTTCTCTCTTGTTGTTGGTATATAGAAATGCAACTGATTTCTGTGCATTGATTTTGTATCCTGACACTTTACTGAATTCCTGTACAAGTTCTAGCAGATTTAGAGTAGAGTCTTTTGGGTTTTCCACATAAAGTATATGTCAACTGCAAAGAGTGAGAGTTTGACTACTTCTCTGCTGATTTGGATGCCTTTTATTTCTTTTTGTAGTCTGATTGCTGACGCTAGGAGGTCTAGTACTATGTTGAATAGCCATGGTGATAATGGACATCCCTGCCGTGTTCTTCACCTTAGCGGGAAAGCTGTTAGTTTTTCCCCATTGAGAATGATGTTCACTGTGGGTTTTTCATAGATGGCTTTGATGATATTGAGGTGTGTACCCTCTATCTGTACACTTTGAAGAGTTTTGATCAAAAAATGATGCTGTACTTTGTCAAATGCTTTTTCAGCATCTATTGAGAGTATCCTATGGTTCTTGTGCTTTCTTTTATTAATGTATTGTATCACATTGATTGGATTTGGGAATGTTGAACCAAGCTTGCAGCCCAGGAATAAATCCCATTTGGTGGTGGTGAATAATCCCCTTAATGTACTGTTGGATCCTATTGGCTAGTATTTTGGTGAGAATTTTCATATGTGTTCATCAAGGTTATTGGTCTCTAATTCTCCTTTTTGATGGGATCTTTGTCTGGTTTGGGGACCAGGGTAATGCTGGCCTCATAAAACGAGTTTGGAAGTTTTCCTTCCATTTCTATTTTTGGAACAGTTTCAGGAGAATAGGTATTAATTCTTCTTTAAATGTTCAGTAGTATTCTCCTGGGAAGCCATCTGGCCCTGCACTCTTGTTCATTGGGAGATTTTTGATGACTGTTTAAATCTCCTTACTGGTTGTGTGTCTGTTCAGGTTTTCTATTTCTTCCTGGTTCAGTTTTGGGAGTTTATGTCTCTGGGAATGCATCCATTTCTTCCATATTGGCAAATTTGCTCGTGTATAGTTGCTTATATAATATGTTCTTATAATTGTTTGTATTTCTTTGGTGTTGGTTGTGATCTGTCCTCTTTTTTTTTTTTTTTTTTTTTTTTTAATTAATGTATCTTTTTTTTTTATTTTTTTTTTTATTTTTTATTTTTTATAAACATATATTTTTTATATACATATATTTTTATCCCCAGGTCTGTGAATCACCAGGTTTACACACTTCACAGCACTCACCAAATCACATACCCTCCCCAATGTCCATAATCCCACCCCCTTCTCCCCAACCCCCTCCCCCCGGCAACCCTCAGTTTGTTTTGTGAGATTAAGAGTCACTTATGGTTTGTCTCCCTCCCAATCCCATCTTGTTTCATTTATTCTTCTACCCACTTAAGCCTCCATGTTGCATCACCACTTCCTCATATCAGGGAGATCATATGATAGTTGTCTTTCTCTGCTTGACTTATTTCGCTAAGCATGATACGCTCTAGTTCCATCCATGTTGTTGCAAATGGCAAGATTTCATTTCTTTTGATGGCTGCATAGTATTCCATTGTGTATATATACCACATCTTCTTGATCCATTCATCTGTTGATGGACATCTAGGTTCTTTCCATAGTTTGGCTATTGTGGACATTGCTGCTATAAACATTCGGGTGCATGTGTCCCTTTGGATCACTACATTTGTATCTTTAGGGTAAATACCCAATAGTGCAATTGCTGGGTCATAGGGCAGTTCTATTTTCAACATTTTGAGGAACCTCCATGCTGTTTTCCAGAGTGGCTGCACCAGCTTGCATTCCCACCAACAGTGTAGGAGGGTTCCCCTTTCTCCGCATCCTCGCCAGCATCTGTCATTTCCTGACTTGTTGATTTTAGCCATTCTGACTGGTGTGAGGTGATATCTCATTGTGGTTTTGATTTGTATTTCCCTGATGCCAAGTGATATGGAGCACTTTTTCATGTGTCTGTTGGCCATCTGGATGTCTTCTTTGCAGAAATGTCTGTTCATGTCTTCTGCCCATTTCTTGATTGGATTATTTGTTCTTTGGGTGTTGAGTTTGCTAAGTTCTTTATGGATTCTGGACACTAGTCCTTTATCTGATATGTCGTTTGCAAATATCTTCTCCCATTCTGTCAGTTGTCTTTTGATTTTGTTAACTGTTTCCTTTGCTGTGCAAAAGCTTTTGATCTTGATGAAATCCCAGTAGTTCATTTTTTCCCTTGCTTCCCTTGCCTTTTGCGTTGTTCCTAGGAAGATGTTGCTGCGGCAGAGGTCGAAGAGGTTGCTGCCCGTGTTCTCCTCAAGGATTTTGATGGATTCCTTTCGTACATTGAGGTCCTTCATCCATTTTGAGTCTATTTTTGTGTGTGGTGTAAGGAAATGGTCCAATTTCATTTTTCTGCATGTGGCTGTCCAATTTTCCCAGCACCATTTATTGAAAAGGCTGTCTTTTTTCCATTGGACATTCTTTCCTGCTTTGTCGAAGATTAGTTGACCATAGAGTTGAGGGTCTATTTCTGGGCTCTCTATTCTGTTCCATTGATCTATGTGTCTGTTTTTGTGCCAGTACCATGCTGTCTTGATGATGACAGCTTTGTAATAGAGCTTGAAGTCCGGAATTGTGATGCCACCAACGTTGGCTTTCTTTTTCAATATCCCTTTGGCTATTCGAGGTCTTTTCTGGTTCCATATAAATTTTAGAATTATTTGTTCCATTTCTTTGAAAAAGATGGATGGTCAGGAACACGGCAGGGATGTCCATTATCACCACTGCTATTCAACATCGTACTAGAGGTCCTAGCCTCAGCAATCAGACAACAAAAGGAAATTAAAGGCATCCAAATCGGCAAAGAAGAAGTCAAATTATCACTCTTCGCAGATGATATGATACTATATGTGGAAAACCCAAAAGACTCCACTCCAAAACTGCTAGAACTTATACAGGAATTCAGTAAAGTGTCAGGATATAAAATCAATGCACAGAAATCAGTTGCATTTCTCTACACCAACAGCAAGACAGAAGAAAGAGATATTAAGGAGTCAATCCCATTTACAATTGCATCCAAAACCATAAGATACCTAGGAATAAACCTAACCAAAGAGACACAGAATCTATACTCAGAAAACTATAAAGTACTCATGAAAGAAATTGAGGAAGACACAAAGAAATGGAAAAATGTTCCATGCTCCTGGATTGGAAGAATAAATATTGTGAAAATGTCTATGCTACCTAAAGCAATCTACACATTTAATGCAATTCCTATCAAAGTGATCTGTCCTCTTTCATTCATGATTTTATTTATTTGGGTTGTTTCTCATTTCTTTTTGTTAAGTCTGGCCAGGGGTTTATCAATCTTTTAATTCTTTCCAAGAACCAGCTCCTAGTTTCTTTGATCTGTTCTACTGTTCTTTTGGTTTCTATTTCATTGATTTCTGCTCTGATAATTATGATTTCACCTGCTGGGTTTAGGCTTTCTTTGCTGTTCTTTTTCCAGCTCCTTTAGGTGTAGGCTTAGGTTGTGTACTTGAGACCTTTCTTGTTTCTTGAGAAAGGCTTGTATTGCTATATACTTTCCTCTCAGGACTGCCTTTGCTGTGTCCCACAGATTTTGAACTGTTGTGTTTTCATTTTCACTTGTTTCCATGAATTTTTTTCAGTTCTTCTTTAATTTTCTCATTGCCCCATTCATTTTTCCATAGGATGCTCTTCAGTCTCCATGTATTTGGGTTCTTTCCAACTTTCCTCTTGTGGATGAGTTTTAGTTTCATAGCATTGTGGTCTGAAAATATGCAGGGAATGATCCCAGTCTTTTGGTACCAGTTGAGACCTGATTTGTGACCCAGGATATGATCTGTTCTGGAGAATGCTCCATGTGCACTAGAGAAGAATGAGTATTATTTTGCTTTGGGATGGAATGTTCTGAGTATATCTGTGATGTCCATATGGTCCAGTGTGTCATTTAAGGCCTTTACCACCTTGTTGATCTTTTGCTTGGATGATCTGTCCATTTCAGTGAGGCGGTTTTTAATGTCCTCTACTATTATTGTATTATTATCGATGTGTTTCTTTGATTTTGTTATTGATTGGTTTATGTAGTTGGCTGCTCCCATGTTAGGGGCATAGATATTTAAAATTGTTATATCTTCTTGGGCAGACTGTGTAAGTATGATATAGTGTCCTTCCTCATCTCTTATTATAGTCTTTGACTTAAAATATAATTTATCTGATATAAGGATTGCCACCCCAGCTTTCTTTTGATGTCCATTAGCATGATAAATTGTTTTCCACCCCCTCACTTTCAATTTGGAGGTGTCTTTGGGTCCAAAATGAGTTTCTTGTAGACAGCATATTGATAGTTTTTTTTTTTTTAAATCATTCTGATACCCTGTGTCTTTTGATTGGGGCATGTAGCCCATATACATTCAGGGTAACTATTGAAAGATATGAATTTAGTGCCATTGTATTGTCTGTAAAGTGACCTGTTACTGTACATTGTCCCTGTTCCTTTCTGTTCTACTACTTTTATGCTCTCTCTTTGCTTCTAGGACCCCTTTCAATATTTCCTGTAAGGCTGGTTTGGTGTTTGCAAATAATTTTAATTTTTGTTTGTCCTGGATGCTTTTTATCTCTCCTTCTATTTTCAGTAACAACCAAGCTGGATATAGTATTCTTGGGCTGCATGTTTTTCTCATTCAGTGCTCTGAATATATCACACCAGTTCATTCTGGCTGCCAGGTCTCTGTGGATAAGTTTGCTGTCGGTCTAAAATTTTTACCATTGTATGAAACAGACTTCTTGTCCCCAGCTGCTTTCAGTTTTTCTTTGTCACTAAGACTTGTCAGTTTTACTGTTAGATGACAGGGTGTGGACCTATTTTTAGTGATTTTGAGGGGGCTTCTCTATGCCTTCTGGATTTTGATGCTGTTCCCTTTGCCATATTAAGGAAATTCTCTACTATGATTCACTTCAATATACCTTCTGCCCCACTCTCTCTTTCTTATTCTTCTGGAATCCAGATTATTCTAATATTGTTTTGTCTTATGATAATACTTATCTCTTGAATTCTCCCCTCGTGGTCCAGTAGTTGTTTGTCTCTCTTTTGCTCAGCTTCTTTATTCTCTGTCATTTGGTCTTCTGTATCACTAATTCTCTCTTCTGCCTCCTTTATCCTAGCAGTAAGAGTCTCCATTTTTTTATTGCACTCCACTTAATAGCTTTTTAAAATTTCAGCTTGCTTAGATTTTGGTTCTTTTATTTCTCCAGAAAAGTTTCTCTAATATCTTCCATGCCTTTTTCGAGACCAGGTAGCAACTTCTGAACTCTAGATTTGACATATTACCAATCTCCGTATTGATTAGGTCCATAGCCATTGGTACTGGTTCTTGTTATTTATTTATTTATTTATTTATTTTGTGGTGAGGTTTTCCACCTTATCATTTCATCCAGATAAGAATACATGGACAAGAGAATAAAATACTCAAAGTGTGTCAAAGACTGTAGAAAAATGTATGCTAATCAAATAAGAAGAGATCCAAAACCAGGGGGAGAAGAAAGGAGGAGAAAAGAAATAAAAATAAACAATGAATATATATATATATATTAGACTGGTGAATAGAACAGAGCTACCCACTTGATTTTGGGTGTATTGTGGTCCTTTAGAAGAATCTACCTCCCAAAAAATTAAAGAAAGAAAAACTTATATAAATACAAAGATAAAGGTAAACACAATAAAGGAATGGAATATGAGTGTAAAGATGAACAATTTTTAAAATATTCTATAAAAGTAATTGATAAGATAAGTTGTTTGGAAAAAGAAAAGAAAAATTAAAAGAGGAGAGAATGTGCTCAGGCAGGAGACTAGAACAAAGTCATGTCCTAGATTTAGGGTGTATTTTGATCTATTAGATGAAATTGTATCCCAAAATTTTAAAGAGAAAAACACCTGTATGCGTACAAAAATAAGATTAAATGCAATGAAGGGATAAAATATGACTATAACAGTGAAGGTTTAAAAGGATTTTTTAAAAAAGAAAGTTAATGTTAAGATAAACTAATTTAAAAAATGTTAGAGGAGGAAAGAGGAAAAATTAAAAAATAGAATAAGAAAAAAAATTAAAAAAAATTTAACTTTGTAAGACTAAAAGATCATGGGGGAAATGCCATTAATTCTATGCTTTGCTTTCCCCTAGCTCTGGAGTTCCACAGTTCTTCTTGATCAGTGAGCTTGGTCTTGGCTGGACGTTCTTGCAGATCATCTGGGGGAGGGGCCTGTTGCAGTGATTTTCAAATATCTTTGCCCGAGGTGGAATTGCACCACCCTTGCTGGGGCCCAGGCTAAGTCAGCTGCTCGGGTTCACTCTCAGAAGCTTTTGTTCCCTGAACACTTTGCGTAGAGCTCTGGAGGATGGGAATGAAAATGGCAGCCTCCCAATCTCCAACCAGAGGAGCCTAGAGCTTGGGGCCCCACTCCTCAGTGTGCCCTTAGAAAAAAACCAGTCAGTCACTCCTGTCTCCTTGGTCTCTGGCCTTACTCCATGCTCACCCAGCCTGTGACTGAACATTTCTGTCTCTGGCACACAGCCCCATTTGGAGTCTCCAAACCCAGCAGATTCCTGCCACACATTCCCGTTCCACTCCTCCCAGAGGCTGAAGGAGGGGGTCTCCCTGGATCAGCCACTTGTAGGCCCCTGCTTGAAGAGTAGTGTTCCAACTGTGCCTTATCATGGTTTAAGGTAACCCCAATCTGAAAGACCACTCCTCAGTTCCGCCTCTGTAGTTGGCTTCCCTGCTCCAATACCTGGGAGCGGTGCCACACTCAGACACCCCTGATCTTTCTGTGACCCTGTGGGACCTGAGACCACACTGTTCCTATGAGGGCTCCACCCCTGCTTAGCCCCTGGAGCAATGTTCTTCAGTGGAGCAGGCTTCTAAAAGTTCTGATTTTGTGCTCTGCTGCTCTACCACTTGCCAGGAGCTGGCACTTCCTGCCAAAGTCTATCTTTACATTGCTTCAGATTCACTTCTTCACATGTCTGACCTTTCAGAAAGTGGTCGATTTTCTGTTCTGAGAATTGCTGCTGTTCTTCTCTTCTATCTCCTGTTGAATATGTAGGTGTTTGGAATGGTTTGATAATTCCATAGCTGAACTCCTCGGACCTGATGTCATTTCATTCTGCTGTTCCTCTGCCACCTTGGCCCCCTCTCCTAATAAACTTTTTTTAAAAAAAGATTTTGTTCATTTGAGAGAGAGAGAGAGAGATTGTGAGAGAGTACAAGCAAGGGAGGGGGAGAAGCAGCTCCCTGTGAAGCAAGGAGCCCAATGTAGGGCTCAATCCCAGGACCCTGGGATCATGACCTGAGCCAAAGGCAGCTGCTTAACCATCTGAGCCACCCAGGCACCCCTAGAAAATAAACTTCTTTGAGGAAAGAAAGATATAGTTCTTTCTGACTCATCCTTGAACCTATAGTACTTAGTATAATAGCAGGTATAGTAGGCAATATGTATAATTTTTAAGATCTCTTTTTTTAGATTGGTTGAATGAATGAATGAAACTCTTACTGTCCTTTTAACTTTGACAAATAGAAACTGAGAATTCTATAAATATAGGTCTGTATCCTCTGATTTAAAGACTAATATGCTTATAATCAATGTAGATCATTTATTTTGCTGTTTCCTCCACAGTCTGGTGCTATATAAGAAATGTATAATGCTCAGATCCTGGTGCTGGTTAGGTGCTTGTAAGGTTCAGATTCTTCCAAATCTTAACTTGCATTCATGCCTATTAGTAATTTCTCTATGCCAGATATTGTATCATAACTAAAAATAGGAATAAACCTATATAGATCTCTAGATAACTGAGGGGACAAATGAATACAGATACTAAGTGTTAGAGCAAAGGTACTCCTGTGAAGAAAAATCAGTTAAAGCAGTCATGAGAGGCTTCTAGGAGGAAGTAATATCTGAACTAAGTTTAAAGAAGTAATGTGGGGAAACAAACTCTTTAAAAGGAAAATAAAAACTTGGATGTATGACACATTCTTGTAAATCATCCACTTAAATACGACTCACTGGGTTCTAGGCAAGAGATACATAAGTGACAAGATTTTAGGATGCTTTAGCTATGATTTTAAATTAATTTATATAACATAATTTTCCTATAAAAATTCCCTGCTTTGCCCTTCTCCAATGCCATTGTCTTCTTACTTGCCCAGATATTTTCATTCCCATGTCTGTTTCTGTAAGTGTGTTTATATTTACTATTTTTGTGTATACAGTATACATAAAATGTTTGCATATCTATTTAAAACCAGTTTTGCACATTTTAAAATTGAACATCATTTTTTATTGGATTTCTGATTTTCTTTCAGTATTCATGAGATTTATTGATCTTCATAATATTTCTATATTTCTTTTACTGTTATAATACTATGCTACTAAATGAATATACATAGTTTAGTCTAGTATTGATGAAATTTTATGCTTTTCCATTTTAATTCTTATAAAGCAGTGGTTCTCTGCATATATTTTCTTGTGCATATGAACAAAGATTTCTTAGAATATTGGACTAGGAATGGAATAGAATGACTGATACCAGGATATGAACATGTTCAAATTTCCTAGGCATTAATGTGTTGTTGCAATTTCCATGCTTATTTACAGTTGCTGGTTTTTTTTTTCACATTCTTGCCAAGAACTTCTATTTTTAGAGTTTAAAACTTTTAAGAATCAGTTATGAAATAGTATATCATTGGTCTTTAAATAGTACTCTTCATGCACTTTTCTGGTTATTAACTAAGGCCCAATAATTTGAGTAGGAGTAATTTAGTATAAGGACCTTTTATCAAGTTAAAATGTGTCTACACACATGAAAAAATGTTCATCATCATTAGCTATAGGGAAATTCAAATCAAAACCACATTGAGACACCACCTTACACCAGTTAAGATGGCCAAAATTAACAGGAGAGAAAACAACAAGTGTTGGAGAGGATGTGGAGAAAAGGGAACCCTCTTACACTGTTGGTGGGAATGCAAGTTGGTGCAGCCACATTGGAAAACAGTGTGGAGATTCCTTCAGAAATTAAAAATAGAGCTACCCTATGACCCTGTAATTTTACTACTAGATATTTACTCCAAATATACAGATGTAGAGAAAAGAAGAGCTATCTGTACCCCAGCGTTCATAGCAACAATGGCCACAGTTGCCAAACTGTGGAAAGAGCCAAGATGCCCTTCAACAGATGAATGGATAAAGAAGATATGGTCCATATATACAATGGAATATTGTATTCTTAGTAATTTCTCTATGCCAGATATTGTATCATAACTAAAAATAGGAATAAACATGTATAGATCTCTAGATAACTGAGGGAAAAAATGAATACAAATACTAAGTGTTAAAGCAAAGGTACTCCTGTGAAGAAAAATCAATTAAAGTGGTCTTGAAAGGCTTTTAGGAGGTCTTCAGAAAGGATGAATACCCAAATTTTGTATCAGCTTGGATGGGACTGGAGGAGATTGTGCTGAATGAAGTAAGTCAAGCAGAGAGAGTCAATTATATGGTTTCACTTACTTGTAGAGCATAAGAAATAACACAGAGGACATTAGGAGTTGGAGAGGAGAAGGGAGTTTGGGGAAATTGGATCAGGAGATGAACCATGAGAGACTGTGGGCTCTGAGGAACAAACTGTGGGTTTTGGAGAGGAGGAAGATAGGAGGTTTGGTGAGCCTGGTGATGGGTATTATGGAAGGCATGTATTGCATGGAGCACTGGGTGTGGTAAATAAACAATGAATCTTGGAACACTGAAAAAAAATAAAATTACAAAAAAAAATGTGGTCTACAGTAAGAAGGTAGAAAGGTGATTGCTGCAGAGTAACTATTCACCTTTGGACTGTGGGGGAAATTTAATAAAAGAGGAACCTGGCAACTCAAAGGAGAGAAAACAGCAGAAGCAGGATTCAGACACTGAGAGAGGATATGGTTGCCAAAGGAATATACTTCCCAGGCCTCTGGTGACAATGAAACTTGCTACTGCTATGCCACAAGAGCAGGAGCTGCTGTAAGTGTTGCAAAGATAAAAACCACTGGAAGAGTTTCAGCTGTTGAGCTGTCAGGGCCAGGAGTATCTGTCAATGCAGTAACAGAGAAACTAGTGGACTTTCACACTAAGCTGTACAATCAGCCTGACACTATGGTAATCTTGCTGGGATCTTCCATATCAATTTACTCAAAGTCACATGGAAAAATAAAATGCTTCAAAAAATGAAGTGTCTTCTTCATCTTCTAATTTGGTTATGTCCCTCTAGAGTTCTCTATTTGTAGAGCCAATATTGATCCAACTGGATAAAGGATAATGTAGTCGATAGCCCAGTTCTGGCATCCTAAAGCATGACACATTCTGTCATATATGAATATGGACTTCTCTACAGAAACAGAGCAACTGCTTTCACCTTAAAGGTACATCTCTATAGAAGTGATGATTTCAACCTTTCCCCCAAATGTAGAGAGAGACAGCTTCAAATTTTCATTTGTGGTTGCCACAAATTTAGTTATAGACCCATCAAATATTTTCTTACCTAAAGACTAAATTATCAAGTGAGCTACCAATAAAATTGTATGAAATAATAACTGTATTCTCCACTTTGAAATGAAATCTCAACTGGTCAGGGTTCTCTACTTGGTGGGTAACCCAAACATTAATTCCTCAGTGGTGGTCCTCTTTTGGACTTCAATGGTCCTGCCTGTTTTGACTGCTGTAGTTTTCTGTGATAATTAACTAATTAGAAGGAACTGCGAAGAGCTACTCAGAAGCTCCTCTGAGTTTCAGACATAGTCTTCTTTGTCCTCAGTGTTAGTTGTAACCCGATGTCTTCTATTTTCCACTTGGTTCACTGGAAAAGGAGTCCAGGATGTCCAAGCAACAGTGCTGAATGGAACCATTGTTGTGTCCTTTGGTGAAAGCATTCTCTCTTTGGTAACTGAGATCTCTAATCCAGCAGAATTCAAAGTTGCTAGAGCTGGGGAAAAAAATCTTTGAATGAATTATTAAGTAGACTAGTGAAAAATCACTTCCATCTCTTGATTATTAGATTCTTGTATTTTTTGCTAGAGGGAGGATAGTACCTTAACATTGTCTCAAATAGGAAGCATATAGTTCATCCTATAGGATATCTGTCTTATGTCATTTTTTAAAAAGATTTTGTTTGTTTATTTGAAAGAAAATACAAGCAGGGGAAGTGGCATGGAGAGGGAGTGGCAGAGAGAGGGAGTGGCAGAGAGGGGGAGAAGCAGGCTCCCACTGAGCAGAGAGCCTGTTGTGGGGCTCAGTCCCAGGGTGCTGGGATCATGACCTGAGCCAAAGGCAGACACTAAACCAACAGAGCCACCTAGGTACCCCATGTCTCATCACATCCTCTAACTGGTATCCTAACTCTGTCTTCATTAAGTCCTTTCATCTTGCAATTAGGACTGAGATTTTATGTGTGGTAGTTTTTGTTATGGTAAGGCCACTTAATTACATAGACAAGAAGCCCATAGCTGCACTTTCTTGATCAGAGTAGATGGTGTCAACACTGTGGCATCATCTCTGGGTATATTATGGGATGAATTTACTTTTCTGTCTATAGTGTTCTGTCAGTGCCACCATCCATGGACTCATGGTGTGCTTTACCTACTAACATGATATCACTGAAATCTATGACCATGTAATTAACTGCCACTATAGCCACTTTTCTCATTAACTCATTGAGCAATCATTGGAAAGCACTGCTACAACATAAGAGGCTTATTGTCATGCAAAAAGCACTTCATGCTGTCCACTGCAGGAGATATTCTGGGTAACTCTTAAAATAGGATATGAATATGTTCACCAGCTGCTTATTCTCAGCAGGTTATCAACAGATTTTTTTCCCTAGACTTCCTTGTCACCACTTTTCTATCCTGATCCTTCCAATCCATTACTATCCACCAAAACAATAGCAACCACACATGAATAAATTTATATTTATGGCCGTCATTATTCCAGGAAAAGTGACTATAAAATGCACCATGTAAAGTTCTGCCTACAGAGAGGTTATCCTTCAGTTTAGGCTTTCTGGGCAACCACTTGAAAGGAGAAGTAAAGCTACAACTGTCCACTTCCAAATGGCACCAGTATATCTTCAGAACCAAGAATTTAGAAAATCAGTGGAAGGGGTCCCTCCTTGCTGACAATCACATTTCTCAGAAGAGGGTAAATGTAATGCTTTGACTGTTGGAATGATGAAAAGTTTGACTACCCTCAGCCATGAGAGCAGAGCCACTGCCGGGATGGTGAAGACACTGGCTGGAGGGATGCCAGTGACTCAGTTGCAGTAAATGGTACCAGTATCCCACCTCCTTTTTTCTTTTATCTTTTTAAAATTTTTATTTATGAAATCACTATACCCAACATGGGGCTCAAACTCATGACCCTGAAATCAGGAGTTCCATGCTTTTCCAGTTGAGCTGTAGGCACCCCAAGTATCATACCTCCTGATAGGATTGCTGCAAAATAGAAAAATGAGACAGAAAAGAGTCCCTCTTCCTTTTCCATCTTCTTTGAGTCCCTCCAGTACCAGCTACTGGAGATGCCAAGCATTGAGCCAGCTTCCAAAGGAGAAATGCAGTCTGTAGGCTCATGTTTTAGTATCTTTATGGAAAGGCAAAGAAGGTCAGTCTGCAGCTGAACAGCAATAAATTAATAACTGGACATATAGATTATTACTTAAAATAGCTTCATGATATTTTTATTGGATTTTCAAGTTGCTTCTTCTGTTTTATTTACTCTTCCCATTATCTATTTTTTCTTAATTTTTATTCCTCTGAGAACATGAATATTAGTCCTTCATTTGTTATATGAGTTGTGAATATTTTCTCCCAGTATGTGTCTTGTTTCCTTACAGTTTTTAGGTATTTTTGCTTAATTTCTTCTCTCTCTCAAATTACTAATTACTAAAGATACTATTTCTTCATCTGTAATAAAGTTGGCAAATATCTTTGTCTTGTATTTTTGTTCAGTTACATATTTAACTGAAATTAATTAATTAATTTGAAATTTAATGTAGAATAAAATTAATTTTGTGTTTTTTAAAGTGAATGTTTTATTTTGGAATAATTTTGGATTCATAGAGATTTGCAAAGATAATAAGGAGAGTTTCAATATAACACTCACCCACTTTCTCCTATTGTTAATATCTTATTACCCAGGTGCATCTGTAAAAATTAAGATACTGACTTTGGTGTGTTATTGTTAACTAAACTTCAGACTTTGAGTTTCATCTATTAATGTCCTCATTCTGGTTCAGGATCCAATTCTGAGTACCACATTAAATTTAGTTTTTATATTTCTCTAGTGTCCTCTGATCTGTGGTGGTTCTTAAATTATTGTTTTTTTTTTAAATAATTTTGATCTTGACAAGTATTTTGATCCTGTTTAATGTTCCCCAAACTGGGTTTTGTTTGATTTCTATCAGAATTACTCTGGAGTTACAGTGTTTTAGAGAGATATCTAGGAAGCGTTCTTTTCTTCATATCAGAGAATACATCATATCCATATCACTATTGGTGATTATTTTCATCACTTGAGTAAGGCAACTTTAGCTAGATTTCTTCAATGCAAAATAACCAATTTCCCTTTCCCTACTTTGTTCTGAAGAAGTAAGTCCAACTCACTTTTTTTTTTTTTTTAAGATTTTTTTTTTGTCAGAGAGAGAGAGGGGGAGAGAGCGAGCACAGGCAGACAGAATGGCAGGCGGAGGCAGAGGGAGAAGCAGGCTTCCCACCGAGCAAGAAGCCCAATGTGGGACTCGATCCCAGGACGCTGGGATCATGACCTGAGCCGAAGGCAGCTGCTTAAACAACTGAGCCACCCAGGCGTCCCTGGTGTATTAATATTCTAGTAAGAAAATGGTGCAGTGGCTGCATCTTTAGGAAATCCTACTACCACTGTTGAAGATACAAAAAACAGAAAAGAACGTGTAATGAAATTTATCTTAATTAAATGTTTCTGGCAGGGTTTTCATGGGCATCTTGCACGATAGACTTGAACTGTTGGTGATGACTCAGGTTCTCTCTGAAGTCCTTTTTATATCTAAGTCTCAATGATTATAGAATATCATCAATTTTCATTCTTTCTACTTAACTGACATTAAATGTTCCTTCATACATGAAAAGCTCATTAAAAAATATATCCTCAGGGACAGTGCGTAAACATGGCAGTATTGTATCTTCATGTATAAAGTGGCCTTAATGTAGAGAGAACCTCGTTAAAAATAAAATTGCTGATTTTGTCTCTGAAGGACATAAATCCACACATATAGGCATACAAGCATATACATCTGATTTCAATATTTTTCCCTCTGAAAACATCAGGAGACTATCTTTTTACTGTAGTAACTGGAGCTGTAGCACCATGGCTGTACTTAAAGAATAGGGATATTAATGTTGACCTGGAAAGATATAACTTATTTTTATGAGAGTACACATAAAAGTGGTGTCATCACATTACATATTCTCACATTCCATATTGATCACATTCAATCATCCTGAATAGGATTAACATGCTCACGTCTTTCTATTAAAAATATTTTAACTTGGCAGCCAAAGCGTTACAGCTTACATGCTCTTATAAGATATTTTGGCTATCTTTAGTTCACTTGAGTAACTTTAAGTTCTGTAAAAATATTTAAAAGAAATTTAAGATAGCCATTGTTTATAGGAAGAAAAAAATAGAACAAGATAAATGGAAGTTGAGAAAAACAAGCAGATACATACAAGGAATACGGGACAAAGAATAATTTAGACTGTCAGAAAGCCAAGATATTGCCTTTTTGTTTCTCCTTGAGGATGAATTCATTATCAAGGATTAGTAATGCTATAGAAATTAAATATTAGGGAAAATGTCACCAATTCTTTGGCAATAACTACCTTTCAGAGCTGAACAATGTGAAATCTGGGTTCTGTGTATATATTGAAATGAGCTATAGAGGAACATCACATCATTTGTTCTTCTTTTTTGTGACTTAGTAAATTGAGTTGGCCTGTAGTAACTGACTTTTGTTTTTAATTTAAAGAGGTTTTCACTTGTGTTCATAAAACAGAACAAATGTTTACCTTGATTTTGTTAGTGTTGCACATCTCCTCAAAGAAATTTATTTTTTGGAAAAATTCCTATTTACCTAAACATCTGCCAGGAAAGCTGTAATCACTCTCCCCCAAAGCCTTAGCAAAATTGATTAACAAAACACTAGGAGAGGTAGTTTCATATGTCTTTATGTATCAGCCCAGTATCTGCATTATGTTTCTATTAAAAAAATTTAGAGTCCGAGAATAAAATTTCCTATAAAATAATCTATTTAGAAAGAAAGAGCAGGAGAAAAAACTGATGGGATAACAAGTATTGATTAAAACGTGGAGAAATTGGAGCCTTTGTGCCCCGTTGGTGAGAATGTAAATTGGTGCAGCCATTTTGGAGAACAGGATGGAGGTTCCTCAAAGAGCTAAAAATAGAGCTATTGTATGATTCAGCAATCTCAATTCTGGGTTTATACCTTGGAGAGCTACATGCATCTTACATTCACTATAGCATTACTCACAATAACCAGGATAGTGAAACAACCTAAATATCTGCTGATGGCTGAGTAGATAAAGAAAATGTTGTGTGTGTGTGTGTGTGTGTGTGTATGTGTGTGTATGCATGTATATATGTGTCTGTGTGATTATTATTCAGCCTTTAAAAAGGTGGAAATCCAGTCACTTGTAATAATAGGAATGAATTTGGAGGACATTATACTAAGAGAAATGAGGCAGATGGAAAAACAAATCCTGCAGGACCTCATTTAGGTGAAGAATCTGAAATAGTCTATTTTTTTTAATAGTCTAAATCATAGAAGAGACTGGAATGATGTTTTGCAGAGTTGGGTTGAGGGAAATGAGAAAATGTTTCAATTATGTGGGATGAATTCGTTCTGGCGATCTTACATATAGCACATTGATTATGGTTGACAATATTGTAGTGTATACTTAAAATCTGCAAAGTAGGTAGTTCTTCAGTGTTCTCATCACACACACAAAAACATTGGTAACTACGTGATATGATGGGAATGTTTATTAACTTGATTGTGGTGATCATTTCATAATTTTTACATATATGAAACATCAAGTTATATACCATGAAGATGTACAGTGTTTGTCCATTCTACCTCCATAAAGCTAAAAAAAAATTAGCTGCAGCTTACTCTACTTTAGGTGCATATCAAATGTCAATATTGCATGTGATTTTTGTATTTCATGATCCATACTGTATTCTTAGTGATATTGCTAGCAAAATCATTTTTCCCCTTTGAATACTATTTTGCATGTTTTATTCAGCTGAAAGTTATTTTTTACATTTTCTAAGAATACTTAACATGAACTCTACCTTTAAAAATTTTAAATGTATAATATAATATTGTTAACTATAGGTTTTATATACTATAGCAGATCTCAATGGAATTTATTAGATAAGAATTTATTGTTAAATACTATTTTTTAATCAAGTAATAGTGCAGATCAAAGTTGGTTCATTCAACAGAGGATATGAATTGACTGTCTCTTGACTTTTTTCAAATGAGCAAAAATTTCATACTTTCATAGATTTCATGCATTTAAAATTTTGAATTACAAGACTTGTTTGGAACAATATAAAGTATAAGAAAAATAGCTCATTCTAGACTTAAATAGGAGAGCCTCTCTTCTTGTTTATGTAATTAGCTCCTGATTGAAGGGGGAAAAGTTCTGCACCAGAATCCTCTCTGTTTTGCCACCCTGCATTTCATCTCTCCTTGGGATTCTGTTGCTTTCATCACACTGATAGCCAGGGAGCTGCTCATTCTTTTAAAGTCTGAACTCAGGGTGGACACCAATCTCTTCCATTAGTTCTGTTAAAACAACTGGGACTTGAAAATATGTTTTTCAGTAGATCTAAATATTAAAGAAAAATAGGAAGAAAGTGAGGAAAATACAAGGAACATTTAAACTGTAGATGGTTTAAACTAGAGATGGTTTAGATGATGGCTGTCCCTTTCCACTATGGATACATCTTTCATTCTTTAGCTTTTCCAAGTACAAGTTGTTATGCTTACCTGGGTGATTTTGCACGATCTACAAACTTTGTGCCTTGTCTCTTTGCTTTTCAGTTTCCAGCCTGACCCTCTGAGAAGGATCAACCTTTCTACTTGTGGGGATTTTCCTCCAGGCCATGTGGGGCACCATCTGCTAACCCCCTTGTACACCTACTGCTGACTGAGGCAAATGTTATTTCCAGGACATACTGTTTGTATGGCCTTCCTGTCTCCAGTCTCAGAACCCCTTTGAATTCACCCTATACTCTTCACTGGGCCTATTTGATAGCGCCCTATGGGAGCATATTTCTGGGCCTGGAAAGCCCTTTACCCTGTCTTCTTTGCTAAGTCCTAGTCAATCATCTTCAGTGTCATTTTGTTTTCACCTTTGAATATGATATAAGTCAGGGTAGAGATCACAAGTAGGCAGAGAGGCAGGCAGAAAGGGGGGAGGGGGAAGCAGGCTCCTCGTTGAGCAGAGAGCCCGACGTGGGGCTCGATCCCAGGACCCTGGGATCATGACCTGAACTAAAGGCAGAGGCTTTAACCCACTGAGCCACCCAGGTGCCCCTATTTTTCTTTTTAACATGGTTAAAAATATTTATTTATTTGAGAGAGAAAGATAGAGATAGCAAGAAAGGAGAGGAGAGGGAGAAGCAGGGTCCCTGCTGAGCAAGGAGCCTGATGTAGAACTCGATCTCAGGATCCCAGGATCATGGCCTCAGCTGAAGGCAGACACTTAACTGACTGAGCCACCCAGACTCCCTCAGGGTTATTTATTTTTCCAACCTTTATGTCACCAATATACTTTGAACACTTCTCTCATATAGACTACCCAGGCTAGTGATACCTTTCTGCATTTCAGTTTTCCTCAGAGATTAAAGGAGGAAGCTGATACAATCCAACTTATTGGTGTGTTTTTTATTTTTTTAAAAGATTTTATTTATTTATTTGACAGAGAGAGAGAACACAAGTAGGCAGAGAGGAAGGCAGAGAGAGAGAGAGAGAGGGAAGCAGGCTCCCTGCCCGGCAGGGAGCCTGACATGGGGCTCGATCCCAGGACCCTGAGATCATGACCTGAGCTGAAGGCAGAGGCTTTAACTGAGCCACCCAGGCGCCCCTTATTGGTGTGTTTTAAAGATTAAACAAGGAGAAATCCCATAAAATGTTTTCACTTCTGCATGTATGTAATGTTAAATAAATGCTAGGTATTAATTATTGAAATTATTGCTTTTTAACCTTAAGGAAAAAATCCATTAAAACCAAACATAAGCACAACTATACATATCAAGCACATACAGGGATAAATTTAATAGCCCTAAACAAGGAAAGATTATGTTGCCCTCTACCTATGAAATCGAGCCATTGAGAAATGTACCAGTATGACTGCAAGGATGTTAAGAGATTCTGAATCTTTACGAGGACAAGTACTATATTTTTTGTTGACTATGTCTTGTAAAGCACCAACTATGAGATGATATCTGAGAGTTTCTCACTTTTTTGTTCTCTTAAAATGTTGGTGTCTGATTTCCTTTTTGATCTTCTTTTTGGGTATTTAAATACTGTACATTTCCGTAAAAGTACAAGAAGATTTATGTATAAAAGCTTTTAGCACCCTTCTTTCCCATTGTTCAAGTAATAACGGCCTGCAGTGTTCTTCGTACTTACCAGTATTGATAAATAGCAGAACATGTATTTTGGGCAAGATTGCAGTACTAAGGGCCCTCCTCCTCCTCTTCTTTCCAAGAATAAAAATGCTAACGGGAAGCAAGGAGATCTGAGCATAGAAGCCAAAAGGAAAAATACCCTGAAGGAAATCGAGGGCAAGTTACCATGTGTGACATGGAGAGAAGCAAAACCAGAAAAAGCCTACCTTCTTTCCTCATAATGAAGGTTGTGCACAATTATTGTTTTTCCAGCTCCTTCCCAAAGAGGAGGAGTCTTATATGTGACATCACATTGCCTTGAGGATGGGTGCTGCCAGGCAGTAGTATTTCTGTCACTTAGGAGAAAGTTGTTCTAGGGATTAGGAGCTAAATTAGTGAGTTCTAGGCTGGGACACCTGTTAGGCATGGTAGACTAGACTGGGGATTATCAGGGATTTTTTTTTTTTTTCTGAGTTGGAAGAAGGAATTGGGCAGGGTCAAAGCTCAGATAACTGATTTAAAAAAAAAACAAAACTTTATTGAACTATGATATGCAAAACTGCACATATTTAATATATATAATTTCTTGAGTTTACATATGTGCACACACCCATAAAACTACCACTATAAGGTAGTAGACCTGTCCAACACACCCAAGTTTCCTTGTTTGCTATCGTCATCATCATTGTTTTTTGTACTAAGGCATTTAACAAGAGATCTATCTTCCTAACAAATTTTAAGTGTACAACTCAGTGTTGTTAATTATAGGCACTATATCTTCATTCCCACATTTATTACAGCATTATTCAAAATTGTCAAGACAGGAAAATAACCTAAATGTCCATCAGTGGATGAATGGATAAAGAAAATGAGGTATATACATATCATAGAATATTAGTCAGCCTTAAAAAGGAGGAAATCCTGCCATGTACAACAGGGTAAGTCTTTATGCTAAGTGAAATAAGCCAATTACAGAAAGACAAATACTGCATTATTTCACTTATTCAAGATAACTGTAAACTTTTCATATATTCTGGATTGTACTCTTAGATGAGTGGTGTCCTGGTGTATCTTCGAAAATTAAAATCTGCAAGAGTCTTGAGTTTTCATAGCACCAAAAACCAATTAAGTGAATCAGTATAACAAGCCTGTTTATCTCAGAGTTTTAAACAAAACTTCTTTTGAAACACTCCAGGGAAGATTTTTCTCTTTTATGGTGTTTCTGTCATCTTACTCAGGATTGCCAGTTACAATAAAGCTGCATTCAGTGGGAAGAATGTCTACAGACAATTTCCAGAAAACTGATTTCATTCATTAGTGAATATTCTATTTCTTGAGAAGGTTTTAATGTGGCAGCTATCCTGAATTCCAGGTCAGAGTATATCCACTCAGTGCCTGGTGACCAGGACACATAAACTAAATCCTGATGTGCTGAACTTGCACAAGCCAGATGTAAGCTATTAGACACAATTAGTAATTCAGAGTCCAAGGAGCTGCTTTCCGTGCCGATGGCAAAAATGGAAGATATTAATTGCCCTGCTTAGAGCTTCAGCCTCTTCAGCTGAATGAGATGTTTTGTGATTTCCCCAGGAGCAAAAGGCTTGAAGCTGAAATATATTTCATGACAGATTGACAAATAGGGCAGCTTTTTAAAATATATTTTAGATTCTGGAATATAAAACATGAACAAATAATTAAAAAGGGGGCTTATTTATTTTCTCTCCCCAATCCAAGTAAATTATTTTCAAAGGTTTTCCTTTTAATATTTCCACTGTTTTGGGAAAAAAAGTATTTTTCTTCTATTTTGTTGTCTATAAAAATACATTAATGATAACTTCTGTGAGTTTTAGAGCAATCAGTTATAATTAGACTCTGTGGGTGTTCAGATACAGGAAATAGCCAAGTAATTTAGTTTATACCTTACTGTATCTTCCACCACCTGACACCTCCCCCCCCCCCCCCCCGCCAAAAAAAGAGATTCTCACAAACTAATCAGTGGAGTCTGTGAAGATGGTACATTTTGTGGCAAAAACAACTTGCCAATGTAATTAAGGTTATGGACCTTTCAATAGAAGATTATCTTAGATTATCTAGGAGGGCACAATCTAATCACATGAGCCCTTTAAAACAAATCATTTTCTCTGGCTAGAGGCAGAGGAGATGTGGTAGAAAAGTCAGATTTCATGAGTGGTAAAGGATGGAAATACCATTGCTGTCTTTGAGATACAGGGGCCCATGTGCCAGGACACCACAGCATGGTCTATTATGTGATTATGTGTACCTCTTCCAGATGACAGCTGGTGAAGTAGATTCTGCCAACAATATGCATGGGCTTGGAAACAGATTTTCGCAGAGTCCCTTGATAATAGCCCAGTAGTAGATGCCTTGATTTCCTGTAACTTGAAGTAGAGAAAACCAGCCCAGACAACCCCGGCTTCTGGCCTATAGGACCATGAGACCATAAATTTATGTTGTCTTAAGGTGTTAGGCTGATGGTAATTTGTTATGTTAGCTATGGAAAACTCATATGCTAATTTATGTCCTAACTACTGTCAAAAAAATGATTTGAGGTGAATTTTAATATAAACAGAAGCACTAATATGTTATAATGAAATGTTTTAATAATTTAAGATTAATAAAATATTTAGCATCTATGTAGTAAGGATTAATTTATTTAATATAGAGTCAGCAATAAATCCAGCTAACTGAAAACATACGTTTTTCAGAAGAAATATACTTTTTCCTAATTTGAAATTCCAAAAGGATATTTTTCATTAATTTTTATTATTTAAATTATTTAGTTAATTTTATTGTGTTTGTCAAAGAGCAGCCTAATGGGCTTTTCCTGTTTGTAGAATATGTAGAAAACTCATAAAATGGTTTCTTCTAATAAACTAAGGAATGGCAACCAAAAATTCAGAGAAGATATTTCTTCATGATATTTAAATGAACAATATGTATATACTATACTGGAGACCCAGGAAAAGGATAATAATGTTGAATTTGATATCAGGTGCTTTTATCCAGAGTTTCCCATATAAACTGAAACAATCTAATAATAAATATAACAAAAATCATAATTAAATAGGAAAACAGACACAAGATTTTCATTTTTAGTGAAATTAAGATGGTAAAAACAATTTTCTGTTGACTATCATATTTTCAAGAACAAAAGACATTTTTTTAACACCAAAAGATAGAAAGTACATCCTAACATAAAGATGAGTAGTTTAATTTTTATAACTTTAAATTTTTGAATGTCTTTTTTTTTTTTTTTTGTTTAGGTAATATAAGCACATGATAAAAATTAAAATGACCTGTAGGGGTATGAATTGAAAGGTCTGTTCCCACTCCTGTATCCAAATACCCCACTCTCCCTTTTCTCAACATATAACCTCTTTACTGTTTCTTTATGCAGATTGAGGCAAATATAAATATGCTATGCTACCTTTTCTGCTTCTCCCATCTTTCACGAAAGACAACACTATAAACCTTCTATGCCTTGCCTTTTTCAGTTATTACTTAATTGTTTAGTGTGAGTAGAAAAAAATAGCTTTCTTGGATCTTTTCTATAGCTGCATCATATTTTATGTGGATGTAATTTGGTAAAGAACATGAGTTATTTCTTTTATTATAATCAAAGCTATAGCATCTATTTTGTATACATGTTAAATTTTTTTTTTACTCATAGTGGTTTATCTGAAAGTTAAAGTGTCACAAATAGGACTCTTGGGTCAAAAGATAATTGGATTTGTAATTTTAATAGCAACTGTTCCAGTTAATGTCCATAGGAGTTTACAATGAAATTGTGCATTCTACCAGCATTGCAATAGAGCACCTGCTACACTACATGTTAATACTGCCAAACTTACTCAGTTTTTCCTCAATGTTGTGAGAAACAGTATCTCAGATTTTTAAAATTTCCATTTCTATTACAAGTGAAGTTGATCAGCCTTTCATATATGAGAGTCATATATTCTGTACTTTCTCTGTGATCTTTAAAATTATTTATTTTCTGTATTCTGAATACAAGTCCTTTCATATATATGTATATATACATGTAAATATATACATCATATATATACATGTAAATATATACATCATATGTATATATATATATATATATATATATATACAAAACAAATAGCATTTTCTATTCTGTGGTTTGTTTGTTGGGTAACTGAGTAATTCTTTTTTCTGCGGGCTAAAGTTTTTCTTCTAAACATAGGAACACTTCAGAAATTTATAATCCCACCTTCCATGTATGAGAATATTAATTGCTCCACAGTTTCACCAACAATTGTCATAGTTTTTTATTCTTTTTCTTATTTAGGTATTCTGTTGGGTGTGTAGTGATGTCTCATTGTGGTTCTTTTTGGCATTTATGTGATGATTAATAAAATTAAGTCTTTCATTTTATGTTCAGTGGCCATTTGGAAATCCTATGTTCTGAAGTACCTATTTAGATCTTTCATGCATTTCTACATGAGGTTACCTGTCTTTTTCTTACTCGTTTATAAGTGTTTTAAATGGAAAGCCTTTGTTAGATCTTACCTTCTTCCAGTTTGCAGCTTGAATTTTCACAGTCTTAATATGGTCTCTTGGTCAACCGATGTTTTTATAATGAGACCCAATTTATCATGTCTTTTGCCTAGACTGTTAACATATTTTCTACACATTGTTTCTAGTATATAGAAACATAACTGAATTTAGAATATTGATCTTAGATCCAAAGATCTTTATGAACTCTGTTAGGTTTTTAGTAGTTACCTTTATTAATTTTATCCTGAATGAACACATCAGGTATACTGTATCGGAGAGGGGTTTCTTATTAAATATTTAACATTACATAAGTTAGTCCTCCTTTGTGATAGAATTCACTCTCAGTGTGATCTGATGAATGCCAGGTCATTTTTTCTGAGGAACCCAATACCCCATAATCAAGCAATAAAGGGGAATGATTTTTTCCCCCTTATAAAGACAGTTACCTCTATCTCTTCTAGCCATTTGGTAAGTAAATAAAATCTCCTGGGGAGCAGGATAGGTCACCTTGTTTCAGCTTTTACAACTTTAGGTGACTAGGACTTTCTACAGGAGCACTAAGAAATCTTATATTTTCTACAAATTCCAGTAAAATTCTAAAGCATAAATTTGCTCCTGGAAACTTAGCTGTTTTAGGAATTCTGTTATGCTCTCTGAATAATTTCTATTTAATCTTCCTAATCCTGTGTCTTTGACTTATTTCCTTGCTTTATGGTAACTTATATTTAAAATACAATACTGAATAAAAGTGGTGATAGTGGTCATACTTCTCCTGATCACAGATAGAAGACTTTCTAGCAGAGTGTTTGAAATATTCTGTATCAGTTTGAGAACCTCCTTATTTTGCTAGTTTGCCACAATTTATTGGCCATTAATGAGTGTTCATCTATCCAGGTGAGTCTATTTTATATCTCCCCCCCTTCTCCTTCTTCTATTCCTCCTATCCCTCCTCCTGTTCTTCTCCATATATGATAAATACTACAGTCAGTTTTCAAATATTAAACCAATCTGGCATTATTTAAATAGAACCATTGAATCAAGATTTATTAGACTTGTTGCATTTTCCAAATTTAGTGTAATATTTTTGCGGGGGTTATTGCATCTGCATTCATGAGCAGGCTTACTCTATAATGTTCTTTTATTTATGTCTGTATTTGGTGTCAAGGTCCTAGACTTCTGAAATACCTTGGAATTGGCCTCTGTTTTGTATGTTATAGAAGGATTCGTGTAAAATTGGTGTTATTTTTTAAATATTTGTGAGTATATACTGGGTAAATTTATATAGAATTTTCTCTTTGTGAAAATATTGAAGAGATTCAGTTTTAAAAGTAGGTATGGTACAATTCATTTTAGGAAAGCAGTATTCTAAAATATTGGGACATTTCATGCAATTTTTCAAGTAATTTGACATAAGTTGCTCACAATATTTTGTTATTAACTATATGGTATCTAGGAACAATAGTGACATCCTCATTTTCATTCCTGATTATACTTGCTTTTTATTTCTTGCTATAAAATCTTCAAATATTAGTTGGCTTTTTTAAGGGTAAATTATTTTGGGAGCCCCTGGGTGGCTCATTTGGTTGGGTGACTGAATCTTGATATTGGCTCAGGTCATGATCTCAGGGTTGTGAGGTTGACTCTGCATACATGGACTCTTCACTCTTTGGGAAGTCTGCTAGAGATTCCCTTGCCCCCTCTTCCTTTACCACCCCCACATCTTACAGGTTCTCTCTCACTCTCTCTCTCTCTAAAAATAAATAAAACCTGAGGAAAAAAAGAGTAAACATTTTCTCTTCTATTCTCATTCCTTCCTCCTGTAATCCTAAAATAGATGTGTTTTGTAGCTTTTTAATTTATTTTCTAACATGTATTTAAAAGTATTTGTTTTCTTTATTTTCCTAATTTTAGCGACTTCCATGAAGTACAAATTCTTTATTACTTCAATTGTGATTCATTTTTCTTTTTGACAAACATCTTTTTCTATAAATTTTTTACTCTCATTTCTTGCCACCTTTTGGACTAATAAATGTCTTAATAGTCTATTTTTTCTCCTCTATTAGCTTGATGTTATATATCTCATCTATTCTTTGGGAGGCTTCCTGGAAATTAGAATATTCATCTTTGACTTCCTACGATCTCATATAAATGACTATATTTGGCACAACTTTTGGTACATCCTGATGACAGTAGGACTTAGAAAACTACTCAATTTTCCCCCCTTTTTATGGAGTCACTGTGTATCTTTTAGTTTTCCACTTTATATTCACTAATGGAAATGTAATTACTTTTTTCTTTGTTGCTCCAAGGTTAAAATAAATATCTTTAATAGTTTGTCACAGTCTAACTTCAAATTATATAACTTTATGTAAAGTTAAACTCTTACAATAGTTATTTTATGATAACTACCTCCTGTCCTTTATTCTGGTTTTGTCATATGTACATATTCTCCATGTGCTATAAAGGTTATATTATTAATTTTTATTTACTTTATTTACCAAATTTGCCACTTTTCATTCTTTTGTGTAGATCCAAGATTTTTTTCTAATACCTTTCTTCTAACTGCAGATTTATTGCTGATAAATTCTCATAGTTTTCTATGTCTAAAAACATCTTATTTTACACTTATTTTTGAAGGATATTTTTCCTGGAGAGAATTCTGGCCTAACTTTTCTTTTTCTTTCAATATAAAATTGTTCTTTTTTGTGTGGATTGGTTATTTTAATGAAGAGTAGTCTCAGATTTTTCTTCTCTTTTTCCCCTCTCAGATGAAATGAATCTTTCCCACCCCTCCTCTTGTTGTTCAAATATCCTCTTTACCACTACTTTTCCTAGTATACTTATTTCATGCCTTAGTATGTCTTCCTTTATGTTATTTTGCTCAGGTATCTTTATCTTTCTTGAATCTATGGGATGATAGTTTTAATTAAACTTGGAAATATTTTGTCCACTAATTTATCAAAATTTTTTTCTTCTTCCTTAATTTGGGATTTTAATTTTAATTGTTTCCTCAGCTAACATTATCCTAAGGGTAATTGATGGTTGGTTGTGTGTGTGTTTGTGTTGTTTTCACTCTTTTATTCCTCAGTTTGCATATATGCTGCTCTTTATTCAAATTTAGTGAATTTTCCTTCCTTGTAACACCAGTTGTTAAGACCATTCAGTGAATTTTTCATTTTGGCTTATGTATTTTTTAAGTTGTAGACTTTCCCTTGTATCATTTCCATGTGGAGTTTATCTCTTATCACTATGCTCATGTTTTCCTATAACACCTTACTGCTCTTTGTAAGAGCTATGTTGAAGCGCTTGTTTGCCCATTCCATCATCTCTGTCATTTCTGTCTCAGGAGATATATTTTCCTGCTTCATTTATCTTATGATATTTTTTATTATATTTCCTGTTAGGAAAGTTACATTGTTGAATATCAGGATTTTGTTGAGCTGGAAGAATTCTGCATTTCTCCTTTATTTCACACTGCTATAACAATTAACTTCTGGTTACCAAATGTGTGCGGTTTTCCACACACACATGAAGCAAGTCTTGACCCCAGCTGGGTTTCCTACAACTTAGCTCATTTCTGACACTATCTTCTTGGAAACAGAATCATATCCCACAGATTAAGGGCCCAGTTGCATTAGAGTGTACCCTCTCCCCACTCTAGATGACATCCAGATTGTCACGTGGATTTCTGGGTGACAAGTTATGAACTGGGTTCCCACAACCTCCTCCTTGGGTTTGATAATTTGTTAGAATGGCCAACAGAATTCAGAGAAATAATTACATCTACCAGTTATTACATAATAGAAGGTATGATAATGGATACAGATAAACAGAAACATAAAGAGATATATAGGGTGAGGTCCAGAGAAGTCCTAAGTGCAGGACATTCTGGCCCATGGAGTTGGGATTTGCTATTCTCACAGCACATAAATGTGTCCACTCATCCGGAAGCTCTCCTAATCCTGTACTTTAAGGACTTTAAGGAGGTTTCATAGAGTAGGCATGATCAATCATTAATTCAGACTTTAGCTCCTCTCCCTTTCTCAGAGGAAGGGGGTGGGGCTTTGAGTTCTAAGTTATGTGGTCTTGTTACCAACCCCAATTCTAAAGCTATCCAGGACCCCATCAAGGGTTGCTTCACTAGAACAAAACACACACCTATCACCCAGGAAATTCCAAAGTAACAGGAAACTTGTATATCAGGAACTACCACCAAAGACCAAATATTAGAAAGAAAGATGCTCCTTATGCTCTTAAAACTTAGGAAATTACAAGGTTTTAGGGGCTCTGTAACCAGAAATCGATGCAGAGACCAGCATATATATATATATATATATATGTATATACATATATATGAATGATATATTTCTATTGTTGTTTAAGAAAGTAATCTTTCTTAAAAGCATAGAACTCAAATAGGTTGGTAGTTAAGCTGCTTACTAGTGGTTCAGCTCCATATTTTCCAGGCTTTTTATTGGCTTTGTTTTTAAAGTTATGATGAGTTTGAAGTTGCCTTTACTTTAGGACTTAGCCATACTACTGTCAAATCAAAAGAAACAGTAAGAGACTACATTTAAAAAAGAATAATGCAGTGGGAAGAGTACTCCTACCTCAAGATCCATAAGCATCAGAAAAGAAAACAGAGAAAGAATTTTATTTTATAAAGGAAGACTGCATTAATTTCCTAAGGCTTCCATAATAAATTATCACATGCTTGGTTGCTTAAAACAATAGAACGTTATTTTCAAAGTTTCAGAGGCCAGAAGTTAGAAATCTAGGTGTCAGCAGGTGTTCCCTCTGAAGGCTCTAAGGAGAATCCTTCCTTTTCTCCTCTAGCTTCTGGTAACTTCAGACATTCTTTGGCTTGTGTCTACATTAATCCACTCTTCCCCTCTCCTTACATGGCCTTTTCCTCTTTCTCTCATGAGGACACTTATCATTAGATTATCACTGGATAATCAAGGATGGATTCATCTCAAGATCCTTAGTTTAATTACATCTTCAAAGACCCTTTTTCTAAATAAGGTAGGACTCACAGATTCCGGGGGTTGAAACATGGACTTATCTTTTTGGGAGGCACAACCTTCAACTCACTACAAGGAGTTAACATGACTAGGAGACTGAGATACAGAACTGGGAGTGAGCAGAGAACATCACTGAAGCAGATCTACAGGAAATGTTCTTTGTGGCAGCCAGTTTCCAGAATGATCTGATAAGGGAAGATGTTCTGCGTGTTAGTACTTGCATAAGATTAAGTGTGAACCAAAGCTCAGGGGCCTGTGGGAAGAAGTTAGATCAAGCCAAGTCAATGGGTAAATTGTGAGTAGGTGTGAGAACTTGGTGACAGCTATAATAAAGTGTTTTGGAGTCTTTAGCAGAATGCTCTGGGTGCTCAGTAAGGTCTCTGCAATTTGGCTCATAAGAACTCAACTATCTCCTGGTCTTGTGTGAGTTCTTGGAATTATTTTTTATATCTCCCTAGTAGTTTGTTCTCTGACATCTCTCATCCTAAATATGTGTAGCTGCTTATTATCTGGTAACATACTCAAGGGGAGCCTTTTGTTGGCTTTTGGATCTCTTTTTCTGTATGCTTCCTTTTTTCACAATCTTTACCATCAATTCTAGATACTTTGTCCTCCTTGAATTTGAAGATTGGGCTCCTCAACTCTGCCAGAACATCATGCCTGCAGTGTAAAAATGGCTCTAGGTAGAAATCCAATAATCATAAACCTCATGCCATTTCTTTTATGTCATGGATCAAAATTGTGCAGTGCCTTTTGTCCGCTGTCTTAAACATTTTTCCCGTAAAGCTTTCCAGTTGTTGGGTTATTTACAATGGACGGGCAAGTTCTGAAGTAGTTACCCTATCATGGCAGAAGGGGAAGCCCCCATAGCAGGGTAACTTTTAAGTGGGACTTTCCATAGTTTCATCACCAAAATCATTTTTATTTCATTATCCCCAGGACTTTGTTCATGCTGTTGCCTTTCCCAAGGATGAAAAAGGACAAATAGACTAGTTTTTAAATTTTATCTATACCTTTAAGAAGCCTTGGCAAGCATGTGACTTCAGTAGCAGAATTATTTTGTTGCTATCATGATTAAAGTCTTCCACTGCCTTGTCTACTGGGTAGAACAATCAGGGACTTAGGTTCAGTAGAATTGTAATGTCAAGTGTTCAACTATAAATATGAGGGAACAATGAAATGTGGACAAAATGGAAGCATTATATATTGACTATTGCTTTTATAATTTTTTTTTTTTTTTACAAAAATGGAGGAGAGGGGTACATTTCGATGGGATATCTGAGGTAACAGAATTGAAGAAAAGATGTTTTTTTTTTTGAGGTAGGAAGACATGTATATTCTTTCACACTGAGAGAATAAATCATTTGGAAGAAAGATGGAGGGTAAAGAAAATATTTGACAGAAAAGAACCCAGAAGAAATACAGAAACAATGGAATTAGGGGAATAAGGGTTGCGAGCAGAATTCGCTTTGAAAAGAATAGGGCTAGTGTTTTATCTAACTCAAGAGAAAGAAGCACAGTAGAGGAAATATTTGTTAGCGAGATCTTATTATGTGTCAGACTTGCATGCTAATTCATTCAATGCTTATGGGACAAACTAGGTAAACATTGTTATTCCAATTAAAAAATCAGAGGTTGAGATTTGAGAGTTTAAAGAACTTGCACATTCTCCATCAGCAGCCAGTGTGAGCCTTTTATAGCAAAAATATATTCAGGTCATTTCTACTCCGTATCTCTAGTGGTTTCCTGTCCTACACGGTCTCACAGCCATTGTGCTCTGGTTTACAAGGCCCACGTGATCTGGCTCCCACAAACCAGTCTGAACTACTCTCCTGCTGCTTTTGCATGGCACATTCTGTTTCAGCCACTTGAACCTTAGTTTTCTCCCTTCTCTGAACTCCCAGCACTCACTCCAGTTCCAAAACTTTTACACTAGTATTCATCCTACTGGGAATTAGCATTAACTTTCTTACTGCATTACCTCAAGCATGCCTCTGTTCAAATGTCTCTTCAGAGAGAATCTTTCTCTCCATTCTATTAAAAGTCATACTTCTACCATGATACTCCAGTCTTTATATCTCTGTAGCTGCCCATGTAATGGGTTTGTTTCATTTGTCATATCCACTAGGAGGTATATTCCATAGGGAAGGCACTTAGTTTTACTTGTTACATTGTAGCCCCAGAGTCTAGATAGGTACCTGACACATAGTAGCTGCTTAATGAAAATGTACTGGACAGATAAATGAAAGAGCCATATAGCTAACAAATCACAAGACCTCTAATTCTGAAATTCTTTTTCTTTTTATTCCTGATGAATAAGGGAAGGCAAGGATTCTCATACCATATGTGGTCTTAAGGTCGTAAGTATGTAGTAAAGTCAGGAAGAATATTTTCTTCATGGAAGCAGCAAAAGGCAGATCCTGATGTCTGCACTTTTGTTGTTGTTGTTGTTGTTGTTGTTGTTTGGCAGTTGTGATAGTCACAGAAAAGTTAAGCTTAACTGAAGTTCTTGTGCAGTGGGATTTTTAAAATGATAGTTAATAGATACTCAAGAAAATATTAGCTTTAGGACTAGAAAAAACAAATGAAGAGCAGAATCTAGTCCTCCAAATATAAAAGCTGTGTTCTAAATTAATGTTCTGCAAAATATTTTAAAAAATCATTTAGAATTTAATTAAAAACAGTTGAAACTTTTGTTTGAATAAGCTTATTTTTCAGTTTGGTTAACTTGTGACACTCTGAAGTCTGTTTAGATTGCTTTATCCTTTATTTCAGACATGTTTTTACACAGGGAGATACTGCTTTGCAGCAGAATGTATTTTCCTAAAGAGTATTTATTATGTAATTTGAGGGTTTATAGAGGACAGGTCAGGGTTGACGAATAGAGGAGCTGGACTAGATTATACATCTGAAGAAATCAATAAATGCATAAACAAAATCACCTTTAGAAACTAAGGAGATTTGTTGAACATTTTACTGCTTAATTTACATTACAGCTTTTGTATGATGGAGTTTACCTTGTGGCACCAATTGTTTCAATAATCTTATCTACCTCATGAAAAGAACAAAGCATTTGCTTAGCAGATGAAATAAAATTGTTTTACTTTTCATGTGCTTTGAGTTTTTTTGAATTTGGCTGTTATTGATTATGGTAGATAAACATTGAGTCACAAAGCAGTTTATACATGAGCAAAGTAATTCCTCATCCTGTTTATTGAGGGCAGGTTTGAAATTGAAATGCCATACGCCATTATGAGGAACCAGTAGTTTATGCATGAGGGCAGCCTAGAATAGTTTGCTGGAATTAATGTCATGGAAACTCTTGGAAAAGCAAATGAAACTCTGAAGTTATTTGTAATCTTTCTACTTATTGCTATTCTATATCCATTTTAAATATTGATTTTTTAAAATTTAAACTTAGGGATAATCATAAATACGGTAATATTAGATTAATGATAATTCCTGTTATTTCATAAATTTAACAAGGTAGATTGAAGTTAATGCTCTATCTTACAACTGACTTCTTGGGCTCATAAAAGCCATATTCATATAGCCATTTAATCAGCATAAATATCAGGAGAAGTTGAGTAAATCAGAAATGGACTGAAGTTAATGTGATTTGATGTAAATTTTCTTTTGAAGTTTCGAAGAGTTCTTGATTTTACCTGACCTGGTTTACCAAAAAAGCTAATAATATGTTTCTCCATGCATAGGAGATTGGATATACATATGTACATATAAAACAACAAAGTGTAGGAGAAAAGTATTATTTGTAAATAATGTTCTTACTTCAAGTAAATTACTACATAAATAAGAAAAGGAAGGGGATATATGTTAGTTAATACTAAGCTGAAAAGGAATCTTAGGTGTTTAATTTCATCTGAGAAACAAAAAATTGTTAAAATTGAAATAAAATGCTATTTTGCACTTGTTTAGGTCAAATTTAGTTTCTTTAGTACTAACAGTCCTTTATTCCATCGATACTTAAGAAAAATTTCTGAAATATAAAAATAAATTCAACTTGCTAATGAATTTATTCTGACATTATTTAGATATTCTAAAAATTTATCTTAATTGGATTGTAAGTGATAAGTTATAAGTTTTATGAATAAATCCTGTAATAAGAGGAAACCTTGTGTATAACCTTTTTATTTTTTTAAAGAATTATTTATTTTTCAATTTAAATGTCGTTAACATAGTATTATATTAGTTTTACATATGTAACATAACTATTCAGCACTTATATACACTATGAAATGCTCACAGTAATAAGTGTATGACATTTAAAAAAATGCTGGATTCCCTGATCAATATCTTAGAAAGAATACTAAATTTCTCTATACAAGTTACCTCATTTGAAAAATGCATACGGTATTTTTTTTTTCCATTTCATGGCGATTTTCAAGATCATCAAACGAAGTTTTTCAAAAACTGTAAATGAATGATGAATCTTGGAATGAGGACAGACCTGGAGAAATGTTGATAGCATGTGTAGCTATAGAGATATTATTACAGTGCCAGCAGATAGACTGGTGGTAGAGTTATTGAAGGAGAACTTCTAGAACAATGACTGTAACCCATGAGCAGAAACCTGAAAAGCTAAAAGAAAAAAAAAATTTAGTCAGGATGGATGAAAGGAAGAAAACAGGAATGGAATAATTATGAGCAAATAGAAGAAAGAAGATTGTTATTCAGAGGATCACTAACTATGGAAGAAGAATATAGAGCACAGAACGGGCAATATTTATGAGCCTCCAGCGGTCTGAGAGCAGTTTTCTGAAAGAACTATGCTAGGGTCTGTCACCGTGAGAAACTTCCTTTATTTTGCATAATTCAGAACACAGTTGGCTTCTGCAAATCTCAAGTTGCCTCAGTGTTAATAATGTCTTGATTGCAACCCAACACAGTATCAATGAAAAAATTTAGGTGGACTGATAGACACTAGAGTAAATCAAGGTGGTAGATGATGGTATCAAGAGAAAAAGGGTCAAACTATAAATTTACATTTTGTGGTAGAAAGAGCCCTAAGGGGTAAGGGGATGGAAACAGGGGCAGTAATTTGTTACTTTTTTATCCTGGCTCCAGCATGTATTACCGATCTCACTGAGCCTCAATCTTGTCCTTATAAAACGGGATCAAGCTCTATGTGCCCTTCATAGACAAAAAAACAGATGATGTGTAGGAAAGTACTTTGTAATCAATGAAACCCTAAGTGCATGTAAAATGATATAACTTTCTTTTAGGAATTTCTTTAAGCAATAGAGAGGCAATATTAAAAGATTCTTTTGATCTCTTCAACATGAACTATTTGCTGTACCACAATTATATAGTGGCCCGAAAAGGAAACAAAATGATGTTCCGATAGTCTAGAAATTTCAGAGAAAAGACCAAAGAATTTGAGATGTGAAATGGAGATTATACATAGGAAAGAAAATTCTGGCAAGTAGAGGATGGAATTAGTCACCTTCCAAATACAGTATATAAAAGCAGAGAAGGATTATAACTCTGTAGGAGACAAAGACATGCTATAAGTGTGCATTGAGAAATCATCTGAGTGTAAATGAACAGTCAAAAAAAAAGGTGTTCTGGCAGCTGTGCTCTTAATAACAGGGATTTGTGTAACCTCTCTGAGAAAGGAAGATCATATATAAGCAAAGTATTCAGAAGGCTTATAATCACCTTTTCTCTAAACATGTCTCCTATAATGGATCTCAATTCTTGAAGACCCTGTTTTAATTTATATTGGTCAATATTAACTGTTGAAACTGGGAGAAACTTTCATAGGATTTCTAAGTGGCAAGCCAAGGTTTATGCTTTAGAGGTCCTTTTAAAGTTCTGTTGTATAACTTTCTTAGTGAATTTTGGATATCTCTTTGGGTTAAACTGAATTGTGAAGGTCTTTTTCAGATTTTCATGTTTTGTTTTCTCCCTCCGTATCCAGATTTCATGTACGTCTTTCTGTCTCTCTAGTGCTCTCTCAGTCTCTCTTTTGCCTGCTCCCTCACTCTCTCCCACTCTTTTCTTCTGTCTTGTGGAAATTCGATATATTTTGGGGGTGGGGAGAGAGGTTCTCTCTAACCTGCTTACATTTTAATATTTATCTAGAGACCTTCAAATCAGTATCATCAGGGTTAGTGGCCTCATGGCAATAGTAGAATTAACTGCTTGCATGTTTTTTTTCCTATAACTCCAAGGATCAGAATCCTCATTTGACCAAGAAGTAGAGACACAGGCAGCATCATTAGCAATAAGGGCATTTTGTAGGTCTTCATAGCAATTATGTCCACAGGAAGAATGTGGAAATATTGGTCCACCTAAAGATTTCTGTGCAAATGTTAACAGTGTTATTTAAAATAATAATAAAAAAGAAACTAAAAACAATTCAAATGTCCATTAACTACCAAAAGGATAAGCGACTTTGGCAAATAGGCATATTGCCCACTATGTAATATTACTCAGCAAGAAAAGGGAAAATACTAGCATTCATAAGAGTATGTCTAAATTTTTAAACATGATAACTGAAAATAATCACATGAAAGATTGCGTCCTGTGTGATTCATCGTACGAAATTCTAGAAAATATTTATATAGGCAGTAAGCAGATTGGTGGTTTCCTGAGGTTGGAGATTGAAAGACATTAACATTGCTAACATTGTTAACATTAACAATGAGAAAACCATGGAACTGTTCCCTCTCTTTTTTTGTAGCAAGAGTTAAGTATCTGTACACAATGATCAAAAATCCTCAAACTGTAAAATGTACTGAAATGGGTGGATACAATTTAAACAGTTAAAAAAAACTACGAGAGAATCAGGTTTTAATTTGGACTTTGCCAGTATTTACTTTTTAAAAAAAAATTTATTTATTATTTATTTTCAGCATAACAGTATTCATTGTTTTTGCACCACACCCAGTGCTCCATGCAATCCGTGCCTTCTGCAATACCCACCACCTGGTTCCCCCAACCTCCCAGCCCCCACCCCTTCAGAACCCTCAGATTGCTTTTCAGAGTCCATAGTCTCTCATGTTTTTTATGGCTTTATTAAATTCTGCAACTTCTCTGATTTTTCTGGGTAAAATGGAGAATAACATCAATTTGGCATGGCTGTTGTCATGATTAGTGCAATAGATAAAACATGCTTCGAATTGTGCAGGTCACGTGGTTTATTACACAAGAGAAAATGAGACTGACTATTTTTATTAGCAGCAAAAAGACATCTTGAGTCAGAGAAGAAAACATTAAGTTGTTTTGCATATCAAATTTGGTCATAAAATCCAAAGAATATTCATGAATTAAATATAAAGATTGTTTAAATGCTCTTTAAAGTGTAATTATTTTAAAAAGCTTAAATTCGACTGGGAGTTTTTTTAAACCAAATGCATTTGATGATTACCTACAAATTCATGGAGTATTTAAACTCACAGATTTTTGTTTGCTTCAACAAACAAAAGAAAGAACTAGACACTACCCAATAGAAAATTTGGCAACGCAAGCGTGTACAAAGATGGGAGAGGAAATCTCTTTAGTCTTGTTATCCGTGGAAGCACCATATTTCAGACAGTGAGCAGTTTTTCAGTTTCCTTTTTAGGGGCAGGGTAACAGGGTGGTTCTGTTAAGTTATTTTATCCAGGATCTTATCATTTCAGTTCCAGAAAAAAAAAATTTCTGGTTGTGTCACATGGAAGGAATATATCTTTGGTTAGATGTACCTAGAGATAAATTATTAGTAACTTTCAGAAAATAGAAAATTGATTTTCAAGAGAGAAAAATAGTGATAAAGTAAATGAGGAAAAGGAAGAGAGAATGAAGACATAGGGGATTATGAATGGAAATAAATGATACCATCATAAAATGTGCTCAATTATTCTGTAATTACTGGTTTCAACACTTTAAAAATAAATCAGCTGGCAACCTTAATAATGTCTTTTCACAATTGATTATTTAAATGGACCTTATTACTTAATATGTGTAACGAAATACTGCGTGAGAGTTAAGAGGAAATCTCCAGAAAATCCCTTATGATTACCCCACTTTTTAGACAAAGGAGCGGTTATTTGAATATTAATATTGCTACCCTAAATTGCCTTAGCTACACCCTGATTGCGAAGTTTTTTCCGGCGCTCTCCTCATTCATAGGTGCTCTAGCAAACTGCTAAATCATTTGGGAACTTTTTCTTTCCCAAACCCCTGCCTTTACCCTTCTTGCCTTCATTTTTATTCTGCTCTCCCATCCGTCTTTCTCTGGTTGCCCCAGTAATTTTGAGGACTTTCCTCTTAACTTAAAAAAGTAAAGCTACCATACTCTTCCCTTGTTATTCCTGTTTTTCCCATATCGTACTGTAGAATGGAGAGAAAGAGTGGAAGTTATCAGAAAAAGAGTTGATTTGTCGTAGAAAAATTTATCCAGTGTGGTGTTTAACTGAATAAAAGAACACCCCATTTCCAAAACATTCTGCTTCCTGGGAAATAGAATGGACTTGGGTCAGTGTTTGTTTTAAACAGTGCGTTTTGCTTTTTCATCAGCCCAATAGTGATTTGGTGAAACTCCATATTCAATAAATAAATGACAATTAAATGAAATTCTTTTTCTCATCCAAGCAATAGGAAATTATAAAATTCGATGCTGGCAAGGGAGAAATGAGATTTGCTTACTCATCTGTGTTTGTTATAGGCATAAGACCTATGGTAAGAGTCCTGGTATTAATTCCAGTTTATAGATACAAAGCATATGACTGTGTTTTCTTGTTTCCCTTGCAATGTTGCCTTCACCTTTAGATGCTTGCATTCATCTTTTGATGCCTGCTGGTCTGATAAGTATAAAATGTAACTCATCATTTTAATTTACATTTCCTTCAATCTTATATTTAAATAAGTTTTCATTTTTTATTTGCATTTACTCTTCTACAAGTTGCTTATTCATATACTCTGTCAACTTTCGTCTTTTTTAATGAAATAATGAAGTTCCTTGTATATCCTACTTAACAACTTTTTTTTTTCTACTTAACAACTTTTTTATGGTCAAATTTACTACAAGGTTTTTTTGTTTTTTGTTTGTTTGTTTTTTTCCAGAGTATCATTTAAGGTAACCTCATTTATTGTGTGATTTGTTTTCTGCCAAACTGTTGCACCACAAAGCACAAACAGCTCTATTTTCTATAATTTCCTGGGCTACTGCTTGTTAAGATATGTTAAAAACTGGACCTGAGCTGCAATAGTACAAAATGTAAAATCACCAATATATAAATAGGGCCAGAGAAGGAACAATGTGATTACAGTAGTCTGAAAACAAAATCTGGGCTTGGGAGGATGAGAAAAATAACTTAAAAAATATGTTAATGAGGTTAATGTACATACAAACGCAAACACTTGTATATTTTATAGATCTATGTACCTATGCATGCATATACATATGCACATATGCATAAAATACTTAAGGATAATTATATATGGTATTAATGTGAATTCTGGAATTAAAAATATGCTGTGATTTCTAAATGTAACACCTTGAAGTTTGACTAGATATATCTTTATATAATGAGCAAAAAATAGCAAATAATGAAAATCTTGTGCATACTTTCAGCAAACTTACACATATAAATGAAAAGATTCATTTCCTGCTAACTTCCGAATTCACTGGAGGAGAGAGTTAAGAGGAAAAAAATATGCTTTCTTATGAGCGGGGTATATTTTCCCTTTTCACCAAATAACAATTTGGTGTATTAAATAAATGCCAATTAAACAAAATGCTGTTTCTCATCAAAGCAATGGGAAATTATCAAGTTGATTGTTGGCAAGAGTGAAAGCGACTCATTGGTTGCTGTTAGGTATTTGATGAGAGAAGGAAACTATATGTATTTGTGTCTCTAGAGTTTTGTAGCAAATTGAGAATGTATTGCTTAGTCAAAGGAATACCATGGAATTTAAACCAAAAGCACCAGGAAAAGCCATATGAATTCATAGCCAAGATCAACCTCACTGAAAAAAGAGTGAAATCTTTCCCTTTGCAATGGCATGGACGGAGCTAGAGAGTATGACGCGAAGTGAAGTAAGTCACTCAGAGAAAGATAAATGCCGTAGTATTTCACAGATGTGAAATTGAAGAAAGAAAAATGAGCAAAGGAAAAAAAAAGAGAGAGAGAGAGAGAGAGGGAGGCAAATCAAAGAACAGACTCCGAACTCTAGAGAATAAACTGATGACTGCCAGAGGGTAGGTGCACGGGGAAGGGGTGAAATTGTTGATGAGGATTGAGAAGGGCGTATGTGATGAGCAGCTGGTGAGGTAGGGAAGTGCGAAGTCATTGCACTGTATGCCTAAAACTAATATTACACTGTATGGTAACTAACTGGAATGTAAATAAAAACTTCAAAAAAGAAGAGAATGAGTAAATAATCCCAATACTGATAAACTGATCTCAGTTAAGTAAATGTTTCCAAATGAGCATCTCTTTCAATTCTTTCCAGATGTGTATATGATACAATTTTTCTTCCACTTAAAGAACACTTCATGTGAGCGACTTTTGCTTTTTGGCAAATGGGAAGGTTTGTAATCCTTCACTGTGGTTAGGATTTAAAATTTCTTCTTAATAAAGTTAAGTACATAATCATATCGCTATTAAGCAATGCCACCTTTTCTTGATGGAACAGATGTTCGCTTATTAATTGATTGTCTCTTTTTATTATACCTATTATCTGTCTTGTAAATACTACTAGTCAAGGAACCACTATATAAATAACATCACCCAAATGTGTAATCCAGAGCTACACTCAAGAATATTCAATTTAGCAAACTCTCTGCCTTCATATGTGCCCTCCAAGATGTTGGTGGCTGGGGGCAGATGGTTAGTGGCGGATAGGTGAGAAATTGTTTGGTACTGGGTATATTTTGAAATAGTAGAGACAAGCTGTGCCAAAGAAATTGAATATGCGACATAAAAGCAAGCAGAATTTGTGATGAATCCAAGATTTTGGACTGCGTGGCTGGAAGAATGTAGTTGCTGAGATGGAGAACATAGTTAACTGAAATGGAGAGGAGCCTGGCCTGTGAATAAATGTTCAGAACATTGTCTGAATTATTTTAGTGCATACTTGCACCTATTAAGTAATTTCTTATGGTTCTGGAGTTTTTATGAAGTGCTAGCACATGATTAACTTCAGTTATTATGGAGAGCATTTTACAGACATCTCTGGACAACAAGGCCAGACTTAAGGATTACAAATAAAGAGCCATAACCTATTCCTAGTGAAATTACTATAGTTGAAAAAATAAAATATTATTTGGAACAGTTACATATTTTTGCTAATGCTTTAACAATGGCTGATTGTTATGGAATGCTCAGTATAACATGGAAAAGCTATTTGCTTATATATAAAAATGACATTTCTTTTAGAATGCTTTGACTATTAAGATCTTACTGTGATCGAGAGCAATCTGAAATTTTAGAGATTTATGAAGATTCTGTTACTTTGATTGAATTTAAAATTTCAATTGTATTCCATTATATTCATTGTATTCAATTATATTCAATTCGATTGAACATTTAAAATTTCAATTGTATTCAATTAAGTTAAATAGCAAAATTTATTTGGAAGCACTAGGTATTGGGCAGAAAAACTAATATTAATTAATAATTTAATTAATATTTACCTTCTTAGAAAATAGAAGATGTCCAGCTGGATAGCCTATAAAAGCATTTTTAAAAATGTGTTTTGTAGTAGCTCATGCACTAGGAATTTTTATAAGAATTTGCTAAGTACCTGTAAAATACTCTAAGAGGAAGTGACACATAAGTATGGAACTGTGGAACAGCTAAAAGAACTGGGGCAGATTGAACCCTGATATTACTTCATCTACTGTGTGATTGGGAATCCAGGGACTTCTAAATATTACTTCTCTGTCTCAATAGCTTATAAAATAGGTTGTTACAATTTCAGTTAGTCTCCTACTTTCCAGAACACATTTCTGAAGATATGCAAATCCACTTGTCATTTTCTCTTGCCAAATAAGAAGCTGCTTACTTTGCTTGTCACATTTTTCCCCCCATAGGTAACATTAGAAAAGAGTAAAGCTGCATTTCATGTATTAATTGCATTTGTAGAACTTGGAAAATAAATAACCTATTTCTTAGTAATAATCTTACAGCACAACGATCACAGTTATACATACAAAGTAACAGCTTCTTGGGGCACCTTGGTGGCTCAATCATTAAGCGTCTGCCTTCAGCTCAGGTCATGATCCCAAAGTCTGGGATTAAGGCCTAGAGGGGGCGGGTTCCCTGCTCGGCGGGTCTGCTTGTGCTTCTCCCACTCCCCCTGCTTGTGTTCCCTCTCTCGCTGTGTCTCATTCTGTCAAATAGATAAATGAAAACTTAAAAAAAAAAAAAAAAAGCAAAAAACAAAAAAACAGCTTTCTCATTACCACTAGTGTCTAGCTATGACATCTATCTATTTGAAATTTAAATCCTTGTGAACATGTATTTATGGACTCCTAAACATATAGCAATCTAGAAAGTGTTCAGAGAAATAAGGAAATGACTTTATGGTTTTCACAAAGGGTCTGTAGTCTTTATGAGCCAGTAGGAAGATACTGAGTACCATAAGTGTGACTAAGCAATTAAAAAACAAGTAATTTATAAAATTTGAAAAAGATTTGTGTAACCTTGGAGATTGCTCACGTAGCATGAATAATGACTTAATAGATGGGTTACGAGTACTGAGAAAAGTCCACACTGGGGAGAAGCATACAGCAAAGTATGTGTGTTAAATTGAATGTGGAACAACCAACAAACCAATTTGTCTGAAATGTAGTGTCATGTAGGAATATAGTAGTAAGTAAGGATACATGTAGGATTTCATTGTGATAGACCTTGACTGTCAGCTTATTTGGATCTTTGTGTATGTACTGAGGAACCACTGAAGCTTTTTGGAGTAAGAATGAAGGTGTTTAAAGCAGTTCTAGGAAGTTTTATCTAGTACAAATTACAGGTGAAATGTGAGAGGGAAGAGGTAAAAGACTCCCAGCAGAAAGCCTTGAAATGAAGCCAAGATCCAGCGGGAATGGTGTGGAAAATGCAGCTGGAGGCACCAAACAAAAGCAGGTTTGATACTGATCAGTGAGTGCTTGAATTTGGAAGGAGGCATATCAGAGGTGAATCCGAGAATAGGTTCTGGAGCAAAACGTCAATCTGGCCACAAGAAATAGGCATTTGCAAACTTTACAAAATAACTGGTAATGGAGGTTTATTGCAGGTGCAGATGGGAATGATACTCTCTTGTCATGTTTATCTCAGTCCTCGTGCTGCTAGGATTGTGATGTATTGTGAACTTAATGAAAAACCAAAATGATTGTACCTCATTTTCTGGAATACAGATTAAATTCTCTTGGTTTAGGGGCTCCTGGGTGGCTCAGTTGGGTAAGCTGCTGTCTTTGGCTCAGGTCATGGTCTCAGGGTCCTGGACTTGAGTCCTGCAGTGGGGTGCCTGCTCAGGTGGGAGCCTGCTTCTCCCTCTTCCATCCTCCCTGCTTGTGCTCTCTCTCTCTCTCTCTGTCAAATAAATAAATAAAATATTTTTAAAAAGTTAAAAAAATAAATTCTCTTGGTTTAGCCAGATTTAGCAGAAACTAAATAAAGTCTTCTTTTCAGTGTCTCTCATTTATGATTACCTTTAATGAGCCCTGCATCTAACTTCATGAGCCCACACCATACCCACAAGGATATTATCAATATTTATGCTCACTCTTACAAATTTAACTTTATCCTCTCTGTTGACTTCTTAATAAAGCATTTAAGGATGCCAGCATATTTCTTGTATATCAAAAAGTGACCTCTGTTCTCTGTTCCCCTGGCTACTCCCTTACTTTCTATCTCTCCTACTCCACTAAATCCTTTGTGATGCTCACATCAGGGACCTAAAGGAAAAATCAATAGTTGTCACCTAAGTTTCTGCACCTCCTGCTTCTGAACTCTCATCAATTGCATTCACTCTTAAGTTACTACCACTCTAGTGGGACCACACCCGCTAGTGCCATTGATGACTTTACTGTGTACCAACTCCATTGGATTCTTTCCATGGCTCATTTTCTTTCTTTCTTTCTTTTTTTTTTTTTTTTTTTGCCTTTTTTTAAAAATAAAATTAAATTTATTTATTTTCAGAAAAACAGTATTCATTATTTTTTCACCACACCCAGTGCTCCATGCAATCTGTGCCCTCTATAATACCCACCACCTGGTACCCCAACCTCCCACCCCCCCACCACTTCAAACCCCTCAGTTGTTTTTCAGAGTCCATAGTCTCTCATGATTCACCTCCCCTTCCAATTTACCCCAACTCCCTTCTCCTAAGACTCCTTGTCCTTATGATATTTGTTATGCTCCACAAATAAGTGAAACCATATGATAATTGACTCTCTCTGCTTGACTTATTTCACTCAGCATAATCTCTTCCAGTCCCGTCCATGTTGCTACAAAAGTTGGGTATTCATCCTTTCTGATGGAGGCATAATACTCCATAGTGTATATGGACCACATCTTCCTCATCCATTCGTCCGTAGAAGGGCATCTTGGTTCTTTCCATAATTTGGCGACCGTGGCCATTGCTGCTATAAACATTGGGTTACAGATGGCCCTTCTTTTCATGACATCTGTATCTTTGGGGTAATTTTCTTTTAAGATCTACATTGTTCAACATTACTGATAATTTTTCCCCTTAAGAACTACCTACTCCTTTGGATTTTATGGATTGATTACAGTAGGTTTCCTTTCTTCTCCTACAGTTGTTGCTTGACATATTTTTATAGGTCATTCATGCTCTACTTATAGAAGTCATGGTCTTAAACTTTTTCCTTATTCACCATATGTGTGAACCTGGGGATCACACCCAATACTATAGCATTTTATTATAAAAATGTAACCATATGACAGCTTTGTAATATAGCTTGAAGTCAGGAATTGTGATGCCACCAACTTTGGCTTTCTTTTCAGTGTCTCTCATTTATGATTACCTTTTCTGACTATTCGAGGTCTTTTCTGGTTCCATATAAATTTTAGGATTATTTGTTCCATTTCTTTGGGAAAAAAAAAAGGATGGTATTTTGATAGGGGTTACATTAAACATGTAGATTGCTTTAGGTAGCATAGACATTTTCACAATATTTGTTCTTCTAATCCATGAGCATGGCACATTTTTCCATTTTTTGGTGTCTTCCTCAATTTCTTTCATGAGCACTTTATATTTTTCTGAGTACAGATTCTTTGCTTCTTTTGTTAGGTTTATTCCTAGGTATCTTACGGTTTTGGGTGCAATTATAAATGAGATTGACTCCTTAACTTCTCTTTCTTCTCTCTTGTTGTTGGTATATAGAAATGCAACTGATTTTTGTGCATTGATTTTGTATCCTGACACTTTACTGAATTCCTGTACAAGTTCTAGAAGATTTGGAGTGGAGTCTATTGGGTTTTCCACATAAAGTATCATATCAACTGCAAAGAGTGAAAGTTTGACTTCTTCTTTGCAGATTTGGATGCCTTTTATTTCTTCTTGTAGTCTGATTGCTGAGGCTATGACTTCTAGTATTATGTTGAAAAGCAGTGGTGATAACAGACATCCCTGCCATGTTCCTGACCTTGGCTCTTGTTTGCTGGGAGTTTTTTGATGACTACTTTGGGTCTCTTCAGGTTTTCTGTTTCTTCCTGGTTCTTCCTGGTTCAGTTTTAGTAGTTATTATGTCTCTAGGAATGCATCCATTTCTTCCAGATTTTCAAATTCGCTGGCCTCAGTTTTTCCCCCTTTCATATGATATTGAGGTATGATATTTTCAGATGATATTGAGGTATATACCCTCTATCTGTACACTTTGAAGAGTTTTGATCAAGAAAGTTTGCTATACTTTGTCAAATGCTTTTTCAGCATCTATTGAGAGTCCTATGGTTCTTGTTCTTTCTTTTATTAATGTATTGTATCACATTGATTGACTTGGGGATATTGAAACCAACCTTGCTGCTCTGGATAAATCCCACTTGGTCCTGGTGAATAATCCTTTTAATGTACACATGTATCCTATTGGCTAGTATTATGGTGAGAATTTTTGCATTTGTGTTTATCACGGATGATGTTGGTTTGTAATTCTCTTTTTTGATGGGGTCTTTGTCTGGTTTTGGGATCAAGTAATGCTGGCCTCATAAAATGAGTTTGGAAGTTTTCCTTCCATTTCTATTTTTTGGAACAGTTTCAGGAGAATAGGTATTAATTCTTCTTTAATTTTTTGGTAGAATTCCCCTGGGAAGCCATCTGGCCCTTGGCTCTTGTTTGCTGGGAGTTTTTTGATGACTACTTCAATCTCCTTACTGGTTTTGGGTCTCTTCAGGTTTTCTGTTTCTTCCTGGTTCAGTTTTAGTAGTTATTACGTCTCTAGGAATGCATCCATTTCTTCCAGATTTTCAAATTCGCTGGCCAATAGTTGCTTATAAAATGTTCTTATAAGTGTTTGTATTTCTTGGGTGTTGGTTGTGATCTCTCCTCTTTCATTCATGATTTTATTTATTTGGGTCCTTTCTCTTTTCTTTTTGATAAGTCTGGCCAGGGATTTATCAATCTTTTAATTCTTTCCAAGAACCAGCTGCTAGTTTCATTGATTTGTTCTACTGTTCTTTTGGTTTCTATCTCATTGATTTCTGCTCTGACCTTTATGATTTCCCTTCTCCTGCTGGGTTTATGTTTTCTTTGCTGTTTTTTCTCCAGCTCCTTTAGGTGTAGGGTTAGGTTGTGTACTTGAGACCTTTCTTGTTTCTTGAGAAAGACTTGTATTGCTATATATTTTTTTCTCCGGATTGCCTTTGCTGTGTCCCACAGATTTTGAACCATTTTGTTTTCATTATCATTTGTTTCCATTAATTTTTTCAGTTCTTCTTTAATTTCCTGGTTGACCCACTCATTCTTTAGTAGGATGCTCTTTAGCCTCCATGTATTCAGGTTCCTTCCAATTTTCCTCTTGAGATTGAGTTCTAGCTTCAGAGCATTGTGGTCTGAAAGTATGCAGGAAATGATCCCAATCTTTTGGTACTGGTTGAGACCTGATTTGTGACCCAGGATGTGATCTATTCTGGAGAATGTTCCATGTGCACTAGAGAAGAAAGTGTATTCTTTTACTTTGGGATGGAATGTTCTGAATATATCTGTGATGTCCATCTGGTCCAGTGTGTCACTTAAGGTCTTTATTTCCTTGTGGATCTTTTGCTTGGATGATATTTCAGTGAGGGGGTGTGTGTTAAAGTTCCCTACTATTATTATATTATTGTCGATGTGTTTTTTTTATTTTGTTATTAATGGGTTTATTTAGTTGGCTGCTCCCATGTTAGGGTCATAGATATTAAAAATTGTTAGATCTTCTTGTTGGACAGACACTTTGAGTATGATATAGTGTCCTTCCTCATCGCTTATTATAGTCTTTGGCTTAAAATGTAATTTATATGATATAAGGATTGCCACCCCAGCTTTCTTTTGATGCCCATTAGCATTTTAAATGGTTTTCCACCACCTCACTTTAAATCTGGAGGTGTCTTTGGGTCTAAAATGAGTTTTGTGTAGACAGTATATTGATGGGTTTTGTTTTTTAATCCATTTTCATACCCTGTGCCTTTCTATTGGGGCTTTAAGCCCATTTACATTCTGGGTAACTACTGAAAGATAGGAATTTAGTGCCATTATATTGCCTATAAGGTGACTGTTACTGTATATTGTCCCTGTACCTTTCTGGTCTACTACTTTTAGGCTCTCTCTTTGTTTCAAGGAGCCCTTTCAATATATCCAGTAGAGCTGGTTTGGTGTTTACCAATTCTTTTGATTTTTGTTTGTCCTGGAAGCTTTTCATCTCTCCTATTTCAATGATAACCTAGCTGGATGTAGTATTCTTGGCTGCATGTTTTTCTCATTTAGTGCCCTGAATATATCATGCGAGTCCTTCCTGGCCTACCAGGTCTCTGTGGATAAGTCTGCTGCCAATCTAATATTTTTATCATTGTATGTTAGACTACTTGTCCTGAGCTGCTTTCAGTTTTTCTCTTTGTTACTAAGACTTGAAAGTTTCACTATTAGATGACAGAGCGTGGACCTATTCTTATTGATTTTGAGGCAGGTTTTCTGTGCCTCCTGGATTTTGATGCTTGTTCCCTTAGCCATATTGGGGAAATTCTCTACAATAATTTGCTCCAGTATACCTTCTGCCCCTCTCTCTTTCTTCTTCTGGAATCCCAATTATTCTAATATTGTTTCGTCTTATGGCATCACTTATCTCTTGAATTCTTCCCTCGTGGTACAGTAGTTGTTTATCTCTCTTTTGCACAGCTTCTTTATTCTCCATCATTTGGTCTTCTATATCACTAATTCTCTTTTCTGCCTCATTTATCCTAGCAGTAAGAGCTTCCATTTTTATTGCACCTCATTAATAGCATTTTTTATTTCATCTTGGTTAGCTTTTAGTTCTTTTATTTCTCTGGAAAGGGCTCTGGGTTTGTCTAGTATCTTCCATGCCTTTTTCAAGCCCAGCTAGCACCTTGATAATCATCATTCTGAACACTAGATCTAGAGATATATATATCATCAATATCTGTATTGATTAGGTTCCTAGCCTCTAGTACTGCCTCTTGTTCTTTTTTTGTGTGGTGAGTTTTCCGCCTTGTCATTTTTATCCAGATAAGAATATATGAACGAGAGAATAAAATACTATAAGGGTGGGAAAGACCCCAGAAGAATGTACGCTAACCATATCAAAAGAGACCCCAAACTGGGGAGGGGTATAAAGGAGGTAAAATTAATTTTTTTTTAAATTTAAAAATTAAAAAAAATATATAAATATATAAATATAAATATATATATATAAATATATAAATATAAATATATATATATATATGACTGGTGAATAGAACAGGGCCACTCACCTGATTTTGGGTGTACTTTGGTCTCTTACAAGAAACTACTTCCCAAAATTTTAAAGAAAGAAAAATTTATATATATACAAGAAAAACTTATATGTATACAAAATTTATATACAAAAATAAGGGTAAACACGATGAGGGGATGAAATATAACTGTAAAGGTGAAAATTTAAAAAAAATTCTAAAAAAAGAATTGATAAGTTGGTTGGAAAAAGAGGGAAAAAGAAAGTGGAGAGAATTTGCTCAGGCTGGATAGTAGAACAAAGCCCTGTGGTAGATTTAGGGTAATTTTGATCTATTAGAAGAAACTGTATCCCAAGATATTTTAGAAGAAAAAACCCTATATGTATGCCAAAAATAATGTTAGATACAATGAAGGATAAAATATGATTATAATAATGAAGGTTTAAGATTATTTTTAGAAAGTATTGTTAAGATAAATTAGTTTAAAACATTAAAAGAGGAAAGAGGACAAATTTTAAAAATTAGAATAAGAATAAATAAGATAAAAAAAAATTAACTTTGCAAGACTAAAGAATCACGGGGAAAAAGCCATGAATTCCATGCTTTGCTTTCCCCTCCTCGGAATTCCACTGTTCTCCTTTATCATTGAGCTTGGTCTTAGCTGGATGTTCTTGCTGATCTTCTTGGGGAGTGGCCTATTGTTGTGATTCTCAAATGTCTTTGCCTGAGGCAGAATTTGCTGCTCTTGACAGGGGCCAGTCCAAGTAATCTGCCTGGGGTTCGCTCCTGGGAGCTTTTGTTCCCTGAATGCTTTCCTTAGAGCTCTGGAGGATGTGAATGAAAATAGCAGCCTCCCAATCTCTGGCCTCAAGGATCTGAGAGTTCAGGACCCCACTCCTCAGTGCATGCTCGGGGAAAAGGGCTCAGTCACTCCCATCTCTCTGGTCTCTGTCTGCACTACAAGCTCACCCAGCCTGTGACCAAGCATTTCTGTGTCTTGCACACAGTCCCTTTTGGAGTCTTCAGATCCAGCAGACTCTTGCCACTCTTTGGCCAGGAAGGTGGGTCTCCCCAGATTTGCCTTTTGTGGGGTACCTGCTCAAAGAGCAGTGATTCAACTGTGCCACAGATTACAGTTTATGGTAACCCCAAGCTGAGAGCTCACTCATTGGCTCCATCTCTGTAGTCGGCTTCCCTGCTCTTATACCTGCGAGCTCTGCTACATTCAGACACCCCCATCCTTCCTTGACCCTGCAGGACGTGAGACCACACTGTCCCGGTGAGGGCTCCACCCCCGCTTAGCCTCTGGAGTGATGTTCCTCAATGGAACAGACTTCTTAAAGTTTGGATTTTGTGCTTTGTTGCTCCATTGCTTGCCGGGAGCTGGCTCCTCTCTGACATGATCTATCTTCCCCTTGCTTCAGATTCATTTCTCCGCATGTCCTACCTTTCAGAAAGTGGTCAATTTCCTGTTCCTAGAATTGCTGCTCTTCCTCTCTTCAATCTCCTGTTGGGTTCACAGGTGTTCCCAATGGTTTGATAACTATCTAGCTGAACTCCTGTGACCCGATGTCCTCTCAGTCTTTTACTCCTCTATCATTTCGACTCTTTCTTTGTTTTGACTTTTAATGGAAAATATTTATGACTGCCATTTATTTCACAGTAAGGCACTGAATATTGGCCAATGTTAACATTTTAAGTAAGGACTAGTAAATAGAGAAATTCATGCTAATTATAAAATGTTTTAATATTAAAACAGAGAAGAGTAAGGAAAAAAGGCAGAACTCTGTTTCTTCCTTCTTACCATTCTCTTCCAGCAAAGGACATAATCTCTTCAAGACAGAATCACCATAAATGTTCATATATTTTCCAAATGTGTTTGCTTTTGTTTCCTGGTTGTGTTAACATGGAAAACCAAACTTGTTAAGGCTTCTGGACATAAAGATCATTAGATATTTGACTTCATCACCCTTTGATAATAATGACTGAAGGATTTTCTTAAAACTTTGAGATTTCTTTCTTATTTTAAATGAAATTTGAGCATCTCCTATTTTCTTGGCCTGGTGAATGGCATATGGCCAATAAAATTTCCTACTCTTATTCAAAGGAATGTAATCTATTTTCAAAGTTACTTGTGGCTAATAGGTTTGCAGGGGCATATTCAGTCAATAGAAATAAATCATTCATTCAAAGTCATTTAAAATATAGTTCAAGTGAACCCCATAGTGACTTTTTAAGCATCTCACAAAAAACAATTTATCTTTCTTCTTCCCTACTCTTCCTACTCTCCTGCTCCACTAAATCCTTTCTGATTTTCACATCAGGGACCGTGAGGAAAGAAAAACAGTTGCCACCTCAATTTCTGCACCTTGTGCTGCTGAATTCCCATCTGTTGCTTTCAGTTTTAAGTCACTACATTCCACAGGACAACACCAACTAGTGCTGTTGGTGACCTTACGACTATTGCCACTGGATTCTTTCCAGGGCTGATTTTGTTTTCAGAAAAATAACCCCTCCCTCCCACTTGCTTATATGGATAGATTTTAGAGTCATTTTGCTTTAGATACTAGAATGTACCATGAGATTTGGTTAATGATGCATTGGGAATGAAAGAGTTCATTCATTCTTTTGAATTAGTTAATAACTGATCAGGCGTAAACTGAATGGGCTATTTTCCTTGCATGGATTATGCATTTTGGAACTCTTTGCTCTTTAATTTAGCATTCTAAATTAACTCATATCATAGCCATTATCGAGGAAGATGACCACCTGCCACCCCCATATGTTTGCTTTAATTACAAATATTTCCATTTGAAAGTCACAAAACTCTACCCAATCCTTTATATAAGTTCAAACAAGGAAGACCAATATTTCATAATATCTTATTATAAGGGTCTTCACATCAAAAAAAAAAAAAAAAAAAAAAAGATGACCTGTGAAAAAGTAATGTCAGAAACATAGCAGATGGCTCATGGTAAGAGATTTGTTAGTCTAGTTACATGAAGCTTCAAAAATCTTTGACAATAATGCATAATAGCTTATTTTTTTGGTTCCTGCTCATCATAGCAGCTCTTGCATAGAATTTCATTTCTGTTAGTTTGGTTTGGGGTGATTCCTTAACTCTCTCCCTTCTTGCTTTGCATGCTATATCAAACAACAAATAGCCTTAAATAAAAGTTAGCTTTACACAAATTTTCTAAGTAAAAATTTATGCTTAGCACTTGAATTTCTGGTTCCTTATCCCCTGTCATTTGCTTTCTGGTTTGTTCTAGAGCAAGCATTTATTATGTTCTTTTTATGCTGCAGATACTTTATAGTGGATATGGAGCACATTAGAACATGTCTTTTCATTAATGATGTCCCAGGGTAGGGTTAGGATAGATAGGTCAACCTGTTATAAGTGTACAAATAAACTGTATGGTTATCACTAGTGTGAAGCATCTCCCTACCTGGAAATATCAGGAGGTTATTTTTAGCATTAATATGTATGGGCTAAAACTTGTAGGATCCTTAAGAATTTACTAGGAATGGCAGTCCAGGTGGATATGGGAGAGTGAAGAAAGAACTGTGAATTTCCTGAAGCTGACCCTTCTCTGGGTAACTTATCTCTGCCTCATTTGGGGAATTGTTGTTTTTCTCAACCTAAATCTTAGCTAAGAAGCTTTTCTTAATCCGCCTCAAGTGTATTTTTATATACAGTGTCTTTCTCTGGAAACTAAAAGTCATCTTAGAAGAAAAATGGTTTCAGGGGTTGTAGGAAACATTCTAGAAAACTTATTAAAGGCTAAGTATTTTACTTATTTTATATAAACCTTTCTACACTATTATGGATATTTGTTACAAGTGAGTAAATTGAGAGCTAGGTCAAGTATGTTACACATAAAGTAAGAGATTATGTCAGAGTGTGAAATTAAATCTTTATTATCTGCTTTCCTAGAATGGAAGAACATAGTAGTGCATGACCTTTGACTCTGTTTTTTGTTCTTTCATTCTTATTAAAATTCATTTGAACTTCCCAGTTCTCATTTTTATGTAAGCTGTTCTCCCATCTCTGACACTCAAATTGCTCCCAACACCTCAAGCCTCTGATCAAATGCATTTTCTCTATGAGATCTTTTTTGATTACTCATTATAAAATGTGAGTTTCTAAACAAATTTTCCTCCTTTTCCTCATAACAGTGATCAGGGCTCTGATTAAATGAACACTTTAGTGAATTCTAAAACCATAAATTAAAAACTTAGAAATTTAATTGTTAGGTTATCTAATTTCAGTCAGTGCCCTCCATGTACTTCACATCCATGGCATTACCTCCTTTGTGGAACTAGAGAAGTCCAACATACAAAGATATGACTTGTATTGCCATACAACTAGATGGACCTGCCTCCCTTAGGATCACACTTTGCAGCAAGTCACTGAAAGAACATCCAGTCCTCTTAGGAAAATATCAGTTGCTGCTCCTAACATAAGGAAGCCTCCACTGCTGCTTCTTACTTAAATTGGACAACCAGTTCTTTGTCCCACTGTCTCAAGTTCAGAAACGTAGTCCCACTTGTACTAATAAGTATATCCTGCCCTAACTAAACTTCTACTTGACTGAATGCTTCCATATTGCAACTCAAAAGGAGTTGAGAACTGCAAAGTTTCCATCGTTGATTATCCCATCTCAATAACTTCTTGACTAACCCATCCTTGGCTACTTGCCATGTGTCAGTGTTAACTATTACATCAACCATAGTCCAATGGCAGGAAGTAGGAACCTCTTTGTTTTAAGCAAAAATGGATAAGGGAATCTGCTGCTGAAGTTAGAGTATGATTATAGCTATAATGCAGGAACTGCTACTGCTCCTTCACACCTTGTTATATTGACTGGATGCTTAGCAGTGACCAAATTTTTGTGGCAGCATGTTGGTGTGGAGTTCTTACAGGAACACAGTATGATGGTTTTTGCTTTACTATTTTGCTAGGGTGAGATCATTTCAAAACTTCTTCTTAGATCTTTCTACAAACCCATGTATCAGGGTCCTGATGGTGGTGATATTCTATTTGTACAAGTAGGTCTTTTTGTAATTAAACTTTTAGGAACTAGGAAACTAAATACAGAATAAGTTTGGGGACATGCTGAAACAACTGTGAGGTAATTCTTATTCACCTTGCAATAAACCAAGTCTGAGAACAAGACTTATATGGAGGAAACTCACATAATAAGTTACATCCTTTTAGTCCCACACAAAGCCGAGGACCCTTTTACTTTCTTTTCTATTTTTTTATTCAGTAACTAATGAGATGTAATTGTCATATTAGTTTCAGATGTACAACACAATGATTCTATTTATGTATGTATTACAAAATGACCACAATAAGTTGTTGGGGGTAAATGTAGACCATGAAATTAGCCATAATACCTTGCTTGCTAAAATGTAACACAGAGGCTGCTGGGGACCAAGGCAGGCTTCAGAGAATGGGTAGGCCTTTGGAATGCTGAGGCCTGTGTGACCACTCTGCCATTGGAATACTGTGGGGAATTGCCTTCTGGAAGCTTTCTTAGCCCAAACAGCCATCTAAGAGAGACATGCATTGTCCCTTAGGCTATGTTTAGCAGAATATGCAGGTTAGCATATTGTATCTTTCCCGTCAACAGATCCTCCCAGTTTCAGTAAGACCCCTTGTCGCCCATCAGGTGCTTGAGGAACGCTAATAAGAATTTGTGATTGTCTTGAAGGACCAAAAAAAGCAGGATCAAAGAAGGGCAAAGGGTCTTTGCCTCTGAGCATTGACCTCCTGGACTTCTGCTCTCTTTCCCAGCAAAGTTTGGAGTAATCTTTCATCCGTGGGTACAGCAATTGCTGGCTATTCTGGCAATAAGTCTAGTTAATATCCATGAATACATAGAGTTTAAAAACTTTCTCTGATGGTAACTTTCAAGATTTATTCTCTTAGCAACTTTCAAGTATAGAATACTGTATTATAGTCACCATACTGTACTTTATACTCCCAGGAGTTATTTTATAACTGAAAATTTGTACATTTTGACAAGCTTCACCCATTTCACCCACTCCACCAATCTATTCTCTGTATTAAGTTTGTTTTAAATTCCGCATATCAATGTTAACATTAAGTATTTGTCTTTCTTTGTCTGACTTATTTCACTTGGCATAATGCCTTTAAGGTCCATCTATGCTGTTGCAAATGACAGGATTTCCTTCTTTTTCATGGCTGGGTAAGAATGCATTGTAAGGAGATGTATATATATATATCTTTTTTCCTTTTCTTTCAGTTTTATTGAGATCGAATTGACATATAGGATTGTATAATTTTAATTTTATAATTAAGGTAAACACCATCATAATTTGACTTACATATATTGTGAAACGATTAACAAAGTTTACTTAATATCCATTGTCTCATATAGATACTAAAAAGAAAAGAATAGTCTTTTTCTCCTTGTGATGAGACTTCTATAAACTCCTCCCCTAACAAAGTCACCTGTATCAGACAGCAGTGTTAACTATAGTCATCATGTCCTACATTACATCCTAGTACTTACTTATCTTGTAACTGTGAGCTTAGTTATATTTTTTACTCCACATATAAGAGACATCATACAGCATTTGTGTTTCTGTGTCTGATTTGTTTCACTTTGCCAAAAATAGCACAAAAGTCTATTAATGTTGTTGCAAATGGCAGATTTTTCTTTTTTGGGCACAATAATACACATCTATTTATCTTGTAACTTCTTTATCCATTTGTCAGTGGATACTAAGTTGATTCAATGTCTTAGCTAGTGTATATAATGCTACTGTCAACATAGGGGTGAATATCATCTCTTTTTGACGTAGTGTTTTTGGTTCCTTCAGATAGAGTCCCTAAAGTGGAGTTGTTGGTTCATATGGTTAGTTCTTTTTTTTTTTTTAATATTTTATTTATTCATTTGACAGACAGAGATCACAAGTATGCAGAGAGGCAGGCAAGAGGAGGAAGCAGGCTCCCTGATGAGCAGAAAGCCCAATGCGGGGCTCGATCCCAGGACCCTGGGATCATGACCTGAGCTGAAAGCAGAGGCTTTAACCCACTGAGCCATCCAGGTGCCCCCATATGGTTAGTTCTATTTTTAAATTTTTGAGAAAACTCCATCCTGTTTTCTAAAGTGGCTGTACCAATTTGCAATCTCACCAACAGTGTGTAAGGAATCCCTTTTCTCTGTGTTCTTACCAGCATTTTTTATCTCTTTCCTTTTTGATGACAAATATTCTAACAGGCATAAAGTATTATCCTGTTGTAGTTCTCATTTGCATTTCCCCTTCAAGCATTTTTTCATGGACTTGTTGACTATTAATAATCTTCTTTAGGAAAGTGTCCAGTCAGGTACTTTGTCCATTTTTTAGTTGAATTATTTGTCTTTGTTTTGTTTTGTTAGGTTTTTTGTTTGGTTTTGGTTTTGGCTTTGTTTGTTGCCATTGAGTTGCATGAGTGTTTCACATAATTTGGATATTAACCCCTTATCAGATCATATGCAAATATATTTTCCCATTTCATAGGCTGTCTTTCATTATATTGTTTCTTCTGCTGTGTAAAAATTTGTTTGATGTAGTCCCACTTGCTTATTTTTTGACTTTGTTGCTTGCATTTTAGGTGTCAGATCCAAGAAAATCATTGCCGATACCCATGACAAAAAGATTTTTCTTTATGTTTTCTTCTAGGAGTTTTGTGGTTTCTTATATTTATGCCCTTAATCTATTTTGAGTTAATTTTTATGAGTGGTGTAAGAGAAGAGTCTAGTTTCATTTTTTACATGTGAATGTTTAATTTTCCCAGCATCATTTATTGAAGGGATTTTTTTCCAATTGAGTAACTTTGGATCACTTGACAAATATTAAATATGCATATTTAATATTTGCATATATTTAATATTAGTATATATATTTAATATTTTGAGTTTACTTTTGATCTCTTAATTCTGTTCATTGGTCTATGTGTCTGTCTTTATGCCAATACTATACTTCTTTGGTTACTATAGCTTTGTAATACAGCTTGAAATCAAGACAAGTGATATCTCCTACTTGGTTCTTCTTTCTCAGGATTGCTTTGGCTTTTCAGGATCTTTTGTAGTTCTATAAAATTTTAGGATTTTATTTAATTCTGTAAAAAATGCCATTGGAATCTTGATAGGGATTCCTTTGAATTTCTTTGAACATTTTCACAATATTATCCATGAACATGGGATATCTTTTTATTTATTTGACTCCTCTTTGAGTCAGTGTCTTATAGTTTTCAAATTAGACATCTTTCACTTCCTTAGTTAAATTTATTTTAACTGAATAATTTTTAACTGAATAATGTGCTGAATTCAGCAGCACATTAAATGGACCATTCACCGTGATACAACACATATGGATTGTATTGTTTTTAATGCTATTGTAAATGGTATCCTTTCCTTTGATTTTTTTTTCTGACAATTCACTGTTATCTTATTAAAATTCTATTGAATTATGTATATTTTGTATCCGTCAACTGGATTGAATTTAATTATAACTGACAGATTTTTGGTGGGGTCTTTAGGGATTTCTGTATATAAATTCACGTCGTCTGCAAATAAAGACATTTCACTTTTTTCTTTTTAGATTATGATACCTTTTCTTTTGTTTAAAATGTTTTTAAGATTTTTAAATTTATTTATTGTCAGAGAGAGAGCACAAGCAGGCAGAGTCGCAGGCAGAGGCAGAGAGAGAAAGCAGGCTCCCTGCTGGACAAGGAGCCTGATGTGGGACTCGATCCCAGGACCCTAGGATCATGACCTGAGCCGAAGGCAATGGCTTAACTGACTGAGCCACCCAGGCGTCCCTCTTTTGTTTAAATTTTTTAAAATAATTTTTTGTTTGATTGCTTTGGCTAGGGCTTTCAATTTAATGTTGAATAGGGGTGGTGAGAACAGATATCCTTGCCTTGTTCTTGATCTTAGAGAAAAAGTTTTCAGCAATGAATATGATGTTAGTTGTAGGCTTATCAAATATGGCCTTTATTATGTTGAAATACTTTTTTTCTAATTTGTTAAGAGTCATTGTCATGAATAGATATTGAATTTTGTTGAATGCTTTTTCTGTGTCTATTGAAATAATCCTATGATTTTTTTCTTACATTCTCTTAATATGATAACACATTTTTTGATTTGTGTATTGAAGTGTGCTTGCATCCCAGGGATAAATCCCACTTGATCATGGTGAATAGTCCTTTTAATGTGCTGCTGAATTCAGTTTGCAAGTATTTTATTGGGAATTTTTGCCTCTATATTCACCTGGAATATCAACCTATAGTTTTCTTGTAAGGTACTTTTCTGGCTTGGGTATCAAGGTTATTTGTTCTCATGAGTTTTAGAGTATTTCCTCTTCTGCAACTGGGAAGAGTTTGAGAAGATTTGGTATTAATTTTTCTTTAAATGTTCACAAAAATTTATCAGTGAAACTATTTGAGCTTTTCATCATTGGGATAATTTTTATTACTAAATCAATTTTTTACTAGTAACTGGTCTATTTAGATTTTCTATTTCTTCTTGATTCAGTGTTGTTAGGGTTTATGTTTCTATGAATTTTTCCATCTGTTCTAGATTTTCCAGTTTTTTTTGGGCAAAATTTGTTCACATTAGCCTCTTAAGGAGGTGAAAGAGCTGTCTGAATCATCTCTCCATCATTAAGAAGGGAATATTAAAGTCCCCTATGTTGCTATTTATTTATTTATTTATTTGGTTCTTTTAGTTTTTGCTTCATATATTTAGGTGCCTGATGTTGGACACATAAATATTTACCATTGTTCTATCTTCTTGGTTTATCAAGATCTTTATCATTAATTGGTTTTTGGCACTTGTGTAGATCTCATTTTTTAATCCTGCTGCCTATTTTGTGTTTTGATATATTTTGATGTATCAATATGCTTTGACTTCTTCATCATGTTCTTTTGTATATTTACTACAGGTTTTCCCCTTATGATTAGCATGAGGTGTATATAAAATATCTTAAAATTATAACACCATATTTTAAACTCCTAACAGCTTAATTTGGATAGCATTCCTAAGCTTTAATTTTTTTACTTCTCCTCCTTCTTCATATTTGAGGTTATTGATGTTACAGTTTACTTATTTTTTTAATATTTTTATCGAATAACAGTTTATTGTAGCTAAGGTTATTTTAGGTTTGTGTTTCAACTTAGTTTTTGGTTTGTTTTTTTAACTAGAGTTATAAATGAATTATCAGCCACCATTATCTTCCTACACAATCTTTGATTATATATTTAGCATTACCAATCAGTTTTACTCTACCTTCTTAGGTTTATATAATAAATTAATGTCCTTTTACTTCCACTCAAAGAACTTTTTTTAGCGTGTCCTGTAAGGCAGATCTAGTGGTGACAAACTCCGTCAGATTTTGTTCTTAGAAGCCTCTATTTCTTCATTTCTCAAGAAATGGTGATAGAATTTTTGGTTGGTGATGTTTTCTCTTTATATTTCAAATATATCATTTCATTCTCTCCTGGCTTGAAAAAGTACTATTGACTAATCTAGTGGCTTTTTCTTGTACATAATTTCTCTCTTTTATCTAGCTGTTTAAAATTTCATTATTGTGTTTGATTTTTACAATTTTAGTATGTGTCTCAATTTAGCCCTATTGAGGTTCCACCTTTTTGGAGTTCTTTGGACCTCATGGACCTGGATTTCCATTTCTCTTCCCAGGTTTAAATTTCTAGCCCTTATTGTTTTGGTTTTTTTTTTTTTTTTTTTTAATTTATTTACTTTACTTGACAGACAAGAGATCACAAGTAGGCAGAGGCAGGCAGAGAGAGAGGAAGAGAAGCAGGCTCCCTGCTGAGCAGAGAGCACCATGCTGGGCTTAATCCCAGGACCCTGAGATCATGACCTGATCCAAAGGCTGAGGCTTTAACCCACTGAGCCACCCAGGCGCCGCCTAGCCCTTATTGTTTTAAATATACTTTCTGTTTCTTTCCCTTTCTCTTCTCTTTCTGGAATACTCCTAATGCAGATCCATTTGACTTGATGGTCCATAATTCCTGTAGGCTTTCTTAACTCTGTCATTTAATTTTTTTCTTTTTATTCCTCTTATTGGATAATTTTAAATACTCTATCTTCTTGGTCATCGATTTTCTCTTCTGTTTGGTTAAGTCTTCTTTGAAGCTCTCTACTGAGTTTTTTAGTACACTTATGTATTTTTCAGCTCTAGAATTATTTTTATGACTTCTGTTTCTTTGTTGAACTTCTTGCTTTGTTTATGTACTGTTTTCTTAATTTCCTTTAGCTGTCTTTAGTTGTATTCCTGTAGCTCACTTCTTTAGGAGGATTATTTTGAATTCCTTGAATGTTCATAGAGCTCCATTTTTTTAGTGTCTATTATTACTGGAGCTTTATTAGTTTCCTTTGACAGTGTCATGTTTACCTGATTTTTCATGATCCCTGAGTCCTTATGTTGATATTTGCACTTTTAAATAAGCAATCTCCTCTTTCAGACTTTATAGGTTTGCTCAAGCAGAAACAATTCTTCATTAGTTAAGCTCAGATAAACTCAGTTTGGGTTTCTGGATTTGTCCACTGATAGTGTCCTTGGGCAGGTTCAAGCTATCATGGTCTATTTTGGGGAGATACCACTGTTTGAGCTTTGAAGTCAGAAGCGGAGTGTTGCTGGCCAAAACAGTCAGGACTGCTGGCTTGGTTGTTTAGAGAAGCAAGGCTATAGAATGCGCTCCACAGGTGCCTGAGTTATCTGGTCATGCTGACTAGATGGTTGGGACTAGGTACTATACTCAGTATTAGTAGGGTCTTTGAATCAGTTTTCCTACCTTGGTAAGGCAGTAGAAGAAGCTAAGCTCCAGGGCCTGAACAACTCGTTGTTTGGGGGAACTGAATCATATAAAACTAGCAACTGAATTTCCTGGCCAGATAGGGCCACCAGTATTGCTCTGCAGATAGAAAAACCCACAGGCTATGCTTTCTGTTTAAGTGCCACTGTAAGCAGGACTGTTGGGTAGTTTACAAAGCCTCCTATATGGTCTGGCTAAGTTCCTTGGTTGAGAAGGTTGAAAGCTATATTCAGTAATGGGCAAGGCTATAAATTAGTTTCCCTGCCAGGATAGAGCAGGAGAACCAGATCTAACATCAGAAAGACTCTTCATGGTTTTGACTCAAGTTGACCCATGTTGCAAGTTCCCTGGACAAACAGGCCACCAACTTTACTCAGTGGATAATCATCTTTGTCTGCTATAATATCTGCTTGAGCATTGCTGGTCTACTAATCTTCCAGATGTTCTGAACAATCTTTCTCTTTATACAGGGCTGCAAGCTTTAAGCAATGGGTGAGGTATGCCTCAGCTCCTTTCCTTTGGTGGGGGTAGACCAGGTGTCAGTGCTAAAAGGACTTTTTATTTGGAGACCCAAATCAGAAAAACCACACACCACCAACTTACTTGGTTAAATTGTGCCACTATATTGGCTCTGTGGATGACCAAACCCATGGTTTTGGACTATCTGGGCACGATTGGTGGGAAATCTGTCTGCCAAAATCCAAGTGTTGGTGTTGTAACCATTCTCCACTTCTCTTTCATGATCAGGTTCTCTCTAGTAAATACCTGTAGATTCCTCTATGATCCCTGAGGGATGAAACCAGAGTGGAGACTCCCAAGAAGTGACCTACAACACTAGGTGAACTGGATGTCCACCCTGGGCTCTTTTCCCAGTGGAGGTACCTTAGGCTCAGGGGAGAATTCTGATCTCTTGGCATGGTGCTATGTCCAGAAGGGAGGTAGGGGCAATTTAGTTGGCAAATAGCTTCTCCTCTCACCCTTCTAATGTTAGATGTCTTGGTGTCTATGGTATAGGGGCGTGTTTTAGCCTCACCTCCATGTTCTAAGATTTTCTCAGTGATATGTTGTCCATGAATAGTTGTTAATTATTGTTCTTTTTAAAACTGTTTTTTCAAATTCAATTAACATATGGTGTATTTTTAGTTTCAAAGGTAGAGTTTAGTGATTCAGCAGTCTCACATCATACCCAGTGCTCATTACATCATGTGCCCTCCTTAATTATTGTTCTTCATGAGGGGGAGAATAAAGTCAGGATATTCACCACCTTGGTGATATCATTTTCAATTTATTTTGCTTGTTGTTTGTTTGTTTTTCTTTTTCTCCAACAGTAAAATGTTTGTCACTTTAGGTCCTTGACAGTTCTCCACTTACAGTGTCTCATGTATAGAGTAAGGGGAATGATTTGGATGGTCTCTGATGTTCCTTCTAACTTTAACATGATGCTTTCTCCTTTTATATTTATTTCTCAATGTGTCCTCATATGCAGTTAGTATACTGCGTCCGGTATTCCCTGCACAAGTGTATTCTTCACCCACTATAGTAAAGACTTCCTGAGGAAAAAGAATATAAACATTTTGTTTATTGATAAATATCCACAATGCTTTTTAATAAATATTCTATAAAATGATTCATACTTGATTCTTCATTCATACTGTTCTGCTATGTTTTCTCTTCATTCATCCATTCATCATGTATAAATTTACATAGCAAATACTTATCAATCACCACATCACCTGTTGCTTTCAATCTTATCTGCCTACAAAGCCAACTGAACTTCAGCTTGTCCTCTAAAGTATATCAAACTTTTCAGCTACAGCCAGTCTCTATTGTACTTGAATTTCTACCACATACACAGTGTTTATCCTATTATAATGGCCCTGAAAATAAAATCTTTAGGGAAGATTAAATTGAGAAACCAAAAAAAATATATATTATTAATTAATTGGACTAATTAATTAGCTACAATTAATATACTGTCCTTGAATGGTTCTGACTTCCTTAGAGTCTGTAGATTTTCCAAAAACAGGGATGGTACAATATATGCTTTCTAAAATTTATCCATGGTATGTAATACCATCTAGATTTAGAATCAGAAAACTGTCACACATGCTTTTTCTCTCGTCCAATAACACATGTGCAAACACATATACACACACAATCCTGAATGGTGCTTCGGTATCCATGTGTTTATTCTGGTAGAAATTGAAACAGGAAAGAGGGGGAAAAGTGATAAATACTCCAGAAAATTGTTACTGAGTTTTTATCTCATTTATGGGAGATAATGGTCAGTCCATAATTACCTGAGGTATAAGTGTATCATCCCATTCCCTAGCTGCACCCACAGTATGGAAATACTTCCTTGCCTTTGCCACAATTTATTTATTTCTCCTTCCTTCCTTCCTTCTTTCCTTCCTTCCTTCCTTCCTTTCTTGCTCTTTCTCTTTCTCTCTCTCTCTCCTTCTTTCTTTCTCTTGCTGAGAGAAGTCAAGTTGTCTGAAGTTATGCTGGTGCACAAAGCATTCTAAAATAGCCTTCATTTATGAGCAATCATCTATGAAGGACTAACATTTAAGGAACCTTGCTGTGTCCTTTTTGAGATTACAGCTTCTGTATAAGTGACAAATATATTTAGATGGAGCATGAAGTGCTCACTGTACAGTTTTCAATTTGTATAGTTAGCATTTGTATCTTTTAGGATAAAATAAATGCCCAATGGGGAAATGTTAAAGAATACTAATAACTACTAATAAATAACTAAAATAGATGTTGTCCCAGAAGGGCAACAGCAGGCTGTACTTCTAGGGAATAAATCTCGGTAAATGATTTATGATTTCTTTCTGAGTATATGTTGTTAAAATTTCTCTGATTGCACATATCCCTTATTCACTCCAAAAATTCCGAGAAACATGACAAGGGAGAGATTGAAAGAAAGAGAGAGAGAAAGATTTCTAATTATTTATCTTATGTCTACTTCTCTGTGAATACTGTGTGAAAAATCTCAAAAGAAAAATAAATTTATGGTAATGCATCAGTAATTCCCTATTTTATATATTTCTTCTGACCAAAGCCCAATTGATCCAAAACCTCTGAAAAAAGGAATGCTATATAAATATTTTTTAATTAAGAGGATTGCAAATATAGAATTATATACCATATAGGGTCAAACTACACCTTTCTGTTATTTTCATTAGAGAAAGAATATATTTCACTGTATTGGGGCTCTCTCCATTTTACAAAGAAATAATTAACATTCTAGAAAAAAAACCATAAAATAAAAATAGGTACTTTCTCCTCTAAAAGAACATTTCTCATTTAAAAGTCTGCTAAGTCACATTTGTTAAAATTTAGACCAATGTTTAAAGTTGAAATAATAATTATTGCCTTAAGCAAAGTAAATTTCTGAATATTGAAGTTGGAACATGAGAAAAAGAGAATGATTAGGCTAAATACAGACTTAGAAATCATCCTATGACTCATTTTCCTGGTGATGATACTGAAGCTTAGGGAGGTGCTATGATGAGCCAGACTGAGACAAAGAACTAAAAATCTAGAATCCAGATTTCCTCATTTTGAGGGATTACAGTGTCCTTTTCTTCCTATATTTAAACTGATAAGTTGAAAACAATTGAAAAGTAAATCAAGTGGTAAATTTAGTGCACTTTCTCAAAGTTGACCAAAAATACGCTCCTGATACAGCTTTTCTTTTCTTTTGTGTTTTGTTGGTAGTATTGTTGCAATAAAGTATGCAGAGCATACAATTTCCCATTTTAACCATTTTTATGTGTACAGCTCTGAGATACTGAATACATTCACATTGTTGTGTAACCATCACCACAGTCTCCAGAACTTTTACGTCTTCCCAACTGAAACTTGTGCCCATAACCCCGACTTCCCATTTCCTCTCTCTTCCAGCCACTGGAAACCATAATTCTTCATATTTCTGTAAATTTGACTACACTAGGTGCTTTATGTAAGTGGAATCATATGATATCAGTCTTTTAGCAATTGATTTCATGTAATGTAATGTAATGTATGCAAGATACATCCATGTTGCAGCCCATATATATATATATATATATACACACACACACACATAATACATATAAATACACATATATATATATATTATATATCTATAATATGTCTATTTTCTTTTTTCCATCTCTCTGAGGGATAAATGACAAATGAAAATTGTATATAACTAAGGTATACAACTCCATGCTTTGATATATGTATACATTGTAAAATAACCACCACACTCAAGGTAATTAACATAGCTGTCACCTTACATAGGTTATCCTTTTCATTTTGTCATTGTGATTTCATTTTGTCATTGTTATTGTTTATTTGTGGTGACAACACTTAAGATCTACCCCCAATGAATTTCAAGTATACAATACAGCATTGTTAACTATAGTCACATTGCTGTACATTAGATATACAGAACTTATTAATCTTGCATAGCTGAAACTTTATACTCCTTCACCAACATCTCATTTTCTCCTCCCCAAACACTGGCAACCACCTCCTTTTTTCAGTTTGACTATCTTAGGTCCAGTAAATGAGATCACACAGTGTTTGCTTCCTGTATTTGACTTAGAGTACTTAGCAAAATTTGCTACAGGTGTTTCTGTGTTGTTGCAAATGGCAGAATTTTCTTCTTTTCCAAGTCTGAATAATATTCAATTATACACACACACACACACACACACACACGCATATATCACATTTTTCTCATTCATTTGTTGATTGATTATTGAGAATAATGCTTTAATAAATGTGTATAGACAGACTTCTTTGATATCCTGATTTCATTTCCTTTGCATATATATCCAAAAGTGGGATTGCTTGGTCATAAGAGAATTCTGTCTAGTTTTTTGAAGAGTGTCCGTACTCTTTTTCCATAATAGCTGTACCAAGTTAAATTCCTACCAACAGTGTCAAGGGCTCTTTTCTCCATGTCCTTGCCAACATTGGTATTTTCTGATAATAATCATGTTGATAATAGTCATTCTAAAGGGAGTGAAGTGCTAGTTAATTGTGGTCTGACTTTCATTTCACTAATGATTAGTGACGTTGAACATCTTTTCATATATGTATCAGCCGTTTGTATATCCTCTTTTAAGAAATGTCTATTCATGTTATTTGCCTATTTTTTCAATTATCTTCTTTGGCTATTGAATTTTTTTTTTTTTTACTATTGCATTGTAGGAGTTCCTTGTTTATTTTTGGATATTAACTCCTTATCAGAGAGATGGCTTGCAAATATTTCGTCCCATTTTTCCATAGATTTTCTCCCCTTTCTCCCATTGACTGTCTTTTCACTCTGTTGGTTGTTTCCTTTGCTTTACGGAAGACTTTCAGTTTGATGCAAGCTCACTTTTCTATTTTTTCTTTTGTTGCCTGTGCTTTTGGTGTTACATCTGAAAAATCATTGCCTAGACCAGTGTAAAGAATCCTTTTCCTTAGGTTGTTTTCCAGTAATTTTAAGGTTTCAGGCTTATATTTAGGTCTTTAGTACATTTTGTGTTGATTTTTGTGAGAGAAGTGTCCTATTTCATTCTTCCATGTATGAATATTCAGTTTTGCTAACACCGTTTATTGAGGAGACTGTCCTGTACATTTGTCATGAAGAGTCTGAGATTTTATATTGCTTAGAAGCTAACAAGCTAGTTTGTCTAAGTCATAGGGATGTTGTTGGAAGATGACAGAATCCCGAGTTAGATAAAGGAGCTGCTTACTCTTGGCACACTAAACCCATTGGGTGTCATATTTGCTTCACCTTTGCCTCTTAAGTTCCACAAATTCCGTGTGAGGGTCTCAGAGCTATTGTACTCACATAGTTATGAACCACAGCTGAGGAACCTTGAACTCAGGAAATCCAAAGTTTTTTGTTTTGTTTTTGCTTTTTCCTAATGGCCTACAAGCAGACCTGTTCATTATCCTAAAAAAAAAAAAAAAAGACATCTTTGTTGCACTGGACTGTAAGTAAATCTGTCTTGTTTTTCAGAGATCTTAATTTTCCAAGGCTATTCACTACACAAACATCCTTGAGAAGATAGGTTAAACAATAAAAAAGTCAGTCAGTGCTTTGCTCAGAAGACGTGCAACAATGGGATAGATAAACTGTGACTGAACAACCTTTTATTATTGGTTCTTTCTTCACTCACGAATTGAATTATTCATTTATTCATTCTTCTATCCACTTTTTCTACAATTTATTCAGTGAACATCCCATCTCTTCGCCTGAGACTGTTCTATTCTTTCATAACTCTCCATTTCAGCCACATGGAATAGATCTTTCTACTTTCAGTTAATCAATCAATCAATCATTCCATGGAATTTTTAACACAATGATAGTGTTTTGTTTTGTTTTTTTTTAATGTTCTTCCTTCTACTCTGATAATCATCTAACTTATTTCTATTAATGAAATCCTTTGTTTCCCTCAAGAAAAAAATAACATAATCTTCATCATTCTTTTCTGATTCCTGTGATTGGAACTAAGCATCTACTTTGGTTGAACTCATGTAACAATGACAGCTTACATTTTTTTTTTAAAGATTTTATTTATTTATCAGAGAGAGAGAGGGGGAGAGAGCGAGCACAGGCAGACAGAATGGCAGGCAGAGGCAGAGGGAGAAGCAGGCTTCCCGCTGAGCAAGGAGCCCGATCTGGGACTCGATCCCAGGACGCTGGGATCATGACCTGAGCCGAAGGCAGCTGCTTAACCAACTGAGCCACCCAGGCGTCCTGACAGCTTACATTTTTATGACACTTTTTGAATTATTGATTTTTTTGACATTTGTTAGTTACTCATGTTTAGTTCTAACTCCCTATCTTGGAGTGCAAGATTCAAGGAAACAGAGCTTGCTAAATCCTCACTTTTTTTTCTTATACTCTATAGTGCCTTCACAGTCTCTTGCTTATAGTTGCAAATTGCATATTAATTAAAATTGATATTTTTGAAATATGGTCTGTGTTGCAGCTGGGCTTTTATTTGGTATGCAAAATTACAGTGATTAACAAAGTACATCATTTAACCCATTTTTTTTCATTGCATTTGTACTTACATAGAATACACATATATGTATTTATATGTATATAAAATCATATGAAACACATACAAAACACATATAAAACATATATATATATATATATATATATATATATACATACATACATGTCTGAGGAAATCTAGAATAAAAACAAAATTTGGGGAATTTCTCCTACAGACTTCAGAAGTTTTAGGAGGTATTAGTAAATAACACAAATATTGTTAGGAGAATCAATACACAGAAACCAAGTTTTGCCTACTAACTATTGTTTGGTTATAGTTAGGAAAACAGGTATATTACTTCAAAAGAAAAACAAAACAGGGTTCCTGGGTGGCTCAGTTGGTTGTGTCTGACTTTTGACTTTGGCTCAGGTCATGATCTCAGGGTTGAGATCATGGGGTTGAGCCCCAGGCTGGGCATGGAGCCTGTTTAAGATTCTCTCTCTCTTTCTCCCTCTTCCTCTCTCTGTCCCCCATCCCCCAGCTCCTGTTCAATCACTCTAGCTCTTTCAGGAATTAAAAAAAAAAAAGTAAAAGAGAAACAAAACCCCACAACAATATATTAGAAATGAGGCTCAGAAACAAAATGACTGAAAGTGAAATAACTAAAAATACCAAGTATTTTCAAGGATGTTGAGCAGCTGGAACTCATACATGGCTGGAAAGAGTCTAAATTGATACAATCATGTAAAAACATTATTTCACAGTATCAATCAGAGCTAAATATACATCTGTTCTGTGACCCAGCAATTACTCTCCTGGCTATACGTTGCCACCCCCAGATAAATGCATATGCCCATCAAAAAGCATGCACAAGAATGTCCATAGCATGTTTATTCATAATAACAAAGTAAAGGAAATAATTCAAAGGTATATCAACAGAATTTATAAAATGATATATTCACACAATATAATACTATATAGAAATTAAACCTATTTTTGTTACATATCACAATACAGATGGATTTTATGACAGATTGTTGAATGAAGAAGCCAGATACAAAGAGTGCTTGGTATCATTATATTATTCCATTATGAGAAATTCAAAATCAAACAAATTAAGTTTGTGGTAATAGGAGTAAGAATAGCATTTATTTTTGTGGAATATTAACTATTGAGGGGGTTGCTGGCATGTGATAAATTTTCTATATTTTGATATACATAGTATCTATGGGTGTTTGGGTGCATATGTATACATGTATATAGTGTGTGTATATTGTGTGTTCACAGTGTATATATACATTGTGTACATTGGAATAATCTGATGTGAAAAATAATAGATCAAATTATCTCAAAAAATACTTAACCAAAAGATGTTGATGGCTTTATGGAAAATTTAAGATTCAATTTTATGGTACTAACAGAACTTAAATTAAGAAACAGAAGGTCATAGATTGAAATATCCCATATCATGAGAAAATTAATTCTCCCAACGCTCATCTACAGATGAAATGCATTTCATTTAATGTCACAGCAATTTTATTTGCATTTGTGAGAGTGATGATGGTGCTAAAAATTGACATGTTCATTTCTACATCAGTGTGCAAAAGCCAACAGCCAAATGTCTGAGGAAATCTAGAATAAAAACAAAATTTGGGGAATTTCTCCTACAGACTTCAGAAGTTTTAGGAGGTATTAGTAAATAACACAAATATTGTTAGGAGAATCAATACACAGACTATTGAAACAGATTTGAGAGCAGGGAAACAGATCAAACAACAAGAATCCAGAAATGATTGATGACGCAGCTAGATGGCATGGCCAATCAATGAAGCAGTCATGGTCTTTTCAGTAGATGGTTCTGGGTCAGAAGACTATAGGTCCATATGTACGCATGCACACAGTTTCAGTTTTGTAAGATGAAAAGATTTTGGAGATTGGCTGCATTACACAAATGAACTTAATTTTACTGAACCGTGCACTTAAATTGGCCAGCTTGGTAAAACCTATGTGTAGTTTACAACAATAAAATTTTTTAAATTAAAAATATCAAGAAAATCATTAATATTAAATTCAGAACATTAGTTACCTTGAGGAGGGGCATCTTCCAAAGTATGCAGGAAAAGCCACACATGTTCATTATATTTCCCAAGCAACTCCACAGAGCTCATGACTGCCAAGGAAATCTTAAGAACTGTTTCTCAGTGTTTTGAGAATCAGGTCAGATAATGCATGTGAAGATCATTCACAGTGCTGTCTTGCAGTAGGTACAATTTTACCTTGTTATAAGATGAAATCTAATTATCTTAATCTAATATATACTCCACGGGACAGAGTCCTGAGCTACTGGCAAAACACTTTGCTTCCCTCCTTTTCAGTGCTCACAAAACCCCATGACACAGCCACACATTTCTTGCATCTGGAGAGGGTGGAAGTTGCAGGTAGTGACTAAGTGGCTCAGAGAAGTCATTATAAAAATTAAAAAGCACCTATTCTGCCATGTTTTGTAAACTTGTAGTTGTATTAAGTGGTGAATACTACAGAGGTGCAGTGCACATCCTGGTAAGCTAAAATAATGCATTTGAGCAAAAAAAAAAAAAAAAAAAAAAAAAAAAAAAAAAAAAAGACATTATAATCACCAAAAGAGATAAATGCAACATCTTTTGGCTTTCTTGAAATCTTTATAGTCTCTAGCCGTCCTCTACTTAGAATTACACAAGGAGTGGGCAGTACCATGTAACTGTTAAGAGACCAGCATCTAGACAAAGATACACCAGGTGATTTGGGTCTTGCTGCGTGTTTTAGGAGCATATGACATGGGGTAAGCCCCTAAACCTCTGCCTTCAGCCCATCCTCTAGAAAATAATGGTAAGAGCAACTTCTGCACAGGGCAGTCATGAGAACGAGATAGTCTGAATAAAGCACAGTGTGTTCCGTAAATTTCCCTATTCCTATTACCCTGTGCACAGAAGTGCTCTGCCAGCACTGTGGAGAGCTTTTCAAATTAGAACTGCAATCTTCTAGTTCCCATAACTTCTCCAGGTCCTCAAGTCACTCCGGTTGAGGGTATTAATCTATTTCAATTGATTGACAGTTGCACAGTAGTCAGTTACTTGATTTATAATTTGCACCAGGTTATTGAATTTATAATTTGGACTGAGCTCTAAATGCGTTTTTGATTTATGTGTGTCCCCCACGCAGTTACAACAAATCATTGGTGGTTGAGCAACATTTACTGTAAGACACGCACATTTAGCAGTTGGATTTTAAAGGGCAAAGAAATTTATATTTCTTCATGTAAATGTAGAGAATCAATGCTTCAAATAATTGCAAAAGTAGCCATGTGATCAAGTGAGGAAAGTCATACCATTTAATAACCAGAAAAAAAAAAGGCATTTTGTTTATAATGTTGTCCTTGTTTGGGCTGCATTACAAACTTGGAGAATTATGCCAGAGGATGGTGAAGATCTAGGTCAGCATTTTTACTTTACACACAAGAGGGCTAAAGTGCTCGAGGCCATAAAGTAGTTAGAGGCTAAGTTGGAAATTGAACAAACTTTCCTGATTCTTGCTTAGGAATCTTTCTACTGTATCTCATAGTTTCTCTGTAATTCCTTTTCTTTCTCTGAAAAGTATAAGGATAATGACATAATCCTTGCTTCTCAATGGAGTACTTTTTTAACACAAGAGACAAGACACTTGAAAGATCTTTGCAGTATAAATACTTTATAAATTTCTATCTACATCCAAACCTTGGTTTCTTTGGTAAGGAGTGAACATAAGTGGTACAGTCAAGTGTACCCATTTATTAAGGGGCACTATTAGTAGAGGAGCTCTACCACCCACATATTTTCAGTTTGTTTTTTAAAGATTTTATTTATTTATTTGAGAGAGAGAGAGAAAGAGAGAGGGGCAAAGGTCAGAGGAAGAAGCAGACTCCCTGTGGAGCTGGGAACCTGATGCAGGACTCGATTCCGGGATTCCAGGATAATGACCCAAGCCAAAGGCAGTTACTTAACCAACTGAGTCACGCAGGTGCCCCATATTTTCAATTTTAATCTGCACTAAACCCTATTTTTTTTTTCATATGATAAAAGTGAGGGTCAGAGAAGTTAAGGAAATGCTCAAGCCAGGTTTTCAAATTCCCAATGCCTGTGTATGTGTCACTGCTGCTAGACAGACTAAAATAAGACCTACCAGGTTCCTTAATGCAAGACTGTGAATTTAATATTTTCTGGCAAAGGAAAAACACCTGCCTCTTTAAGATTTGACCCTAATTGTAAAACAGTTTTCTTCTTGCTGCGGTATTAGGTGTCATATTAATCTTTCTTTCTGACCTCATTCTGGCAAATCGTCTTGGAGAGAGGAATAAATAATGTTCTTGTAAATTGATTTATATGAACTCTAGAGATACAGCACCAGCAAAAAATACCGGGCCACGTCTGGGCCTCAGTCAGTGGATCAAAGGTGTCTCTGCCTTATTATTTGTTCCATATGAAGTTCAGAATGATCACCGAAATGCCCATTTTCCTAATGTCATACTTCTAGTCAAGTATTCTGAACCTTGACCTCCACTGATCGGGTCTCAAATATAATGCAATAACTTCTCACAATGGCCAGGAGACAACCAATTGTAGGAATCTGGCCTTGAAATGGAGGGTCAGACTGCAGGTGCAAAGATGGGTAATCAGAACAAAGAGGATACCTTTAGACTTCCAAGTTCTAAAATGAACTCTGCAAAAATACTGTTGTAGAGCATCTTAGGGCCCTATCCCTTCCACTCTGAGCTGCATGATTAGAGCCTGATAATTTGTTTTCAGTTTTCCAACTCCCCTTTGATTATTGCTGAACGCAACTTTCATCCAGCACAGCAAGTACTCTAAGCGGGGGGTACTCTAAGCCGGGGTATGGCTGTGCCCATATCCTTACACACTGTTTCAATCATTTCCTTCTCTGTGAAAATGGGCACACTTTATGTTAAGAGATCAGGATCATCTTCCATTCAATTATAAACTTGCTTATTGAATGCCCACAATTTGATTAGCACTTGAAGAAAAAAAAAAAAAAACAGGACACATTTGCTGATCTCAAAAATAATAGTATTTCATTGAGGGAGAAAGAAATAACATCGCTTTAAAAATGAAATTCAGTATATGATAGTGTCTTAAAGTATCTTAAAGTAATTGTTACAGGTAATTTCCATAGAAGAGTCTTTGCAAGGTGGATGAAAAAGTATAGGAAAACATACAAGAGAGGAACATTGCATGAGAGCTTGACATGGTGATTACATGAGAAGAGAGAAGATATCTGAGACTCAGAAGTAGCATGGCTGAAGTGAAGGAGATACACAAGAAACACGTTTATTCTAAAGACGTTTGGAGTGAGGCAGTACCTTGGAGAGCCAATGGGACAGCAGTTGAATAGAAACATGCACCCTGGTAAGAAGATGCCTGGAAATTAAGCTGAGAAATTTGGACTTGATCATGAGTGGAAGAGAGCATGTACAAATATGTTGGATGAGAATGCCATGTGAGAAACCAGAGGCAGGGAGTGTAGATACTCCGGGGTGACAGCATTCACAGATGAGACTAAGCAAAGTAGCAAGAGGAAGTATGTGAGGGAAAGGGATGGAAGAAAGACACGAAGTAGAGAACTCTGGGGAAGCCCGATGGAGTTTCGGTACTAATTTTATGGTAGTGTTGCCAGATAAAGCAAATAGAAATATAGGAGGCCCAGTTAATTCTGATTTCAAAATAAATGATTGATATAGTTTTAATATAGGTATGACCCACACATGTGTAATTATATTAAAAGTTATTTATTATTTATTTGAAATTCAAATTTGACTTTATGCCTAGTATGTTTTTTTATTCTGTCAGCCCCATCTGGGAGTTTACCTGTACCAGTATTCACGCTATGTTTTAGAAACATTCAAAGAGCATTTGTTCTTGTGCTACAGAATTATATGGGTCCCTAACATTTATGTAATGTCATAAGGACAGACATGTTTCAACAAAAAAAATGTTGTATAGATAATAAATACTGTATATGGAGACTAAGGTTGGAGAAGTTGTAGCATTAATCTAGGTAGGACTTCCCTTAAAAACACACATGTAACCAGGAGTTATGAGGGAAAAAGTGGGAATTGTAGAGTTTTAAAAGAGAATATGCAATCACCTTGTACTTGTAGTTTCAAAACTATAATGAAATATATTTTAGTGTTTTGAGGAATGTATATGAATTAGAATAAACAACACAATTGGATGAATTGCCATAGATTGCCAATTTGACTATATTTTAAAGCTGACCAAGTAAGGAAGCAAAGTAATTTGTCACATGGTTTTGCTATTTTTGGAAAGGGAACAATGATTAAGTGTAGGCATTACAGAAACAGGTACTTAAGATTCCCTTAAAAACTAAGATTACACTAACACTTCTAAGCAGCTCACAAATTCACGTCAACCGCTAAAAAGTGCTCATAGGGGTGCTGGGTGGCTCAGTCAGTTAAGTGTCTGCATTCGGTTCAGGTCATGATCTCAGGGTCCTGGGATCAAACTTCACATAGGGATCTGCTCAGTGGGGAGATCTCTGCTCAGCGGGAGACTGCTTCTCCCTTTCCCTTTGTCTGCTGCTCTGCCGTTTTGTGCTCTCTTTGTCAAATAAATAAAATCTTTAAAAAGGTGGTCATAGAAGCAAACAAAAGCATTGAACTTCTCATCAAAGAGCTGTGTAGAAAGAAAAAAAAAGATTACATAATTTTGTGTCATATAAAATTGAGGACCAGAGGAAAAACAAAAAAATACATTTAGAAGATGCATGATGGCAACAGTGGCAGAATGTGTGGTTGGTATGGGGAGCTTTGAGTACAAAGGTTTGAAAGGCCACGATAGAGAGTTTTGGTTGTACCTATGAAATGTCAACATCTGTATCTCCTTACCCTTTTTAGCATAAGCAAATTCTGTTGACTCAGAGCACTCCCTTCCCAGGATGTAGGCTTTCTAGACTGTTCTCATTACTGTTAATTTCTTCCTCCTTCAAAAACCCCTGTAGACTCCTCATTTCTTTTTCTCATGATGATACATAATAGCTATGTAGGCTTCATTTGTTACATATCTTCTCCCATTCATGAGAACAGAGATAATTTTATTTTCTGTATATAGTTCTAAACACATAATAGGTGCTCAATAAATACTCCACAAATTCAACAGAAACTTGTAAAAGAAAATATTATGTAACCTTGAATAGGAAGCCTGTTTTGACTGACAGACTAAAATACAAAGATCATTTGCTTACTGGCTTGAAACATGGAGGCTTGGTTTGGAAGCAGATTGTCTGTATAGGGTTCCTGTAGTACAAAGAATCCTTTGAGTTCAGGAAGAAAGTGTCTCATCTAGTCAAGAGCCATATATAAAGAAGTTTGAGATACTCCTTGTCTATTTGTCAAGATAGTTTTTAAAAATCCAGAATGACTGACATATCTGACTTTCAAATGAAAGACATTTTTACTTTGATTGTTGCCAATTATTAAATATTTATCACTTTTATAGAAGAAACAATAACATGAATGTAATAGTTGTAGTAGTCAGAGCTTTACATGAAATAAAGTGTGTTACCTAGTAGAATCCAATCATCCTTTTATATCACAAATCTTCAGAATCATATGAAAACAGATGAAAAATAAAAGGTAGATTTCTAGGATCTGCTGGTCACAAAGTGTTTTTAAATTTTCATTATTCCTCCTTAGGTTAATGTTGCAACTTCTCTAATCACAGTGTAGTCTCAATAAACAGTATTTTATTTATGTGTATCATTTTTCACTCAAATCTATATTTCCAATATTAGGTAAATATTATGAATTCATATTTTTCTGTAGAACCAAACCAGTTGTTTCTTGACCATCTCTATTTTATAAGGTAATCATTGGCATAAGGAAGTTCCCCAGATGTGGTCGCCAGATTCATTAAGTTTGGAGTGGGATCCCAGGAATCTATAATTTAAAAAATTGAAGGTGATTCTGTTCATCAGTTGATTTGGGAATCACAAATGTATTGCATGGTTTCATATTTAAAGAAATTGATGTCTTAAAAGGTGAAAAGAGGTTTCTGGATGACATAAATTTTTTGTTGTTGTTGAAACAGAGTAAGAGCTCAGAGGTCCAATTTTAGTATACTGAAACTTGTGTGTCTACACTTCTGTTGTGGTCATTTCCTTGACAATGCAGTTCCTCTTTATGTAAGCATGCCTAGGAGACTTAATTTGAGGAAAACTATGGCAGAGTGCCTCCTGGAAGCAATATTTTTGGAAAACTGTAAAAGCAAAGGAACACTAGGAATCAGGCACCAAAAACAGTCATTTAAGGGTGAGAAGAATATTAACTTCTTTCAACAACTTTGTATGAAAGAAATGGGCATTATCTTGTCAAGGCATGGGATCAAAATCATGTACTCCTGACTAAGGGTTCATTTTATAAAGCTAAAATTTCTGATAATAAACCAGCATATATATATTCAAGAAACTCCTTGCTTAATTTGGGAATGTAATAGTACTCTACCATTAAAAAAGAAATCCCTGCAAAACAAAAAGGTTGTTCCTATAACACCATGGTGTGTCTTGCCCATGTCACAGACAAGGAAATCCAAGTACAGGGATGGATAGCTCAATACATTAGTAGTAGATCAAATAGTAAAATTTATTCTTGTGTTTTGCTATTCTATTATTTTATATATTGCTATGCCTATATCCTTTTCTTTTACAAAACCAGGTAAACTCATCTATATATGAATATATATGAATATGTTTATTTTGAAAGGTCTAAAAATGTACATGCAAATTTTAAAAATCCCATTTAGGTGGAGAGTATTTGACTAGAAAGTGTACTAATGTTTTGTCTGGGCTAGAGCTGATATTCAAAATACATTATTAAAAGAGAGAAGTGAAATGAGCACATGTTCCTTCCTGCATGCTGTATCAGATCAGCCAAAGCAAAAACAACCCAAAATATAGCACCAAAAAATAAGCAAACAAAAGGAGGGGGAAGCCTTCTTACCTTTCATACAGGAACATGGAAATAGATGTTTCAATGCATTTTCTTACACTGAGCTCAGAAATCCCAAGGACGAGAATTTGCATCCAAAACAGGATTTCCGGCATATATACAAATAACTGATGAACCTGAGGTATGGAATAAGTCATGGAAGAGCAATTGTTTTCCTTAGACAAACATTTCCACAAGGAAGAAAGGAGTTCTATAGAGTGGGCAACTTTATTTTATTTTATTTTATTTTTAGTTTTTATTTAAATTCCAATTAGTTAATAAACTACGTAATACCCATTTCAGGTGCACGTTACAGTGATTCAACACTTCCATACAAGACCTGCTGTTCATGCTAGCAAGTGCCCTCCTTGATCCCCATCACCTATTTAACCCATCTCTCTACCAACCTCCCCTCTGATAATCATCAGTTCTCTATGGTTGGGCGTTTGTTCCCTGGTTGATCTTTCTCTTTTTGCCCCCCATTGTTTGTTTATTTCTTAAATGGCACATGAGTAAAAGAATATGCTGGGTTTTTTTCTCTGATTTATCTTATGTGGCATAATACTCTCTAGCTCCAGCCATGTCATTGCAAATGGCAAGATTTCATTCTTTTTTATGGCTGAATGATATTCCATTGTGTGCATGTATTCTAATATCTTTCTATCTATCTATCTATTCTACTACTTCTTTATCCATTTATTGGTCAACGGGTATGTGCTAGTTCCATAATTTGGCTATTATATATAATGTTGCTATAAATATTGGAGTGTATGTATCCCTTTGAATTAGTATTTTTGTTTTCTTTGGGTAAATGCCTAGTAGTTCATTTGCCAGATTGTAGGGTAGGTAGTTCTATTTTTAACTTTTTGAGTAATGTCTCTACTCTTTCCAGATTGGTTGTACCAGTTTGCATTCCCACTAACAATTCAAGAGGGTTTTCCTTTCTCCACATCCTTGATCATTCACCATGATCAAGTGAAATTTATTCCCAGGATGCATTTTTATACATTAATAGTGAAGCAGGAGGAAAATAAATTAAGAAAACAATCCCATTTACAATTTTACTAAAAATAATAGAATACCTGCGAATGACTTTTGTAATGTATTCTTGGATTTAGTTTACTAATATTTTGTTGAAGATTTTTGCATCTAAGTTCATCAAAGATATTGGCCTGTAATTCTCTCTCTCTCTTTTTTTAGTGTCTTTTTTTTAAGATTTTATTTATTTATTTATTTGACAGAGAGAGATCACAAGTAGGCAGAGAGGCAGGCAGAGAGAGAGAGGAAGGGAAGCAGGCTCCCTGCTGAGCAGAGAGACTGATGCGGGGCTCGATCCCAGGACCCTGAGACCGTGACCTGAGCTGAAGGCAGACGCTTAACCCACTGAGCCACCCAGGCGCCCCTCAGTAGTGTCTATCTGGTTTTGGTAGGGTAATTCTGGCTTCATAGAATCAGTTTGGAGCCTTTCTTCTTCTATTTTTTTTTTTTTTGAATATTTTAAGAAGGATAGGTATTAACTTTTTAAATGTTTGGTAGAATTTGGGGAGAATTTATGAAGCCATATGGTCCTGGACTTTTTGTTTGTTGGAAGTTTTTTTATTACTGATTCAATTTTGGGGGGGGGGGCTAGTAATCAATCTTTTCAAATTTTCTATTCCCTCCTAATTCTGTTTTGGGATGTTATCTGTTTTTATGAATTTATCTATTTATGTTGTACAATTTATTGGAAATTTTTCCTAATATTCTTTTATAATCCTTAGTATTTCTGTGGTATCATTTATTTCTCCACTTTAATTTCTGATTTTGTTTGAGTCTTCTCTCTGTCTCTTTGTTTTTATGGGTCTGGCTAAAGGTTTACCACTTTTGTTGGTCTTTTCACAGAACCAACTCCTGATTTCATCGATTCATTCTATTATTTTTAGTTTCTATTTCACTTATTCTGCTCTAATCTTTATTATTTTCTTCTTCTGGTTTTGTGTTTTTTTCTTCTTTTTCTAGCTTATTTAGATATAAAGTTGGGTTGCTTGAGATTTTTCTTACTTCTTGACATAGGCCTGTTTTGCTTTAAACTTACCTTTTAGGACAGCTTCTACTGTATCTCAAAGATTTTGAACCATTGTATTTTCAATTTCATTTTGTCTCCATGTATATTCTTGGGTTGCCTCTTTGATTTGTTGGTTGACTCATTCATTGTCAAGTGGCATATTATTTAATGTCTGTGTACCTGTGCTCTTTCCAGAATTTTTCTTGCAACTGATTTCTAATTTCATAGCATTGTGGTCAGCAAAGATGCATGGTATAACTTTAGTCTTCTTGAATTTGTTGATAATTGTTTTGTGGCCCAATATATGATCTATTCTAGAAAATGTTTCATATGCAGTTGATAGGAATATATATTCTGCTGTTTTAGAGTGGAATATTCTGAATAATCCATTAAATCCATCTGGCCCAAGGTGGAATTCAGATTAATGGTTTCCTTGTTGATTTCTATTTAGATGCTCTGTCCATTGATATAAGTTGGGTGTTAAAGTCCCCTACTATTATTGTATTAGTATTGATTTAGTTCCTTTATGTTTGTTATTAACTGCTTTATATATCTGGGTGCTTTCATGTTGGGAGCATAAATATTTACCAGTTATATCTTGTTGGATTTTTCCATTTGTGAAATACATTGTCCTTCTTTGTCTCTTATTAAAGCCTTTGTTTTAAAGTCTGTTTGTCAGATATAATTACTACTATGCCAGCTTTCATTTCCAGTTGCATGGTTAATGCTTCTACATCCTTTCACTTTCAATTTGTATATGTCTTTAAGTTTGAAATGAGTCTCTAGTAGGAAGCATATAGATAGGTCTTATTTTTCTTACCCATTCCATAACACTATGTCTTTTGAGTGGAATATTTAGTCCATTTACATTCAAAGTAATTATTGATAGATATGTATTTATTGCCATGTTTTTACTTGCCTTATGGTTGTTTTGGTAGCTCTTCTGTTTTCCGTTCTTCTCTTGCTCTCTTCTATCATGGCTTGCTGGCTTTCTTTAGTGATACACTTGGATTCCTTTCTCTTTATTTTTTTTACATCTATTACTGGTTTTGATTTCTTAGCATTAGGTTTGTATAAAACATCTTCTGCATATAGAAGTCTATATTAAGTTGATGGTCATTTAAGTTTAAACCCATTCTTTCACTTCTCTCATCACCCCACCCCATTATTTAGGTATATGGTGTCATTCTTTACATTGTTTTATTTCAGGCTGCTGATTTATTCTTCTGTTTAGTCTACTATTTATACCATCTTAGTCTATTTTTAATTCCATTTATTGTGTTCTTCATCTGTTTGGTTCTTTTGTTAAGGGTCACACTTATGTCCTCTACTCTTTGCTGAAGTCCAGTGAGTATCTGTATGAACATTATTTTAAATTCTCTATACATATATTACTTATCTCCATTTTGTTTAGGTCTCTTGCTATGATTTTTGTCCTTTCATTTGGGACATATTCTTCTGTCTCCCCATTTTGTCTAACTCTCTGTGACTGTTTCTCTATTAGGAAAATTAGCTACTTCTCCTGCTCTTGAGAGTAGTGGCCTTACAAAGAAGAGGTCCTGTGGTGCCCTGCATTGCAGTGTCCCCTTTCTACCTTACCCTGGCTTTTCAGCAGTTTCTTCTATGTGTGTTGCATCTGCCTTTCTTTTTGTGGTTGAGGCACTTTTTCTTTCAGTTCAGTCATTTGCAGTGGCTCTATTTGCCTGCTGTGAGCAATGTTTGGTCCCTGTGGTGTTAATGGGCCAGTCTGGGGCTGCCTTGGGCTTGAGTTGAATCACACCATATGTTTTCAGGATGCAGTAGCACCAAAACACAGGCCACTTTCCCTGTGTTTTATCCTGAAAAGCTTGCATTGGTGGGTGGGACTGCAGTCAGACCAGATGTTTGACTCCAGCCACTGCCAGGGCTGCAGTCTAATTGTATGTTTGTGTGTGTGCGTGTGTTTATCAATCCCTCTTTCTAGGATAAGATTCTCTTTGGACTGATGTTTGCCCCTTTTAGGGCTGCTTCCGTCCTGTCAAGCTCATGGTACGGCTTTGTATGGGCTTCAGCCAAGAGTGTAGTAGAGGAGGCAGATCTGCAACATGTAAGGGGGTGAGATGTGCAGTATCTGTAGGATGAGCCTTGGTCCTCTGTGAAACCTGCAGCACAAGGACTGAGGGAGCCTTGGCTGGAGGGGATGGATCCACCAAAGTGTGGGGGGTGGTGTCCTAGCAGTATTGGCAAGTTTGGTACCAAATGTCATCTCCATGATTGTTCTTGAAGGTGGGATGTATTTATGTGGGATGGGGAGGGAAATAGTGCCTGCCAGCTCCTTTGTTGGAGGAGTCCCCCAAACATCTCTGTCCCTCTAGTACATGCTCTGAGATAAGTAAACAACGCTCCTTCCAGTATGCCCCCGGGCATTTTTCAAACTGCTGTGTCTATGCTTTCTCTGTGGGCTGTTTTTTGTGCCTTTCTTTTTAGGGGCAGGGACTCAAGTTTCCTCTCTCAGAGATGAGCCTGCTGATTTTTAAAATTCCTGCTGGTTGTAAGAGCTTGTGAAATTTGGCCTGTGTGGTTTTCAAAGCACATGTTATGGGGTTTTGTCTTCCCAGTGCAGGATCCCAGGTGTGAGGGTCGTCTTCTCTCTCCTCTCCATGCCCACCAGCATCCCTCACTCTTTGGGCAGTCCAATAGGATCATTTAGATCCCTACCGTGTCCTTACCTTTCCTATCTTCTCTTACATGGCCCTTCTCTACATTTACTTATTGAGGTTGTTCTCCCAGTCTTTGGGTTGTTTTCTGGGTTAGTTACACTGATATGAGTGTTTTTTAGTTGTATCCATGGGGCAGGGTGACCTTAGAGTCCTCCTCTTCATCATCTTTCGAGCAATCTCTATTTGGGACATTATTTAAGAAGTATTTGTTTATATAAAGTTAAAATAGGGATACCATATTTTTATTTGCTTATCTAGTACACCTAACCTAGGGACTTGTCAAGAGTCAAGCTTGACAGGGATGAAATACTAAATTGGTTCTTCTAAGATAGTGACTGTGAATTTCTTTTGAAAAAAAAAAAACTACATATATATATCATACAAACTATTTTATCTGGTCATGTCAGAGAGTAGTGGGTACAAATGGAGCTATATAAGGAATAATCTTCATTTTTGTGGCTTATGCCCTTAAAAGCTAATGGCAAACTTCCAGGCTTATGAAGAACAACAGCCCTCCTCCATTAGCACCTTTCCACACACACCTCACTCTGGCTGGTTGGTACTTTGGTTTTTTTCTCACCTGATGCCCTGAATTTCTTCCTCACTTGCTCTGCTGTTACTAATTTTCATCACCCATGAAGTCACTTTCATGCTCCTCATGACCACCACTGCTGCTAGTACTCATGTACTAACACCTAAGACAAAACCTTCAAGATATCAAAGTATTACTGGATCTTCCAGAGGCTCCACTGTATTGAAACAACAAAAAATTGCCATACCTTGCAGAATGTGAGGGGAAATTTTCTTCTAGTTCAGATTCACACACAAATGACCATTTTGGTGCCCTGTGATTTACAAAGCAAGGACTTGGTCCTGCTATAAGACCTGAAGTATGTCTCCAAAACTGCCAGGCATGAGCTGTGATGTCAATCCCTTAGGTCGACTCCATAATGCCTTTTTAACCTGGCCATTCATACATGCTCCTTTGGGCATTTTCATATACATCCCTAGCTCTATCTAAGCCTTCATGAAAATCACCTCACCAAAATACTCCAATAAGTTTGGGAGCAGCTCATTTTAAGGCTGGGAACACTTCAATAAACAGAAATAAATTTCAGGCAATTTCTAACCAGTTGCTATACTTTTGAATATTCAACAACAAAAGATTAACATTCTTTAACATGCTGAATTTATATGAGCTCCAGCTGAAGCAATAGTCTTTCAAGGGTCACAGCTGCCTAATATCATTTTCTGAAATTGGAAGGTGTCCTAGTCACCTCAGATTTTATATAAAGACATAGTTCATTCCAGGTCACTCATTCACTCAACAAATATTTAACGAGGACTTTTATATGAAAGGTACTACCAGAAAAGCAAAGAAATACATGACAGGATAATGTAGTGGGAGGTTTTTTTGTTGTTGTTGCTGTTTTTTTGTTTTTGTTTTTGTTTTTTTTTTAAAGCTCTTGTCTCTGTCTACTTGCCCCACCTTAGCCTAAGTTACTTAGTCATTATACTTTGTCTCAGCGGAGACATATGATTGTATGATATCACAGAAATGAGAGATTTTCCTTGCCTTTTAAAGTTCCTAAACCTGTTTACACTAGGAACTAAGATGAATACACATTTTTAAGGAGGGTTTGAAGATGGTAAAACTGGGTAGGGTTAGGTAGCACTCTTTCCCTCCCAGCACCCATCTCCTAGATATGTTCTATGTTAGAAGTACAGGGCAAGGGGTGCCTGGGTGGCTCAGTGGGTTAAAGCCTCTGCCTTCGGCTCAGGTCATGATCCTAGGGTTCTGGGATCAAGCCCCACATTGGGCTCTCTGCTCAGCGGGGAGCCTCTTTCCTCCTCTCTCTCTCTCTGCCTGCCTCTCTGCCTTCTTGTGATCTCTGTCAAATAAATAAATAAAATCTTTAAAAAAATAAAAAAAAAGAAAAAGAAGTACAGGGTAAACAAAATTAAATAACAAAATGTAGGTTGGACATTGTTGGTCCCAAAAGAGAGGATCTGAATAAAAGAAAATAATTTCAGCCTCCTAAAATTCTTCCTGCTATTTATAATTATGATGATCATAAAATGTGTCATCTAAATTTTGGTAACTTTTTAGTGACAAGGCATGTTAACAAGATTTAATGTCAGGACAACAGAGTTAAATTCTATCTAAGGGATGCTAGGAACCTATGATCAGCCTGCTTGTAACCCTTTTTGTCATGGAATCCTTACCTCTGATGTGACTGGATCAGAATTCAGAGAGGGAAAATTCCTTTATTTTATAATAATGTCTTCAGTTATTGGCTTTGCCTTTCATATCTTGGTCCATCTTAAGATTTATTTCCCAGGGAAACATTTTGAGAGGACAAGAGATTTGAAAGTTGCATATCTAAGGAAAAAAATAGTGAACACTGGAAAATTTTAGAAAACCTTGACACTTAAGGAAAGTAGAAAATTAAGGATGTTCTGATAAGAGTAAGAGGGAAAATACTGGGCTGAACAATCTTCCAAATCTAAAATTTTGTTATTTTTATGTCAAAGTAAGAAGATTCATAATGATTATCAAATATGTAAGTAACTTAAAATTGGGGCTAAAACAAAACTGCTCACCAACTATTGCTGATAAGATTTAAGCATATACATATTTTCTGTTATTGAGTTTCTCATTGTATTTCTAAATAAGATGGTACAAATGAAAATCTATTATTTGTGATCCTCCAAACTCTTCTCCTTGTCAAGAATCTAAGAGTCAAGAGATTTTCATATTCCCACTGAATTTTTCTTTGTGCTTTTCATATCATTAGAAATTACCAAAAGTTCCCACTAGCTGATATGAAGACATTTATCTGAAACTATTCAAGTGATAAATGACATGTCATTGTTAACACAGAAGAGATTTTGAAATCTATCTTCTCAAGTGCTAAGTTAATCAAACTGCTTATCCTCCTATGAACCTAAGATCAATCCTCTAGACACTCTCTTCCTTCAATGAGAGAAGGATAACTCTGAATGCATGGCCCCAGGGATGAATGTGCCTGATAATAAAGAGTAGTAGAGAGGAATATGGGAAAGAATAAAGGACACAGTTACCACGGCCAACTACAACTGTCTCACTTTGGAAAAGTCATTCCAAGCATTTGGGTGGTTATGTGTCTTTGGCATACCAAAATGAAGATTTGACCTCATTACATGCTTACTTAAAATCCTTCAAAGGCTCTTGGATAAGGTCAAATGGATAACAGATAAAATTAAACTCTTTTTTTAAAATTAAACTCTTCAGTGAAATTTTCCTCCCTAGGTTCATTTTGTAACTTTTTTTTTTATGATTTCCTTTATGGTCTACCTAATTTACATTTTAATTTTTATTTCACATTACTCTCTTGTACTCTGCAGTTCTGCCATGTCTTGGCAGTTCTCAAATTTTCAAAAGCCCAGGATCACTTGGAAGAAAAGTCTTATTCCATAGGAGAAAGAATTGTTTATGAATGAGGTAGAATTAAAGAAAGAAAACAATCATTTCATTACCATTTAGGTTCAATAGCCAATGCTGGTAAATTGTATCTGCTAATAGAGGGTCTAAACCATCTTTAGTGAAATCTGTTTTACTAGATGGCCACGCAGTAACTCTAGGAATAATTTTTATATTAGTTATTATCTTCAAAAAATTAGATAAGAAATAAAGTGTGTAAACCTGGTGATTCACAGACCTGTACCCCTGGGGATAAAAATATATGTTTATAAAAAATTAAAAAAAAATCATCATAAAAAAAAAAGAATACAAAGAAATAAAGTCAATGCCCAGATATTTAATTAATGATGTGATTAACACAACATGTAAGAATCCATATACCTATCCTGGTAGGAAATACACAAATAAGAGAAACTTAATAATAGAAGATGCTCCTAGAGGACAAAGGATTAAAAACTGTGTCCTGCCAGTGAATTGCAACCCCTAAAAACATGTTATTAAAAATATTAAATTAATGACAACTAGTTTTCATACTGTCTTAAAATCACAACTCCTAGGTTTTTTTAAAAACATTTGGTGGATAAACTTAGCAGCAGATGTAAATTCAATATTGGGCAGAAACACATTTAAAGATGAATAAAGCTATAAAGTTAGTTACAGAAATAATTCAGTGAAATTTGAATTCTGGACATAATCATCTTGGAATCTTGCAGTGAAAATTCTGTGAAAAAAAGTAAATAAATTTTTAAAGTATGTTTATTTCAAGTTGATTCCTCTTTATTTGGTACTTGTGCTTTAAAAACTGGTTCAGAGATGATATTATACAATTAAACATAAATCACTGGAAACAGCCACTTTGTGTTTCTTTTCTGAACACTTGTATGGAAATCAAGTTGGATATATTCTAGATATATGTATAAAGTCTAAAGAAATGGATCAAATATGTCAAGAAGTAATCCCCACCAATCTCTAACAAAAAAACTCATGTTACATGGAAGAACAGTAGAAAAATAAGATTCAATATACACTAAAATTCCTAAGTGCATTAGTGAAGGGTGAAATAATTTATTAGCATTTTATAACTACATAACCCAGGCAGGAAGAATTGCTTTTAGTATGTCCTGCTGCTGCTCGAGAGCTGGAAGTTGGAAAAGGCGCCATCTACCCTATTCTGGACATTTTTAAAAATGTTAATTTTCCATAAGATTTTGATTCCTCATTTTTCCAGCTGATGAAGTGGCTGTATGTTACCTCTGGCACTCACCCTGAAAGCTGATCCATTCACATTATAAAAGAAAAAAAAAAAAAAGCAGTCTCTTTTTAATCATTTTATTTAATACTGCTTCACCCAGAAAGGATTCAGTCATTCTGGGAACCAGGCGGCAATCCAATCTTTCTTCCATTTACCATAAGCAAATTCAATTCCCCACATCTCTGTTTTAAATGAAATTTAATTGTTAATGAAGCTGACGAGCTTGTAGTTTGACACTTGGATGTTGCCTCCAGTGGACTAAAGATGATGAATCAATATTGATTTCCGTTGAACTGGAAAAATGTGAATATTTCATCAGGGATCAAACATTTTCAATTCATTCGATGACAGCATATGAAGATATGGTTCTAATTTTAGGCATCTCTTATTTAGGGAAAATTAACCAAATCAATAAAATTACATAATCTCCATCACTAGAATATAAATTCTTTACATTTATTACTTAGGAAATATTATTATTATGAGTTAAGTGAGTAAATAGTTAAAACTTACATATTTTCCCTATTCAGTTACTAGCAATCTGATTGAAGCTTCCAATATCTTTGCTCCAAAGTAAAGAAGAAATATTTAGAATTAAAATCAATGTAGTAAGATTAATTTGATAATGTTGCTGCTGTTTTTAAACCTAAGAATCTTTAATAAAATAATGTTTGGATCAATCACTATAAAGTGTGAATAAATGCTTAAGTCTTAGCTCTGGCCTTAGAATCACATATGGATTATGATATTAGTTCTGTTCCTTATCAGTTTAGTGTACATAATATCAATAAAACCTCAGTTTTCTTCATTTGGAAAACGGAAAGCTTGCTTTGAAGAATTATGCCAATGTTAAATGGAAAATATACATATGTATCTTGTGTTTCTGTCGGGGGGGGTGAGGGGTAGGTGTTTCTGTGCATAAATCATATTATCTTCTCAGTAGATCTTATAAATATGTTCTCTGAAATTTTTTTTTTCATTTTGAATTACCTTTTTTGATACCTTTATGAATAGAATGTGCACACCATTTTTAGTTGTCATAAGCCCCAATTTTGACAGATTTTGAATGATGGTACTTAAAACAATTTTTCCTTCATAATTAAAATTTTTTTTTTAAAGATTTTATTTATTTATTTGAAAGACAGAGATCGCAAGTAGGCAGAGAGGCAGGCAGAGGGAGAGAGAGGGAAGCAGGCTCCCCACTGAGCAGAGAGCCCGATGCGGGACTTGATCCCAGGACCCTGGGATCATGACCTGAGCCGAAGGCAGAGGCTTTAACCCACTGAGCCACCCAGGCGCCCCTCATAATTAAAATACTATTTGAATTTGAGAATTTTACCATGTAGTGAATCTTTGTGATATAACTGTGGAATATTAGCATCATTGTGATTAAATAACTTAACTTCACATATTAAAAATAACTGGAGGGGCGCCTGGGTGGCTCAGTGGGCTAAGCCTCTGCCTTCGGCTCAGGTCATGATCTCAGGGTCCTGGGATCGAGCCCTGCATCGGGCTCGCTGCTCGGCTGGGAGCCTGCTTCCCTTCCTCTCTCTCTGCCTGCCTCTCTGCCTACTTGTGATCTCTGTCTGTCAGATAAATAAATAAAAATCTTTAAAAAAAATAAAAATAACTGGACATTAAGAGAACATACCAACTTGATTACAGTTAGAAGAAAGTGATAGATCTGAGAATAGAGACTACCTTTTCAACATAATCTGGAAGTTGCTTAGAAAGGCATTAGGCAAATATGTTTGGTACACGCTAGTAGTTGTGAACCTCTTCAGTCCTCCCCTTACCTTTAGTGGGAGCCCCCTGGCCACCTGGATACTAGGTCAGGGGCTATCTCCCAGCCTCTCTTCAAATACCAGACACTCTTATGACTAAGTCTAGGGAAATGAAATATAATCAGAAGTTATGTGAGCAACTTTTAAATCATGCTGAGAACAGAAATGTGGGTGTACTATCTCTTTCTCATTTTTTTTTTTTTTTGCTATTTATTGTATTTGTTTATAATAAAACCCAGGAGTATATTTCTAAATGTTGAAAGCTTTTCCAAGGTAAAGTAGAAGCACCATCTTAAAACTGTACAGCCTAGGGGCGCCTGGGTGGCTCAGTGGGCTAAGCCTCTGCCTTCGGCTCAGGTCATGATCTCAGGGTCCTGGGATCGAGCCCTGCATCGGGCTCTCTGCTCGGCAGGGAGCCTGCTTCCCTCCCTCTCTCTCTCTGCCTGCCTCTCCATCTACTTGTGATTTCTGTCAAATAAATAAATAAAATCTTTAAAACAAAACAAAACAAAACAAAAACTGTACAGCCTAGTGGTCTTACTGATCCAAAGGCTTTGCTTTCAGATTCTAAAAGAATGAAAGCTTTGTTGTTGTTATTAATAAAGATTTTTTAAAAATTTTTATTCATTTTTTAAATTTCTTTTCACTGTTCCAGAGTTCACTGTTTATGCACACACCCAGAATGAAAGAATGCAAGCTTTGTTTTTTTAAAATAAAGATTTTTAAAATTTTTTATTTTTTAAATTTCAGTGTTCCTGAGATCATTGTTTATGCACCACACCCAGTGCTCCATGCACTACACGCCCTCCGTAATACCCACCACCTGGCTCACCTAACCTCCCACCTCCTGCCCTTCCAAAACCCTCAGATTGTTTTTCAGAGTCCATTGTCTCTCATGGTTCATCTCCCCCTCCAATTTCCCCCAACTCCCTTCTCCTCTCCATCTCCCTATGTCTTCCGTGTTATTTCTTATGTTCCACAAATAAGCGAAACCATATGATAAGTGATTCTCTTTGCTGGACGTACTTCACTCAGCATAATCTCTTCCAGTCCCGTCCATGTTGATTACAAAAATTGGGTATTCATCCTTTCTGATGGAGGCATAATACTCCATAGTGTATATGGACCACATCTTCTTTATCCATTCATCCGTTGAAGGGCATCTTGGTTCTTTCCATAGTTTGGCGACTGTGGCCATTGCTGGCATGAACATTGGGGTACATATTATTTACTTATGAGATAGGGAATGTGCATCGTTGGGGGCAGGCACAGAGGGAGAGAGAGAGAGAATCTGAAGCAGACTCCCTGCTGAACATGAAGCCGCATGGTAGCTTGATCCCAGGCTCCTGATATCATGACCTGAGCTGAAATCAAGAGTTGGTCACTTAACTGATAGAGCCACCTATGTCCCAAAAAGAATGAAAGCTTGGCACATCTCACATCAGTTAACACAGCAGCACTGGAAGGGAACTAACTCAATAGTGACATTTTTCTGAAGACAACAAGAGGCTTTTATTAAAATCAAATATGGAGATAAAAAGTTGGCTTCTGGCTAAAAAATATGAAGCAACAGGTTTGTATCTCTGCCCAAATAATTAGCCTTTCAACTCTGAGTGAAGTAGACTATAGAGTTAAAATTTTCTCTAAGAAACATCTGTTAACATGCCAAAATCTACTGTCTTGTATTTTTATTATTTTCTATTGGGGCTATGTCCTCTCTAGAGATGCCTCTGAATACTAGATAACTTCAGGTTCACATTCTACGTTCAGTCTACACCAACTCTAAAACACTGAAAAAATAGCTTAACCATTTCAAACCTTACCTATCTAGAGTGTAAAATAAAGAAAATTATTACCTAAATAGGGATTTGTGAGTTTTCAATAAAATGAAAAGCATCAGAAATAATAATCATAACTCATTGAGATCAAGGTTATAAGCATTTTGATATTTGTATCATAAGTGTCCCAATTACATCTGATGTTAACATAATGTTAAGTCACATGTATAACTTAAATCTATTATACCTATTATTTTAAAAACAAAATTAGTAACACTCTCTGTAACCCAATATATCCAAAGATCATTTCAATAGGAATTCAATATAAAAATTATCAGTGAGGTATTTTACATTCTTTTTTATTTCTATCACATCTTTGTAATTAGTAATGTGTTTTATACTTAAACCACATAAATCTGAACTGGCCACATCCTAAGTGTTCAGTAGTTTCATGTGACTAGTGGCTGCTGTTTCAGGCAATACATGCTTTAATACACAGTAGTTACTCAAGGTATGTTTTCACTGAACAATGGCCCAAGTTACAGATAAACTAGAGGATAGTGAGACCAAAGCTATTTCTCATAACCAGTGCTTTATTATACAGAACATGATACATAATTGAAGTGGAATATAACAGCCTATGTTATGTGATTATTGATAATACATACTTTGTTATTTTGAACATGATCTTAATCAAAATGGATTTTAATGTATACATTATTAACTGTGTATAAACAGGATAACATGTTATTCTCTTGAAGTATAAATTGGAGGACTAGATCTTGAGTGAACTGATCAAAGTCACTATAAAATGAAGTCTTTTCAATAAGCTGCAGAGAGGTATATTTCTTTTAATTCTGTTAATTTCCATGCTTTCTTTTGCCATTTTTTTGCCTATCTATCATAGAGATATATTAATGACAACACAGATTTATCATTTTATTTACAGACTTGGAATCCGCTAACATATACACTCAGAATATCCCTGGGTATGATGTGCAACTTTAAAGCATGCTTTAACTGAAAGGGAAATGAAAGATTTCCTCTATCAGGCACCTACAAAATTACTACACATGACTCTAAGCAAGCCCATATTAAATACAAAATGAATATTAAAGCATTTTCACTGGAAATATCTATTATCTGAAGAGTTTTTAAATGGCATAAAATTTCTTCAATTTTTTTGGGAAATTACATTTATTTTATCTTACTCCAGAGCTTTAGTAAATTCATTAAAACATAAAACACAAGTAAAGTATATGTTACAATTATTTGTGGTCTGTTTTATGAGAGGAATGAAGTGCCCAAATTAAGTGGAAAAAATTAGACCAATAAGAGGACCCCATAAATTAGCCTGTATGAAATTAAAATATAAATGTATTTGCTCAATACCATCAAAATCAGTATATAATACGAAAGAAAAATATTGTTAACAAAAATTATTGGCAACAGACATTTCTGCAAAGAAGACATCCAGATGGCCAACAGACACATGAAAAAGTGCTCCATATCACTCGGCATCAGGGAAATACAAATCAAAACCACAATGAGATATCACCTCACACCAATCAGAATGGCTAAAATCAACAAGTCAGGAAATGACAGATGCTGGCAAGGATGCGGAGAAAGGGGAACCCTCCTACACTGTTGGTGGGAATGCAAGCTGGTGCAGCCACTCTGGAAAACAGCATGGAGGTTCCTCAAAATGTTGAAAATAGAACTGCCCTATGACCCAGCAATTGCACTATTGGGTATTTACCCTAAAGATACAAACGTAGTGATCCAAAGGGGCACGTGCACCCGAATGTTTATAGCAGCAATTTCCACAATAGCCAAACTATGGAAAGAACCTAGATGTCCATCAACAGATGAATGGATCAAGAAGATGTGGTATATATACACAATGGAATACTATGCAGCCATCAAAAGAAATGAAATCTTGCCATTTCCAACAACATGGATGGAACTAGAGCGTATCATGCTTAGCGAAATAAGTCAAGCAGAGAAAGACAACTATCATATGATATCCCTGATATGAGGAAGTGGTGATGCAACATGGAGGCTTAAGTGGGTAGGAGAAGAATAAATGAAACAAGACGGGATTGGGAGGGAGACAAACCATAAGTGACTCTTAATCTCACAAAACAAACTGAGGGTTGCTGGGGGGAGGGGGTTTGGGAGAAGGGGGTGGGATTATGGACATTGGGGAGTGTATGTGCTTTGGTGAGTGCTGTGAAGTGTGTAAACCTGGTGATTCACAGACATGTACCCCTGGGGATAAAAATATATGTTTATAAAAAATAAAAAATTAATTAAAAAAAAATTAACCTACCACATATTGAAAAATTACAAAGCTATTGAGAGTGTCATATTTATCCAAGAGTACCAAGCAACATACCTGAATTTGTATAGTTCAGAGTCTACAGAATATATTATTTTTTAAAAAGATTTTATTTATTTGACAGCAAAATCACAAATAGAGAGGCAGGCAGAGAGAGAGGGGGAAGCAGGCTCCCTGTCAAGCAGAGATCCTGATGCAGGGCTAGATCTCAGGACCCTGAGATCATGACCTGAGCCGAAGGCAGAGGCTTCATGCACTGAGACACCCAGGCTCCCCCAGACTGTAAGTAAAGCTGATATTCTCAGTGGAGAAAGGGAGGATTATTCCATTGGCCATGCTAGAATAGAGTGACAGTGTTTTTCAAATTACTTTTCATCTCTGAGCCTATTCTTTAAAGAGATTCTAGGTCTTTTTTTTTTTTTAAATTTTATTTATTTATTTATTTGATAGAGAGAGATCACAAGTAGACAGAGAGGCAAGGGAGAAGCAGGCCCCCTGCCGAGCAGAGAGCCTGGTGTGGGGCTCGATCCCTGGACCCTGAGATCATGACCTGAGTGAAGGCAGAGGCTTAACCTATTGAGCCACCCAGGTGCCCCAAGATAATAGGTCTTTTTGCTTAAAGGTAATAGGAGGAGGCCTAGAGACCAGCTAATTACTTAATTGTTTTTTTTTTTTTTTCTTTTGTCCCTACCAGTTCTGAAGCTACTCAGAACACCTGTTAGGAAAGCACAGTAAAATATTCTTTGGGCAGCTACTTGTCTAAATTTGTTCAAGAAATTGCTAACCACCATGGTACAAGTGGAGACTTGAAATGTGCTTGCACTGTTGGATTTGCTCATTTGCATTACTATATTTTATCAGGATAAAAATATGCTTCAGAGAACTGAAGTTACACACTACCTTCAGTTTGCTACATTTAAAAAAGAATAAATGGAAACAATTTTATCAGGTACATTTTTCTGCGTCTTTCAGGGAACATATGAATTTTTTTTCTTTTTCAATCTGTTAATGAGATGGCACGCATTGATTCTACCTACTCTGTATTTCTGTAATAAAACTCTACTTGATGATTCTATGTTTATATTTACTGGATTCCATTTACTATATTTATTTATTTATTGTTATTTTTAAAAGATTTTATTTTATTTATTTGACAGAGAGAGAGAGAGAGAGAGAGCGCGAAAGTGTGACAGCGAGCACAGGTAGGCAGAGGGAGAGGGAAAATCAGGCTCTCCACTGAGCAGGGAGCCAGATGCAGGCAGGGCTCGATTCTAGGACATTGGGATCATGACCTAAGTGGAAGGCAGTCTCTTAACTTGACTGAGCCACCCAGGCGCCATTTGCTATATTTATTTAGTAGATTTTATCCGCATCTGTGAGCATGATTTGTCTCTCACTTTCTATTATTCTAATTCCTTCTCACATACTGGTAAAAAAAAAATAAAAAATTATTCCTCCTCATAAAATGAGTTGGAAAGGATTCCCTCCTTTTCTCCTAAAGAGTTTGTGGAATATTTCTGTTGTTTCTTCCTTAAATATTTGGAAAAGATTGTTGATGAAACTCAAAGGTCTTAAGTTTTCTTTGTGGGAAGTTTTGTAGTAATGTTTTCAGCTTCTTTAGTTGAGACCAGCATATTCACATTGTGGCTCAGGTATTGAACTCAGGATTATGAGATCAAGCACTGCATCAGGCCCCGTGCTGGGCATATTCACATTGTCTATTTCTGCTACTATTAACCTTATATAATTGTATTTTATTTAAGGATTTTTTTCTATCAGATTCAAACTGGGCATTTTTTATGTGTAATTATTGCTTTGGGTTTGTGAAATCTGTAGTGATACCCTTTTTGTGTTTTTGGTATAGATAGTTTTTATTTCTCCTTTTTTCTTAGCAGGCTTGCTAGGAACTAATTAATGCTTAAAACTTTTCAAAGAAATAGCTTTCAGTTTTTTTGTGCATATTTACAATTTCATTGATGTCTATTTCATTTTATATTCATCCTTTTACTTAAAATTTTGTCTCTTTTAATTCTAGCTTTTGATGAAAGCTTAAATCACTATTTTTTTGCCTTTCTTGTGTAATATATGCATTTAAGACTATACATTTCTAACACTGCTTGTACCTTGTAAGTTTTGCTATGTCATATACATGGTATCTTAATTATAATTTAGTTCAAATTATTTTCTGGTTTTGATTTTACCTTTCCCTTGTTGTACAGAACACTCTTATTTAAATTCCAGACTTACAGGATTTGTCTAGTTATTTTAAACTTACTAAATGCCATTTTATTTAACTTTGTTAGAACTCTTGTGATCAGAGTTTTTACTATTTACTTTCAGTGATTTCAGCTATTTGAGATTTGTAGCAGCTTTCTTTATATCTGAACCTACTGATGTCAGTAAATTTTTGAAATCATACTGTGTTTAAATAGATATACTTTACTTCTTCCTTTCTAATCTGAGTGCCTTTTAAAAAAATGTCTTGCCAGACTTTTATGGCTAGAACTCTCAGAGCTTTGGTGAATGGTCATGGTGAGAATAGGTATCTTTATTTCTGATCTTAACAGGAAAACTACCCGTATATCATAAAATATGATGTTAGCTAGAGATTTTCACAGACAGTCCTTATTGCATTAAAGAAATTCTCTTTGGTCCTAGTAATTTTTTCATGAAAGGATGATATTCATGAAATTCTTCAAATAGATGAGAATCTATTGAGATGATCATGTTGTTCTGTCTTTATTATGTGTTACTTTAGTTGATTTTCAGATGTTAAACCAACCTTGCATTCCTGAAATAACCCAATTGATGATGGGTTATAACTTTCTTTATATGTTGTTTATATGTTGTTGAATTTAGTTAGAAATAACCCAATTGATGATGGGTTATAACTTTCTTTATATGAATGCTTATATGTTGCTGAGTTTAGTTAGCCTTGAACCAGTAAATCTCTCAGCCACTGCTGAGGGGTTTTGTATATGGGTATGGGGACATGCCTTCATTACAGTATACAACTCTGCCTTAGCCTTCATTTCCTGCTTCCACAGAGCCTTAAAATAAACCAAAAATGAGGGATTATGACAGTCTAAGGTCTTTGCTGGACAGATTCACAGCCTGCATCTGTACATGATTTAGATGTAGATATGTTTAGGTAACCAGAAATATGGGACAAATTTTTAAGTTACTATGAATATATTATTATTATTATTATTATTATTATTCCCTAGGTTTTCCTTTTCAGTTTTCTGGTCAGCCTCCTGTTTGCCCCAGGTGGTATTTACACCTTAGACAGCTATCATCCACCACAGTTTTGCTGAACACTTGCTGCTATTTGTTGCTGATAAATACTCTGGGGATAATATTATTTGTCTTCAGTGAGTCAAGTTAAATAAAGATAAATCCTGTGAGGAGGATTGTTTTACAGGGGAAAAACAGGTCCATAGTAATAACTATTGGGGCACCTGTGGCTCAATTGGTTAAACATTCATTGTGGCTCAGGTATTGAACTCAGGATTATGAGATCAAGCACTGCATCAGGCCCCGTGCTGGGCATGGAGCCTAAGATTCCCTCTCTCCCTCTGCCCCACACCCCTGTGCTCTAAAAAACAAATAAACAAAAAGTAACAACTGTCTGGGAATGGGATTTTGAGGGAGGTCTAATTAACTATGTGTTAGACCATATGACCATATGACCTATGTTCTGTCTTGTGATTCTTTCTGCTTTATCTGTCTCAGTATGGTCATCTTTTATTCATGTGCCTGTGTCATGCTATAAACAATATACTATTAAACTATTCACTGAGTTGTTAATTTCAAATATTTCATTTTCTCAGCCCTAAAATATTTGAGAATGATGATTTAGATCCTATGAACTGGTTAAATATGAAAATTCCCATTCTTTCATCTCAGTTGACTATCTTTTTCTCTACTTTGTACATATCAATTATAATTATTGTAAGCTCCTCATCTACTAACATCAGCATTTGATCACCTATTCATCTATTTATACTGTCTATTCTTTAGGTTATCAGAGAGTCATAACTTTTCATGTTTTCTTTTTTGTTTTGTTTTGTTTTTACTTTTCATGTTTTTTGAAAAAAGAAACATTTACTGATGCATAACTTGCATCCTGAAAAGTTCACCCTCCTCTTAGTTTTTAATCATTTGGCAGATACTGTATATGAAAGAAGTGTAAAGCCTGCAAAATGGTGATACATTCTTTACCAGAGATGATCCTGCTTTTTCTCATCTTACCAGTTTGGCACTGGTCATATCCATCTAATCTAGGATTAAGCTCCTTTAGGGCAGGGTGAAAGTTTCAAAGCACTCAGCTACTTTTGGTTAATCAGAGCATCTACGGGTCTTGTCTATATTGAGAGACTCTGAGGGTTTACTTCTTCTTGAGAAATTTTTAATTATTTTTTCTTGAGCTTCTGCATAATAATACTTCAAAATCTGGCAGCTGTTTTTTTTTTTTTTTTAATTTATTCAGAGTTCCAAGACTGTTTATGCACCACACTCAGTGCTCCATGTAATATGTGTCCTCCTTAATATTCACCACCAGGCTCACCCAACCCCCCACCCTCCTCCCCTCCAAAACCCTCAGTTTTTCAGAGGCCACAGTCTCTCATGCTTCCACACTGTTTTCCAAACTGGCTGCACCAACTTCCATTCCCACCAACAGTGTAAGAGGAGTTCCCCTTTCTCCACATCTTCTCCAACACTTGTTTACTGTCTTGTTAATTTTGGCCATTCTGATTGGTGTAAGGTGTTAATCTCACTGTGGTTTTGATTTGAATCTCCCTGATGGCTAATGATGATGGACATTTCTTCATGTGTCTGATAGACATTTGTATGTCTTCTTTGGAGAAGTGTATGCTCATGTCTTCTGTCCATTTTTTAATGTGATTATCTGTTTTGTGTGTGTTGTGTTTGAGGAGTTCTTTATAGATCTTAGCTATCAGCCCTTTGTCTGTACTGTCATTTGTGAATATCTTCTCCCATTCTGTTGGTTGTCTCTTTGTTTTGTTGACTGTTTCCTTTGCTGTGTAGAAGTTTTTGATCTTGGTAAAGTTGCTTTTGTTTCCTTTGCCTTTGGAGACATATCTTGAAAGAAGCTGCTGTGGCCAATGTTGAAGAGTTACTGCCTATGTTCTCCTCTAGGATTCTGATGGATTCCTGCCTCACATTGAGGTCTTTTATCCATTTTGAGTTTATGTTTCTTTGATAAACAATGAATGAGTTTCATTCTTTTACACATAGCTGTCCAGTTTTCCCAGGACCATTTATTGAAGAGACTGTCCTCTTTCTACTGTATATTTATTCCTGCTTTGTTGAAGATTATTTGTCCAGAGTTGAGGGTCCATATCTGGGCTCTCTACTCTGTTCCACTGGTCTTTGTGTCTGTTTTTGTGCCAATACCATGCTGTCTTGGTCATCAAAGCTTTGTAGTAAAGCTTGAAATCAGGAAACGTGATGCCCCAGCTTTGTTTTTCTTTTTCAACATTTCCTTGGCAATTTGGGGTCTCTTCTGGTTCCATACAAATTTTAGGAGTGTTTGTTCCAGCTCTTTGAAAAATGCCGGTGGAATTTTGATCGGGAAGGCATTGAAAGTATACATTGTTCCAGGCAGTATAGACATTTTAACAATGTTAATTCTTCCAATCCATGAGCATGCAATGCTTTTCCATCTTTATGTGTCGTCTTCAATTTCTTTCATGAGTGTTCTGTAGTTCATTGAATACAGATCCTTTACCTCTTTGTTTAGGTTTATTCCCAGGTATCTTATGGCTCTTGGTGCTATAGTAAATGGAATTGATTCTCGAGTTTCCTTTTCTATACTCTCACTGTTAGTGTATAAGAAAGCAAGTGATTTCTGTACATTGATTTTGTATCCTGCCACATTACTGAATTGCTGTATGAGTTCTAGTAGTTTGGGGTGGAGTCTTTTGGGTTTTCCATATAAAGTATCATGGCATCTGTGAAGAGAGAGAGTGTGACTTCTTCTTTGCCAATCTGAGTACCTTTTAATTCTTTTTGATTGCTGTTGCTAGGACTTCTAGTACTATGTTGAATAATAGTGCGAGAATGGGCAACCTTGTCGTGTTCCTGATCTCAAAGAGAAGGCTGGAAGCTTTTCCCCACTGAGAATGGTATTTGCTATTGGTTTTTCATAGATAGATTTTATGAAGTTGAGGAATGTTCCCTCTATCTTATAATTTAAAGCATTTTAATCAGAAATGGAGGCTGTATCGTCAGATGCTTTTTCTACATCAAATGAGAGGACCATGTGGTTCTTCTCTCTTCTCTTATTGATTTGTTCTAACACATTGATTGATTTGCAAATGTTAAATCACGCTTGCATCCCAGGGATAAATTCCACCTGGTCATGGTGGATAATCTTTTTTTTTTATTTTTTTTTTTTTTTATTTTTTTTTTTTATTTTTTTATTTTTTTATTTTTTTATTTTTTATAAACATATATTTTTTATATACATATATTTTTATCCCCAGGTCTGTGAATCACCAGGTTTACACACTTCACAGCACTCACCAAATCACATACCCTCCCCAATGTCCATAATCCCAGCCCCTTCTCCCCAACCCCCTCCCCCCGGCACAGACATTTCTGCAAAGAAGACATCCAGATGGTGGATAATCTTTTTAATGTACTGTTGGATCCTATTAGCTAGGAACTTGTTGAGAATATTAGCATCCATATTCATCAGGGATATTGGTCTGAAATTGTCCTTTTTGATGGGGTCTTTGCCTGGTTTAGGGATCAGGGTAGTGATAGCTTCACAAAAAGAGTTTGGAAGTTTTCCTTCTGTTTCTGTTTTTTGAAACAGCATCAGAAGAATAGGTTAGTATTTCTTCTTTGAATGTTTGGTAGAATTCTCCAGGGAATCCGTTAAGTTCTGGGCTCTTGTTTTTTGGGGAGGTTTTTGATCATTGCTTCAATCTTGTTACTAGATATTGGTCTATTCAGGTTGTCAATTTCTTCCTGATTCAGTTTTAGAATTTTATAGGTTTCCAGGAATGCATCCATTTTGTCTAGGTTGCTTAACTTATTGGCATATAACTTTTGATAATTTCTGATGATTGTTTCTGTTTCCTTGGTGTTAGTTGTGATCTCTCCGCTTTCACTCAAAATTTTATTAATTTAGGTCCTCTCTCTTTTCTTTTGGATTAATTTGGCCAATGGTTTATTAATCTTATTGATTCTTAAAAAAAAAAAAAAACCAGCTTCTAGTTTCATTGTTGTGTTCTACTCTATCTCTAGTTTCTATCTCATTGATCTCTGCTCTAATCCTCATTATTTCCCTTCTTATATGTGGGGTTGATTTAATTTGTTGTTGATTTTCTAGTTCTTTAAGGTATAAAGAGAGATTGTGTATTTTTCTTTCTTTCTTTTTTTTTTTTTTTTTTTGGTTTGGTTTTTTTGTTTGTTTAATTTTTAATTTTTTAAATATCTATTCAGTGTACCAGAATTTATTGTTTATGTGCCACACCCAGTGCTCCATACAATATGTGTCCTCCATAATACCCACCATCAGGCTCACCCAATTTCCTACCCCCTGCCCCTTCGAAACAATTTTTTTAAGTGAGGCTTCAATGGCTATGTATTTCCCCCTTCGGACTACCTTTGCTGTATCCCAGAGGTTTTGGACTGATGTGTCTTCATTCTCATTTGTTTCCATGAATTCTTTAAATTCTTCTTTGATTTCCTGGTCGATCCAAACATTCTTAAGCAGAGTGGTCTTTAGCTTCCAAATGTTTGAATTCCTACCAAACTCTTTCTTGTGGTTGAGTTCCTGTTTCAAAGCATTGTTGTCAGAGAATATTCAGGGAATAATCTCAATCTTTTGGTATCAATTGAGCCCTGATTTGTAACCCATTATGTGGTCTATTCTGGAGAAAGTTCCATGTGTGCTTGAGAAGAATGAATGAGTATTCTGTTGTTTTAGGGTGGGATGTTCTGTATATATCTATGAGGTCCATCTGGTCCAATGTGTCATTCAAAGCTCTTGTTTCTTTATTGATTATGCTTGGATGATCTATTACTGGGAGTGGCATGTTAAGATCCCCTACTATTTAATTTCATATCAATAGGACTCTTTATTTTGATTAACAGTTGGCTTGTGTAGTTGGCTGCTCCCATGCTGGGGGCATAAATATGTACAAGATCTTCTTGGTGGATAGATCCCTTAAGAATTATGTAGTGTCCTTCTGTATCTCTGACTACAGTCTTTAGCTTAAAAATCTAATTTATCTGATATGAGAATCACTACCCCAGCTTTCTTTTGAGGCCCATTGGTATGAAAGATGATTCTCCACCCCTTCACTTTAAGTCTGGATGTATCTTTAAGTTCCAAATGGGTTTCTAGTAGACAGTATATGGCCGGGTCCTGTCATTTGATCTAATCTGCAACCCTGTGCTGTTTTATAGGAGCATTTAGGCCATTCACATTGAGAGTGATTGTTGAAAGATACGTTTTTATTAATGTCATGTTGCCTTTGAACTCCTTGTTTGTATAGATTGTCTCTGTAAATTTATGTTCTATGTCACTCTTGGGTTCTTTCTTCTTTTATAGAACCTCTCCCCCCCCCCCCCCCGCTTTATTTCCGGCAGTGCCAGCTGGGTGGTCACATACTCTTTCAAACCTTGGTGGTTTTGGAAGCTCTTTATCTCTCCATCCATTTTGAATGTCAACCTTGCTGGATAAAGTATTCTTGGCTGCATGCTCTTCTCATTTAGTGCCCTGAATATATCTTGACAGCCCTTTCTGGTTTGCCAGGTTTCTGTGGACAGGTCTGACATTATTCTGATGGACCTTCCTTTGTACCTAAGGAAACCTCCCCTTAGCTGCCCTCAGAAGCTCTTGTCTAAAATTATGATTCATCAGCTTCACAATTAAGTGACTGGGGTTCTTTCCAGATTTGTTGACCTTGGGGGGGGGTGTTCTTTCTGCTTCTAAGACAGGAATGCTTATTCCATTTCCCAGACTGGGAAAATTTTTATCCAGAATTTGTTCAACGACATCTTCTAGTCTTCTGTCTTTTCCCACCCCCCACAGGGATCCCAATAATTCTAATGCTGGAGCGTTTCATGGCATCATTTATTTCCCTAATTCTGTTTTCATGGCTTCTAAGCTGTTTGTTCCTTGCCTTCTCCTTGTCCTTTTTCTCTCTCATTTTGTCCTCTAGGTCACTAATTCTATCTTCTGCCTTGGTTATCCTAGCTATTTTGACAGGAATTTCCTTGGCTTTGAGGGCGCCTCCATCCTCTGGTCACAGTGCACACACCAAACATAAAATCTCTGATGGTTTCTATGGTCTACAGCAAATGCCTTCCTAAACTAGACTTGGAACATTTATCTGAGCCCTGAGTCACTGCTCCTACGTGATATTGGTTGTAGATTCTAAACGTGAATTCATTCATTCCAGACTCTTCATCTCTGGCTTATTTTGCTTTTACTTAAATCTAGTTTATTTTTGACAGGAAATTCTTAAACTCCAAAGGAGTGAAAGTCTATGGGAGATTTCACTTTCCTTTCCAGAGTTTTCCTCCTAACTCCTTAGGCCAGCACTGAGTCTGAAAATTCAAAGTTGTGCAGTCCTCAAAAATCTTCATGTTTGGTCATTCCAGTCTCACACATCAGTTAAAAGCTTTGCAGATTTCCCTTTCTCTAGCAACAGTCCATAGTCTCATTGTATGCCTATACTCACATCTGCAAATATGTTCATTCTGAAAATCAGCTGCTCATCTATCCACTCACTTCTGAATGGTTATTCCTTCTAAGTGATTTTGGCTCACCTAGTCTTCTCAGCCTCAACAGGTATTTCATGCCTTCAGAAGTAAGAAAACAGGAAACTTCCAAAGAAAAAAGCTACATAACACACAAAAGAAATGTAAATAGTATACACCAATGAGAAAATAATATAGCTCTGTGCAAAACAAGAAATGCAAATAAATCAGTAATATATCACCCTTCATGTATTAAACTAACAAAATGAAAAGGAAAGAATGTTTCCTGCTGTTATGTATGAAAATCTGTAAAACTTGAAATAATGAAGCAGTATATTTTAAGAGCTAATAAGTTTGCATTTGAGTCAGTTATTACCTTTCAAAAATTCTTAGAAAGTAAACTGATAACTATAAAAATATTTTCTTATGGGCGCCTGGGTGGCTCAGTTGGTTAAGCCTCTGACTCTTGACTTCAGCTCAGATCATGATCTCAGGGTTGTGAGACTGAGCCCCAGGTCACGTTCCGTGCTAAGCATGGAGTTTGCTTGAGATTTTCCCTCTTCTCCTTCCCCAGCTCATTCTCTTGCTCTCTCAAATAAATAAATCTTTAAAAGAATACTTTCTTACAAGGATTAACGTTATGTAGTAAATGTAATTTTAGTACAAATTATCATTATGTACTAAAATGGTGTTTTCAAGATCTTTTGTAATATCATGGGAAAATACTTGCCATGTAATATTTTAAAACATATTAACTCTATAATAATTTCAGTAAAAAATGCAATAGCACCTTAAATCTAAAACCAAGCTGCCTAAAGAAAATAATAAATTATAAATATAATAATATACTAATGGTGCTTGCGTTTTTTCATCTTGAGATTATGGATTTTTCTTTATACTTTTTCTCTAATTTTCACATTTTCTGTAGTAAAGTATATATTGCTCTTGAAATGAGAAAACACATACAAAATTACATTAAAATAGTTTAGAAGATTTCAATATACATTTGACAGTTTAAGATATACCTTCTGTAGGGAACTCAGGGCTGAAAAAATAAGCAACTGATAGAGAAATGAGCCGATACATTTTTATATTATACACGATTTTTCATTTTTATAATAGCTATCCTCTAGATTTTGGTTAAGTTTAAACTATGAAAGCTTCCTTGCAAAAGAAGGCATATCTACTCTAGTATTATAGTTAAAAAAAGATAAAAAATTGATGCAGCTCTGGTTATGAACCTTGAATCCTACCCACTGAATTTCCTGTTACGTGCTTTAAGCAGTTTCCAAGGAACCTCCCAGGCAAGTATTGTATCTGTGAGGATAGAATAAATAACACTAGTTTAGAGTAACATTTTTATAGAAAGAAGTTTTGTAAATGTCTTATTTATTTATGATCTAACTCTACTTGTTAGAATTGTTCTACTCTACCAGATAATACTCTATGGAGGCAGTAGAAATGCTAAAAATTACAGGTTACAATAGATATTTTTAAAAATATATTTTTAATATAATGACTCAGAGCATGTTTTATTTTATAATGGAGTTATAACTTAAAATTACTTAAAAATATGCCCACAGATTTTTTCAAAGTGTTTAAATTTGCGATGGTAATAAAAAAGGAAGTAATTTAAGCACTGAACTGTTTACAATGTTATGAGATGTAAATACTAAAGTAGGAGCTACCCTTCATTGAAAGATTACCCAGTGCAAGGTGTTATGCTAAATACTCTACATATGTCTTTTTATATAATTCTAACATCAATAATAGGAGATAGAAGCCACTGACCATTTGCTACTAACCTATTTTATAAGAACATTGAATTGTAAAGAAATAAAGTCAATGACAAGTAATAAATGACCAAGTCAGAATTTGGTCATAAATATTCAAAGAGACTGCCCTCTCAACCCTGTGCTTTCTGCCTCCCAACTCAAACTTAAAAGTACAGCTTTTCTCCTTTTTTTTCAGAGACAAGATTTTTTTTAATGTAAAGAAAAAAATTTGTGGGTTTTTTTTTTTTTTTTTTTTTTTTTTTTTAGTGCCTGTTTTCATTGGGATTATAGCATGAAACAGATGGTATACTTAAATTGGGATAATTCAAAGACCTTAAAAAGGGGGCCTATTTCTAAAGTGTGGGCAGAATATAGGAAAACCTCGGGAGATCATGCATTATGTCAGAGCTAACAACAACAGCTGTTGTTACTACCCTGGGACCGAGCAGTGTGGTGAGAATAGTTGCTTATCTCAACCCAGTAGCAGGTCATGGTGGAAGCAGGGTCAATATGAGAACTGTGATCTTTAACGCTGAGACACAGCCATGTTGAAATGACCCTGCAACGAAGAAGTGAGCTTTCATTAACCATGCTGACCTCCTATTCAGGCTTCCCACTGGTTGAACACAAACTAAAGCCAGCACCCAAAAGAGTCCAGTAAAGGTAGGAAACGGTGGGAATCTGTTCTGCAGGAAGACATAGGGTATTATCTGTACACACATGTACCATAAATGAAAATAATTCTTACATAGTAACTTCTAATTTTTGGAATGTAATATAAATTTTAAGCGAATCAAAATAAATTTTATATTCTGCTTTTCTCAGGTAACATTTTGATTAGAGTTTTGATATTTCTTAGTTCTTAGTTCAGTGAGAATTTTCTACCCAAATAGATCAAGCCTTATAGAAATCACTGAGAAGATAACTTAGCAAATGTTTAATATTAAGCAAAATTAGTCTAATTTACTTAGTATCAAGCAAAAATGGCAGTGAAATTTTTGGCACAAAGATTTCTTACTGTGCTGGCAAAGTTTATGAAATAAAAGTCATCAAAAATATTTTAATTATTCACATTTTGAATGCAATCACTTAGAGGTCAACACTAATGGCTAAATGAGGTATTTTTCCAATACTAATGATAGAATATTACATGCATAATAAAAATATGAAAAAGTAATGGTTACTTTATGCAGGACACTGCCAAAACTCCTTCCATTCATCATGTCAATGTTTCCACTTTCAGTTCTATGAGATACATGGTGCTATTAGCCTTATTTTAAAAGAGAGAAACAGGGATTTAGACTTAATGATTTGAGCACATGTACCTTATTCATTCACATCTTCATTATGTGGAGTATCGTGATTCTGAACTATGAGCAACTTGAAGACAAGGACTATGTCATTCATCTTTACATTTCTTTCTAGATGCAGGGCTTTGTACTTTGGAATGAATGGCATTTTCCATCAAGGGATGGCTCGTGCTTTTCAGAAGCAAAGAACATACATTTTCTTAGAGTGGAGGATCTTCACAGGATCTGGGAAAACCTGACACACTCGACTGAGAAGTTTCTTGAGGTGTCTGGAGAAGCTCAGCATCTGCCACCTGGTAAAAATTAAGTTAAACAAACAAACAAACAAAAAACCGAGGTGGAATTTTCTCAAGGTTTAGTTTGAGACTTGCTCAAAGTTCCTCGATTAGAGTAGCCCCCCCCATGTGAATGTGCCTAAGGTCTCAGGAGGCGATGTTTCTTCCTGCCAACAATATTAACACAGACCTGTAGTCTACTTACTTGAGGGGAAATGAAACTGGACAAAAATGCACAGCCCTGTATTAAGACAGACTGAGAGTCACTGGATCTAGCCCTCAGTGTGTGAGCTTGCTCCTGCTGTGGGAGTTGTTTCCACAGGGCATTCAGTCATAGAATAGCTGCCATTTTAGGAAATAAGGTGGACTGTCAGAGAACCCTTCCTTTTATCTGCTCCTAATTTGCACCCTAGGTAATGGTAACTGGGAACCTCCAGGAAGGGAAGCTAGTTCCAGTCCTCTTACAACTTGCAAGAACTTAATGTATAATAAGAACATCACAGGCATGAGCACTGCCTTTAAAGATAAAGGCCATTCCTTAATGGCTGAGTTTATACACACTGAATTAAACATGTGAAACCAGGATACAGGCAGCATGGAATTCATTTAATCCTTGTTCTAAAATTGTAAACTCTTGAGTAACTAAAGGGGAGAAAAAATGGCGAATACTTTTATCACAGTATTTATAATGGGTCATACTTTCTCTAAGCTTTTAGCATTTATTAATTTACTTCCTCTTCAAAGCACGAAGTCAGTATTAATCTCGACCTCCTCTTAATAAAGGAAGAAGCTGAACATAGAGTGAAGATTTGGCCAAGATTACACAACAAGTAAGTAGTGGGATGGGTGGGATTCATACCAGGCAAATTCTTAAGTCTTTGCTTTCTCACAATATGAGATTAATTCTCAAATACCTGTACTTCTGGGTAGGACCCTCTGAATCCCAGTGAGGAAATGTGTTTTGTGTCCTTTGTTGAACGAGACTGTCAGTAGGAGGCAGTATCTGAAGAAATCTTCTGGTGTATAAATTGCCCAGTGGGTAATTTACCCACAGAAATCACAAAATGACCCAAGTTTTATAGAAATTTCAATTAAAATGACTTTTAAATTTTCAGAAGCCTCACATTAATATTCACACATTTCACACACATATCACTGTGCCCTCATTCAGATTGACATTCAGATTGAACCTGGTGTTCAGTAACTGGCTGTTTTATTTAAATGTACTATTTAAACATTAAGATGTTTATCAACATACATACATACATACATACACACACAGTGTATGATACATATAACAACTTGGACTAACAGGTGATATAACCACTACTGGATAATAGTAGTGTATCAGATGAGTGATTGATGAGTACAGTAATGATAAAAGACAAATACTTATCAAAATCTTACTGTATGCCAGGTACTCTTCTAGGCATCTAACAGGAACTGGATCATTTGATCTTCTCAATATTGCCATGAGGCATGTAATACTCAGTCTCTATCACTTAGAGACGTATTACTTAAGACCCCCAACTGGAAAGTGGGAGAACTAAGATTTGAATTTCAGCAGTCTTATTCTGACCTATGACACTTTATACTAAAACATGATTTTGATGATTTAAAACTTTTTATCTTAGTGCACTTAAATCAGTAAAAAGCATGTTTCCCATGCTACTAATTTCTAAACAACTATCAGTCCTTTGAAGGAAATAACAAAGTTCTATTAATATCTGCATCTCCATTCCCTCTCAAAGTTCGCTGCTTATCATTTTTTTAAATGACTAACTAAATGGGAGAGTAAATAAAATAATTTGAAGCTGACAAACTTGAGGGATATCAAATTTTGGTCAACAGTATCATTCATAATAATAAAAAAAAATAAAACATAGGACTATACTACAGTTATATTTTAAGAGAATTCTCAGAATTCCCTCATTAACTATTTCAGGGGTCTTTGGGAATTTGGGGGTTTGTTTCCTTATTTGTATGAAAATAATAATATCTGACCTATCTCAGAGGGTTAAGAATGTCCAAGCACTAACACCTGTCAAATGGGATTTATACTGAAAATACATTCTTCCAAATTAAGAATTCAGTACCTCATACTTGAAAAATTGCTTCCTGAACTTGAATAATATAGTTTATATACTTTCAAGTAAGCATATGATAGACAAGTAGAGATGGATGGTTGCATGGATAGAACAAAAGCAAGAGGAGTTATATGGAATATTCCAGTAATTAATTGTAATAAGCTTGTATACCATCTATTAATGTCTCCCCATTCTCATGACCCAAACTTAAGCCTGCTAACGTTTCTTGCTACCTCATTAAGTAATAAATCTTATTCAAATGCAAGAATTCTAACATAATCCTTATTGCTCTTTATAATTTAAAAGACTTTCTTGCCCAGACCTCTCTTTATGTGATGCCCTTCTTGGGTCTTTATTGATAGATCAGAGAGTCATTATCCTGTAAACATCATTTAGAATCCAACCCAAGCCTCCTTCCTTGTTCTCCCTGTCACTGTTTCCTCCTCACTCGCTCCTCGTCCTACACTTCAGTACTTAGAAGACTATGGGAAAACTAAACATTTTCCCATACTCCCTCTTTTCAGACATTTTGGAAAAGAAGAAACACCACTATTTTTCTCTCTGTCTCTCCCTTCTCCCACTCTCCACGTGGTGCTTATTTATTCTGGTCCAAAAATAAGACAAAATTTCCCTTTTTTCTCAGTATGTGATAAAGTAGCAGGTGATGCACTCTTTCTTGTAGAAGCTTTCTAAAGCTTTCTATCTAAGCTTTCCAGGAGTTAAATACATTTTTATAGTATTCTCTTCCTCCATACAATTACTCATTCCCACATACAACTTCAATTGCTGAAAAAACACAGTTCCCCAACAGAAATGAGTTTAAAATATGAAGCCAAAAAAAGCTATCAAGTTAATGCATTTGCTTTTGTGTGAAGCAGTGTAAAAAAATTTTATGCAAGAAATAATTTTGATTTAAAAATTGTTAAATCAAAAGCTGATATTATGTTCATTATTGAAAAAAAAAGTTCCCTCATAGCCATTGGGTATAATGAAGAGGTTTATGTTTCCAGAAGAGGAAAATGAATACTTGTAACCTCAACTGTAAATTGAGAAGTTGTATTAAATATTAAATGATTTTTCTTCTTTTGTAGACTGAAAAAAGTACATCAGAATTTATTGCAGTCATTAAATAATGCATTAAAGTTACATTAAGGAACTTAGTTTTCCGTCATCTAAAGTCTGAAATACGCCAAATTTTGGATACCGAAAACTTCCCTCAAGGCACATTTAGGCTAAACATTCATATCATTCCAGCATCAGCAACGTGACTTTTAAAAATTGTTTGACTCAAACAGGGGCAAGTACAATAGGGCAATTAACAAGCAGAAAAACAAGTGGGAACGAAAGGCAAACAGCAGTAAGAATGATCAAGCTGATGGATTTGATTAGTTAAAAAGTGCCAATTACTGAGGAGTGTGTAGAGTATAAAAAAAGAATTAAATGCTAAGTCACGTTTCTTAGAATCACATAGGCAGAACACTTCTTTATGATATTGTCTTTTTGTTTGTTTTCTTAATGGCATTTTCTTAAAAGTTCATGCAAAAACTCTTCGGGAAATCAAATCATAGCATTGCCCTGGTCTAGATTGTTTTTAGTAATATACTGTCACATACAACAAAACTGAACAGCTTCACAGTAAAATAAAAATGAGAAAAGTTAGTTTTTATAAAAGTTTATATTGAAAATGAAAAGCATAACTTTTCTGTATTGCATTAATAGGCATGCTCCAATTGAATAGCTCTCTGGAAGGTCTGTGCAGAACTCCCGTTGGATGCTAGCTAAGCAGTGCTGACTTGCCCTCGGGCTGGGCACAGCCAACAGGCAGCCCAACCCTGCCTCCTAGGAAGGACCAGTCTACCAGATGCTATAGGCTCCGCTCCGGGTATGCCAGCCCATTCCAAAAGAATTCTTGGCAAGTAATAGCCCACTTTCTGGTGACTACTGATTCATCGTGAATCATTTGGCTAGTTTCAACAATAAAAAGAAAAGAAAAATATTAAAATAGTTATATTATTTTAAAACGGGGGTGGGGAGCAGGAGAGTGAGCATCAAGGATAAGTATATTGTGTTCTAGGCTTAGCTCCGTCAACATTAGGACATTCTAAACATTTAAGAAGACAAAGAAACAGCAGCCAATACATTCTTAATGGTGTGTTGATCATAGGAAATAAATTACCAAGTGTGAGATAAACCTCCATGGAGACCATGAGAAATGGCCCAGTATAAATCTACATCTATTAGCATTTCCATTTCCATGTATATTTGCAGCACCAGGAGGCTTAGAGGTGCTGGAGGAGAGATGGGGTCAGGATGCAGAAGTAGCAAAAATAGAACGCTTGCCTATGAAATGGAGATAAAAACAACAGCAACCAGTGCTATTTCTTTGAACAGGCTTCAGAAAGATGATTTCTATAATTTTTGAAAATATGACACATTTATTTCAACATCTGGAGGACTCCGAGCCACAAATTAAAAAATTATAAAAAATGGGCAAAAAACCCCTCTAGCAATGCAGAAATGTATCTTTTTCTCCCCCCCCTTACTTTTCCACAACAGCACCCTCTGTTGGGAGTTTGTGCCCATCCTTCTACTCCTCTACAGACATACACATGCACACGTGCCCTGATAGGCATGATTAGTTAGGAATAATGTGTATTTGCACATAAATACAGAATTGCTCTCAATAAAATCACATCACATACACATTGTCTAATGAGCTATAGATTTCTGCTCATATAGAGCTATTTTATATCTTTATGGACTTTCACATTATTCAAGTATGTATATCCCGGAATTTATTCATCATTATCCTACTCATAGTTTCTAATTTTTCATATAACAAATAATTGTGCAGTAACATAAATATACATTTCTGTGTATTTATGAATATTTTTGTGTGGCAGACGTAAGTATGCACATTTTCAGTTTCGGCAGATTACTGTCAACTTGTCAACCTTAAAAGCTGTACCAGACTAAAAAGCTCTACCAATTTATATTTCCATCAACTGTGTGTAAGAGTACCTGTTTTGATAGACTAATGTATCATTGCCATTTATTATATTTTTCATTTTTAGTTCCATAACCTAATTAATGAAAATTGAAAGCTTATGGTCACATTCATTTGAATTACTGACTACTAACTGAAATATGTTTTTTTTTGTTGTTTTTTTTTTTGTTTTTGTTTTGTTTTTTTTTTAGACTTTAATTTTTTTTATTTTTTATAAACATATATTTTTATCCCCAGGGGTACAGGTCTGTTTAAACATTTTTTTAAAGATTTTATTTAGAGAGCCCGAATGAGAGCATGAGTCAGGGCAGGGGCAGAGAGAGGGAGAGAGAAGCTCAAGGAGACCCCCCGCTGAGTGCAGAGCCTGATGTGGGTCTCCGCCTCACGCTGCTGAGACCATGACCTGAGCCAAAATCAAGAGTCAGATGCTTAACCGACTGAGCCACCCACATGTCCTGAGAATATTTTATAAGTTCATTGGCCATTAGCAATTTTCAACTGAGAAATCTGCTTTTTGTCCTTTTTTTTTTTTTTAAAGATTTTATTTATTTATTTGTCAGAGAGCGAGCAAGCGCGAGCGAGCACAGGCAGACAGAGTGGCAGGCAGAGGCAGAGGGAGAAGCAGGCTCCCTGCGGAGCGAGGAGCCCGATGCGGGACTCGATCCCAGGACGCTGGGATCATGACCTGAGCCGAAGGCAGCTGCTTAACCAACTGAGCCACCCAGGAGTCCCTGTCCTTTTTTTTTTTTTTTTTAATTCTTATTATTTTTGGTCTCTGGAGTTATAGGGACTCTATATATAAATATTAAACATTATATTACAACATATATATTTTTCAATGTTATCTTTTAACTATGCTTATAATGTATTTCATGTTGAAAAGGTATATAAACTTAGGTTTAATTTTCTATCTCATTTAGGAAGGGCCAGATACAGACTTCTCTTATACCTTGGATTATTGCCCACCTCCTGTTCATCTGATTCTGGCATCTTATTTCCAAGAAGGATATCACGCTGTCTCTATATGATTCAGGTTGCAGACTCCACTCTGACTCCAAGGATTAGCGTCAGTAGTGGACTTGGCAGGAGAGCCAGCTGCATCTGAAGACTCAAGAGGTAGAAGACATGAGCCCAGGCCATGTGAAAGAAAGCAAGGGAAAATTAACCTGGGGAAAATTGCTATTACATTCCATAAAGAGAGGAAATCACTTCTTCATTGGAGTCCTCATTGTATATAAGCCTAGAACTTTCTATGACCATCTGGTTGACCTTTAGTAGACCCTGCCTGAAAACAAATCCACCACAAGGGAAAGCAATACAGAAAGATGTGGAGAAACACATCCCTGATGCCCTGCTTGGGTACCAGTATCAAGAGTGCTAAAAACAGAGACAACCCTGGCACTTTTCAGGTGTCTGAGTATGTTCTTAAACTGTTACATTTTGAAGTGTCAGTTTGAATAGATTCATTCTGCCTTGAAGAAAAAAAAAAAAAAAAGCCTAACACATTTTTCATCCAAAAATAATTTTCTAAAAATCTCCCATACTTTCTTCTGTAGTTTCATATACTTAATAGATTTCTCACTGTATTTACCATACAAAGTCATTGTAAAACTATTAAGCCATGAAAACATAAGTGAAGAAGTAAAAAATGTTTTCAGTATCTTTTTGTTTGTTTTCAATATCTTGACAGAAGTATCATTAATATTTTTGTAACTTTTAATACATCTTTCTAGATATACCCCAGCCTCCCATCCACCCACATATTTTCACATATCTTGTCCTCAGGGGTGTTACTTTTTAGTTGGAAATGGACATTCTCGTTTTTATAGCACCTTGGTATTATTTTTACTTATATCCCTCTCACCTTTTTTTTCCTTCTTTACCATGGAACCAAATATTAACAACTTCGTGTATGTTTTTCTCCATGTGCATAATGTCATTGCAGATATACATAAGCACACATAAAATGAATTTCTGCCATTTCTGCGTAATAAACAGGTAACATAGACACGTCTCTGCATCTAGCTCTTTCACATAACTGTATCCAAGGAATCTCTCCAACTAGTGATGTAAATTGCTCTTCTTTTTTCATATATTTTAGTAAACAGCACCCCAACTTATTTCTACTTAGTCTATAAAAAAGATGTCTTTTTGTCTTTTATTTCAATGTGCATATGTGTCAAATATTTTAGTAGGTACATTTGAGGTTGTGTTTCCAAAGACTGAAAAGAAGAGCAGGCCACTTTCCCTGCATCTGCTATACCAGGAGGTATCACCACTTTTAATCACTATCATCAACGTAAGTATTATTGGGGCCTTTTGATTGTGACTTCAATATTTTCTTAATACTGAAATTGAACATGTTCACATATAAGTTATATTTTGAATTAAAAGTGATAGAAACATACTGATATCCTGTCCCAGTTTTTAGTCGTGGTGATTTTCTTGAGAGTCCTAAAATTTCATTTTTTACTTTTTAAAGATTTTATTTATTTGAGAGAGAGAGGGAGAGAATGATAGGGAGGGGCAAGCATGAGCAGGGGTAGGAGAGGCAGAGGCTGAAGGAGAGGCAGCCTCCCCGCTGAGCAGGGAACCCAATGTGGGGCAAGATCCCAGGACACTGGGATCATGGTCTGAGCTCAAGGCAGTTGCTTAACCCATGGAGCCACCCAGTTGCCTCTAGACCTTCATTTTTAGTAATTATTGAGATGACATTCCTCTCTATATAATAATGTGCTTATAATTGTTCTTAAGCCTTTTGTATTTAACTTATATGATTTAACTTCTCACATATTTTAGTCACATATTTTTTTTTTCTCACATAAGGCTGGAATATCTAGAGGTTTTCCAGCCCTTGTTGAGATCTGGAATTGCTAAGTATGACTTCACTTCCTTAGATATTTCCTTGGACTGCTTAAAACTTACACATGCCTTCTGTTTGCCTGTGTGCAAACTTGCTGTGTGTGTATGTCTTTGCATGGATATATGCTTAGGGGTGAATTGGCTGGTCATATGGTACATGTATATTTAACTTTTCAAGCAAAAGCCAAGCTATTTTCAAACATATTTTCCATTTTCCATTCTTACCAGTAGTTAGTAAGATTTACAAATGCTCGACAATCTTGCCACTGATTTGTTTGGTTAGGCTTCTTAGTTTTAGGCATTCTAAGTGATGTAGAAAAGTATCAACTTGTGATTTTAATTTTTTGTTTTTTGAAAATAATGAATGATGGATGACATTTCAGATCCTTATTTGTACTTCTATTTCCTCCTTAGTGAACAAAAATGTATTTCTATTCAAAGATTGTACCTAATTTCTAATCAAGTTGCCAGTTTTCTCATTGAGTTTGATATTTCCTTATATATTCAGAATAGTTCTTTATCAGATATACAATCATTTTTCCCAGTTGTGACTTATCTTTGTGCTAACAGAAACTTAAAAAACACAATTTATCAATTGTTTTATTCATTTATTACTCTTCTAAGAAATATTGGCCCAATGCTAGATCACAAATATTTCCTTTCTTTCTTTCTCCCAGAAGTTTGGGCTTCATATTTAGTTCCACAACCCATATTATGTTAATTTTTGTAAGTGAGTCGAGGTGTGAATTATCACGCTTCTGATATATTCTTGCATTTAATTTATTAAACTGAAGCCATCTTGTCTTGGACCTTTCTTTGTGGGAAAGATTTTAAGTAAAGATAACTGATACTTGGTTCTTTGTGTAACAGATTTCTTCTGGAATGAGTTTGGTAATTTCTGTCTTTTACTTTGTTCATTGCATCTGATATTTAAGTGGACATTTTGGAAGCAAACTGTAGTTGGGTCTTGCTTTTCTATCCATGGTGACAATCACTGTGTATTGATAGTCTATATCATTTAATATGATCATTGCTGTGGTTGGTTCTAAATCTTTTATTTGCTAACTGCTTTTGTTGTGTTTATTCCTCTTCCACTCCCCGTCCCCCACTGGAATGCATTCTTTTGGGTTAGTGTATTTTATGATTCTATTTTTTTTTCTCCTTTAGTTACTGGCTGTAACATTTTTTGTTTTAGTGTTTGCTTATGTTTGTATGATACATTTTAACTTATCAGTCTATGTTCAATGATATGATAGCACTTCATGCACAGTATAAGAACATATACTTGCATTTTTTCCTATTAGCCCTCATATCATTACTGCTATACATTTACTGTCACACGTTATAAAGTCCGTAATACAATATTATTTTAAAACAGTTAATTATCATTTGGAGATTTTTACATAATAAGAAAAACTCATTTTCTATATCTACACAGTTACCATTTGGGTGCTCTTCATTCCATTGTGTATATGATGATTTATTGGTATCATTACTTCTACCTGAAAATTTTTCTTTATTATTTCTTGTATTTTAGGTTTGTAGGGGATTCTTTGAGCCAAAGAATGTATGAAAATGTTTATATTTTACCTTTGTTTGGAAGATACTTATGTAGGGCATAAAATTCTACATTAATTGCTTTGATTTTGTTTTTCTTCTATCTTAAACATGCTGCTCTAGGAACGTCTAGTTTGCCTTATATGAAAAGTCTATGATTTTTAGCTTTGTTCCTATGTGTGTACTGTTTGCTTTCCCTCTACTTTTTGATGTTTCTTTATCACAGATTTTAAGCAAAGTAACTATGATATGGCCTTCAAGTAATTTCATCAAATCATTATGTTTGGGGTCCATTTAGCTTCTAAAATCTGTGGGATTTGTTTTCACTAAATTTGCACTATTTTCAAACTTTATTTTTCCTATTATTATTTCTGTCTTCCCTCAATCCACTCGCTCTTTCTGAGACTAATTATGTTTATAGTAAACTGATTGGATTTGTCCCACAACTCAATGATGCACATTTTTATTTTTATTTTTTTCATTCTTTTTGCTTTTTTAAAAATTTTGAATAGTTTCTGTGTCTAGGTCTTCAAGTTCATTGATCTGCATCTATTCATTATTCTGAGAAATCCAGTCTACCTTTGATTCTATCCAGGGCATTGCATATCAGACATTGTAATTTTCATCTCTAAATTTGTATCTTGTTACATTTCTGTATTTCACTTTACATGCTCTTTTCCTCTAGCTTCATATATACACATATACATATGTGTGCGTATGTATGTGTATATATATATATATACATATATATATAAAATCTCTCATACAGTTATAATAAGTGTTTTAGTGTTGTTACTAATTCTATAACCTGTTTCTTGGATTTTGATTAATATTTTGATTGATATTTTTCCTCATTATGTGTCATATTTTCTTTATTGCATACCTGGCAATTTTTGAATAAACACCTTCTGTCTGTCTATCTACCTTTGTATTCCTGTAAATGGTGTTGAGCTTTGTTAATGGACACAGTTAACTTACTTTAAAATAATGTACTATCCTTCTGTCTTGCTTTTAGGTTTTGTTACGCAGGGCCAGAACAGAGTTCACTCAAGGTCTAATTTTTTTTCCACTTCCGAATCCCTTCTGAGTAGTCTACCCAACGACCCACGAATTAAGAGGTTTTTCTACTCCATGGGAATAGGAAGGACACTTGGCTCTGTGAACTCTGAAGGCTGCTTCCCTCGGTTTATTTTAGGTGGTTGTTTCTGGAGCCACAAGTCTTCTCACCATCAAGATTGGTAAGTACTCAGCTGAAAACTAAAGGACAAGCCTATACCCATCTCCACTCTGCTGTCTCTATACAGCTTTCCGCTTTCAGGATTCTGCCCTGTGAACTCGAGCCTCTTGTCCTATCCACACTGTCGATGCCTCCTCAACCCAGAGCACTCAACATTTCACCTCCTGTGATAAAAAAGCCTGGAACTTCTCTGCAGGGGGTTTACTGTGGCAATCCTAGAGCTCACCTTGTTTCCCCCACTCCTGTTAGTGAACTCTGTCCTTAACTGCAGAACCTCCAATGCCTTGAGAAGTGCTGACTTACCTATCATGTCCAGACTTTTAGTTGTTTAAGCTGGGTGTGTAAATTCAGCTGCTGTTACTTTTTCTTGGTCATAAGCGGAAATTTTTATAGGGATCTTTTTCAAGATTGAAAGGTGATAAATCCCAAGAATCACTGTTGGGATAGATGAACGCTCATTGTTAAATAAATATGTAGATTATGGTAAAGAACCGTAATAAGCGTATTTAACTTACAACTCCTTTATAGCTTATGTACAGGGTTCTTATCGGCCTGCTATTCAAAGTCAGCAAGGAAAGAGCAATCAGTATTTTAGTGTTAGAAAATGTAAATGTATATTCTAATGAATAGAATAGATTTGGACTAGGCATTTTGGAACTACATAAGTGGAAACATAAGTGGAAAGACTAAAGGATATTCTCCCCAGGCATTTTATGGAAAAGGAGACAAATTAAGGGCGATGAAAAAAGCTAACCTGTGATTTTTTTCCCCCCCAAATGCAAGCCATTAAAAGAAAAACACTTGATTTGAAAGCTTTTTCTAAATATGTCTGTTCCCACTCCAGAAATTGTTTGTCAAATTGTAATGTGTTTTCTACTTAATTTCATTAATACGTAAATCCTTAACAAAAGAAAAAACACATCAACAAGCTATTATTTTATTTATTTTCATGGTTTTATTTTTATATGCTGGAATTCTATTCCATAAAATTTGCATGAAATTATGCAATTGACATTAAACATGGTACTACATTGTTCTTTAGCAAGTCGTGTACTCATATAAAGGATAAATTATTTGGTATTCTCTTTGGCATTTCAGTATTTTATCTGTTTGGTAATTTAATTTCTACTAAAGTATGATTGTTTTGTGTTTTCTTCAGTAAACAGTCCACTTATTTTTATAACTTCTTTATACAGAAAACATTTTCATGGAAAAGACCAAGAAAATAAGAGCACTCAAATTCAGTTATTAAGTACTTAAACTTCATGAAATCAAAATAGCATCTTTTGCTTGTTTCAGGGGTATTAGAAATACTGACCCAGGAAATTAAGACTCCAGAAAGACCTACTCCATGGTGTGGGATAAATTTATTAACCAACTAAAAACTAGTTTTTTTTAAAGATTTTATTTATTTATTTGACAGACAGAGATCACAAGTAGGCAGAGAGGCAGGCAGAGAGAGAGATGAGGAAGTAGGTTCTCCGCTGAGCAGAGAGCCCAATGTGGGGCTCCATCTCAGGATGCTGGGATCATGACCCAAGCTGAAGGCAGAGGCTTTAACCCACTGAGCCATGCAGGCACCCCTAAAAACTAGTTTTAAGTTTCTTGATAAAAGGGGAAATTACTGAAGCACCTGGGTGGCTCAGTGGGTTAAAGCCTCTGCCTTCAGCTCAGGTCACAGTCCCAGGGTCCTGGGATTGAGCTCTGCATTGGGCTCTCTGCTCCGCGGGGAGCCTGCTTCCCCCCAGGCCCCGCCTGCCTCTCTGCCTACTTGTGATCTCTGTCTGTCAAATAACTAACTAACTAAATGAGTAAATAAATGGGAAATTACTAATTGTCCATAAAGTAAATATGTGTTTTCTCATTATGGTGAAGTATAACAAAAGAATCAAAAATTAACCTCAGACAGAGATTCACAGATAATCTAATGGAGGATATGGAAAAAGATCAGAATTTTATCAAAAGTGAGACTGGAGTGTGGTGGGGGGGAACATAGTTTGAATGTAAAGTAAATTTGGCCTTTATTTTTTAAGAGACTACCTGAAAAGGCAAACATTTCTAAACTTTTATAATTGGTCCTTTGATGCTTTGATGCAGAGATTTAAGGTGTGCACCAGGAATTCTCATGAGGAGAGAAAGCTCCAGTTTTCACCAGAATTAACTGAGGGGTTTTATTTTTCTAACTACACTCACCTGCCCAAGAGGCAACTCAACATGATACAGGAGAAGCATTGCTTTTGGAACCTAATTATGTAGGCTTAAATCCTAAGCTGATAGCACCAAATTGATTATTTTTTGTACCTTAGATTCTTCAGTTATAAATGGGAATTAAAAATAAATCACAGAAGGTTTTGAGGTGGAATAGGTAATCTATGTAGGCTGCTTGGCACAGTATGATCTATAAATCTTCAATATATGTTAATTACTAGCTATTAGATCAATAGTAATTATCATTATCAGCCATACAGAGCTATACTTACTAATGGAAATATTTCATAACACACAGAATTGAGGGACGGGAGACCAGTTGAGAATTTCAGTGATCAGTAAAAGAACTGGACATCCACTCTCCAAAGCCCAAAGGGTAAGTAAGGAAAGATGTTAAGAATGAATTCTTTTTGGGCGCCTGGGTGGCTCAGTGGGTTAAGCCGCTGGCTTTGGCTTGGGTCATGATCTCAGGGTCCTGGGATCGAGTCCCGCATTGGGCTCTCTGCTCAGCAAGGAGCCTGCTTCCCTCTCTCTCTCTGCCTGCCTCTCCATCTACTTGTGATTTCTGTCAAATAAATAAATAAATAAATCTTTAAAAAAAAAAAAAAAAGAATGGATTCTTTTTACCTTGTATTTACTTTGCCCTATAGCACCCTAATTTCTGTGCATTCATGAAGTGATAGTCTTTAGCGGGTTAAGGAAGTTCTCCTCTACTCCTACTTCAGGTTTTTCATGGATGGGTACTAGAATATGTGAAATGCTTTTGAATTAATAGTGCTTTTAAGGTCAATTTTATTTTTACTAGTTTTCTGCCTACTTGGTTTATCGATTGCCAAAAAAGAGATGTTAAAAAATATATTTAGAAGAGAGGGTTTGTTTGTCTTCATCTAGTTCCGTTTTTACTTTTTTTTACTTTGATGTTCTGTTGTTAGGTATATAGAGGTTTTTCTTGGAGAACTGAGCTTTTTATTATTTTATGTCCTTCCTTATCTGAAGACTATACTTCTAAACTCTTATCTGAAAATATTGTAGCTACTCAACTTTCTGTTACCATGGTAAGGTTCTCCATCCCTTCCATTTCAACTTCTGCGAGTCCTTATATGTAAACTGTATTACTTACAGACTGTGCTGTTTTTAATAGTGTCATGGATGTAATATTTTGCTTAGAGACTCATTTAATTGAGGTAAATATAAGTACAAGAAATTTTTTTTATGGAATGACAAAAGAGAATTGAGTCTATGTTTAATGAAGTGTTTGGTCAATCACTATGGAAATCTTTTGCGACAGGCCATCTAGAAAAAAATAATCTCAACTGAAGATTTTTTTTTTGCCTGTTACAGCTATCTAATCCTCTTCATTTAACTGAGAATTCAAAATTACAAGGTTCTCTCCTCTTCCCAATATCAATCTCACCATTATTGTCACCTTTATTGTTATGTATATTAACAGTTTGACACGATACTCAATTCTGCCACCTTCCTTAGTAATTTTGAATTATCATGCTCCCTTTATTAATTTAAGAGCTCTGTTCTTTCCTTTAAAATTTTTGTGAGTTTAGGAGCTCAGTAATTGGCTAGTTAAGAATGCTTCTCTAGAGATTATTCAAGCAATTTTATTATATGGGAAAATAATTCAAATTATTAAAACTATGGAATTTGGATCTACAAGCATCTAATTTTTATATATGACCAATTTTAATGAGTTTATCAATCAAACTCACCATCAAATGCACCATTACATTGAGCCTTTATAAGAAATTACATTTTCATTCCACTCCAGGGGAAAATAGAATTTTTGCTTTAATTTTGTTCTCATTAGTATTATCTTCCTAGGTAATCTTATTTTCCTAGGTTAATTTATAATTATCTTTCATGTTCCTCTAAAGATTTCCATCTTTCTAGTTTGAGCAAAGATCTCTGCTGCAGAGTTCCTCAGTGGTCTGCTAAAGAATGTGAGAGTTATTAACTCTATTGAGATTAAGTAAAGATGAATTCATAAATGAAATTTTCAGTATCTGAACTATATATACCTCTTAAAGAAACCAATAGGGAAAAGAAACTCTTTGTGATATTGCTGTATATTTCTTTTTCTCTTAGTTAAAATGATGGCAGATAGTGTTTATCCAAATCAGTACTAAAAAGTTTCCACATGTTCTGTAGACATCATTACCCGTATTAGCAGTCTCATCGACCTTACTTTTCAACATTGCTCTTTATTACCAAGAACTGATGTCAGTATGTGAGGTGAGAAATTTTTGACTTGCAGAATTTTTGTCTACACATAGTTCCTTTACTTTCTAATTAAAAGGGCATAATAATGTTAAAAGCTTAGGCATCGTTATGTTTACCCTTCAAAATAATTACTTCTGTAGTTATTTTAGTACTTGTAAAACCTTTATGCTATTCAGAATATATTGAAAATAATCAGTTTCATTTTCATAAATTACCTTACATTTTTGAGATACAATTGATATTAATTTCAGGTATACAGCATAATGATTTGACATTTGTGCATACAGCCGACCCTTGAACAATGTGAGTATGAAATGCTTGGGTCCACTTTATATGCCAAAATCTTTCGATGCAGTACCATAAAGGCATTTTCTCTTATGCTTTTCTTAATAGTATTTTTCTCTAGTTTAAGAATACAGCATACCCTACCTATAACATAGAAAATATATATTCATCAACTGTGTATGTTATCAGTAAGGTTTCCTATCAATAGTAGGCTATAAATAATTAAGTTTTTGAGTAGTCCAAAGTAGACACAGACTTTTTTTTTTTTTTTTTTTGACTGCTGGATTGTTGGGGCCCCAAACCTCTACATTGTTCAAGGGTAAACTGTACTGTGAAATGGTCAGCACAATAAGTCATAAAATGAAAATGTTTTTTCTTGTGATGAGAACCTTTAAGATTCACTTTTTTAAGAACTTTCAAATATACAATATAGTTTTAAATGCAGTCATCATGCTGAACATTACATCCCATGACTTATTTTATAACTCGAAGTTTTGTACCTTTGACCCCCTTCACTGCAGCAACCACCAATCTGGTCTCTGTATATGTGTTTTTTGTTTGTTTGTTTGTTTGTTTGTTTTTTAGGAGTCCACATTTAAATGAGATCATCTGGTATTTGTCTTTCTTCATCTGAGTTTTCTCACTTAATGTTATGCCATCAAGGCCCATCAATCTAATCACAAATGGCAAGATTTTCTTCTTTTCTTGTATGACTAATATCCCATTTTATATATCTGTATCTGTATATATACTCACACCATATTTTCTTTATTCATCCATCAATGAAACTTAGGTTGCTCTATGCTTTGGATACTATGAATATGTAAATAGTAATGCTATCAATATGTAGGTGGAAATAACCTTTCAAATTACTGTTTTTGTTTTCTTCAGATATGGACCCAGAGGCATAATGTATGGATCACGGTGTAATTCTGTTAGTTTTCTGAGGAACTTACATACCGTTTCCCATAGTACCGATTTTCATTCCCCTCGATAGTGCACAATAATTATCCTCTCCATATCCTTGCCAACACTTGTTATACCCTTTTTTATATTAGCTATTCCAGCACGTGTGAGATGATCTCTCATTGTTGTTTCTACTTACATTTCTTTATGATCAGTGATGTTGAGCACCTTTTCATGTGCTTGTTGGCCATCTGCATTTCTTCTTTGGGAAAATGTCTATTCGGATACACCGCCCACTTTACATATTTTGGATATTAAGCCCTTATCAGAGAGATGATTTTCAAGTATTTTTCCTATTCCTATGTTGTCGTTCCATTGTGTTGGTTTCCTTTGCTGTGTATGAGCCTTTCAGTTCGATGTAGTCCCACTTGTTTATTTTTGTTGTCTTTGCTTTTAGTATCAAATCCAAAAATCTTGGAGACCTAAGTCAAGAAAATTACTACTTTGTGTTCTCAGAATCTTAAGGCTTCAAGTCTTATTTTCAGGTTTCAAGGCCAAACAGGGAGCCTGATGCTGGGATTGATCCCAAGACTTTGGGATTAGGACCTGAGCTAAAGGCAGACACTTACCCACTGAGCCACCCAGGCGCCCCTGGGTTTTTTTTTTTTTTTTTTTTTTTTTCTCATTCCATACAAGTTTTAGGATAGTTTGTTTCACTTTTGTGAAAAATATACCGATTCAAATTGCATTGAATCTGGAGATTGCTTTGTGTAGTAAGGTCATATTAACAATATTACTTCTCCCAATCCATGATGATGGAACATCTTTGCATTTATTTGTGTCATCAATTTCTTTCATTGATATCTTATAAGTTTTGAGTGTGCAGGTGTTTCACCTTCTGGGTAAAATTTATTCCAAGGTATTTTACTCTTTTTGATTTAGTACTAAATGGGACATGGGAAAGTTCTGTATATTTTCCTTTCTGATTATTTGATAGAAACACAACATGTATTTGTATACTGATTTTGTATCTCACAATTTACTAAATTCATTAATTTATTCTAACAGTTTTGGAGGGGTTAGAGTCTTTAGGGTATTTTATATATAATGCCAAGTCATTTGCAAATAGTGACAGTTTTACTTCTTTCTTTCTTTCTGATTTAAATGACTCCCCCACCCCCCAAGTGCTCTGGGTAGGACTTCCAATATTATTTTGAATAAAAGTAGTGAGAATGAGAAATTTTGTCTTATTTCTGAATTCATATGAAAAACTTACAACTTGTCACCTGTAGGTTTATCATACATAGCCTTTATTAAGGTGAAGTACATTCCCTCTATACCCACTTGGTTGAAAGTTTTTATCATAAATGGATTTTGAATTATGTATGCTTTTCCTGCACCTATTGAGGTAATGATTTTTATTCTACATTTTATTATTATCACATATGACACTGAGTTATGGATGTTGAACCATCCTTACTTCCCTGGAAGTAATCTCATTTGATTACAGTATATGATTCTCTTAATATATTATTGAATTTTTCTGTAAATAGGTTGTTTGGGATTTTGTAGTATCCTTCTCTGGTTTTGGTATCAAGGTAATGCTGGGCCTCGCAAAATGACTTTGGAAGTATTCTCTTACTTTTTGGAAGAATTCAGGATGAATCAATTCTTCTCTGAATGGCTGGTAAAATTCATCAGAGAAGCCATCTGGTCCTGGACTATATTGGGAGGCTTTTGATTACTAATTCAATCTCTTTCATAATTTAAGATTTTCTATTTCTTTATCATTCATTCTTGGTAGGTTTGTAGGAATATATACATTTCTTCTAGGTTGTCCAATTTTTTGGTATATAATTGTTTATAGTAATCTTTGATCCTTTTTATTTCTGTGGTATCAATTATAAGGTCTCCCAAATCTTATTTTGAGTCTTGTCTCTTTTGTTGTCTTTTTAAAAAGCCGTGTCTTAATTGTGTTAATCTAATCTACTGCTTTATGAGTCTCTATTTCATTTCTTTTCACCTTGTTATTTTCTTCCACCAGCTTTGGACTTTTTTTTTCTATTCCTTGAGGTGTAAATTAGGTTATTTTAGATTTTTTAAAATGTGTTTCTTGATATAGGCTTTTGTCACTATGAAATTCCCTCTCAGAACTCCTTTTTACTGTTTCTGTAAGTTTTGGTATGTTGTATTTCCATTTTCATTTGTTTCAAGGTATTTATAAAATTTCTTCTTTGACCAATTAGTTGTAAGTAGCATGTCATTTTATTTCCATGTATTTGTGAATTTTTCAGTTTTCTTCATGTAATTGATGTCTAATTTCATATCACTGTGGTTGAAAATAATATTTGATAGGATTTCAGTCTTCTTAAATTTATTAATACTTGTTTAAGGGCCTATCACGCGACCTTTCTTGGAGAATATTATATTAACACTCAAGGAGAATCTATATTCTTGTTTTTGGATGTTGCGTTCCATGCATATTTTAAGTCCAGCTAGCTAATGTGTCATTTAAGGCTGATGTTTCCATATTGATTTTCTGTCTGATGATCCATCCATTGATGGAAGTGAGGTATTAAAGTCCTCTACTATTATTGTATTGCTATTTCTCCCTTTATGTCTCCTAATGTCTGCTTTACTGTTGGGTGTATAAATATTTACAAATGTTATATCCTCTTGTTGAATTGATTCCTTTATCATTATATAATGACCTTATTTCTCCCTCTCATTATAGTCTTTGTCTTAAAGTCTGTTTTGTCTGATATAAATTAGAGCTATACCAATTTTCTTTTTGGTTCCATTTGCATGAAATATCTTCATTTCCTGTGTGCTTCCTATATCTGAAATGAGTTGCTTTTAGGCAATATCTACATGGATCTTTTTTTAATCCACTCAGGCACTCTGGGTTTTTGATTGGAGAATGTAGTCTGTTTGCATTTAAAGTAATTATTGATAGGTACCTATTTATTGCCAGTTTATTAATTGTGTTCTGGTTGTTTTATAGTTACTTTGTTCCTGTTTTCTTCTCTTGCTCTCTTTCCTGTGATTTTTTTCTTGAAAAAAATATGTTATTTATTTATCTGTCAGAGGCAGGGAAAGCAGCAGGAAGGCAGAGGGAGAAGCAGGTTCCCTGTTGAGCAAGGAACCTGACGGGGGACTCGATTCCAGGACCCTGTAATCATGACCCATGCTGAAGGCAGATTCTTAACTGAGCCACCCAGGAATCCTTCTCTTTTCTGTGAGTTGATGATTTTCTACAGTGTTAGGCTTAAATTTCTTGCTCTTCATTTTTTATGCGCGTACCAATGGTTTTTGCTCTATGGTTACCATTAGACTTACATAGGATGACTTAAAACAACTATTTTAAGTTGATAACAAGTTAAATTTGAACACATTCAAAGCCTGCAAATTTTTACTAACCCCCGCCATAAACATTTTGTTTTCAATGTCACGATTTACATACTTTTTTTTTTTTTTTTTTTTTTTTTTTTTTTTTTTTATTTTTTATAAACATATATTTTTTATATACATATATTTTTATCCCCAGGTCTGTGAATCACCAGGTTTACACACTTCACAGCACTCACCAAATCACATACCCTCCCCAATGTCCATAATCCCACCCCCTTCTCCCCAACCCCCTCCCCCCGGCAACCCTCAGTTTGTTTTGTGAGATTAAGAGTCACTTATGGTTTGTCTCCCTCCCAATCCCATCTTGTTTCATTTATTCTTCTACCCACTTAAGCCTCCATGTTGCATCACCACTTCCTCATAACAAGTCAGGAAATGACAGATGCTGGCGAGGATGCGGAGAAAGGGGAACCCTCCTACACTGTTGGTGGGAATGCAAGCTGGTACAGCCACTCTGGAAAACAGCATGGAGGTTCCTCAAAATGTTGAAAATAGAACTGCCCTATGACCCAGCAATTGCACTATTGGGTATTTACCCTAAAGATACAAATGTAGTGATCCAAAGGGACACATGCACCCGAATGTTTATAGCAGCAATGTCCACGATTTACATACTTTTAACCTTCAGACTAACTTAAAAAGTGATGAACTCACCACCTTTCTCAGGGAAACGTAACACTTTTTATATGTTTTTCTGTTATGAATTAGCACTCATTTCAGCTGAAAGGATTCTCTTTAGCATTTCTTGCAAGCCCAGTCTAGTAGAGATACACTCCTTTAGCTTTTGTTTATGTGGAAAACTCTTTACCTTTCCTGTAAACCTGAAGAGCTTTGGTTGACAGAGTACTTTGGGGGGGGGGGGATCCCCCCCAGCACTTTTAATATATTAGTCACTCCCTTCTGGCTTGCAAAGTTTGTGCTGAGAAACCTGATGGTCTTATGGGAGGTGGGGGAGTGTTCTCTCATATATAACAAGTTGTTTATCTCGTGCTCCTTTTCAGATTCTTTTCTTGATGTGGATCTCATTGGAACTCTGCAAAATTACTGGACCTGGATGTATCTTTCCTTCCTTTCAGGTTAGAAAATTGTTCAGCCTTTTTTTCTGAAAATAACTTTTCTTCCCCTTTCTTTTCTCCTTCTGGGGCCTGTATAATGTCAGTGTTGGTCTGCTTGTATTGTACTACAAGTCCCTTAAGCTATTTTCATTCTTTTACATTTTGCTGCTCTAGTTGGGTGAGTTCTACTGCCCTACCCAGTCACTGATATTTTTTGTATCTTCTCTAGTCAGCTGTTGAACCCCTCCATTGCAGTGTTCAGTTACCATATTCTTCAGTTCTTTTGACTTCTACTTCTACTTAGTACTTTCTTATACTTTCTCCTTGAAATTCTCACTTTTTTTAATCCACTCTTCTCCTGTGCTCAGTATGCATCTGTTATTTGAACAATCTATCAGCTAAATCACTTATCCCCAGTTCACTGGTCTTTTCCTGAGGTTTTATTGTGTTCTTTCATTTTAAATTATATTCTTCTGCTTCTTCATTTTCCTTGATTCTCTGTTGGGTTCTAGGCATTAGGTAAAACAGCCTCCTCTTCCAGTGAAGGAATGTTTGAGCCTTATCATTCAGCTGTGTCCTACTTAGACTTTTGAAGTTGGCTCTCAAACCTCTGTAATTATCCAAGCAGTCTATTTTATTTTTAGTGGCTCCTACTGGTTAAGAGTTTGTAAAGATCTGTCAATGTCTTCCCAAAGGGAAGGATCTCAGTTAGCCCCTAGATTCAGGCTGACTAGAAGCCAGACCCTCAGGTAGAAGGTTTTAAATTATGCAAATATATCTCTTTCAGTGGAAAACTGGGGTATTAGAATTCATGTCTGTTCCCTCTGCCCAGAACCTTTAGGCGATAGCCAGAAAGAATGTTTCTTTCATTTCCAGGGAAGATGGCAGAATAGGAAGATTCTAAGCTCACCTCATCCCAAGATATACCTGGAAAACCTCCACATCAATGTAAATAACCCAGAAAATGTCCGCCAAACTGCCAGAATAGATTCTTCACAGCTCAATGTAGAGAACAGGCAAGTAGAAAATGGGAGGGAGGTCAGAAATATGGTGAGGAACAAATCTGACCCATAGATCTGTCTAGGGGAAGGAGGGCCATGGCAAGCACTGAGAAGGGAGAGGAAAAGGCCCCAACCCAGAAATGAGGGACCCACACTGGGAGGATGAATCCCTAAAAACATTTGGCTTTAAGACCTTCTGGTTTTCAAAGTCATGAGAGATCTGGGAGGCATAAGAGAGCCGCCAACCTTAAAGAGTCAAAATAACAAGTAACTCCACTGAGATATAGCACAGAAGCAGCAGCTTGAAAAACACCTGAGATATACAGGAAGATTTATTTACTAATCTCAGAATGAGCACAGGAGCAGCAGGAGTCTTTAGGCTCAAAGGCACTCTTTCTCTTACTGCAGCCTCATTACACAGACACCTGTGGGAACCAATGCAAGCGTGCTCTACCTAACTTGCTAATAGCATACCAAGCCCTATCCAGTCATTTTCAGCAGGAGTACTCCAAAGCAGTTCCAGCTCCCCTCCCACAACCTAAAGCTATATGCCTAAGATGTTACCATCAGTTTTTTTCAAAGAAATGGAATAATCCTAAAGTTTATATGGAACCAGAAAAGACCCTGAATACAAACGTTGAAAAACAAAAGCAACATTGGCAGCATCGCAATTCCAGGCTTCAAAGCTCTATTTCAAAGCTGTAATCAAGGTATGGTACTGGCACAAAATGGACACATAGATCAATAAACAGAACAGAGAGCCCAGAAATGGACCCTCAACTCTATGGTCAACTAATCTTGGACAAAGCAGAAAAGAATGTCCAATGGAAAAAAGACAGTCTGTTCAAAAAATGGTGCTAGAAAAATTGGACAGCCATATGCAGAAAAATGAAACTGGACCATTTCCTTACACCACACACAAAAACAGACTCAAAATGGATGAGAAACCTCAATGTGAGAAAGGAATCCATCAAAAACCTTGAGGAGAACACAGGCAACAACCTCTTCGACCTCAGCCGTAGCAACTTCTTCCTAGAAACATCGCCAAAGGCAAGGGAAACAAGGGCAAAAATGAACTACTAGGACTTCATTAAGATCAAAAGCTTTTGCACAGCAAAGGTACAGTCAACAAAACCAAAAGACAACTGACAGAATGGGAGAAGATATTTGCAAATGACATATCAGATAAAGGGTTAGTATCCAAAATCTATAAAGAACTTACCTAACTCAACACCCAAAGAACAAAGAATCCAATCAAGAAATGGGCAGAGGCCATGAACAGACATTTCTGCAAAGACGACATCCAAATGGCCAACAGACATGAAAAAGTGCTCAACATCCATTGGCATCAGGGAAATACAAATCAAAACCTCAGTGAGATACCAACTCAACACCAGTCAGAATGGCTGAAATTAACAAGTTAGGAAATGACAGATGTTGGCAAAGAAGTGGAGAAAGGGGAACCCTCCTACACTGTTGGTGGGAATAAAAGTTGGGGCAGCCACTCTGGAAGACAGTATGCAGGTTCTTCAAAAAGTTGAAAATAGAGCTAACTTATGACCCTGCAATCACACTACTGGGTATTTACCCTCAAGATACAAATGTAGTGATCCGAAGGGGCACATGCACCCGAATGTTTTTAGCAGCAATATCCACAATATCCAAACTATAGAAAGAAACTAGATGTCCATCAACAGGGGAATGGATCAAGAAGATGTGATATATATATATATATGAATGAATACTAGGCAGCCACCAAAGAAATTAAATCTGCCATTTGCAGCAACGTGGATGGAACTAGAGGGTATTATGCTGAGTAAAATAAGTCAATCATAGAAAGACAATTATCATATGATCTCTCTGACAGGAGGAATTTGAGAGGTAGGGTGGGAAGTCATGGGGGGTAGGGAGGGAAAAAATGAAACAAGATGGGACTGGGGAAGCAGAAAAACCTTAAGAGACTCTTAATCTCAGGAAACTGAGGGTTGCTGGGGGGTGGGAGGAAGGATAGGGAGGCTGGGTTATGGTGACATTAGGGAGGGTATGTGCTATGGTGAGTGCTGTAAACTGTGTAAGTCTGATGATTAATTTCAGACCTAAAGTCACATGTAGGTTGAAAGTGAAGGAATGGGAAAACATTTATCATCCCAATGGATGCCAAAGAAAGCTGGGGAAACAATACATCTATCAGCCAAAACAGACTTTAAATTAAGACTGTAACAAGAGACAATGAAGGATAGTACATAATTGTAATGGGACAAATTCAACAAGAAGATATAACAATTGTAAATATTTATGTACCCAATATTTCCAAATACATAAATACATAATACATCTATTAAAAAACATAAAAGTAGCAGTTGAGAGTAACATAAAATTTAGTAAGGGACTTCATCCAAACAGAAAATCAACAAAGAAACAATGCCTTCAAAGGACACATTGGACCAGATGGGTCTAACGGATAAATTCAGACCATTCCATCTCAAAACAGCAGAATACACATTCTTTTCAAGTGCACAGAAACCCTCTCCTCAATAGACAACATGTACAATGTAAGTCTCAATGAATTAAAAAAGATTGTAGTCATATCATGTATCTTTCTCACTAAAATCCTATGAAACTAGAAATCACCCACAAGAAATAAGTCTGGAAAGAACACAAATACAAGGAGGTTAAAGAACATGCTAGTAAACAATGAATGGGTTAACTACAGAATTAAAGAGGAAATAAAAAACTACAGGGAGACAGAAGAAAATATAATACCATGTTCCAGTATTTAGGATACAGTAAATCTGTTCTAAGAAGGAAGATTAGTGATACAGGCCTACCTCAAAAAAGCAAGGAAAATCTCAAAGGAGTTAAAAAAAGAACAAACCCCCAAACCAACAAAAGGAAAGAAACAAAGATTAGAATAGAAATACATGATAGGTAGAAAAGAAAATTGATAAACCTTTAGTCAGACTTACCAAAATAAATAAATAAATAAATAAATAAATAAGGAGATGACTCAAACAAAATCAGAAATATAAGAGGAGAAATAATAACTGACACCACAGAAATACAAAGGACTTTAAGAATATTATGAAAAATTATATGCCAACAACCTGAACAACTTAGAAAAAATACCTAGAAACATGTAACCTCCCCAAATGGAAACAGGAAAAAATAGTAAAGTTGCACAGAATAATTACAGCAATGAAAATCAGTAATCAAAAAATTCATAAACAAAACCCAGGACTGGACAGCTTCACAGGTGAATTCTACCAAACATTTAAAGAATTCTCAAATTATTCCAAATAATAGACAAAGCTTCCAAATTCATTTTAGGCCAGAATTACCTTGAAACCAAAACCAGATAAAGACACTACAAAAAAAGGGGGGAACTACAGGCCAATATCCCTGATGAACATGGATGCAACAATCTTCAACAAAGTATTAGCAAACCAAATCTAACAAGATATTAAAAAACCATTCACCATGATCAAATGGGATTTATTCCTAGGAAGCAAGGGTGATACATCATATTAACAAGAGAAAGGAGAAACGCTATATGATCATTTCTATAGATGCAGAAAAGCATTTGACAAAATACAATATCCATTCATTGATAAAAACCCTCAACACCACTAATTTAGAGGGAATATGTATCAGCATAATAAAGGGCATATATGAAAAATCCACATTTAACATCAAACTCAATTGTGAAAAACTGAGGTTTCTCCCCAAGATCAAGACAAGGATGTCCATTCACTTTTATTCAACACTGTACTGGAAGTCTTAGCCACAGCAATTAGACAAGAAAAAATTATAAAAGGCACCCCAAAAGGTAGTAAAACGTTCACTATTTGCAGATGACATGATACTATATATAGAAAGCACCATAGACTCCCCTCATAAAAACTACTAGAACTGAACAATGAGTTCAGTTAGGTCACAGGATACAAAATATACAGAAATCTGTTGCATTTCTGTGTACTAATGAGGGAGAAAGAGAAATTAAGAAAACAGTCCCATTTACAATTATATCAAAAATAATAAAATGTCTAGGAAAATAATTAACTATGGAGACGAACGACCTCTACTCAAAACTATAAAACACTGATGAAAGAAATTGAAGAAGACATGAACCAATGGAAAGCTACTCCATGCTCATGGATTGGAAGAACATGCATTGTTAAAATGTCTATACTTGAGGCAATCTACAAATTTAGTGCAGTCCTAGCAAAATGCCAACAGCATTTCTTCTCAAACTGGAACAATAATTAAAGTTGTATGGAAATTTTAAAAGATTCTGAATTGCCCAAGAAGTCTTGAAAATGAAGAACAAAACTGGAGACACCCACAATTCCAGATTTCAAGATATACTACAAAGCTGCAGTAATCAAAAAAGTACGGTACTGGCACAAAAATAGACACAGATCAATAAAACAGAATAGAAACCCCAAAAATTAATACACAAGTATATAATCTTCAACAAAGGAGGGAAGAATATGGAATGAGAAAAAAACATTCTCTTCAACAAATGATGTTGCCCAAACTGTACAGCCACATGCAAGTGAATGAAACTAGGTCACTATAATATACCATAAGCAAAAATAAACTCAAAATGGAATTAAGACCTAAATGTGAGACCTGAAACCATAAAAAAAAAAAAAAGTCCTAGAAGAGAGCACAGGAGATAACTTCGTTGACATTGACTGTAGCAACATTTTTCTAGATATGTCTCCTAAGGCAAGAGAAAGCAAAAATAAACTATTAGGATGACATCAAAATAAAAGGTTATGCACAACAAAGCAAACAATACTAAAAGACAAGCTACTGAATGGGAAAAGATACATGCAAATGGCATATCTCATAGGGGGTTATATATCCAGATTATATAAAGCACTTACACAGCTCAACACACACACAGTAAGTCAATTAAATGGGGAGAAGATGCAAACAGACCTTTCTCAAAGACGCACAATGGCCAACAAAAGCATGAAAAGATGCTGTAAATCATCATTAGTGAAATGCATAACAAAACCACAAAGAGCTATCCACTCATACCTGTCAGAATGGCCAAAATCAAAAACACAAGATACAACAAGTGTTGGTGAGGATGTGGAGGACAAAGAACACTTGTACACTACTGGTGGAGACATAAACTGGTGCAGCCACTGTGGAAAACAGTATGGAGATTTCTTGAAATTTAAAAATAGAATTATCATATGATTCAGTAATTCCACTATTGGGTATTTACTCAAAGACAAAACACTCATTTGAAAAGGTAGGTAACCCCCTCTGTTTACTGGAGCACCATTTACATTAGCCAAATTAAGGAAACAACTCTAGTGTCCATCCACAGATGAATGGATAAAGAAAAGGTGGTGTATACAGATGATAGATGATACATACATACATACAATGGAATATTATCCATAAAAAGAAAAGAAATCTTTTAATTTTCAACAACATGGGTGGATCGAGAGGATATAATGCTAGGTGAAAAAAGTCAGTTAGAGAAAGACAAATACCATATGATTTCACTCACATGTGGAATTTAAGAAAATTGATAAAGGGAAAAAAAGGCCAAAAAAATTCAAATATAGAGAACAAAGTGATATTTACCAGCAGGTAGGCCCAGGGCATGGGTGGGTGAAATAAGTGAAGGGGATTAAGAAAATATTTATTGTGATGACCACTCAATAACGTATAGAATTGATGATATATTATACTGTAAACTTGAAACTAATTTGACAATATATGTTAATTATACTGGAAAAAAATGAAATAACTGTTTCTGCTTTTGCTACTGCCCCAGTGAACCCATTAATATGAGCACCTGTAGCTACCAGAGCCAGGAAATCTAGAGGTGTTCCTTGGTGGCAGTCACGAAAATCTAGGTGCCAGAGGAGTATACCGACTCCTTTCTTAAGGTGGAGTGAGGGTGAGTGTGAAAATAGTGACTTCAGGGTGAGCTTTAGGGTGTGCAAATTTGCTTCTTTTACTGAGAGTTTTGGGAACTTTCCAGTTAGTTGTCTCTGTGTAGGGTCCTGGGATACCTGAGTCTACATGCATGAGCCTTTAAGAAATGACTCCTAGTTAACTACAAGACCCTTTGGCTTTCAAAAATAGAGGACTTGGAGGCTCATCGCTCAGGTGCACATTTTAAAAGTTGGGGCATTACATGTGGGATGCAAACCTTTCACTCCTTAGGGAGAAGCTCAAGGTTTTCTGTTCCCTCTTGATTGTGAGTCGCCACATTGTGGTTAGAGTTCATGATGAGATTTTTGTCTCAGCTTCTCTTACCTGCTTCAGTATTTTATTTTTCCCTGAGTGGAACATCCACTCAGCTAGTTTAGGGTTTTCAGAGGAAATTGTTCTGTATGTAACTGTAGATAAGCTGTGTCCCTGTGAGGAGAAGAGTTTAGGATCCCACTAAAGTTGCCATCTTGAACCAGAACTCCTCATTGAATTTTTTACCGTGGCAAATGGCTCCATTCCAGATTCAAATGACTGAAACATGTATTTAAAATTAGCCTGCCAAATTCCAGAGTTTTGAAGGTGAAATAAAAGTATCCTTTACCTTCAAGGATTTCATAGTCTTGGAATTAGAACCATATAAAAGATGAAAAACTAAACTGGAACAGAATGAAAACAGGAATTCTGAAAAATAGATTGCTGTAAAAATATAAGAAAATCAGTTTAGTAGAAAATGAGCCTTTTCCAGTTCTAGGATTCTTGTGCCTCACTCCTGCCAAAGATAGTAGACATGGTAACTAAAAGCACAGGTCAGAGGGTTCAAATTTAGTCTCCATCATTAGCCTTGTCCAAATATCTTCAGTTTTATTTTAGGCCCCAAAATATGCAAGCAAACTCTTTAGTCTCCATCATTAGCCTTGTCCAAATATCTTCACAGTTTTATTTTAGGCCCCAAAATATGCAAGCAAACTCCCCTCTCTATTTCTAATATTCACTTTATTCCCTGACTATTCATAATTAACATTACAAAAGTGATTGCTCCATTTTTTTCCCACAGAGTACTTCTCCTGCCACTATATTCCATACAGTGAATTCCCAATAGTGTCAGAGTACACTTTTTGAAGGCCTGAATTATCAACTATTAAACTGTACTACATATCAGGCACAAGTCATCTAATTTAGGAAGTATTGAACCAATGTCAGGTTTTGTTTTCCAGTCTTCCAATATCCCATTAATAAAATTTTTAAAAGCCTGGTCTTAACGTGGATCTCTGCATTAGTTTGAGGAATACAGAAATGCTTAGAATATACACAAACACACATATTTCCATAAAATACTTCTGGCCTACAATAAATATTTAGGGGGGATTCCTTAAATTTGCAGTAGGATTTTATGCTAAATGCATTCACTCACAAAATTATGGGACAGACGTGGTAACAGATGAGTCTTAAAAATATGCCCCTGGAATACTTCCCTGCATCGGAGTTATTCTAAGAAATAGCAGGTACTATACTTTGACATTTACGTGTAAAACTGTAATAAAGAGATGTTTCCTATACATAGGAACCCTTGGCTACCAAAATCAAATTTCAGTAATTACTTTAAAAATGGGAACCATGCACAACCCGTAAGTGGTATTTTCATTCTATTTAACATTCAGTTCTCATCAACACAGTGTTACAGTATATACATATTGGTTTCTGTTCCCAGTGTTTTCTTTTGCATCTCAATATTGCTCTGTTTTCTGAGCTGCAGCTCCTTATCTAATTCGTTTCATATATAATCACTTCTCACTTAATATGAGGTGTGATCTTCAACTGAAAGCATACTAGCATTAAATATAACTTCTGGAAATTTGAGGAGAAACAATTACAGAGCAGCAATAATAAGGAAAACATAACAAAGAGAACTTAGAAGAGAGCTCAGATACCATCTATCAACCACCTGATACTGTAATACTTTCTACCTTTATATTAAAGCTCCTCAAACTATACACAGAATTTAATGAAATTCTGTTCAGCAAGCATGTGCCCATCACTACTGTGAAATACTGTGAAATGGCTTGTACTTACACAAATGACAGAGATACACTGTTTACCATAAATGAGATCACATTTTAAAAGAGGATAGGACTATAGATAAATAGTTACATACAATTACTCAAACACCAGGGGAAAATAGAAGCCATATATATAGAAGAGCATAGACAAAGGATTGTAGCACAATGGAATAAAATAAATTCCTCTATAAATGTTCACAGTCTTTCCTCTTTATCAGTTCAGTATTTCACCTTTTTTCTACCCTCTACATAGAAAATTACATGTGTGTGTGTTTGGGGGAATCACTCAAGATAATAAAAACCATCCTCTTTGAGAATTTATATACTATTTAAGAGAAGAGAAATGCTAGAGCAATTTCCAGATTCTATATGAAATACAAAGTACGAAAGTTGTGAGGAGACTAAAATATTAAGACAAAGATGTTTTGGATAGAAACAATTAGTAAAAGCTGCTTTATGTAAGAGTGTGTAAGCAATTGGACTCTCTCAAATGTTTGAGTAATGTTTGAACCTTTGGTATGATCTATGGAATTTAACTATGTGACCCATGAAATTTAAGGTGTTGCAGAAGCATGAGTAGGGATGAAAACACTAGAAAAGTGTACATGTAGGGAAGGAAGAAGTGGTGAGAAGTGGAGAGAATGGAGATCATGAAATACTTGAATATGTAAGATGGTGGTAAAGTCCATGAGCAAAACAGAAATATTTCTGAGATTGTCCACTTAGCGCACTGTACAAGTCCAAAGTCTGTGGGCAGTGCCATAGGATGGTGAGAGAGCTAACAAGATGTAGAAAGATTAGAATAAGGATAGAGAGAAAGAAATGTGATATAAAACCTGAGATATAAAACCTGATAACCTATTGAAAAATAGGGGAACTCACCATAATTTGCAAAGCTGACACCTGATATATAAAGCAAAAATCTCTAGAATCTTCCTGGTTCTAAGATCTCAAGTTCCTCTCAGGAAATGCCATAATTCATGACTTCAAAATATTCACACCTAGTGGGACAATTAATCCAATTAAACCTGCAATCAAATTTAAATCCAAATCACTGCAGATTAACTTTAACTCAGCTCTCTGCCTAAAGCTGTGACATGATAATACTAATGTGTCTTTCCTGAAGATAAATATTGCTTAAGTGATGATAAAAAGGAAGAAAGTGTTAAACATGATTAAGGGGGAAAGCAGTCCATAAAAGCAGACTCACAAATACCCAGATAAGACTTTCAAATAACTATGATAAATGTTAAACAAGTTAAACATGAATTAACAGATGGGAAATGGCTAAAAGATAAATGAAACCTCCTTCTCAAACAAAATGAAAATCCTACCTATGAAAAATTGTGTATCAGAAATAATTCATTTGGTGGTCGTAACTGTAATAATTGAAGACAACAGAGGAAAGAAATTATAGATTAGAAGAAAGGTCATTATAGATAAAATTAGGAAAATGTAACAGAATCTGAGACTATTGAACATTAAATAAAATATAAAATATAATTCAAATGCCAGAAAGAGAAGATAGTGAGTAAGATTTTGCAAAATTAAAGAAATCAATCCTCAAACCCAAAAACCAAAGGAATCCCAAGCAGCATAAATTCAGGGAAAACCACAATAAAGCATATTGTAGTTACAGTTGTGAATAGTAAAGTAACTTTTAAAACCATTTACACTGAGGTCATATTAAATAAAAGCATATGACTAAGGACATATGGATGACTTCTCAATCAAAATGGTAGAGGATAAAGAGATTGCTAACTCACAATTCTACATATAGCAGAAATTCTCTTCTAAATGAAAGAGATATCAAGACATTTTCAGAAACACAAAAATGAGAGATATATCAGGCATAAATATCCAGCAGACATACATATCCACATATAGTTTGAAAAGTTTTTCAGGGAAAAAGGTGATGATATCACACTGAAGTCTTAAGATACAGAATAAAGGGTGATTATATGTACCTAAAAATATTCTGTACTTTTTACAAAAGCAACTTACTTTAGGGAAAATACCATCATTTTATAAGTAAAACAAATGACAAAAACAGCATAAAACATCAATGAGGAATGCAATTATGCTATTCATTTAAAATTAGAAGTACAAGATGAATATTCAAATCTTTACAACAATCAATATTAACACAAAATAAATATAGCTAAAAGGACATAGAAAAGACAACTATCATATGATCTCCCTGATATGAGGAAGTGGTGATGCAACATGGAGGCTTAAGTGGGTAGAAGAAGAATAAATGAAACAAGATGGGATTGGGAGGGAGACAAACCATAAGTGACTCTTAATCTCACAAAACAAACTGAGGGTTGCCGGGGGGAGGGGGTTTGGGAGAAGGGGGCGGGATTATGGACATTGGGGAGTGTATGTGATTTGGTGAGTGCTGTGAAGTGTGTAAACCTGGTGATTCACAGACCTGTACCCCTGGGGATAAAAATATATGTTTATAAAAATTAAAAAATTAAAAAAAATATATAAAATACAATTGGGAAAGTATTCAAAACACCTAAAAGAAGTTAGGAACACAGGAATAAAGGAACAAAGCACAAATGGGAAAAATACACAACAAATACCGACATGGCTGACTTAAAACTTAACAATGTCAGTCCTTATTTATTTTTAAATTACTAAACACATTTGTCATAAGAGGCACAGATTCTCACACAGGGATAAAAATAACAGGACTGTTAAAAGAGCAAATTTACATATGTATGTGTGAAAACAGAGAAGCTGAAAGTAAAATAATAAGAGATAGCACTATAGACTGAATGTTTGTGTCTCACCAAAATTCATGTTTTAATTGTAATCCCCAATGTGATCTTATTGAAAGGTGGGCATTTGGGATGTAATTAGGTCCTGAGGAAGGACTCCTCATGAATAGCACTGGTGTCAATATAGAAGAGACCCTTTTCCCTTCTGACAAGCGAGGACACAATGGGAAAATGACATCTATGAATCAAGAAATGGGCACTCACCAGTCAAGGAATCTGCCAACACCTTGATTTGGATGTCCCAGCCTCCTAAAGAGAAAAAAGCTTTGTTATTTAAGCCACACAGTGTATGTCATTGTTAGTAACTGTCTGAATAGAATAACAGATTAAGATTCTCTGTAAAATAGAACCAAAGGGATACATACACATAGTTTTGGCATGCATTTGACACATATTATAAGGAATTGACTCACATGATTATAAAAGTTGACAAATCCAAGGATCTGCAGTTGGCAAGCTGGAGACCAGGAAGAGCCAATGATACAGTTCTAGTCTGAAGGAGGAAAGGGCACATGGGGGGCTCAGTTGGTTAAGCACCTGACCCTTGATTTCAGCTCAGGTCATTGTCTCAGGTCAGGAGATGGAATCCTACATGGGGCTCTGCACTCAACGTGGAGTCTGTGGGAGATTCTTCCTCTCCCTCTGCCCCTCTCACAACTCACACTCACTCTCTCTAAATAAATAAAATATTAAATAATTTTTTTTAAAGGCGGGAACAAGCAATGTCCCTATTCAAAGACAGGCAGGAGGAGGGTCAGCCCTTTTGTTCCTTCAGGCCTTCATACAATTGAGGCCCGCATTTGGGGAAGCATTACTCATTAATCTCATCCCACAACATCCTTGCAGATCCACCAGGAATAATGTATGACACAATATCTGGGTACCTCATGATCCAGTCAAGCTGACAAAAAAATTAACCATCACAATAAGCATAAAACGAGCTAGGATAGCTATGTTAGTATCTGATAAGGTAAGTTTTGAGACAGTATTATCAGTGATAAAATAAGACATTCCTGGTGCACCTGGGTGGCTTAGTTAGGTGTCTGCTTTCAGCTCAGGTAATGATCCCAGGGTCCGGCTTCTCACTCTACTACTGGTGTGTGCTCTCTCTTGCTATCTCTGTCACTATCTGTCTCTCTCTCTCTCTCTCAAATAAATAAAATCTTAAAAAAAAAAAAAAGATATTACATAATGAGAATTCACCAAGAAAATTTAACCCTAAATGCATAGGCACCAAAAACAATAACTTCAAAATATATCAAAAAATACTACAGAGTCAAAGAAAGAGGTAGATATACCTACAATCATAACTGGATATTTTAACACCCCTTCCTCAGTAACTGGTAGAACTCTGTAAGGATGTGATTTGAACCAAATTACCAACAAATTTGATGAAATTGATATATTTTGTACGGTGATAGCGCCTCTATCACTTTATCTACAACACCACCAATTTTTTAATTATAATACTGTTGTCTATATTTGACTACATTTTGCATTAGTGCTCCAGGACTTATCTACTAGATGCAAATTTGTACCTTAAACAACATCTAGAACTATTCTCCTACAGACAAGCATCATTTAACCACCATTTTACTCCATTTTTAGGAGTTTGTTTTTTTTGTATTTTACATATAAGTGATATCGTACAGTATTTATCTTTCTCTGGCTGACTTATCTCACCACCATGACCTCGAGGGCCATCCATGTTGTCACAAGTAGCAGGATTTCTTTTTTTTGTGCTTGAATATTACATTTTACGCACATATCACATCTTATCTATTCATCTACAGATGAGCATTTAGATGGTTTCCACAAAATGGGTGTTTATAAATTATTATACCAAACAATGGCATAATGCATATGCTTGTCAGATATTACATAGAATATTAACCAATATAGTCCACTGGCTGGGCCAAAAGACAAAGGTCTATACTTTTAAATATAATAATATCATACAGAGTAGTTTTATAACAATAACAGTATTAAATTATAAATAAGAATAAGATATCTGCAAAATCCTAAATGTTTTGAAATTAAGCCACACACTTCCAAATACTACAAGGATCAAAAAAGGAATCACAAAGGGAAATAGAGCCTTTTGAGTTTGCTGAAGATGAAAATACATCATATTAAAATTTACAGATTGCAGCTAAAGCAGTGATTGCAAGGAAATGCAGTGCAGAAATCTGCTTAGAAAAATTAAAATCAGTGGTTTATGTTGCCACTTCAGATGCTAGAAACAGAAGGGCAAATAAACACAATCACAAAATAAAGGAGTGAAGTAACAACAAATAACATATCAAGAAAACCAACAGCATCCAAATAATGGTCTTTGAGATTTTAATTAAATTTATAAACTCTTAGTAAGGCTGTTTGGAAATAAAAAAAAAAAAACAAAAAACAAAGAGAACTTAGCATTATATTCAATGAAAGATAACCAAAGTGTCATTAAAAGAAATGTAAAGAAGTATATTTTAAAGACTTTCTAACAATAAAAACTATTTACCTAAAAAAATAAAAGCCAAAATTGAAGTAGGAAATTGAACAGATAATTTCAATATACATACATCTATTAAAGACTGCTCTATTAATTAAAAAAAAATCTTCCCACCAATAAAATTCCACACCAAGAGATTCAATGGTAAGTTTTATCAATAATAAATGGAAGAAATTATAGCAATTTCACACAAACACTTAATAAAACAGAAGAGGCCAGAACTCTTTTCAAATCATTTTGTATCTCCCATTATTGCCCTCATATTAATGCCTGATAAAGACATTATCTTTGTGAACACAGGCACCAAAATCCTTTGCAAATTAGCAAATGAAACTCAACATCCTATTAATGCCATGTATAAAACTCAGTGTATTTATCCCTGGAATCCAAACTTGGTTCAGCAGTTAAAAATTAACTGTAAAACAGGATAATGTAGAAATATTGTATCATCAATGCCATACATATGTTTGAAAGTATTTGAAAAATTCAATATAAACTATATTAATCTTATCAAATTTGGAATTGAAGGTATTTTGCATTCATCTCTTACAGGACTTCTCTGAGTCTAACACTGAACTTAATGGTGAAATAGAAGTGAATGTTTTCTCCTAAGAAAAAGAAGGAATCTATATGGACTTTCACAACTTCTATTCCATATTGTATTGGAAATCCTAGTCATACAGTTAGATAAGAAAAAGACACAAAGGGCATGAAGTGTAAAGGAAGCAGTTGAACTCTCATTATTGGAAGATAACGTGATTGGCTATAGAGGCAACCTTATGAAATCTATACATAAACATTGTTATGAGTTGAATTATGTCCCTTAAAAATTCATATGCAGAAACCTTTTTTTAAAAAGTTTATTTATTTATTTGTCAGAGAGAGAGGGGGAGAGAGAGCAGGTGAGCACAGGCAGACAGAGTGGCAGGCAAAGGCAGAGGGAGAAGCAGGCTCCCTGCTGAGCAAGGAGCCCGATGTGGGACTCAATCTGAGCAAGGAGCCCGATGTGAAACTCAATCCCAGGACTCCTGGATCATGACCCGAGCTGAAGGCAGTGGCTTTACCAACTGAGCCACCCATGCGTCCTTTCATATGCAGAAATCTTAAACCCAAGTATATCAGAATGTTTTCTTTTGAGCTTTTATTTGTTTATTTATTTATTTTTTTTCTTTTTCTTTTTTTTTTTAAATTTTTTATTTTTTATAAACATATATTTTTATCCCCAGGGGTACAGGTCTGTGAATCACCAGGTTTACACACTTCACAGCACTCACCAAAGCACATACACTCCCCAATGTCCATAATCCCACCCCCTTCTCCTAAACCCCCTCCCCCCAGCAACCCTCAGTTTGTTTTGTGAGATTAAGAGTCACTTGTGGTTTGTCTCCCTCCCAATCCCATCTTGTTTCATTGATTCTTCTCCTACCCACTTAAGCCCCCATGTTACATCACCACTTCCTCATATCAGGGAGATCATATGATAGTTGTCTTTCTCTGCTTGACTTATTTCACTAAGCATGATACGCTCTAGTTCCATCCATGTTGTCGCAAATGGCAAGATTTCATTTCTTTTGATGGCTGCATAGTATTCCATTGTGTATATATACCACATCTTCTTGATCCATTCATCTGTTGATGGACATCTAGGTTCTTTCCATAGTTTGGCTATTGTGGACATTGCTGCTATAAACATTCGGGTGCACGTGCCCCTTTGGATCACTACGTTTGTATCTTTAGGGTAAATACCCAATAGTGCAATTGCTGGGTCATAGAGCAGTTCTATTTTCAACATTTTGAGGAAAGAACTTAGCAAACATCAGAATGTTTTCTTACTCAGAAATAGGGTCATTGCAGATGTTATTAGTTAAGATGAGACCATACTGGAACAAGGTAGGTCCCCGATCCTTTATGACTGGTAGTCTTATAAAATGGGAAATTTCAACACAGGCACACATAAAAAGATAACCTCCAGTGAAACTGAAGTTACAAGGCCACAAGCCAAGAAACAAAAGCTAGGGGAAGTCATGGAAACGATCCTTCCTTCATGCCTTCAGAGGAATTATGACCCTGCTAACAACTTGATCTTGGACTTCCGGCCTCTGGAACTGTGAGATAATAACATTTTTGTTGTTTAAGACACCGATTTTGTGATACTCTATTATGACAGCCTAAACAAATGAAACATAGCTCCAAATATAGTAAGTTTTATATTTATTTTCCCTCTCTCTATATTGATCTATCTACAGATAGATAGATTTATAGGTAGATATCTGTTTTTATATCTATATCAATTCATCCCAGTCAAAATCTCAGTAGCTTTTTGAAAAAAAAAAAAATTGCCAGGCTGCTTCTAAAGTTTACAAGAAAATGAAAGACATCTCAAATAAAATGGTATTTTAAGAGAGCAACAAAAGTATAAGGTCAACACTATTTCATGCCAAGATTTTCTATAAAGCTACAGTAATTGAAATGGAGAGAAAAATATTGAGAAATGAATGGAGAGAAAAATATTGAGAAAAGAGTTTCCAGAAATAGACCCATTACCACTCAAAGAACAAACCCCAGTCATTTGTTATATTCATGGTTTAAATTGGTGTTTCCCAAACTATATTCCATAGACCATTACTCTGTAGGATGCAAATACATTTTAATAAGATTTTTTTGGAAGATTTTATTTATTTATTTGCAAGAGGAGAAGGTGAAGCAGGCTCCTGCTGATCCAGTAGCCTGATGCGGGTGGAGCTTGATCCCAGGACACTGGGATCAGACCTGGGGCAAAGGCAGTGGCTTAACTACGCCACACAGGCACCCCAATTTTAATAAGATTTTTTAAAAAAAATTAATGAGCAACTAGCATTGGAAGAGTGGGATAAAATAGCAACATAGGTTTCCTTACTGCAGGGGTTAATAGGGCCTTCATAGGTAAATGTACAATTAAAATCTCTAAACAATGTGTAGGGCTTCCCAATTTTTTAAGCTTTGGAAAATATTCTTGTCAGCTTATCCCATGGAAGAGTATTTCTTTGAGAAACAATGGATTAGTGTTGTTAAATACGTACAGATGGGAAAACGAATGGTCTCCTCAACAGTGCTGGGGAAACTGTATATCCACAAGCAAAAGAATAAAACGGAACACTTACCTTACAGCACATGCAAAAAATAACTCAAAACAGATAAAGATTTAAACCTAAAACTGCAAAACTTCTGGAAGAAATCATTTAAACAAAAAATTCCTTGACATTGGCCTTTGTGGGGATTCATAATGCCTAGGTAGGAAAGATCTAAGTGAGATAAGTCTCCCGAGGTGAGACAGATTGAAAAGCAAAGGAGTGCCTGGAACACTGGGTCTCCTTTCAAGTTTCTGAGTTGAAAGCAGCCAGATCTTACTGTGGCTCAGTGGTCTCACCTAAAGAGTAAACGTTTAATTTAGATGAAGAACACGCTCTCCTTATGGTCACTTATTCAGCAAACCCTTAGCCTGCACATACGTCATGAACACTACTCACTTTAATCATCAATTGCCCCATATGTCTATATCTTGATTATCAAACTCTAATGTTCCTTTTTATTCTTCTGCCCTTACTTGATGTACTGATAAGACCTGCAATAAAAGCAGAGACTAAGTCGGCTCAGTAACATTTGCCACTAGAGCAACCAGTCCCCTTGCTCTCTCCTTTCTCTCATTTAGGTGTCTGGACTAATCTTTTCATTCACCACCTCAGGGTTTGCTGGCTCAACCCAACAGGCCTTGGCAATGATTTTTGCGTATGACATGAAAAGCTCAAGCATCAGAAGCAAAAATAAATGATACCACATCAAACTAAAATCTTCTGCACAGCAGAAGAAACAACCAACGCAAGAAAAGGGTAACTTACGGTTTGGGAAGAAATATTTACAAACTGTCTGTCTGGTAGGAGGTGAATATCCAAAGTATATAAGGAGTGTATATAATTTAATAGAATTAATCAAACAATACAATTTTTTAAAATGAGCAAAGGAACGGAGTATGTATTTTTCAAAAAAAAAGAGATACAAATGGCCAATAGGTACATGAAATCATCAGGGAAATGCAAATGAGAACTCCAGGGAGATACCACCACATTATACCCAGTTAGAAGGGATATTATCAAAAAATAAAAGACATGAAGTGTAAGTATGTGGAGAAACTGGAACACTTGTGCAGTTTTGATGGAATATAGATTTTTACACCAATCATGAAAATTAGCATATCACTTCCTCAAATAACTAAAAATAGAACACCATACAATCCGGCAGACCCACTCTGGGCATACACCTGGAGGAAATGAAATCAGTATCCCCAGCAGATATTTGCACTTCCATGTCCACTGTAGCAGTATTACCTATAGCCAAGATATGAAAACAAACTAAGTACCTGTCAGTGAGTGACCAAATAAAGAAAATGTGGTGTGTGTGTGTATGTATGCGTGTACGTATGTATATGTGTATGTGTGTACATGTGCATATATATGATGGCGCATTATTCAGCCTTAGAATAAAAGAGATACTTCCATTAGCAACAACATCAATGAACGTATACTAAGTGAAATAAGCCAGACAGAGAAAACACAGCTGATGATCTCACTTATATTTTGAATCTAAAATGGCTGAATATAGAGCAGAAAGTAAAATGGTGGTTACCTGAGGGAGGGAAGAGGGGAACGGGAAGATTATGGTTGAAGAGTACACAGTTCCAGCCATGTAGGAGGAGTATGTCTAGAGATAATAGCCAGCATGATGATAATAATGCTGTACTGAAAACTGAGAAAATGCTAAGATAACAGATTTCAGATATTCTCATAATGCACCAAAAAATTGTAACTATGTGAGGAGATATGTTACTTGACTGTAGTAATGATTTCACTATGTATATCAAATCATCATATTGTTCTCAAGCACATATAAAGTTTTGAATAAATACACTATATATAAACTGCTCAGAACCTTCCAAGACATGGCATAAAAGTAAGCTAAACTGAAACAGGAAGAAACAAAATTTCAACAGACCCATAACCAGCAAAGAAATGAATCAGTAATCAAAAATCTCCCAAGAAACGAAAGTCCAGGGCCAGATGGCTTCCCAGAGGAATTCTGCCTTCCATTTAATACTTTTTAAAACCTATTCTTCTCCAACAGTTCCAAAAGAATAGAAGTGGAGGAAAACTTCCAAACTCATTCTATGAGGCCAGCATCGCCTTGATTCAGAAACCAAAGACCATACTGAAAAGGAGAAGTACAGGCCAACATCCCTTATGAACATGGATGCAAAAATCCTCAACAAAATACTAGCAAATTGATTCCAGCAGTACTTTAAAATAATTATTCACCATGATCAAGTGGGATTTTACTTCTGGTCTACAGGGGTGGTTCAATATTTGGAAATCAATCAACATGATATGTCATATTAATAAAAGGATAAGAAATATATGATCCTCTCCATAGATGAAGAAAAAGCATTTGACAAAATACAGCATCCATTCTTGATGAAAACCCTCAACAAGCAGGGAGAGATGGAACACATCCAACATCATGAAGGCCGTATCTGAAAGACCCACAGTTAATACCATTGTCAATGAAGAAAAAAGGTGAATTTTTCCTCTATAGTCAGGAAAATACAGGGATGCCTACTCTCACCATTGTTATTTAACATAGTAGTGGAAGTTCTAGCCTCAGCAGTCAGACAACAAAAAGAAATAAATGGCATCCAAAATGGCAAGGAAGAAGTCAAACTGTCACTATTTGCAGACAACATGATACTCTATGTAGAAAACCTAAAAGACTAGATCATAAAATTGTTGTAACTGATACATGAATTCAGTAATGTCACAGGATACAAAAATCAATGTACAGAAATCTGTTACATTTCTATACACCAAAAATGAAGCAGCAAAAGGAGAAAACAACAGATAGATCACATTTTCAATTGCACCAAAAACAATAAGATACCTAGAAATAAACCTAGCTGAAGAAGTAAAAGATCAACTCTGAAAACTATCAAATACTTATGAAAGAAACTGAAGATGACATGAAGAAACGGAAAAACATTCAGTTAGAAGAACAAATATTATTAAAATGTCTAATCCATCCAAAGCAGTCTACACATTTAATGCAATACCTATCAAAATACCACCAGCATTTTTCACAGAGATAGAGCAAAAAATCCCAAAATTTGTATAGAACATCAAAAGACACCAAACAGCCAAAGCAATCTTGTAAAGCAAAGCTGGAGGCATCACAGTTCTGGATTTCAAGCTGTTTTACAAAGCTGTAGTCATCAAGACAGTATGGTTCTGACACAAAAACAGACATACAAATCAGTGGAACAGAATAGAAAACCCAGAAATGGACCTACAACTGTATTGTCAGCTAATCTTCAAAAAAGCAGGAAAGAATATCCAATGGAAAAAAGACAGTTTCTTCAAAAAATGGTGTTAGGAAAACTGAACAGCAACATGCAGAAGAATGAAACTGGACCGCTTTCTTATACCACACACAAAAATAAACTCAAAATGATAAAAGACCTAAATATGAGACAGGAAACCATCAAAATCCTAGAGGAGAACACAGGCAGTCACACTTTGGCCTTGGCCATAGCACCTTCTTACTAGATATATCTCTGGAAGCAAGAGAAACAAAAGCAAAAATGATCTATTGGAACTTCATCAAGATAAAAAGCTTCTGCACAGTGAAGGAAACAATCAACAAAACTAAAAAACCTATAGAATGGGAGAAGATATTTGCAAATGATGTATCTGAAAAAGGGTCAGTATCCAAATCTATAAAGAAGTTACTAATCTTAACACCCCCAAAATAATTCACTTAAATGGGCAAAAGACATGAACAGGCATTTTTCCAAAGAAGACATCCAGATAGCCAACAGACACATGAAAATACTTATCTTCAGTGAAATGCCTATCCAAACCACAACAAGATACTACCTCATACCTGTCAAATGGCTAAAATTAACAACACAGAAAACAACAGATGGTGGTGAGAAAGTGGAGAAAGGGAACCCTCTTACACTGGTGGATCCATTCTGGAAAACAGTATGGAGGTTCCTCAAAATGTTAAAAATAGAACTACCCTACCACCCATCAATTGTGCTACTAGGTATTTATCCAAAGGATACAAGATTACAGATTCAAAGAGGCAAAATCTCCCTGATGTTTATAGCAGCACTATCAACAGTAGCAAAATTATGGAAAGAGGCCAAATGTCCATCAGCTGATATATGGATAAAGAAGAGGTAGGAGGTATTTGTAAACACACACACACACACTGGAAAATTACTCAGCCGCAAAAAAGAATGCAACTTTGCCATTTGCAACAACATGGATGAAGATAGAGTGTATTATGCTAAGTGAAATAAGAGAAAGACAAATAGCATATGATTTCACTCATATGTGGTTATTAAGAAACAAACTGATGGACTTGGGGAAAGGGAAGAAAAAAAAAAGGGATGAGGCGCATGGTTGGCTCAGTTGGTTACATGTCTGCCTTCAGCTCAGGTCATGATCCCAGGATCCTGCTCAGCGGGGAGCCTGTTTCTCCCTCTGCTCCTTGCGTGTGCTATCTCTGTCTTTGTCTCTCTTTCTCAAATAAGTAAATCTTAAACAAACAAACAAACAGGGAGGCAAACCATAAGAGACTCATGAGACTCTTAACTATACAGAACAAACTGAAGGTTGATGGAAGGAGTTGGTGGGGGCTGGGCGAAATGGGTGATGGGTATTAAGGAGGGCACTTGTGATGAGCACTGGATATTATATGTAAATGATAAACTACTAAATTCTACACCTGAAACCAATTTTAGCCTATGTATTAACTAGAATTTAAACAAAAACTTAAAATAAAAAAATAATTTAAAAAGAAAAAAGTAAGCTAAACTTTACTAGTAAATATATTGTTATGACAGGTTTTTAATGATGATTCAATTTAATTTGGGAATATTTTTTAATAACTATTAAGGGAAAAATAATCATGTAGGTGAAAATTTTATAGATATTATGCCTAAAAAGTATTACTACCTGTCTTTTCTCATTAGTATGTTATGTATTAAAATAGAACTTGTTTATATTATTGCTGTTTGCTGTGAGAGGAGGCAAAAAAAATCAACCACAATCTCACATATCCTCATAATGTTAGAAATAGCTGTTTAATGTAATAATGTTTTTTCCATCTAAATGATACCATAATTCATTGAAATGGTATTTCAATCATTATTGTTTTTGAATTATTTAAAACTAACTACTTTATACTGTAAGATATTTGATTAAAGACAAACTGTTTAGCGTATTTGAATGAAATGTGCTTAACCTGGTGTGTTCCCCTGGCAAAGACCAAATCATATTTAGTCAGGAGGTCAACCAATTACACAAAAGTATTCACTCAGATGGTTTGAAAGGAATTACTGAAAACTATATGTAATAACCTCACGTACTCACACTCTGAATAATAAAATTATTACAAGTATCTCAGCTGGTAAATAATTCTGATGGTAGGAACTTTAGAGTGTGTTAAAAACCCATATATATTTATAAACTTTTCCAAATGTTTTACACGTTCCCTACTCATGCATATTATTCGGAGAAGTTCAAGGACAGTGTAAGAACTAATCTGGGAATGAGATAGACTTTCAGAGGGATTGGAGTTTTCTAAGATTATATTGTGGTGATGATGGCAAAGCTCTGTAAATAAGACCACCTTTAGAATGGATGATTTTTATAGCATGTGTACATTATAGCTCATAAAGCAGTTTTTAAAAATAAATCAATCAGGCAAACTTTGACTAATTGTGCCTTTAAGATGCTTTTAAGAACACTGAAAAAAAAATTTGAACCATCAAAAAATGAGGAGAATCTGTTTGGGCTTTAAATATTATTGCTTGTATTGTCATTCAGAATATTTCCCCTGTCAAATATCTTGTTGTTTTGAATGTTTTTTCTATTGTTGCTACTGTTATTCATATTGGGTTTGGTGACTGTGCAACTGCCAGCAGAGAAATACTCAGAAACAATATGTTCTGTGCTATCTCTTGGTGAATAAAATCAAGCCATTGATAGGTGTTGCATAGGCATCAATTAATAGAGACACCTGTGCATACAGGAGAATTTTTATCCTTTAAGATTTAATTAAATCTTCCATATCATCTAAATAACAGATGATATGATAGCAGAAAATGTCAGTCTAAAATTGTCCTTCCCATCTATGAATTATCATATTACTTTTTATGCATTTATTGATACTGAGGTGCCTCTGTTTTTTGTTTGTTTACACATTTATCTTATTTCTTCATGATATATGAGCTCATTGAGGGCAAACAGATGCACTCTTTTTTTTTTTTAAAGATTTTATTTATTTATTTGACAGACAGAGACCACAAGCAGGCAGAGAGGCAGGCAGAGAGAGAGAAGGGGGAAGCAGGCTTCTTGCTGAGCAGAGAGCCCTATGTGGGACTCGATCCCAGGATCCCAGGATCCTGAGATCATGACCTGAGCTGAAGGCAGAGGCTTAACCCACTGAGCCACCCAGGCCCCCTCACTCTATTTATCTTTATAGCTTTTAAAAACTCCAGAAAATTTTGCAAATAGAATACTCAGTAAACATATTTTATATTAATCTAAGAAACTCCTTATAAAGAAAGCATATGGACCATTTCTTGCTGCAATATGCTTAGACCTTTAAAACAATAAAAAAAAACAAGAAATTCATGATACCATTTAAATATAACTATTATTAAAACATTTTTTTGACATATAAATGATTTGATTAGCTTTTACTGTGGTTGGGTTTTAAATTTTGGAATATTAAATAATGGCAAAAATAGTTTCTCATTTTTCCTAATTATGAATCAAAAATTATTTGGGGGACATCTTGTAGTCCTTTCAAAAGAACCTTACATTAAAATAATATTACACTGACAACAGAAGTAGTATTGAAATTTTAAAGTAATTTATCCTGTTAGCTATTTTCTGAATTTAAATGATGAGGAAAATTGTTTCCCTATTCCAATTCCAGCATTATATTTTGTGTGACATCTAACAGTTTATGTTAATCCAATAATTTTGATTTGCATACATCAAATTGATTTATGAAATGCTTGAATGTCAGAAAAAATCATGTCAGCAAATAGCAAATAATCTGATTTAGTGGTATTACAAATTATGTTTTGAATATAGATTTCTACATATTTTAGGTATCTCTAGGAAAGGATTTTATTTCTAATATAATTATATGAAGTAGGTTTATAAAAATTATAAATATCAAGTCAAAATTATATATATTTCTAAAACAGGACACTGCAGTTTAAATCAATCAGATGAAAAAGTAATATGACCATTAAGACAGACACAAATGCCTAGTCCTTGGGAGTTAAGACTTTACCTATGTTATAAGGCAACATATTGTGTTCTACTCAAAAGGCAATATCCTGGAGATATATGAAAACAGTCCATATATTATAATTAGGTATTTTACAATTATGTTTGCATGTAAGGGCATGTAGATTCAGTAGTTTACCTAATGTCACATAATATGTCATACCATTGTATATTTTACTTCCTAAATTTCAAACTAAGTAACAAGCCAAATTATAGTTTTAATTGGTATTTTCACAGCCAAATGTTAAAATTCTGGCTCTTAAACATACATTTTGAATGTTGATAATGTCATCACTACCTTTGAATTAAATAAAGTAATATTAAGTTCCTCATCCATGGCTATGAATATTACTAAAGAGAAAATCCAGTTCTGCTGTGGCACTGAAATAAAACACACTGGGGGATATTATTATTTAATTGTAAGACACATTGTAATGAAAGCAAAATCATCTTGACATAAGTTGTTAAATTTCATCTGGGTATTATATCTATGTGCCATACCTACTATGTATCTGGGTATCTATGTATCGTAGACTTACTTTCTGATGAACTTTTCATCTTGGTTCTGCTCTAATATCCCATTAAGTAATTATTTAATTACCATTAAATATTTAGAGGTTATTTCTACTTTATAGAATTTTATGTAAAATTTCCAAGTTGTATTTTTACATCTGCATTGGACAAAAAAAATCTCCTTAATGCCCTACAAAAAGTGGTGAATATAATTTATTCTATTTACACATTTTAAAATTACATGTTTAATCCAAACATTATTTTAAAATATTAAAAATAAAATTCTTTTAGTAATTGTGTTTAAAAAGATGAATAAATCATTCATGAAACATTTATTAAAACTTAAATGATTAAACCAATCATCTTTCAGGGCACCTGGGTAGCTCAGTCTGTTAAGCATCTGCCTTCCGCTCAGCTCAGGTCACGATCCCTGAGCCCTGGGATCAAGTCCTGCATCTGGCTCCTTATGGAGAGGGGAATCTGCTTCTTCCCTTGTCCTTCACCCTGCTAGTGCTCTCTCTTGCTTGCTCTCTCTCAAATAAATAAATTCAATCTTAAAAACAAATCAATCTTTCTTTTTTAGCAGTTAATATGATTACCAATAAAATTTGATCTGTTTGGTCTAGCATCATTTTTATTCTTGGATATAAAACAAAATCCTATAAATACAGAACTAGAATATAGGCCACTGAGCTATAGGAAAAGAAACCATTCTTGTTTATTCTCATTTTTCAGAGGAAGAAACCACAGTGGACCTTACTGTCAAATACACACACTTAATTCATGGACCAAATTCATGTCTCTTTTCATATGACGGCAATCTGGGCCTGAAAACGTAAGTAGGAATCTTCTCTCTCTTTCCCTTAAGGATACAGCCAAGTGAGGGAAAGAAGGAGAAAAATAGGCTCATTTATGATATCATCTTGTCCCTTCTTATCTTTTTAGTAATAAAGGCAACCTCAAAGCAAGTGACATTTCTATCTTCAAATGAACTTCCAGGTAAAATGGCTTCTTAATGCACAGTCCTGACTACCTTTCTAGGTTAAAAATCACGTATTCCTGAAGCAAAAATTTTCACCTAACATTTGTGGTGCCTTCACCCGATACAGTAGAAATGGCAGAAAAAAAGAGAGGATAAGATGGGTGGCATTGACTCTTCTCTCTTTCACTCTTTTTTTTTTTTTTTTTTTTTTTTTTAGGTAACTGCATATCCATGAGACCACCATAGTCTATGCCATAAACATACCCAGCACTACCCAAAGTTTCCTCCAACCTCTTTATTACCATTTGTGTGATAAGAACACCTAACATAAGATCTACCCTTTTTGTAGATATTTAAGTATTCAAGGCAGTACTCTAGGTTGTATGCTGTAAGGTAGACCTCTTGGTGTAGACAATATAGAAAACATTATAGAAGTTCCTCAAAATTAAAAATATAATTCCCGTATGATGCACGAATCCCACTTTTGGGTGTATATCTAAAATAAATTGAAATCAGGATCTCAAAAAAGTATCTACACTCTCATGTTCATTGCAGCATACAATAGCCAAGAAGAAAACAGAAACAAACCTAAGTGTCCATCAGTGGATGATCAGATAAAGAAAATATGGAATAAACTTACCTTGGAATATTAGTCTTACAAAAGAAGGAAATCCTACCATTTGCAACAACATGGATGAATCTGGCCAGCATTATGCTAAATGAAATAAGCCAGACACAGAAGGACAAGTACTACATGATACCACCTAGCTCTCCTCTGTTGTTTCCACTGTGTAGGTCCTGCAGCTTTTTTGTCTGATTTATCTCTAAGGATTTCATAGTTCTGATAATATTATAAACTGTATAATTATTCTGATTCCACTTTTAATGATTTGTTATCAATATAGTATTGGTATTTGTATCTTGATTTTGTATCCTGTAACCTATTATCACTTACTAGCTTCTTATATATTAGTTGGATTAATATGTAGAATGTTGCTTACAAATAAAGATAATTTTTTTTTGTTTCTTTCCATTCTGTATCGCTTTTATTGGTTTTTCTTACCTTCCATGCCAGCTAGAATATCTGGAGCAATGTCAAGTAAATGTGGTGAGAGCAGACATTTTAGCCATATTTCTAACCTTAGAAGGATTAGTTTTTCTCCATATTTAAATATGACGTACATCAGATGCTTTTTCTGCATTGATTATAATAATCATATGGTTTTTATTTTTCAGTCTGTTAATATGTCAAATTACATTTATTAATTTTGAATATTTTTAAAACCCTGTATGCCTGGGATAACATCCAACAGGTTCTGATGCATTATCATTTTTACATATTGTTGAATTTTATGTGCTAAGTTTTACTGTGGAAACTACTTACACATATTAGGTTACATGATTTTATCCCCAAACTCACTGTTCATATTTTTTTTTAAATTCTCCTTCCTCTCTTTGTTTACTTTTAAGTACTTCCTATTATTGATGTCTTTAGGTTCAATAATGTTTTCTACTGCAGTGGACTGTCTGCTATGAATATAGCATTCAGGGAATTTTTCATCTCACATATTTTAGCTTTCATTTCTAAGGGGTGTGAGTCACTGTAACTTCCATTTATTCCACTTAATTTTTTGAATATACTGAATACAGTCATAGAAATTATTGTAATGTTCTTATCTGTTAATACTAAAATGTATTTTAATTCAGAAGTCTGTTTATAGATTTATCTTTCTCTTCATTTTGAGTATTTTCTTACATTTTGAATGGTTAGTAATTACACATAATAGTCATGATTCAGACAACTTGAATTTTATTTTCTTTGGTACTAGATAGTTTGGGAATCCTATAAATGTTATGCTGTGTTGTTTGAAATTCAATAACTTAGTTAGAAACAGCTCAATCCTTTGAATCCTGTTTTAAAGATCTATTAGGCGGTTCCAGAATAATGCTCAGCTTTAGGCTAGTTATTCCCTATTCACCAACTAGGAATTATGGTATATTTACTCAATTCTTAATCTTGAAGCTTTCTATTTTAGCTGTTGGGAATTGACAATATTCCTGGCCCCATGTGAATTCCAGGCAGTCTATATCCCTAAAAACAATGAGGATCTGTAGTCTCTCCATCCTCGAGTAACTTCTTATGTTCTTGAGCTAATCTGTATTCTGCACATCTTCTGAGTGCTGTTTCTGTGAAGGTATAGCTACCTAGTTGCATGTCTTGACGGTTCTAGACTTGTTGACCTACTGGTACTCTCAGCTTCAATTCTTCATCTCAGGGACACAGTTGGGCTTTGGGTTCTCACAACCTAGAAATTCATTCAAGATAGTACATTTGGCTATTCACGGGGTTCACCTTATTTACTACTTCATCTCATGGATTTCTGCCCTTCACTGCCCAATATCTAGTGTTCTTAAAATCACTGTTCCATTAATTTGGTTCATTTTTTTGGTGGCTTCAGACAGTAAAGCAAACCTAGTCCCTGTTATTTTATCCTCACTGAAAACACTGATACTATTTTATTAAAATTTTTTTGCATTAAAATATATCTATTCCTAAAAAGACTCAGATATTTAAATGTATCTAATAACAGCCTCTCTGTTTCAAATATGCTTTTACCAACATGACACTCTTGAAAGTAATGACTTTGAGAAAGTATTTGTTCTTTGATTTTTAATATATCTTTGATAGTGTAGTCTAACCATGACAAAAAATAAATGAAAGATGAATAAATTCAACTTATACTTGAAAAAATATCCTAGGGCTATACATGGATTTTATTTTATTGATTGGGTTAAAAATAGACAAGGGAATATTGTCCTTTGGTAAAGGTAAAAATCAATATAAAAATGAAGTGCTCTTAATGTATAATTAAATTTATCTATTTTTATCTAACTTTATGAAAAAAATCTTTAATATTTAACTTGTTTCTTTTTAATGTTCCAAAGTAAATAGGGTACATACAACTGACATATTAAAGCTGACACAGATGTTCTATCCCAGAAATTTTAAAGACAAAGCATTTTTTATACCTGTCATTTCACTTTTTCAGGATGGGAATAAAGTAAGAATTAGAAAGTACTTGCCTCCTCCTGATACGGAGTTACTTCCATTTGTAACAGAGAACAAAGACACTCTAGTATCTTTTGAGTAGTGGCAACACAAAGAAAGACTGTGGAACAGGTGACATTTGGGTTGAAGTCCTTTTTATCACCTCTTGCTAATACCACTTTTTCCACCTGCTGTTTTTGCCCTTTCCTCTCTAGGTATAATATACTCTGATCATGAACAGATCTTCTTAGACTTACAGTGTAGAATCAAAACATGGTACTAAATAACCACTTAAGGTTCCATTGACAATAATACTTTACAGAAAAGAAAGTCTTAGGTTAAAGCAGTAACACTGATATAGTAAAATTAGAAAAAACTGACAAGGATGGAAGAGATTATTTTTAGTTCCCTTTTTTCTTGTACATATTCAAGTGAAGTGTTATATGTAATTCAGTATTACATTATATGAAATGTAAGTATAAATAGGAGCCATAGGACTACTTGCTATTATTTATAGTAATCACAATAAGGTATTTTATACTTATTCATTATTAATTCATCTATAAATGATTTTAATGAATCATTTTATATAGAAGAAATCAGAGGAGAAAAGTTTAAAACGTATTTTGTGTCCTGATATTAAAAATCCTTATTTTCTGAAGAGATTATCTGGGGGACAACAATTCCTTTTCCAGAGTCTACCATATATGTTTTTCTTGATTTCACTAAAATTTATCTGCCTCTTAATTTTCTGTAAGCAAATCAGAAGCTAAATAAGAATCTGAAGTTATCCTAAAGCAGGGACCTCTTTTGGACATTAATATGCTGAAATATGTAACTTAGGCTCTGTCCTACTTTGAATTATTCCTTGTGGGTTTTCTAAAAAAAATCAATGTTAATATGATATAGATAAAAAAATGAGATGTTTTCTGTATTTAGTCAAGGCTTCCCTATCACCCCTCATAAAAAACTGGTTAATATTTTATGAAGAAAGATAGAGAAATTATTAAATATCCCTTAGGCACTTCTGAATATGTGCTTTTGTATTTATATTAACTGCCTCAGATACAGACCTCCAATTACAATGAAGAGCATCTCTTTGCTTTCTCCTTTATTAATACATAGATAGAAAATTTTGAGAAGCCAATTAATCTCAAAAGATACATAGTGGTTATATTAGAATTGATATAGAAATGATAAATTTATTTCCCAACAGCCGTTTTAAAAATATATATATCTTTAAGAACAATGGCATAGTCTAATCTCACTTAAGATAAATTTTAGGTTTTATTATTTCAAATATTATTTCAGGTTCATCACATTTTTCTATAATTTAAATGATAAAATATGCCCTGGAGGAAAACTAAGTTCCCAGTCAAATCAGACAGACCAGGCTTCTGAAACACACTGTTATGTTAATATTTTCTCCATAAATTTATTATGAATAATGATTCATTTTCTTTGGAATTAAGAAGCTATAACGCAGTTCCATTTGTCTTCCTGGATAATATTCTCTTTCTCTTGTTTATTTAGTCTTGTCCCCAGGCTATAAAGAGACACTACCTAATGAATTTTTATTTGGCAACTCTACAAACTTCTGAAATGGTACAAACTAAATTCATGTTACCAGTGAAAGTGCTGGATGCATACATACATACATACAGATCTATTTTTATAAGCTATAAGTAACTAGTATTTCTTCTGTCAACCAAATCAAAGGTGGTAAACATTAGTTTGATATCTTGATCTTATAAAATCTGGGTTTGGTGGAGATGGCTAAAATCTCATTATATTTGGTCCCCTCTCAGGTTAAGATAGAAATTCTTAAGTGTTTCACTTTAGAAAGTACGCTCCTGACATAAGCGTCTTATTCTGTGATAGTACTCTCAGAGCTGAGAATACCACTGATGTAATATTTATGAAGGAAACTGATGACCACCTTTTTTTGTATTGAGTTTTTCAAACCGAATAGTAGCCCTGATAGTAAGAGCAAGGCTCAGTGGTGTTTGATATACTAGCCCCGCTTAACTTACCACATGCAACCTAAACTCACATACCCATCTATTTCAGTAATGCCAACAGTGAGGACAAAAGTAAAGTATACAATGTTCTTCACAATCAAACAAAGTTTATAGATTTCCTTTACATTAAAATCGTGATCAACAAAATATAATTTTCTTGAGTATTTCTTTCTTAAGATGCAATTACATTTTTATGCATCATCTTCATTTGTATATTGTATCCATCCTGTAAGCTGAATTCATCCTAAAATTTAGCAGAGTATAAATCTTCCATCTAACCCCACAAGCTCTTGCTGTCCTGAGTTCCCTGGCAAACCACTGACTTCTATGTTTTCCCTATCTGCCTTATTCTCTTAGTGCTTTAACATTAAAAATCACAAATACATGAAAGACTAGGGACTCTGAAAAACAATCTGAGGGTTCTGGAGGGGCTGGGCGTGGGAGGTTGGGTGCACCTAGTGGTGGGTATTACGGAGGGCACATATTGCATGGAGCAGTGGGTGTGGTGCATAAACAATGAATTCTGGAACACTGAAAAGAAATTTAAAAAAATAAAATTTTAAAAAAATCACAAATACACTTTATCCTTGTAGTAAGTTGAACAATATATTTCCAAATGTTCTAAAAATCAGTAACAAAAGAACAATGGAAAACGTGCAAATACATGGAAATTAAATACAATGAAACAGCCACTGGGTCAAAAAATCAAAAGGTAAATTAAAAAATATCTCAAAGCAAATGAAACAAAAATACAACACAGCAAAAACTTGTGGAATACAAAAAAAAAAAAAAAAAAGAGTACTAAGAGGGAAATATACAGTGAAAAACACATACATTAAAAAAGCAGAACTCGGGGCGCCTGGGTGGCTCAGTGGGTTAAAGCCTCTGCCTTCGGCTCAGGTCATGATCCCAGGGTCCTGGGAGAGCCTGCTTCCTCCTGTCTCTCTGCCTGTCTCTCTGATTGCCTCTCTGCTTACTTGTCATCTCTGTCTATCAAATAAATAAATAAAATCTTAAAAAAAAAAAAAAGAACTCAACCAACTGACCTTTATACCTCAGGAGTTAAAAAAAGACAAACTAAGCCCAATGTTAGCAGCAAGAAGGAAATAATAAATATCAGAGCATAAATAAATGAGAATATTAAAAACAATAGAAAAAATGGCAAAACTGAGAGATAGCTTTTGAAATGATAAATAAAACTGGTAAATCCTTAGCTAGATTAATGAAGGAAAAAAAGACTCAAAGAAATAAAATTAAAAATGAAAGAAGAGATATTATGATTTGATGCCACAGAAGTAATGAAAAAAATCACAAAGGACTATTATGAGTAATTATACACCAACGAATTAGGCAATCTAGAAGAAATGGATAAATTCCTGGAACACACAGTATACCAAGACTCAATTGAAAAGAAATAGGAAACTTTAACAAACCAATAACAAATAAGGAGATTAAGTTAGTAATCAAAAGCCTCTTCAAAAATGAAAGTGGAGGACCAGCTGGCTTCACAAGTGAATTCTACCAAACTTTAAAGAAGAATGAAGACCCATCATTCTTAAACTCTTCCAAAAAAAGAGGAAAAAGTACTTCCAAACTCATTTTATGAGGTCAGCATCACCTTGCACAAAGAGAAGACACAAGACAAAAAGCAAACTACAGGCCAATATCCTAATGAACATGGATGTAAAAATTCTCATCAAGATATTAGCAAACCAAATTCAATAGCATATAACAAAGATCATGCACCATGACCAAGTGGGATTTATCCTTTGGATACAAGGAAGGTTCAACATATACAAATCAATAATCATATAACAGAATTAAGAATAAACAGCACAAATCATCTTAATAGATGCAGAGAAAGCAAGTGATAAAATCTAACACCCTTTCTTGAAAAAAAAAATACTCAACAAATTAGGTATAGAAAGAAATTAACCTCAACACAATAAAAGCCATATGTCAATATCCCACAGAAAACATCATACTCAATGGTGAAAAATGACTTTCTGTAAGATCTCAAACAAGGCAAGGATGCCCACTTTTGTCACTTTTATTCAACATAGTACTGGAAGTCTTAGCCACAGCAATTAGACAAGAAAAAGAAAAATCATCAATTATTTTCTTAAAATGTTTTACATTTACCCTTCCTTTTGTATTAGAATTGCCACTGGCATAGTCTAGTATCTTAATACTCCCTACCCAGAATACTGCAGTATCTCTGCACTGGTGTTCCTACTGCTAAATCCACAACTCCTAGGGTCTCTTCCTTCCCTAGGATTAGACTTCTAATGCTAATGATATTTGGCCTCTTAATTTAAAAAACTGTCATAGTACCTATCATGTTGCAGATCAGAGGTCATGTGATTCTTCATTGCATTAAAGATATGCAATGATCTCTCCTTATCTTCTCTATTTATCACCAATTTGTAACATGAGCCTTGTAATATAAGCAATGAAAGCCAAGCCATATCAAATCATTAGCCATTCACTGAAAATATACCTGTGTCCTGCCCAGTGTCAGACACAACATAAATATGTTTATAGATGTGACAATGTAATAGAATTTCAGAGAGACAAATACAGTGCTTGTAATCTTCCAATACTCTGGCTTGTTTTTGTTCTAGAAGTGTATTTTTTTTGAAAACTCTGAACTTAATATGTGGGCTGTCAGCTTATACAACTTAAGGAGAAATTGTTACAAATAATGTGTATGTTGTATTCAGATTTTAAAACTGAACTGCAGATGGGATAATCATGTTCCTTTGAACATACCAGGCAATTTAGACTTCTGTCTTAAATTCTGTAACTCCACTTGCTGCAACTTTTCATGCTAAAAATCCCAAGAAAAAGATAGACAACTGATGACTTAAGTAGAAGGCATATTTTGCAATACATCTCAAAATCTCTAAATTTCTGAATATATTCACATATTAATGCTATTATTGAATATAAATAGTTTATATTCATAAATTCTATATATAATTTTTCTAGGAAATACTGTTTGATTTAAATTTTAATTATTATACATCAATAAAAATAGCCATTAGAATCCATATTTTTGATGTTATAAATTATATGAATAAATCTTTAAGTGATATTTATTGATCTGATCACTATAAAGTTTGTTTCATGTAAAGAAACAGATATCATAAATATTTTGTATATTTAAAACCTAATAAAGTAGTCATATATTCAAAAGATGTATAAAATGTTCCTTATATTTCCCTGTTTATTTCCTATTTGCTATTTTAATAGAATAGTATAAAATACTGGCATTTGAATACATTGTACCAATTCCATTACACTGAGGTATTAAAACATAGAACACATCTCTTAAATATTTTATTATCTAACTCCACTGACACATGTTAACTGTAATATTTGAACGATGTACTAATAGCATTCTGTGAGAAGAGTAATTCCTAAGAACTTTTTAACAGTCACCCTCCCTAGACTAAAGGAAACAATGATGAATAAGGAGAAGAAGGTGAAAAGCATACCCATGTTTTCTACTTTGGAAGTATAAACTCCTATCTTTGTTAAATACAGATACAATGCACAAAGTGTCACACACACACATGCACAAACACACAGTTACACAATTACACAGTCTATTAAATCAGCTAGGCGGCCATATATCTGGCCTTATATGTATACTGTATTTTATCTGCAATGTGAGTTCTTTTAAAAAAAAAAATAAAGCTGACAGTGGTGGAAAACCTCTGTCATATCTTTGGTGCAGTCTGCTCTAGATTCTCTGCTCAAAAGCAGCTAATTTAGGTCTTTGTGAATTTGATTGCTCTAAATACCTCATTTAAGTGGTATCACAAAGTTTTCATCTTTCTGTGAATGGCTTATTTGACTCAGCTCAACGTCCTCAAACTTAATGGATGTTGAAGTATGTGTCAGAATGTCCTTCCTTTCTAAAGCTAAATAATGTCTTATTGTATGTATATGCCACATTTTATTATCCATTCATCCACTGATGGAACCTTGTGTTGCTTCCATTTTGGCTCATGTGAATAATGCTATGTTCATTGTTACACTATCCTTAAGGAAATATATTTTTTTGTTAATGCTACACAGGTCTACACCCTTGCCGTAAAGATGGTTACATGGATGCCGTGGGAGGAAATGTATAAAGGACAAATATTCCCTAAACTTGCCTTAATCCCAGTCAACATATGAAAGAACTGATCAATCATGTATTTTATTATTACAGATTATGTATGGAATTCTGCCTGAAATTTGGAGAGCTGCAAAGTGTCTATTATTACACGGACTTTTAATGTCAGGGCCAAGTAGAAACACACACAAAAAAGAAAAAAATAATGTTTGTGTATTTAACCAAGAGTAATGCTATTTAACAATTAAGTTTCTTTTTTGCTTTTAAAGTACTATTTTGTGGGGCACTGGATGGCTCACCCAGTTGAGCGGCTGCCTTCAGCTCAAGTCATGATCTTAGGGTTCTGGGATCGAGCCCCACAATGGGCTACCTGCTCAGTGGAGAGTCTGCTTTTCTCTCTCCCTCTGCTGCTTCTCCTACTTGTGCTCTCTTCTGGCTCTCTCTCTTAAATGAATAAATAGAATCTTTAAAATAAATAAATAAAACACAGAACCATTTACAAAAATAAAGTATTGCTTTGTGTTTGATTCTGGATTGAATTTATGCTATATGTGATATTTCCCCAGTTGTACAGCCAGATAAAGCTTGATATAGTGCAAAAAATGGGCACTAAATTATCACCATTATAGCAGTGATAAGCAATGTTATCTTTTAAAATACGTTAATTTTAATGTATAAAATTGGTTTCATTAAAAAAGCTTAATCTTGTGAGTTGTTTCATTGTTTCAGAAAATTCCATTAAAAAATAACAGTAGAACCAACATAAAAAACAAAATCTAATCTAAAATTTACTGCAGGGCATTTTCTTTTAAAGCCGTATCTATGTTTGTTACTTGTCATAAAATAAAAAATGGGAAGTGGACTCCATGTAGTAGAATACTAAAGTATGTTTATCGGGAAATTAATATATTGAAACATACAATGTTTTATGGAATTTGCTAATATGCACTTCAACAGAATTCCCAAAAAGTTTTATGAGAGTAAAGCCAACATCAACACATCCCTACATAATGGGAACTCATGAAGTGTAACATATGAGTTACATATCAGAGAATTCTACTTACTTGCTTACCATATATTTTCCATTACTTTTTCCTTTAGGAAACTAACCAAAGATGTGGACATACACTAGCTTATAAAGTTCTATTTTCAAATAGAAACTGTTGGATTTTGCTTCCCAGGAATCTCCTTAAAGAGAGCTAACGCTGCTGGGTACCCAGTGCTTTATCCTTACCTCTTACTCCTCCTTGCTTCTGAGAACATGGATTTGATGACTAGAGCTACAAGATCGCCTCATGAAAACGAGTCATTCCTTATGTTTGGAAATGTATCAGAAAGACCACAGTACAGATAAAGAGAGAAAAGATTCCCAATGATACCAAAGACTCCATAAAACTGTATCAACCCTGATCTGCCTAGACTGGGACCCTATTACTTAAAAGCAACATTAAAAAATCTACTATATTAATTTTTGTTGTGAGTTTTTTATGTCATACAGAATAAATTTAATTCTAACTGATATAAAGTTTTGTACCTGGAAGTGTATATTGCAATTAACAGATCATCAACAATGGAACTGACTGAAGGGAGAAGATCATAAGACAAATACTAAGCATTCAGGTATTGTAAACTAGAGAAATAATATTCTTGTGTTCAGACTGCCTGATATATATTGGAAGAGGAAGATGACAAACCAACTTAGGTTGTAACATCACAAACTCTGCTATCATAGAAGAAAATAAAAGTATGGCACATGTTCAATATTCTGTATTACTTTCAGTTAATAAACTAAAGTTAGAGCCAGGAGGAAAGTAAGCAGAGATCAAATAAATAAGCCTTGCAGAAACTATCTTCCAATGGCTTGCAGTCTAATTTCACTCAGACTCCATTAATTTGGATTCTAGCTTGGGTAAAATGATGAATTCTACTATATCTTAACCTTGTGCATTTATCAACTCTAGATGTTAAAGGGAAGCATTAGTAGTAGGCAACACTGTGGCCAAACCCTTTTTTTTTTTTTTTTTTTTGAAAAAGATGGATGGTACTTTGATAGGAATTGCATTAAATGTGTAGATTGCTTTAGGTAGCATAGACATTTTCACAATATTTATTCTTCCAATCCGGGAGCATGGAACATTTTTCCATTTCTTTGTGTCTTCCTCAATTTCTTTCATGAGTACTTTATAGTTTTCTGAGTATAGATTCTGTGTCTCTTTGGTTAGGTTTATTCCTAGGTATCTTATGGTTTTGGGTGCAATTGTAAATGGGATTGATTCCTTAATTTCTCTTTCTTCTGTCTTGCTGTTGGTGTAGAGAAATGCAACTGATTTTGTGCATTAATTTTATATCCTGACACTTTACTGAATCCCTGTATAAGTTCTAGCAGTCATTAAAAATCTCCAAACAAACAAAAGCCCAGGGCCAGACGGCTTCCCGGGGGAATTCTACCAAACATTTAAAGAAGAACTAATTCCTATTCTCCTGAAACTGTTCCAAAAAATAGAAATGGAAGGAAAACTTCCAAACTCATTTTATGAGGCCAGCATCACCTTGATCCCAAAACCAGACGAGGATCCCACCAAAAAAGAGAGCTATAGACCAATATCCTTGATGAACACAGATGCGAAAATACTCAACAAAATACTAGCCAATAGGATTCAACAGTACATTAAAAAGATTATTCACCACGACCAAGTGGGATTTATTCCAGGGCTGCAAGGTTGGTTCAACATCCGCAAATCAGTCAATGTGATACAACACATCAATAAAAGAAAGAACAAGAACCATATGATACTCTCAATAGATGGTGAAAAAGCATTTGACAAAGTACAGCATCCCTTCCTGATAAAAACTCTTCAAAGTGTAGGGATAGAGGGCACATACCTCAATATCATCAAAGCCATCTATGAAAAACCCACCACAAATATCATTCTCAATGGAGAAAAACTGAAAGCTTTTCCGCTAAGGTCAGGAACACGGCAGGGATGTCCATTATCACCACTGCTATTCAACATAGTACTAGAGGTCCTAGCCTCAGCAATCAGACAACAAAAGGAAATTAAAGGCATCCAAATCGGCAAAGAAGAAGTCAAATTATCACTCTTCGCAGATGATATGATACTATATGTGGAAAACCGAAAAGACTCCACTCCAAAACTGCTAGAACTTATACTGGCCAAACCCTTTTAAACAATTTTCTTACTGTTCTCTTGGTATCTAACAGGAGTAAACACACTGGTGAAGATAGGAAAAAAGTATGGCATTCCTACTTGAGCCTGTTTTTTGAAGTGTATTCAAAATAGGGTAATTTTAATGAATAGGAGGTGGGAAGAACACAAAGCTTAGTAAATAAAAAGTGAGAATGTTCAGGCTTCACCATATCTGGATGAGAACTTAAGGTATGGTTAGTAATAGATGAACTTGTTTAGAAGAATGTACTAGAGAATTTCTAACATTTGTAAATACTTTTATAGCCCATAATTTCTCTAAAGAGAGTCCACGCTCCACTGAACCTTTCCCAGAAGAGGTGTGCAGCTACCAGAAATATATTTCCCACTGTCTATGACAGACCTAGAAGTAATGATAACAAGGAACATTCTGGATAGCAAGCCACAGTGTGTGTGTGTGTTCAATACACAGGGAAGGACTGGGGGAGGGGGACTGGAGAAAGAAAAAAGAGAATACGGAAGGTGAGGTGCAAGACATAATTTATCTTATTAACTATGACAAAAAAAAAGAAACCTAAAGCCTATGAAATAATTACTACTATCCTTTTTTTTTTTAAACGGATTGGTAAGAAGTCCTAGAGAAGTTGAATAATTAACCCAAAATAAAGCTATATATAAGTGGAAGAGCTAGTGGTGGATAAATGCATAAGCTATATCCTTATATATATAAATTAAACTGGAAAAATAATAGTAACTATTGCTAACTGATGAGACTATAGGTGATTTTTTAAAAATATTATGTACTTTTTAATGTATAATGTATAATAGGTATGTATATGGGTATTGAATATTTGAAGGAAAATGAATTTATAAATACTTCTAGTCAAACTTATATGTGCAAACTTAAATATTCTAGTCTAACTTATATTTCACTTTATGACTGTATTAATATGTGTAGTCATTGATATTGCATGTATATATATGAACATGATATATATACATATGAACATTGATACTCCATATACATTGGCATAAGTTATTCTAGGATGCCTAGAGATAGCACTATTGACTAAAAATATGTTTACGGGGGTGCCTGGGTGGCTCAGTGGGTTAAGTCTCTGCCTTCAGCTCAGGTCATGATCTCAGGGTCTTGGGATTGACCCCCAATTGTGCTCTCTGCTCAGTGGGGAGCCTGCTTCCTCCTCTCTCTCTGCCTGCTCTCTTCCTACATTTCTCTGTCAAATAAATAAATAAAATCTTTAAAAAGTATGTTTACATATTTAAGTTTACCAGACAGTGTCATTTAGATTTCCAAGGAACACGTTTGTTCCATATTATCCACAGCTATTTTTAGAGTTACAGTATTTCTTGGTTTTTAAATTTAAATTTATATGGTTAAAAACAGGATATTTTGAAACAGGTTCACTTTTTATGCATGATTCTTTTTAATTATCCATTTTATTTATTTTTTTTTTTAAAGATTTTATTTATTTATTTGACAGAGAGAAATCACAAGTAGTCGGAGAGGCAGGCAGAGAGAGAGGGAAGCAGGCTCCTGGCTGAGCAGAGAGCCCGATGCGGGACTTGATCCCAGGACCCTGAGATCATGACCTGAGCCGAAGGCAGCGGCTTAACCCACTGAGCCACCCAGGCGTCCCATAATTATCCATTTTAATATGGTAATATTTTTGTGTGTTTTAAAGGAAATTTTATGGGGGCGCCTGGTGGCTAAGTGGGTTAAAGCCTCTGTCTTCAGCTCAGGTCATGATCCCAGGGTCCTGGGATCGAGCCCCACCTTGAGCTCTCTGCTCAGCAGGGAGCCTGCTTCCCCTTTTCTCTCTCTGCCTGCCTCTCTGCCTACTTGTGATCTCTGTCTGTCAAATAAATAAATAAAATCTTTAAAAAACATAAATAAAATCTTATGTATTTTGCTATCAATCCTTTGTTGTAATTTGTTGGTCATGTATGGATCATTTTGATTGCTTTTTTCCAATTATTCGGTGTCTTGATTAATAGAAGTTCTTAACTTTAATGTCATCTAATATATCAAATGTTTTCTTTTTCATACATTTTTGCATCATCCTTAGAAAGTCCTCCCAGATGAATATATATATATTAATATGCTTAATTCCCATAGCAACAAATTGTAGCACCTCATATAAGTGTTATCTACCAGAGAAACTGATTAGAGGCTCAATGCCCAAGATTTTGATTGAGGACTATTTACATTGACACCCTCTGCCTAGCATTTATCAAGATTCCAGACTCCCAGAAGAAAAGTGGATGTTTCACAAAAAATAGTATGTACACAATTTAGGCACAGGTAACCATTCTTTTACAGAATGGTGGAATTCCTCCCAAAATTCAAGTTCCAGACAGAAGCCAAAATTCAACCTTACAAGCATGCTTTTTTAAGGATAACAGTCTCAGGCCATCTATGTTAATATTTTTAGGGATGGGGACACATTTCGTCTTTAGCAATTTGATAAAAATATTTTTTTTTCTTATTTACCTTTCTTCCTTATGTACACTGCCACACATGAAGCAGTACACACATCCATCTCTCCTTGGAAGTGTCTATTTTAGGCTAGTTGATTGCCCTATAGTCTTAGCTCTCTGACTGGATGAAGGAAAGTTATAAATTTATCTATTTTCTGACTTTTTTGGCAATTACAGTAGGAGTGATGCTGTTGTCATCTTTCTATGCAATAAGTTGAATCCAAAAGCACTGTGGATTTTAAATTTTGTAATATATTTGGACTTTTTAAATGTTACCTGTCAAATACTGACTTTTAACTTTGTTGTCCAATATTAAGAGATGAAGGTTAACAGAGTACTAATTCACTTAAATGTTTTAAAGATTTCTTATGGCTTAGCATGTGGACAATTTTTGACATTTGTATTTTTTAATTGCTCAGTATAGAGTGTGATAGGGCCTGTCACATCAAACTATTAGTTGTCTTGTTCACAATATTTCTATCATTTGCATTCATACAAAAATATGTTAACAATTTTAATAAATGATAGTTATAAAATTATTTAATCTAATGTTGAATAGAAAGTGCTGATTTTCATAATGATAACATAGTAATACTAGCAAACTATAATATAGAATGAATTCTCATTATTTGTGGGCTTCACATTTGGAATTTGATTACTCAGTAAAATATGTGCCCTCAAATCCATACTTTTACCACTTCCATCATTCATGGACATGCATATGCATAGGACTGTTCCAAATTTTAGTTATCCAATAAGTAAGTGTGTTCCTAGCTAAGGTCAAACAAGGATGCTCTGTCTTCTTGGTCCAGTTCTCATGCTGTCCAAAGGATCCTTTTTATATTTAGTGCAATACTGTTCACATTTGTGTTTATTGCTGATTTCACTGCTTAGAATGCTCCTTAAGCACAGTGTTGAAATGTTGTCAATGATTTCCAAATATAAAAGTCCTATGATGCATGTTCTGGAGAATATATGAGTTACACTGCTGTTCACTGAGAGTTCAATGTTAATGAATCAATAATACATATTTTATAAGGTGTGGTTAAACAGAAATATACATAAAACAAGGTTAGAGACTGACTGGTTGATGTAAATATTATGACCAAAAGCTTGCAGGAACCTAACCCTGTATTTCCTCTAGGAGCAATGTGTCAGTATTTACTAATTCATTGTTCACTGTAACTTTATAATACAAATACAATGCTAGAACATAATACAAATAATAAGAATCATCTTTAAATTGTAAAATATTCCATTATAATGGTTGATTAAATTACACACTCCAAAAGTAGGGTGCCCCTGATTCCCAATTGCTCTTAATCCAGACAACTATAGATAGATATCAGTGTCATTTTTGAACAAACTTCCTTAACTTCTGAACCAATATTTCATTTTAACAACTAAAATTTAACCATAACATCTAACAGCTGGTCCATACCCAAAGTTGTCCCAAAGAAAATCTCTAATAATGGTTTGCTGGACCTTGATCTGGTCAAATTTTTATGTACATAAGTTCCACATGTTGTACTGTTTTTCATAAATATTATGTTTCTTTTAACCTATAGTACTCTTTATTGACCAGATTTTTTAATTTACCCAGGTTTTGAAGAGAACAGGCCAATTTTCTTTTAAAAATTGCCAACCCAGGACATCTGGGTTCTCAGTCATTTAAGCAACTGCCTTCAGCTCAGGTCACGATCCGAGGGTCTGGGGATCAAGTCCTGCATCAGGCTCCTTGCTCAGTGAGGAGCCCACTTCTCCCTTTGCCTGCTGTTCCCCCTGCTTGTGTCTGCACTCTCTCTCTCTAACAAGTAAATAAAATCTACATAGTTTACTACATAAACTGGTCAGCTACATTCAAACTAAGAATATACCATAGGTGATTCTTTGTATTTCTTATTCAAACACAACAGGAGAGCAAGTGGCATGCAATGTCTGGATGGTACACTCTTAATTATGCTACATATAAATTTTATAATTTAAAATAGCTCATAAAGGCTAATAAATTCCAAAAACTTTATTTCTGATCATGCAATTATTTTAAGATTTTATTTATTTGTGTGTTTGACAGAGAGTGTGCAAGCAGTAGGGAGGGGCAGAGAGAGGGAGAAAGAATCTGAAGCAGACTCTGTGTTGAGCCCAAAGTGGGGCTTGATCTCACAACTGCAAGATCATGACCTGAGCCGAAACCAAGAGTCAGGCACTTAATCAACTGAGCCACTCAGACACCCTGATTGTGCGTTTGTGAAAAGTGGCATATTCACAGAAAAAAAGACGGCTCTGATAAGTAACTTACAGAACAATAGAAGATGACAAAAAATTTTATTAGGCCATGTGCCTTGCAAGAAATGCAATAAGGATGAAAGATTCCCTTTTCTTGAAACAAATAGTATAACATCAAACAACAACAACAACAAAGACTTAGTAAAAAGCAGACAGTACAACAAACTCCTCTACTCTTGCTTTCACAGATTATGAAGGGCAAAACTAAAATTAAAAAGGGGCAACTGCAGGTCCTGATAAATGAGAAAGTATTGGAAAAAATGATCTAAGCATTTCAAGTTAGATAAAATTCCCAGGCCAAGGGATTTACATTCTTTATAACATTAAAATAATTTGTACATATGCCATCACGGAGAACACTGCAGAAGTGATTTCATACAGTATCCTTAAGAAAGATAATACTTGAGAGGTAATTAAGCACTGAAGAGGAACCCCCCCCCCCACACACACACGTGTATATAACACACATAGTACTCTAGCTCTTATTTATATAAGGAGTTAAGGCAGGCAGGAATTAATTCAGTTTCCTCACTTGTGGAAGCTACATAATTAAGACAGTTTGGCCATGTATGAGTAAATCTGCATCAATTTTTATAACACAAAAATGAATTACTTTTTTAAAAAGAGGAATAAACCTCTAAAAATGAGCTATTTGGGGTGTCAAACTATAGATAATGAAATGTTAAAATTGAAAAGTACAATGAGGCTAGAAAATGGATTCATTAAAGAACTTACAACTTGCATCAAATTATACAATGAGGAAAAAATTTCTGTGTATGGGTCAGTAATTTGATAATGAAGGAATCCTACAAACTCAATAATATGTTATATTTTTTATATGAGATAGTATGCTTCGCAACATAATTTAACTGAAAGCTCACAGAGAAACACGCAACAAATGAGAATAATCATGAACTTATAAAAATCAGAAATGTTGACTTCCAGGTACTATGACTATTTCTAGTCGGAGTATGTATTTAGGAAAGGAATAGGCTATTTTTCATGAGAAAAGTAGAACAAAAAGCCATTTATTTCAGGGTAAAAAAATATCAGTCAGTAATTTTAGTTTTAATGGAAGATTTAGGAGTATCACCACATAAATTCAGAAGCTGTTGGTCTCTTCAAGGCCCATTATCCCTCCTCTTTCAGAATGTTCCAGATGAAGCAAACTCTCCCCACTTCTTCTCCACATTTTTTCAGGCTTATGACTGTCCACTTTCTTGCCCTCAATTCCCAGTGAGATATCAAAACTTGAATAAAAGAAAATTAAGTTCTGTAAAATGCTTCTTTTGGGTAAATTAAGGAAATAAAACACATCATCCGTACCTTCTGAATTACAAGAGTTCAGATGTCTTAGGATGTATAAAAGTATTTCTTAACCTTCCATGTGCTAGAGCACTCTATACAAATAGAAGGTTTAGTTATGGAGGGAAGGAGAGAGGAAAGAAGAGAGATTCACACAGAGATAAAGTCAGACTTGTTCTTGCTCCATAGATAAAATAGGTTCCCTTAGTTTCTCACAGAGTTTATGTTGTATATAATTATAATTTGTACTTATTGCTATGTAGTATTTACTTTCATATTATTTATTTTTCTATTTTTGCATTAAACCTTTATGTTGTTTCTAGATTTTGATTATTATGCATAATGCTGCTGTGAAAAATGTTTTGTCTTTTTGTTGTTGTTGTTGTTGGCTCTATGCCTAATTGGGCTTGAACCCATGACCCTGTGATCAAGAGTCACATGTTCTGCTGACCAAGCTAGCCAGGCTCAGTGTTGTCTTTACTGTATATCTTTAATGAACATGTTCACAGGTTTAATTTGGGGTTTTTAACAAAAAAATAAGATAGCTGAGGGAAAATGCATATTTTCTATAAGTTTAGAAAAATTTTCCAACATGTTTCCAAGTTCCCATATTTTTATTTCTTCCAATAGCATGTGAGAATGCTACTGTTCCATATTGTCATAATAAGATGGTTGAGTATTTATTTATATTTGTGCTGATTTAAGTGTCTTCGTTCAATTGCACCCTTAAGTATCTTTCAATATAATTGTGCTATTAATGTCTATGATTATCTTTATTTTCTACTTGTTACTTCGGCTTCTATTTCTTTTACTTGTTTGCTTTTGGATTATTTATTAAGATTCCATTTTAGCTCCAATATTGGCTCAGGATTAATAACTCTTTAAAAATAATTGTTGCATAGGGGTGCCTGACTGGCATAGTTAGTTAAGCACCCAGCTCTGGGTTTCAGCTCAGGTCATAATCTCAGGGTCATTAGATCAAGCCCCACGTCAGGCTCCATGTTTAGCATTACTCTATTTAAGTTGCTCTCCTCCATGATCACTGCTCCTCATCACTGTGCTGTGTCAAATAAATAAAGAAATCTTAAAAAAAGTTGTTGTCTAGGCACTTACAATATACCTTTTAAATTATTCATAGTCTACCTTAAAATAACAGTCTATTGCTTCACATGCTGGGTATATAAGTCTTGGTTTATAGGATTTTTTAATTTCCTGTCAGTCCTTTAATGATGTCATTCTTTACCTATTGATGTACATAATTTTACTATAACTAATAGTTATTTTAATCAAGATTACTAGCTAAAAGTGATAAAAATAATATTTTATGTACTAGTAATAAAAATTGGGAAATTAAAAATTTTAAATGCCGGGCTCAGCGCATTAAGCCTCTGCCTTTGGCTGAGGTCATGATCTTGGGGTCCTGGGATTGAGCCCCACACCAGACTCTCTGCTGAGTGGAAAGCCTGTTTACCCCGTCTCTCTGCCTACCTTTCTGCCTACTTGTGATTTCTGTCTGTTGAAAAAATAAATAAAATCTTTTAAAAAAATTTTAAATGCTCATATGCAATAGCACACAAAAAAATCAGAAAAAAATCCCTGCATATATTGTCATTTAATTTATGACAAAGGAATCAGGAGTATACAATGTCAAAATGACCATCTCTTCAATAAATGGTGCTGGTAATACAAGACAGTCACATGCAAAAAAATGTAATTGGATCACTATCTTAACACCATGCACAAATGTTAACTCAAAATGTATTAAAGACTTGACCATAACACCAAAACCCATAAAACTTCTAGAAGAAAACATAGGTAGTAAGATCCTTGATATCATTCTTGGTGATGATTTTTTGACGCAAAAATAAATAAGCGAGACTACATCAAACTAAAAAGCTTCTGCATGGCATAGGAACTCAACAATTAAATGAAAAGACAATGTAAATGAAAAGGTGAATGGGACAAAATATTTGCAAATTTTATATAAGGGTTTAATATTCAAAATATAAAGAACACATACAACTTAAAAGCAAAAATAGATAATTCAATTAAAATGTAGTCAAACAACATGAAGAGAGTTTTTTCCAAAGAAGACGAGAGATGGCCAATAGGTTCATGAAAAGGTATTCAGTATCACTAATCATCAAGGAAATGCAAATCAAACCCACAATAAGATATCACCTCATATCTGTTAGAATAGCTTATGTCAAAATGACGAGAAATAACATGTGCTGACAAGGATATGGAGAAAACCTAACCCTTATGCACTGCTTGCAGGAATATAAAGTGGTACAATTACAATGCAAAATACAGAATTTCCTCAAAACATTAAAAATAAAACTACCGGGTGCCTGGGTGGCTCATTTGGTTAAGCAACTGCTTTCAACTCAGGTCATGATCCTGGAGTCCCAGGATCGAGTCCCACATCGGGCTCCCTGCTCATTGGGGAGACTTCTCCCTCTGACTCCCTCCCCTCTCATATTCTCTCTCACTCTCTCTTTCAAATAAATAAGTAAAATCATTTAATAAAAATTAAAAAAAAAACTACCATATGATCTAGAAATTCTCCTTCTTGGTATTTATCTAAAGAAAATTGGGTCGCCTGGGTGGCTCAGTGGGTTAAGCCGCTGCCTTTGGCTCAGGTCATGATCTCAGAGTCCTGAGATCAAGCCCTGCATCTGGCTCTCTGCTTAGCGGGGAGCCTGCTTCCCTTCCTCTCTCTCTGCCTTTCTCTCTGCCTACTTGTGATCTGTCTGTTGAATAAATAAATAAAATCTTAAATAAAGAATAAAGAAAGAAAGTTAAAAAAACACACACACACACACAAAACAACTCAAAAGAAAAGAAAACCAAAGCTGGTGGCATCGCAACTCCAGACTTCCAGTTATGTTACAAATCTATAATCATCAAGACAGCATGGCACTGGTACACAAAGAGACACATAGATCAATGGAACGGAGTAGAGAACCCAAATATGGACCCCCCAACTCTATGGTCAACTATACTTTGACAAAGCAGGAAAGATTAACCAATGGAAAAATGTCTCTTCAACAAATGGTGTTGGAAAAATTGGACAGCCACATCCAGAAGAATGAAACTAGGCCATTCTCTTACACCATATACAAAAATAAACCCAAATGGATGAAAGATGTAAATGCAGAACAGGAATCCCTCAAAATCTAGAAAATACAGGCAACAACCTCTTTGACCTAAGACACAGCAACTTCTTGCTAGACACATCTTCAAAGGCAGAGAAAACAAAAACAAAAAGTAACTATTGGGACTCCATTTAGATAAAAATCTTTTGCACAGCAAAGGAAATGGTCAATAAAACCAAAAGACATGAGTGGGAGAAGATATTTGTCTTACCATATAAAGGGCTGGTATCCAAAATCTATAAAGAACTTCTCAAACTCAGCACCCAAAGGACAAATAATCCAATCAAGAAATGGGCAAAAGACATTTTTCCAAAGAAGACATCCAAATGGCCAATGAACACATGAAAAAATGCTCAACATCATTAGGCAACATGTAAATACAAACCAAAACCACAATGAGACACCACTTCACACCAGTCAGAATGGCTAAAATGAACCAGACAGGGAACAAGAAATGCTGGTGAGGATGTGAAGAATGACGAACCCTCTCACACTGTTGGTGGGAATGCAAGCTGGTGCAGTCACTCTAGAAAATAGTATGGAGGTTCCTCAAAAAATTAAAAATGGTGCTACCCTACAACCCAGATATTATACTACTAGGTATATACTCCAAAGATACAAATACAGTAATCCAAAGGGGCACCCCAATTTCATAGCAGCAATATCCACAACAGCCAAACTATGTAAAGAGCCCAGAGGTCCATCAACAGATGAATGGATAAAGAAGAGGTTGTATATATATTTAATGGAATATTACTCAGCCATTAAAGAAAACAAAATTTTGTCTGTGCAATGACATGGTTGGAACTAAACAGTATTACGCTAAGCAAAATAATTCAATTAGAGAAAGACAATTATTATATTTCACTCGTATGTGGAATTTAAGAAAAAAAAAAAAGAGGATCATAGGGGAAGGGAGGGGAAAAAGAAGATGAAAACAAAGAGATAAACCATAATAGTAGGAAACAGAGGTTGCTGGAGTGGAGGCGGGTCAAGGGATGGGGTAACTGATTGACGGGGAATTAAAGAGGGCACTTGATGTAATGAGCACTAAATCTAATAACACATTTTATGTTAATTAATTGAATTTTATAAGAAAAGATATATTCACTTCTTTGTTCATTGAAACAATATTCACCAATAGCCACGGAAACAAGTGTCTATCAATGGATACAAAAATGATACAGAAGATATATATCTATATCTTTGTCTATGTATAGCAATTATATCCTGATAAAAAAGTCAGAAAAACCAAGACACACAACACAATTTTTATATAAACTTAATAAAACATATTTGCCACTGTCGAGACCTATTTTCAAACAATAAAAGACTGATGTCAAAAATCAAAGTAAACCTAAAAATTTTCAATATATCCTAGTTTTATAAATTTTTGAAGAATCAACATTTGTAGAATGTCAGCTTTCCTCAATTTGGTCTATAAGTTTGAGCACAGATGCCTTAGATATTACAAAAATGGATTATTTTTAGAAACAATAGTTTGTACCTCAAAAAATTTTTAATTTCTGCTTTTCCAGAAATTTATGAGTATTTATTTAAGTAAATAAAATACAAGCCACTAACATATGTTGGAATACAACCTGGATCCTCACCAATGTGACTGGGGTCGTGTGGGATCCTGTGAGAAAACTCCAGGAGATGGAGGGCAAGAGTCTTCCTGGGCCAACGCCCAGAATAAACATGGGAGGCTCCCCCGAGTGCTTTCCTGTCCTCCTTTAGATGTATCTGCTAAGTGTGGAGAAACCTTAACTTGCTCTTGTCATTTAAAGCTAAGAGATAATCATTGTTGTTCACTTATCGCACTTGATTACCTGCATATAGTCCTCGTCCTGCACATAGCTCACATCTCACATGAAGTTCATGTTCCACACGTAGCTCACATCTCACATGCAGTTCATGTCCTGCTCATAAATCTCTATGTTGTTTGTAACTGGATATTGTGTAAAGTATAAGAGAAGTGATTGTAAGAAATAAAGTCATCTACTGATCAGTCAGTAGTCCCTCCACCATTTAGGCTCCGATCACCAGGATCCCCACCTCATGAAGGTGACAAACATATATAATATTAAAAATGCTTTTTTCTCTAAAACTATCTCAACTTGCATTAGAAATAATATATGTATCAACACATGTATGTAAACCTAATTCCTCTGTTGCCTAAAGGCTGCCTGTTGAAGCATCCTATTCCAACACACATTAACTTTATCAGAATTTATTTTGAATTAATCCTAAATAAATGATACATATTGATGAAAGAAATACCTATGAAAAAATAGAGTTTTAGTTATATAACCATATAAACCATAATAATGCATTTGTATTTTATTATAGCATTCTAAATGTGTTCACATTTTTCCACAAGTACATATCATTTCTTTGCCATGGTTTCTCTCTATGGTGGCTGCTCAGAAATATTTTGCTTCACTTACTAAGATTTATTGGCTTTTTATTTTAAGGAAAGTTAGTTTGTTGCATGAATGACTTCTGGATAAATGAAGCACTCTCATCTTTGACTATGTTATGGTTAGCATCTGTGTCTGATTTCTGAAGGAAATAATTTCAAAGAAGCAATAAAATCAAATACGGTGATAACCAAAATAAGTATTTCAGAATAATTAGAGATATATCTTCTTTCGCCATTTATATTTTAACCTCATCATATAGTCTCATTGACAATACAGTAATTTAGAATTAATCTCCACAAGCTTTCATGAATCATGTAATTAGTTATGGTAAAAAGGGATTTAATTAATTTCTGGGGTAAATTCCAGATCATCATAAAAATTTGGAAGGGGACCATTTGTATATTTAATTAATAAACTGTAGCATGCACACTATTGTTTCTATTAAAAATGAGTGCTCTAATACTGATCATTGCTCAGTGTGAAATTCCTGCCAAGTATAATCACAGGGAAATCCTCAAGATGAAAAATGAGCGTAAGGAATTATCAGTAGTGCTTTAGAAATAATTCAATGGGAATAATAATAATAACAACAGATTAGGGCTAGATATATTTCTATAGGTTCTTATAGACTATTTGCTGAAAATAATCAGAATCACATATTAACTGACTCTAAAATGACAAAATCCCTGGAAAACCAGAAATTTATTTAAATACCTTGATGAGATATAATAAATTCACCTTACTGAAACTATTAAAAACTACATAATTTATTTTGGTATTTTTACTTATTGGTGTATATCACTTTCCAATAATGGGTCAGAAAATAGGCAATTTTGTTACTTTTATTAACTTTTTGATTTAGCATATGGCTCAACACCACAACCTGAGATTCTGATATTAGGGTGTTTTATTAATTTTAACTGGATATGAATCAGACACTGTGTGTACTTAAATGATTATGTTTATATAGGTACTCTCCCCTGAACCTGGGAAGTCTTTGATAATTCATCATTTTGGATCAATGAACTTCATTTGACCCCTTCTTACTTCTTTTGGTACTTTATGTAACCGATTATTCTCTCCTGAATCTTCACATACCTTTCTCAATGGCTTCATTCTTCTGCTATAAAATGTATTTAATGGGGCACCTGGGTGGCTCAGTCATTAAGCATCTGCCTTCAGCTCAGGTCATGTTCCCAGCGTCCTGGGATCAAGCCCTGCAAGGGGCTCCCTGCTCAGTGGGGAGCCTGCTTCTCCCTCTCCCACTCCCCCTGCTTGTGTTCTCTCTCTCTCTCTCTGTCAAAAAAAATAAATAAAATATTTTTTTAAAATGTACTTCAATTTTCACATCAATAGTCACTTATCATTTCCAAACTTCTCATGGAAACACACATGCACAGTCCATTATTTAGCAATATTTACTGACCACCTAATACATATAATTAACTATTCCAAGTACTCGAGTTACATCATTAATAAAATAAAATATCTCTGCCTAACGTTTTGTTTGGTGAAAAAACACAATATGTTAAATATAATAAATAATTTAAAATATGGTATATTAATAGTTAATAAGTACTTAAAACAAAAATAAGGTAAGGAATATAAAATATATGTAAATGGGGTGGAGATGATTTGCAATCTTAATTAGAGTCATCGATGTAAGTTCCACAAAGAAAGTGATATTTGTAAAAATTATTGGAGGAGATGAGAGGGGTAGCCATTAGGATAGCTGGGAATAGAATAGTCCAGGAAAGAAGAATGCTGTAGCCAACACAAAGTCAATAAGGGGTAAGGGTCTAGGAGGGCAGGTCAGAGAGATGACGAAATCCCTCATCTGGTGGGGATATGCAGGCCACTGTATGATTTTTGGAATTTTTTTTTGAGTGAGGTAAAAATCCACTGAATAATTTTGTACAAAGGAGTGCTATGATTAGACATATATTTTCAAAGGATCTTTGTAAATGACTTGGTAAATGTAAAGGACTTTGTAAATGACAGACTACAGAGTAGCAGGTATGGTTGCATGCAGACTAGCTAGGATGCTCCTGTGCTAATAATGGTAGGAAATTTGATGGCTTGGACCAAAGCGGGAATAGGAGTTGTAGTAAAGTAGCCAGATTCTGCACATATATATATATTTTTAAAGATTTTATTTATTTGACAGACAAATATCACAAGTAGACATAGAGGCAGGCAGAGAGAGAGGAGGGGGGAAGCAGGCTCTCTGCTGAGCAGGGAGCCTGATGCGGGGCTCGATCTCAGGACCCTGAGATTATGACCTGAGCCAAAGGCAGAGGCTTTAACCACTGAGCTACCCAGGTGCCCCTCTGCATATTTTTTTTAAAGTAGAGAAGACAGTAATGGATGTGGTAGATAAGAACAAGTACTAAGAATGTCTATAAAATTTTAGGTGTGAACAATTGGAAAGACTAACTGGCCAGAAACTGGAAAGGGAAGAGAAGTAGTGGTTTTATTGATTGGAGGAATTCAGCAGTTCAATTTTAGGCATGCCACGTTTTTCAAGTTTTTTTCAAGTGTTTACCTCCAAATGGAGGTATCGTATCATATTGGTAGTTGAGTATATTAGTCCAGGGTTTAGAAAAGGAGTCCAGGGTTTAGAAAAGGAGTCTAAATTTTGAAGACAACCTTTTTGTTGTATTCAAAGCCAATGGCTGGATAAGATAACCAGAAATACATCAGGGTAGAAAGAGAAGGGGGAAAGCCGTGTACTAAGAACTGGGGTACTTTTACATTAAATAGTTATAAAAAAGAGGAGAAAGCAAAGAAATTTAATTTACATAATTTATCATATGTAATATATATTATATATACAACATATAATATATATAATTATATAATTTATATAATTTATATAATAGAAATATCTATTAGATTGGGTTTCCCCAGACAGAAGATTCAGGTATAATTAGCTTACTTGTAAAATAAAAGAAATACTGATGACAGCCAGGGAAAATAACACCGAGAAAGAAGATAGGTGAACCCTTAACTGCATGTTAGTAACTTAATTGCTTTAGTGGATAATAGGAGCTTCATTTCATTTGTAAATCTTGAAATTATTGTAAAATAATAATTGGCTCAGAATTTTCCCACTGGTGGCAAATCTAAATTTCTAAGCAGTGAAAAAGAAAGTAAATCTATATATACATGCTCAATAATGAAGCAAAAATTATCAAGAACAGACACAATCTTGGGGCAGCCTGAGTGGCTTAGTTAAACATGTGCCTTTGCTTTGGCTGTGATCTTAGGGTCCTGGGACCGAGCCCCATACTGGGCTCCCTGCTTCTCCCTCTCCCTTGCCCCTGCTCATGTTCTCTCTCACAGCCTCTCTTTCTCAAATAAATGAAATCTTTAAAAAAAAATTTAAATAAAAAACCAAACACAATCTTAAAAGCTACCAAATAGCCAAATGTTTATCTATACCGAGATAATAATTAATCTTTGACTTATTTCCAATGCATAAAGATACCAGAAGATAAGTGTTTTCAAAGAAAACACTCTCTACTCTGAATTTTATATCCAGCAAAACTGTCATACAAGACTCTGAGCAATATAAACTCATTCTCAAAATAAACATTGTCAAAGTATCCTGTGTGCAAACCCCTACTAAAAATCAGAGAAATTGTTTCATTTAAATGTGGAATTTAAGAAACAAAATGAATGAACAAAGAAAAAAATGAGACAAACTATGAAACAGACTCTTAAGTATAAAGAACAGATGGTTACCAGAGGGAAGGTGGGTGGGGGATGGGTGAGATAAGTGAGGGGATTAAGAGTACACTTATCATGATGAACTCTGAATAATGTATAAACTTTTTGAATCACTATATTGTACACCTGAAATTAATATAACTGTATGTTAACTATACTAGAAAATCTTAAAAAAAAAAAACTATTAATGAAACAACATCAACTTAAGAAAAACAACAACAAACTAAAGCCAGAAGTAATGTATAGACTCTTCTATTCAATAAACAATCCTGAGTACAGGAAGGAAAAAATTAAAAGGTAGTAAACTTTTAAAAGCTAATTTTTTAATATGACAAAATATGGTAATAATAAGTACAAAGTGCCACAATCCTAACACATTTTGAGATGTATTCACTTCACTAAGCTAGAAGCAGCCTATATCACCATGGAGGAAGAAATGTTTGCTTTTTGTATCTGCCTTGCCTTTTTTATTTATTTAAAATATTCTGAGTTTTGAAGAAAGGAAGTAGTTTGTAGATTTCAGGTATTTCTTACTGTAGTCATCTCTGATTTCCTTTTATTTGTTAAAAAAGCTGTGAATTTTGAAAAGTTGTTTTAAAAAGTTTTTATTTAAATTCCAGTTAGTTAACATACAGTGTAATATTGGTTTCAGGTGTACAATATAGTGATTCCACACTTCCTTACATCACCCAGAGCTCATTGCCACAAGTGCACTCCTTAATCCTTATCACCTATTTAAATCATCCCTTACCCACCTCTCTTCCAGTAACCATCAGTATGTTCTTTATAGTTAAGAGTCTGTTTCTTGGTTTGCCTCTCTTGCTTGCTCTCTTTCTTTTTCCCCCTTTGCTCATTTTTTTGTTTCTTAAATTTCACATATGAGTGAAGTCACATGGTATTTGCCCTTCTCTGAATAACTTAGAGTATTATGCTAAAATAGCTTTCTGAAGTAATTTATCTGGCATTTTTATGTACTTTGTTGCAGGAGAAATATCTAGACTACAATATTACAAAAGCTTAAACCTTTGATTTTTCTTAAATTCTGAGCACCCAGTATTATTTTTTTACAGCCAGGAGTAATTTAGACATATCAATAATGTGTTTAGTAATTTCTTTGTTCCTTAATACTTCCAGCTTCCAGTTCTTTCTGGGTTTAATTTTATTTTAACTAGAGTGCAGTTTAGTTCTTCTCAAATTAAGGAATCACATTCTTTCTGTATTTGCTCATCTAAATGCTTTTGTTAGTTTTCTGAAGTGTAAAATTCTAGGTAGGAAGTTATTATTTTTTATAATACTTTTGAGCATATCATTTTATGGCCTTTTGGCATCTTTTATTAAAGGGCAGAAGTATATAGTTAGTTCAACTTTATTTTCTTTGATGTAATCTGTTTTTCTCTGGTAGCTGTTCAGATTTTGTCACTGAATTTCTATTTTACTGTGATTCTTTTCCAATGGTCTTGCTCAGGACTCAGTCTCTTCAATTGGAGAAGTCATTCCCTATCCCCTAATATTTTATTATACATGTATCAATTTCTCTTTAAATACTGACCTATTTTTCACTCCACAGTTAATTTTTCAATTCTTACTGCTTTATTCCTTTGTTTTCCATTTCTCTTAAAACACTGAAATGTCTTAAGACATACATTTTTTTAATCTTTGGGTTTTGTTGATTTCCTCAGAAATGCATCATTTCTCTTCATAGTTTTGCTAATTAATTCTTACTGAAATCCACTGAGGTTTCTTTTTCTTTTTTGTAATTAATATATTTTTTATTTTATAAGATATGTTTTGACATATGAAAAAAATGCAACCTGTAGATTGCCTTTTTAATTTATTTATCATTTTCTCCTCTATGCAGAAGCTCTTTAGATTAATATAGTTCTGCTTGCTTATTTTAGTTTTTGTTCTTGTTGTCATTTTTGTTTTCCTGTGCTTTTGAAGTCTTATCCAAAAATACCATTTCCAAAATTGATGTTAAGGATCCTCTCCTTTAAGTTTTTTTTTTGTAGGATTTTTATGGTTTCAGATTCCACATTTAATCCTTTGATCCATCTGAGTTAATTTTTATCAGTAGTGTAATGTAGCAGTCCAGTTTCATTCTTTTGCATGTGGATACCCGGTTCTCCTCTCCCTATTTTGTGTTCTTGGCACTCTTGTTAAAAAATAGTTGGCCATATATGCATAGGTTTATGTCTGGGTTCTCTATTCTAATCCACTGGTATATATGCCTGTTTATACCTTATAAGGGGTCAGTATCCAAAATACATAAAGAACTCATACAACTTTACAGTTTAAAAAAAAAAAGGCGAATAATCATATTAAAAATGGGTAAAGACCTGAATAGATATGTTTCCAAAGAAGACATATCAATGGTCAACAGATATATGAAAATGTGTTCAACAGGGAAATGCAAATCAGAATCACAACGAGATATCTATCACCTCACATCTGTTAGTCTGGCTATCATCAAAATGAAATGAGTGAGGATATAGAGAAAAGGGAACCATTATACTGTTAGTGGAAATATAAAATGGTATAGCCATATTAGGAAACAATATGATGATTTCCCCAAAAATTCAAAACCGAATTGCCATAGGATCCAGCAATCACACGACTGAGTATATAACCAAAGAAAGAGAAATTAGTTTCTTGAAAAGATTTCTGCACACCCATGTTTATTGCAGAATTATTCCTAAGAGCCAAGATATGGAAACAGACTAAATGTCCTTTGATGAATAAAGAAACTGTGGTATACATGAACACTTGAACAATATTCAGCCATAAGAAAGAAGGAAGTTTTGGGAGGGGAGCTAAGATGGCAGCACAGTAATGGGACCCTAAGCCTATCTTGTTTTCCTTGAACAGAACTAGATAACTATGAAATCATTCTAAATACTCCAGAAATCAACTTCAAGACTGACAGCACAAACTCCTCAATTAAAGAGAGAGAATAAACCACACGGAAGAGGGTAGGAAGTGCAGACATGTGGTTTGGGGGAGAAATGGAGCAGGGGTGCTGCAAAGAAGAGCAAACTATGGTCCCAGAGAAAGGGGAGGTAGACAGGAGCACACAGGGGAATGCACAAGGAGAAATTCCCAAAAACCACTGATGGGAAAAATAAGAAAGGTTGAGTTTTATGAGTTATTGCAACCATCAGGGTTTAACACTAGAGTTTTAAAGGTCTTCAGGCTTGGCTGAATAAAGACCTAAGGCCACTGCCCTACTCCTGCAGAGGAAACAGGCAAACAACCCAGAGTCAGTATGGAAAACGATCTGGAAAAATGCCTGGGGCACATAGTGGGGAGTTTATTTGCTCTTCTGGGAGTGTACCCTTGGCAGGAGAGTTCACAGAGATGCCTCTCCTGGGACATAAGAGACAGCTGGCACCATTTTTCTGCCTCCCCGCCCCCCGGCCACCACCCATCAGTACAAATAAGAGCCACTAGCAGTAAGCAGCACTTTGCTGATACTGGCTGCCTAACCCCCTTACACCAGGTCCCACACCTCTGCACTCTGGTGTGACTGCCCTTCTCTGTTGAGCTTGCTTCAATGCCAGCACAGTGATCCCTTTGCCAAAAGACCAGCAGAAAACACTGCTCATGCCACATCTCCTGACCAGAGAGTTCTGCAGGCCTCCCGTTATAGTGGAAGTATTATCAGCTCTCATTTAACAAGCAGACCAGAAAACACCTAGTCAAAACTCATCACATTCTGGCCAAGGACAAAACACTGCCCACTGCAGGCAAAGAGCCTCTGCAGATGACTGGCCTGAGGGACAGAATAGTCAAAACACAACAGCAGAGTGCATGGAGCACACATTAGAGACACTCCCTGAAGCACAAAGCTCTAACTGTACGACCTCATCTTCATAAAGCCATGACTATCAGGAGCAGGAAAAATAATGGGTTTTTCTAACATACAGAAGAAAGCAGAGACTTAGAATACCAAGATAGAGGAATTCATCCAAAATGAAAGAAGAAAATAAGGTCATAGCCAGAAATCTAAATGAAACAGTTTTAAGTAACATGTCTGATGGAAGGATTTAAAACAAAAATCATAAGGATACTCACTGGGCTTGAGAAAAGAATAAAAGACTTCAGGGAGGTCCTTTCCACAGAGAAGAAGGAATTAAAAAAAAAAAAAACAGAAATGAAAAATGCAGTAGGGCACTTGGGTGGCTCAGTCAGTTAAGCATCCAACTTCAGCTCAAGTCACCATCACAGGGTCATACAAGTCACTATCTCAGGGTCCTAGGACTGAGCCCCCACTCAGTACCTGTTTGTCCCTCTGCCCCTCCTCCCACTTGTGCTTGCTCTCTCCCTCTCACCTTCCCTCCCAAATAAATAAAATCTTAAAAAAGAAATGAAAAATGCAGAACTAAAATTCATAACAGGCTTGATGCAATGAACACAAGGATGGAAGAAGCAGAGGAATAAATAAGTGATTTGGAATATAAAATAATGAAAAATAATGAAGGTGAACAAAAAAGAGAAAAAGAGTTATGGAACACAATAGACTTAGGAAACCCTGTGATTCAAACATAACACTTCATGTTACAGGAGCCCCAGAAGAAGAGAGAGGAAAGGGGACAAAACATTTATTTAAGGAAATGATAGTTGAACACTTCCCTAATTTGGGAAAGGAAACAGACATCCAGATCCAGGAGGCACAGAGAATTCCCACTAAAGTCAACAAAAACAGGCCAATACCAGGATGTATTTTAATTAAATTTGCAAAATATCATGATAAAGAAAAAATCTTAACAGCATCAAGGAGTGGTCCCTAACTTACAAGGGGACAACCATAAGGCAGGCTGTAGATGTCTCCACTGAAACTTGAGAAACCAGATGGGAGAGGCATGGTGTATTCAATGTGCTTGAATGGGAAAAATCCAAAGTCTTGAAGAATACTATATCCAGCAAGGCTATCATTCAGAATAGAAGGAAAGATAGTTTCAGACAAAAAAAAAAAAAAAAAAAAAAATCTAAAGGAGCTCATGACCACTAAACCAGCCTTGCAAGAAGTATTAAAGGTGTCTCTGCTCTTAATCTCAGGAAACAAGCTGAGGGTTGCTGGAGGGAAGGGGGCTAGGAGGGATGAGGTGGCTGGGTGATGGAATAATTTTTTAAAAATTTGGGGGAAAAAAGTGTTTTTGAGTGGGAAGGAGAGACCAAAAGTGACAAAGATGAAAGGAACAGAGAAAATCACCAGAAACAGTAACAAAGCAAGTAAAAAAATGTCACTAACTACCTATCAATAATTACCCTGAATGTAAATGGATTAAACACTTTGATAAAAGACATAAGGTGTCAGAATGGATTAAAAAAAAAAAAACATCTATTTGCTTTCTGCAAAAGACTCATTTTAGACATAAAGACAACTATAGATTGAAAGTGAGGGTATGGAAAAGTATTTATAATGGAAATGGACATCAAAAGAAAGTGGGAGTAGCAATACTTATATTGGACAAACTAGATTTTAAACCAAAGACTAACAAGAGATTAAGAAGGGCACTATATCATAATAAAGAAGACAATCAAGAATATCTAATAATTATAAATATTTATGCACCCAATATGGGGACACCTAAATATATAAAACAATGAATAACAAACATAAAGAAACTCATTGATGGGATGCCTGGGTAGCTCAGTCAGTTAAGTATCTGATTTTTTATTTTGGCCCACGTCATGATCTCAGGGTCCTGGGATTGAGCCCCAGGTCAGGTTCTATGCTCAGCAGGGAATGTAATTGAGATTTTTTCCCTCCTTCTCTGACCTTACCATACCCTGACTCATGCTTGTGCTCTCTCTCTAATAAATAAATAAAATCTTAAAAAAAAAAAGAAAGAAACTCATTGATAATAATACAATAAGAAATACCCCATTTACATCAATGGACAGATCATCTAAGCATAAAATCAAGAAAAAAGCCAATGGGTATGAATGGCACACTGGATTAGATGGACATAACAGATATACTCAGAACATTCTGTCCTAAAGCAGTAGAATACACATTCTTTCTAAGTGCACACAGGACATTTCTCCAAAATAGATCACATACATGGTACAAATTAGCCCTCGACAAGTACAAAAATATGGAGATCACAATCTCAACTGTATATATTCTGATCTCACCACTATGAAACTTGAACTTAATTACAAGAAAAACATTTAGAAAGGCCATAAATACATGGACATTAAATAACATGCTACCAAAGAAAGAATAGGTCAACCAGGAAATCAGAGAAGAAATAAGAAAAAAAAATACATGGGAACAAATGAAAATGAAAACACAATGATCCAAAACTTCTGGGATGCAGTAAAGTAGTCATAAGTGAACTAGAGCGTATCATGCTTAGTGAAATAAGTCAAGCAGAAAAAGACAACTATCATATGATCTCCCTGATATGAGGAAGTGGTGATGCAACATGGGGGCTTAAGGGAGTAGGAGAAGAATCAATGAAACAAGATGGGATTGGGAGGGAGAAAAACCATAAGTGACTCTTAATCTCACAAAACAAACTGAGGGTTGCTGGGGGGAGGGGGGTTGGGAGAAGGGGGGTGGGATTATGGACATTGGGGAGGGTATGTGCTTTGGTGAGTGCTGTGAAGTGTGTAAACTGGGCGATTCACAGACCTGTACCCCTGGGGATAAAAATATATTATATGTTTATAAAAAATTAAAAAAATTAAAAAAACAGTAAGCAAAAGCAAAAAAAAAAAAAAAACAAACGTAGTCATAAGTGAGAAGTATATAGCAATACAGACTTACCTCAGGAGGCAAGAAAAATCTCAAACAACCTAATCTTATGCCTAAAGGAGATAGAAAAAGAACAAATGAAACCTAAAGCTATCAGAAGGGAAATAATAAAGATTACAGCAGAAATAAATGACACAGAAACAAACAAACAAACAAACCACAGTAGGACAGATCAATGAACCCAGCAGCTGTTATCAAAAGAAAAAAGAAAGGGCCCAAAATAAACAAAATCACAAATGAGAGGAGAAACAACTAACACCACAGAACTATAACTATAAGACAATATTATGAAAACTATATGCTGACAAACTGGACAATTTGGAAGAAATGGATAAATTCCTAGAGACATATAAATTACCAAAACTGAAACAGGAAGAAATAGAAAACTTGAATACACCAATAACCAGCGAAGAAATGGAATCAGCAATCAAAATCTCACAACAAACCAAAGTCTCGGGCTTCACAGGTAAATTCTACCAAACATTTAAAGAAGACTTTATATCTATTTTTCTCAAACTATTCCAAAAAAATAGAAATAGAGGGAAAACTTCCAAATTCATTCTATGAGTCCAGCATTACCCTGATACCAAAACAAGATAAAGACTCCACTGAGAAAAAGAAGTACAGGCCAACATCCCTAATGAATATAGATGCACAAAATCTTGGTAAAATACTAGCAAACTGAATCCAACAGTAGTATATTAAAAGAAGCATTCACAACGATTGAGTAGGATTTACTCCTAGGTTGCAAGAGTGGTTCAATGTTTGCAAATCAATCAACATGATACAGCACATTAATAAGAGAAAGGATAAGAACCATATGATTCTTTCAATAGATGCAGAAAAAGCATTTGACAAAGTAGGACATCCATTCATAAAAACAACCCTCAACAAAGTTGAGGTAGAGGGACCATACCTCTACTTAATACAGGCCATATTAAAAAACAAAACAAAACAAAACAACAACTACCACTAATATTATCGTCAGTAGGTCAAAATAGAGAGCTTTTCCTCTATGGTCAAAAACAAGAAAGGGATGTCCATTCTCACCCCTGTTATTTAACATAATAGTGGAGGTCCTAGCCACAGCAGACAAAAAGAAGTGAAAGGCATCCAAATTGATAAGGAAGAAATAAAATGTTCACTATTTACAGAGGACACAAAACTCTATGTAGAAAACCCAAAAACTCCATCATAAAATTACTAGAAGTGATAACGTTATTCAGTGAAGTCACAGGATACAAAATCAGTGTACAGAAATCTGTTGCATTTCTATGCAGTAATAATGAAGCAGCAAAAAGAGAAATCAAGGAATCAATGCCCTTTAATATTATTCCAAAAACCATAAAATACCTAGGAATAAACCTAAGAGGTAAAAAGATCTGTATCCTGAAACTATCAACCACTTATGAAAGTAACTGAAGATGACACAAAGAACTGGAAAAACATTGTGTGCTCATGGATTGGAAGAACAAATATTGTTAAAATGTCTATATTACTCAAAGCAGTTCTACACATATAATGCAAACCCCACCAAAATACCACCATCATTTTTCAAAGAGCTAGAAAAAACAATCCTAAAATTTGTATGGAAAACCAAAAGACCCAAAACAGCCAAAGCAACCTTGAAAAAGTAAAGCAAAGTTGGAAGCTTTATAATTCTGGATTTTAGTTACATTACAAAGCTGTAGTGATCAAAACAGGATGGTATTGGGATAAAACTGTGGTATTGGGACAAAAATGCACACATAGATCAATGGCCCAGAAAAGAAAAGCCAGAGACGGGCCCACAACTATAAGGTCAATTAATTTTCAACAAAGCAGGAAAGTATATCCAATGGAAAAAAGAATCTCAGATGTAGTGGAAAGAAGGGCCATCTGTACCCCAATGTTCATAGCAGCAATGGCCACCGTTGCCAAACTATGGAAATAACCAAGATGCCCTTCAACAGACGAATGGATAAAGAAGATGTGGTCCATATATACAATGGAGTATCACGCCTCCATCAGAAAGGATGAATACCCAACTTTTATATCAACATGGATGGGACTGGAGGAGATTATGCTGAGTGAAATAAGTTAAGCAGAGAGATTCAATTATCATATGGTTTCACTTACTTGTGGAGCATAAGGAATAACAAGGAGGACTTTGTGAGATGAAGAGAAGTGAGTTGGGGGAAATCGGAGGGGGAGATGAACCATGAGAGACTGTGGACTCTGAGAAACAAACTGAGGGTTTTGGAGGGGAAGTGGGTGGGAGGTTGGGTGAGCCTGGTGGTGGGTATTAAAGAGGGCACGTATTGCATGGAGCACTAAACAATGGATTCTGGAACACTGAAAATAAATAAAAACAAAATTTAAAAAAATCTCTTCACCAAATGATGTTTAGAAAACTGGACAGCCACATGCAGAAGAGTGAAACTGGACCACTTCCTTACACCATACACAAAAATAAATTCACAATGGATTAAAGACCTAAATATGAAACAGGAAACTATCAAAATCTTAGAGGAGAACACAGGCAGTAACCTCTTTGACATCAGCCATAGAAATTTCTTATTAGACACCTCTCCTTATTAGATACCCCTCCCCTTTGCAAGGGGGAATAAGCAAAAATAAACTATTGGGACTTCATCAAAATAAAAAGCTCCTGCAATTATTAACCAAATTAAAAGGCAACCTATGGGACAGGAGAAGACATCTGCAAGTGACATATCTGAGAAAAGGTTAGTATCCAAAATATATAAATAACTTATAAAACGCAACACCCCGAAAACAAATAATCCAGTTAAAAGATGGGCAGAAGACATGAACAGACATTTTCCCACAGAAGACATACAGATGGCTGAAAGACACATGAAAAAATGCTCGATATCACTTATCATCAGGGATGGTTTCACTTATTTGTGGAGCATAACAAATAACATGGAGGACATAGGGAGATGGAGAGGAGAAGGGAGATGAGGGAAATTGGAAGGGGAGAAGAACCATGAGAGACTATGGATTCTGAAGAACAACCTGAGGGTTTTGAAGGGGCGGGGGTTATGAGGTTGGGGGCACCAGGTGGTGGGTATTGGGGAGGGCACGTATTGCATGGAGCACTGGGTGTGGTGCAAAAACAATGAATTCTGTTATGCTGAAAAGAAATTAAAAAAAAAAAAACTACAATGAGATATCACCTCACACCTGTCAGAATGGCTAAAATTAGCAACACAAGAACAAGGTGCTGGCAAGGATGTGGAGAAAGGCAAATGCTTGTGCACTGTTGGTGGGAATGCAAACTGGTACAGCCAGCTCTGAAAAACAGTATGGAGGTTCCTCTGAAAGTTAAAAATAAAACTACCTGGAATCCAGCAATTGTACTACTAGGTGTTTACCCAAAGAACAATAAATTCTAAATCAAAGGGATACATGCACCCTAGTGTTTCTAGCAGCATTATCAACAATAGCCAAATTATAGAAAGAGTACAAATGTTTGTTGACTGACGAATGAATAAGAAAGATGTACATAACACAGGGGTATATTACTCATCCATAAAAAAGAATGAAATATTGCCATTTGTAACAATGTGGATGGAGCTAGAGACTATTAAGCTAAGTGAAATGAATCAGAGAAAGACAAATACCATATGAATTAACTCATATTGGAAGTTAAGAATGAAAACACATGATCATCAGGGGAGAAAAAGAGAGGCGAATAAGAAACAGACTCTTAACGATAGAGAACAAATGAAGGGTTACCAGAGGGGAGGTGGGTGAGCGGACTGGTTACACAGATGATGGGGATTAAGTAGTGCACTTGTGGGGTACCTGGGTGGCTCAGTGGATTAAGCCTCTGCCTTCGGTTCAGGTTGAGATCCCAGGGTCCTGAGATTGAGCCCCGCATCTGGCTTTCTGCCCAGCAGGGAGCCTGCTCCCCACCCCCACCCCCTGCCTCCCTCTCTACCTGCCTGTCCGCCTACTTGTGATCTCTGTCAAATAAATTAAAAAAAAAAAAAAAAAAAGTAGTGCACTTGTGATTAGCAATGGGCGATGTATCGAAGTGCCGAAATCACTAAATTGTACACCTGAAACTCATATGTTACATTGTACATTAGCTAACTGGAATTTAAATTTTCTTTTTAAAGGAAATTCTGCCATTTCTAACAACTTGGAGGAGTCGGGGAGGGCATTACACTAAGCACAGTAAGTTAGACAAAGACGAATACTATATGGTATCACATGTGGAATCTTTAAAAAATGTATCATAGAAACAAAGAATAAAATGGTGCTTTCCATTGCCTGAGTAGGAAGGAGGAAATAGGATGCTAGGGGTCAAAGGTCACACATACTCAGTTATAAGAATAAGTTCTGAGGATCTAATGCATAGCACAGTGACTATATTTAATAATACAGTATTAAGGGGTACCTGGGTGGCTCAGTGGATTAAGCCTCTGCATTCGACTCAGGTCATGATCTCAGGGTCCTGGGATCGAGCCCCGCATTGAGCTCTCTGCTCAGCAGGGATCCTGCTCCCTACGCCCAACCCTACCTGCTGCTCTACTTATGATCCCTCTCTCTCTCTCTGTCAAATAAATAAATAAATAAAATATTAAAAAAAATAATAATGATATTAAATATTTGAAGGTTTTTTAGCACAGATCTTTTTTTTAAATTTAATTTTTTTTTTCAGTGTTCCAAAATTCATTGTTTAGGCACCACACCCAGTGCTCCATGCAATCCATGCCCTCCTTAATACCCACCACCAGGCTCCCCCAACCCCCCACCCCCTCCAAAACCCTCAGTTTGTTTCTCAGAGTCCACAGTCTCTCATGGTTTGTCTCCCCCTCTGATTTCCCCCAATTCACTTTTTCTTTCCTTCTCCAATGTCCTTCTTGTTATTCCTTATGCTCCACAGTGAAACCATATGATAATTGACTCTCTCTGCTTAACTTCTTTCACCCATTTTATATATGTATTTATTTGACAGAGAGCAAGAGAGCACAAACAGGGGAAAGGGAAGAGCGAGAGAGAGAAGCAGCCTCCCTGCTGAGCAGGGAGCCTGATGTGGTGCTTGATCCCAGGACTCCTGGATAATGACCTGAGCTGAAGGCAGATGCATAACCAACTGAGCCACCCAGGCATCCCTAGAGCAGATCTTAAACATTCTCAGTGCACACCCTCCAAAAAATTTTCTGTGGTAACTATGTGAGATAATGGATATGTTAATTATCTCAAACTTGGTAATCATTCTACAATGTATATGTATATCAATTCACTTTAAATATACACAACTATATTGTCAATTCCTCAGTAAAGCAAAAAAACATAAAACATTGCTTCATATTCAACCTTATTGCCCTTATGTCTCTTTTTCTCTTCCATTTTCAATATGTGACATGATTTCAATATGTGATGATATGTAACATAAAACATTCTCTTTCATACTGCTCTATTATTTCCCTATTCCTTAACAAAGTTTGCTACTTTTATCTATTTTCCAATTAAAATGAATTTCCAGTTTCTTAATCTTCCTAACAGAAACTATGATCACCAGGACTCCAGAGTTCTATCTTCATGATTTACTGGAACAGTAAGAATGAGTGGGGGGAGGGAGGGCATCGTGTGTCGGGGTCCCTGCTCCAAGGGAGACCTGCTTCTCCCTCTCCTGCACCCCCCACTTGTTCTCTTTCTCCTCTCTCTCTGATAAATAAAATCTTTTTAAAAAGGATTTTAAATCTTTTTAATCTTTTAAAAAATATTTTATTTATTTATTTATTTATTAGAGAGAGAGAGAGAGTAAGAGAGACAACCAGCTGGGGGAGGGGCAGAGGAGAAGCAGACTTCCAGCTGAGCAGGGAGCCTGATGTGGGACTAGATCCCTGGATCCTGAGCCAAAGGCAGACACTCAACCAACAGAGCAAGGTGTCCCATAAATAAATAATATCTTGAAAGAGACTGAGTGGAATTTGGGGCACGTGGGTGATTCAGTCAGTTAAACATCCAACTCTTGATTTCTGCCCAGGTTATGATCTCAGAGTAATGGGACTGAGCTCCCCAATCTGGCTCCTCATTTGATGTGAAGTCTGCCTGAGATTATCTCTTTCTCCTACTCTCTCCTCCTGTTTGTGCTCTCTCTCTCTCTCAAATAAATCTTTAAAAAAAAAAAAGGTGGAATATTTTTACTCATTTCTAAAATTCAAGGGGACACACATAGGTCCCAGCTTTAGGAGATGCCCAGTTTGGGGGTAAGAATCACTGGAAAGGGACCTTTCCAGGTTATGGAAACCTATTTTTTTTTAAAGATTTTATTTATTTACTTGACAGACAGAGATCACAAGTAGACAGAAAGGCAGGCAGAGAGAGAGGGGAGGAAGCAGGCTCCCTGCAGAGCAGAAAGCCCAATGCAAGGGTTGATACCAGGACACTGGCATCCTACCTGAGCCAGAGGCAGAGGCTTTAACCCACTGAGCCACCCAGGTGCCCCATTGAAACCTATTTTGACCAAACAGTTAAAAGCAATGATATACCACCCAATAGATGTTTCAATCAAAGCACAAATGTCAGAAATTTCTACTGTAATTTTGGAAGGAAATTATATATATATATATATATAATATTATATATTTCTATAATTTATACATATTATATATTATATATAAGAAAACTACATAAATGTCACTCTGAGTTAGATTATGAGAAATAATTCAAAGTAGATACCTGTTGTTTTTAGTTATAAATTATTTTAGTAACAGCATAGGTGTAGTTGGGGGGGCATTATTGGTGTTTGAGCAGAGATAGCCTGAGAAGACTCAATGTCCAGATTCAGGGCATATTCTTGCTTTACTTGTCTCAATACTCTGATGATGGTGTCCATTATCGGGGTTCTTCTCATTTTCTGATATATCTTCTGAAGTATGACCAATTTCCCCCTTGGGCTGATTCCCCTCAAGGTGATGGAATGGCTATAGAAGTTCTAGGGGAGGCTATAGAAGTTCTAGGGAAGTTCATATCTAAACATGAGAACAACCATAGCAAAGGAAATCATCTCCTATTAATCACTTTTCATCACATCTGACTTTATGCTCTGCACTATTTTTCCAAAGCTTTGCACAGGGCATTGAATTGGTTTTAACTTAAGAAAAAAAGTTCTATTGATCTACTTCTACTAAACTGAAGCATTAGAGAAATATTAGCAATGAGTGCAGTAATATATCAATCAACAATAGACGCCTAAGATGCCAAATACATCTTTGAGTTTAATCTTTTGTGTGTGTGACAAAAGACTGGCCTCAGCCAATGCCTGCATAGCTACCATTTAATCATCAAAACATTTATCTAAAAATGTAGTTAATATAGAGGATTAACAGGGAGGAAAAAATGATGAAAACTGAGAAATATTGAAAACAAGCCACGAATGGCAGTGATTATGCTGATGAAAAGTTTGCTTTTTGTACACTCTGTTCTAGCTCCTTTGAATATTTTTATGATATATGTAGGAGGCTGATTCACCAAAGTAATTAATCATGTAATGACTACACTTGTGTGTTCAATTACAGTCTTTATGGTTGATTACTCTTTGTAATAAATACCATTACCAGCTCTTTTTCACTCCTTTTGCCCTGGGCAAGAAGGCCAGGACATAAATGGAAAAGACAAATATAACTAATGTGTAGATGGAGTACTTTTTGTAAAGCAGGATGTAAGGACATATTAATTTTCAGTGTCAGAAATATTAGTTTGTTTAGTGAAGCTAAAAGCATATAAACATTCACTAAATGTACAACTTCATTGCAACACCATCAGCTCTTTACCACCACATTTCAATTTTATTATTAATATAAATAATTTTAAAATGGTATTTTTAAAAGCTTCTCTACTTTTTCTCAAATGATAGAGAAAACATTTTTGTGCATTCCCACACACAAAAAAATGCTTTTAATGTTTAAAGCCAAAAGCAATTTGTAAAATTAACATCATTATTCTTAGGATAACCTCTAATGAAAACATTTTATCAGACTTTTAAAATTACATATATGGCTCCTAAATACATTGAGATTATAATTTGTCCCAATTTAAGAAGGAAATGCAAGCCCTAAATACCCTTCACCCCAACTTGTATAGGGGGCATTCTTTCTTCATTTGGAATGGAGTTTGTTCAATTTCTTTGACAAATGTTTACTGAGAACTGCCCTATCTCAGGCACAGTTCTTAGGGATGAGAATAATGTAATAAACAAAACAGGTAAACATCTCTGGCATTGTGGAGCTTAAATTTTAGTGAAATAAAGCACAAATAACACATAAAATCTGTATTTGAATAAATGGTAGTGAGAATTTTGTAGGAAACTAAATCATAGACATTTTAAATTGGGGGTTAAGAGAATGCTTCACTAAGAAAGTTATATTTTAGTAAATCTATATCTTTTCAAATCATTAAGGTGGTTTCTCCCTTGTGATAGGATCCCAACCAATACAGATAACAACAGTTGTCTTTGGAAGCCGTATCTCAATTATGGAATTTTTGGAAGGGGTAGTTATGATCTTGCCTATGGAAAATGGGATAGTAATAATCTATGGTGTCTTTGGAAACCATATCTCAAATATGGAATTTTTGGAAGGGGTAGTCATGGTCTTGCCTATGGAAAATGGGATAGTAATAATCTATGATGTAACCTATGATGTACAGTGTATTCAGTGTGTACACTGGCACATGCTGAGTCAAGTTGTTTCCTGTGGTTGACTGTGATCTATCACAAAAGCAGCAAGATCCTAAGGAGTTCAGATGGTTAACAGCTCAAGTCATGATCTTAAAACTAGATAGCTTTCATGGTAATACTAGAATAATTTTTTTTTTTTTTTGCAGCTTCAGAACCAAGATTTTTGATTATCAAACAAAATTTAATTGCATTGGTTACAGAATCAGGATGCTTATTTACTTCATAATCTTGCCCAATTTCTCATATGAAAGTTGAGATTTTGACTGAAAAGGATAGGGACCGAGACACTTAAACTGAAGGCATCTGGTGGGGCTCCTATGAAACTTAGAATCTTGTGTACCTGGTTACCCTGAGCCTTCCTTGCCGGTGAAGTTAGCTGTCCATACCTGTCTGAGAAAAGCTGCCTTTCTTTGCTGAAAACTCTTTGTTAACCTTACCTGGGTCATCTGTCTTAGAGAAAGATACTTATTTTCCTCAAACAGACCACCATTACCCCCTGTTGGCACCAGATCCATAGCTGAGTTAAGTATCAGCATGATTCTTGGGCCAGGGACAAACTATGACTCAGGAAGAAATAGCTTACACACAAAATAATTCCAAGATTTAACAAATATATGTCAAGAGAATCTTGGGAATACATAAGAAAGTGGATCCTAGACATTAGACCAAGGGTAGAATAAAACACTAGGACATGCTTTTACTAGAGAATCTGGATTTAATGTGTGAACTCATACACAGTAGCTCCTTCTACTACCTACTTGGTTAAAAGTAACATGGATTTAAAGGTAGCATATATTTCATGAGGTGGGTATGAAAGACGTTCTCAGCAATGACATGGAAAAAAGAGTCAAACAACTCCAGGAGATGAGAAGGTGGAAATATATTTAATTTTTGCAACCTTCACACAAACCCTTAACTGTATCTCAAAACACAGATCAGAGCACAAATGAAATAAAAATCTGAAAAACAGTAGAAAAGATTCACACCACTAAGAACTGCTTTTTAAAAGATAAACAAAATCTATAAACCTTTAATTAGACTAATTAATAAGAAGGAAGAGTCAGTATATAAAATTAGAAATGAAAGAAGAGATCTTATAACTGATACCACGGAAATACACAAGATCATTAGAGACTACTGTGAAGACACACCAACAAACTGAGTAACAGAAAAATGGATAAATTCCTAGAAACACACAACCTGCCTAGATTGAATCTTGAAGAAATTGAAAGTCTGAACAAACCAAAACAAGTAAGAAGTTTGAATTAGTGGGGCACCTGGGTGGCTCAGTGGTTAAGCCGCTGCCTTCGGCTCGGGTCTCAGGGTCCTGGGATCGAGTCCCGCATCAGGCTCTCTGCCCGCATCGGGCTCTCTGCTTGGCGGGGAGCCTGCTTCCCTCTCTCTCTCTGCCTGCCTCTCTGCCTACTTGTGATCTCTCTCCGTGAAATAAATAAATAAAATCTTAAAAAAAAAAAAAAAGTTTGAATTAGTAATCAAAAACCTCCCAAAAGAGGGAAGCCCAGGAAAAGATGGTGAATTCTACTAAACATTTAAAGAATTAATGACTGAAGAGGAAGGAACACTCCCAAACTCACATTATAAGACTAGCATTACCCTGGGGTACCTGGGTGGCTCAGTGGGTTAAAGCCTCTGCCTTCGACTTGGGCCATGATCCCAGACTCCTGGGATTGAGTCCCGCATCAGCCTGCTTCTCTGTCTCTCTCTGCCTGCCTCTCTGCCTACTTGTGATCTCTATCTGTCAAATAAATAAAATCTTTAAAAAAGAAAAAAGAAAAAAAGACTAGCATTACCCTGATATCAAAGCCAGAAAAAGAGACTATAAGGAAAGAAAACTATGGGCCCATGTCCCTGAAAAACACATATGCAAAAATTTTCAAATATTAGCAAACCAAATTCAACAGCCCATTAAAAAGATTATACACCATGATAAGTACAATTTAGCCCTGGGACCCAAGGATGGTTCAACACATGCAAATCAATAAATATGGCATATCATATTAATAAAATGAATGATAAAAGTTGTATCTCAATAATGCCAAAATTGTCATTGACAAAACAGAATATCCTTTCATAATAAAACTCTCAAAAAATGGGATATAAAAGGAATGCACCTCAACATCATAAAGACTAACTATTACAAACCCATAGTTAACATCATACTCAATGATGAAATTTAAAAGTGTTTCCTCTGAGGTCAGGAACAGGAAAAGTGTGCCCCAGTCCCACAATTCCACTTCAATATAGTATTGGAAGTCCTAGCCAGAGCAATTAGGAAAGAGAAAGAAAGAAAATGAATCCAAACTGGAAAGGAAGAGGTAAAATTATCTGTCTAGATAATATGCTCTTATATAGAGAAGATCCTAAAAGGATCCACCAAAAGACTCTGAGGACTAATCAACAAATTTGGCAAAGTTGCAGAAATCACATTAACCTACAGAAATCAGTTGTGTTTCTTCTATACAGTAACAACAAAATACCTGAAAGAAAATAAAGAAAACAATCCTATTGACAATAGTATGAAAAATAATAAAATTCTGAGAAACAAATTTAACCAGAGGTTAACCAGTATACTGAAAACTGTGACTTTGGAGAAAGAAATCAAAGAATATACAAATAAATGGAAAGATGATCCATCTTTGTAGATCAGAAAAATTCATATTGTTAAAAAGCCCATGTTATTCAAAGTCATCTATACATTCAGTATAATCTCTACAAAAACTTCTAATGGCATGTTTTACAGAAATAGAAAAAAAACCCTAAAATTCTTATGGAATTGCAAAAGACTGAATAGTCTTTTCCTAAGAAAAAATCTGGAGTCATCACACTTCCTAATTTCAAACTATATCACAAAGTTATAGTAATCAGAAAAGTATGATACTGGCATAAAAACACCACCTTACACCAGTTAGAATGGCCAAAATTAGCAAGACAGGAAACAATGTGTGTTGGAGATGATGTGGAGAAAGAGGAACCCTCTTACACTGTTGGTGGGAATGCAAGTTGGTGCAGCCACTTTGGAGAACAGTGTGGTGATTCCTCAAGAAATTAAAAATAGAGCTTCCCTATGACCCTGCAATTGCACTACTGAGTATTTATCCCAAAGATACAGATGTAGTGAAAAGAAGGGCCATCTGTACCCCAATGTTTATAGCAGCAATGGCCACGGTCGCCAAAGTGTGGAAAGAACCAAGATGCCCTTCTACGGAGGAATGGATAAGGAAGATGTGGTCCATCTACACTATGGAGTATTATGCCTCCATCAGAAAGGATGAATACCCAACTTTTGTAGCAACATGGACGGGACTGGAAGAGATTATGCTGAGTGAAATCAGTCAAGCAGAGACAGTCAATTATCATATGGTTTCACTTATTTGTGGAGCATAATAAATAACATGGAGGACATGGGGAGATGGAGAGGAGAAGGGAGTTGAGGGAAACTGGAAGGGGAGGTGAAACATGAGGGACTATGGACTCTGAGAAACAATCGAGAGTTTTGAAGGGGCAGGAGGGTGGGAGCTTGGGGCACCAGGTGGTGGGTATTAGAGAGGGCACGTATTGCATGGAGCACTGGGTGTGGTGCAAAAACAATGAATTCTGTTACACTGAAAATAAAAAAAAATGAAAAAAATAAGGATATAGACCAATATAACAGAATTATGAGCCCAGAAATAAACTCTTGTATATATGTTCAAGTAACAATTGATGAGGGATCCAAGAATACTCAATGGGGAAAGGACAATCTCTTAAATCATGTTGGGAAAAGTGGATAATCACATGCAGAAGAATGATTTGACTCTTCTCTTATACCACTAATATTCGCTGGAAATGAGTTAAAGACTTAAACAATGGCAGAAACCATAAACCTCCTGAAAGAAAGCATAGGAAAAATAGCTCCTTGATATGGATCTTGGCTATGAGTTTTTGATAGGACACCAAAAGTTTAAGTAACAAAAGCAAAATTAAAGAAATGTGACTATATCACACTAAAAAGCTTCTGTACAGCAAAAGAAACAATCCACAAACTAAAAAGGCAACCTATGGATTGTGAGAGAAAATATTTGCAAACTATCTTTATTAAGGGGTAAATATCCAAATTAACCAAATTAAGGCAGTCATACAACTCAATAGCACAAAAAAAAAATCCAATTTAAAAATGGGCAGAGAATAAGAAGACATTTTTCCAGAGAAGATGTACAAATAGTCAATGGGTACATGATAATATGCTTAAACAATGCAAATTAATCAGAGAATGCGAATCAGGGAAATGCAAATCAGAAGCAATGAGATATCTCCTCACACAAGTTAAAATGACCCTTTTCAAAAAGACAACAAATAGCAAGTGTTGGTGAGAATGTAGAGAAAAGAAAGTCCTTGTGAACTGTTGATGGGAACATAAACTGGTGCATCCACTACGGAAGACAGTATGGCGGGGTCTTAAAAAATTTATATAGCAACCCCACTCTGAGTAGGTATCTCAATGAAATGAAATCACGAACTCAAAGAGATACATGCACTCCTTTGTTCACTGAAGCAATATTACAATATCCAAGTAATAGAATCAGCCTAAATGTCTCTCAACAAATGAATGGATAAAGAAGTTGTGTACATATCAATGAAATGCGATTCAGACATGAGAAAGAAAGGAATCTTGATATTTGTGACAACACGGATAAACCTTGAGGATGATCTCATTTCTCTGTGAAACATAAAAAAGCCAAAGTCATACAAACAGAATGGAATGGTATTTGCTAGGGACTGAGGGAGTGGGGAAAATAGGAAGATGCTGGTCAAGAATATGGTATAAACTTGCAGTTTTAAGATGAATAAATTCAGGAGATCCAATGTACATCATGCTGCCTACAGGTAGCAATACTGTACTATATACTTGAGAGTTGCAAAAAGAGTAGTTCTCAACACACACACACACTCACACACACACACACACGGTAATTATGTGAGGAAACAGAAGCATTAACTAACCCTACTGCAGTGATCATTTCACAACAAACACATTTATCAATGCTGTACATTTTAAACTTATCTAATGTTATATGTCAATTATATATTACTATAGCTTGGGGGTAAAGCAGATTTTTGTTTTTGTTTTTAAACCTAAAGAAACAAAGGAGAAATAAAAAAGAACAAGAGACCAAAGTGTAGATTCTGGTATCAAAAACTACAGCAAACATTAAACACAGCCTAGCTTCTAGCCAGGTTAACACAAAGCCTCTCACTGAAGTTCTATTTACCGTAAGTCCAATTTCCTAAACGATTACTGGTTGTTTTCAATAAAAAATTACAAGGAATGCCAAAAGCCAAGAAATACAGTCTGAAGACACAAAACAGTCATCTAAACCAGATTCCAGTATCATAGAGACTGAGTTATTATACAGAGAACTTAAAATAACTATGATTAGTACATTAAGGACTTTAATGGAGAGATACAATTGGACAGCACTAAAGACTATATGAGTAACATAACTAAAGAAATGGAAACTCCAAGAAAAAATCAAAAGCAATGAGGGTTTATGGGGGGGGGGGGCTAAATAGATGATGGGTATTAGGGATGATGGATATTAGGCACTTGTTGTGATGAGCACTGGGTGTTATATGTAAGCAATCAATCACTAAATTCTATGCCTGGAATCAATTTTACCATAATTTTAACTAGCATTTAAATAAAAACTTGAGAAAAATTAAAAAATAAAGTGCCATAAACATAAGAAATCAAAAATCACTTTAAAAAATGAAGAAAACCTTTGTTTGGAGCTCATCAATAGGCATGGCCACAGCAGATCAGGTAAAACTTCCCAAAATGATATGCAAAGAGGAAAAATAAGTGTTATTTAAGAGTAAAATAGAAAGAAACCTACATGAAGAGTGGGATAATAACAAAAGGTATAATAGTCATGCAATAGAAATATAAGAAGTGGAGGGGAAAATGAGAATAAAGATTCTGAGTACTAATGATGAATTTTCCAAAGTTAATTAAAGCCATAAATAGATTCAGGATGCTAACAGAATACCAACCAGGATAAATACCAACAATCCTACATCTGGGAGTATCATATCTATACAGTAGTAAATCAAAGACAATGAGAAAATCTTAAAAGAAAGCAGAGAAAAAAAAATCACACTTCACCAGCAGTGGACTAAGGATAAAAATTACATTGGAATTAACATCACAAACCATGCAAAGAGAGAAGGGGGTGTTGAGAGAAAGAGAGAGAGGTGTTTATCTCTTAACAATTGAATGACAATTTATTAAAAAGAATTTGGTTGTACCCTCCCCAAAAGCCCCCATTTTAACACCTTTCAATGGTGTAAGACTAGTGTTTTGAGGCTAGGCTTCCTAGGTTCTTTGAGCACTGAACCTGATTTCTCCAGGAGCGCTTGGAATTACCTGTCTACCTGATATTTATGCTTTCATCACACATTATTTTTTTCTCAGAAGCATCTTCTCATTCCTGTCAGAAGGCCCCCTTGCATATAAATCCTAACACTCCCCCATACACATGGCTTCAATGAGTTAATTCCTATTAATCCTTCCAAACTCAGACCTACTTGCTCAGAGAAGTCTATTCTGCTCTTCCAAACTGCCTCAAATATTTCTGACAAAGGTTCTCATTACATCATACCATTTCCTGTAGTGCCTGGATGGATCAGTCAGTTAAGCATCTGCCTTTAGCTCAGCCCATGATCTCAGGGTCCTGGGACTGAGCCCTGTGTCAGGCTCTCTGCTCAGCAGGGAGTCTGCTTCTCCTCATGTCCTTCCCCTCTTCCTTTCTCTCTCTAATAAATAAAATCTTTTTAAAAATTTTGTACCATATCCTTCCAGCAGATAGAGTTTTGCTTCACCAATGTTCAAAACAAAAACAGAGACAAACAAAAAAGAAGGCAGAAAAAGGAAGATAAAAAATAAATAAGTGAAATTAACTGAAAACTATTAAAAATATGGCAGATGTTAATCTAAATATTATCAATAAGGACTTTAAATGTGAATTCCTGAAGTGCACCAATTAAAAGGTACTGCCTGAGTTTATTAAAAATTGCAAGACCCAGCTCTATGTTACTATAAGAAATTAAACTAGTAAGGATAAAGTAAACAGCTATAACCTTATGGCAAACAACATCAATTAATCCAAACTGTTGTAAACACCATCAGTTTGATCTATTGAGTGGTTTCCTCCACTCAATATCATTGATATTTGTACCCCTCCCCCAAAAGAAAGAAAAAAAAAGAAAGAGAAAACCCCAATCATAAATTTGACAAAATATAAATAGAATCTATGTGCAGAAAACTATAAAACTTTGAAAGAAGATATTTTAAAAATCTAAGTAAATGAAAGGATGTTCCATGTTTATGAATAGGAAGACTTAATATTATTAAAATGTGAATACTTCCGATCTTGATTCATAGATTCATTGCAAGTCAATCAGAATCCCAGTAAGCAATTTTATGTTATTGACAAACTGAAACTAAAAGTTATACAGATTGGGATAAGATACAGAAAAAGCAATATAATACTGAACAAATTCAGAGAACCAATACCACCCAAGCACAAGATTTCTCATACAGCTGCAGAAATCAACATAGTTTGGTATTAGTTGAAGAACAGACCCAGAGAGCACAGTGAAGGGCCAAATGCAAACAAAGGCAAAATAAACTATTGGGACTTCATCAAAATTAAAAGTTTCTGCATAGCAAAGGAAATTTGACAAAACTGAAAGGCAACCTACTGAATTGGAGAAGATATTTGCAAATGACATGTCTGAGAAAGGGCTAGTATCCAAAATATATAAAGAACTTATAAAACTCACCCCCCCAGAACCCAAATAATCCAGTTTAAAAAAAATGGCAGAGGACAGGAATAGACATTTTTCCAAAGAGGACATACATACGGCCAACAAACACATGAGAAGTTGTTCACCATCACTCATCAGCAGAGAAATGCAAATCAAAACTACAATGAGCTATCACCTCACACCTGTCAGAATGGCCAAAATCAACAATATAAGAAACAGATATTGGCTAGGATGTGGAGAAAAAGGAGCGCTCATGCATTGTTGGTGGAAATGCAAATTGGTACAGCCACTGGTAGAAAAACATATGGAGGTTCCTCAAATGTTAAAAACAGAACTTCCTTTTATGATCCAGCAATCACACTATGGGGTATTTACCTAAAGAATACCAAAACACATCATGTGCCCTCCTTAATACCCATCATCCAGTTACCTCATCCCCTTACCCCCCTCCCCTCTGAAACTCTCAGGTTGTTTCCTGGAGTCCAGAGTGTCTTATGGTTTGTCTCTCCCTCTGATTTCTTCCCATTCAGTTTCCCGTCCCTTCCCCTATGGTCTTCTGCTCTATTCCTTATATTCCACATATGAGTGAAACCAAATGATAATTGTCTTTCTCTGTTTGACTTATTTCACTCAGTATAATACCCTCCAGTTCATCCACGTCAAAGCAAATGGTAGGTATTCATGCTTTCTGATGGCTTTATAATATTCCATTTTATATATGAACCACATCTTCTTTATCCGTTTATCTATTGAAGGACATCTTGTTTCCTACCACAGTTTGGCTATTGTGGATGTTGTTGCTATGAACACATGATGTGATGAGCAGTGGGTATTTTATGCAAGTAATGAATTGCTGAGCACTACATCAAAAACTAATGATGTAAAAAAAAAAAAAAAAAAAAAAAAAAAACTAATGATGTGCTATATGTTGGCTAATTGAACACAGTGGAGAAAGAAAGAAACAAACAAAAACACATCCTTGTTCTGTTAAATAACAAAAATTCAATCAATGGGGAACAAAAGAATTCCAAAACACTAATTCAAAGGAATACAAGCACTCCTATGTTTATAGTAGCATCATTTACAATAGCTAAATTATAAAGAGCCCAAATGTCCATCAACTGATGAATGGATAAAGATGTGAGATATATATAATATTCATATATGAAATGGAATATTAATTAGCCATGAAATGAAAAGTAAAGCTTGCCGTTTGCAATCACATAGATGCAGCTAGAGAGCATTATGCTAAGTGAAATAAATCATTCAGAGAAAGACAAACACTGTATGTGGAATTTAAGAAACAAAACAAATGAGCAAAGGGAAAAAAAAAAAAAAAAAAAAAAAACAGAGAAAGAGACAAGCCAGAAACAAATGCTTAACTATAGAGAACAAACTGATGGTTACCAAAAGGGAGGTAGGTAGAGAGATTGGTGAAATAAGTGATGGGATTTAAGGAGTGCACCTGTTGTGATGAGCCCTGGTGATATGTGGAAGTGTGAGATCACTATCCTGTGCATGTGAAACTAACATTACAGTGTATGTTAACTGGAATTTAAATAAAAACTTAAAAAGCAAAATAAAAATAAAAATAAACCTACACAACTATAGTCCACTGTTCTCTGACAAAAGACCAAAGGCAATTCAGTAAAGAAAGGATTATCTTTGCAACAAATGAAACTTGAACAGTTGGACATATACATAAAAGCACTTCTCAACAAATTTAAATCAAAATATTTAATAGATCTATATATAAAATTTTTAAAAAATATAAACTTCTAGAAGAAAACATGACAAAGTATAGGTGGCCATGACTTTTGCAATGACTTTTTATATATAACACCAAAAGCAGATTTCAGGAAGAAAAAATTGATAAAGTTGGATTTAGTAAAATTAAAAACTTCATATCTGTGAGAGTCTTTTAAGAGAATGAAAAAACAACCCACACTGTGCAAAAACATTTGCAAAATACCTCTAATAAAGGATTTGAAATTTAAAAAGTACTCTTACTTAAGTTGTATTTAAAATTTGCAAAGCACTCTTAAAACTCAATAATGAGAAAAAAAACTCAATTGAAAATGATCAAATGATTTGAGCAGACACCTCACCAGTAAAGATACACAGATGTAAAATAAGCATATGACAAGATAAATGATATTACTGTCATTAGGTAGTTCTAATTAAAGCAATAAGATACCACAACACAACTACTAGAATGGCTAAAATCCAGAACACTAAAATACTAAATTCTGATGAAGATATATAACAAGAACTCTTATTCCTTCCTCATGGAAATTCAAAATGGTACAACCATTTTAAAAGACACTCTGGCAATTACTCTCACATCTCAACTTTGTTTTAACATATGACTCAGAAATCATATCCCTAGGTATTTATGCAACTAATTATAAAACTTAAGTCCACAGGAAAACCCAAATCTAAATGTTTATAGTTGCTTTATTCATAGTCAACCCAAATTGGAAACAACCAAAATGGCATTCAAAAACTGAATGGCTAAACTATGGTACTACACTATACCTTGGAATATTATTCAGCAATAATAAGAAATGAACGATTAAACTATGAAAAGACTTGGAGGAACTTTATATGTTGCTCAGTGAAACAAATCAGTCAATACAATTACAACTATATGGCATTCTTAAAAAAAGCAAACTTATAAAGAAAGTAAAATATTAAAATATCAGTGGTTGTAATGGGATTGTGGACTAAGGTGGTATGAATAGGTGAACCACAGGCAATTTTAGGGCAGTGAAATTTTCCTGTATATTAATGTAATGATTAATATGCAACACTATATATTTGTCAAAAACTTTAGAAGTTAATAGCAAGGAAATTTACATACTGTGGGTATGCGATTTGAGAGAAAAAATCATTTAGGATAATATGGGATCCCCGGAAAGAATGCAGACTGTGATAAGAGAATCTAACTATTTTATATGAATTTTAAAACCACACTAAAGGAGTTAGAGTTATATCTAAGACTAAACCTCTACTTGACTAATTTATTTTCTATTAAGGTACAGGCTAACAGTTCTAATACTACTCTCCAATTACTAATGGATATGCTGGACTTAACCAATTAGGTAAATGAATGGGTGACTATGACAGGTTTCTCACTGTTGAGGTAGAAATTTATAGTAAGCAAGTGAGAGATGTTAGAATGATCCATGTGGTAATGGATTATAGTTGGAGAATGTAAGAACTTATGCTTAATTTAATATAGATATGTATTATTCATATAGAAATATTTATAGATATGTGTGTATACACAGGTTAGCATACCAAGATATATTTCTTTGCTCTCTGTGCTAAAAGGGTCTAGAGGTTAGGACACCCCAGTAGCAATGCACACACCTAGGGCTCCTGTGAGAAGGGACTAATTACAAGACTGTGCAGGAAACACCCAAGAGGAGTCTAGAGCATCTTGCAGTACCCTCAAGTAAGAAGTTGCTCAAAAAATTTCAATGATCGGAGTATGGCAAAGGCACAAGGATCCAACTGAGAGTTTCCAGTGGTTAAAGCTAGAATAATCTGAGCAACAATTAATAAAGCAATGTTGGATTCTAACTCAAAGTATAAATATCTATGAGTTTATATCAGTAAAAAAATGACGGAATAAGGGGGAGAAGAGAGAAATACCCCATGCTGATGAATTTCAAATAATTTATATAGAAACTCCACAGCATCCTTAGGGTGTAGCATAACTCCCCACTCCTTATTTGTAGGCTGTATGTAGTTCCTTCCAAAGAGTAGAGTATGAAATGGAGATGTGGAATAGTAACTTTGTAGTGGAGAAACCCAACACTCCCTGACTCAGTTAAACAAGGTCACTATTGGCATTAATAAATCATGTTGATTTGTGTACCCTTTCCATGAGTGACAAAATGGTGCCTTTTCTCTATAATTTTTGTCCCAAATTCACATCACCAGTCTAATCACAAGAAAACAGAAAAATTTCAATAGAGGAGCAGCTATAATATACCCAACCAATACTACCAGAAACTATCCAGGCCATCAAATGAAAAGAAATTCAGAGAAATTGTCACAGCCAAAAGGAACGTAAAAAGACATATAATGAAAGGTAATGTTTTATCTTGAATGGGATCTTGGAATAAAAAAGGGGCATCAATACAAACTAAGGGAATCTGTTAATGTAGTTAAAAATCATAAATATTAGCTCATTAATTATAACAAATGAATTACACTAATTACTGTAAATAGGAGAAACTTGGATAAGTATACAGGCATTGTCTTTACATCTGCATAATTTTTCTATAAAATAAAACTGTTAAAAAACAGTCTATTAAAAACATCAAGGGAAGCTAGCACTGACCATCTGAGGAAAGACCCTGCAGCACTGTCAGAGTATAAAACAAAGAGCATCCTCCAAATCTTCCTAAGGGGCTGAAAACCATTTAATAGAATGACTGTGCCCTGGGGATAAAGGGATGCTGAGACTTGTCAAAGATGGTTTGATCCTGACTTTGCATGAACACTAACTCCTGAGCACCAAAAATGGTACAGCAGCTTATCAGACAAAGTGTGTACTTTTGGACTCAGGTAATAGATGGCATCTTGGTTCAATATGAACTCAAAGTGGGGTCAGAAAGTGACCCATCTTGTGGTTATGTGTTGAATGTAGAGTTAAGATTGACATATTTCACAATTCTCAGAATTTCCACGTTGGCTCTCTGAGTCATGGAGAAATGGACAATGTAATAGGAACGCCTAAGTGGAATCTTCTGGAATTTTTTCACTCTAGCAATGTTGTAAACCAGAAGCATATCTCATACCTATAGCACTTTCAAAATTAGTGCAACTGTCAAGGGACCTTAGGAAGCGTACAGTGATTTGGGTTAAATCTACGGGTAATATGCATAACTGCTTAGAATTTTAAGACGCCTGTGTTCAACGGACACAAATATTATGGAAGATAGGGACGATGCTTAACGTTCTAATGTGAAACTGTATGGGTTTAGAGATTTCGTGCTGGAGGGAACAAATATAAATGTAAAATAACAAAGGGGGAAAAGTGACTGGAAAGATTTTTCAGAGACTAAGTAGGCTTTACCTGATGCATATTTTGAATGGCCACTATGTGTGGAAAGATCATAATGTGTTTGTCCTTTATAGGAGTCATCAGCTAACCTGTCCTGAACCCAGTTTTCATTGGCTGTGCTAGTTGGAAACTTTTACAATTGTATAAGCCCTCTTTGCTAGTAAATAGTAAGCAGTCTCTTAGTCCATTCAAGCTGCTATAACAGAATACCATAAACTGTATGGCTTATAAACAACAGAAATTGATTTCTCACAGTTCTGGAGGCTGGGAAGTCTTCGATCAAGACACCAGCACATTTCGTGTCTGCTGAGAGACTCCTCCTGCTTCACAAAAGAGCCACTTTTTTGTAACCTCATATGACAGAAGAAATAAGGTTGCTCTCTGAGATTTCTTTATAATGATACTAATGCCCTTCCTAATCACCTTCCAAAGTGACCTAATCACCACCCAAAATCTCCACCTCCAAGTACCCTCACACTGGGAATCAACATATTAAGGGGCACGGAGAAGGCTAAAACATTGGGTCTACAGCGAACGGAATTCCACAGAGGCCTTCAGCAGTTTCATATGTACTAACAAGTGGTATGATATTCGTGGGTCAGAGACAAAGGACCTTAATACTTACATTTGTATTTTTCCCCCTTGTGATGCAGAACAGTCCAGATGAATGCTGTATGTGTAATGGGTTTTCATAATAGTGGAGGAAGTCCAAGCTTAAGAAATTCCAGTTTTTTGTTAATAGGCTGCAAGAAAACCTGTTCCACCTTTGCGTTGGAAGAAGACATTATCTAAGAATATTTGATTGACAATTTACTCAAAAGGAACTTAAAAGCAGAAATGTAAGTGTACCTTGAGTTAGAAAAATTATCAACAGGCACCTGGGTGGCTCGGTGGGTTGGGCCTCTGCCTTTGGCTCAGGTCATGGTCTCACAGTCCTGGGATCGAGTCCCGCATTGGGCTCTCTGCTCAGCAGGGAGCCTGCTTCCCCCTCTCTCTGCCTGCTTCTCTGCCTACTTGTGATCTTTGTCTGTCAAATAAATAAAATCTTTAAAAAAAAAAAAGAAAAATTATCAATGCTGAAAAGTTTGTGATATATACATACAGTGGACTATTCAACAATAAAAAGTAACAAAATACTGATATATGCAATAACATGAATGATTCTCATAGAATTTATGCTGGTAAAAGTATGTGAACATAAAATGTACAAACTGTTCGGGTGGCCACAGGGATAAGTGAATGGGGTTTCTATCAGTATGCAATTCCTTTTCCTCTTCCATAATTGATGGAGCTAGATGAGAGAGAAATTGATCACAGTGGGGAGAGCAAGAATGGGAATGCAGCTGAAAAACACAGGCAGGTGATTTTAAAAAGTGGATATCCAAGTAAATAATTAATATACTTTTCCTGTCTAACCTCACAAAGTCAAAAGCCAAACAGAGCCAAGCGTAACCTGTACCTTTCCCTTGCCATATTACTGATTACTTCTTAACACTAAAGGTTAAATGGTACAACATTTCTGAAAAATATTAATATAAATTCAAAATTCTTAACTGTATTCAAATTTTGAGCAAGCAATTTCCCTTCTGAAAATCTATTCTATCATTTTGTTATATTTGTGAATAAAGATTTATGCACAGAACTGATCATCACAACTTTATTTATATGGTGAAAAATAAAACATAAAATTCCCCAAAAAGAAGGAAATACTAAATAAACTGCTGTGTATCCAATCAATAGAATAATGTGCACCAGTTGAATAACTTTTATTAATCATTTTAGTAGCATATTGAACCACTTGCAGTACAGCGGTAAGTGGGAAAAACATAAAATTAATGCTGAATTACATATTTAGCTTCATATATTTTCCAAAAAAGTTATGCCATAACTGAATTTTTAATAATAAAATTTGAGGCATGAGCTTAGCTGGATGAAAAAAGTATATGTTCACTGAAGACTATATAGAAATATATGGGAACCTTTACTTGAAATTGCCATGTTTACTTTTTTTTATCTTCATGTATTTTAGTTTTTTATAAAAGACTGCCTCCAAATATTATAAATGAACGATACCATATTATATCTTAAAATCACAATTAATAGTATTTAAAGATATTTTAAAGTCAGCAAATAAGGAATTTTTGCATTATAAAGTACTTTTTCATGCAAAAACTGCAACAGGATACATAACATTTAACAAAAATAGCTCTAAAAATTATTTAATTAACTATAATCAAATGATATATAATAACAATAGTATTAACTCTCATTTGTATCCAGTATTTCACTTGCACCTATTTTCTCTTGTTAAAAACTGTAAAGGGCATGAGACTTTTATCTGACACATAAGCTAAAAAGTAAGCCCTCGGATCCTAGGCTTACCTCCTCCCACAGATACACCTAGAAAGCACCCTCATCGGCATCAATAGCCTAGAAAATGACTCAAAGTATGGCAGAACAGACTCTCCACACCTAAATATAAAGACGAGGCCAAACCAAAGAGGGCAGGAAGGGTGGAGATATGGTGAGGAGCCAAATGGACTCATGAGACTGTCCTTGGGAGGGACAGATGTTACAGGCTCAGACTACTGAAAGGAGCAGGCATTGAGAGGCCTACACTGGGATGGGGGGCCTGCACGAGGAAGGCAAATCTTTATATTTGGCTTTGAAAATATCCAAAGGGACTTAAATTCATTAGTTTTTACAATCAGTGGGTCTTAAAACTTGGAACTTTAAAAAAAACTCAGGGAGCTGAGCATTGGGAGAGCCAGAGGGCAAGAGGAAACTGAGTGCCTGGCATTAAAGAGACAGAGTAACAAATAGGCCTTACTAAGGTAACTGTTAAGTAACTTACAGTTCAGTGATACTGCATCTCTGGCAAATGTCTGGTTTCACAAAAGGCAAAGAGCATCATTACAGCATAGAATTGGCAGTTGAAAAATGCCTAGGGTATACAGGAAGTTTTGTTTTTGTTTTTTGTTTTTTTTTCGGTTTGTTTGTTTGTTTGTTTGTTTTTTAGTAATCTTAGAGCATTTGCTGGTGGAGGGGGCAGGGATCTTTAGGAGACTTTTCCAAGAACAAAGACCTGACAGGCACCATTTCCCTCTTCTGCTCCCCCTCCCTAGCCTAGACACAAAGACCACCTGCTGGACCAAGCATAGCCCAAACACTCCCTTGGCAAGAATCCATGGGAAACATTGCCATAAGCATGGCAGTGTGCAAGCAGCCCCAAAGGAGTCAGCATCATCATAAAGTGACTCCTCAGCCAGGAAGAAAGGAGGAAAACTAGACACATCAATTCCACTGCAGCTCCAGCAGTAGGCTGGGGGAAGACATATGGTCTGAAAGAAGGCTCTACCCACAATGAAAGCTTCTGAGGAGATAACACAGGTAAGTTCCTTGCAGTTCAGTGATATTGCATCTCTGGCAAATGTCTGGTCACACTAAACTCAAGTCAAAGTTGGTCCCAGGTGGCTCATTAACAATAGAGACCAAATCCTGACCACAAAAGGCAAAGAGAATCATTACAGACACTGAACAAAAATTAAACATGGCTCAGTCACAAATGTAGGGTGTAGGCAACTCACATAGAAAAACCCCTGAAGTGCCAGGTTCTGGTGAACTGGGGACATTGTACTACAGGGTACTACAGGACCCCTTCTTCATAAGGCCACTTCTTTCAAAAGCAGGAGACATAGCTGACTTTTCTAACACATAGAAACAAACACAGAGAGTAAGACAAAATGAGAATATGGAGGAACATGTATGAAATAAATAAACAGGACAAAATCACAGGAAGAGACTTAAATGAAACACAGATAATATGTCTGATAGAGAATTTGAAATAATGGCCATAAAGATTCTTACTGGTCTTGAAAAAAGGGTGGAGGACCTCAGTGAGACCCTCAACCAAGAGACAAGACACTAAAAAGCACCAATCAGAGATGAAGGACTCAGTAACTGAAATTAAAAATACACCAGATATGTTACCTGGGTGGTTCAGTTGGTTAAGCAACTGCCTTCAGCTAAGGTCATGATTCTGGAGTCCCAGGATTGAGTCTCACACGGGGCTCCCTGCTCAGCAGGGAGTCTGCTTCTCCCACTGACCTCTCTCCTCTTATGTGCACACACTCTCTCTCATTCTCTCTCTCTCAAATACATAAATAAAATCTTTAAAAAAAAATACACCAGATGGAGTAAATACTAAATAGAGAAAGGAAAAAATATCAACACTATGGAGGACAGAATAATGGAAAGCAATCAAACTGAACAGGAGAGGGAAAACATAACAAGAAATTAGGGAACTCGGCAATACCATTATGCATAATATTCACATTCTATGGATCCCAGAAGAGAGAGAGAATGGAACAGAAAATTTATTTAAAAAGAAAATAGCTGAAGACTTCCAAAATCTGGGGAAGGAAACAGGAATCTAGATTCAGGAGGCAGAGACCCCAATAGAATCAACCCAAGCAAGTCCACACAAGGATACATAATAATTAAATGGCATAAAGTAGTGATAAAGAATTTTAGAAGCAGCAAGAGAAAACAGTTATATACAAAGCAAGCCCATAAGGCTATCAGTGGATTTTTAGCATAATATATTCAAAGTGCTGGAAGAAAAAACAAAAATCAAAACCAAGAAAGTCCCATAACCAGTAATACTCTATCCAGCAAGGAGAGATAAACAGAACAGAAGAGGGACGCCTGGGTGGCTCAGTGGGTTAAGCCACTGCCTTCGGCTCAGGTCATGATCCCAGCGTCCTGGGATCGAGTCCCACATCGGGCTCCTTGCTTGGCAGGGAGCCTGCTTCTCCCTCTGCCTCTGTCTGCCATTCTGTCCGCCTGTGCTCGCTCTCTCTCCCTCTCTCTCTGACAAATTAAAAAAAAAAAAAAAAAAAAACAACAGAACAGAAGAGATAAAGAGTTTCCCAGAAAAACAAAAGTTAAAGGAATACATTGCCACCATTACAAGAAATATTAAACTGACTCTACATGGAAAATGAAAACCGTAAGTAGGACTAAATGTACAAATCACAAAAGCAATAAAAATTAAGTATATCTGCAAAATCAGTTAAGGGTTTCACAAAATAAAAAAATGTAAAAATATGACACTATATACCTAAAATGAGCCAGAAAGAGTAAAAATTTAGTGCTTTAAGAATGAGTTCAAACTTAAGCAACCATCAACTTAATATAGACTGCATATGAATAAGATATTATGTATATAACTAAGGGTAATCATAAATCAAAAACCAACAATAAAGAGGTGAAAAATAAAGAGAAAGGAATTCAAGTATATTACTTAAGTAAGACAGAAAACTATGAAAGAAGACAGCAAGAGAATATAGGAACAGAGAAGAATTATGAAAACAAGCATAAAAGTAACACAGTGATACAAAGTACACTTTGAATATAAATGGACTAAATGCTCCAATCAAAAAAAATAGTGACCAAATAAATAAAAAAGCAAAACCTACCTGTATGCTGCCTACAAGAAGACCTTTTTTCATACCTAAAAATACCTGCAGAGTGAAAGTGAAGGGACAGAAAAGCATTTATTATATAAATGGAAGTGGAAATAAAGCTGGGCAGCGATACTTATATTAGACAAAATAGACTCTGAAACAAAGACTATAACAAGAAGCAAAGAAGGACACTACATAATAATAAAGGAGAGAATCTAACAAGATGATAAAACAGTTGTAAATATTTATGAACGCAACATGGGAGCACCAAATACATAATGCAGCTAATAACAAAAAGGAAGTACCTGATAGTAATAAAATAATGGGGGAATTAAACATCCCATTTACACCAATGGCTAGATCATCAAAACAGAAAATCAACAAAGAAACAACAGATAATGGATTTGTATGACAACTGGAACAAATGGATCTAACAGATATGTGCATAATATTTCATCCTAAAACATCAAAACATACACATTAAGCCACAAAATAATTTCTCAATAATTTCAAAAAAAACAAATTCATGGGCATCTGGGTGGCTCAGTTGGTTGGGCAACAGCCTTCAGCTCAGGTCATGGTCCTGGAGTCCCTAGACTGGTCTCGCATCAGACTCCCTGCTGCTTCTCCCTCTGACCCTCCCCCTTCTCATGCTCTCTCACTCTCTCTCAACAAACAAACAAACAAATAAATAAATACATACATACAAAGTCATACCATTCATTTTTTTCTTATCACCATGCCAAGAAACTAACAATCAACAAGGAAAAACCTGGAAAAGAACACCAATACGTGGAAGCCAAAGAACATGCTACTGAACAATAAATGGGTCAACCATGAAATCAAAGAAATAAAAGAATACATAGAGGCAAATGTAAATGAAAACACAATGGTCAAAAGTCTCCAGGACGCAGGAAAAGCTGTTCTAAGAGAGAAGTTTATAGCATTACAGACATGCCTCAGAAAGAAGGGAAAATCTTAAACAACCTAAGCCTATACTTCCAGGAGCTAGAAAAACAACAAAACTCAAACCTGTAGAGGGAAATATAATAAAGATTAGGGCAGAAATAATGAACTAGAAACTAAAAAATAGAAAATATAGAACAAATCAATGAAACCTGGAGATGGTTCTTTGAAAAGATCAATAAAGTTGATAGATGTCTACCAGATTGATTTAAAAAAGAGAGGCGGTACTCCAAATCAGAAATAAAAGAGAAGTAACAACTGATATCACATAAACACAAAGAATTTTGAGAGAAAATTATGAAATGTTGTATGCCAACAGATTAGACAACCTGGAAGAAATGGATAAATTCCTAGAAATGTGTAACCTCCCAAAACTGAATCAGGAGAAAATACAGAATTTCAACAAACAAAATACCAGCAATGAAATCAAATCACTGATCAAAAACTCCCAACAAATAAAAGTCTAGAACCAGATGGCTTCACAAGTGAATTCTACAAAGCACTTAAGAATGAATGCTTATTCTTCTGAAACTATTCCAAAAAACAGAAGAGGAAAGACTGTTTCTGAATTCATTCTATGAAGCCAGCATTACCTTGATACCAAGACCAGATAGAGAAAGAAAGAAAGAAAGAAAGAAAGAAAGAAAGAAAGAAAGAAGAAAATGAACAGATGACTGCAGGCTAGAATCTCTCATGGTCATCAACACAAAAATCCTTAACAAAATATCAGCAAACTGAATCTAACTATTTATTATAAAATTATTCACCATGATCAAGAGGAACTTATTCCTGGGATGCAAGGGTGATTCAATACTCACAAATTAATCAATGTGACAGATCATATCAATAAGAGAAAAGATAAAAATCATAAGATCATTCAAAAGATGCAGAAAGAGCGTGTGACAAAGTACAACATCCATTCATGAAAAAACCCTCAACCAAGCAGGTTTAGAGGGAACATGCATCAATGTAATAAAGGCCATATATGAAAAACCCACAACTAACATCATACTCAATGGGAAAAAAACTCATAGTTGTTCCTCTAAGGTCAGAAACAAGATAAGGATTTCCACTTTCATCACTCCCCCCCACCCCCAAACATAGTCTTAGAAATCCTAATCACATAAATCAGACAAGATATAAATGGCATTCACATTGGTAAGGAAGAAGTAAACTTGCATTATTGGCAGATGGCTTGATACTATATATAGAAAACCTTAAAGACTCCACCAAAAAACAACTACAACTTGTAAGTGAATTTAGTAAGGTCACAGAATACAAAATCAATCTACAGAAATCTACTGTGTTTTTTATACACTAATAATGAAGTAGCAAGAAGGGAAATTAAGAAAAGCTCATTTATAATTGCACCAAAAGGAATAAAATGCCTAGGAATAAACCCAACTAAGGAGGTGAAAGATCTGTACACTAAAAACTATAAAGCACTGATGAATGAAATTGAAGATTAGATAAATGGAAAAATATTCCATGCCCATGGATTGGGAGAACAAATATTATTAAAATGTCCATACAACTCAAAGTTATTTACACATTTAATGCAATCCCTATCAAAATACCAAAAGCATTTTTCATAGTACTAGTAAAAACATTCCCAAAATATTTACGGAACTTCAAAAGACCCTAAAGAGCCAAGGTAATCTTGAAAAAGAGCTAAACTGCAGCTATCACAATCCCAAATTTCAAGTTACATTACAAACTGTAGTAATCAAAACAGTATGGTACTGGCACAAAAACAGGCACATAGATCAATAGAACAGAATAAAGAGCCCAGAAACAAATCCACAATTGTATGGTCAATTAATTTTTGACAAAGGAAGAAGAATATGCCATGGGAAAAAGACAATCTGTTCAACAAATGGTGTTGGGAAACCTGGACAGCTACATGCAAAAGAATAAAGCTGGACCACTTTCTTACACCATAACAAAAATAAACTCAAAATGGAATAAGGACCTAAATGTGAGACCTGAAACCATAAAAATTCTAAAAGACAGCACAGGCGGTAATTTCTCTGACACTGGGTGTGTAGCAACATTTTGCTAGGCATGTCTCTTGAGGCAAGGGCAACAAATGCAAAAGTAAACTATTGGAATTACATTAAAATAAAAACTTCTAAAAAAATAAAATAAAAACTTCTCCACAACAAAAGAAATAATCAACAAAGCAAAAGACCACATAGTGAACAGAAGAAGATATTTGCAAATGGCATATCCATCAGGGGTTAATAGCCAACAAATATAAAGAAAGTACACAAATCAACAGACAAAAAATAAATAATCCAATTAAAAATGGGAAGAAGACATGAATAGAAATTTCTCCAAAGACAATATCCAGATGGCCAATGGACACATGAAAAGATGGTTAACAGCGCTCATAATCATGGAAATGCAAATCAAAACCACAATGAGATATCACCTCACGCCTGTTAGAATGGCTAAAATCAAAAACACAAGTACCATTAAGTACTGGCTAGGACATGGAGAAAAAGGAACCCTAGTGTGTGTTGGTAGGAATAGAAGCTGGTGCAGCCACTTTGGAAAACATAACAGAGGTGCCTCAAAAAGTTAAAAAAAAAAAATTACCATATGCTCCAGTAATTACACTACTGAGAATTTATCCAAGGAATATGAAATATGCAGCATTATTATAATAGGCAAATTATGGAAGCAGTCCATCAATAGATGAATGGGTAAAGAAGAAGTGGTGTACATACACTCACACACACCCACATATACACAATAGGATAATAGTCATAAAAAAGAATGAAATCTTGGGGCACCTGGGTGGCTCAGTGGGTTAAGCCTCTGCCTTGGGCTCGGGTCATGGTCTCAGGCTCCTGGGATTGAGCCCCACATCAGGCTCTCTGCTTAGCAGAGAGCCTGCTTCCCCTCTCTCTCTCTGCGTGCTTCTCTGCCTATTTGTGATCTCTCTCTCTCTCTGTGTCAAATAAATGAAATCTTTGAAAAAAAGAGAATGAAATCTTGACACTTGCAACAACATGGATGCATCTAGAGTATAATGCTAAGGAAAATGAGTCAGTCAGAGAAAGACAAATCCTACAGGATTTCACTCATATGTAGAATTTAAGAAACAAAACAATCGAACAAAGAAAACAAGAGATAAACCAAATAATGGACTCTTAAATATAGAGAACATACTGGTGTTTGCCGGAAGGGGGGTGGATGTGGAGGGATGGGTAAAACAGGAGAAGGGGATTAAGGGTATACTGACGGTGATAAACCATGAGTAGTGCATAGTATTATTGAAGCACGTTATTATAAACTGAAATTAATATAGTACTGTATGCTAATTGTATTGGAATTGCAATTTAAAAATAAAAGAGATTCCAAACTTAAAAAAATAAAATTTTGTGACATTATCCATTGTTTGAATCAAGTAAGATAATGAGTCTCAAAATGTCACAGTGGCATATAAAAGAAATTCAACATTGAGGCTTATGTTTGCTTTTTTTAAGGATCAGTAACCTTACCTAAGTAGTAGTCTCTGCCAGCCAAAAATAATGTGAATTGAAACAATATCTAGGTAGTTTTATGATAGGTCTCAGAAGACTGGCTTTGTAATATTTACCACTGTGGTAGCTAACACTTGGTGAACTGTGTTAATATTAAGAAAACAAATCCAAGAAGATAAAAATTTGTAAAAATTGTTTCTACAATGATGTCTATTCATAATTACCATCTGTTGTAGATTTGTTATGAGTATTTCCCGTAATTTTAATTTTATACACCTTAATAGAAATGTGCTTATCATAACATAAGGACATCCACTTTTATACCAATGTATCCATAAGCAAAGAACACATAAAAAGTATGAGTAATTCTGTTCAACAAGCTTTACTGTCCCAAAACACATATTCCATATTCTATAGAAATATAATTCCAAACATAGAACTTGTTTTATGCTCACACTATTTCTTATTAATACTCCTTCCCTGTCTATATACTGACTCCTTCTACCAACAACATGAAGAAAAATAAATTTTCCAAACAGAAATATCATAACTCTAGGAAAAAAGTCCAAAATACCATTCTATTATCAATGTTCAGAATTTGGGGGAAAATAAAGCTTCTGGTTTATGAAAACATAGGGATGATGGAGTGTTTAAACAGCAGTCTTACAAAGTTTAAACAAGAGGAAAAAATGTAATAAACTGTGACACTGATGTTCATTTAGTTTAGTCTGTTAAGAAAAGAAGATGGAATCTTCTGAATGTTTTTTATAGTAATATTTCCCTAAGCAATTAATTTATACATGAATCCTTTTTTTTTTTCTTTTCTTCTTCTTCTTCTTTATTTTTTTATTTATTTATTTTTTTTTTGTAGGCTCCAAGCCCAGAGTAGAGCCCAACACAGGGCTTGAACTCATGATCCTGAGATCAAGACCTGAGCCAAAATCAAAAGTTGAATGCTTAACTGATTCAGCCATCCAGGTATCCCTGTATATAAGTTATTGAACATATTGAGACCATGTGGAAGATTCTAAAACAATTTTTTTCTAAGAGTTTCACCAGTGAAAGAATGAATTGGTATCTAGGATATTCATTAAAAGAAAAAGTATGAGAATTAAAGTGGTCAGACAGATGACTTTGTTCTTTCTTTTGGAGAAGGAAATTTGGGTTATAAGAGGTACTGTGACATAGAAAAAGCATTTTTATGGTTCAGACAAAATATGTCAGAAAAACTGGGAATTTTTAATGTAATCAATACATTGCAGAAGAGAATCAATTCAATAGTAAATTTGATAAAACGACTTATGAAGGGAGAGTATGCTTGCATAAAACTTGCACTTCCATTAGCAGAGATGAGTTACCATTACACATTTTCTAAAAAGCCTATCGTGTCTGATTCTTTAAAGCAAGTCACAAGTAAAGTATACAGCTATGGAAGCTACTTCAGATATGGGGTTTTTGTTGTTGTTGTTGTTGTTTTTTAGAGAGGGAAGGGGGCAGCCTAGTGCAGAGCCTGGCATGGGGCTCAATCTCACAACCCTGAGATCATGACCTGACCCAAAATCAAGAGTCAAATGCTTCACTGACTGACACACCCAGGTGCCCCCAGATACGATTTTTAAATTTTTTTATTATGTTATGTTAGTCACCATACTTTATTAGTTTTTGATATAGTGTTCCATGATTCATTGTTTGTGTATAACACCCAGTGCTCCATGTCATGCGTGCCCTCCTCAATACCCATTATTGGGCTAACCCATCCCCCCACTTCCCTTCCCTCAAAAACCCTCAGTTTGTTTCTCGTAGTCCACAGCCTCTCATGGTTCCTCTCCCTCTCTGATTTCCCTCCTTCATTTTTCCCTTCCCTCTCCTAATGTCCTCCATGCTATTCCTTATGTTCCACAAATAAGTGACACCATATGATAACTGACTCTCTCTGCTTGACTTATTTCACTCAGCATAATCTCTTCCCGTCCCGTCCATGTTGCTACATAAGTTGGGTATTCATCCTTTCTGATGGCTGAGTAATATTTTGTATATACAGACCACGTCTTCTTTATCCATTCATCTGTTGAAGGGCATCTTGGGGCTGATCTCCAAGATCTATAAAGAACTTCTCAAACTCAACATCCCCAAAATAAATAGTCAGTCAGATGTGATTTTTTAAGTACACTACTGCATTTTACACAAAATCCTGGAGCGAAAAGAACCTAATGTACTTGCCTCCCTAAGAACATAAGTAATATGGAAGTAGTTATAGCTGAGCCAGATTAAAAAAAAAAAAAAAAAGAAAAAAAGACACTACTCACTTTCTTGTCCACACCTACCAGATCCTCCTATAATTATTTAAAGAGGGAGACCAAAAGCTACTTTCTGAGTCTTTCCTGGTGACCACATGTGGAGGTGGTCTCTTCCTGAATGCTCATGTCTGTTTTTACCCCTTTCTTCCACCACTGCTGTCTGCTTTGATTTTCGCTTTTGAGAATAAAGTGTGTTTCACAATAGACTACAGACTAAAAACTCCTTTAGTGCATGGCCTATATGAAATCAGTATTTTTCACCCTAAGCAAGAGCATAGCACACTGATAGCAGCTAAGGACTCTACAAACAACCTTTGAGATAACATAATTTAGACAAGAGGGTGAATAATATAAGGGAAACAAAAAGATAAATAAAACCACATAAATAAAAAGCAAGAAAACTAAAGGGTAGGGAAAAGATCATTTATAAGTAAATTTATGTATATACATATTCAATGTCCTGCAAAAGAAAGTCATGTTTCCTTGTTCTCTTGAAACCATGACTCTATGATTCTAACCTGATTACCATTAGCAATATTCTACAGAACCATCTAAGGACAGGTTGTTCAACTGCCCCATACACATTTACCCTGGAACAACTGTAAGATCAAGCGAAGAAATTGGTCATATTAAGAGTGTTGCAAAAGAAATTTCTACAAGTAGTGAAACATATGACTACTGTCCACACATGTAGTGAGTGACTGGGTGAATACACTGAAGTGACAAAGTTAAAAAGGAATGGTACCAGCCTACTTATGACTTTTCTGTGGATCTGTCCTCTGAGTTTGTTCATAAATAAGCCAGTTTAGTATATATGAAAGATAAATAAAATTTCTAATAGGCTCATGTAACCTCAGATAGGAAGAAGCAAATTAATATTATAATACAGTATATATTTACATAATTATATAATATATAACTATATTATAAGAAATAATACATTATATATAATTTTATCTTATATAAATATCTTCTAATGTAAGCAAGAAAAAATCTATTATCTCTTCCTCTGGATTTTAATGATCCTTTCCTAGGCCTGCATTTGACACTATTTACACTGCCTTGTAATTCAGTCTCCCCTATATATACTTGTGTTTCTCCAGAATGGAAGGTGCAGGCAAGGACACGGCCTTAGAAATTAGTCAGTCCTAGGACACCTGGGTGGCTCAGTTGGTTAAGGGTCTCCCTTGGGTTCAGGTCATGATCTTAGGGCCCCAGGATCAAGTCCCTGAGTTCCATATTCATGCTCCTTCTCAGTCGGGAGCCAGCTTCTCCCTCTGTCTCTCCCCTTGTTGTGCTCTAACAAATAGATAAATAAAATCTTAAAAAAAAAAAAAAAAAGAAAAGAAATTGGTCAGTCCTATGTTCAAAACCTGTCTCTGCCCTTCAGTTTAACTTCTCTGAGATATAACTACTTAAATTATAAAATTTAAAAATTAGACAGCTATACTTATTTTCTGGGTTTGCTGAAACATATAAAAGGTGCCTAGGACATAATTTCTTACTTAGTAGATGCTTGCAAATAAAATGCCACTAAAAATGACAATACAAACACACAGTGCTTAGGTATAAAGCTGAACACTAGGGTAATCCCTTTTTGGGGAAAAAATTGTAAAATATTAAACTCTAAAAAGGTCCTAAATAAATGGAGAAACATAGCATGTTCATAAACAAAAAACACAGCATCAGTAATGTATCAATTCTCAACTGCTTTTTAGAAGCTTAAATAAAAGAAAGTAGCAATGAAACTCTGAAGGGGAGACAAAATGCATGGGGAGAATAAAAGTAACTGATTTGCTATATGTATATCATATACATATATCTATGATATATGCTATACATATATCAAGAATTTTTGCAAAGCCATGGTAATTACACTGTGGTATAGATACAGGGGGAGACAGTAGGACAGTATACACATGCATAATAAATGGAAATCTGATTACTGACCCAGCTACCACTGAAGAGCAGTGGTACTTATTCAGTATATGGTGAGATCTCAATTAACAGTAAGTATAGAAAAATAAAGAAAATCCCTGCCTCACACCATATACCAATCACTTTCAATGAGACATATGTGAAAACTGGGAGCTTAAGAACTGAAGTCATATCAGTACAAAAAATTTGAAGAGAAAAAGATTCTCAACTTTTGACTTCCGTGTGTATTCTTTCATAAAACTACTCTAAGAATGCACTTGAGGTGAAGGCATCATTGTTAGTCTCCTTTTTTTTTTAATGTCCTTTTCACTTTTGCCATTTGCCTATTTGCAAAAGAGGGCCATACCTCTCACTCATTCAGAATTATTCTGTGGTGTAAAAATGCCCAAGAACCTGATAAAGGAAGATATTAAAATGATGCCTTTATTGGACCAATATGCCAAAATCCAGACCTGAGGCTGTCTCATTTCCTCTTGTATACATATTCTTTCTGTGAAAAAAGCTTAGCATGAGAAATATAACATTTTGTTCTATTTCAAAATATTCTTCATCAGGTTATTCCACATGGAGTACAGAACTGATAAAGTCCCAAATTATTCCCAGATATTTCAAAATTATTGTCAAATATTTAATGCATCTCTCTTGGGGGGAAAGTCTAGCAATACAGAGGAGAGGAAGAGAGGGAAGAAATGAATGAAAGTGAATGAAAACTTAAGAAATGCTGATGATGTAGCCCTTTATCTTATCCAGACCACAAAATGATGCTAGGAATCTATTCATTTTAGAGCTGGAATTTAGAAATTCAATGATTATGAAGGGGAAGCTTATTAACACATTTACATTACTTTCTAAAAGAAAATAAATCTCACATGGCTGATTTACTTCACAAGGATTGACTATGCCAATTAGGTTATATGACCATCATTTAAAATAAAATAAATGTGTTTAACTATGGCTCCATGACTTTTGCTCAAATATATTTAAAACATGAGATAAGAGAAAACCATTAATTAAAATGATATATTGCACTGATAAAAATAGAATTGATTTCAATATACATTTATTTTCTTCTAATAAACTTTTAGTATATCAGGTTAAACAGGTTGTCTCTAAATTGAGAAAGAATTAAAAGAAATAACTAATGGTCTTTTGAAAAGTCTTAGTAGAGCCTTTTAAGTATAATTCCTAGATACAGTATGTGATTGATCTTCATGACTAGGTAACAAATCTTTTTGAAAGTTAGGTCATTTCTAATTTCTTGCTATCAATAAAACTGAAGGAGGAAGTAATCAAGTTGTCAGCTGATATAACATTAAAAATAGGTTTTACGAGAAACCACTATGTTATTTGGAACATAGTTTGAAGAGTTTAAAGCACTGAGTAACAATGCTATTACAGAGCTTGTTTCCTTTGTATCTCTCCATTTAATACATAAATTTTCTCATCATTTACATCTATACTAAAGAAAACTAGGAAAAGATCTATTCTAGCAATCAGCAATAATTCATCAGGCATATATGAACTAATAGGGAAAAAAAGACTTCTCTATCTTATATAAGATAATTTATAGTTTATATTTTACTCCTTATCTTTAACAGTTACTCAGATGTTTTTTGCTCATTTTTATACTCACACCTCATACTAATTCAAATACAATGAAAAAAATCCTGAAAAAAATTTAAATTGTAGAGAGCTTTCAATGCACAAAAATTCTCAAAGTATTATTATGAATCATGTTTACATTTTCATTAGTTATATATATACACATATATAATAGGTAATTAAAATAATTTAAATCATAAAACATTAAATATTGAATACAAGGCAAAAAATCTGAATGTTCAGTATACTCTAATTGCTGAATTTTTTTTAACTGGAGGACTGTGGTTATCAAATTGTCACAGTATTTTGATTCACTGGATACTTTTTTTTTTTTTTTAAGAGAAAGAGAGCATGCATGAGTGTGGGAGGGGCAGAGGAAGACAAAGAGAATTTCAAGCAAGTGCCATGTCTGAGCAGAACCCAACACAAGGCTCTATCTCATGACTCTGAGATCATGAAATGAAGAGCCAGAAGGTGAAATAAAGAGCCAGAAGCTTAACCAACTGAGCTACCTAAGTGCCCCTGAATATTGTTTTAAAATTGATGTGAGTTCTCTGCTGAATGTCAACCTGATAAAATCCCCCTAGTTTTATTTTTGCAACTAAACACAGTTGTGGAAATATCACACATGTCAAATTAAAATGTTCAAGACAGTATATAACTTTCAAGTTTTTTAGGGAATCTTTAAGAAAAATTTTGAAACTGTGACCACTTCCAAAAGATAATGCTATATAAATCAAGGAATGAAATATAAAAAGCAAATGTGTAATCTTCTAGAAACAAAAGCAGGAGAACACCTTTATAATTTAAGGAATAAAATGTTTTATATAAGCACAAGAAACAATTGGGAAAAGACTGGCCATCTGAAAACAAAAAAGTATGTATGAATTCCTATTAAAATGGAAATGACAAACCAAAAATTAAGAGAAAATAAACACAACATATATAACTAAAAAAGCAAAAATACTCATAATAAATAAGGGAATTCTGTAAATCAATTTTAAAATTTCAACAAATTGGGAATAATATAGATGGAGATGCATGTTTCCAATAATATTTGACAATTAATCTAACTTTGATCAGAAGATGAAAATTAAAGGCATTAAAATTACTTTGCAATCAGATTGGCAAAAATTAAGAAAACTAAATGGTAAGAATAGGAATTCATGATTACATTTATTCAATTACTTTGGAAAACAATTTGGCTTTTCTCACATCTTACAATCTAGCAATTCCACTCTAAAGAAATACAGGCATACAGCCAACAAGAAACATGTACAAGAATATTTGTAATAGAAAAAGTATATCAAAAACAAACTAAGGTCCATCAACAGAAAAATAAATAGTCTTATATTCGAGTAATGGAATTATAAACAGCACTTTGTTACAAGGGTAAATTCCAAGTGTTTTCACCATAAAAGACAGAAAAAAAGAAGAAAGGAAGGGGTAACTATGAGAGGTGATAGACATGTTAATTAGCTTACTGTGGTGATCACTGCACATATACATGTATGTTGTGCAATTCAAGTCTATGAATGTCAAACTATTAAGTTGTACATTTTAAGTATATATACAAATACAACTTTGATGTTTTAATTATACCTCAGTAAAGTTGAAGAAAACAGCAGTAATAAAATGAATCAACTCCATAATTATATATCAACATAATGGATCTCATGATTTTTTTAATTCTGAAGGAAAAGAACAAATAAAGCTATTTAAATACTGTATTTATTTATTTTTTTACTTCCCTATCATCCTGCAATTGCACTCCTGGATATTTACCCCAAAGATACAGATGTAGAGAAAAGAAGGGCCATCTGTACCCCGATGTTTATAGCAGCAATGGTCACGGTCGCCAAACTGTGGAAAGAACCAAGATGCCCTTCCACGGATGTGGTCCATATACACTATGGAGTATTATGCCTCCATCAGAAAGGATGAATACCCAGCTTTTGCAGCAACATGGACGGGACTAGAAGAGATTATGCTGAGTGAAATAAGTCAAGCAGAGAGAGCAATTATTATATGGTTTCACTTATTTATGAAGCATAACAAATAGCATGGAGGACATAGGGAGTTGGAGAGGAGAAGGGAGTTGGGGGAAATTGGAAGGGGAGGTGAACCATGAGAGACTATGGACTCTAAAAAACAATCTGAGGGGTTTGAATTGGTGGGTGGGTGGGAGGTTGGGGTACCAGGTGGTGGGTATTATAGAGGGCATGGATTGCATGGGGAACTGGGTGTGGTGAAAAAATAATGAATACTGTTATGTCGAAAATAAGTAATAAATTTAAAAAAATAAATAAATACGGTCTTTATATAAAATTCAAAAATAAGAGGAAAATTAACACTGAATTCCTTAATCTTTCATATGTGTTTGTACCATAAAGAAAAGCAAGGAATATATCAAAGGTAAAGAGCATGTGCTATGCTTTATTTTTTTTTCATTTATTTATTTTCAGCATAACAGTATCATTATCATTGATAATCATTATCATTATCATTGAAATCAGTATCATTGAGAATCTTAACATCCATATTCATCAGTGATATTGGTCTGAAATTCTCCTTTTTGGTAGGTTCTTTGCCTGGTTTGGGGATCAGGGTAATGCTGGCTTCATAGCAAGAGTCTGGATGGAGAGATAAAGAGTTTCCAAGACCAGCAAGGCTAAAAAGACTATGCAACCACCAAGCTGACACTGCAGGAAATATTAAGGGGGGTTCTATAAAAGAGGAAAATCCTAAGAATAGCATTGAACAGAAATATAGAGACAATCTACAGAAAGAAAGACTTCAAAGGTAACTCGATGTCAATAAAAACCTATCTATCAATAATCACTCTCAATGTGAATGGCCTAAATGCGCTCATAAAACGGCACAGGGTTGCAGATTGGATAAAACAACAGGACCCATCCATATGGTGTCTACAAGAGACCCATTTTGAACCTAAAGATACACTCAGACTGAAAGTGAAGGGATGGAGAAGCATCTTTCATGCCAATGGGTCTCAAAAGAATGCTAGGGTAGCGATTCTCATATCAGACAAATTAGAATTTAAACTAAAGACTGTAGTCAGAGATCCAGAAGGACACTACATCATTCTTAAAAGGACTATCCACCAAGATGATCTAACAATTTTAAATATCTATGCCCCCAATATGGGAGCAGCCAATTACATAAGAAAACTGTTAATCAAGATAAAGAGTCATATTGATATGAATACACTAATCATTGGAGATTTTTTTTTTTTTTTTTTTTTTTTTTTTTTTTAGAATTCTATAAACATATATTTTTATCCCCAGGGGTACAGGTCTGTGAATCACCAGGTTTACACACTTCACAGCACTCACCAAAGCACATACCCTCCCCAATGTCCATAATCCCACCCCCTTCTCCCAAACCCCCTCCCCCCGGCAACCCTCAGTTTGTTTTGTGAGATTAAGAGTCACTTATGGTTTGTCTCCCTCCCAATCCCATCTTGTTTCATTTATTCTTCTTCTACCCACTTAAGCCTCCATGTTGCATCACCACTTCCTCATATCAGGGAGATCATATGATAGTTGTCTTTCTCTGCTTGACTTATTTCGCTAAGCATGATACGCTCTAGTTCCATCCACGTTGTTGCAAATGGCAAGATTTCATTTCTTTTGATGGCTGCATAGTATTCCATTGTGTATATATACCACATCTTCTTGATCCATTCATCTGTTGATGGACATCTAGGTTCTTTCCATAGTTTGGCTATTGTGGACATTGCTGCTATAAACATTCGGGTGCATGTGCCCCTTTGGATCACTACATTTGTATCTTTAGGGTAAATACCCAATAGTGCAATTGCTGGGTCATAGGGCAGTTCTATTTTCAACATTTTGAGGAACCTCCATGCTGTTTTCCAGAGTGGCTGCACCAGCTTGCATTCCCACCAACAGTGTAGGAGGGTTCCCCTTTCTCCGCATCCTCGCCAGCATCTGTCATTTCCTGACTTGTTGATTTTAGCCATTCTGACTGGTGTGAGGTGATATCTCATTGTGGTTTTGATTTGTATTTCCCTGATGCCGAGTGATATGGAGCACTTTTTCATGTGTCTGTTCCCCATCTGGATGTCTTCTTTGCAGAAATGTCTGTTCATGTCTTCTGCCCATTTCTTGATTGGATTATTTGTTCTTTGGGTGTTGAGTTTGCTAAGTTCTTTATAGATTCTGGACACTAGTCCTTTATCTGATATGTCGTTTGCAAATATCTTCTCCCATTCTGTCAGTTGTCTTTTGATTTTGTTAACTGTTTCCTTTGCTGTGCAAAAGCTTTTGATCTTGATGAAATCCCAGTAGTTCATTTTTTCCCTTGCTTCCCTTGCCTTTTGCGTTGTTCCTAGGAAGATATTGCTGCGGCTGAGGTCGAAGAGGTTGCTGCCCGTGTTCTCCTCAAGGATTTTGATGGATTCCTTTCGTACATTGAGGTCCTTCATCCATTTTGAGTCTATTTTTGTGTGTGGTGTAAGGAAATGGTCCAATTTCATTTTTCTGCATGTGGCTGTCCAATTTTCCCAGCACCATTTATTGAAAAGGCTGTCTTTTTTCCATTGGACATTCTTTCCTGCTTTGTCGAAGATTAGTTGACCATAGATTTGAGGGTCTATTTCTGGGCTCTCTATTCTGTTCCATTGATCTATGTGTCTGTTTTTGTGCCAGTACCATGTTGTCTTGATGATGACAGCTTTGTAATAGAGCTTGAAGTCCGGAATTGTGATGCCACCAACGTTGGCTTTCTTTTTCAATATCCCTTTGGCTATTCGAGGTCTTTTCTGGTTCCATATAAATTTTAGAATTATTTGTTCCATTTCTTTGAAAAAGATGGATGGTACTTTGATAGGAATTGCATTAAATGTGTAGATTGCTTTAGGTAGCATAGACATTTTCACAATATTTATTCTTCCAATCCAGGAGCATGGAACATTTTTCCATTTCTTTGTGTCTTCCTAAAGGAGCTGGAGAAAGAACAAGAAAGAAACCCTAAGCCCAGCAGGAGAAGAGAAATCATAAAGATCAGAGCAGAAATCAATGAAATAGAAACCAAAAAAACAATAGAACAAATCAACGAAACTAGGAGCTGGTTCTTTGAAAGAATTAATAAAATTGATAAACCCCTGGCCCGACTTATCAAAAAGAAAAGAGAAAGGACCCAAATAAATAAAATCATGAATGAAAGAGGAGAGATCACAACTAACACCAAAGAAATACAAACTATTATAAGAACATACTATGAGCAACTCTACGGCAATAAATTTGACAATCTGGAAGAAATGGATGCATTCCTAGAAACATATAAACTACCACAACTGAACCAGGAAGAAATAGAAAGCCTGAACAGACCCATAACCAGTAAGGAGATTGAAAAAGTCATTAAAAATCTCCAAACAAACAAAAGCCCAGGGCCAGACGGCTTCCCGGGGGAATTCTACCAAACATTTAAAGAAGAACTAATTCCTATTCTCCTGAAACTGTTCCAAAAAATAGAAATGGAAGGAAAACTTCCAAACTCATTTTATGAGGCCAGCATCACCTTGATCCCAAAACCAGACAAGGATCCCACCAAAAAAGAGAGCTATAGACCGATATCCTTGATGAACACAGATGCGAAAATACTCAACAAAATACTAGCCAATAGGATTCAACAGTACATTAAAAAGATTATTCACCACGACCAAGTGGGATTTATTCCAGGGCTGCAAGGTTGGTTCAACATCCGCAAATCAGTCAATGTGATACAACACATCAATAAAAGAAAGAACAAGAACCATATGATACTCTCAATAGATGCTGAAAAAGCATTTGACAAAGTACAACATCCCTTCCTGATCAAAACTCTTCAAAGTGTAGGGATAGAGGGCACATACCTCAATATCATCAAAGCCATCTATGAAAAACCCACCGCAAATATCATTCTCAATGGAGAAAAACTGAAAGCTTTTCCCCTAAGGTCAGGAACACGGCAGGGATGTCCATTATCACCACTGCTATTCAACGTCGTACTAGAGGTCCTAGCCTCAGCAATCAGACAACAAAAGGAAATTAAAGGCATCCAAATCGGCAAAGAAGAAGTCAAATAATCATTGGAGATCTTAACACGCCTCTCTCAGAAATAGACAGATCATCGAAGCAGAAAATCAATAAAGAAACAAGAGCATTGAATGACACATTGGACCAGATGGACCTCATAGATATATACAGAACATTCCACCCTAAAACAACAGAATACTCATTCTTCTCAAGTGCACATGGAACCTTCTCCAGAATAAACCACATACTGGGTCACAAATCAGGACTCAACCGATACCAAAGGACTGAGATTATTCCCTGCACATTCTCAGATCACAATGCTTTGAAACTGGAGCTCAATCATAAGGAAAAGTTCCGAAGGAACTCAAACACCTGGAAGCTAAAGACCACCTTGCTTAAGAATGCTTGGATCAACCAGGAGATCAAGGAAGAACTGAAACAATTCATGGAAACAAATGACAATGAAGACACTTCGATCCAAAACCTATGGGATACAGCAAAGGCGGTCCTAAGTGGGAAATACATAGCCATCCAAACCTCCATCAAAAAAATTGAAAAATCCAAAACACAGCAGCTTTCTCTACACCTTAAAGAACTGGAGAATCAACAACAAATCAAACCAACTCCACACATAAGAAGGGAAATAATCAAGATTAGAGCTGAGATCGATGAGGTAGAAACCAGAGATCTAGTAGAACATATCAACGAAACTAGAAGCTGGTTTTTTGAAAGAATCAATAAGATCGATAAACCATTGGCGACACTAATCCAAAAGAAAAGAGAGAAAGCTCAATATATAAAATTATGAATGAAAAGGGAGAGATCACAACGAACACCAAGGAAGTAGAAACAATCATCAGAAGTTATTATCAACAGTTATATGTCAATAAGCTAAGCAACCTAGATGAAATGGATGCATTCCTGGAAAACTATGCTTTATTTTTTTAAAAACTGTGTTGAGTGATTATCATCAAGATGGTGTTTCCTGTTCCTCTGGACTCCAATCCTCCACTCAAGAAGACCAACTAGCAACTATACATGGACAAAACACCAGAATTAAAATCCTAGAACACAGGTGTGAGACGGAAACAATCCCCTGGCCAACAGAGACTAAGAAGGACCACAATGGAAGGAGAGAATTGGGATACAGAGATCTGCACAGAATACAATGTGAAGACATACAGGGACAAGATGGCCTGCTATAAGCCATAAAAAGAGGTCTGGAACAGATTCCCTTTCTCAGCCCTCAGATGTCAACCCTCTGACACCTTATCTCAGACTTCTATTCTCCAGAACTGTGAAAAACCCTGTCTGTGTCCAATGTAGTGTCCATGAGTGTTTATATTATTGCTGGTCTTTCTACCATGTTAGACATATCATTTTAAAACATTCAATATTTCATGGAATATTTCAGATCAATTGTATATGGGAGGGAAAAAAATAAGGAGAAAATATTCCTCCAGCCTGGACTCAAGGAAGTCCTGTGTCAGCATTCCATGTTGACTCCAAAAAGCAAAATGGTTCTGAATCTGCAACTCTACAGTAGGACACTCAACGATATGTCATAGTTAGACAAAATGAGACATGTGAGCAAATAAAATCAGCTTCCAAAGGCTGAGGGAAATTTTTTAGCTCATTACTCCATCATTTTTGTGGAGTATTTGTCAATGGATAACCTCCTTAACAATCAAGAAGTAATTCAAAATAAGAAATAACTCTAAACATTTATACTGATGTTTCCTCATCTCTGAAGAACAAGCATCATGTATCATCTCAATGTGTTCATATTAAATAAAAACCCACATATATATATATATATATATATATATATATATATATATATAAAGTTAAATAAATATTGATTCTTTACCTTTTTTCTGTGTATAGCCACCTACTATAAATATCTGTAAAAACTTTGTAAATTCTAAATGTAATTTTTTTCCCTCTTTCTCTAAGCCTACATCAACATCTTGGGCATCTGCTTGAAAACCTACAAATTTAAATCCCTATATTGAACAAATAAAAATGCTTCCCATAAAGTTCATACAAATTTTCCATCACAATATGTATTAATTATATGTAGGTGATAGCATTTTTGTAGATGTAAGAGGTAGCTCTTATGTCCATTCTTCAAGATTTGAAAAGCTTCTTAAAAGTTTATTTCAAAGACCTATAATCATTTCTAACTGCTTGAGCATTGGTTCATAGATAGTTCTCTTCAAACAACTCCAACATTGATTTTGAAATAAAAGGTTCCCAATGGGATTCAGAAGGTTTTACAGGGACTCAGTGTGAAGCAATAAACCTGAACTTTTAGGAATTTGTTTTATAACCTTGAGGTGTCTTAGACATACACGCTTGTAACCCTGGTTGATAGACCCTGTTGACACTGAAGCACTCAATTTGTTCTATCTTTTTTCTTTAGGGGACCAAGCTGATTCACCCTGAGAAACAAGTTTATTTGATTTAGCTGGATCCTATTGTGCCTTACATTTACAGATCCAAACACACACACACAAATGCCTTTTAAATAATTGCGCCCTTCAGACAACTCCTCTTGGTCTCAATTGCTTTGACAATTTAAGCATATAATAAAATAATTAAACAATCATCAAGAATATTTTTAGTATTAAATTCATTTGAGGAATGTACAGCTATAAAATGTCTTCAAGTGCTTATTTAAATTGATACATTTTATATTTAAATTATTTGCATGTTATTTATGTCATGCTAAAAATAATTTTTTTAATTTTTTTCTTTTAAATTTATTTTTTTTCAGTGTTCTAAGATTCATTGTTTATGTACCACACCTAGTGCTCAATCCAATACGCGCCCTCCTTAATACCTATCACCAGGCTCACCCAACCCCATATGCCCCTCCCCTCAAAAACCCTCAGTTTGTTTCTCAGTGTTCATAGTCTCTCATGGTTTGTCTCTGCCTCTGATTCCCACAACTCACTTCTCTTCTCCTTCTCCCAATGTCCTCCATGTTATAAAAATAAAAATTTTAAAGTGTTGAAGATTTTTTAAAAACACAGTAAAAAGAAAGAAAAAAAATGAGATTTCCCTCATTATTCATTTAATGCAAAATTTATAAAGGAAAAAGTGATTTTACAAGAAAGTCATCTAATAGTATTTTGTTAAACAAAAATATAGTAAAATTGATAAAATAGGCATATATGTTGACATATAAATGTATGATACATATTTTCTCTGCACCATTAGCCAGAAAATAATAGATCCTATCTATGTTTTATTATGAGATAATAATAATTTACATTATTGTCAAAAAGCAGTAACTAAGAAAAATAAAAAAGCAATGGGCAAGAAAGATATAAATTGACTTTTTTTGGTGATCAATGTAGATGCAACTGGAAGGTATTATATGCTAAGTGAAATAAGTCAATCAGAGAAAGACAATTATCATATGATCTTTTTCATATGAAGAATTTGAGATGCAGGTCAGGGGGTTGTGGGGGGAAAGGAGGGGAAAAAAATGAAACAAGATGGGACTGGGGAGGGAGACAAATCATAAGAGACTCTTAATCACAGGAAACAAACTGAGGTTTGCTGGAGGCGAAGAGGGGGAAAGGGATAGGGTACTGGGTGATGGACACTGGGGAGGGGATGGGTTGTAGTGAGCACTGGGTATTATATAAGACTGATGAATTATAGGGCCGTACTTCTGAAATAAAAATTATATGTTAATTAATTGAATTTAAATTAGAAAAGCATAGTTAATAAATAAGTAAAAAGCAAGACTTGAATAACTGGACAGATATGATGGCAAAATACTAGATGTCTCAAAGTACAACTCCAACAAAATTTCGATCTAGAAGTATAATAAATAACACCAAAAAACTCTGTAATGAGATATAAAATATAGACAAATTTTTTAGAAAAAAACTACACTTAAAGATATATTATTCCAGATAAAGAAGATTAAAAAATGATGATAAAAGATCTCATGATACCATGATAAAAGATCTTATGAGAAATGGGCAGAAGACATGAACAGACACCTTCTCCAAAGACATACAAATGGCTAACAGACACATGAAAAAATGTTCAACACAAGTTAGAATGGCCAAAATTAACAAGACAGAGAACCAGCAAATGTTGGCGAGGATTTGGAGAAAGAGAAACACTCTTACACTGTTGGTAGGAATGGAAGCTGGTACAGACACAATGGAAAACAGTGTGTAGGTTCCTCAAGAAGTTAAAAATAGAGCTTCCCTATGATCCTGCAATTGCACTACTGAGTACTTATCACAAAGATACAGATGTAGTGAAAAGAAGGGACACCTTCACCCCAATGTTCATAGCAACAATGTCCACAAAAGCCAAACTGTGGAAGGAGCCAAGATGTCCTGAGATTAATGGATCAAGATGATGTGGTCCATATACACAATGGAATACTATGCAGCCATCAGAAAAGATGAATGCATACCATTTGCACTGACAATGGATGGAACTGGTGGGTATTATGCTAAGTGAAATAAGTCAAACAATGAAAGACAATTATCATAAAGTCTCACTAATATGTGGAATAAAATGAATAGCAGAGAAGACCATAGCGAAAGGGAGGGAAAACTGAACAGGAAGAAATTAGAGAGGGAGACAAACCATGAAAGACTCTGGACTCCAGGGAACAAACTGAGGGTTACAGAATGGAGGAGTGTGGGGGATAACAGGTTGATGGGCATTAAGGCAGGCAGGTGATGTGATGAGCCCTGGGTGTTATATGCAACTAATGCATCACTGAACTTTACATCAAAAACTAATGCAGTACTATATGTTGGCTAGTTGAACTTAATTTAAAAAATAGATCTTATGAGGACTATATAATTACATAAAATATACACAAAATTTCATGGGGTTATGGACATTGGGGAGGGTATGTGCTATGGTGAGTGCTGTGAAGTGTGTAAACCTGGAGATTCACAGACCTGTACCCCTGGGGTTAATAATACATTATATGTTTATAAAAAAAAGAAGTTATTTTAAAAAATGTACACAAAATTTCAAAAAGAAAGTTTTATTATATGTAAAACAGATACAAACACTTTGAGGAATTGAAAATCCAGCATCACTCAGAGAGATTTCAACACTAGTCCCTCAATTATAATTACATGCTAGATACACAAGATATTGAAGATATGGGAGACTTGAACATCACAATAAACAAGTCTTATCCATTGGCCATAAACAGCTAATTTCAGCCGTCATCTCTGGGTAGGTTATACATTCCTCAGCTGTTGTGACTAAACTTACATTTTGGTTGGCTGGATCAACACACCATTGGTTTTCACATATTTTGTATATTGTCTCTGAGAAATATGTAAAACCCAATATATGAAGATTATATTCTTTAATGAATATATAGAATATCTAAAGTATCACCACAAAATTTAGGCCATTGAGATATCAACACATTTTATTAATATCAACTCATCAGTATTGTCAGACCATGTCTTCTTAATAAAAATGCCATCAAATTAGAAATGAATTTGAAAAATAACACTGAGGGGCGCCTGGGTGACTCAAGGAGTTAAGCCTCTGCCTTCAGCTCAGGTCACAGTCCCAGGGTCTGGGACTGAGCTCCACATCAGTCTCTCTGCTCAGCAGGAGCCTGCTTCCCCCTCTCTCTCGGCCTGCTGCTCTGCCTACTTGTGATCTCTCTCTGTGTCAAAAAATAAAGTCTTTAAAAAAAGAGGAAAAATAACACTGAATAATTATGAAATGAAAATACTTCTAAATGTCTCATAAATTCAAAAATAAATCATAATTTTAATTTTAATTAAAGGGAGTTTTCAGTAAATGTGATAATTACTGACAATGAAAAAAAATTGCAAATGGAAAACAGAGGCACAGGAACCAACACAGTCTTCAGAGATCAGAATATTTTTTAAAATATTACTTTGAAAAACTCTGGAAGGAAGAGAAGAAATTGCTCAAGAAGGAGTTGGGCATACATGAGACACATAATGCAGAATATATGGCAAGATAATTATTTACTTGTTTTTTGTTTCCTGCTTTTTCTCATCCAGTAGCAATTATTTTATTGGGAAAGATTAGATTTTTTTAGGATTGGAAAAAAAAAGTCTTTTTTTTCTTCTTTTCTTAGAAAGTCAAAGGAAACTTTTAAAAACCAGATTTTCAGATTACAAGATCCAGGCATTCAAAAGTTAAAATGCGTTCTTTATTCTAACGTTTAACTCAAATGGTAAAAATTCAAGGTGCAGAAGACTGAATTTATGCTTTTTTCTTATGTCAGACTCAGGGGCTAAGTTCACTGACTATGTTGTTCAATTACCCAGAAGATGCCTGCAGTCTGGTCAAGGACAGTTTGTGGACCTTACAACTGGATAGCATAGCAAATACCAGGGACAAGACAATAGTGATATATGCCTATTCTCAACAGATATAGCAAGCCACAGCAACAACAGATGCTGGGGAAGAAGATGAACCAGAGACTAAATAAATCCATTAAGATACATTGGAGAGGCCACCACTGGCCTCCGTGACAATTCAGGACTCTATATGCCCTTCTAATGCCGCAAGGTTATAAACATTTTCCCTGCAGCTCAGAGAGAGGCATAAAAGGAACGATTATTAAGAGGGGACAGTATCTCTGATAGTAAGTTTAAATTTTAAATTGACTAAGATTAAATGCAATACTGATTGAGAAATTAACCTTAAGAGACTGTTTTAATTTGAATGGCATAGGGTTTCCTGAAAGAGGCCAGATTCTATTCTCCTCCATTGAGTGGAAATGAGAGTTTAGGAGCAAGTTGATTGCAATTACAGAAAAAGAAAATCGCAGTTCTGCACATCAGAGTAGTAGCGTATAAATTTAAAACTCATGGCTTATGTAAAAAGTAGAAAGTGAACACTTAATGTAGAAGCTTGCATTCTGAGTTTAACTGAATGTGAGATTTGGTTAACAAATCAAGAAGGGGAGCTTAGATAAGCTAATCAGAGTAAATTATAAAAGACATATGTTGTGTGGTAGAATGTAGATTTCATTCTTTGGGCAATGCAAAATCATTTAGGATTTTAAAGAGTGGAATAACCACATTATTTAAGAGTCAGGTTTATTGAGATATAATTTCCATAACACATTTTACTTTTTGCTGTACGGTTGTGTAAGTTTGGACAAATGGACAGAGTCAGACATACCAACAGTCAAAGAAGAATTCCATCTCCCAAGAAGTCCCTTGTCCTCTCTTCCATCCCCAGGTCTTAGTGCTCATTGACCCATTTTCTGTAGTTATAATTTTGCCTTTTCCAAAATATCTTATTAACGGACTCACACACTATGTAGCCTATTTAATCAGGCTGCAGACTGACACATTCGAAATTCATCCATGCTGCTGTGAATCCCTAGTCTGTTTCTTTTCCTGCTAAGTAACAATAGCATTGACACACCACCAGTGAAAGGCATTAGCTTGTTTCCAGTCTTTGTGATATAATGGATATAACTATATATACATATGTGAACCTAAGTTTTCATGTCTCTTGATTCAATATATAAGATTGGGATTGCTGAATCATATGTTAATTACATATTTAATAGCAACTGGCAAAATATTTTCCCAAGTGGCTGTGGCATTTTGCATCTATACCAGCAATCTAGGAGAGCTCCAGTAGTCCTGGATCCAGTAGTCCTGGATCCATGGAATGTCTTTTTGATTTTAGGTACTCTAATAGGTATGTAGAGGTATTTTATTGTGGTTTTAATCTGCGTTTTCTTAATGATATTGAGTATCTCTATTTTGTTATTTTCTTTTCATGTATAGTGTCAATATTAACATTATTAATGTAGATGTTATTATATGCCATCCATATACAGTTTTGAAGTGTCTTCCAACCTTCTGCATATTGTATTGGGCTATTTGCTTTTCCTGTTATTGAGTTTTTAGAGACTCTTATATATACACCAGATGCAAATCCTTTCTCCTATTTGTCTTAGGCCAATATCTTCTTCAAGTTTATGACTTGTCTTTTCAGATCAGATAGATGTGTTTGAAAGAGCCTGGGTTCAAGTTTTACAATCAACTAAAATGAACAAAATTGAAGGCAGGAAGACTATGTGGTTGCATTTAATTGGAAAAACTGAAGAATATAATGATACTAAAGAGACAGAATCAATAGAAGGTGTTAATTTAGACTTCCCAGGAGATAGAGGAAGAATAAAAATATAAACTAAACCTCTTCCCCAAGCAAATGGAAAGAAAATGTATGAATTTAATAAACATATTCCCAAAAGACTTTTTTTCATTTATTTATTCTATTTTCATTTTTAAAATGTGAGCTATTATATGAGCATTCATTTACTAGTGTCTAACTTTATTTTTACCATCATGCTTGATAGGGTCAAATTTTGACATGCACCACGGTTATTATCCTATTCTAGGATGTGAAAACTCCCCAGTCAATAAAATGTAATTTTTTTTTTGATAGCCAGTCTTTTTTGTGCATTTTACCTCATTGCACCAGTTCTGAGAATACTTAGCATATAGGACGTACCATGTGATTAATGAAAAAAATGCGAATCTAGGATTAATGTCATGTATTGACAGGTTTACATATTCTTGACCATGTCCTGACTAACATTCTGATATCTGCATCAAACCCAGCTAATTCCATGTACATCCTCTATCCTATTTTTTCAGCTTGCCTTAAATTTACACAATCATTGTTTTATTTTCAAATACCACTGGATCTATATAGTGTCCTAAACTTATACCCCATTGCTTCTCCTAAAATTTGCTTTTATGGATGTCAAATACAATTATAAATCTATCTGAGGTGAATTTTTATCGGTTTCTATGTTAATAATTTCACCTAAAACAAACTTCATCTAGTATCCAAAAATCAACTCACTTTGGACAGAATGCAAACATCAAAAAAGAAAAACAAAGAGCAAATCACTAAAACTGTTTAATGTATTACCATATGTTTCTGTCTTATCAGAAAAAAAAAGTCATATTTCATTCATGTCAAAGGAGCTCATGTTACAGGGTAACATTTTACTCTACATTTTAAAGACTGACTGAAATCTATTTGCAATACTCTTTAAAAAATAAATAAATAAATAAATAAATAAATAAATAAATAAAAAGAAGGGCGCCTGGGTGGCTCAGTGGGTTAAGCCGCTGCCTTCGGCTCAGGTCATGATCTCAGGGTCCTGGGATCGAGGCCCGCATTGGGATCTCTGCTCAGCGGGGAGCCTGCTTCCCTCTCTTTCTCTCTGCCTGCCTCTCCATCTACTTGTGATTTCTCTCTGTCAAGTAAATAAATAAAATCTTTTTAAAAAAATGAAATCTATTTGCAATACTTTTTTACCAAATTATCAGAGCATACTCTATTTGAATGGTACATGGTTTTGAAAATTACATATGAAGAAGTTTTAAAACAGATCTGAAGTGATAAAAATATTCCCTGAAAACACTAAAATTTTAACTTAAGAACAACCAAGTGCTTATAGAAAGTTCCCTAAATTCCAATCTCTTAAGTTAGTTCTTTGGTCTATTTGATCAAACTATAAATTATGATATTCAAAAACACATGGAAAAATCAAATTAGCCAAGTAAATTCAATGGAGATTAGGGACACAAACATGCTTAATAAGTAACACAGATTAAAACAAATGTGAGTATCTTAGAATCAATGTATAATCACATTTTATTCTGTTTCATCTTGTGTCTGTAGCCTAATCCATACTGTGAAATATTATTGGCACATTCAACATTAAAAGAAAGAGGAAAACACATAAATATTCTGTTGAATTATCCCACTACTTTAATTTGATGGATTTGATAAATGTTTCCTGTTAAAACTGTAAAATTGTGTTTATTCAGCTTTCCAGTCAAAATAAATGTTTTTCTCAAAACTTACAGGTTCAGTGAAGCTTAGGGAAATCAAACAAAATCCTGCCTCCTTCATAAATTATAAGCAAAATCTGTGAGGTAATGGAAACCATATCTTATTTTGGAATGATTCGTGGTGGCAATGTGAAATGTCCATGCAAACAGAAGTTGAAAAAGAGCACAGTCTTATTTTCCTAAACTAGATGGGCCCTCTCAGGGTAAGGATAACAGAAAATAAATGAAAAATCATTCTCTATTTCTTCCAGTCAAACTAAGCATGACCAGAAAATTGTAAAGATGAATACAAGAGTATAATGGTACATCTGTCTTTATGCCCAATTACATGCATCATTTTATAGGAGGAAAACTAAAACCAACCTATATTGACAGAGTATCAAAGTCAGGAGTGGAGCTATCTTTAATCATTTGTTTGAACCTTTTACACATCATCTGCTAATACTTTGGAAGTCCATCTACATTACATTGGTAAATTTTTAGTCATAAAGATACAGTGACTTTTATCCTCAATATTCTAGAATACACCATAAAGAGCATGAACACCAGAGTTATTTATTTCTTAATATATTACCAGCCTCTGGGGCTGTATCTAGTGGATAGAAGGTGTTAAATAATCATGTGATAATGAATGAATGAGTTTTATCTTTGATAGAGGAACCTTAAAAAAAACTCCCTATTTTTAAAATTATACATCATGCAATTGTCATTAATTAATTTATTAGGGTAAACTTTTTAGACTTTGATTGCTTTTTTATTAAAAAGGCAAAACTCAGGCACCTGGATGGCTCAGTTGGTTAAGTCTCTGCCTTTGGCTCAGGTAATTATCCCAGAGTCCTGGGACTGATTCTCACATCAGGTTCTCTGCTCCACAAGGAGTCTGCTTCACCCGTTGCCCCTCCCCTCACTCATTCTCTCAATCTCTCCCTCAAATAAATAAAATCTCAAAAAATAAAAAAAAATAAAAAAGGCAAAGCTCAGTTATCAGTGAAAATTCCCACTACTACCTGGCACAGCAAAAATACAAACCTGTAAGTATATTCACTTATATTTATGTCCATACCACATATGTAGCTATGCAAGTAGATTTTTTTTAATTTCTCAATAAAACAGTTTCAAAGTTTCACAAGATCGTAATTATTTCTGGTAAATTAGCAAGTAAAAGTAAGAACTGAAGCTGAATATTGAGCTAAATTCACTCCTGGTGCTGATTCTTACTAAAATGTCTAGCATGAATTAGAGGGAAAAAAGATAACTATGAATAATTAATGTACTTTTTAATATAAGCAATAGATATTTGAACAACTAACTAGAAAACAACATTTCATGGGCAAGAATAGATGAACAGCCAAACACTGAAATTTGTGCAGCTTAATTATTTTGTACCAATTGATTAATTTATGTAGATTACTTTGTGCTGAGTAATGTATCTGGGAGAAGAAAGGTAAGAGAGGGCTCCATGTGAAAGTTTGTGCCTTAGCAACATTGTCAAGATAAATAAAATAGAAACACAATGTGATATTGTTAAGTTTGGAAAATCAGGTATTATGCGATATTACTAGGAAATAAGGATTAGAAATAGAAGTAGTAAGAAATTGTCCTGGAGTCTAGGCAGTGGTAAGATGTTGTAGAAAGTTACATATCTCATTACAAAATATGGATTTTCAATATGGATATTTCATTTTCAAAAATTGAACATAAAAACAACTATATAGTAAGCTAGAATGAGATCAATGCCATCAAACATGTTTTCACGAAAGGAGAGCACGGGAAGTTAGATGTATAACACTAATGGTTATAATGTCCATGCACAGATTAAAATTTTAAGAAGGTGGATTAGAGCAGGTTTTGTTGACAAGGTGATATTGACCACTGTTAGGAAGTGAGGTGCTTAGCTATGAAAACATCTCCTGAAACGGTATTCCAGAAAGAGAGAAAGAACAAGTACATAGTGCAAAAAACACAAGTTCAAAATCTCTAAGGTCAGCACAAGCTTGGTGTTTTTAGTGATAGCAAGAAAGGTTAGGCAGCCAGAGCAAATTGAGTAGGGAATACTAAATAATCTGGTCTTACTGGGAACAAAGAATCCAGATCGTGTGGGATCTTGTAAGCCATAGTAGGTATTTAGGAATTTATTCCAAATTAAATAAGGAACTATTGTAGGTTTTAAGTAGAGAATATTTAGCTTTTGATTTAAAAGAATTGCCCTGATATGTTAAGACCCAACTATACAGAAGCAATTCTAAAAGCAGGGAGGCCAGTTAGGAAGTCTTTGCAGATAATCAGGGGAGATGATGGTCTCTTTGGACCAAGGAGTCAGTAGTGGATTTGGGAAGAGATGTGCATATTCTGCTACATTCTGAAGGTAGAACCAGAAATATTTTCTTATAGATTTGAGATGGTATGTTAGGCACTAAAAAGAGTCCTATTTGAGTACAAGGTTTCTAAGCCCCTGCAAATGAATGCATGGAATTACCTCAATTAGTATAAAATGTCTGGAAGTAGAATCCACTTAGAGTTAGAATATCAATGTGGGGCATTAGACATGTAATTAGAAATGCCAAATAGGCACTTGAATATATATGCTGGAGGTCTGCAGAGATCTGGACTGCAGATAGAAATTTCTGGGTTATTTGTATATGGATAAGGCTGATGATATTATCAAAGAAGTACACAAACATGTGAATAGTATCAAGGACTGAATACAGGGCACTTCAACATGAAGAGGTCAGGGAACAGAGGAAAATCCAGTAAATAGGTCTGAAATGGAGTAACAGGAAGAGAAACACAAGAGTGTGGTATTCTGGAAGTCAACTACAGAATGTGTATGAAGGAGAACAACGTGTTTAACCGGGCCAAATGTTGCTAATAGGTCAAACTAGGTAAGGACTGGGCTCTGAGCTGGATTTAGCAGGTGAAAGTTATTTGTCCCTCTGGCAATGCATGTTTGGTGGAATCCCATGAGTGAAACAATACTGATTTGGATTTAAGAAAAAAAAAAAAAGAGGTTTCCCCTTCCCTTCCTGAACAATTCAAACCTGAGATCATTAGGAGGGGCTTGACAAGATAAGTGTCTACCTTGGTAGGAAGATAGTTAACATGGCTGAGATCAAGGGGGCTGATCCTGATCAGGGTGGAAGAGGTGTTACGTGGGAAAATGGTCTAGGGTACTAGAGCATGTGTAGAGATTTGAGTACATCCTTGGGAAATAGCACCCAGCACTGAGTGTCAGCCTAAGGGTGGAATGAGGAATACATTTATATGTTTAACAGCCGAGGGTGGGTGTTAAAGCCAAAGGGCATGAGGAGGACACATATTCAGGGGAGGAACAATGATGGTTAGGAGAGATAAGACATACACAAGGGGACTTCTAAAAACATATTTTAAGATACATGGGAACCACGTTTCACACTATTAGGAAAAGGAGTAACAAATAAACCTAGAATAAACCCTGGTATTAGACTGAAATTGGAGGTATTAGTGTGAACTCACAGTTTTCAACAGCAACAAATATATAGAGAAATAAACAGGCATAAAAAGGTGCGTGCGTGCGCGCACACACTCTCTCTCTCTCTCTCTCTCTCTAGAAAAAGAAAAGCTAATAGAGCCTAAAACCAGCAGAAGGGAAATAATAAGGATTAGAACAGAAATAAAGGATATAGAAAAAGAAAAAAACAGATCAACAAAACTAAAAGCTGGTTCTCTGAATTAACAAAATTGATAAACCCCTAGCCAGACTTACCAAAAAGAAACTAGAAAGGACCTAAATAAAATCATGAATGAAAGAGGAGAGATCACAACCACCACCACAGAAATACAAACAATTATGAGAAAATATGAAAAATTATATGCCAACAACCTGGGTAATCTGGAAGAAACGGACAAATTACTAAAAACACACAAACTATTAAAGCTGAAGCAGGAAGAAATAGAAAATTTGAACAGACCCATAACCACAAAGAAGTTGAACCAGTAATCAAAAATCCCTCAACAAACAAAAGTCCAGGGCCGTCTTGCCTCCCAGGGGGAATTCTACCAGACATTTAAAGAAAGTTAATACCTATTCTTTTCAAATTGTTCAAAAAAAAAAAAAATAGAAAAGTAAGAAAAACTTTCAAACTCTGTCTACAAGGCCATTGTTACCCTGATTCCAGAAACCAAACCACTGAAAAGGAGAATTACAGGCCAATATCTCTGATGAACATGAATGCAAAAATTCTTAACAAGATACTAGCAAATTGATTCCAACAGTACCTTAAAGGAATTATTCCCATAATCCAGTGAGATTCATTCCTGGGCTGAAGGTATGGTTCAATATTTGCAAATCAAGAGAGGATTAAGAGCCATATGATCCTCTCAATAGATGCAGAAAAAGCATTTGACAAAATTCAGCATCCATTCTTGATTTAAAACACTCAAAGAATTAAGGATAAATGGAACATACTTCGATATCATAAAGTCCCTATGTAAAAAATCCACAGCTAATATCATCCTCAATGGGGAAAAACTGAAAGCTTTTCCTCTATGGTCAGGAACAAGACAGGAATGTCCACTCTCACCATTACTATTTAATACAGTACTGGAAGTCTTACCTTCAGCAATCAGACAAGAAGAACAAGTAAAAGTCATCCAAATTGTCAATGAAGAAGTTGAAATTCCACTATTTGCAGATGACATGGTACTCTACCTAGGAAATCTGAAAGACTCCACCAAAAAATTGCTATAACTGACACCTGAACTCAGTAGAGTCATAGGATATTAAATCAATGTAAAGAAATCTGTTACATTTCTATACACCAACAGAGAATCAACATAAAAAGAAATCAATGAATCGATCCCATTTTCAACTGCACCAAAAACCATAAGCTACTAGGTATCTTCTGAAAGAAATTGAAGATGATACATAGAAATGGAAAAATATTTCATGCTCATGGACTGGAAGCACAAATATTGTTAAAATGTCTATACTCGCAAGGCAATCTACACACCTAATGTAATCCCCATCAAAGAGCCACCAGCATTTTTCACAGAGGTAGAACAAACAATCCTAAAATTTTTGTGGAAAATAGATTCCAGATATTCAAAACAATCTGAAAAAGAAAAGTAAAACTGGAGGCACAATTCTGGACTTTAAACTATATGAAGACATAATCAAGACAGTAAGGTACTCACACAAGAACAGACACGTAGATCAGTGGAACAGAATAGAGAACCCAGAAATGGACTAACAGTTATATGATCAATAAACAAAGCAGGAAAGAATATCCAATGGAAAAAAGTTTCTTCAACAAATGGTGTTGGGAAAAGACAGCAACATGCAGTTAAAACTGGACCATTTTCTTACACCATACACAAAAATAAACTCAAAATGGATGAAACACCTAAATGTGAGGCAGGAATCCATTAAAATACTAGTGGAAAATACAGGCAGCAACCTTTTGACCTCAGTCATAGCAAATTCTTACTAGACTTGTGTGGGAGGTCAGGGAAACAAAGGCAAAAATCAACCATTTTTAATCAAGATAAAAAGCTTCTGTGCAACAAAGGAAACAATTAACAAAACTAAAGGCAACCTACAGAATGGAAGAAGATATTTGCAAATGACATATGTGAGAAAGGATTATTAGCCAAATATATAAAGAACATTTCCAACTCAACAATCCAAAAAAAATAATAATAATAATCCATTAAGAAACAGGCAGAAGACACGATTAGACACATCTCCAAGACAATATCCAGATGTCTAAGAGACACAGGAAAGATGGTCAACATCACTCATCATCAGAAAAATACAAATCAAAACCATGATGAGATACCTTCTCACACCTGTCAGAATGGTTAGAATTAACACAAGAAACAAGAGGTGTTGGTGAAGATGTAGAGAAGGGGAACCCTCTTGTACTATTGGTGGGAATGTAAACTGGGACAGCCACTCTGGAAAACAGTATGGAGGTTCCTCAAAATATTGAAACTATAACTACTCTATAACCCAGCAAATGCATTACTAGGTATTTATTCAAAGGATATAAAAATACAGATTCAAAGGGGGCACATACAACCCCAATGATTATAGCAGCATATCAACAATAGCCAAACTACAGAAAGAGCCCAAATGTCCTTGGGCTGACAAATGGATAAAGAAGATACAGTAGACACACACACACACACACACACACACATACATACACATACACACACAGGAACATTACTCATCCATCAAAAAGAATGGTGTCTTACCATTTGCAACGATGTGGATAAAGCTAGTGTGTGTTACACGGAGCAAAGTACATCAGAGAAAGACAAATCCATATGATTTCATTCATGTGGAATTTAAGAAATAAAACAGATGAACAGATGGGAAGAGAAAAAAAGGAAAAAAAAAAAAAAGAGGGAAGCAAACCATAAGAGACCCTTGACAACAGAGAACAAACTGAGGGATGATGGTAAGAGGTGGGCAGGGGGTTAGGCTAGATGGGTGATGGGGTCTAAGGAGGACACTTGTTGTGACAAGCACTGGGTGTTATATGTAAGGGGTGAATCACTAAATTCCACACCTGAAAACAATACTACACTGTATGTTAACTAACTAGAATTTCAATAAAAAATTAAAAATTAAAAAAAAAAACAGAGTTATCACTTCCACATTGGAAGAAACTAACTTAGAGGAATGCAACTGGAAACTAACCATGAGAAACCTCACACAAGTGCAAGCTAAAAAACATCCTGTAAGACTAGTGTTATGTATTTGCAAGTGCCTGGGTTGTAAAAGTTAAAGGAAGACTGAACAACTGACCCTGACTGGAGAAAACTAGAGACATGACCACCCAGTAATGCCTTGCAGTTCTAAATTAGGTGCTTTTGTTAAAAATATCCTGGTCTGTAGGAAGGACATATTAAACTATATGGAGGTGATAGTTGCTACTTGCTACTTGCTATCAGCTACTTGCTATCAAATGGTTCTGGGGGGTGGGGGGAGTTTTCTGTATTATACCTGTAACTCGTTGATAAGTTTAAAATTCTCTCAAATAAAAATAGAAATAAAAAATGAAAAGAAGAAATTAGAAATAGTGAGAATAGAAACTTATTGAGAGAGTTTCAACCTGCATATAAAAATAAGGACAATCATCCTGGGGGTAAAGATAACAAAGCTCATTCACAATGATGTTGAAGACCAGATAGGGATGTGTGAGGTACTTTAGGAGAGATCTCTAGATTAAAAGATAAAAATTGTGAAGTCAGTATTAATCTATATTATCAACCTAAACCACTTCAAGGGAATTTCGGGTGTGGAGCATTAACTAGTTATCGTTCTTTGAATGAATGGATCAATGGTTAAGGATCACAATAAATTTTAGTTTACTTAAAAAAAAAATTGTGAAGTCAGGAAAATAGAGTAATTAGAAATATAGAATGGGTATGAGTCATCTTATTGATGACTCTGACTTGTCAAGAAAAAATTATAATGTATTGATTTTCTAAGGTAGGTATACATAAGAGTAAGACAGTAGTAGAGAGTTCCAGGTCTACATCATGTTTCTGATTTTTTTTTTTTAGGTTGCCCCAATTAGAAGTTTATTCTTTTGAAATAAAACTTGGTCTCCTTTCAAACTGGAAGAGATTACGTATTATCAGCTATTTTACAGTGTGAGTGGAATTCCAATCTTTTTATGTTTTTGTTTTTGTTTCAAATTTGGCTTTTATTTAGATTCTGCATATAGGTTATATCATACAGTATTTGTCTTTTTCTTTTTAATTAATTAATTAATTTTTTAATAAACATATAATGTCTTTTTATCCCCAGGGGTACAGGTCTGTGAATCACCAGGTTTACACACTTCACAGCACTCACCATAGCACATACCCTCCCCAATGTCCATAACCTCACCTCCCTCTCCCAAACTCCCTCCCCCCAGCAACCCTGTTTGTTTTGTGAGATTAAAGAGTCACTTATGGTTTGTCTCCCTCCCAATCCCATCTTGTTTCATTCATTCTTCTCCTACCCACTTAAGCCCCCATGTTTCTGATTTTTAATCCTGGCTTCACCCAACTAGGTATGATCGGTGACAAGTTTTGTAATGAGCCTATGCTCCAATTTTTACATCAGTAAAACAGAGATAAGAATAATCTGAGTTTTTAAAGATGATATTAGTTAATTATAAGCAAAACCTTTAGGTTTTGTAACTGACATGATCTGAGCCCTCAGTGTTATGTAGTTATTCCTACAATTTTCAAGACTAACAAAAATCCTCTTCTTGTAATTAATGAATCAATTTTAAAATATACTTAGTAGTAAAACAGTATCAGAAATTTTATAAGATCAAATTGGTTATTTTTTCTATTTATCTGCAACTCCTTAGAGAAATATGGTGCTATTTCTCTGTACAGAAATACAGCCGGTAGGTCTTGTTTGCTTAAAATGAAAACGAGCAAGCATATGAAAATAAAAAAGGATTGTTTCTTCCATCTATTTCAGTAAGCTTCTGCTGAAGAAACTGATGGAAAAAGTACTTCATTTTTGGGATCTGAGCAGCAATCATGACAGGTGTATCTTCAAGTAAGCACAGGAATATGAAGATCTCCAGATGTATTCTCACCAGCACATCACGAACAGTTTAAATACTGGGAAATCTGAAAGGACTACAGCCTTAATTTGAATGACCAACAGCTGAGAATTATAACAGTACATACCACATAAACATGGTGATTGATTTTGCTTTCCATTCATGTTGGTTTAATTTTGGAAACATATATGTATTTTACTGGTAAAATGTCTATTTCCATATATTAGCTGTATTTCCTAAATTTATCAGTACTATTTGAAGCTGTCACCAGCATTCATTTCAGTGCACATGAAAGTTTTATTTAAATAAGAAAAATTTTCTGAATTCTTACATTTTCTGTATTTCAAAGTATTAGTATACAATGAATATTCATATTTCAATTTTCTTTTCATATAACATCAACCATATGTAACATGCTAAATCGATATGAATTTTCTTTGAAAAAATATTTTAACCAAATGAGGAAAATGATAATTAACAGTAATTAATACAGTTCTGATTATAAAGTGAAACCTAAAAAATATGCATTAGTTTACTTTTCTACATAGATCATACATAAAATAAATGAGCTGCATTTTCTGGAGAACGCCTTAGAACTTAGAGATTCTACTTCCAGCCATCTTGTAATAGAAGACAAACTTGCTCTCCTACCAACAACAGCAACAAAACCAGACAAAAATATATGAAATAGTGGCTTTCAGGACAGCAGACAACAGGCAATGAAAGACACTAATCCTTAACACATAGAGAACACATGAGGTTAGTTCGACTGTTGCCCCAGTTCACAGATTTTAGAGAATTTTAAGGCAGCAAAGAAAGAAAAGAAAGGCAACAAAAAATATTTGAAGAAATAGTGATCAAAACATTTCAAATTGATGAAAACTACAACCTCATAGATCCAAAACTCTTAATGGATTCTAAACTCAAGAAATACGAAGAAAATGACACCAATATACACTGTAACCAGATTTCTCAAAATAAAATAAGGTCTTGAAATCAGGCAGAAAGAAAAATGCATGTTACTTACATAGAACAAATTTAAGAATATTAGCAGATTTCTCACTGGAAACAATGCAAGTGAGAAGACAGTATATTAAAATCTCTGAAGTCCTGAAAGAAAAAAATTTTCAACATATAATTTTTCCATTCAGAAAAAAAATGTATTTCAAAAAAATGAAAGCAGAAATTTTTTCAAATGTAAAAAAGCTGACAGAATTTATTTCTAACAGATCTGCACTACAAAAAATCTTAAGAGAAATCCTTTACGTAGAAGAAAAATGACACCAAATGGAAATAGGAATCTTCACAAAAGGAGAATTCACTAGAAATGTTACCTGTAAGGTTATGGTTCTGTATGGTTAAATTTTGGTTAAATTTATCATTAAATTTTATGTTTCTTATTTATATTTCTTTTAAGTATGACTATATAAACAAATGTTATGCATGCACAACATATGTGAAAATAAAATATGAAAACAACTGCACAGGGATTGAGAAAATATGAATGGAATTGTGTTTGATGTGAGATGGAAGACAAAACTTACTTTTCTTTCTATATGGATGTTTATTTGTTCAAAGCATCACTTACTGAAAGAGTATCAATTGAATAACTTTGGTAGTTTTTCAGATGTAATTTAAATTTATGAATTAGACCAGGGACAGATGATGTCTTAATAATGTTGAGTAACCTTATACAACATGTTGGTATGCTTTTCCCTTTATGTCCAATTTTATATTTCCTTACATAGGGCATATATGTTAGATTTATTCCCATGTAATATAACTTTATTTTGCTGTTGTGAAAATGTCTTATCATCTTGTGGTATTTTCTATCAGGTTGATAGTAAACATGAAACCAACTGCTACCTATACATAAATTTTTATGCCACTGTACATATGCCATTTAATTCTTCTTTGTACCATTTTTGAGTTAAATCTCTCACTCTCTAGGGTTTGCTACATAAATGATTCTATCATTGGCAATTTTCTTCTATTTCTTCCCATTTTAATACTTCATTTTATTTCTTTGCTTAACTAAACGTTAATATTTTCAGTTGAATTGTTAGTAGTTTTGATAGAGACAGAAGGCACTTTTCTTAACTTTAAAGTGAAAGGCAATTTTTTTGAAGTAAATGTTCTAGTTTTGAAAGACAAAAGAAAAATAAAGTGAATGACATTTTTTCCCCCATTAAAAATTTTCTGAGGGGCGCCTGGGTGGCTCAGTGGGTTAAAGCCTCTGCCTTCAGGCTCAGGTCGTGATCTCAGGGTCCTGGGATCAAGCCCCGCATCAGGCTCTCCGCTCAGTGGGGAGCCTGCTTCCTCCTCTCTCTCTGCCTACTTGTGATCTCTGTCTGTCAAATAAATAAATAAATAAAATCTTTAAGAAAAAATTTTTTTTCTGAGATGGATAAGCAAATATCAACATATATTTGATGCATTTTTTAAAAATCAAGAATAAATACTGAACTTTTAAACACAGTCTTCAGCATCTATGGATATAATCATGTGATTTTATTTTCTCCTTAGAATTCATAGGTATCGAATGGACAGAAAGTGTTATTTTCTTCCTATGGACAAAGCCCACTCTAGATTTCCAAAATAAAAGACTGATACCCAAAATAGGATAATTTTAGCTTTCTCTTATCTTGAAAATATTTAGAAAAAAATGTTGTTTCCCTAAGTTGACACAAAATGTTACATTACTTTCAGGTGTAAGACACAGTGATTAACTTCTTTATACATTATGCTATGCTCACCACAAGGGCTGCTACCATCTGTCACCAAGCAATGTTGTAACAGTATCGCTGGCTATATTCCTGATGCTATACTCTATTCCTCTGACTTACTCATTCCATAACTGGAACCTGTATCTTTCACGACCCTCCCCCATTTTGACCTCCCCCTTCACCCCTTTCCCATCTGGCAACCAGCAGTTTGTTAGGTCTGATTTTGCTTTTTCCTTATTCATTTATTTTCTTTTTTAGATTCCACATGAATGAAATCATGTAGTATTTGTCTTTCTCAGTCTGACATATTGTCCCCCCCTTTGTTTCACCCATTCCTCACCTACTTCCAGACGTGTTTGTGAAAATTATGTTCCATAATATTTAAACTGGTGATAGGTATTCTATATACTAAACGAAAGATATATTTATGATTTTTCACATGAATTTTTCCAAACATGTTTTTTCAGATGGCCAAGATATGCTGGAACTTTCACAATCTGGAAAAGCCACCACCATACTCTGGCACTGACTAAAGCATGCTTTGTAGAGGAAAGGACCTAAGCTTGATGTTTCTGAAGGAATCAAATTTTGGTTCCACTCTTTTATAAATCAGTAAATGAGGGCAGTTAATCACGATAGGCTGCAATTTCCTAAGGTAGTAACAAGAGAAGCAAATACACTCTGTTATTATTATAGTTGCCTCATTACTATGGTCATTTTAGTTCATCCCTTTAAGTCTGCCTTCAAATATTCAAGCCTGCATTTTGCATTTTAAGAAATTTTCTGTTCTTCTTTCTTATAAAATCCTATGGCAGACTCTTGACAGAAAGTGCTTTCACAAAAACTGACAAACTGTGTCTAAATAGGAAGTTCACAGTTACAACATCTGGCTTTGTTTGTATTTCGTTGAGCTAAGTGGGAAGATTCAACCACCCAAGGGGTTGTCTGCCTAGTCAGCAGGACTGCAGGAGCCAAAGGCAGAGAGAGGGAGGCAAGGTGTGAAGGAAGAGACACCCTGTCAATCAGAGCACTGCACTGGAGAACAAGGACCTGGGAAGAGTGACTATAGCACCGGGACAGCATGAGGAAGTCTGGCGCAGGTAGGCTTCCCTGGTACTTTGTGTATCGAGAGACTCTAGGACTGTAGAGAAGTCAGGGGCATTACACCTTTTGGTTCTCTTTAAAATCCTCTGAAACTGCATACACACACACACCACACACACATTCATGTTGTTCTCATGTTTTTCTTGTCATGTTTAAAACTTAGCTACTGAATTGCATTTTCTATGTCACTGTAAGCTACTGTTCCTCTAGTGGCAAAATAGCAGTTACCTGGCTTTTGTAATCTCAGAGTGAATTACTTATGAGTAAACTAATAATCACTGATACAGGAAATGTGCCCCAAAAATGTGGAGGAGCATACATTAGGACCTAACTCACATTGCTCTTGGAGGAATAAAAAGTTATTTTATTTATTTATTTATTTATTTAGTTTATGAACTTGGTAAGTAGGTAAATACGGGTTTTAGAAGCCTTTAAAAGTTTTTTTTTTTTTTCTTCCCCATTGGTCTCCTGAATTGGCTACAGTGATTTCAGACAAGGTAACAGACCTTATTCCAATTTTCTTTAAACTTCACGCATGGAAAATGATGAATCAACACATTCTTCCCCAAAGGAAAAAAAAATGCTCATTTTAAGATTAATCAGTAGAATAAATAGTGGTGTCGACTGTCTCTCCCCTCTAAATTCCCATTCTTAAAACCAGGACGAGTATTTCATTCCTCAATGACTGTATCTATCTGGCAGTGGACATTGGCCCTTCTGGACCATGGCTTAATCACCTTAGGTTCCCATCTTTGGTCATTTGGGCAGAGGCAGAAGCAAAAGAGTTCAGCCGTAGCTCGATAAGTACGTTATAAAATCCAGCAGGCCAGGATAGGACACAGTCTCCCAAGACCAGGAATCAATTCTCATTCAGCATTTCTCCTAACCTTCCCTGCTCCAAGATCGTTAACATAAGAGACGCAGTTTTATGTTTACATGGGCTTACTTACACCTAAGTTCAAGTCATTAAAAGTAGCTGCCTAATTCTTTTTTTTTTTTTTTAATTTTTTATTTTTTATAAACATATATTTTTATCCCCAGGGGTACAGGTCTGTGAATCACCAGGTTTACACACTTCACAGCACTCACCAAATCACATACCCTCCCCAATGTCCATAATCCCACCCCCTTCTCCCAAACCCCCTCCCCCCGGCAACCCTCAGTTTGTTTTGTGAGATTAAGAGTCACTTATGGTTTGTCTCCCTCCCAATCCCATCTTGTTTCATTTATTCTTCTACCCACTTAAGCCTCCATGTTGCATCACCACTTCCTCATATCAGGGAGATCATATGATAGTTGTCTTTCTCTGCTTGACTTATTTCGCTAAGCATGATACGCTCTAGTTCCATCCATGTTGTTGCAAATGGCAAGATTTCATTTCTTTTGATGGCTGCATAGTATTCCATTGTGTATATATACCACATCTTCTTGATCCATTCATCTGTTGATGGACATCTAGGTTCTTTCCATAGTTTGGCTATTGTGGACATTGCTGCTATAAACATTCGGGTGCATGTGTCCCTTTGGATCACTACATTTGTATCTTTAGGGTAAATACCCAATAGTGCAATTGCTGGGTCATAGGGCAGTTCTATTTTCAACATTTTGAGGAACCTCCATGCTGTTTTCCAGAGTGGCTGCACCAGCTTGCATTCCCACCAACAGTGTAGGAGGGTTCCCCTTTCTCCGCATCCTCGCCAGCATCTGTCATTTCCTGACTTGTTGATTTTAGCCATTCTGACTGGTGTGAGGTGATATCTCATTGTGGTTTTGATTTGTATTTCCCTGATGCCGAGTGATATGGAGCACTTTTTCATGTGTCTGTTGGCCATCTGGATGTCTTCTTTGCAGAAATGTCTGTTCATGTCTTCTGCCCATTTCTTGATTGGATTATTTGTTCTTTGGGTGTTGTGTTTGCTAAGTTCTTTATAGATTCTGGACACTAGTCCTTTATCTGATATGTCGTTTGCAAATATCTTCTCCCATTCTGTCAGTTGTCTTTTGATTTTGTTAACTGTTTCCTTTGCTGTGCAAAAGCTTTTGATCTTGATGAAATCCCAGTAGTTCATTTTTTCCCTTGCTTCCCTTGCCTTTTGCGTTGTTCCTAGGAAGATGTTGCTGCGGCAGAGGTCGAAGAGGTTGCTGCCCGTGTTCTCCTCAAGGATTTTGATGGATTCCTTTCGTACATTGAGGTCCTTCATCCATTTTGAGTCTATTTTTGTGTGTGGTGTAAGGGAATGGTCCAATTTCATTTTTCTGCATGTGGCTGTCCAATTTTCCCAGCACCATTTATTGAAGAGGCTGTCTTTTTTCCATTGGACATTCTTTCCTGCTTTGTCGAAGATTAGTTGACCATAGAGTTGAGGGTCTATTTCTGGGCTCTCTATTCTGTTCCATTGATCTATGTGTCTGTTTTTGTGCCAGTACCATGCTGTCTTGATGATGACAGCTTTGTAATAGAGCTTGAAGTCCGGAATTGTGATGCCACCAACGTTGGCTTTCTTTTTCAATATCCCTTTGGCTATTCGAGGTCTTTTCTGGTTCCATATAAATTTTAGAATTATTTGTTCCATTTCTTTGAAAAAGATGGATGGTACTTTGATAGGAATTGCATTAAATGTGTAGATTGCTTTAGGTAGCATAGACATTTTCACAATATTTATTCTTCCAATCCAGGAGCATGGAACATTTTTCCATTTCTTTGTGTCTTCCTCAATTTCTTTCATGAGTACTTTATAGTTTTCTGAGTATAGATTCTGTGTCTCTTTGGTTAGGTTTATTCCTAGGTATCTTATGGTTTTGGATGCAATTGTAAATGGGATTGACTCCTTAATATCTCTTTCTTCTGTCTTGCTGTTGGTGTAGAGAAATGCAACTGATTTCTGTGCATTGATTTTATATCCTGACACTTTACTGAATTCCTGTATAAGTTCTAGCAGTTTTGGAGTGCAGTCTTTTGGGTTTTCCACATATAGTATCATATCATCTGCGAAGAGTGATAATTTGACTTCTTCTTTGCCGATTTGGATGCCTTTAATTTCCTTTTGTTGTCTGATTGCTGAGGCTAGGACCTCTAGTACGATGTTGAATAGCAGTGATGATAATGGACATCCCTGCCGTGTTCCTGACCTTAGCGGAAAAGCTTTCAGTTTTTCTCCATTGAGAATGATATTTGCGGTGGGTTTTTCATAGATGGCTTTGATGATATTGAGGTATGTGCCCTCTATCCCTACACTTTGAAGAGTTTTGATCAGGAAGGGATGTTGTACTTTGTCAAATGCTTTTTCAGCATCTATTGAGAGTATCATATGGTTCTTGTTCTTACTTTTATTGATGTGTTGTATCACATTGACTGATTTGCGGATGTTGAACCAAACTTGCAGCCCTGGAGTAAATCCCACTTGGTCGTGGTGAATAATCTTTTTAATGTACTGTTGAATCCTATTGGCTAGTATTTTGTTGAGTATTTTCGCATCTGTGTTCATCAAGGATATCGGTCTATAGCTCTCTTTTTTGGTGGGATCCTTGTCTGGTTTTGGGATCAAGGTGATGCTGGCCTCATAAAATGAGTTTGGAAGTTTTCCTTCCATTGCTATTTTTTGGAACAGTTTCAGGAGAATAGGAATTAGTTCTTCTTTAAATGTTTGGTAGAATTCCCCTGGGAAGCCGTCTGGCCCTGGGCTTTTGTTTGTTTGGAGATTTTTAATGACTGTTTCAATCTCCTTACTGGTTATGGGTCTCTTCAGGCTTTCTATTTCTTCCTGGTTCAGTTGTGGTAGTTTATATGTTTCTAGGAATGCATCCATTTCTTCCAGATTGTCAAATTTATTGCCGTAGAGTTGCTCATAGTATGTTCTTATAATAGTTTGTATTTCTTTGGTGTTAGTTGTGATCTCTCCTCTTTCATTCATGATTTTATTTATTTGGGTCCTTTCTCTTTTCTTTTTGATAAGTCGGGCCAGGGGTTTATCAATTTTATTAATTCTTTCAAAGAACCAGCTCCTAGTTTCGTTGATTTGTTCTATTGTTTTTTTGGTTTCTATTTCATTGATTTCTGCTCTGATCTTTATGATTTCTCTTCTCCTGCTGGGCTTAGGGTTTCTTTCTTGTTCTTTCTCCAGCTCCTTTAGGTGTAGGGTTAGGTTGTGTACCTGAGACCTTTCTTGTTTCTTGAGAAAGGCTTGTACCGCTATATATTTTCCTCTCAGGACTGCCTTTGTTGTGTCCCACAGATTTTGAACCGTTGTGTTTTCATTATCATTTGTTTCCATGATTTTTTTCAATTCTTCTTTAATTTCCCGGTTGACCCATTCATTCTTTAGAAGGATACTGTTTAGTCTCCATGTATTTGGGTTCTTTCCAAACTTCCTTTTGTGGTTGAGTTCTAGCTTTAGAGCATTGTGGTCTGAAAATATGCAGGGAATGATCCCAATCTTTTGATACCGGTTGAGTCCTGATTTAGGACCGAGGATGTGATCTATTCTGGAGAATGTTCCATGTGCACTAGAGAAGAATGTGTATTCTGTTGCTTTGGGATGAAATATTCTGAATATATCTGTGATGTCCATCTGGTCCAGTGTGTCATTTAAGGCCTTTATATCCTTGCTGATCTTTTGCTTGGATGACCTGTCCATTTCAGTGAGGGGAGTGTTAAAGTCCCCTACTATCATTGTATTATTGTTGATGTGTTTCTTTGATTTTGTTATTAATTGGTTTATATAAGTTGGTCCGAAGGTTGTGGGTTATTGTTAAGCTGTTTAACATTAATTGGTTTATATAGTTGGCTGCTCCCACATTGGGGGCATAGATATTTAAAATTGTTAAATCTTCTTGTTGGACAGACCCTTTGAGTATGATATAGTGTCCTTCCTCATCTCTTATTATAGTCTTTGGCTTAAAATCTAATTGATCTGATATAAGGATTGCCACTCCTGCTTTCTTCTGATGTCCATTAGCATGGTAAATTCTTTTCCACCCCCTCACTTTAAATCTGGAGGTGTCTTCGGGCTTAAAATGTGTTTCTTGGAGGCAACATATAGATGGGTTTTGTTTTTTTTATCCATTCTGATACCCTGTGTCTTTTGACAGGGGCATTTAGCCCATTCACATTCAGGGTAACTATTGAGAGATATGAATTTAGTGCCATTGTATTGCCTGTAAGGTGACTGTTACTGTATATGGTCTCTGTTCCTTTCTGATCTACCACTTGTAGGCTCTCTCTTTGCTTAGAGGACCCCTTTCAAGATTTCCTGTAGAGCTGGTTTGGTATTTGCAAATTCTTTCAGTTGTTGTTTGTCCTGGAAGCTTTTAATCTCTCCTTCTATTTTCAATGATAGCCTAGCTGGATATAGTATTCTTGGCTGCATGTTTTTCTCGTTTAGTGCTCTGAAAATATCATGCCAGCTCTTTCTGGCCTGCCAGGTCTCTGTGGATAAGTCAGCTGCCAATCTAATATTTTTACCATTGTATGTTACAGACTTCTTTTCCCGGGCTGCTTTCAGGATTTTCTCTTTGTCATTGAGACTTGTAAATTTTACTATTAGGTGACGGGGTGTGGGCCTATTCTTATTGATTTTGAGGGGCATTCTCTGAACCTCCTGAATTTTGATGCTCGTTCCCTTTGCCATATTGGGGAAATTCTCCCCAATAATTCTCTCCAGTATACCTTCTGCTCCCCTCTCACTTTCTTCTTTTTCTGGAATCCCAATTATTCTAATGTTGTTTCGTCTTATGGTGTCACTTATCTCTCGAATTCTCCCCTCGTGGTCCAGTAGCTGTTTGTCCCTCTTTTGATCAGCTTCTTTATTCTCTGTCATTTGGTCTTCTATATCACTAATTCTTTCTTCTGCCTCATTTATCCTAGCAGTGAGAGCCTCCATTTTTGATTGCACCTCATTAATAGCTTTTTTGATTTCAACTTGGTTAGATTTTAGTTCTTTTATTTCTCCAGAAAGGGCTTTTATATCTCTCGAGAGGGTTTCTCTAATATCTTCCATGCCTTTTTCGAGCCCGGCTAGAACCTTGAGAATTGTCATTCTGAACTCTAGATCTGACATATTACCGATGTCTGTATTGATTAGGTCCCTAGCCTTCGGTACTGCCTCTTGTTCTTTTTTTTGTGTTGAATTTTTACGTCTTGTCATTTTGTCCAGATAAGAGTAAATGAAGGGGCAAGTAAAATACTAAAAGGGTGGCAACAACCCCAGGAAAATATGCTTTAACCAAATTAGAAGAGATCCAAAATCGTGAGTGGGGAGAAAGGGGATAAAAAGAGGTTCAAAAAGGAAAAGAGAAAAAAAAAAAAAAAAGAAAAGAAAAGAATAGAAAAGAATTTTAAAAAAAGAAAACACCTAAGAAAAATGTAAAAAAAAAAATATATATATATATATTAGATAAACTAGTAAAAAATCCGTTAAAAAAGAAAAAGGTAACAATTAAAAAAAAAAAAAAATTTTACCCGAAGGCGAGAAAAAAAAAAAAAAAAAGAAAAAGAAAAAGAAAAAATTAAATTAACTGCAAGACTAAAAAAAATCACAGGAAAAAAGCCATGAGTTCCGTGCTTGGCTTTCTCCTCCTCTGGAATTCTGCTGCTCTCCTTGGTATTGAAACCGCACTCCTTGGTAGGTGAACTTGGTCTCGGCTGGATTTCTTGTTGATCTTCTGGGGGAGGGGCCTGTTGTAGTGATTCTCAAGTGTCTTTGCCCCAGGCGGAATTGCACCGCCCTTACCCGGGGCCGGGGTGAGTAATCCGCTCGGGTTTGCTTTCAGGAGCTTTTGTTCCCTGAGCGCTTTCCGTAGAGTTCCAGAGGACGGGAATACCAATGGCGGCCTCCTGGTCTCCGGCCCGGAGGAGCCGAGAGCCCAGGGCCCCACTCCTCAGTGCGCCCTCAGAGAACAGCGCCCAGTTACTCCCGTCTGCCTGACCTCCGGCCGCGCTCCGAGCTCACCGAGCCTGCGACCGGTTCAAGGTAACACGGAGCTGCGAGCTCACTGTCGGCTCTGTCTCTGTAGCCGGATTTCCCGTTCCAATACCCGCAAGCTCTGCGACACTCAGACACCCCCGATCCTTCTGTGACCCTGCGGGACCTGAGGCCACGCTGACCCCGCGTGGGCTTCGCCCCGGTTTAGCCTCTGGAGCGATGTCCCTCAGCGGAACAGACTTTTAAAAGTCCTGATTTTGTGCGCGGTTGCTCCGCCGCTTGCCGGGAGCCGGCCCCTCCCCCCGGGGTCTAGCTTCCCGTCGCTTTGGATTCACTTCTGCGGGTCCTACCTTTCAGAAAGTGGTTGTTTTTCTGTTTCCAGAATTGCTGTTCTTCTTCTCTTCGATCTGCCGATGGATTTTCAGGTGTTTGCAATCTTTAGATAAGCTATCTAGCTGATCTCCGGCTAGCTGAAGCAGTCTCAGCTTGCTACTTCTCCGCCATCTTGACTCGAATTTGCTAGCTGCCTAATTCTCATTAACTCAACCATTTTAATTTGCTGAGACAATATTTACTAATCCTTGGATTAATGATGCTCAATACAACATGATTACGGTTTGCTAACCAGAACTTTTATGTAATAATGGAAAACTGACATTTGCTCTTGTGCCTTTTCTCTCCCCTGTACAAGAGTGTTTATTGGCAACTCAGGGAAATACCCTTCAGAACTGAAGGAGAAATAAAGACTTTCAGACAGACAAAAACAGTGAATTAATTGCCAAAGGATTTGCCCTGAAAGAAATGTTAAAGGAGACTGTCAGGCAAAATGTAGCGTAACACCGGACAGGAACAAGGTTCCTCACAAAAATATGGAAATGGAGGAAAATAAATAAAACATTCCACTAATTATAACTGTTATAAAAGAAAATGATTTAAAGCAAAAGAGTAGCAGGGTACTATGTGTTGGTAGCACATGTAAAAATAAAATAAGGGACAAAAAATGTACAAAGGATGAAAAGAACCATTGGGACTATATTATTGTTAAGGCCCTTAGCACCACATATGAAGTAGTAGAATACTATTTGAAGATAGATTTTTTTTAAAGATTTTATTTATTAATTTGACATAGAGAGACAAAGCAAAAGTGGGAACATAGCAGGGGGAGTGGGAGAGGGAGAAGCAGGCTTCCCGCTGAGTAGGGAGCCCCATGCAGGGCTCAATCCCAGGACCCTGGGACCAGGACATGAGCTGAAGGCAAATGCTTAATGACAGAGCCACCCAGGCACCCCTTGAAGATAAGTACTTATTATTTAAGGATGTACACCATAAATCCTGAAAATATTTAAAATATTTGTAAATAAATAGTATGATAAAACTGAATTTTTAAAAGTCTAATTAACCAAAAATGGCAGAAAAGGAAAAAGAAACAAAGAAAAGACAGAAAAATGGGAAACAGCTATCAGGATTGTATTTTAATCCAACCTTATCAATAATAATATTAATAATATAGTACCAATTAAAATACAGAGATTGTCGTGTGAGATAAAAGATAAATATCCCACTGTAGACTCTCGTTAAGAAAGCACTTTAAAAATAGAGCCATGAGGGGCACCTGGGTGGCTCAGTGGGTTAAGCCTCTGCCTTCGGCTCAGGTCATGGTCCCAGGGTCTGGGATCGAGTCCCACATCGGGCTCTCTGCTCAGCAGGGAGCTTGCTTCCCCACCTCTCTCTGCCTGCCTCTCTGCCTACTTGAGCTTTCTCTCTGTCAAAAAAAAAAAAAAAAAAAATAGAGTCATGAATTGGTTAAAAGAAAAATGATAGAAAAAATCTAACGTGTAAATCCTTAAAAAAAAAAAAAAAAACTAAAACTGTTATATTAACTCAGAAAAAAAGACTTCAGAGCAAGAAATTAATCAGAACTAAAAAGGTATATTACACAGCAATAAAGGGGTCAGCTCTCCAAGAAGCCTAAAGACTCAACTCTATAGGCTAATGAGAGCTTCAACACAAATGTAGTGAAAGTTGCTAGAACTGAAAGGAGAAATTTACCTGTCCACAACTAGAGTTGGAGACATCAACCTCTTTCTCTTTCTCTCTCTAATTGATGAATATGTACACCAAAACTCTCTGCCAGGAAACATTGCCTATTCTCACTTACTGAGACATAAAATCTCCTATCTTCTCTACCTTTCCAGTATCTCATCTCTACACATTTACATACTAAATGGCCCACTTCAACTTACTGGAGTAACGAACAGGTGTCTAACCTCCAAGAATCATATAAATTTGGAAAGCCACACCTGTGTATTATCATATCTGTTAAAGGTTAAAACCAGCAGATATATTAAGCAGCAATTATTAGAAAACAAGGTTATAACTTGCGGGAAAAAAGCACATTTCTGTCAATCTGTTTCATCAATTTGATCATGCAGAGTCAAGCATATGAAAACATTACTCAGTCTTCATCATTGAACGATTGCTGGTGTCTTGGGAAAACGTCATAAAAAGTCACTAATACTAAAATTGGAAAAGCTACTTGTATTCCAGGTCACTTTGAACTGTTCTACTGACATCAGCATTGTGTTCCCATTAGAAATGTAAATCTCTTCAGTTATCTGTAATAGCACGTCCTATAAGATAAGAACATGGTCACTTTATTTTTCTTAGCTGTGTATACCAAAAGGAATGGAAGAAGTTTAGATTGACTTGTTTCACTTTAAACACTTGAGTGATGAATCATCATTTTATAAGTTTTTCTTTTTCGTTTGCTTTTGCCTTTTGGAAACAAACTAGCAACCTAACTTTCCTTATGACAATATGATTTCTTCTGGGTTAAAACAATGTGATGAATAAAGGCAACATCTCTCTCTGAACTTACCTGTCACTAAAAGATTCCAAAGAAAATCTTGACAAATGAAATTTTTAAGAAGTCCTACAACATTTTGGGGATCTTTAAGAGTAGTTAGTTTACTTCTGAAAAAGAAATATACACAGTCTACACAGAGATCGGTAAAAAGAATAGTTTATCTCTGAAAGCAGAAGTATGGAATGGACAGGAGAATTCATAAAAACCAAGTCTATTGCTAACCTGGATAACAGACTGACAATGTCTTATCACGAGGCGACCGAAGCTAGAACAGTTTCCCTGTATCAGAAAGAGAGCAGGGCAGCCAAGGCAATAAAAAACCAGGCAGATGACAGAGAACTCTGACTCTTACTTTAAAAAATAAATAAATAAGTAAATAAAGCCATCTGTGATTTCCCTTCTCTCTCTCCATATACCTTACTTCATTCTCCAATTCTCTCCTGGTTGATTCAAAGCCTGAGCTCCAACTCTTCTATTTATACACAGTATCATTATATATTAACTTTCCAGCACTCAGATTGAAATTAACACTCCCTACCTGCTCCAGCCCTCATTCAGGTCTCATTGAAAACTTCATAGTCAGTGGTTACACACTTCAGATAAAACACGTAGGATAATGTCACACTTGATTATGTGTCAAAATCTGTTCTTTTTAAAATTCTTCAAAGATTCTCTTTATTTATTTAAGAGAGTAAGCAAGAGAAAGAGAAATGGGGCAGGGGCAGCAGCAGGGGGAGGAGAAGCAGACTCCCTACTGAGCAGGGAAGCCTACATGGTGGGGCTTGACCCCTGGGACACTGGGATCATGACCTGAGCCAAAGGCATGTTTAAAGCCATGTTTAACTGACTGAGCCACCCAGGTGCCCCTGTTCTTTTTAAAATTTAAACTCTTTAAAGTCTGGGGTTCTTTCATTTGTGTATTGTTCTGGAACAATACCTAGCATACAGTAAGTACTTACTAATATCTGTAGAAGACACTGAACATGTAGTCAAACAAGGAAGGGGGTCTGTTGTTTGGAAACAGGTATTCTGAGACAGAATACAGGATGTTGGGAGTACAAAACAGGTACCAACTACCTTGATTTCATTGCAAAATGGAGCGGTTGGCATTTATGATATTTAGAGTTCTGAAGTTTTAAGTCTTTATGTGTTTCCTTATACACCCATTTAAATATGTACCTGGTAATTTGAATTTATGAATCAAAAAAAAGTCATAATTTTTAAAAGTACAATATAAAAATACAAAATCAATATATAGAATAAAAATACTTGGCACTTTATATTTATAACACAAATACTATTTTATGTTAAAATTAAGTTGAATTTTATTCCATTCAATAAACTTTCTTTCACTCAGAAAAGTGTCCAAGCTACAAAATAATTTGTAACTACTTCACCTACATCTGCGATGATGTCTAATTTTATGAGCAAAATCATAGCGCTACTTAAATATTATTTCCATAGAGTCAAGTAATGTTTAAACTTAATGATATCATTTTTTATATATCATGATATAGGAAAGGTTTAAATTTCACATTATTATTACCATGATATGGTTCTCAATCTCTTTATTATATAATGTTTAAAATCCATAAGATTTCTTAAAATAACAGGCTGGAGTTCCCATGCCTCAAGTTTTACATTATAAAGTTTACCTAACATATTGTATTTTTAACTACCAGTGTCATAGATCTTATCTAAGCCTCAAGAGATATTATCCACACATTACCACATTTGTGTTCATAAAACAGAAAATGTCTATCTTGACTGAACATGCTTCACTGAACACTGGCGAGTGTTTGCTTGACTGAACACTGGCGAGTAAGAAAGCCAATGTGAGAAGGTAGGTAGAAACTTTTGGGTTGTCTTGTTGTAATCTGGTAAAATGTGGCTATCCAGAAACTTCAGTCAATAGAAAGCTTCCCTTGCAGTAACAAAGGTTTTCTTTTGGTATTTTATACCTAAATATTAACACCTTCAATTGTTTTAGAAGCTTTTTCAGAACATTATGACCCTTGGGAAAATATGGAGATGGGTCCGATATTGTAATATTCTGGTCTTCTTGCCTTTTGTTTTCTGGCTCTTCAATTTAAATTGTTCAATATCTATTTTAAATTTTTAAATTTCTGGCTGCACATTCCACTCAATACAACTATTCTGTCATGTTTAGTGAAATGCTTATCCTCCCTCATTTTATTTATTTTTAATTTTTATTATTTTAAAACTATCATTTCCAGTGGTAGTGATAGTTGCAAAACTACAACACCAACTTTTTCATTTAGAAATTACTCTAAATAATTAATAAGAGACTGCCTGCTATAAGTAACTTTTTTTTAATAAAAAAAGGACTAGTCCTAATAATAATGACAATAATAACACATACTATCAGTAGGTGCTCTTCTAAGTACTTTCTACGTTTTTCACAATTTCAGCTTCATAAAAACCCTATGAGTTATGTACTATTATCAGCTCCATTTCACCTGTATGGAAACTGAGGCATGAAGAACTTAATGACATAAGCGTGAGATCACCCAGCTGTGGACCCATATTCTATCCTCATTGAAATCTAAGATATAAAAGGTTGACAGCCATATAGGAAGCTTTCTTCTAATACTGAAACATTTCCCCAAGTTATGTTTTATGGATCATCTCAATTTTACAAACATTGCTTATTTCTCATCTAGAACTATATTTGTCTAGGCATTACAAGTGTTTTGTTGGGTCTATGTGATGGCTGATTGTATGCCTTGACTTGGTGTAGGCTATGGCTCAGCTGTTTGGTCAAATATTAGTCTAGATGTTGCTGTGAAGGTAGTTTGTCTAAGTGATTAACATTTACAATCCAGTTACATTTAAGAGGACTACTCCCCATAATGTGAATGGGCCTCATCCAATCAGTTGAAGGATCTCGAGAGGAAAAATTGCTATTTCCTGGAAAAAAAAAAAAAAAGGAATTCTGTCTAACAGAAATCTCTGAATTTCTAGCTACTGATCTGCCCTACAAATTTCAGATGTACAACCCTCATAATCTTGCCCAAAATCTCTCTTTGAAAAACCCTAACCTGGAAGCCTTCCTTGTACATACATATAATCAACCTTCAATCCTTGTTGAGTAAATATTACCTTTAAGAACAATTTTAGAGTTAAAGCAATATACCATGAAGATGTACTGTGACTATTACTATATTTGTACTTAGAAATTCTGTAAAGTATCAAAATGAAGATTCCTCATTTTTTTATTTTTTATTTTTTATTTTTTAAAAGCACTTTGGATTTATCTCTCACCCAACATGGGGCTTGCACTTACAACTCTGTGATCAAGAATCACATGCTCTACCCACTGAGCCAGTCAGGAACCCCTCATTCCTCATTTTTAAATCTTAAGTTTGGATTTACTAGTATAGTTTTTTAATACAGCTAGAAACATCATCTGATTAAATATTAGAAATAATAATACACTAAGAAAATTAATCTAATTGTGAAATCTATTTTATTTGATACAAGTTAATTTGAATGATTTTATTTCTTCCTCATTTATTTCCTCTGCATGTGATTATTTATAGAAGTTACAAGAAAAGGAAGCCAGGATGGCAGCCCACAAATTGGGTTCCAGATTTTGTCTTCTCATTCTTCTTTTATTCTCATCATTATTATCACTAGGAGGTAAGTTTGACTTCTCTTTCTGGCTTGATTATCTTTTTCCCTTTATAAAAGTAGCATTTGTGTGAGAGTTGAAAGTTTTATTACTGAACAAAATCTAGGATGGAAAAGATAAGCATAGCTGACCATATTGGTCCCCTAATAAAGTTTTATTAGGTCTACAGCCTCTGTCTGTTAAAATAATGGAGTTACCCTTAACAGGGAGCATTCCAAATTTTCATGCCCTCACTTTTTTATTTTTCTGACCATGAAGGGAGATTTTAAATCTAGTACGGAAAAACTTTAATTCTTTCTCCCATCCAAGTACTAACCAGGCCCAACCCTGCTTAGCTTCCGAGATCAGACGAGATTGGGCGCGTTCAGGGTGGTATGGCCGTAGACAAAACTTTAATTCTTTCTTAATAATGTGAGCCTACTCAGTGTGCATCAGTTTCAGGGGACACTGGCATTAGTGTTCTCATAGGGTGGAGTATTCTCTACTTTACATAATTGAGCTATCCAAAAACTCACACAAGCAGCGGTATTGTTACACACATACATGGTCATGTATTTTAAGCCATTAAATGTGTTGTAGATAAAATAGAGGAAAAAAAAAAAAAAAAAAACCTTAAACATACCACCACTGGGGTGCCTGGGTGGCTCAGTAGGTTAAAGCCTCTGCCTTCGGCTCAGGTCATGATCTCAGGGTCCTGGGATCAAGCCCCACATTGGGCTCTCTGCTCAGCAGGGAGCCTGCTTCCCCCTCTCGCTGCCTGCCTCTCTGCCTACTTGTGATCTCTGTCAAATAAATAAAATCTTTAAAAAAATAAATAAATAAACATGCTGCCACTGTCCTAATAGCCAGTAACTTTAAACTAATTTATTGGCTCATGATTTCAAATAAATACTGCATATGGAGAACAAACACAAAAAATGTCTTGACATGTTACAAAGGTATAGCAAAAGGGTTTATAATGGAAAAAAAAAAAAGAAGTTTATGTATACTTGTTAAGAAGAGTTTAAAGGAAATCATGATCCTACATGACTGCTAGAAAAAAATAGAAAAGTTCAGGTGCCTCTGAAGATGTGGATAGTTGCACCTGAAGTCTGATACAGGCATGTGTAGGTCTTGGACGGAAGTACAGGAATGCAGGTTGCAAAGGGAGTTTGTGGGGAAATCTTCAGTTCCCACCACAAAGGCAAATTGGAAGCTAGAGGGTAGGTCCCAGAAGCTCCCACATTTGCCACATGGGAATTTGTGAAGTAAACTGCAAAGCTGCCAAACTGATGAGGCCTCGATGAAATCACTCGCGACCTCCCAGTGGTTACTGTCTTACTTCTGCTTTGTGAATCCCGAGGAAATTCCTATCACTGGGCATTTCTAACTAACAACTATACAGAAAACGTGCCCAGGGAGGGATGGAAGTAGTGATCATGGTGCCAACTTGACCATGGGTAGCCGGCTACAAAGAATCTAGCTGTCTGTTTTTCGCTTGTTTGTTTTTTATTTTTTATTTTTTTTTTTTTGCATGTTGCAATAATTCTAGGAGCACCAGAGTTATGAAAAGTCTAACACAAAATACAAAACCTGAATAATTACACCAAACAGACTCGGAGGTAAGGCTAATTGGGAAATCACAATTAAAGTCCCTATGGAGGAGTTTTTTGTTTTGTTTTGTTTTACCATAAGAATTAAATGAGGCTGAAACCAAGAGAAGCAGATACGAAAACCAGGTTATACTAGAAGGAAAGGAAAAGGGTAGGATTCGTGTCTCACAGGACTTGATTGGAAATTGTGCTCTGCAACCAGATAAATTTTGTTAGACCCCTGCGGCACATTCCTCTCCTTGTTTTATCTGGTAAATGTGGATTTCTGGTACTTGCAACAAAAGGTACATTGACTAAGGAAATGTCCTGGCTAAATTATGTTCATTTTCTATCATGCAATTAAAATCACTGTTCTGTTTGTTAAAGGAACTGATAAATCAGCATAAACTGTAAATGGACAAACCATAGAGACAAACTATACAGATTAACATCCCAACTCTGCCACTTAGCAGAGTGACTCCGGGAGAGTCATCTACTTACCTTATCTACCTCTGCCTAAGTTTCTCATTTATCAATTGAGGACACCATTATTGAAGGGTATTAAGAGGCTCCAATGATTCATTATTAGCACAGTTTTTCTAAGAGTGCCTGGTGAGCTGTAAATGATTTTTGAGCTAATATAGATTCAGATATGAGCCATGAACTCATTTTTTTTTTAATTCCATCTCTGAATACACGGGAGACCTGGATTCTTATCACAAGTATTCCAGAAAAGTCAATCAAAACAAAATAATAAACAGTGGAGGACCTCATAGTCACTATCTATAATTTTTCTTTGCCATGTTGCTGTGCCTTTCAAGTGTGACATGTACATCACTTAGAAACAAACAGGCCACTGAAAGAGACCTCAGCCAATGAGCATGCTCCCCTCCTTGAATCACTATGGACCACCAGTGCTACATGTTATCAAACAGCAAAACTGATCTCAACATTAGAAAGCTGGGTACTTAAAAGATTTTAGAGATAATAAAATAGATTTTGTGGACTCCTGTATTTCATAATAGATCATTCTTTTATAATGTTATTTCTCACGAAGCTCTAGATTCTAACTGAATACCATCTGTAAACTCTTAAATGTGCTAATTAACACTAAAAACTTAGTACAGATAAAATTATGAACTATAAATCAACATTTGTTAATATGTTCTTGATTCAATGCACATGCACACATTCAGTAAATGGTATAATTAAGACCTAATGTTTTGCTAGTTTATCAAAGGTTTTTTTTTTAATTATTATTTTTCAAATGTTTTATATAAGATATCTGGTTCTCGCAGTGGAAGGATCCACTCTTCTATCTCACTTATTATTGGAACTGGAATAATTTACTTTCTTTTTCTCTCTCCTTTTTTCTTCTTGATCTGTAAGACTGCCAAAGAGATAAACTTAACTTTTCCCAAGTATTTGTAAACTTGCCAATGTATTCTAATAAAATACTTTTCACCTTATAGGTTGATCCTATCTTGTTAGTTGATTTGCTTTTAAGTACATTACTGATACATTATTTTTTGTGTAATGTTTGAACATTTTCTGTTATTCTTTTACTTTATTACTATTCTTCATGTTCGAGTTTATATTATGATATTATACTGGCTTTCTCCATTTGCTTCAAATTCAGATTTTTAATTCTTATGCTTTTTATCTTTTTTTTTTTTTAATTTGGCCCCCGTAAAGACCACAAAGATTTTTTTTCTCCTTTAGAAATCTAACCTGAGGATTTCTCATTTTTAGTGATCTGGTTTCTATTTGATATCCCAGAATGCACAGAGCAGGCGCTTCTACCCTGCATTGCCAGCACAATGTGGAGTACTAAAGAGACTATTAAGAAATTAGGGGCTTAACCTTTGTTCATTTACCAAAATTATTCCATTCTCAATCTCTTAATTCTCTCACCTTCTTTACTTCTGTCTCAAATAGAATGAACCTTTTGTACCTCTTATGTATATTAAGAATGTGAGCTTAATGCACATTCAATTTTTTGCATTTTTTTAATATAGTTGATGCAATGCATTAATACCAGGTGTACAACATAGGGATTCAACAAGTTTACACACTACTGTATGGTCACCACAAGTGTAGCGTCTGTATATATCTGTCCCTGTATATCACTATCACCAAACTATTGAGTATATTCTTTATGCTGGGCCTTTTATTCTCGTGGCTTAGCCCTTCCAAAACATTAACTTATTTTCTCTAAAAAAAAATCTCCATGTATTTATTATGGGCCTATGGGTATGTTAGCATATTAAGTTAAGATAAACAGAAATATCTGTACTTCCTGGAGTCAGACTGGGGGAAGAAAACTAAGATAAACAAATTGCTACAATTTGAGATACATTCTGCAACAGAAGAAGCTTCAAGTTACTTTCAGCTTCAGGAGGGAAAAAAAGACAGTTGTGGTCTCTATGCTGCAGGGGAATTTAATGAGGTGGGAGGTAAAATGGATAGGGAAGGCTTCACAAGAAGGCACTGCCTTCGTTGATCTGTAAATGATGAATGCAATTCTAGCGGACAGATAAAAGGAGCTCTCTCAGAGAAAAGGCCAGTATATGCAAACAATATGAAAGAAACCGGGGAAAGATGTATAAACTGCAGTTGGAGACTTAGAAGTTAGATTAAGGATGGTCTAAAAGCCACATCTTGGGGATGGAATCTGTCCAGTAATATGTTCCCATCAGTTTGTAAGACACTATTCTGTGTACATCTTTGTCTTTCCAACTTGAATTTCAGTTAGATCAGGTTAGTAGCATGAAATAGGCTATAATTTGAGCAGTTATAACAGTGAAATTGGCAAACACTACACACCAGAGCTTTTTATCCCAGAGATCTAGTTGTTAAACATTTACTAGCACACTAATGACTTTATCTAAAATGTAATGAGGAATCACTAAAAGACTTTAAATTAGGGTGCTGATATCTGGTTTGCTATTGTAACAATTTGCCACACACTTGGTAGTTTGAAACAACATTCATAATCATACAGTTCCAGAAGTCAGAAATCCAAAATGGGTTTCAGTCAGCTAAAATCAAGGTACCGGCAGGTCTGCTTTCCTTTTGGAGGCTCTAGGAAAACACTGGTCTCCTTGCCTTTTCCACTTTCTAGAGGCTGACCACATCCCTTGACACATGCCCCCTTTTTTTAAAATTCAAAACCGTCAAGGTCTGGAAGAGTCCTTCTTATATCACATTACTCTGACATTCTAGTCTGCTTCCCTGTTCCGCTTTGGTTACTTTGGACCTGCCTGGATAATCCAAATTCACCTCCCGTATCAAGGTCTACTGACTAGCAAACTTAATTCCAGGTGCAAACTTCACTCCCTTTTTCCATGTAACATATTTATAGGCTCTGGAGATCTGGGGAACCATTTACACCTACTGCTACATTCCATAGTTTGTTCTGCAAGTGGTATGGAAGACGGGCTAGATGCTAGTAAGAAGCGTAGGACAATACCTCAGGGAGATAAGATGAGAGCTTGAATGAAGTTAGTGGAAGTTAGAATAAAAATGGTGAGGGTAATTGATGACTTCCTTGTTGGACATAATGCAATAGGGGAAATAAAAGAACCCAAAGCTTTAACATAATGCAAAATTGTATCAACAATGAGTGATATTGTTTCCATTTCCATTACAAATAAAAGTTATCAAATAGAATTTATATTTTGGTAAAATTGCCTATTTTGTATTAGATTGCAAACCAAAACAGCACTGTAATAGAAGCTGTGTGCAATTTATCAAGTCCTAGCAAATACAATGCAGTTACCTTGACTCTTCAGATTTTTCTTCTCTTTCCTCTTGTTCTATAACATTCTGTCCACAGCTTTGAAATAAGTAACGATGGTTTGGAGAAACGAATATTGTTTACTTCTTTATACATTTATATTCTAAATACCACTCTCGAAGAATTCACAGCAACTTTAAGTGGTTCCTAGAGGGGGCATATATGTTTTGCTTCTCCAACACATTAGCACAAACTACCTATGAAACAGTTACAGAAATGAAATATTTGCCACTAATATAAGAATGCACAATTACATTTATTCCTAAAATAGTAAGATAAAGTAACTTAAGTCAGGGAAAAGAAGAACTTGTGTCTGGCTCTTGCCGTTTAACTGAGGGAAAGACTGATTAGGTATTGTCTATTGCTTAGAAGCTTCGATGAGTTAAAAACAAAAACAACAACAAAAAAACTTTTGATTTAAAAAAATGCCAGTTGTAGTATTCCTAAATCTTTTAAAAGTGACTAAAAAGGACTAAGATGCCAGCACAAAGTAGAAGTCCAAAAAATACTTTCTGAAGACATAAATTAACATAAAGCAAAAGAAGTCTTTCTCAAAAATCTTTAAAGCTCCAGAAATACACACTGTTATAATACCATATATTTATATTTATGGACCTTGAAATTTGGCCAGGGAACACTAATCCAAGTCACTGTGATATGTACAAGTGTCACACGTTTCCCAAATTTTCTCTCTGCTGCCACTCTTGATCCCCCCTTAAACCACGCACATGTAAAATCATTATTGGTAAAATCAAAATACCATCGTAATTCTCCTGCATGAAACTCTCTAGGGGCTTCCCATTTCACTGGGAACAAAATTCCTAACCCTTGCTCTCCAGGGATTATCATGGCTAACACCCATTTAGACGGTGGACTCCAAATCTGCTTGGAACATGCTACCCCAGATCTTTGTCTCTTACCTCTGAAGAAAGTCTCTCCCTAACCACCTTATCTAAAGTAATCCCCCTTCCCATCCTGTCAAGTTATCACCTCATAATATTCATGGATCTTAAATCTCTTAAACCTATTAGATTAAATCTATTACTCTTTATCTATATTTACATTGCCTTATTTTTGTTTTACTTCCTCCTCCTCCCCCATTAAAATATAAGTGTTGTGACTGCAAATTGTTTGTGTTTTTGTTCATTACTCTATCTTGGTGAGCCCTCACCAAATATTTTTGTATGATTTAATGCATGGATTACCTCTAATTGCAATGTATACAATCTTACGTAATTATCAATTCATAGGATTCATATTGCCTGATGATTTAGAACGGACACCATCTCACACATCCACCTCTCTTAAAATTTCACATGAATGAGACTCCCATTCACAGTTCAGGCAAGAAATACATAAAGCATGGTTTTGCTCATTTAGTTCTCTCTCTCCACAGCATCTTAACCTTCAGCAAATTCTGTTGGCTTTGTTTTCAGACTTCCCCTATACCTCTAGTACCTTAATCCAAGGAGCATCAACTCTTATATAGACTACCATAAAGAAAAAATAATAATTTTAGCTTTGTGAAGTTTGAGAGGGTATTTGCATATATATATCACATAGGAAGAGAGTTATGTTAAAACAGGCTTAGTGGAAAGCATATTAAAATATAAAATTTGGAGGTTTTATTCTGACAGGTGTAAGGTGATTTTTCATTATGGTTTTGATCTGCATTTTACTGATGGTAAGTGATGTTGAGCATCTTTTCATTTGTCTGTTGGCCATCTTATTTATTTATTTATTTATTTATTTGAGAAATGTCTATTCATCTCTTTTCATTTTTTAAATGGATTGTTTAGTTTTCTGGTGCTGAGTTGTATAAGAATGAAAAAGACAAGACATAATAAGTGTTGGCATGGATATGGAGAAAAAGGAATGCATTTGCACTGTTGAAGGGAATATAAATTGGTGAAACCTATGGAAAACAGTATGAAGGTTACTCACAAAGTTAAACGTAGGAATACCATGTGATCTAGTAATTCCATTGCTGAGTATTTCCCCAAAGAAAGTGAAAATACTAATTCAAAAAGAGATATGCACCTCTAAGTTTACTGCAGCATTATTTATAATAGCCAAGATACAGAGATTATCCAATTGTCCACCAACAGATGAATAAATAAAGATGATGTGTGTGTGTCCATGCATACATACACATGTGTGGTAGAATATTACTCAGCCATAAAAAATGAATTCTTCCCATTTGCGACAAGATGGATGGATCTAAATAATACACTGCTAAGTGAAGTAAGTCAAAGAAAGACAAATAGCATGTGATTTCACTTATATGTGGAATCGAATAAACAAAACAAATGAATAAAGAAACAAACAAAAAAACAGACTCTTAAATACAAAGAACTGGTAGTTATCAGAGGGGATGGCAAAATAGATAAAGGGGACTAAGAGTAACAAATTTCTACTTATAAAATAGTGAGTCATAGGGATGAAAAGTACAGCATAAGGAATACAGTCTATAATGTTGTAATAATGTTTGGTCATAGATGGTGACTACACTTATCATGGTGAACACTGAGCAATGTTAGAATTGTCCAATCATTATATTGTACAACTGAAAGTTATATAATATTGTGTGTTAATTATATTTCAATAAAAGAATTGGAATTTTTCAGCATATACATGGTGTTAAAGCCATTTAAGAGATTTAGTTCAGATTGGATGAAATGCTACTACACTTGGAATTTGAAAAGGGGAGGAAGTCCCAGGAAAAAAGATTAAGAAGTCAGAGTCAATAAGATTTATGGAACACTAATAAAATGTATTCACCTAGAACCAAAATTAGCAAGAGTTTCAAGAAGGAGCGACTAATCAACTATATTACATACACTGACAGACCAATTAAGAGGAGGGCTGAGAGTTGAACATTGGATTCAGTAACTCTGACAAAAATAATTTCAGTTTAGTGATCAGAATCAAAGCTTGGATAGAGTGAATTCAATAGCTTAGTCACCTTGCATAACTGACAATTTACATCAACTGAACAGCAACTCTCCATTTCCCAATTCCTTCAGGCCCTGGCAATCACCATTCTATCTCTTCATGGTCCTGATTTCAATTTTTCTGAATCTATATCCTGAACAAGTTCTAAAGATCTGTTGCATAAAATAGTATCTACAGTTAACAATAGTACATTTGCACTTAAAAGACTGTTAAGAGAGTAGGTCCCATGTTAAGGGTTAACAAGCAAACAAAAACAAAATTAAAGGGCCATAAAGAAAGATATGATGGATAGGTGTAGTACTTTGATGGTGCTAACAGTTTCACCAGTATGTGCATATGTCCAAAATCATCAAATTGTATACATTAAATATATACAGGCTTTATCAAATATATCTCAATAAAGTGAAGGGTGGGGAAGAACATTATAGGAGAGAAAACTTAGCAGGTTATCTAGAAAAATCTTGAAACACCTTTGCCATAAATGAGGTTATATTTACTCTGCTTTCCTCATTTTTCACAATGAATGGAGAATAATTTTAATCAGCTTTTAAGTTAGGGGTGAAGGGTTCGGAATTTTCACCTTTGCCCTTTTTTTAAATGTAAAAGCCATTAGATAACTATAGAACATCCATTCCCATTCTTTGAAAGTTCTTTAAAGTGTTGTCAATCCTGAATTCATCAGATAATACTAATGTATGTAAACAAGATTGTATATCTCACACTCCTATTTAAAAGTAAGATTTGTTTGAACATTCAAACAAATCTTTAGTATAACAAGAAGCTAATTGTTGTTAGCTGAATTCTCATTCAGCCTCTGCTCCATATTTAGTGGGGGGAAAAAAAAACAATTTTTCCCTAGATTTTTTTTTTTAACTTTTGGAAATTATAGCCCTTAGTCCTGTAACTACTAAGACGTGCCCTTCTGCAGTGCCTTGGTAGCACCATCAGTTAAATGTATGATTCTTGATTTTGGCTCAGATCCTGATCTCAGGTTTGTGGGACTAAGCCCCACACTGGGCTCCCAACTCAGTATGGAGTCTGCTTGAGATTCTCTTCCCCTCTCCCTCTGCCCCTCCCCCACATGCTTTCTCTTGCTCTCTAAAATGGATAAATCAGATTTTGAAAAAAAGATGTCTTTCCTCCCTACCAAACAACAACAACAACAACAACAAACTCACAAATTTTTTGACAGATTTATTCTTAAGAACTATTTTTTAAGATTAAATCTATTTTGGGGTACCTGGGTGGGCTCTCTGCTTGGCGGAGAGCCTTCTCCCTACCCCCCACTGCCTGCCTCTCTGCTTACTTGTGATCTCTGTCAAATAAATAAATAAAATCCTTTTTTTAAAAAAAGAATAAATCTATTTCAATAGTAAACTCATCTTGCATGTTATTGAATCAGAACTAGAATTTAAGTGACTGATAAACAGGAAATGATTGTTTGACCTTACCAAGAAAAGCTCAACGTTAAGTAACTTATGATTAGTATTTATCCAAGGATTTTCCCTTCCTCCTGTAGGTCACAGGATGACCTGGATTAGACCTGATGTCTTATGAAGCTTTTCTGTAACATAGTTACAGTTATGTGTCCAAGACATTTATTTTCTTGATGGTCTCAATCTTGTTATTAACATTCATTGAAAGGCACTACATTTTTTAACTGAACACAAATGTTAGATGCAATGTCTGGTGTTGACTATACAAATAACTACATAAACTCATAGATAATCAAGATATATTCATGTTTATATGCTAACTATAATTTGTAATATACTAATAGTATTCTAAATATGTAATAATGGGCTCAAAACAGATGAATAATGTCTCCTATATTCTAAAATTGGAAACGACTAAGTCATGAAATAATAGGACATTCTCATCAGTAGTAATCACTTTCATAATTTTTAATTACATTAAAATGGGGTAACAAATATTATATCTTACTATTTTAAAAAATAAATTCACCTAATTGTTTTTCCTGATGGGTTGGGCTTTTGCCCCTGTTTCTTGTAGTTGGGAAGATGAGCTGAGATAGACTTGTCATCCTGAGGTTTTTCTTTTATATGGTCACTGCCATGTGTCCAAGCTATTTATTTTCCTTATGACCTGCAACATTTTTTCATGAAGATTTGCTTAAAATTGTATTTTATACTGAACAGGAAGAGATGTTGGAAAATAGGTTCTGTAACTGCTAATATTCCCTACTTATCCTGAAAATTAGCAGCCAAAGACTAAGGAGAAAAAAAAATAGCATGCTTCTACTCATCAATGGAAATTTACTCTGAGTCTCAGGAGAACAGAAAAAGGCAAGAGAAGTACTTTCAGAAATGTTGGCAGAGTGAGGAGGGTGAAGGTTTCAGTCCCAGAAATACTTAGGTCTTGATTAGAATTCATTTCAGAAAGACTCCTGATTGGCTCATCCAGCAAAGTGTCCTCTTTAAGGACTTATTAATGGTTCTTATTGATGACTGGTATGATTTTTCAGTCACTATTTTTTTTGAAAAAAAATTTATTAAGATTTTATTTATTTATTTGTCAGAAACAGAGAGTACAAATAGGTAGGTAGAGGGAGAAGCAGGGTCCCCACCAGGCAAGGAAGCTGACATAGGACTCGATCCCAGGACTCAAGTGTCTACCTTCGGCTCAGGTCATGAGCCACCCAGGTGTCCCTGCAGTCATCTTTTATAGCAAAGAATAATATTTTACACTGTTATGAATAAGGACTATGTAAGGTAAGTTAAATTAAAAATAATTATGCTGAGCAAAATAAGTCAATCAAAGAAAGACAACTGTCATATGATCTCTCTGATTATGAGGAATCTGAGAGGCAGGGCAGGGGGTCAGGGTGGGTAGGAAGGAAAAAAGGATAAAAGATGGGACCAGGGAGGGAGACAAACTGAGGAGACTCTTAATCTCACAAAACAAACTGAGGGTTTGGGGTTAGGGATAGGGTGGTTGGGTTATGGACACTGGGGAGGGTGTGTGCTATGGTGAGTGTTGCGAAATGTGTAAGCCTGATGATTCACATACCTATACCCCTGGGGAAAATAATACACTATATGTTAAGAAAAATAAATAAATAAAAATCACAATTCATACCCATTAGGATACCTATTACAAAGCAAAATAATAATAATAATTATTATTATTATTATTTCAACTCTCTCTGACCTCTCGTCTGCATCACTAACATCGAAATGGACATCAGTACCGCAATAGATGTAAACAGGATTCCAATCTATTATATTTGGTGTTTCATTTTCTCTTTATGGTGATAGGACATTATAATGTAGAAGATATCTTCACTGTTACCTTCCCCTGTTGACTAATCGTGTAATAATTCTGTAATTCCCTCATCTACTCAGTCCTTCTGTGCTCCGTGCATTTAATACCCTCAAGTTTAACCGTTCTTGCTTTCCCTGCGTATGATCCTTTAAGCACCCTGTTAAAAAGTTTCATATTGCTCTCTCAATATTGGTAACAACAGAAGGACAAAAATTGCCTTTCCCAAGTCCAGAACAACAACAACTTCAGCTAACCAGCAATACCATCACCTCAAATTTAAGATCTGTATTAGTTTCTTTTCATAACTGGTCTTAGCAAAAAATCTTCTGTAGTTATTACTGGCTATAACTGTGCTACGAAGGATTATATCATCATCCAATAATCTAATTAAACATGTCGTTAGTAAATTCTCACTGTTGTATAAAAGGCATGTGAACCTGAGCCCTACTGCAAGCTCTTCTGTTTTAGGACAGAATTCTCTTCATAATGAGGACTTTATATTAGTTAAGACAAGTTAAATTGCAGTTGACAGTGTGGTAGATTGCAAATATAGCCATAATTCTCCACCAATCTTAAGATTAGGCTCCTTTAAATTGTGATTTTTAAGTTCTATGCATCAAGAATTGGAATTTGGGAGATGCCTCAGTGGCTCAGGTAATGATTCCACAGTCCTGGGATGGCGTTCCACATCGGGCTCCTTGCTCAGCAGGGGGTCTGCTTCTCCCTCTGCCCCTCCCCCTGCTTGTGCTCTCCCTTGTGCATTCTCTCTCTGACAAATGGATAAATAAAATCTTTTTTAAAATGCCAAACTGTGGAAAGAACCAAGATGCCCTTCAACGGACGAATGGATAAGGAAGATGTGGTCCATATACACTATGGAGTATTATGCCTCCATCAGAAAGGACGAATACCCAACTTTTGTAGCAACATGCACGGGACTGGAGGAGATTATGCTGAGTGAAATAAGTCAAGCAGAAAGAGTCAATTATCATATGGTTTCACTTATTTATGGAGCATAACAAATAGCATGGAGGACATGGGGAGTTAGGAGAAGGAGTTGAGGGAAATTGGAAGGGGAGGTGAACCATGAGAGACTATGGACTCTGAAAAACAATCTGAGGAGTCTGAAGTGGCGGGGGCGGTGGGAGGTTGGGGGAACCAGGTGGTGGGTATTGGAGAGGGCACAGATTGCATGGAGCACTGGGTGTGGTGCAAAAACAATGAATACTGTTATGCTGAAAATAAATTAAAAAACATTTTTAAAAATTAAAAAAAAAAAAAAAGAATTGGAATTTGGGGCACCTGGGTGGCTCAGTCACTTAAGTTTCCGACTCTTGATCTCAGCTCAGGTCTTGATCTCAGGGTCATGAGTTGAAGCCCTGCACTGTGCTCCCTGCTGGGTATAGAGTGTACTGGAAAGAAAAGAAAGGAAGGAAGGGAGAAAAGAAGGCAGGCAGGCAGGCAGCCGGAATTTATTTCTACATGCTTAGGCTTTGTGACTTCTTTTCCCAAGGGAATGGTGTTAGATAGAACAGTATAGAAGTCCCAAGCCTAGATTTCAGGTGGCCCTGCTCTCTTCCTTTCCTTCTTCTGGAGACCTTCTAGCTGTAATTTGAACAAGCACAGACTAGCTTTCTGGAGGTAGAGAAACTATATGGTGCACAGAAAAGGCATCCACCAGAAGCTGTCCTAGTCTAACTAGGGATTAGCTGATGTTTTATGTGACTACAAAGATGTGGAGGCAAGTGCAGCCAACATCAGAGTGCCTTCCTAATGTTAGATCAGCAGACTTGCCCAGTTGACTCACAGAGTCGTAAGCAATAATAAAATGTTTTAAGACAGAAGGTTTTATGGCGCATGTTAAGCAATGAAAGCTAACTGACTCAGGTAGAAAGAAACCCAAGAAAAGGGGAAAAATTACTGTAATCTTAGTGAGATACAATATCAGGTACAGGAATGTCAGTGAGGAATGCCCCTTGGGAATGACCAGAACCAGGTGTCAGATGTTCTTAGGACTCTTCTGTGTATGGGTCAACTAAGGCTAGGCTTACATTGCACAAAAGACAGCTCCTTGGGAACACTACTGAGAACACCGCCAGAAAAAGAGGTTTAGGAAAGAAAATCACTATCACAAAATCTTGTTCAGGTATGAGAAGACCTGTGGTGTTGGTCACAGATAATTCATTATCCATTAATATCCATCCTTGCTACTATACAGACCACCCCTGTGGTTACTGATATATATTTCTATTATACCATCCTCTGATGTGAACCTGCCTATGTATCTGAATTTCCTCTCTCACCTAGTTCCATACTTTAATACTCTTCCAACTCCCAACTGATTTTGGCAGAAGAAAGTTTCTCATACCATATGTGATAATCTTTCATGGTAGCAAAATCTAGAAAATAGAAGGATCCCTTTTTAATATTCAAGAGTCTAGAATCCATGGAACTGAAGAAAATAAAATTACCTACTATGTGCAAGGTAGCCAGTTAAAGGAAATATACACATTCTTTGAATGCTTTGTCAATTTATGTTCTGGCTCAACTAATTTTCACCAAGCATATGTTTCATAAAATTCATGTAAATCCAGGAAAAAATAAAGAAAAATTTTTAAGTGTAATACCTGAATGGATCACTGACTACATTCTTCCTGAAAATGAGTGAGTTATCGAGCTTGCTGAGGTGTGACCTAAAAAAGTATGTTAAATTGTTTTATTTGAAAATATATTTGTTACACAAAACCAAGCAAGAATAGAAAGACATTTTTAAAATTCCCATTATTCATGAACTTTAGATTTGAAAAATTTTAGGTTAAAAATGATAGTTAAGGGGCGCCTGGGTGTTTCAGTGCGTTAAGCCGCTGCCTTCGGCTCAAGTCATGATCTCAGGGTCCTGGAATTAAGCCCCGCATCAGGCTCTTTACTCAGCAGGGAGCCTGCTTCTCTCTCTCTCTCTCTGTCTACTTGTGCTCTTTCTCTGTCAAATAAATAAAATCTTAAAAAAAATGATAGTTAAATTTATCTCTAAACTTAAACACAAAATCAAACCTTTGAATCTATTATGTTTCTGATAGGGTATGAATAAAGATTGCATTTTTAGTGGCTCCATCGATGTTAATGAATGGTAGTCACTCTTGTGCAATTCAAGGATGGTAATCAATTTTCAAAAGAGTAAGGTATTCCTAGATTAGACGGTTCTGAAAAGATACATGTTGCATGTTTTTTATTTCATTTTGGAATTGATGATCCATCTAGAAAATAATAAAATAATTAAAATATATTCTATACATACTTGTACTCTAGAGAGTTCATTTCATATTATTTTTAAATGATCAGTTTCATCTAATGTTTTTTTACAAGATCAATTTTTACAATGTACAGTAATTTCAAATTGCTTAAATAAACAATAATGAGAAGTTTGTGACAAAAATTGAATGTATTATATATGTTGTAAAATCCTACTTCCAGCTTGAGCATATACATTCACAAAATAAATAAACAGACACAATACTACTTAATATTGCTTTCCTCTTTGTGAATATTTTCTGTTTATCTGTTAGTTCATTTATACATCATTATACATTACATATAATGTGTAATAATGTATATTTGTGTAATTATACACACATTATACATCAAAGCATATATCCTTCAAGTAATTTGAACAAACTTTTTTTCAAAAATTTGAAAAAAAATGTACTTTGTTAAACAAGTGGGTTTTTTCCTTTTTTTTTTTTTTTTTTTTTTGAGAGAAAGAGAGTATGAGTAAGGGGAGAGAGAATCTTAAGGAGGCCCCAAGCTCAGTGCAAAGCCCAGGGTGGGGTTTGATCTCACAACCCTGCGATCACAACCTGAGCCGAAATCCACAGTCAGTGGGTTAAGTGACTGAGACACCCTGGCACCCCAAAACTAGTGGAATTTCTAATCAAAGTTATTTCACTGCTAATTTTATCCAAAACCACAGTGTTTAGAAACAGGAATCTGGGAATTCCGTGTGTGCAGTGTTGCTGAGACCTACTGTCATCGGACTCTTACTCTCTTGGAGGCCAAACTCTGCCTTTTGGGGCAATTCGTACGTAGGAGAGGATTTCTTATCTTTCCTTCAGAAGCAGAGAATCTCCACATTTTCCTCCCCTCAGCCGGTGGCAAACATTTTCTGGATTTTGTTTTGTCTTACTTTCCTCTCCTCTAGGCACGTAGGATCTTCCCATGTGCTCACAGAGACTGCTGCCCTTCCCCGATAGCTTAAAGTGTGTGTTCTGTAGAGAAGAACTATCCGTCTGGGCCATTTTTCTTCCTTCAGTGTCAGTAAATTTTATTCTTTAGGCCTACCATAGAGGGAGGCTTTCTTCAGTGCCTGTCTCACCCCTAACCATCGTCCTAAGTAGCCAGTAGAGATCTATGAAGAAAGCCTGCCAAAGCACCCTAACTCCTTTTGTGTCTGAAGTTCACAGGGGTTCTGTTGTCTCCACACTCAATGTTTAGCACCCTTTAAAGTATTGTGTCTACATTATTTTCATCCAATCATGTTGTGCTTGGTGTCCATTGGCTCATGCTCTGCCAATGTCGGTGTTCCATTTCTCTTTGAAGAGGGTGTTTTTGTTTTTGTTTTTTTCCCCAAGAATTCAGGCTACTTGCTTGCCCTGAAAGCTTTGTTCTTCAATAATCCAAAGAAAACTAATTATTTTTAATCCAGCTTTTTCTCGTTGTGAGGGCAGCAGTGACGGGTCTTACCAGCTTTCCACATCCTTCGTGAAAGTAAACCCAGGAAGACAATTTTAAGACTTATTCCACTAAGTTTCTTAGAGGACCCCAGTTAGATTAAACCCCTATTGCCCACAGCATAATACCTACTCTTCGATGACCCTTTACCGATATTTCAAACTTTCCTGTCACTTTCTCCCCTCCTCACATCTTTATGGGATTTCCTCCTCCATAAAAAATACCATCACTGGTGGGTGGAAAGGATTTGGCTTAATATCAGCAGTAAATTAATCAGCTATCTCTCTAACACTGTTCTAAAATCATTTGTTGGATATATTGCCTGGCCCTCCATATTCCTGAACTGTGTATTATTTCTTATAATTCTGTCATAAATCATATTCTCTTTTACTTAAAATTTTATGTATATAAAGACCTATAGGAAAGATGTTTCTGAGTTAAATAAGAATTTCATTTAACTATAAGCACAGACCTTAAAAACAACCCATTCCACCAAATTCTCGTATAAATAGCTATGTTAGAAAAAGGCTATGCACCTGGAAAAAATATGTAACATGTTTTCTATAAATTTCATGGATTATGGCAGCAAGCACATAAACCTGAGTTTTGGCATTGAATTTTTTTGACAAGAGGCTCAGAGCTCAACTCTTTTATCTGAAGTTCTCTGGCCTTGAAAATATAGTCCTATGTTGTGAGAAAGGAACTTCCCAGAATGTTGTAAATGCATTTTGGCTTGAAATAGATCTGAAAAGGTCTAGGAATAGATTGTCTGGGCTTTAGAATTCTATCCTTAAAGTTAGATAAAATAAAGAATGAGAAACAAAAATAACTTTAGATTTCCAAAAAAATATTTTTGGGTAAATTATCTCTTATATCTTAATGTAGAACTTGTATTTAAAGGGGCGCCTGGGTGGCTCAGTGGGTTAAGCCTCTGCCTTTGGCTCAGGTCATGATCTCAGGGTCCTGGGATCAAGTCCCGCATCGGGCTCTCTGCTCTGCAGGAAGCCTGCTTCCTCCCTCTCTCTCTGCCTGCCTCTCTGCCTACTTGTGATCTCTTTCTGCCAAATAAATAAATAAAATCTTAAAAAAAAAAAACAAAAAACTAAGACTTATTTAGAATGAATGTTTTGAGATTCAGAAAATATCCTACCTATTTCTAATTTTAAACAGTGTATGGCTGGGGCACCTGGGTGGCTCAGTGGGTTAAGCCTCTGCCTTTAGCTCAGTTCTCATGATCTCAGAGTCCCAGGATCAAGCCCTGCATCAGGCTCTCTGCTCAGCGGGGAGCCTGCTTTCCTCTCTCTCTCTGCGTGCCTCTCTGCCTACTTGTGATCTCTGTCAAGTAAATAAATTTAAAAAAAAAAATCTTTAAAGAAAATAGTGTATGGCTACAATAATTTATTAAAAATCTGACCAGGGCACCTGGATGGCTCAGTGGGTTAAAGCCTCTGCTTCAGCTCAGGTCATGATCCCAGTGTCCTGGGATCAAGGCCTGCACCTGGCTTTCTGCTCAGCAGGGAGCCTGCTTCCCTTCCTCTCTCTCTGCCTGCCTCTCTGCCTACTTGTAATCTGTGTCTGTCAAATAAATAAATAAATAATATTAAAAAAAAAATCTGACCAAATTATGGCTATACCTTTCTTCCATCTGAAGTCTGCCTGAAATCTAGATATAATTTTAATGTAATTATTTATAAGAGAATTAAGAAGAGTATTTGATTTTGCTTCGCTTGGCTTAGCTTAGAAAGCAAATCAAACTTTTAAGTAGAAGAACATTTTGTTGCTTATATAATCAGGCATTTCCATAATGACCAAATAGATTTAGAGTCATAGGGAGAACTGGCAGTTGATAATTTGGAGAGAAGCACCGGATCTCACTTCCTGTGATTTACAAAACTAATAAATTTCCTGATTTTTAGGGAGAATTAATTTTTTTTGGTACAACAAACACTGACTATTTGCATCAACTCTTCAGTTGGAAAATTTAAAATAATTTTAAAGGAACTAGAAGATAATTAATAACTATATTTTATTTCTTAAATATGGTTTATTAGTTTTCCTCATCGTGTACATCCCATTTCACATAATTTAAATACATGATCCAGCCATAGGTTACTCTTTCCCTTGAGGCTAATGATAAAATCTGAATTGATACTGAACATTCTGCTACAACAAAAGAAAAACACAGCAGAAGGGCAAAAATAAGTGGCAAAAACATAGACTTTTTCATCCTCTATGTCAAGTTATTCCTCATCTGAAAACAGATTTTGTAATGTGATTTATTCTTATCAAAATGGAATAAAAAATATATTTAATATCATGAATGTAAGTTTCTCACTGGAGATTTAATTTTGCCTTCATTATCCACACAAAATTATTGTACTGATTTTTACTATTTTTTTAATTTTTATTTTTACTATTTTATTTTATTATTTTTTTAAAGATTTTATTTATTTATTTGGCAGACAGAGATCACAAGTAGGCAGAGAGGCAGGCAGAGAGAGAGGAGGAAGCAGGCTTCCTGCTGAGCGGAGAGCCCGATTTGGGACTCGATCCCAGGATCCTGAGATCATGACCTGAGCCGAAGGCAGAGGCTTCAACCCACTGAACCACCCAGGTGCCCTTATTTTTACTATTTTAATAATGAGCTTTGCATCAAAGACAAAAAGGACAGCACTAATAATGGTGATGGTACAGCATAAAGAACTAGAGAGAAACATAGAGAAACAAATTTAAATGGTTATGAAAATTACTATGTTGCTTACCTATATACATTTAAACATGGAATGACTGAAAAATAATTTACCCTAACCTTACAAAAGCTCCCTGTGTTACATTCTGAAAATCATTTTCTGCAATTAAGTGAGTTCATGTTCCCACAGAGAATTTATGAAGCAGGACAAGTTACATGAAACAAAAAGAAACAAAAAAACCACTTTGGGTATTACATAAAAAAGGTCTGATTTAGAATTAACTAAATATAAAAACAAATGATACATCCAATTTTGTAACTCTTCTGTCAACAAGCAGAGAGAAGTTTCTGTATTTGTGTTTCACAGTAAGGGGATGAATTAATAGGAAAGAGAAGACTGGCTGAGCCAGTCAAACATCGAAAATTTTCACACCCATGAATATATGAACACACACCAGGACACACAGAGATCCATACACAAAATACTATTTTGGGAATTAAGTATTAAACCAGTTTGTTAACTGCATAATGATCATCTATATAATAATATCTAAAATAGTCATTCTTTAAAGTTATATATCAGAAATTAGCTATAGTGAATATTTTTCTCATAGCAACATGTGTTTTTCATAGTAACACAGCATTTGTTACACCTATAATTTTAAAATTTTTGTCACTATTTACCTAATATCTCTTTATTCTTAAAATCATTGGTGATACAGATCATAGTCATGTCTGTCCATCATTACCTCAATGTGTAGCCTAGTGCCTACAACATGTGGACACTTAATAGGTATCTACTGAATAAATCTGAATGTTTAAAGAAATTAAAGGATGTGTTCTTGAATGCATCACAGTTTTCCAAACAGTGATAGAAATATAAATAATTTTTCTTGGTATAAGATCAGCACTGAGCTCTAGGTTAAAATTCATTGTTCAGTAGATATTTCTAACAGAATACCTCACAACTCAAGACAGTAAAGTAACTAAAGTCTTTGGATTAAATTTGAGATGCTTATGACTCAAGAAAAATGAACAACTACTTTTCTACTTTCACAGTATAAAAAGGAAATATTGCTATGAAAACAGCATGAGTTTTTGTAAGTACTAGGTATTATTTCCCTTTAAGGAAATATTATGCTCACTATTATATAGTGATTGAAATGTTCAGTTATTATCTTGACTGTATGTACATGTATGTGTATATATGTATATATATCTATGCACATATATATATGTGTGTGTATGTATATGTGTGTGTGTGTGTGTGTGTGTGTGGCATCTATCATTTGCTTACAGCAACTTAATATTCAATGACCAAAACAGAAATCCTCAAAGAATGAAGTTTGACTTCTAGCAGACTAAGCAGACAATGACCAATAAACATAATCAATAAGTTGTATGTCAGAACGTGTCACTACTACAAAAAGGTAGAGTTGGATTGAGAGTTCAGTATTGGAGGGAAAAGGCTTCAGTTTTTAAAAAGATAGTGAGACAACTTCAAGAAGGTTCATTTGGACACAAACTTGTAGACAGTGAGGGTGTCAGCCATGTGAATATTCAGGAGGAGTCTACGGCCATACCACCCTGAATGCGCCCAATCTCATCTGATCTCGTGAATATTCAGGAGGATAGGCCAAGTAAAGTAAAGCCAGAGTAAAGGCCCCATGTTTTGTAAAAGCAACCATGATGTAAACAGGGAAGCCTACATGGCTGGAATTGGGTGAATCAGCGCAATCATGTGGGAACTTCTGTACTTTTTAAATCTTCTGAGATATTTTTCTTAGTTGTTAAGACACTGATAAAAAGAATTAAAGCTATATATTTTCTTCTAAATTATTTAATATTCAATTTTGTTTGTATGTCTCATACACTTATAAAACACCAGCAGTATTCTAAAAGAACTTATTTCTGATGTTTCTTCCATAAGTCATAGAGGTTCATAGGATTTTCTTTCACAGCATCCTGTCTTTTAACTGATACTATCTTCAATCAAACTTACATCCTCCTCTAACAATCCAAATTTATCTCAGAGTTTCCTGTTTGGCGATGGTCGGGTAAGAACAGAACAGCATAGCTGTCTTACACTTTTTTGTCTCCCTAATTACTCTTACCAGTTTAACCATCAAGACTTGCTCAGGTATTCTCTAAAAACAGTCTTTTTTCATTCTCAGTTCTAATTCTTTAGTGCAGTTTTTATCCCGTAACACTCTATCATAACAGCCTTCATAAGCCTCCCAGCTTCCCGTTCACAGTCCACTTCTTTTTTTTTTTTTTAAAGATTTTTTATTTTATTTATTTGACAGAGAGACATCACAAGTAGGCAGAGAGGCAGGCAGAGAGAGAGAGAGGAGGAAGCAGGCTCCCCGCTGAGCAGAGAGCCCGATGCGGGACTGGATCCCAGGACCCTGAGATCATGACCTGAGCCGAAGGCAGCGGCTTAACCCACTGAGCTACCCAGGTGCCCCACGGTCCACCTCTTACACCACTTTCCCATTCACTGCGGTTGAGTGTACCATCTTCCATTAAACTATTCTAGCAGGACAAACTGGTAACTGGTGGAAGGTGTTACAGCAGCTCTTGAATCTCATCATCCATCACTGGCCTCCTCTTCCTTTACTGTCCCCTATTAACTGGGTAGTAATTTAGCCCTGGCTCCAAGTGGGGCTTGGAAGGGCCTCTTCAGCCAGAGCAGCCCCACCCTGGTTGAACTGCCATTTTGTTGTAAAACTTAAATTAACCTTGCCCCCCGCCAGGGGAACTTACTTAAAAGCAAGTCAGGGAAACCAGTCCCAGGTAACAGCCCAAATACAAGGGTGGGTCAGGTCAGGTGGAGACATTCAATCAGTGGGGGCGCATACTGTCTCCAGCTACCAAGGTGATGGGCTAGTTTCCATGGCTACTGTGGGGTGAATTGTAATTCAATTAGCCACCTGTGTGTGGCCAGGCCCAACCACATGGCCTTTGCTCTATAAAAGTTAGTCTGGAAAGCAAGGAGGGGTCGTCCTCTCTGTAAGGGGCGACCCCGACTGGTGTGTTTGACCGTCAGTCTGATTCTTGATGCTTGGCACGAAATAAAGCTTTGCTTGACCTTCGCTTTGTATCAGTCTCGCTCCTTTGACCATGGACCCATTGGACCCATTATTGGGGGACCCAACACTGGGGACCCAACAGGGCTAACTGTATGTTAACACACACCAGCTTGGTATTTTTAGTGGCTTTTCAATATTCTTAAGCCAAAATGCTCACTTCTAGTGCTGACCGAAGCAGGAGAAAAGTAATGAGAAACCGGATCTATGACCATATTTAAGAGACAAGATTGTAAAGGTGAGAATAATTGTTGGGTGGGAAATCTGCAGGATAAACAGAGTTAGGAAGTAAAGGTTGATGCAACACACCAAAAAGTGACATCATTTCCTAGGGAAACCAAAGAAGAGCAAGGTGCCCAGGTGTTTCAGAAGAAAAGACAACATCTTTTTCCAGCAAAGATTGGATTACATTTGTTTGCAGTGATTTTATGAATAAGGTATATAAAATATCCCATAGCTTGAAATGTCAAAGATATAAAAATATCAAATCTATGAAAAGGAAAGTCTAGAATGGAAGAGGTATAGCTGTGCCATTGTCATATTCCATTAAAATTTAACTGAACTTGAATTAAATGTCTAAAGAAAAGGTTGAATTAAGTTATAGAAAGACATAGACAGAGTTACTTTCCATTCACATAAAAGAGAAATCAGTTTCCAAGAGGTGGATGATTTTTCATTACATGACTTTTTTTTTACCCCAAATATTCAACCATTCTATATCTTAGAACTTAACCCATGATTTATAACCTTCAAATAGTTTGTGCTATATAACCAGAGTTATAAAGTTGAATGACTTGGTAAGCTAGCATAATGTCACAAAGACCAGGCTAAGCCACATGGCCTAGATTTGAGAGTCAAGTAAATGTAATTTTACGCAAGACATTTTATCTTCATAGGTCTCACAGATTTACATTTGAAGTGATTATGTTGCTTTGTTGATCTCTAGGGCCCAGTACTGAATAGTGGCCTTGAGAACAAAGAAAGAAAAAAAAAAGTGTGTGCGTGTGTGTGTGTGTGTGTGTGTGTGTGTATTCTTTATATGTATATATTAAAAGCCACACAATTCAATTGGAAAGTATAACACAGCTCACTTACTTCAATTATTTGTATTAAATCAAGGATTTGTGGATCTGTGGTCAGGCAATTTTCCCAAGGTCATTGTTACATGTAATGTTCACTTTATGTGAAACCAAACAGTAATTTAAGGAGCTCCAGAGTATGTGACTCCATTACAAAAATTTACTTGGCTGCATTTGTTACAATTAAGAATGAGAAAAAATTAATGTTTCCTGCAGAACATTAGTTTCTGAAAATGCTAAACACACAAATACTTCTGTTGTTTTTCCTATCCTATCAACATGGTCATAATTAAGTTACTGCCTTAAATTCAATATGGAAAAAACAATTCAGTATGGATGGCATGCATATTCATGAAAGTGATCTAAGTCTCCTCAAGAGGAGGATAGAATATATATCTTATAATTTTTTTGTCAATTATTAAGTTAAATACATTAAAAATAGACATGTATATAAAGTTTTTATAACTGGGGTAAAAACTATGTGCAAAAATACTATGTTACATTCTTGACTATATTACAAAGTTAAAATACAGAATTTAAAAAGATTATTTTAATATAATTTTAATGATTTTTGGAAGCATGTGGTCTGAAACTCTCTCTCTCATTCTCTCAGCTCTCTATGGGGAAGATTCAAACAAAAGCCATAAGGAAAATCTTAAATAACTGGGCCACAAACCCAACCCACAGAACACCTCTGTGGCAAGAAGAATTCTAAGATGGACCCACCCATGAGCTCCACTTTCTGTTATTACATCCATGATTGGTATACATTATATGATAAAAGATATTTTGCAGATGTAATTACTGTTACTAATCAATTGACCACAAGATCAACAGATTATCTGGGTGGATCAAGACTAATCAGATGAATCCTTTAAAAGCAGTATTAAAAAGCAGTATTTCTCAGGCTGATAATGAAAGAGGAAGTAAGAGAAATCTAAGTTCAGGAAGGATATTATGAGAGAGAAAGAGGGAGGGAAAGAGATTTCATTGCTGGTTGAAAGATGGTATCAGTGTATGTGGACTTGTTATGGGGTTGCAACTGGACCAAAACAACAATGGAAACTGGTCTTTTAGGATGAGAAAAAGGTTTTATTGGCCTCAAATAGCTGCTTTAGTAGATGCAATGAAGCAGGCAATATGGAGGCAAAAAGTAAAAACATCAGGAGAAGAAGATAAAGCTTAGATCCCGTGCTGAAAGAGAAACTAAGAAAAAAGATGATATTCCAGAAGAAGACAAAAGAAATGCTAGATAATGTGACATCAGTTGTGCAAAGAAATGTCAGAGTTTCTAAGACCACAAACTTAAGTAAAGAAGACAGTAAAATTCTCAAAAGGCCTAGAATGATGGATTTTTCATCAATCACTTCTGGACAGAACAAAACTGAAAGCTGATAGATACTGCAAATGACCAGAATTTTTGTTTGTTTTTCTCTGAATAAAATAGTCAGTGGAAGTGTTTTACAGGATACACACATACACACACACACACACACAAAATACACAAAATTAAATGTGAACATTATATTCATCCTAGAGTATTTTATTAGCTGGCTCCAAATTTTTCAAGTTATCCTAAATAAAATTCAGAGTTTAAAACTTGTTTCTTTCCTCCACCCATGGAGGGTTCTTAGTAAGGTACTTAAGATCTACTTTATGAGAATTCATATTCTTGGAGTAGATAGATTTCTATTTCTCCTGATAATTATCTAAAACCCCTGAAGACACATTTTTCCCCCTGGGTTTATATAGGTTTTAAATATATAAAGGAAACCTAAAAAGAATTTGAAAGGTAGGAAGAAGGCAGAAAAAGCTAGGAATCTTGACCCTTGAGAAATGATATGTGATTATTTTCCTAGGATTTCTTTATAACAAGTATAAACAAGACTGGGTGCTATAGAGAAACTGGCAACATAGAAAAACCAAGAAACATAGAAAAAAAAAATCTCTCATGGTGTTACTTGAGTCATGTGAAAGCAGAGTTTCTACCCCCACCCAATAGTAACAAAATGCCCCTCTTTTCCCCACTGGGGTGATACCAAGGAGGCTGACTGAAAAGGTGGGACTTTCCCTACATTTTGGAAGTAATGACCCCCATTCACACAGCATCTGTGGAAGCAGTGTCAAGAGCAGTAACAAAGGAGTGGTACTGAGAGAAGGCTAGTGGGGGGTCTAAACATTTAACCTGGCCCAACAGTAATGATGGTCCTCTGCCCACCACCTCAGGATATCAATGGAAGCTGAGCAGGAAACGTGGACTTCCATTCACATATGAAAGTAACAGGCATTTTTTTGTTCCTTCTTGAAACAACTGTATTAAAAATTAGAGTGTCTCATAAAATAAACAGACAGCCTTATTAAAGAAATAGAAGATATAAACAAGAAACAAATGGAAACTGAAAGACCTAAAACCACAGTAACAAAAATTTTTAAACCCAATGGATGGATTTCACACAATGAATAGGACAGAAGAATAATTATTAGACTGGAAGATAGAATAGAAATTACCTAACATGGAGGACATTGGGAGATGGAGAGGAGAAGGGAGTTGGGGGAAATCGGAGGGGGGAACAAGCCATGAGAGACTGTGGACTCTGAGAAACAAACTGAAGGTTTTGGAGGGGAGGGGGTAGGGGGGGTTGAGTGAGCCTGGTGATGGGTATGATGGAGGGCAAGTATTGCATGGAGCACTGGGTGTGGTGCATAAACAATTTTGGAACACTAAAAAAAAAATAAAATAAAATTTAAAAAACTTAAAAGAAAAAGAAATTTTTCAGAAAGAAAATGTACTTTAAAACAAAAGAAAACAAAACAAAAACAAAAAAAGGACAGAGCTGGAGGGACATGTGGGACTATAACAAAAGATCTAAAATCCCAGGAGGAAAGGAGAAGAAAGAAGATGGGGCTAAAAATCCTTCAATAAAATAATGGTTAAGAACTTCTTAAATTTGGCAAAAAACAAACAAACAAACAAACAAAAAAATCCTATGGATTTAAGGAGCTGAGCAAACTCTAATAAGGATAAGTCACAGCAAGATGCATTAAATCCAACTTCTGAAAAATTAAAGACAGAAAACAAATCTTGAAAGTAGCGGTGGAGGGGGCAGAAAACCCACCTTAACTCTAGCGGAAAATTAATTCTAATGAAAACAGAAAAGAAAGGACAGTAATAAAGAGGCACTGTATTTCCAAGTTACGAACTAAAGAACTATCAACCCAGAATCTTATATTCAGTGAAAATACACTTCAGTAAAGAAGGGAAAAATCAAGATATAATTGGATGAAGGAAAACTAGAATTTGTCATCTATATGTATATATATTCATGCCATACACACATGCACACACACACACTAAGAGAATGGCTAAAGAAAATTCTCTGAACAGAAAGGAAATTATAATGAAACTTAGAACATCAAAAAGAAAAAAAAAACATGAAAAACATCATAAATAAACATATGGATAAATACAACAAACTTTCTAAGTCTTGATATTTATAACTTATACTTGAAATATATATATATATAATATAGTAATAGATTAAATAAGTATATATGTGTAACACCTAGAGTAATTACTGAAAAAGCTACACAAAGGGATACACTCAAAAACAATAGTGCTAAATAAAAAGGGAACTGTAAATTTGTTTAAGGAACCCAAAAGAGAGGCAGAAACAATAAAACAGATAAAAACAAGCAAACAAAAAAACATCAGAAACAGAAAACAAAAAAGCGAAATTGTGGACTTCAGTCCTAAAATTGTCAGTTATTGTATTATACATAGATGTTCTAAATACAGAAGGTAAAAGACAGAACTTCAGAGTGGTTAATGACATGAAACTAACTAAATGTCTATCTAAGAAACTCATTTCCAGAAAATGAAACAGGGATGTTAAAAGTAAAACCATGGAAACGAATAGATCATGAGCATATTAACCAAAAGGAAGCATGAATGGCTATATTAGTCATGTAAAGTAGAACTCAGAACAAAGAAAATTACCAGAGAAAAAGAGGGACATTACATATTGGTAAGAGAATCTATTTACCAAGAAGACAGAGCAATCCTAAATGTGTATGCACCAAACAGAAGTGCTGCAAAATATGTGAAGTAATCACTGATAAACAGAGAGAAGTAGTAGAAAAATGCTCAATTATAGATGGAGAATTCCCTCCTCTCAAGAAATGCTAGAAAAACTAGAGAGAAAATTAGTAAGGATATAGAAGAACACAACAATACCATCAACCAACAGGTATCATAAACATTACAGAAAACTCCATCCCGCAACACCAGAATATACATTATTTTCAAGTTCCGATACAACAAATACCTAAATATACCATATCCTAGGCCATAAAACAAACCTCAGTATATCTGAAATAACTGAAATAATTCAGAATATATACAACTACAATGGAATTGGTCTAGAAATCAATTGAGAATGATAACAGAAAAATCCCCAAACACTTGGCCATTGAACAACATACTTCTAAATAACCCATTCATCAAAGAGCAAATTTCAGAAGAAATTTCTAAAAATTCATCAATGAATGAAATTGAAAACACAACCTATACAAATTTTTAAGACTCAAAGCAATGCTGCAAGGGAAATATATAACACTAACTGCTTACATTAAAAAAAAAAAAAAAAGTAAAATCCCTAAATAAGAATCTAAACTTTCATTGGAGAAACTAAATATAAGAACAAAATAAACCTTAAAATAAGCAGAAGGAATGGAGTAAGAGCCCGAATTAATGAATTTGAAAAAGCAAAAAGTAAATGAGAAAATCAACAAACAAGCTTCCAGCAATATTGACAAAGAAGAGAGAGAAGACAGAAATTAGCAATATCAACAATGAAATGGGTATCACTACAGACCCCTCATTATTAAAAACAATAGATAATAATAAAAACAACCCTACACAGATAGATTGGACAACTTAAATGAAGTGAAGTAATTCTTTAAAAATAAATAAATAAATAAAATAACTTGGGGCACCTGGGTGGCTCAGTGGGTTAAGCCTCTGCCTTCAGCTCAGGTCATGAGCTCAGGGTCCTGGGATGGAGCCCCGCATCAGGGTCTCTGCTCAGCAGGGAGCCTGCTTCCCCTCTTTCTCTCTGCCTGGCTCTCTGCTTACTTGTGATCTCTGTCTGTCAAATAAATAAGTAAAATCTTAAAAAAAAAAAAAAAACTTATTAAGTCACCCATTATGAAACAGAAGTTTTTTTTTTTTTTTTAAAGATTTTATTTATTTATTTGACAGAGAGAAATCACAAGTAGATGGAGAGGCAAGCAGAGAGAGAGAGAGAGAGAAGCAGGCTCCCTGCTGAGCAGAGAGCCCGATGCGGGACTCGATCCAAGACCCTGAGATCATGACCTGAGCCGAAGGCAGCGGCTTAACCCACTGAGCCACCCAGGCACCCTGAAACAGAAGTTGTTTTTTTTTTTTTTTTTTGCAATTTAATTTTTTTATTTGAAATATAAATATTGTTACTATCAAGCTTGACAGTATAGAAAATGTGTGCCCTGCAGCCTTCTGACAAAACAAAATTTATATTTAAAACTTCCTGAAATAATACCTTTCATCCATAGGGTTAAAATAAAAAAAATTAAAGTCTAAAAAAAAAAAAACAAAAAAAAAACAAAAAAAAATTAATTTGAAAGGGGAACAATATTCCATAATACATATATCAATGATTTTCATAGAATTTTAGTATAAAAAATAAACATTTTAAATAATTTTTAAAAAAAATGAAACAGAAGTTTTGAAAAGCTTTATAATTACTAAAGAAATTGGATTCCTAACTTTAAAATCTTCTGAAAAGAAATTTCCAGGTCCAGATAATTTCCCGATAGAATCCTACCAAAATATGAACACTAATTCTACTTGATCTTCCGAAAACAGAATTGAGAACACATCCCAATTAATTTTATGAGTGAATATTACCTTAATACACAAATTTGCCAAAGAATAAAGGGGAAAACTATGGACCAATAGCTCTCCTGAATACAGATGTCAAAGCCTCTAACAAAACATTATCAAATACATTTCAGCAATCTATAAAAATAATTACATACACTGTCACATAAGGTTTACCTCAGGGATACAAGGATGGTTCAATATTTGGAAAACAATCATTGTAATCCACCTACCATATTATTGGGGTAAAGAAAAAGTAAAAAGATCAGATTAACTGATGTAGAGAAAGTACTGGACAATATTCAACACCTATTCATCAAAACAACAATAACAAACAGAAAGTGAGAATAGCCAGGAATTTCTTCAATTTGATCAAAACTACCAACAATCCTATAATTAATGGCATATTTAATGATGAAAGCCTAAATGCCACCGAACTGCTTTCCACAGTGGTTCAATTACTTCACCTTCTCACCAACAATGTATAAGGATTCAAATTTCCCCTTTCATCATTGTCAACACTTCTTCCCCATTTTTTGTATTTTCTCTACTTTTTATTAGTCTTCCTTTCCTATTTTTTTACTACTCATCAAAAAGTGCTACCTTGTGGTTTTTTATTTTCATTTGCTTAATGACTAATGACGCTGAGCAAGTTTCCATATTCTTTTTTTTTTTTTAAAGATTTTATTTATTTATTTGAGAGAGAGACAGTGAGAGAGAACATGAGCGAGGAGGTCAGAGGGAGAAGCAGACTCCCTATGGAGCTGGGAGCCCGATGTGGGACTCAATCCCGGGACTCCAGGATCATGACCTGAGCTGAAGGCGGCAGTCCAACCAACTGAGCCACCCAGGTGCCCAAGTTTCCATATTCTTATTAATCCTTTGTCCAACTTCTTTGGAGAAATATCTGTTCAAGTTCTTTGTCAATATTCAGCTGAATTTGTTGTTATTGTGAAGTCATGAAGGTACAAAAGGGAATGAAGCCTTGATACATGCTACAGCATGGATGGACCTCAAAATATGACATTAAGTAAGAGAAGAAAGACACAAAAGTTCAAGTAATATATAATTCCATTTATACGAAATATCCAGAAGAGGTAAATTCATAGTGACTAACAGCAGAGTTTAGTGGTTACTCGATGCTAGAGGGAGAAAGGTGGGAAGTGACTACTTAAAGGGTAAGAGGTGGTAAGAATGTTTTGGCATTTGATAAAGAATGATTTGACTTTACAACATTGTGAATGTACTAACTACCAGTCTTGTATTTTTTAAATGGCTAATTACATGTTATTAAGTTTCACCTCCATTTTTAAAAGTAGGAAAAAAAAAACAATAGTAGCTAATCTTAAGAGGTGGCAGAGTCTGAAAGGGAGTATAAGGAGGGCTTTTAGGGTGTCAGTGGGTGCTCTCTTTCTTAGATCAGGTAACTGATTTTCAGAGGATTCAGTATCTGAAATGCTCTATATTAATAATAGGTACACTTTTATATAAATGTCATCCTTTAAAAGTCCATTAAAAAAAAAAGAAAGAAGGGGCGCCTGGGTGGCTCCATGGGTTAAGCTGTTGACTTCGGCTCAGATCATGATCTCAGGGTCCTAGGATCGAGCCCCGCATCCAGCTCTCTGCTCAGCAGGGAGCCTGCTTCCCTTCCTCTCTCCTTCTGCCTGCCTCTCTGTCTACTTGTGATCTCTGTCAAATAAATAAATAAAATCTTAAAAAAAAGAAAAAGAAAATATTCCAAGGAAGTTAGGACTCCTTCCTTTTTTAAAATATTGAAATAGCCATGTATAGTATCATACTACCAATAAGTGTAGCACCGAAATTTTGGCGTAATTCCTAAACTCTCACCATTACATTACTCTAGAGCTCAAAACAGATTCCTGTGGCTATGTTATCATCTATAGATTTTATACTGACTATTCTCATTAGGCTAGTTCTCAAAAGCTATAGCAGTTTTGTTTTTTACAGTTTTCAAGTGACTAATAAGTTTTGCTTATGAAAAATATTGCATGAAGATACATCCAAGTGTGGGTATACACCAAATATTATGGAGTTAAAAAGAAAAAAATAATTTAAAATAAAGTAGAATATTGACTGGCGAATTTAATGTACTAACTGATCTTTTATCCATGGTTTCAACAGAGCTAGAGAATATGTATTTTCTTTCCATAATGGATTATGACCTGGCCTCAAATGCCTTGCTTTATTTTTAGTTCAATTATTCTATTACTTTTGTTTGGTTTGTAGGGAACAGAATTGAACAGTTTACCTAATTAAAATTCCAAACGCAAAAAAGTATCTCCCCAAAAGTACACTGCCACTCTCCTAATTGAGCATCTACTCTCTCATTAATGCAGCTGGTGTAGATGAAAGTGCTATTGTATCAGCAGAATCCTTTCTTTCCTTTTCGTTGATTCCCACAACCGTATCTTAGTTGGTAATTTCTCTTTTTCCCCTAAGGCTGCTCCGAAAAAAGTAAGAACAGCTGACAACTTCCTTGAATTATTTGTATTAAATCCATCTTTTCTCATTTCATCTGTCATATATCTGCCTGAAGGAATGCAATGGCAGCTTTCTTGCAACGCTCTGCCTTAAGCCCGCACTTCTGTGTGGTGATGAGAGGAGCGTACCCCAAGAAAACTGGTAGTTACTAAGTCTTTAATTTCTGCACTTACACCATCGGCTTATGGGACACACACACAAACACACACAGAGGTTGTATGTGTACACAGGTGTCTGTGACTACAAAACCTATCATCTGTTTTTATGAACATCTGTACTTTTAAAATGGTATTGATGCCCTTGTAGGTTTCCACAGTGTTCTTAACTATGTATAGATGTGCTCACCTCGGTTACCCACAAATACTACCTACAAAGACAGGTTTCAATGTGGATTTTAAGCTATGAAATACCACGTTGATGTGATGATAAATAATTCACATGTAAGACTAACAATGTTTTACCTGGTTAGCTCAAGCAGGTCAATTTTACCTGGAATTAGAACAATAAAAACTGTTCTTATGTACGCAAAAGTGCAATCATTTGCATTCTCAAGGACTCAACAATCTAAATCCTTGAGGACAGAGATTATTTTTTTCCCCTCTTTTACCTACCAGCATATTCCAAGAGCTTGAAACAAAGCTTGGAACATAGTAAGGACTTCATATGAAGTAAAAATTGTTTTTGTTGGGTGCCAGGGTGGCTCAGTGGGTTAAGCTGCTGCCTTCAGCTCAGGTCATGATCTCAGGGTCCTGGGATCTGCTTCTCCAGGGAGCCTGCTTCACTCTCTCTCTCTCTGCCTGACTCGCTGCCTACCTGTGCTCTCTGTCAAATAAATAAATAAAATCTTTTAAAAAATTGTTTTTGTCATGTTATATGTTCATATTTTACTACTCTCTTTTTTAAAAGATTTTTTATTTATTTATTTGACAGAGAGAGAGATCACAAGTAGGCAGAGATGCAGGCAGAAAGAGAGGGGGAAGCAGGCTCCCCACTGAGCAGAGAGCCCGACGCACGGTTCGATCCCAGGACCCGGAGATCCTGACCTAAGCGGAAGACAGAGGCTTAACCCACTGAGCCACCCATGCACTCCCATATTTTACTACTCTTACACACAAATAAAAATAAATAAAACATAATATTGAAGGGATTTCTAAATACTGCTGATTCAATTATACATAAAGATACATAATTCATATATATGATTATACACATTTTTAATTTAAATTATATATTATAAATATATAATTGATTGATCTTGTAAAAATACCACTGTTGTTTAATGCCCTCACGTCTCTTTAATAACTCTTAAAAGAGTCTTGAAAGTCTTTAACACCCAGTATGTAGATTGTGCAAAGATAGGGTGCAACTATACAAATTAGTCCAATCTTTACTTCACTTAGGGTCATGCAAATATGCCTGGCTTCTTCAGTCTGAGATATAAAAACTCGGGTGGGAATTCATAGCACCTGTTTATACCACCAATGGAATTTAGAGAAGGTAAAAGAAGGATTAAAGAGAAAGAAAGCAAATTATATTTAAGTGAAAACTATAGATATTAATGTTTTCTCACATGTAGCTATAACTAAATTCCAACACTATCTGTTTTATTTTATACTTTTATTTAATCTTCAGATTCCTCAATAGAGTCATTTTCATAGATAGTAAATTTTATTCATGGAAAACATACATATAAAATTCAGTATCCATGAATGACTCACTCCATTCATTCAGCCGTATTAACCGAAGATAACACCAAGAACAGTATTACCCACAGTGGATTTACTGTCAGTTCAATTTAATAAAAGTGTTATGAAACTTTAAACATTCTCCTGGTTGTTTAAATACTTGACATGGTTCATCCCTGTTAGAAGTTACAATAGCTTGTGATGAAAAAAAAAAAAAAAGTAGATATAAAACAAATATTTGATATCATTCCTCCCTGCAAGAAGTTACACTATTTGGAAAAAGATGACATGTCAGGCACTTTCAACTTAGGAAATAATGCAAAAATACAGCAAGAAAAGTGCTAAATTGAATATAATCAAATGCTAAGAAGAAATCACATAATCCAAAGAACAGCCACAAGGAATATAAATGCTGATTCTGGTTGTGGGAGGAAGCCTCCTGAAGGACGTAGAAAACTGATGAGTTTTAAAGAGGTTGAAGAATGGAGACAGAACTGTAAATCCTGTGCCAAAGAAGAAGAGGAGTATTTTTAGCTGTGAGAAACAATCTTTTCAAACAAACTTACTTTTGAAACCCAATTAATTAGCAGTCCCTGTTGGAACCCTTATGTCCTCAAACACTGACTTCCCTGCTCAAACATTGCGGGCAAGCCACCCCGGAAAAGCAAATCCTTAACTACACCGCCTTGCTCGGCGTTGGCAGAGGTATCAGCAAAGCGGGATCTCAGTTTGTTGTGGCTGAAGCAGTTATCAGCTGGGAACTATGTGCTAATGTCTCCCTTCTCACAGCTGTCTTGACATACATATTAAATATTTCCATAAATTTTAACAATCCTTTATTTGTAAACAAAAAGCTATCTGCTAAATACCTATTTCAAAAGTAAAAAATCCTTCTACTTTTAATTCAGAATAACTCACCCTTCGTTTTAGTTCTTACATTTTGAAGTCCTATTCTATTATTGTTTCATTCATTCTATTTCTTTATTTTTATTTTTTTAAGATTTTATTTATTTATTTGACAGAGAGAGACACAGCGAGAAAGGGAACACAAGAAGGGGTAGTGGGAGAGGGAGAAGCAGGCTTCCCGCTGAGCAGGGAGCCCCACGCGGGGCTCGATCCCAGGACCCCGGGATCATGACTGGAGCCAAAGGCAGACACTTTAGGGCTGAGCCACCCAGGCGCCCCACATTCTATTTCTTTAAAAACACAACTATTTTAGATTAATATAAATAAGGAAAAGGTGAAAGACTGAGGGGAAAACAAAACCAAAAGAACATCTTGGACACCTCGATGGCTCATTCAGTAAGCGCCCACCTCTTGATGGAGGCTCAGGTCTTGATCTCAGGGTTTTGAGATCGAGTCCTTCATGGGGCTCTGTGCTGGGCATGGAGCCTGCTTAAGATTCTTTCTCTCCCTCTTCCTCTGCTCCTCCCCATCCACTTGCTGTTTCTCTCTCTCCCCCTCCCTTAAAAAAAAAAAAATCAATCTAGCATACTCAAAAAAAAAAAAAAAAAAGAAAGAAAGAAAGAAAAATTCATGCATGTAAGCTTCTTTGAGCAGTGCACTGACTTTAATTGTAGAAAAAAAAAACTGTGAAACTATTTAAGAATAATTACATCAACCACTAGGGAAGAAAACACGATCAAAATTGACAAAATATGTGAGTGATGGTTGTAACAAAGTTTTCCATTTTTTCTATTGGGAAAGTCATGGCAAATTGGCATGATCTTTTCAATAAAGCTCAGAAGCTCAACAGTATCTTCAAAGGGAAGCCCATTGTTAACACTGGCTCTTCTATTTTCTGTGAACAGGCAAGACCATTCTCCAAAAAAACTAGCCCTTGGAAATTAAATAGCTTTTGAAATTAAATAAAAACATTCAAATTTGTCAAAATGCTATGCTTTTTTAAGAACACTGTTAATCAAACAAGATTACCAGATCACCCCTCCCCCCACCAGCCTGTACAAATAGGCCACTAAACCAGTTGAGAGATGTTAAATTTAACCTCTGATAAAGCATCACAATGACTACAAAAAAGGAATGAATTTATTCACAAGGAAATACAAGGAATATACTATGTTTGTGACATTAGTCTGCTAAATACTACTTTCAAACAATTTAAGAAATAAAATATATGAAAAACTCCAGTGGGAATAAATCATTATAAATAAAAAGTCAAAGGGGAATTTTTGTGAGTTACAGTTACATGCAAACTATGCTACTCAAAATTTCCTTCATGAACCCTATTTAGGAAAAATTACCTCATGGAAGAGGCACTAATATAAGATACCAGTACACAACCGGTTGGGAAAAACCTGTTTTCCAAACACAACCTTTTTGGGAAAAAGTTTGGAAAGCAAACATTTTTATACATGTAGAGGTCAAAGAATTTGTTAACCTATTAGCTCTAGGCACCATGACTAGAGATTCTTTTCTAAGGAAAAGAATGCTGGTTCTGTTCCTCAAGTGTCATTTCTTATTGTTCTATTTGTATACATTTGTGCCCAAATCACACTGTATGTATTAGTAATGCTTTGGAGTAGGTCTTAGTATCCAGTAAAACATTCTTCAACATCCTGTTTTCATATGAATTCTGCAAATAGTTTATCAATTTCCAAAAAAGACGAGCTTATATTTTGATTGAGATTTTACTGAATTTATAGGTAATAATATTGGGGAGAATCAGTATCTTTACATCTTGTAGGTTTCCAACTCAAGAACATAGCAGCTCATATAAACTGTATTTTTTTTTCAGTTTACAGTTTTACACTCATGTCCTGTAAATTTAACATTTATTCCTTAGCATTTGAATTTTCTTACTCTAAATGGTTATCTCCATGGACTGGAAGAAAAATATCTACAACACATACAACTAATAATAGTTATAATATTTTATGGTATATAAAGAACCCCTACAAATCAGTAAGTAAAAAGTATCTGAGCCATGGGGGGGGGGGGGGGATGGGCAAGTTATTCAAAAAAGGAATGTTTTTTTAAAATATTTTGAACATCCCAATAAGCATATGAAAACATATTCACCCTCATTACTCTTAATTATAAATTAAAATTAAAACTAAAAATAGACATGGCTACACATTTGCCAAGATAAGTAAAGTCAGAAAAATATACGATGGCAAATATTTGCAAGGTTATAGGGTAATAGGAACCAAACTACACTGCTAGTCAGAGTGCAAATTTGTACAACCACTTCAGAGAATTACCTGGCCTAACACACTAAATGGAATTTATACATTGTTAGCATCTCACTTCCCATTGACAAAGAGCCCAACACCATGCTCAGGCACACAAACATGACTGAACTAATTCTAAAATACTGTATCTTAGGGTTTATCTCCTGAGATCTTCCCCCATACCTACCCCCATACCTATCCCGTATCATGTAGAATCTAGTCAGAACACAAAACCACACCAGTAATCTGAATATGAAAATAAAATTCATATAAAACACAACAGAAGAAAAAAGAATTTAAAGAGCAAGGAAGCAGCAGGAAGGAAAGGGATCCCCCCCAAAGAGAAGAGTCAAGCCTTCTGGAGCAGGCTGTGGCTATGGCCCATTGACACTGGAGAAGGTTACTGAGCTGCCAAAGCAGTTAGTCCACCAAGGGGCCAAGTGGGACCAAGGCTGGCAAGTGAGAAACCAACTAGATGGAGAAGACGGTGCCTAGGTTGTCTCCTGCTAGAGCTGGCCCACAGGTACTCAATAAAGCCTGATGAGCAGAAGCTTCCTGCCAGACCTCGGGTTGGCTGAGGTCCATGAGCAGGAACCACGGGACAGGATCGCTGGAGGACAAGCACTCCCGGGTGTGCACGCAGCTGGCTCAAAGGCTGGCTTGGTGTACAATGCCAGAGCTTGAAGGGGAAAAACACACCAGAACCAGGAGAACCCCCTTTCCCCTACAGGATCCCTCCAGCAGGCTCACTGACTGGGCTTCCCAGCTCAGCTGGCCAAAATAGCCCCTGAGTCCAGCTCCAGTACCACAACACAAGGCAAGTAAGGGTGCACTGGGTCAAACAAGTGAATACCTGGCAGAGAAAAGGGGGGAGGCAAAAAAAGTTATTTACCATAAGAATTTTGGAAATACGACGCCTGGGTGGCTCAGTGGGTTAAGCCGCTGCCTTCGGCTCAGGTCATGATCTCAGGGTCCCGGGATCGGGTCCCGCATCGTGCTCTCTGCTCAGCGGGAGCCTGCTTCCCTCTCTCTCTGCCTGCCTCTCCGTCTACTTGTGATCTCTCTCTGTCAAATAAATAAATAAAATCTTTAAAAAAAAGAATTTTGGAAATAAATTAATAAAATTAGAAGAAACTAAGTAAACACGTATGGATGTCGATTTTGAGAAGCCCAGGCTACTGATGATCACACAGGATGTGCTTAATAATAGAGATGGACTGATTCCTCGTTGCAGCAGTACTGACACAGCACACAAAGGAAGGATCAGAGAGAATGGGGAGAGACCAGTGAAAGACAATACAACGGAAGTCAGGGAGCAATACATTTTGAAGTCAAAGGGACAATAAAAGTGTCAAAAATTCTAAAGATAACAAGGAGAATGAGGGCTGAAGAAATGCTTCTGGTTTTGAACAGATATAAATCACTGAGGGCTCCTCAGTGTTAGCTGTGAATTCTGGCCAGATTTCAAGTGATTAAGAAAGAAATGATTGGATACTCAGCACAGTGAAAAATGGGAGATGGCATGATTAGCATTTAGCATGCACCTCTTAGATCAGATGCTGCACACGCACTGTACGATGAATTTTTAAAATCTTTTCAGCATCCCATAATAATAATTATTATTATTTCCATTTTATAGTTGAGAAAACTGAGGCTACGAGCAATTAAGGAAACTGCTAATGGTTGGGAAGTTCATATGTGACAGAGCCAGGACTTAAAGCCAAATTGATTAAATACCTGCCTGAGGGGATAAATGAATCCAGTGAAAGGAAGCCTCATTTTTAACATACAGCTGACTGTGACTATTTAATTTTTCAAGAGATGGATTTCATAAGAAAAATAATGAAGCTTCTAAGGGATGAAAGGTATATTCTTATGCTAAAAAATATTAGTAGTCTAAATAATAAAAGATGAGCCTCGAGGTTGTGGCAGATTACAAACAATAGAAATAAAGGAATTTTATGTTCATTAAAAACAAAACTCTGGTGTTTGCTGAGTGTATATTGGTCTGCCTCTTAATATCTATATAATCTTAGGCACATTACATCTGTGTCTTCGTCTCCCATCTATACATTTAATTTTGTAGTTCTTACAAAATTAAGTTAATATACATTTACAAGTTACTGTCACACAGAAAGTGCTATATATATCAGTTGTTTTGTTTTTCGTTTTTACATAACAGGGATACAAGGATATATCACATACTCTTTTCTCATTTTCTTGCAAAACTGATACAATGAGGCAACTTTAAGAATATGTTCAAGGAGACAGTTTAATTATTGTTGAGTAAATTAGGGAATAAAAGAATTGTAACCCCCTCTAGGCCAGATTAAAAGAAGAAACAAGATTTTTAAACTTCTAAGTATATTCTACTCTGTCTTAGCATTCTTACCAATAAATTAAAACACACTACAACCTACTTCACTTTCTTCAACAGTCCCCTGGCCCTCATTCAAAGCTGGGTTAACACTCCTCTTTGACTTTCATCAAAAACAGGCTATGTCATTTAGCTGTTTCTGTGTAACAAATGGTCTCCAAACCTAACAGCAATAAACACACATTATTTTTTTATCTGTGGATCAGGAATCAGAGTTAGCTGAGCTCTCTTTCTCTGGGTCACTTACAGGTAGCATTGCAAGACTCAGCAGATAAAATACAGCATACACAAATAAAATTTTATTTCAAATAAACAACAAATAATTCTTAATGTATGTCCCCAATACCATCCTCTTTCAAAAATATTTCAGTGTTTACCTGAACTTCAAGTTTAACTGAGCTTTTTATGTGGTAGCTCTACAAGACTTATACCATCTCAAGGTTCGACAGGAAAGATACTGTTTTCTAGATCACTCACAAGATTGTTCATGAGATTTAATTCCTAGTGTACTGTTGGTTAGAGGCCTCTTTCAATTTCTTGCCACTAGACATCCCCATAGGGCACTTCACAGTACAGCCACTGGCTTTTATCAGATCAAGTAAGCAGGAGAGCAAGAAAGAATTCCAGAAAGAAAGGACCAGCAAGACAAAAGTTAGTCGTTAGTAGCATAGTCACTGAAGTCACCCTCATCGCTTTTGCAATATTCTATTAGCTAGAAGCAATGAACTAGATCCACCCACACTGAAGTGAAGGGGATTACAGAGAGCATGAATCCCAGACACTGGGGGATCCCAGGAGCCATGTTAGAAGCTGCAAACTACAACAATGATTCTGTCTCTCAATCCATCCCTTTTTTCCCTCATCTCCCACTCTAACCCCACTGTCTACACTGCTCTAGTCTCAGTGGTTCCTCTACTGATTCCTTGAACATGCCAAGAATACCCTTGTCATGGTATTTCCTACCCATTTCCTTCTGTCCAAAATGTCCTTCAGCCATGCCAACTCCATCCCTTAATCTTAGATCTATCCCTCTCAGTAAGCCCTACTCTAACCACTCAACATAAAACAGCATCCCCCCCCAAAAAAATAAAATAAAACAGCATCCCTCTTCACCTCTAAAGTCTCAAGCATTCCTTTTCCTGTTATTTTATGCACAGCTGTACCCCATTCTAGCACATTTCATTTACTTATTAATTCCCATACTCTTTATTGTCTATCGCTGCTTGCAGAACAAGCTTCATGAAGGCAAGAATATTTGTTTTGTTACTAAAGTATCTCTAATGCCTAGAAGTGTTTGGCATAGGAAATGTATTTTACCAACATGAACTGTTGAATAAATGATGAATAAATAAGTGATGTTGAATAAATTATGAACGCATAAATATTGCATTTCTTTTCAACCTTACGAGATTTCAAACGCACTAAGGGTAAGCTCTGGAACTTTAATTATTTGTATTCCTCTTACTACTTAGCATGGTGACATGAAAAGGACTGTAACTACAAAATCTTTTTTGAGGTGATCTTTGCACATTGACCTAAATTTGCAAGCATTGCAGAATCACTTATTATTTTTTTTTTTGCCTGTAATGATCCTATTGACTTCAAAGTTAGTTTATCAAAGTAGTTCTATAATGAGAAAATTTGGGCTATCAAGTGTTTTTGGCATATCAGCTGGAAAAAGCCAATTTAGAAAGCTATTATAAAATGAATGAATAAAATTTGAAATTCAAAGTCATGGGTTATGAATTCAATTATTTAGGAAAGGAAATCTTTTGATTTATGCTTCAGTTCTGGGATATTATCTAATGGCAGTCTTTGGTTTTATCACACCACTTAGTTCAAGCACTACCTTGATTCAAATATGTAACATTTTTTCCAATAGAAAAATAATAAGCTTTAGCTTGGAAAAGAAAAATCACCAACCAGAGGTAAGCTTAAACAAAATGAACCTATTCTTCATCGGTCATCTCTTCCCCCTTCCCCTCTCCGGCCCTGTCTCCCTTCCCTCCTCTTGGAAGTCTGCTCATGTTGAAATACCAACGTGGGAATCTCGCTGGTGCAAATGTCTTACTTCTAGCACCCTCCCTAAAATTTGACTGTGTCTTGCAGAACACCCTGTTTGATATCAGAATTTTGGTTCAGGGAGAATACTTTGTCTCCTCATTGTTTATCTCTATTTCACCTTCTTCCTCATGACAACATGTACATCCTAGTGATTTTATCTTCACCATGCCCTGCAGTCATAGAATTTCAGTAATTTTTATCTAACTCATTCAAGGATAACACTGATTGTGAACTGAACTAATTTTTAAATGACATAAATGTGGAAAGAATAGCAAAAAATAAAAATCCAATACAGATTGAAATAAGATGACATTTAATGGGGCAGCAAAAATGTCAAGTGCAAGCAGGTAAGGTATGACTTCACAACATGATACGTGAAAAATGAAATGTTGGGAATTTAATTCACTGTATTAAATAGGAGTCAAAACAGTATGGAAATGATGAACACAGAGTGCAGACCACTTTCAAGATTATAAAGTATACAAGAAGAGAAATAATCATCCCTCTTCTTTGGAGGGATGATTTAGCTAGTACTTTACTTAGTTTAGGCTTAGATACCATACCTGTTAAGAGCTGTTGTTATAGAAGATTTAGACCAAAAAAAAAAAGAGTGAGTTAATTCGTGTTTTTGGAAGGACATAATTAAAAGATAGCTGACAAAATGGGAGAGATTTATCTTGAAAAAAGAACACCGGGAGGAAACCAAAGAGCTCCAAAACACTTAAATCTTTTTAACATGAGAAAGAGAGTAATATATTCTAGGCTGGCCCAGACAATAAAAGGGGACTCAACGAATTCAGGTTATAGGGAAAGCAAATATAGTTTCGTATAAGGATCAAGTTAGGTCCTTAACACTTCATATTGAAAACCTGTGAGCTAGCCTTTCTATAGGTGGTTTCATCCTTCAATATACTAATAACAGTTTAGATGGTCATCTGTTTAGGGGCAATTTTCTAAAATAAGGTAAATGACTAGATAGTCCCATAGAGCATTTCAACTCAAATATATTCTGAAAACTTAACTTGAGCTCCGACCTTCTAAGTTTCCTAACCCTCTGAGATTATGACCTGCACACTTTCACGATCACTACGGTTTTCTATTTCTCAGCACCACTGGCATGTCCTCCCTTCGTCAGTTTTTTGCAATATTCACATGCTTCTCTACTCATCCCGGGCTAGCTGATCAGAAACATACACTTTATTCTTACTCACTATGCTACACTATTTCCCTATTTTAATTTTATTGTCTTTTGTTCTTTCCAATTCCAATGGCCCGTACTCTAACTCCAACAATGCTGATAAAAAATTTATGGTAAGAAGAATGAAGACAGAATTTGTGAAAAAGAGCATGCGGGGATTTTGAAAGACCACATGATCTTGCTCTATACTATGGTTGCAAACCATGTCTCAGACGAAGTTCAATCAGGCTTTTATAAAGTTGTTTTTACTTCAAAATAAAAGTAACTTGCTAAGTAAACTTGTGCCAAGTTCAACCCTTTCCCACTTAACTTGAGCTTCTACCTTCAGTGGGGGGAGGACAGGTGGAAGGAATGTGATTGGATGAGGCAGCTTAATGCTGCCCGCCCAGTTCTTACCCTCCAAACTCAGGGGTCCACTCTTGTCTATACTCCGTGTATGCCACAATCACTTTTCCTAGAGCTATGCCAACTGTGAAAACTTCTGAATATATTTATGGGATAGGGAAAGAAAAAAAACCTATGCACTTCCCATTTTACAAAAACCAGAAAGTAGCCCAATCCTGTTTGTTCCTTAGGTTCATGTGTTTGGTTTTTAATCAATGGAAATTTTCTGTCATTCATATATATATTCATATATATATATACACACACACATATACATATTTTTTTAAATGTCTTATGCAGATATGTGATAACTTGAAACTTCTATTATTAAATAGTCCCTGGCAGTAACCAAGAGAGGACAATTATTTTATATTTTCTGGCCCTACATAGTTTATTACTATGATTTCTTTGACCAGAGACTTTTAAATAAGTTTTTTTTTTAATTAACATATACTGTATTATTGGCTTCAGGGGTACAAGTCTGTGAATCATCATGAGTAAAGCCTTTTACCTCACCACTTCTGCCTCAGCCTCACCAGTCTTTAGACCCTGGTAAATCTACCTGCTTCTGCTTCTTGCCTGCTTTGGGATTCTGAGCTCTGAAAAATGAGCTGTTATAATGATACCAAATATCTCCAATCACTCTAACATATTTTTACACCAATTAATCTCTAATTTCTCTCCCTGCGCTTAGTGAATATTAGTTTGCACACCCCGCAGTTACCGACTTCTCACTAATTCTGCACGGCTGTCATTCGTGTACCAAGCGTGTGTTCTCTTCCTATCAATCTACCCACTCCAACTTACCTTAAGAAAACAAGGCTGCATTCAAGTAAGACTTCCTTCAGCCACCCTTCATTCCTAAGCACCTGCCTCTACCTCTCTCTCCTCCTTTCCTCATTCGTCCTCCTGCCAAGCAAAACACTTCCACTTTTTCAGTTCTTCAGACTTCAAGGATATTCTTCTGGTATTGTTCTAGGATTCTATTTGATTATAGGCCCCGGCAGTCTGTCACTGAATTCAAAATAAAAAAAAAAAAAAGTTCAAATCTTACTCATACTCAAAATCTCTTGGTCCTTTTTTTTATTTTTTTTAAAGATTTTTATTTATTTATCTGACAGACAGAGATCACAAGTAGGCAGAGAGGCAGGCAGAGAGAGAGGGGGAAGCAGGCTCTCCGCTGAGCAGAGAGCCAGACTTGGGGCTCGATCCCAGGGCCCTAAGATCATGACCTGAGCTGAAGGCAGAGGCTTAACCCACTGAGCCACCCAGGTGCCCCTCTTGGTCCTTTTAAAATTTTTTTAAAAATTTATTTGAGAGAGCAAGAGAAAGCAAGTGGGGGTGGGGAGCAGAAGGCAAGACAGCATCCAAGCAGACCCCCTCCCTGCTAAGCTCAAGGAACCCAAGACCCTGAGATCATGACCTGAGCTGAAATCAAGAGTCAGACACCTAACTAACTGAGCCACGCAGATACCCCAGCCTTGGTCCCTTTCATTTCCTTACTTATGCTTCTTCCCTGACCAGTTACAGAGTAGGAAAATGTGTATTTTTTAACTCCTGTTTAGTACAATAAGGAGAACAGGTTATGTTGTTAAATTGTCTGTTCAGTATTAACTCTAACATATATGTAGTCCGAAATACTTTAAATCACTGAACTGCCTTTTCACTTGTAAGTGAAATAGTAACAGTATTTTGAAAATTAAATCAACTAACACGTAAGAATCTTAAAAGGTTTGGAGCATATTAGGGCTAAGGTTTTGTTAGCCACCATTAACTTTATTAACACTTTTTAAATAGTTTTTTTATTAAGTCTTATAATAGACATTAATATGTATAATTGTAAATAGTAGTCTTTTCTTTCTAAAATCTAAATTCTAGGGAAACATTCAGACAGTGAGAAGTTTGGCTTTTTATCATACTTATTTTATCTTTAAAAGTATAATTCCTGATTATATAAAAGAAATATGTTAATTCTACAAAGCAAAGTTCTATTTTGAGTGTCTAAAGAATGGATATTATTTGAATATTGTTAAATAATTTCCATATAGGAACCAGGAGCAAAATATCAAAGAGCTCTTCACTTTCTAAACATGTATTCTCTTCATAGTTTTAATGTTTCACTAGATCCTAAAAAGTAATTTAAAGTATAGCTAGGTAAGTTCTTGGAAAGCAGAAAGTGAGTTCTCTAAGTATTTAAAATTTATACGATGGAGGGGCACCTGGGTGGCTCAGTGGGTTAAGCCACTGCCTTCGGCTCAGGTCATGATCCCAGGGTCCTGGGATCGAGCCCCACATCGGGCTCTCTGCTCTGCAGGGAGCCTGCTTCCTCCTCTCTCTCTGCTTGCCTCTCTGCCTACTTGTGATCTCTGTCGGATAAATAAAAAAAAATCTTTAAAAAAAAATTTATATGATGTAGTGATCCAAAGGGACACATGCACCCGAATGTTTATAGCAGCAATGTCCACAATAGCCAAACTATGGAAAGAACCTAGATGTCCATCAACAGATGAATGGATCAAGAAGATGTGGTATATATACACAATGGAATACTATGCAGCCATCAAAAGAAATGAAATCTTGCCATTTGCAACAACATGGATGGAACTAGAGCGTATCATGCTTAGCGAAATAAGTCAAGCAGAGAAAGACAACTATCATATGATCTCCCTGATATGAGGAAGTGGTGATGCAACATGGAGGCTTAAGTGGGTAGAAGAATAAATGAAACAAGATGGGACTGGGAGGGAGACAAACCATAAGTGACTCTTAATCTCACAAACCAAACTGAGGGTTGCCGGGGGGAGGTGGTTGGGGAGAAGGGGGTGGGATTATGGACATTGGGGAGGGTATGTGATTTGGTGAGTGCTGTGAAGTGTGTAAACCTGGTGATTCACAGACCTGGGGATAAAAATATATGTATATAAAAAATATATGTTTATAAAAAATAAAAAAAAAAAAAAAAAAAAATTTATATGATGGAAATCTTATTTTTTCATAACATATAACAGAAAAACCCAAAATCTAAATATATATAGACACAACATAGGCATATGTAAATATAGATTTTTCTTCCATTTCATTTAGAGCATACAATACCTGAGTTATACTTTCAAAATTATTTTAAAATGTATTAAAAATAAACATCTATAAAAAATTAAGAAATCATGAACATGTATATATCCATTCAGTTTTTAGTAATTTTATAAGGCCATTTTAATCTTTGAAATCTAAGTGATTTAGCTGCATTATAAACTCTTCCCCATATATGTATTTTTTAAAATATTTTCATTTCTAACTTTGTTTATAACCTTTACATTAAAAAAAACTTTAAGTGATACTGATATTTTGAAATGTGTTCATGTGTATATTATTTCCCTGTATTCCAATTAGATATTGTCATTTTATTGAGTCCCTTTTTAGGTTTCTCCACCATTTTTTTCCTCATTTTACCTTGTATTATTTACTTCACATTTCCTTTTGAAAAAAAATTTTTTTTTAATTCTTGTAGTACTTTTGGAATTTTAAATAGTAATGTTCTAAATGCAATACCGCTCTTTGCGGGAGGGGGACATTGAGAGCGAGCATGAGTTGAGTGAGGAGGAGCAAAAGGATGGGACACAGTCTCAGTAGACTTCCCCCGAGGATGGAGCTCAACAGGGCTCCATCTCAGAGTCCTGAGATCATGACCTGAGTCAGGACACTTAACCAACTGTGCCACCAAGGTGTCCCTGTAATGCTAAATTTTATTTTTTGTTTGTTTTTAGATTTGATTTATTTGACAGAGAGAAACACAGCAAGAGAAGAACACAAGAAGGGGGAGCAGGAGAGGGAGAAGCAGGCTTCTGGCTGGGCAGGGAGCCCCATGCAGGGCTCCATCCCAGGACTCTGGAATCATGACCTGAGCCGAAGGCAGACACTTCATGACTGAGCCACCCAGGTGCCTAATACTAAGTTTTATTGTATGTATTATTTGAGACGTTTACTTCATAGTTATCCTTAAATGGCTTTGTGGACTTGAAAGCTATATTCTGTCAATACAATGTATTGATCACATTCCATTTCCTCATGGCTTCATTTGTTCCCACTGCACAGTCTGCTTTAATTGTCAACTCTATATACTTAATCTGGCTTTCCTCCCTAGCCACTCTGATTGTGTGTGTGTGTGTGTGTGTGTGTGTGTGTGTGATCTGAAGTTCCACTATCGAGTGTCTGTGTTTAGGTATGTGTTACTTTTTATAGTCCTTCTTCAGATTTTGTTTTCCTTTATCATAGGATTCACATTTTTATTAATTCTAGAACATTCTCAACCATACTGTTCTTGAACTTGCTTTTTTCCCATTCTCATTTTTCTTTCCTCAAAGTTTAATAAATCCTGTATTTGTTCAATTATTACATACTTTATTTTATGCTCCTTATACATTCTACAATTTCTATATATATACATATATGTATATACGCATATATAAATTTCTACAGTTTTTACAAATTCTCCAACATTCTGCCATATATTCAATCCAATTTCCCTTCTGTGATTCACTTTGAATAATTTCATGTGTTCTACTTGCTACAACAATCATTTTTTTTCCAATGGGACCCTGAAACTTTAATGTCAAAAAGTTTTTTCTTGAAATCCCCCACTATTATTGTAACTTTAGAGAAAAACGGATGGTTACCTGAGGAGAGGTGGAAGGGGAAGGGTTAAATACATGATGGAGATTAGAGAGGGGACTTGTGATGAGCACTGGGTGATGTATGGAAGTGTAGAATCACTACTGTACACCTGAAACTAATATTACACTGTAATAACTAACTGGAAATTAAATAAAAATTTAAAAAATTTTTCTTGCTTTAAGTATTGTTTGACTCTTTTATAATACACTTGCCTGTCATGCCTTCATTTTCATTTAATATACTCTTATTTATTTAGACATAATTAAAATATTTTCTATTTCTCAAAGAAAATTTTGGTATCCAGAATCTATAAGGAATCATTCAGTTCTTTGTTGGCTTACTTCTACTCATTGAGGCTTACTTCATCAAGTACTATGATTTGTGTCTGTGTGTGTATGTTGTGTTCCAAGGTAACCATATACTCCCCAGAAGCTTATATAGCTAAATTTTTTGTAACATGGTAGCAAGGTCTATCTAATCTAGAAGTGTAATTTATGAAAATACATTAAAAAACTGCTTCACACACAAAAAAAATCTGGGAAGTCAAACTGAAAAAAGAAGGCATTTGCAACTTAGAGACAAAGCATTAACATCCTTAAAATATACAGCAATATTTAAAAAATCAAGAAGTAAGGAGCTTGGGGCGCCTGGGTGGCTCAGTGGGTTAAGCCTCTGTCTTCAGCTCAGGTCATGATCTCGGGGTCCTGGGATCGAGCCCCACATCTGGCTCTCTGCTCAGCAGGGAGCCTGATTCCCCCTCTCTCTGCCTGCCTCTCTGCCTACTTGTGATCAATCTCTCTGTTAAACAAATAAAATCTTTTTTTTAAAAAAAAGGAGCTTGTTAAAAATAAACGTATGAACAGATAATCTAGAAGATGTATATGTAAGACCCTTAAACATAAAATATGCTCACCTTTAGTAGAATAAAAATGCATATTTAAGCTATATAGTACTTTTCATTACTTGACTAAAATACAAAAGCTTGAGGATACATTTTTTTTTGACATAATGAATGGAAACACAAACACATTGCTGGTGGGAGTAAAAAAACAGTTATTTTCCCATATGGATAGAAATTTGGCAATCCACAGTACGATTACAGACACATATGCTCTGCCCTATGTCAGGTATTATTGAAAAAAAACTGCTTCAGAAAATATTGCAAAATTTATCATTATATTTTCTCATTTGCTTTTCTTAAAAATAAAATGCCCTGTGCATTTGCTGTGTACATTAGCTGTGGCTGTTCCTACTTGTTGATTATCTCAGTTCAGCTGTTGGCTGTGAACTGAATGTACTTCTGTTCTACGTACGCCTCATTTCCCTTTAATTACAACCTAGCTAGGGCTTATTCTCATTATAAATCAAGGATCACAATAAACAAGATGGACCATATGAATACATGTAAAGCTTCTGCTTGCACATCTGCTCTATTCCACTGACCACAACAAATCACCTGGCCAGCCCCAAAGCAACAGGGTTGGGAAAGTCTACTTTGCCCCAAGGAAAAGGAAAAAGAGAGAAAGAGATGAATGTGTATTTGCTGGAGAAGACTTTGCTTTCTCAAATTTTGCTTTCGTGCTCATACATACTTACATTCATTTCTCCTGCATAGAAAGAATCTAGTCTATGGCAGGTCAATTGGCACCATCTTGTATGCCAAGGAGCAAGACGCCGCTTAAAGACTAAGGGGGTGGTAAAAGGAAACAGGTTAGCATTCAGGAATTCTCACTGGGCCGCCAGATAATACGCAACACTTGTAAATTTTTTCTTGCCCAAGGTACACCAGACTCTAATCAAGTCTGTATAACTTCTAGTTTACTGGAAATTTAGGGGATAAAGGAACAAGGTAAATGACAAAAATGAACAAGCAAGCAAACATATCCAGGATTTGTTTTAAATTATAAGAAAACCGATCTGGACTCAAAAAAAATCAATGTTATTGAAAACTTTTTTAAAGCATGCATTTACAGGGCGCCTGGGTGGCTCAGTGGGTTAAAGCGTCTGCCTTCTGCTCAGGTCATGATCCCAGGGTCCTGGGAACGAGCCCCACATCGGGCTCTCTGCTCAGCAGGGAGCCTGCTTCCTCCTTCTCTCTCTGCCTGCGTCTCTGCCTACTTGTGATCTCTATCTGTCAAATAAATAAATTTAAAAGAAAATTTAAGAAAAAAATTCTCTCTCTCCATCGCCCTCTGTCCCTTCCAACCCCTCCCCACCCCTCCCGCAACTCGCACTCACTTGCTCTCTCTGAAATAAATAGTAAGTCTTTGTGGAGGAAGAAGCATGGGGTTGCTTGTAGAGTTAAAAGTTGTAGCAACCAAATGAAATTACGGATCCTTGTTGGGAATCGGGACAATAAACTGGGGGGGCAGGTAATGGGAGAGATTTGAAAATTGAGTTAGATATTACTGGCAAATTACTCTCAATTTACTAATTTTTTATAAAGATAAGTAGTATTCTGATTGTGTAAGAGAATATTTTATTTGTAGTAAAGTCAAGCCAAAATATTTAGAGGTGAAGCTCCATGATGTTAGCAAATTATTTTTGAAACCGTTCTCTGCAAGAAAGTGAGACAGATGAAAAATGTAGGAAAATGTTAGCACTTTTTAAATGTAGACGGGGGGAATACAGGTGTTTATTGAACTGATCTTTCTTCTCCCTTTTTGAAAGATTTCAAATAAAAAATTGAGGGAGAAATAAATAATATATAGTCAGGCTGTTCCACATCACTGTCCTAAGTATTTTTAAGTATCTTCCTTGATCACTTATAAATAATGTTCAAGCTTTAGGGAACCTTGGCCCACTTTAGACTGCACAGCTCATGAAATGTTTCTTCCTAGTTAAAATGTGTTTATAAACATAGATTATTTGGAACATGACAAACCATCTTAGTACTTTTTCTTATGGTATAGCTGATGTATCTTATTTCGGGTTTAGAAAGAATCTCAATAAATTTTGAATTTCTTTTCCTTCTATGTTCCATCCATGCAACATCATGATGACCCATATAATACTGATTTACCTAGTTCTCTCAATTCTTAAACTAAAGTTCTCTTGTTTCCATGTATTTACTTATTTTGGGAAATTCTTTGCCATGAAGAAGAGGGAACTGTTAATTCGCTAAGAAGACATAATCTCTCATTTTCAATCCTTACTGGTCATTTTTCAGAGTTTTCTTCACCTGTGTGTTAATTCCTCAATTTTTTTTTCCAAAGAAACATAAGAACATCCAGAAAACAGCTTTTCCATCCTTTTATTTTTTTTTTAATTAAAAAAAAAAAAAGCCCTGTCTTTTCAAAATGAGGTCAAAGACCGACCATGATCTGGGTCCCACGACAGAGAAGTAATAGACTCTATAAAAATGCGTACCTCAAACTATAGAGTAATTTTATCATTGCCGCAAAAATATAAGCGTCAAAAAAATGTATGTGCCGAGGCGCCTGGGTGGCTCTATGGGTTAAAGCCTCTGCCTTTGGTTCAGGTCATGATCTCAGGGTCTTGGGATCGAGCCCGGCATCATCTCATCGGGCTCTCAGCTCAGCAGGGAGCCTGCTTCCCCCTCTCTGCCTACCTCTCTGCCTACTTGTGATCTCGTCTGTCAAATAAATAAAAATCTTAAAGAAAAGAAAAAGCACGTGTCCCTCATACATACCCTACACTTTTTATTAGAACTATTCTACTTACTATGAAAACATCTTCCCACTGAAATCAAGTGGGACAATTCTATCCAAAAATCTTAGGAAGTCATTTTCAGTCATTAAAAGCAGACATTTATTTCAACACCATCACTAAGATTAAAGTTTTTAATAAAATAAACTGACAAGAAAGAATACTATTCCCAAAAACAGAAAATATTTTAGATACAGAATGTAATGCAATGCATAAATGTAGGAATGTAGAAAATACTCGATAATTTCAATAAATTGCAATTTATGTACCCAAGTCACCTCGTAAAATTCTAGGAACTCTCCACCATCTCATTAAAGTAATATAAAATGAAATAATTTACCTTTTAAGGACAAACAGTACATGGATACTATACAGTATCAATGTAAATATAGTTATGTCAAATAACCACTTGAAAATTATTTTACTCATTTGAAAACATTTTTGAAGAGGAGGAGGAGGAAGAAGAAGAAAGGAACGAAATGTGTGTCTACACCTCCTGGTGAATGTGGCACAAATTTGATGTTATCAATGACGAAACTTCATGCTACCTAAATCTATGCTTCAAGTACATGGTCTAATAAAAATAGGATATTGCTTTACTTTAATTTCTTAACAATTCTTATATATACTGTAATAGATCTGACCAATCTGTTGATATTCCACAGCAATAAAGATTAATAAAGCCATATTTGGAAAATAATCAGAGCTCACTCAAGACACAGAATACATTAAATATTGCCAAGTATTAGGTCTCAGATTTCAGTAATGAGTAGAAGTGTTAAGATTCCCTTTAACGTCACCTTTAATGCTAAGAGTGTACACTATTCTTTAAACTGTGTCTTATTCATAAACAAAAGCCAAATACTTCCAAATGAGACAGATATTTAATATTCACCTAGGCTGGTGCATCTATCTTTAGTAAGTAATTGTAATTTAAAAAATCTGTTTGTGTGGAATGAACAGCAAATATTTTCAAGTGTCAAAAAAACTGAGAAAAGTCAGCTATTTTTATTGTTGAAAGAGTATTTGAAAGAGTATTCAAATTTAATCAAATGTCCTCATAGAATAGCTGCAAATACTGAAGCTCAAAGAGACTGAGAAATGAACATGGCCTGTGATGAGACAGAAGTGTCTTGGCTTTCAACCAGGTTCTCTTCATTAAGGTAATCATCAGTCCCATTAGGAGATGAGCAGTCTGCTACAGATACCAAAATGACTGGGTACTCAAAACGCTCACAGTTTAGCAAAGGTGAGCTCATTTACAAATAAACTGGATAATGTGTGACAAGTGTATGAATATATGAAATAGGACATGTCTGAGTTTTGCCTTGAGGATGGAGATGGTATCTCGGATACCTTCACAGAGACACGCTTATGGATGCAACTTTGTCTTAAAAGAAGAGTCCGGAATGACAAGATTCTCCAGTGGGAAACAATACAGGAAAGGCCATGCCCAAACTAAGAGCAATCTTAATCTTTATGGATCAGGTGAGGGAGGCTAAGATTGAGATTAGATGGGGGCCAAAGCATGAGGGTTCTCGAATGTTAAGAAGAGTTTATCCTTCATTCTGTGCACCAGGGGCAAAAAATCACATGATTTATGCACACGATAATAAGGTGGTAAGGCTTCTAATTTAGGGGAAAAATTCTTTCATAACAGGAAGGGGAATTGGTCTCAAGGCACAAAACACATTTCCTAGTTATAAATAGATAACCAAATACAGTCCTATATTATCACAATAAGGAGGAGATTTAACAAACAAGACTTAAGAAACAAGCTGGAGGGGAAAAAATGAACTCACTGTTAATATTTGTGAGTTGCGTATTAACCCACCGGGTGAATAACAGAAATAGACTAGGAAAGGAAGTTTTGACAGAAAATGCGCAGATTTAATGCTATATATGCTGTATTTGAAATTTCTTGGTCACATTTATTTGGGGAAGCCTGCTGGGAAACTAAATATAGCCATCTAGAACACAGGGGAGAGGTCTGAGCTCCAGGCATATATCTGAAGAAGTTAGAACACGACTAAAGATAAAAAATCCTCTGAAGAAAGGAAGATGAGAGAAAGGGAAGAAAGACAGTAAAGGAGAGCAAGAAGAAAAAATATAGCTACTTAAAATTTTTTAAAAATTATTTTCTAACACAGGAGTGTGGAAAAATTAATTTTAATCAAAAGGTCAATTTTTATTAAAATTCACATCATGTTTTCCAAATTGAAATGTATGACTAAATCTGGAGCCTGTCTTTTCACTAAATCTAAATGAGGAGCTAACAAAGGGAAAATTTAAGGGACCATACATGTATCTGGAAAACAAATTAAATGAGTATCATATTTTTAAATGTTGGATGACAGATTTTATTTTTAAATCAAGCCTTTAAGAGCAAAGTTCATTTCCTACTTTTTTAACAAACACCCTTCCAGAACATAAAATGTTTGTTTTTTTTTTATTAAGAGGGGGGAAAAAAAAAGAAAAAAAGACTTGCTAGAAAAAAAGAAATTGCTATTTGAGTGCCTTAAGTCATCTGATGCATTACCCCAACAAATAACAAATTTATCTGCATCAAATACGTTTTTTTCATTACTGATTTATTACATGGCATCGTTTTTGGTAGGACACATGTCAGAAACCAATTAAAATGCATGAGTAAACAGAACAAGATTGTCATATCCGATATTCTCTCTTCTAGGAGTACACTAAATGAATTATTTCAAGGACAAATAAGTTTGTGTTATTGTTTGCATTATATACCATAAATATTCCCAGGTTAAAGGAAAACCTTATCCCTGAACATACATAATTGAAATGGCAAAACATATCTACCGTCTTATCTGTTTTTAAATGGAAACATTTGTGTAACTTCTGTGTAAATTTATCTGTCATTTGTTAGGGTACCATCACCCTCCCCACACTGATCTTCTGAAGAAGTCTTACAAAATTAACCTGAAAATTACAGACAAAAAGACGAACGAAATTAAAGTGATTGCCTAATAGTCAGTATTCTTAGTAGTGGTCGAAGTTACGAGGCTGGGAACTCCCAACACTTACTCGACTGAAAACTTTAGATTCATATTGTGCTGAGATGGTACAGAACTCCAGTCTGAATGTCTTATTGTCACATCTTACCGGACCGATCACCACATTCCTCTCACTTTTAAGATCAACTCAAGCAGAGTCAATGATGGGAGCCCAGGGATGCCATTTTATATACCTGAATGCCCCACTTTCCCACTAGATTTTAAGTAAAATGAGATTTTTTACAATTTTCTGTTTTCTGGCGCCTCTGTCTTCCCATCTATCACCTCCCACATCACCGCTGGTCCTGAGCCCACGCCCCCCAACTGAATACACACGGGGATAAATGAACCGCTGCCCAGTTTGGGGCCCTGGAGCATCTAAGTGATCTCTCCGGGCCACAATTACTAATGTCAAGCAAGGCGGTTGGATTTTTTTTTAAATGGGAAAGCATCTCCCACGCTCAGAAATATAATTATGGCTCTAGCTATGAATTCTTGGTTAGTGGAAAATTTAATAGAAATATTTAAAGAAAATTATAGTCTAAATTTCCTTCTCCATGGGAAATAAAATGCATGACATAAAGAATGTTAAAGAGTTAGGAGAAAAATGCCTATTAATAAATGGAAACAACCATATCACTTTTCCACAATAATTCCTATTTTTGCCCTGTTTTCAAAACTTGGAAAGCACAGATGGAGGAAAATAAACTGTAGACATCCCACTTCGGGCTTCTACTGAAATAGAATCTCTGTTGAAAAGTTTTGTCTATTTGCAAGTTACATCACTGAAAAGGTTAATATTCCTAATACGGAAAGAGCTCCTATAACTAGAAAAAAAAAAAAAAAAACAACCCTGAGGAAAGTGGGCAGAAGGCAAATACAGTATGTGCATACCCTTATTCAAAAATAAATTCAAACGCCCATGACATTGATGCTAAAATGATTAACCTTGCTACTACAGTAAGGGAGGAAAAAATGTAAATTTAAACACCCTGAGGCCATTATCACCTACCAGATTAGCAAAGTTCGTATATTTGACAAAACACAATTGAATAAAGCTGTTAAAGCTATGGCAAAGTAGGCATTTTTTTTTTTTTCCAAACAACGCTGGTGGGGTTGCAAGATAATGCAATCTCTATGCAGAGGAACTTGGCAATAGCCAGCAAAATTAATGACTTATGGACCGTTTGATTCAGAATCACACTTCAAGAAATCTATCGTAAAGATATCCTGGTAAAACCATTATAGATAGATAATAGATAGATAGATGATAGATAGATAGATACTGTGGGTATTAGCGAAGACAAGAAACCCAAACGTGTACCAATAGGGAATCTATGCATTTATTAAAATGCATAATCAATATAAAGTAAAACAACCATGACCATGCAGTCAAAAGGTAAGAAAAACATCTATACGGCTACGGAGATCGCCCTACACTATATTGCTTATTGAAAAAGCAAAGCCGAGACACTTCCAGTTTCGGGTGCAGCGTGTAAGGGCGGTGGAAGTCGCCGGTCTGTACCGACAACCGGTCAAATGCTGAAATGAGGGCACCTGGGTGGCTCAGTGGGTTAAGCCGCTGCCTTCGGCTCGGGTCATGATCTCGGGGTCCTGGGATCGAGTCCCCCGTCGGGCATCTCTGCTCAGCAGGGAGCCTGCTTCCTCCTCTCTCTCTCTCTGCCTGCCTCTCTGCCTACTTGTGATCTCTCTCTGTCAAATAAATAAATAAAAAATCTCTGGGGGAAAAAAAAAATATGCTGAAATGAAAAATCCACAGTTTTTCTTAGAACCGCAGAGAAGGACGGACACGCAGTTAAGTGCGTCCCCGTAACCGGAGAGAAGGGAACAGGAGGACACGGAGAAGCGCGACTCACCTGCAGAAACCCGAGCAGCAGGAAGCTCTGCGGGAAACAGCGCCCACGGAGGGAAACCGAAATTTGCAGCGAGAAACTGCTGGAGGTCAGTGTAGACCAGCCTGAGACTTGAAACCCCGGAGGCCCAGCTCTCGGAAGGAGGGAAGAGGGCCTCTCGCCTTCTGGGGTTTTATCTCCCGGAGCTCTACCAGCTTCCCTCTGGGGCCGAGAAGAATCCCACCCCCTCCCCCGTGCTTCGGAAACACGCAAGGGCGTGCAGTTCTTCCAACAAGGCTCGCCCCCAGGAGAAACTATTTTAACTACAGTGTATCCATCCGGCTGAGTGTTATCAAGCCCAAGCCGGGAGAAGCGACACACCCAACCCGGCTCTCTCTAGACTTCCACTTGAAGGACAGGAGAACCAGAGCCGCAGCCGGCTCTAGCCAACCTGTCCCTACCCACCCCGCCCAACCCCCCATGGGGAGAGGGAAAAAATGAGAAATACTTGCCAAGTTCACCGTCCAGGGGCCCAGGCTACTAAAACCTGACCCTTCCTCCTAGGCCTACCCCTACAGCTCCTCACATTACTAAACACCTAGCCACAGCAGGTTGGGTTTTTGCGCAGCGTATCATGCCTGGGTTTTCAAATTCAAATGAATTTCAAGCATAATTATTCTTACATCTCTTGTGGAATGCCATCTAAAAAGAACAAAAACCCTAACATATTAAAAACATGTGGCCAATAATATAATTTGTGGTTGTATGCTATTATTAGTTTATAACTGTTATAAGTATATTATGGGGTAAAAAGAAAGGGATAAATATGGGATTTGTTCCTAGGAGAACCTAGGAATTCTTCCTCAGGAAAAGCTGACAAAGTTTGATGTGATAAAACAAATAGAGTAAATTGTTAGTAGTACAATTTAGGGCATCTGTATCTAGGTTTCTGCCGTAAACTTTCAATGTTACTGTATATTTGAAATTTTTTATAATATGATTTTGTGGAAAAAGAAATTTTTTCCTACGCAAGGTCATGAAAATATTGCCCTATGTTTCCATCTGGGAACTCTTTTGTTTCTTTTTATCCTTAAGTTCGTAATATATCTTGAATTAAACTCTGTGTAAGGCATGGAGGTTCAAGTTTCAGGGTGGTTTTGTTTCATTTTGTTTTGTTTTTTAACCATGCAGATAACCAGTTAATCTGGCCCACTTACGAATATCACCATTCACTCTCACTCCATTGCCTCATTGGTGCCATTGTGCTCAATCAAACCTCCATATATGGGAGGATCTTTTTTCTAGAATCTCTAATCTCTTCTAGTGTGTTCCATTGTTCTATGTGTCTGTCCTCACCCCTGTATCATACCGTCCTGACAGCTTTCACTTTATAACTCTTGAATCTGGTAATGTAAGTTTGTTAGACTTTACCTTTTTTCTCTAGATTCTCTTAATTAGGTCCTTTGCATTTTCAAGTTAATTTTTAAGTTGGCCTGCCGATGTGCTAGAATTATGGTTCCCAAATTAAGTGTGTCTCTACTACTATGGTTAAGCAACTTCAAAGAATTTGCCCAAACTTTATTTTCCCAGTTGGCAGGATCTGAATCTGGGCCTTCTGATTTGGAAATCTTACCCTGGATATGTTCCTCGTCTTGTTGAGAAGCAGCAAAGATCTCGGTATACAATCTAAGCGTGGAAGTAGGATACCCACACGGCAGGCTGTTAATTAACCATAACACTACATATGAGAAGAAACAAATTAGTTCTAAATGTGCCACAGAGGGACAACGTACTTTTGGGAAGGGGAGGACAACATATATTTCTCCATTAATTCCTCCTCTTGAGTCTCATTTAATTTTATCACAATATTTTTTCATTTGTTTTCCTGTTTCTTCCTCTTGCCAGATTTTTAAATTACCCACCTCCTTTTTTGTTTTCTAGTTTCTTGATTTTTGTACTTGTTTTATATTTTAGTTAAACAACTCTTTTTCTTATTTGTGTTCTTTATCTTTTTAACTTTCCCCTTAACATTTTTCAATTTTTCTTCTCATTCCTTTTATTTATTAGCAAATATTCACTTAAAAAAAAACCCATACATGAAAACCACACAAAAATAATTGGAGTACATACTCATATTCAAAAAAACCACAAAAGTTAAAAGGTAACGCATATGATAATTCTTTTGTTTTTTTAATGTCTTATTTATTTGAGAGAGAGAGGGAGCACAGAGAGGGAAAACCGGACTCCCCATGGAGAACAGAGCCCCATGCAGGGCTGGATCCCAGGACCCTGAGATCATGACCTGAGTTGAAGGCAGGACACTTATCCCACTAAGCCACCCAGGCGCCACATATAATGTCTTAATGAAAAGTGCTCTTATAAACAATAAAGAAATAGGGGCACCTGTGTGGCTCAGTCGTTAGGCGTCTGCCTTCAGCTTGGGTCGTACTCCCAGGGTCCTGGGATCAAGCCCTGCATTGGGCTCTCTGCTTGGCGGGAAGCCTGCTTCTCCCTCGCCCACTCCCCCTGCTTGTGTTCCCTCTCTCACTGGGTCTCTCTCTGTCAAATAAATAAAATCTTAAAAAAAAAATAAAATAAACAAGAAAGAAATAAACTTAATAGTGTGTATTATGATGATCAGCATATTATATGATATTCATAGAAAAAATGCAGAAAGGGAAAAGAAATCTCATGCTGTGCTTTGATCTGTGCCTGTGAGCCAGGCACTGTTTTAAACTTCTGTATCCGCTTGGACTAGCTCATCTAGGACTCAACGACAGCTCAGTGTAAGAGAGACACATGCCTTTAAATGGGCTAGAAAACAAGAAATGGTTACAATCAATACACCTGACATTTCTGAGAACAGATGGAATTGTATTAAATGAGAACCCAAAGAAGATGAAACGAAAAAAAAAAAAAGGCAGGATATACAAAAGAGACAAAAGCAACTTCAGAGCAGGAGGAATACATGGGAGCTTTAAAAAATAAAAAATAAAAATAAAAAGGAAAAGCTGAGCAGATGCTCCCTCCCTTTCCTTCAAAATAGCCAATAAACATGAAATTGCGCCAGGTAGTAGTCATGATTGGAGAAATCTAAAGTAAAATTTCAGCATTTTTGAAATGGAAACAGTTAACAGTGTTAACAGCGGAAAGCATGGGGTTGCGGGAACACCCATTCATTCTTGGAGCTAATGTAAATTAGCACAAACTTCAGAGAACAATTTGGTAATATAGATCTAACTTAAAATGTCTTGTGTCCTTTAGCCAATCAAGTCTACGTCTTGGATTTAACCTTATAGATAGAGCAAAAGAACTTGGCAAAGAAAGAGACACGTGTCCATTACTGTGAATTGTATATAATAGCCAAAATACATATATTTTAAAAAACATAATGTCTAGCACAGGGGAATAGTTAAAACAAATCATGGTGAGACCACTCAGTAAACTGCGTTTTCTTTTGGATGGCTTAGGTTTAATTGTAAAATGGTGTCATTTCTCGATATCCACACAGTTGAATTTTTGAGAAATTCACCTCTAAAATTTATGTAATTTCTAACACACACAGACACTGGGCATTGACAAAGCAAGGTAATAAAATTAGAACAATTCTATTGCCTCTCCCTTTCTCTGAAATGACAGAACATATTTAATAATAACAATAACAATACTAAGAACATGTATTCAGCTATGCCAGACTCAGGTTTCTATCAGTATTACCGATTCATATAATCCTTCTACCAGTCTTCTGATGTCAGCATTTAGATCCTTGACTGTCCTATAAAATAAGAAAAGGAGCCATGCAGTATAAGGTAGTTTTTGCATCAATCAGACAGAAGTGTATTAATAGAGAACAAAAGCCCAGATGTCAGTATAAGAGAAAAGCCCCAAATCTGCAGGATAGGTAAAAACAATCCTAGAAACACTCCAGGCTCAGAATCAGCAAATGTAAAGAGCAACAGGGAGCCCTTCAGGAATCTTCCAGAAAGTAAATAAAATAAGTAAAATCCAGCTGAGACACAAAGGAAACAAGGCTAAATTGTTGGAATCCAGTGGACAACTACTGAATAATTGTTGGTTTAAGTAAAAGAACAGGTTTATCAGAGACCCCTAGTGCAGCTTGCCACACATTTTAGGCTCAGTCTTCCACTGGCTTGAAATAAACACATGACAAGATTCGCAGAGGATAGCTGAAATTAAGATTATTTACTTGGAACAATCTTCTGTTACTTCCAAACTAAAGGTACCGCTGTTACTCTATTCATTTTTCTTTTTTCTTTTTCCTCTTGAATGCACTATATAGTTTTATTCATTTCTGACTGGCAGAAAGAAATCTCAATAAATTATGATTGCCACTTTATGAATTTTCAGAACATCTGAGTAATGTAAAATGATATATTTCAACAGAGAAAATGTTTCAGGTACTGTGGAGACATTTTCAATAGGTTTAGAGGGTAGATGAAAAATGATATTTCAAAGACTTTTCAGGATGAAATATCCTTCAGAAAATGACTGCTCGAGTGAAAATTTCTCTCCATATAACTAAGATAACTTTCTTTAGGGGTCATCTAGAGAAAAAGATTAGCTGGAAAAAACTTGTATGAGATGTAAATGTTAACTATGCTTTTTTTTTTTTTTTTTTTTTTAGTAGTAGTTTTTAATCCCAATAGAAGTCACGGAAAAGAAAAATGGTTTTACTTTTCTCTCCTTGGTCATCTGCGCTAGCTATCATTATCTATGTCCACAATTGTTCAAAAGAGGAACAGAGGAGACAGGGCGAACCTTGATCTTGCTGCCTCGTATTATTGTGCCAATTGTGCCAGCACAGCTGAGAACTGAATATCTTGTGTGACCACATTTAGAGATAAAAATCAGATGCGATATTGCACTAGGGTTTTCTAAGCTAAGTGGATACAGCACGGCGCACTGCTCCCAGATAGACTGAGGGTTATGCATCACAGTCAGTGCTAAGAAAGAATGGAGGAAAAGCAGCAGTGGCAAATGTTGCAGCTCACTGGCTTTATAATTAACTCATTCTTGAACATACTACAAAGAGGAGCCCATTGTAGTCATAGTGGATTTACGAAAAACCTTCCAAGGTGTAGTTTATATACAAGGAAAAAACAACATTGCATCAGTGACAGAGAACTAATCTTTAAATGAACATAAACTTAGAATTTTCAAATCTGTTTAAAGTGTGCCTCTTTGTTTTCTCCATGATTTCTCCCTGAATAAGAAGTTCCCAAAATAAAAATTTAATATTTCTAGGCCCTTCAAAATCCCACCGGAAGTTATTGTACTATATTGACTTATATTACAAAGGCGAACTTCTTATATGAGTCGTGAAATGAGGAGTGTAATCTTTCAAGAAATTTTGAAAATAAGACAACTTAAAATCAAGGGGAAAAAATGAAGAAATACGGTTACTATTATTTAACTATCTGTGTATTGAATTATTCCATGGTTTAACAAATCAACTGACAAACCAGAAATACATGTGTCAAATAAAGTGTGTTGGGTATGCAAAGTACAAATAATACATATGTATAGTAACCTTAAGTCTGCAGGGCCCCTGCTGTTAGCCCTTATGCTGCCTATGGATAATTGTCTTTTTCAATATGAGTTTCAAGAAATCTGCTTGAATATGCGCTGCTGGGCTTCTAACATACTATACGTGTTCATATTATAGACAGTTCTTGGGAAAAGATGAACTCACTTTGTTATATTCTTTAAGTTTTTACCTTGTAAAATTCCCTCCAAATTAAAACTTGGCTATGTCTTCACAGCAGAAGGTGGCAAATAAAATAAGGAAATATCTAATGTGACTTTTTTTTGCATATTATCAATGGAAGATCTCTCGTACTGATTTTTTTTCTTTGCTTGAAAGCAATACAATTATTTAAAATAGAGAATGGCTCCTGGTGAAACTCATTAAATCTTATTTGATCTAACCTTAAAGATTAAGTATTTTAGGTCAATAATGGTATAAATTCTGAAAATTTCTAGAATTAAACTTAATTCAAAAGTAAGCAATGAGATTTCCAGACTCGTAAATCATATATAGCATACGGCTCATTAAACATCAGAGAATATTTAGAAAGAACAATGTTAGAAATTTTAAGGATGGAGAAAAACTATTTGATGTGCTCTCATGACAAGCTGAATGATAGAAATGTATTTTGAGAAATAAAAATTGGTTAGAATGTGTCACGTTGTCATTTTGAGAAATTATTTCCTTTATTTACGTAGATAAATTAAATGTACTAAGTTAGAGAGAGGGTAGGCCAGAACTTGAAAAAAAAATCCTAATACCAGGCATATAAAGTATAAATTGTAGGGATTTCTCCTCCACTTTTATAAGGTTGAAAAACATATCATAAGAACAAAACAAGTCCATATGCTTAGGGAATGACAAGAAAACACTGAAACAAAGAACAGTAACATAGGGAGTGACCTCGAACTTGTACTGTTGAAGAGAAAACAAAGTAAAATCTTTTCTCAACAACTATGGACTCCAAAAAAACAAACTGATGGTTTGGGGTGGGGGATGGGTTGTCCTGGTGCTGAGTATTAAGGAAAGGCACATATTGCAATGTCACCGGACGTTCCATGCAAATAATGAATCATGAAACACTACATCAAAAACTGATGAAGTACTGTATGGTGACTAACATAACATAATTTTTTTAATTAAAAAAATTAAAACAAATTCTTTTATCAAAAGAGAAGATGATGGGTTTTGGAAAAAAAAAATAACATGACTATATGTGTGATCTTTTGAAAGCAATTAATCTTAAAAATGTTAAAAAAAAAAAAACTTACAATTCTGGAATTCTGGGAAGGTAAGAACTCAAGCAAAAATGCCATCTCCTGTTCCCATCTGGGTCTGGAGGAGCCAAACAGGTAAGTCTCCTAGTTGCAGGAGAGCTGGTGCAGGAGGACAGTTGAGGGTTTCAGAGGTCAAGGAGAGGGTCTGCTCTTCTCGGAGCTCTTAGGCCAGTGTTCTTCATTACTTTCTGCATATTAGAATCAACTAGGGAGCTATAAAAAGAATGGATGCTAGGGTTTCAAGCCTGGAAGTTCTGATTTAATAGGTCTTGGCTGTGACCTGAGCCTTGGGAATTTTAAGGGATCCCTGAGTTATTTTAATTTGCAGCCAAGTTAAAGTGAGCTACTGCTTCAGGCAGAGCTGATGCTTTGCTGGTTCCCAGCAGAATCCAGTGGCAGAATTTTTCAAATCCTCTTGGGTAAGAATCCCAACAGTGATTTTATTGCTGGAGCTTCCAAAACAAGTTGCCAGTTCTACCAACCCTGGGATGAGGAACTGCCCAGAAGACTAGAAAGAAGACTTATTTCATGTTTCTGAGGTGGCAAGAAAACTCTGCCCAACAAAGCCTGTCTGTTACTGGTAATCCTCAATAGAACAAATCATTGTGCTTTTAGCACCAGCTGGCTGAACTCTGGTCAAGAGACTGTAGCAAAATGATAAGGATGGCCAAAAACCCCACAAAATGAAACAAAACAAAACCTTACATCTAAGGGAATCAAAACCTGTAGGACAAAAATCAAGCTGGATGTGTAGAAAGGGTTCCCTCAGGACCAAAGGAAGAGTCAGATTAAAACCTAAAATGCAGTACTCCCAGAGATACGTGATTAGAGCCCAAAAGACTTTAAAGAAATTATTTTTTAATATATTTCACATAAAATTCTATAGATGAACCAGAAAGTTGTTTGTCATTACTGAAAATATAATTAGTGGTGGATTGGAGGTGGGCGAGATATCAGAAGGGAAAAAATATGAAAGCTGAAAGAAATCTTGAACAGACCAATATGGACATAAAGTGAATTTCCAAGGGGGAATTCCCAAAGAGTTCTCCAGAAAGAAAATAACATGAAGAGAAAGAACAGGGTAATAATCAACAGTCATCGTTGGATCCTTCCCTGAGCTGCAGAGGAACCCTAACCCTAACAGAATTAGTGATAAGGCTCACACAAAATCAACATATTCTGGGCGAATTCCAGACATGGAAAGATAAGGGAAGAACATGTTACAGGTTTCCAGACAGAATGTAGAAATGCTTTTCCACATACAATGGAAATAGAATCAACTATGGTTCTGACTCTTCACATGCAATCAATATATGGAACCAGAAAGCAACTGAAGAGTCTGAAGGAGAATGAAAGTTGTTCAAGAGAAAAACATAAGAACGCTGCAGCCATCCAAGAAGAACTCATCTCACCAGGTGGTTAGAAAGATATTTCGGTCTCTTTAAGAATTTAGAAAATGTCTATACTCGCGTTTCATATCTTCGGAGTCTATTTGAGGTGGAGTAAAATGAAAACTGGATCCACAGAGACACCTAAAGACAAAGGAAGAAAAACCAAAGGGGAAAAAGCTCCTTGAGGATAATATAACTGGGAAGTTGTATGAGTTAATTAAGAGTTTAAAATACATAACGTTGTCTATTTCAAAACAATCAGATGATCTCACAAAATCCCAGGGGTTGGAAGGAAGTGTTTGAAGAAATAAGAACATTCCCCTTTGTCAAGGGGTTGCCAGAGTGGAAAGAATTTGGTGGTGCAATAAGCAGTGCACTGTAGCCACGTTTTGGATAAAAATATTTCTAATTACTTTAAGTATCAAAAAATCTAATTTATCAGTGAGTAGGACTTTAAAAGTCTGTTGATTCATAAAAAGAAGTCCAGAGAAATATAATGGCAATTGTTCTGGAAAAAAGAGGAAACTATTTTTTTGAGCTAGTGCTTAATTTTCAAGTATGTTGGCATATATTATTTCAATACCACACATATCTATAAGGGAGACATGATTATTATTGGTTTTGTTGTGTTGTTTTGCCAGAGAGAATACTATAAATAAGTAAAATGATTTTCTGAACATTACAAAAGCTAATATTTAGCAACTCAAGAATATATACTGAATTCCATATGACATCTAAAACTTTAATTGCTCTAAACCTCTACTAATTCCTAGGAGGCCCTAGAAAGAGGTCCTAAAAGACTAAATACTGTATTTTCTGGGAAAGAAGCAAATTAGAAAAAGCACGAATTATATAATCCTTTAAAACCTAGTTCTCTCAGGAAGAGAACATGTCAAGTAAATATAACACAATTTTAGCCTGAAAAGAAATTTTGACAAATGTCATCGACCTGATGTCTTTGGTCCTACTTTAGTCTTTAATAATTCATTTTTTTTATTATTTTTTTTATATTTAGTGTATGTGTAGCATGCTTTAGAAGTGACTTTCCCATTCACTCCCTGATTCAAGGTTAGAACCACTGTTATGGACTAAATTTTGGTCCCCCCGATTCACTGGAAGCCCTAAACTCGTGTGACTGTATTTGCAGATAGGGCTTTTAAGGAGATAATTATGGTTAAATGAGGTCATAAGGTGAGGTCCTCATCTGACAGGATTGTACCCTTCAAGAAGGGAGACCAAAGCCTGCACTCAGACGCCCCTACTCCATCTCAGTGCTCTCCGTCTCCACACACAGAGGAGAGGCCATGTGAGAAAATAGCAAAAAGGTGGCCACTGAGAAGACAAGAGACACATCCCCAGAAATCAATCCTGATGGCACTTAGATCTCTTTGACTTCCAGCCTCCCAAACTGAAAACATTTATCTTATTTAAGTCACCCAGTTTATAGTATTTTATTATTGAAACCCTAGTAGATTAATGCAACCACTAGCATACCACTGGAACAGGGATCTTCAAACTTTTTCTACAAAATGATAAACAGTAAATATTTTCAGCTTTGTTGATCATGAGAAAATGTGTCAACTATTCAAGTCTGCCATTATATTGAGAAAGCAGCCATATAGGGTATGTAAATAACTAGGTATAGTTGTGTTTCAATAAAACTTTATTTAGGAAAAAAAGTCAGGGCACGCCTGGGTGGCTCAGTTGGTTAAGCATCTGACTCTTGATTTCACTCAGGTCATGATCTGGTCCTGGAATTGAATCCCGTGTCAGGCTCTGGACCTTCTCTCTCTCCCTCTGACCCTTCTAGCCTACAGTTTGCCAAACCCTGGCCAAAAAAAAAAAGAATAGAAAAGAAAAAAGAAAAAGAAAAAACATCTTTACATCTTTTAGTAACAATACCTTAAATCAATAAATCCCAAGCATCTGCTTCTGGCAGACACCTAAAATCTCATTACCAATATTGCTAAGGGAACTTGAATATTTTCCTTCCAGTAAAGTGTGTGAGACACTGAGGGACTGAGAACGTTTGTACTGTGGTCCTCCTGTGTTCTTATTTGCAACATCTTCTCTTCCATACCTGCGTTTTCATGTCTTTAACCTCTAATTGTTCTCTACCCCAGGGATGGCTACTAATCAACACGTGTAATTTCTCCGTCTTGAGAACCATTCTTGGACAAGTACATGCAAAACAAGCTAAATTTTGCCTGAATCCCTATTTCTATAGCTCTATAAAATATTTTTGCTTGCCTTCCAAGTTCGAATGCTCCTTCAGAGGCATCTCCTGCCCAGAATTCTCAAAAAAGGTTTAGGCTATCTTCTCATAACAGGGACCCACAGCTGTTTTTGCAGTAATGTTAGGTCCAAACATCTTCAAGTGCATTTTTTTTTTAAAGATTTTATTTATTTGACAGAAAGACATTTGGCAAGGAGGGAACACAAGCAGGGGGAGTGAGAGATGGAGAAGTAGGCTCCCTGCTGAGCAAGGAGCCTGATGTGGGGCTTAATCCCAGGACCCCAGGATCATGACCTGACCCAAAGATGGACTTTTAACCACTGAGCCACCGAGGAACCCCTCAAGTGCATTTTTTTAAGCTGACTTAATTTTCTTTAAAATAATTTCTTCTCGGGCACCTGGGTGGCTCACTGGTTTAAAACCTCTGCCTTCGGCTCTGGTCATGATCTCAGGGTCCTGGGATCGAGCCCCGCATCGGGCTCTCCTCTCAGTAGGGAGCCTGCTTCCCCCTTTCTCTCTGTCTGCCTCTCTGCCTATTTGTGATTTCTGTCTGTCAAATAAATAAATAAAATCTTTAAAAATAAATAAATAAAATAAAATAATTTCTTCTCAAAGACTTCTCATTTCCGGTGCCAAAAACCTAACCTTCTTTCAACCCCCTCAAATTCCTGTACCTATGACCTGAGCTAGGACAGATTGAGAGAGGCAGACTAGCAGAAAAATCTGGGATTGAAATACTAAATTTGTCTTTTCTGTGGGTTAATTATGCTTATCATACATACCAATCCATCAGAACTCCTCAACATAAATCAACCTGAACCATACCAAGTCCTCAATAAATATTTATTGAATGAATGAATTGGAAGCACAATTTCATGTTTTAAATGATGGAAGATCTGTAGTCCAGGAAAGATCACTTTGCGCTTTGAAATAACTCAAGAACAATTGCTGCCGGAAAGAGGAATTCTTAACACAGAGAGCATTACTGCCAAGCATGCACTCTTCTGAGAGACAGGATAGATATATAGAGAGGGAGAGACTGTCAGATACCTTTCCACAAATGTTTACAAATCAGTGCCTTTATTATTACTAACAATGCTGCCACGAATAACCTTGTATGTATCTCTTATCATCCGTGGGCAGGCAGGCATAATCTCCAATGCTTTGCTTCCTCCCTGTAATAGGATTAGACACCCAGACTTTTGCCCACGTGACTTTGCAAGGCTTCCTTGGTGGGTAGAGTATATTTCACTGCCCTGATGACTTTGGTCTCAATCCTCTGACTTCTTTGCGGGCGGAAGTAACTGCGTGCTAATGTCAAGAAAGACTTCAGGAAGTCTTCTGTGTTTCCTCTAGACCCCTTTAGTTTGACTCTGCGATAAGAACAAAATGTACCAGAGAGTGGGAGCTCTTTCAGCCTGGTTCAGGAATGAGAAGCCACCAGACAGAATAGAAGCTGACCTGCGGTCTCGGTGTAATACAAGCAATAAATATATGTTTTTGCTGCAAGCTACTGAGACTTCCAAGTTGTTTATTGCTGCTACGAAAACCAGCTTAGTGGATTTAGGCTAATTCCCAGAACTGAGATTTCTGGGTCAAAGGGTAAATGCAATTTTTTATTTTGATAAATATTACCAAATTTCATTTCATAGAAATAGTACCATTTCACAGTCCAGGAGTACATCAGTAGGTCTATTTCCTACCACCCTATGTAACCACTAATGTTGAATTTTTGGATTTTTGCCAATCTGCTAAAACAGAAATTATATTTTAGTCTCATTTGTATTTGCATTTCTCCAGTTAAGAGTGAGATGAGTCCTCTTCATAGTTTAAGGTCCCTGCACTTCAGAGAACTCTCTTTTAATAACTTTGCAGAATAAATCATTATTCTGTTGGTTTAATAGTGTTTTCTTCTCGATTGCTAGGTGGTCTGTGAGTAGTAAGATTAGTCCTTTGCAGTATGTATGATTGACACATTTTCTTTATTTATCTCTTGTCATTTGACTTAGTCTAGAGGTTATTTATTTATTTTTTTTTAGTTTAGAGGGGTTTTTAAAATATAAGTTCAACTATGTCTTATTTTACTTTAAATACCTGAATCTGTGTTATCTTCTTATGTAAGCGCAAATGGGGCAAAATTCAGTTTGGATTTTTTTTTTAAGATTATTTATTTATTTATTTGAAAGACAGAGATCACAAGTAGGCAGAGAGGCAGGCAGAGAGAGAGAGAGGAGGAGGAAGCAGGCTCTCCACTGAGCAGAGAGCCCGATGCGGGGCTCGATCCCAGGTCCCTGGAATCATGACCTGAGCCGAAGGCAGAGGCCCTAAACCACTGAGCCACCCAGGCACCCCCAAGTCAGTTGGATTTATCCAAGATGTTACCAAGTGGTAGAAGAAGCAAATGCAGTGACATATATTTGGTAGAACTATTTGCTGGGTATATTCTACTAATGCTAGCCCATTTAATACATGAGTTATATATTTCACAATATAGCAATATTGGGGCTTGGTAGGTCCTACTTGACTATTATAATCAAGATTCTTTGTCTCAGGATAGTCAAACCTAGGTTAAAAATAAGAAACACAGACATGTTTCTTATGGAGTGCTTTAAAAAAAAAAAAAAGGCAAAAAAACAAGCATAGTCCTAGTAGATTCTAAGAAGAATTAAGTAGAATAGGAGTTATGTTATAGGGAAAAACAAGAACAAAAATAGCCAAAAAGTCACAAAAAATCTTCCAAGTAACACAATGACACTGAATAATCTGATTAATAAGTATGTGCACCTAACTGTTTGATACAGGTTCATCATAGAAAAATGGAAGAATTTCCTGTACCTCTTTCCTGCTCCACATTCCCATTTGTAGATAATAACCCAGTTTCCATTTTCCAGAACAGCAGTTTTTCAAAACTTTTTGCTAGTTTGTACTTTAAAATATTGTACTGTGTGTCTTCTTTAAGTTGGAATCTTAACTTATCCATCATTGGTTTAAATAGTTGTAATATATTTATAGTTTTTAATAAATAAATAGTTTAAATAACCTTGTACAGACAGTTTTATGGACAAGTTTAAATTATGTTGGACATAATTTGTAGAAACTTCTACTTTATCGGTAAATGAATTTATTACTTTGCAGTCATCCTGTTTTCGATTTCTTAAGATTATGCAAAAAAAAATAAAAACCCTCACAAACAAAAACTTTATTGAGACTTACCAAATGCCTCTTAATTATATGTTAATCTTTAACACGGACAATCCTCAATTAACCCTATATACTCAGAAATGTTTGGGAAGACTGAAATATTATTAATTTTAATATGTCTTTGCCAATAAATGTTTTGGATAAAATGTTTTAATCTTTTTTAAAAAAGATTTTTATTGGGACGCCTGGGTGGCTCAGTTGGTTAAGCAGCTGCCTTCGGCTCAGGTCATGATCCCAGCGTCCTGGGATCGAGTCCCACATCAGGCTCCTTGCTCCGCAGGGAGCCTGCTTCTCCCTCTGACTCTGCCTTCCACTCTGTCTGCCTGTGCTCGCTCTCGCTCACTCTCTCTGACAAATAAATACAATCTTTAAAAAAAAAAAGATTTTTATTTATTTGAGAGAGAAAGAGAGAGAAAGTAGAGAAAGGTCAGTGGGAGAAGCAGACACCCTGCTGAGCAGGGAGCCAGATGTGGGACTCGATTCCGGGACTCCAAGATCATGACCTGAGCTGAAGGCAGTTGCTTAACCAACTAAGCCACCCAGGCACTCCTAAAATGTTTTAATCTTATCACATTTTTTATTATACATGTTTGTCAAAACCTGGACCTACAGATTTACCTTTTTCAATTTTGAAAATGTCAGCCATATAACCTAATTGACAAAGCCAGTCAATATTTTCAAAACTAATCAGCCAGATCCGAATTTTTTTCTGTCAGAAAATCTGACTCCATTTTTCAATTCAAATAAACATATTGAAAATGCATTTCTATGACAACCATCTAATTTCTGAATTTAGTTCTAAGATAGATAAGACAGTCTTCCCATGAATTTTTTTGGATGGATGAAACATCATGCTACTTTAGTATTTCTTACTGAAATAGTATTACTATTACTATTACTATTTCTATTATTTAGTATTTCTTACTGAAGCTCCTTGCTTTTCTTCATGGGATTCTCCCAGGAGAACTTAATTTCTTCACAATAGTTGGTGAGTGGAAGAGGCAAGTTCTTCAAATTAAAATTGTCATTGTTTCTCCACTGCCTGCTCATATATATATATATATATATATATATATATCTCCAACAAAATACACTGTTCCTAAGGCCACTTTAGACAGAGAGGTTACATAAGACAGGGGAAAACAATCATGCCTTAATTAAAGGAATCCTTCTGAAAAATAATTCTTATTTCAAACTATTGCTTTGTTTTATATTCTAGCAAATCCTTTCTTTTTTCAAGTAGGAATAAAGAAAGAAAATCACCATTACATCTCTTTGGATAGTACAATCAGGCTGATGAATTTTAGGAAAGAACAAGTAAGGAATTTGAATTTCGGGAATGTAATATATTTAAAATACTCTTGTCTGTAGACTCCTTGGAATGTTTTTGTGTGCAACAAAATGGTACTTCAAGAATCAGTGCCCTAGTTTGCAGTCTATTATCCTAGAGGGTGATTTTCCTTTACTCTAGCAGAAATGGAGCAGAATTTTTTTTTTTTGAAAATTGACCTTTGCTGACAAACAAAATTATCTGAGAAGAGGAAAATTTCCCGTCTTGAGCAGAGACTGGGAAATGCAAAATTATGAAATAGTTGGATTTCCCGTATACTGGTTTGGAGAGTGTCTCTCCAAAATTTACATCTATGCAGAACCTATGAATATGACCCATGTGAGCTGGAAACAGGGTCATTTCACATCATATTGGGTTAAAATGAGGTTACATGGAAGCAGTGGGCCGTAAGTCCAGTATAACTGTTTTGTTTTTAAGAAGAGGGAAATTTGGGCACCAAGACACAGATACCCAGGAGAAGGTGGCCATGTGAAGATGCAGGCAGACTGCAGCTTGCTGCCACAAACCAAGGAATACCAGAAAAAGCTAGAGAAAAGCTAGAGAAGACAAGGATGCTTCACTAGACCCTTGAGACAGCACAGCCAGACCAACACCTTGATTTCAGACTTCTGGTCTCCAGAGCTGTGAGACAGTAAATTTCCATCTAGTTTTGGAACTTTTTTTTTTTTTTTTAATTGTAGCCCTAGGTAACTAGTACACACTGAGATAAGGATCTCTTATAAGTTATTAAATTTTAAAACAGGTGGATATATGCACCTTTCAAGTGGCAGGATTTCTGATAGTCTTGGCCTTGAAAAGCAGCACATAACAGTGGCTGAACAAGTATGCAATATGTATTCTAACCAATATAATTATTAAATAGACCTTGAGGATATAGATAATATCCCAACCAGGTGAACTTCCCAGATGGGAAGGTTGATACTGAATTAAGTTATTTGTTTTAGAAAATTAATAAGGAGATGTTTCTTACACATTTGTTTTATGGTAGAGATCTATAGTGTTTACATTAAGGGAGGGGAATTGTTGTCTTAGATTATGGACAAACCATGAAGAGAAAGTATCTGGCATACTTACTAATGCCCAGGACTTAAACCAAGTGACTTTTTGATATAGTAGATTTAAGGTACATGGAAAACTGAATTCAGGAAAAATGCAAAGGTTCTCAAAATCTCATGTTTGGAGAAAACAGTAGACTCAAAGGAAACTGAATTTGAAAGTATACTAATATATGCTTCAAAAATCTTGGGAAATTTCAGAATAATTGATATTCATTTAAAGAAATAAGCTAGGGCCACTGCAGTCATAGTGAAATTTGCAAAATTGCTTTCTCAGGCACTCCTAGACCTTGAGAAATGATGGCAATTGAAAGTGATTTTTAAACCCTTATCTCGCGGTGCCTGGGTGGCTCATTGGGTTAAAGTCTCTGCCTTTGGCTCAGGTCATGATCCCAGAGTCTGGGATTGAGCCTGCTTCCCCCTCTCTCTCTGCCTGCCTCTCTACCTACTTGTGATCTCTCTCTGTCAAATAAAAAAATAAAATCTTTTTTTTTTTTAAAAAGACCCTTAGCTCTGATTTTCTAAAATAAGTGAAATTTCTCCTTATAGTGAAAAGAGTACACAGTGGCTAATGATATCCAACCTGACTCAGTCTGATTACAGACAGCCTGTAATATTGAGTCAAGCTGTGGGAAAGGTTGTATACCTTCCAGAAATGGAAACAATGAATTGTCAGGTACAGGAGATGCTTTCTAGAAATTAGATATGCAAGTCATAGGCATTTAGTGCCAGGTAAGACACAATACCAAGAAGCTTTAATAATAATACTGCTTTGATGTTCAGAGGGTTAAAACCTGAAGAAATGGCCAACTGGCCTTTTTAAGGTCTTTATGTTCACTCTAGGTGAATTACATCTCGTTGTGACTGCGTATCTGAGACATTCAGAAAAGCTTTTTTTTTTTTTTTTAATCAAAGGGGAAGATTTACAGATCACCCTTGTGAATCACTTTCAGGGGTTGAATTTATACCCATACTGGAAAATTGTTACAGAATGTGCTGCCTCGGAGATATTTAAATAGAAGGAGGGTGGATCTGAACTATTAAAGCAGGAATATGGAGAGTAAATGCAGACTAGCCCTCTACTCCAAGCCCATTCTATCTTTTTTTTTTTTTTTTTCACTTTTACCATCTTCTGAAGCTGGCAAAGACAGAAGAGAAGGAACACGTGGCACAGTGTCTCCATGAGGCACAGGAGCCAGCTGCAAGAACGGATTCAGCTCTGGACCTAAAACAGATTGGGAATTATCCCAGTAGTCAAGACTCTAGTTTTGACTTTATGGCATTTCAGCAGGGTTAGTATAAACACCTGCTCTTAGGGCATATGGGAGACACCATACAGAGAATGAATCCTCTTAATAGCTATAGCCATAACATTATAGATAATAATAGCAAATGCCTATATGGAGTTTATCCTGCACCAGGCACTCTCTAGCAATTTTGCATAATTACCTCATCTAATCCATACAACGACTCTATGATATAGGAGCAAACATGGGCAGTATGTGCGTTTCTTATCAGCTGATGATGTGAGGGCCTCAGACACTGGCAGAGAGACTGTAACCTGAAATAGACGATTTACATCTGTAGCAAAATTCAGAATATTTTTGTCATGTTAATAAGAGGAAAGATTTCAAAAATAGTCATGCTCCGTTTAAGGAAGTACAAGGGCTTCTTCCTCCTCTTGTCTTATGTGGAAATGCGCATCTTATGGCTTCCAATACTCCAAAGAGAATCTCTTATTAGGCAAAAGGAGGGGCTGTTTGGAACCTTTCGTAAAATGGAAAGGGATGGCGGCTACCCTGTTTCCATAGGAACCTGGTCTTAGGAAGAATTTTTAAGCCTTTTGTGGGACCTGTTGGCCTGGATCTTGGTAGTGAAAGAGAATGATTTCAGAAATACCATGAGAGTACCCAGAAGAATCTCTGGTCTATTGGCCAACCTCAAGGCTCCTTTTCCACCACTGTATGGCTGGTGAGCAGATCCCAGTCTATTATTTTAAGAGAGAAAGTTCACAGATGTGAGCAGGAAGATCCTGCCACCCAAACTGTAGAGCCCAGGTAATTAGGAGAGAGTGATGACCATGGATTGAGAAAATCAGTTCATGCTAATTTCTAAATTAAACACACATGTTCTTGTATTGCGTCAGATATAGCTGTTCTTCTCCAGAAGTTCTGTCTGCCTTGTTCCTCCTCAGTGCCCTATCACATGACAGAATTCCTGATAGAGTTTTTACTAGGTGTGGTTAAGCCTTTGCCTTGGGCAATCAGGACCTTACTGACAAGCCAACTGAGCTAAAGAATGAAGACTAATTTGCATTTTTTCTACCCACTTTCACCTTTTCACGAATCTTTGAGAGTCAAAGGCTAATATCACTTTTAATTATTCATGGGTTTATAAAACTTGATCAGATACTAGCCCAGAAAAATAAATTAATTTTTAAAAGTTTCAATTATTCAGATGACAAGCTTTGAGGAAAATGAAAAAAAAAAAGTACACATTAAACTACTATTAAAAATATTGCTGCTGAAAGAAGTTTAACTACAAACTATCAAAGAACAGTATTTCTCTCTAAAATTCAAATACTGAATTCTCTAAAATTGAACAGATGGAATTTTAAAGTAAATTAATTTAAAGCATTCATATTCATATATGATAAATTAATACCCCAAATCTAGTCAATAAAATCCAGCGGAGCTTGCAATTTGACACCATTTGAAACTTACTAAAAAGGTATTCTTTTAATAATATAGGAGAATACAAGAGTATTCACATAGTGTTCCACTAAAAATGAAAGAAATAAAACTCTTTTCTTATTATACACCCTTCAATATAGGCATCAATATTTCAACAAGTATGAATTCTCTTCCCACTATTTTATAGTCAATTTGAGATATAGACAGTCTCCCCTAAATCATAGAAAAAGACAGTAACAGTCCTAAGGCTAGAATTTTGTTTCTACTCTGTTGATTAAATACTGTATTTCTCCAACTCCCTAACTGGACAATGTCAATTTTAACATAACTAAATAATTACCAGTAAAGGAATTAAGACAACGTTCAATGGAGAGAAAGCACAAGAGAATCAAACACTGAGGAAACTAACATGTGTCGATAAGAGTAGTGGGAAATAAATTGAGGACAGGGGACTATAATGAATGTCATTTCACTAGTCTAGTGGGTGCTTCCTAGTTCCACAATAATCTTGAAAATAGCCCAAGAATTCCCAAAGCATTTTAACTTCCTCATAAAAACTGAAGCTCCTTGCTTTCTTAGTTCCAGACATCAAAAGTAAAATAAAAAGCAACAGCATTGGGAAGAAATTGACTACCATATAACAGATAGAATATTGCAAATATTTCTTTGAAAGTATGCTGATTTTTTTCCACACCAAACATGTTAGTGTGCTATTTTTTTAAATCTCTGTCTTTCCCAAACAAGAGTTTGTAATTTGTTTTTAACTGTTTGAATCTCATTTTATTTTTAAGCACTTTCATTGGATTCAGGACTACAAGTATGAGAACATATGTGTATTTTTTTTTACTTAAAATACATAGAAAAATCAAAATAGTAAAAGTAACAAGATTCCATGTATTTTTAAAGCACACTACTGAGTCTTCACTTTCACAGCTTTTTCATTTTAGTATTTTGATCATTGCAATATCTGTCATTGAACAAAATAAAGACTCTATTGCTGGAGTTAGCCCAGATCATTTGGGGGCATGGCTGTTACTCTTATTAGGTCTTTACAATATTTTAAACTATTCCATCCATATTTCATATCAATTTAAAAACATTTTAATATTCCAGCAATTGTCCATTTAGCCATTTAACAAGACTAGTCATGTCTTCATGCATATCAGCATCTAAGAATATTTTTGAAACCAGTAAGAAATTATTATTCTTTCTTTTTCAATATCCCTTTGGCAATTCGAGGTCTTTTCTGGTTCCATATAAATTTTAGCATTATTTGTTCCATTGCTTTGAAAAAGATGGATGGTACTTTGATAGGAATTGCATTAAATGTGTAGATTGCTTTAGGTAGCATAGACATTTTCAATATTTATTCTTCCAATCCAGGAGCACGGAATATTTTTCCATTTCTTTGTGTCTTCCTCAATTTCTTTCATGAGTACTTTATAGTTTTCTGAGTATAGATTCTGTGTCTCTTTGGTTAGGTTTATTCCTAGGTATCTTATGGTTTGGGGTGCAATTGTAAATGGGATTGACTCCTTAATTTCTCTTTCTTCTGTCTTGCTGTTGGTGTAGAGAAATGCAACTGATTTCTGTGCATTGATTTTATATCCTGACACTTTACTGAATTCCTGTATAAGTTCTAGCAGTTTTGGAGTGGAGTCTTTTGGGTTTTCCACATATAGTATCATATCATCTGCGAAGAGTGATAATTTAACTTCTTCTTTGCCGATTTGGATGCCTTTAATTTCCTTTTGTTGTCTGATTGCTGAGGCTAGGACCTCTAGTACTATGTTGAATAGCAGTGGTGATAATGGACATCCCTGCCGTGTTCCTGACCTTAGCGGAAAAGCTTTCAGTTTTTCTCCATTGAGAATGATATTTGCGGTGGGTTTTTCATAGATGGCTTTGATGATATTGAGGTATGTGCCCTCTATCCCTACACTTTGAAGAGTTTTGATCAGGAAGGGATGCTGTACTTTGTCAAATACTTTTTCAGCATCTATTGAGAGTATCATATGGTTCTTGTTCTTTCTTTTATTGATGTGTTGTATCACATTGACTGATTTGCGGATGTTGAACCAACCTTGCAGCCCTGGAATAAATCCCACTTGGTCCTGGTGAATAATCTTTTTAATGTACTGTTGAATCCTATTGGCTAGTATTTTGCTGAGTATTTTCGCATCTGTGTTCATCAAGGATATTGGTCTATAGCTCTCTTTTTTGGTGGGATCCTTGTCTGGTTTTGGGATCAAGGTGATGCTGGCCTCATAAAATGAGTTTGGAAGTTTCCCTTCCATTTCTATTTTTTGGAACAGTTTCAGGAGAATAGGAATTAGTTCTTCTTTAAATATTTGGTAGAATTCCCCTGGGAAGCCGTCTGGCCCTGGGCTTTTGTTTGTTTGGAGATTTTTTTTTTATTTTTTATTTTTTATAAACTTATATTTTTATCCCCAGATGTACAGGTCTGTGAATCACCAGGTTTACACACTTTACAGCACTCACCAAATCACATACCCTCCCCAATGTCCATAATCCCACCCCTTTCTCCCAAACCCCCTCCCCCCGGCAACCCTCTGGCCCTGGGCTTTTGTTTGTTTGGAGATTTTTAATGACTGTTTCAATCTCCTTACTGGTTATGGGTCTGTTCAGGCTTTCTATTTCTTCCTGGTTCAGTTGTGGTACTTTATATGTTTCTAGGAATGCATCCATTTCTTCCAGTGGCATCACAATTCTGGACTTCAAGCTCTATTACAAAGCTGTCATCATCAAGACAGCATGGTACTGGCACAAAAACAGACACATAGATCAATGGAATAGAATAGAGAGCCCAGAAATAGACCCTCAACTCTATGGTCAACTAATCTTCGACAAAGCAGGAAAGAATGTCCAATGGAAAAAAGACAGCCTCTTCAATAAATGGTGCTGGGAAAATTGGACAGCCACATGCAGAAAAATGAAATTGGACCATTTCCTTAGACCACACACAAAAATAGACTCAAAATGGATGAAGGACCTCAACGTGCGAAAGGAATCCATCAAAATCCTTGAGGAGAACACAGGCAGCAACCTCTTCGACCTCTGCTGCAGCAACATCTTCCTAGGAACAACACCAAAGGAAAGGGAAGCAAGGGAAAAAATGAACTATTGGGATTTCATCAAGATCAAAAGCTTTTGCACAGCAAAGGAAACGGTTAACAAAATCAAAAGACAACTGTCAGAATGGGAGAAGATATTTGCAAACGACATATCAGATAAAGGACTAGTGTCCAGAATCTATAAAGAACTTAGCAAACTCAACACCCAAAGAACAAATAATCCAATCAAGAAATGGGCAGAGGGCATGAACAGACATTTCTGCAAAGAAGACATCCAGATGGCCAACAGACACATGAAAAAGTGCTCCATATCACTCGGCATCAGGGAAATACAAATCAAAACCACAATGCGATATCACCTCACACCAGTCAGAATGGCTAAAATCAACAAGTCAGGAAATGACAGATGCTGGCGAGGATGCGGAGAAAGGGGAACCCTCCTCCACTGTTGGTGGGAATGCAAGCTGGTGCAGCCACTCTGGAAAACAGCATGGAGGCTCCTCAAAATGTTGAAAATAGAACTGCCCTATGACCCAGCAATTGCACTATTGGGTATTTACCCTAAAGATACAAACGTAGTGATCCAAAGGGGCACGTGCACCCGAATGTTTATAGCAGCAATGTCCACAATAGCCAAGCTATGGAAAGAACCTAGATGTCCATCAACAGATGAATGGATCAAGAAGATGTGGTATATATACACAATGGAATACTATGCAGCCATCAAAAGAAATGAAATCTTGCCATTTGCGACAACATGGATGGAACTAGAGCGTATCATGCTTAGCGAAATAAGTCAAGCAGAGAAAGACAACTATCATATGATCTCCCTGATATGAGGAAGTGGTGATGCAACATGGGGGCTTAAGTGGGTAGGAGAAGAATAAATGAAACAACATGGGATTGGGAGGGAGACAAACCCTAAGTGACTCTTAATCTCACAAAACAAACTGAGGGTTGCTGGGGGGAGGGGGTTTGGGAGAAGGGGGTGGGATTATGGACATTGGGGAGGGTATGTGCTTTGGTGAGTGCTGTGAAGTGTATAAACCTGGTGATTCACAGACCTGTACCCCTGGGGATAAAAATATATGTTTATAAAAAATAAAAAATTAATTAAAAAAAAAGAAATTGTTATTCTGACTACTATATATCTCTATTCCCACTCCAAAAAAATACTGCCATGTTTAATTGACACCTATGATAAGCAAAGTCTTTATTCTTAAATAGCAGTCATCTGAGGTTGTTCTGAGAGCATCTCATTACAATACACTTCACTATTAACAGATAGTGTTGAAAAATCAGCTTTTCAATAGTTTAAATAGTTTATCCTAAACTGTTGATTGTTAATATCTGGCATGGGAAAAACAAACCAATAAGACTATTGTTCCCTTTGGAGTAGATAAAAGGATTGTATGTCTTCATTACTGAATTGAGTATTCAGCATTAAAGGGATACAATTAAAAGCCTTTATCTATGAATATGCATTGTGAATCTCCAATATGGAGCTCTAATGTGAAAGCACTTTCCAAACTCAAGTTTCTGGGTATTGCTCTTTTTATTTACATCCACATATACTTTTACGTGTATGTAGTTTCAAGGGACTAATGTTCAAGGAACTATACTTTGGAAAACCTAACCTGAAATATTAGAACAGGGATTTTGACCTCGATTCAATGAACTCCATCCACAGATGGGATTTAAAGGATCTGTAACACTCCATGTTGTGACATTACCATGCAGTTTTTGTTCTTTTGTTTTTCTTGGATAATTTGGTATAATTACTACAGCTATTGAACCACAAACAACAAACAGAACATAAAACGTGCATATTACACCAAAGGAAGAGAATAGTTGAAGTATAGAAACTTTCTTCATGTATTCTATGTCAAAAAATTATCATCTATTTTTTAACTTCTAGAGAAAACAGAAGAATTTCACTCTTATTTCTTCAGCGGAGATAAGGCATTTATAATCAATTAGAACAAATGAATCAAACTCAAGTAATATTAATGATTCACATATTATTTTTAACTGAAGGGAATGATGAATGTAGAAAAAATATTTACCCACTTTTGTTTTGTCTCAGAATGTTATCTCAAGGTCTTGGCTGTGTTTGTCTCTAATTCTATGGCAGCCTAGGGTCCTGAAATTTTTTATCGCAGAAAACTTACTTTTAGTGGCAGACTGGAAGAATTCCAGGTAATATGCGAATGTTGTTTAGCAAGGGACAATTAAACTTGGATTAATTTCCTTTTACTAGTGTCTTGAAACTTCCACTTATTGCAGTTAAAAGAATATTCAATAATAGAAACAACTCCATATTTGCAAATCCTAAAGTACTTAACAATAGATGCATAATTTTATTTTAGTGCACCTTTCTGGCAAGAGGGTAATGATACTCAACAGATAATCAGTCTCAGAAACTCAGGAAAGGCTCAGAAATAATGGGTTACAGGCCCAGTGAAGATGAAACCACCAAGAATGAACAGATCATAATTCGAAGAAATACAACAGGGTGATCAAGTCAATTAGTTGATGTCCGTTCAGCTGAGCTGTGAGAGAGAGCTGGGCTGCCAGGTGTCAGAGTAGACAATTAAAGCAGGAGCCAAAATGAAAGAGTTAAGCCTCTAATCACTTACTGCAGTGGTGGTAGGCAAGAGTCTAAAACCAGAGAAGGGGCTAAAGCTTCCTGTTCAGTTTCCCTTATGCATTGGTTCACTGGTCAAGGGTAGGTAGATCAACAAAGACATTGAGGTCATCTTCCTGTTGCAGGAGCAAGAGAATCTAGCAGGTTTTTGGATCCTGTGGTCAAAGGAAAAGGGCAAGAGGGGATGCTGGAGGTAGAGAAGTATTGGAAACTGAGTCAGAGTAGGGGAAAGTGTCATCAGAGTTTCCCTCCTCCTCTCATAGAGATCCTCTGCCCAAGATCTCAAATAAAGAGTCCTAAGGATAAAGTCTCAGGGTTAATAATGTGAATTTGTGACAGAGCATGACCAGCCAGGGATGCCTGAGTTCTTTACGGCAACTCCCTTCCGAAACTGCAGTGCACTGGCTAGGCACCAAGTGTGGTGTGCAAGTGCAGCTTTCCTGCCATGAGGCCCACCAGGTAAAGCTTTTGAAATCGCCTGTGATCAGGCGTGAAAAGCCACACATAGGCTTTTAACCAGGAGCTGAACTCCTCAGTTGATTTATGCATTGGGTAACAGTCACATGTAAATATTTACCATGTATTTTTATTGATATAAAGGCTCCATAGCTTATCTTTAAAATATGCTGAATTGATAGAGACAAACTAATGGTTACCAGCATGGGGTGGGGGTGTGTGGGGGGATGGGTGAAATAGGTGATAGGGATTAAGAATACACTTAACATAATGGGCACTGAATAATGTATAGAATTGCTGAATCACTATATTGTACACCTGAAACTAATACAGAACTATATGTTAAATATACTGGAATTAAAATAATCTTATTATTTTTTAAAATTATATAATAAGCTATTAATTATATGCTATCATTGAAAGTAGTTATTTTGATTCGAATTTTAGTAAAAAAAATACTCTAGAGTACAAAAACTGTGCTAAATTGTTACTAAAATTCAAGTCTACTATACATTTAAGATATATAACTTTCTAAACTTCCTTTCTATTTTCATCCATATGTTGTAAAAAATCAAAAAAAATATTAAGATCATTATATGCTTAGCTATTACATTAAATGTTCCAAATAAAATATGTCATAGCCATTTTAAGATGACTTTTTATATAACAACTGAGAGATCTCATTTACATAGTATATAATTCACCTGTTTAAAGTGTACAACTTAATGTTTTTAGTATGTTCACAGAATTGGGTCACCATCACCACGATCAATTTTGAAACAATTTCATCACTCCAGAAGGAAACCATTAATCTACTTTCTCTCTGTATAGATTTACCTATTCCATAAATTCATAGGCAGAGAATCAAACAATATGCACTACCATGTAATTGGCTTCTTAAGATAATTTTTCAAGGTTCATCCATATTGTACCATGTACCAATACTGACCACTGTTCCAGAGCTGGGATGGGGAAGAATGGCCTGCCTCTTCAGAGTGACAGCCTATGGCCTCCTTGATTTATCTCTCCTAGATTGGAACATTCGTCTCATGAGCGAAGAAGGGCAATCAGGACCCCACTATTCTTGGCCTACCATCTCCCCAAAATGGTGGATAGGTTGAGAAAGGGCTCCTTAGGCCTCTCAGTTGTAGTCACTGGATATTTAGCCTCTGCAACCCAGAAGTAGGGGAAGATAAAGAAAAATGTTGGCCACCTAGACATCTCAGGGTGATATTCTAGGCCTTGATGGGAACTTTTGGGAGAGGGAGCCCCAACTTCTCAGTCATATTGAATAGAGTCTTCATTCATACTGAGATGGGTTGGATGGGAAGGAGTAAGTCATGGCTCAAGCACCATAGATTCTCACTCTTCTTCTGAGATTTAGTAGATTTTCTTGAGTGAATGTTTTGTCATTTGCTCTATGCCCTTTGGACAATTTCCACAGACTTCATATGGTAGATTTTTAAAATAAATTTCACCAGTTATAGTTACTTGTGAGGAGAGGATCCATGAAGTATCTAACACTATTCTGAAAATTGTCCCCAGGTTTACTTTTTTAACCGCTAACAAAGTGTTCACAGTATTTTTTTTTTTTTATTTAAAAAAATTTTTTTTTAATTTTTTATTTTTTATAAACATATATTTTTATCCCCAGGGGTACAGGAATGTGAATCACCAGGTTTACACACTTCACAGCACTCACCAAAGCACATACCCTCCAGAGAAAGACAACTATCATATGACCTCCCTGATATGAGGAAGTGGTGATGCAACATGGGGGCTTAAGTGGGTAGGAGAAGAATCAATGAAACAAGATGGGATTGGGAGGGAGACAAACCATAAGTGACTCTTAATTTCACAGTATTTTTTATGTAATACAAAATGGGCCACTATTTGGGCATACTGAAATAATTCATTGAGTGCATTTAGTTTTATTTCATTAATGCCTTATTGTTTCTCTCACATTGTCTCACAATACCACTAAACAAAATCAATTGCTTTAGGACAGAAAAAGTAAATGTAAAAACAGTTCAATCTTTTGAATTTATAACTATTATATTTTCCCAGGATTTAAAAGGTAATCATAATAGCCACAAATTGCAAGTATTCTAAATTCATCATTCTATATTAATGTATATATATCCTTTTGGATTAACAACATTTATCTTTCAGTATAGGTTTTTTCCTTAATGAAAATACAATACTGACATGTATAGGATTTTATAGTCCCTACCAAAATATAGTAATTCATTATCAATCAGTTTTATTAGAAAATAAACAAGTATCTATTAGTATCTGTCATATACTCAGTAACATACTATAAGAAAAAATACAAGATTTATTAGGTGTAAGTCTATTTTCAGGGAGATTAGCTAACAGGAGAAAATACAAATGTGCATTTTTTTAACAAATGTGCATTTTAGAAAAATATTGCATTTATTTCTATTATGTTTTTCTGTACAATTTGGTTTTCCCTATTTTCCCTATTCAAATCAACTATTTCAAATCTCTCACTGTAGTACACACTTCTCCTTTTCAGAAAAAGAGCCTACTTATAGTCTTATTCTGGGTTTTCCTCATAGTTGTAGTCAAAGTCATCTGTGCACACAGTCCATTTGAAAATAACAGAGAGGTAACAGAAATATGAGGAAATTAAGAAAAACAAAAATAGGAATATATTATAAAGTTCCAAGCTGTGGGCAACAGAGACTTGACTGGGCCTGTGATCTGGAAATTGTCTACCCTACAATTGAATAAGAAATTTGTTTTTTTGTTTTCTTCCTTTTACTTTTTTTTTGGGGGGGGGGCGGTTTCTTAATACATTGACTAAGGTTATATTGTTAGGGTTGTTAACAATTCTACCTTTCAAGACTGGTCGATGTGCTTGTCCTACAGACTCTAGCCTATGCTCATGGGCATCATGGAGTCCTGGAGGAAAGTAAAGAGTGCATATTTGAGACACTGTCAGTGTAATTGAACCCAAGGCCACATGTAACTGTGTCAATGCTATGGCTGGATTGGAGGTCACTGACTACCTGATGAGAACTGGGGGCAGCAGAGGCATATGACATGTCTTCTATTTAAAAAATAAAACCTAAGCCATCGGGTAAGAACTCACTCTACTGAGTTACATCCAGCAAGATTTCCTCCTTTTATTCCCACCCTTTTCCTATTCACTCCTGAGTAAATGTCGACACTGTTCTTCTGGCCTTGGAGTGCTAAGCATTCCAACTTCACCATGTTTCCCATTCCTCCCCATCCGTACTTAGGCAACCAAGTAAAATAGCTCCCACACGGATTACAGGTATGACCCCCTCTGATTATTGCCCTAATCCACACCTCTAGTGACCTTTCAAAATGCAAATCTAACCTTATCATTTCTCTACATGAATCACCCAGTATTTTCCCATTTCTGTCAGAAAGACCAAAATTCTTAACATAGTTTAGAGAACTCTACTGAACAAAGTCTCGCCTCTCACTCCAGCCCCACTTCAGAATATCGCGCTACTCCTTGTGTACTGAGGTCACACTGATCTGTACATTGAGTTTCTTTACTCTTCCCTTCTCAGCACAGAGACTTGACCACTCTTCTCTATTTTTTCAATATTGTTTTCTTTTCTCTTCGCTTAGTTATCTTTGGCTGTAACTAAGCTTTCATATATCAACTAACATTTCCTCAGGGAACCTTCCTTAACTCAAAGATGAAGTCAGCTCCAAATTAAAGTGTGTTTATAACATTATACAATTTTTGAAAGAAATTATCAACTTATGAGTATATATTTATGTGATTATGTTATTAGTATATCCCCACTACACTAGATTATGGTATGCAAAAGAGCACTGTCAATATTTTTGTGTGTTTATGCCCACCTTTGTGTCCCGAATCCGTATCTCAATGCCTGTCACGTAGTGATAACTGGATAAACATTTTCAAAATGAAAAGAAAACACACATCTATGAAAATTTAGTATTAAGCTGTATTCTTCTAAGTATAAATAAACTGAGACTTTAAGAAGGGTCTATATCTGTTTTAGTTTGAGTAGTAAGGGAAAGCTTAGAGGAGATACTCTACTTAAAATGGGCATTGATTCTATATTCATATATGCAAACAAATTTAAAAAATTTCACATTTGGGATTAAAAGAATAACAAATATAAAGATCCAGATATTAAAACACCATATATAAATATATAAAGTAATAAAACTTGGACATAAAAATACATACTGACTAATAGTTAAGTTGGTTAGGTGAAACCACATCATTAAAAAAAAATCTAAAAACCTGGAAATCCTTAGAATATCTAGCGTTATGAATGAGAACAGATCAAGTATTCTGATCAAGAAAAAGGGATAGTTAAAGTATCAGCGGATTAGGATGTTTAATCAAATAATATGGATTGAATTCAGAGAAGGTAGAAAAAGAAAAGCCAGATATCAAAGTCTTGTGTTGATGAGTGTATGTCTGTGATGATGGTGGAGCAAGGTAATTAAAATAGTAGAGGAGTTCAAGAGTTATTTCAAATGGATTTGCCAGGGTGCCTGGGTGGCTCAGTGGGTTAAGCCACTGCCTTCGGCTCAGGTCATGATCTCAGGGTTCTGGGATCGAGCCCCACATTGAGCTCTCTGCTCAGCAGAGAGCCTGCTTCCCCCTCTCTCTCTGCCTGCCTCTCTGCCTGGTTGTGATCTCTCTCTCTGTCAAAAAAAAAAAAAAAATTTCAAATGGATTTGCCACATTAAATACAGGAAATAAAGGATATAGAGGAATTAAATATGATTTCAAGAATGTTTACATTGGGAGATAAGTTAAAAATATTAATTTTAGGAATTATTAAAATGAAAGGAATTTTGAAAACAGTAACAATAAAAATTTTTAAAAATTAATGTTACAAAACAGATTAAGAGCACCAAATGAAATTAATATCCACCTTAAGCAGGATTTGAACTTCCCTATTAATTAGTATTCTTGTGGATACAAGGAAGTGGAGTTCTGAGCATAAGATCACCTAACGTAAATGGGACAGAGATAGATTAAAAATATCCACAAATTCTTTAAATCTCCTCTCTTCAGTAGAGGGACTTTGGTGTACCCACTACCTAAATCTTGACTGGCCTTGTGACAAGTTTTGACTAATTGAGCAAGGTAAAACTGTGCAGTTTCTAAACTTAAACCTTAAAATGTTTGGAACTTGCACCATTACCGTGACTCAGTAGTACCACAATGTAGCTCAGCCAGCACTCACTGCCACACATGTGAATGAGGCCATTACAGACAACCCATCCCTATGGATCAGCTAGACGGCCACAGCTCCATTTACTGAAAAAGACCTGCAGGTGGACAAACCACCATGAGCAAAAAATAAAACCATGCTTATTAAGGCATTAAGTTTTGGTGTAGTTATTACAGAGCATTAGAAAAACGGCTATATATCCCCAACAGTGGAATGACACAATAAAGTTCCAAAACATGTTGCATTGGATCGAAGCAGTTAGAGGTTTAGAAAGCAGTTAGAGGTTTAGAAAGATCGAAGCAGTTAGAGGTTTAGAAAGTGGCAATCCAACTTCTGGTGGAGGCTGAAAATCAGAGAGGATATTAAAATTGTTGCTTTGATGATTGCTTTGTTCATTTCTGCCTATTTTTCAGAAGCATTGAGAATGGATAATTTAATAATTAGAGAAAATGGCATTTTTCTAGGATTTCTTATAAGAGATCAAACTTTATTTTCCAACTAGCATTGTTCTCTATGTCCTCCAGGCAAAATGAAAAATGGGGAAATGACTAGGTGGCATGGAGGAAATGTCTTGCATCTGAGAACAAGTTAATTATTACCATAATTTGACCTTCTTTTGAAGACTGATGATTTCAGAGGTTGGAGTTGCCCTTAGTATTTAATTATGAGATGTGCCATAATTAATAAATAGAATTTTTAAATGTCAATATGTATGAAGAAAGATATTAGTTAACTTATGAACCTTTGGTACTTTATTCCATATTTCTCTGGATAGAAAGTTCCTGAAATGCTAGCTCACAGCAGAGGTGAAGCGAGGAAACAATTGATCATAATGAAAAAGCTTGTGGCTGCCTCCTGTGATGGTAATTAAGTAATCATTTCCACTTGGAGATGATTTTGTACAAAGAATTGTTCATAACATGAGAGCTGTGGTTTACCATAGATCTTATTTTATGATTATGGTGGTATTAATATGGCAATAAGGGAAAAGGTGATTCTAAAAACAAATTTAGGAGAAGAAACTTTTACTGACAACCACAACAACCCCAAATTTGCAAAAACAAAGTAAAAGTACCATTTTGATGATAGCAGAGTATCATGTATCAGGCCAACCTCTCTCCTTTTTGCTTTGAGGGCAAATAGAAAATCTGCATAAAAGGTAAAATGAATTCACCCAAAGATCATTAAAAAGGTAAACTGATGATGAGGTCTTACTACCATAACATAAGGATAGGAAAATGACTAAAGTGAGCCCAGAACTAAGGGATTCATTTTTTTTTTTAAAGAATTTTATTTATTTATTTGACAGAGAGAAATCACAAGTAGATGGAGAGGCAGGCAGAGAGAGAGAGAGAGAGAGAGAAACAGGCTCCCTGCTGAGCAGAGAGCCCGATGCGGGACTCGATCCCAGGACCCTGAGATCATGACCTGAGCCGAAGGCAGCGGCTTAACCCACTGAGCCACCCAGGCGCCCCTTAAGGGATTCATTTTTATGAGTGCATTCTCTCTCTCTCTTTCTCTCTTTCTGTGTGTGTGCATGTGTGTCTGTATGTGTTTTAACCTAATTTATTTGTGATAAGAACACTCAACATGAGATCTAACTTCTTAAATTTTTTAAATGTCAATACAATATGATTAACTATAAACACAATGTTGTACATAAGATCTCTAGAACTTATTCATCTTGTTTGACTTGAACTCATACAACATCTAAGCTTCATCATGAATTATTTACCTTTTTGTGACTGTATTATTTCACTTAGCATAATGTCCTCCAGGTTCATTTATGTTGTCATATGCTGCAGATTTCTCTTAAAGCTGAGTAATATTCCATTGCATGCATATGCCACATGTTCTTTATCTGTTCCCACTCAATAGACATTTATGTTGTTTCAATGCCTTGGTTATTGTGAATAGTAATGACATAGTAGTGTTAATAGTTCTTCAAAATTCCAATTTCAAGGGCACCTGGGTGGCTTAGCCAATTATAAGCATTTGACTTGGTTTCAGCTCAAGTCATGATCTTAGAGTCATGAAATTGAGCTCCCCTGGGGCTGAGGCTCCCTGCTCAGCAGGGAGTCTGTTTCCCTTCTCCCTCTGTTCCTCTCCCTCTCTCAATCAATCAATCAATCAATCAATCTTTTAAGAATCCTGATTTCAATTCATTTTGAAAAAATACCCAGAGGTGGGATTGCTGGATATCATAGTAGTCCAGTTTTTGTTTTTTGAGAAATTTTCACGTGATTTTCACCATTTTGCAGCTACACTATTTTACGTTCCCACCAGTTGTACATAGGGTTCCAATTTTTCCACATGTCCTCAGTGCTTGCCTCTTGTTTTGTTTTGATAATAGCCATCCTGAGTGGTGCGATGTGACAGCTTACCATGATTTTGATTCACATTGCCCTGTTACTAGTGACATTGAGTATCTTTGCATATACTTGGCCATTTGAGTGTGCTCTTTGAGAAATGTTTATTCACGCTTTAACATTAATTTAATTTTTAATTTAATAGCCAATTTTTAATGAGTTATTAGGTTTGGGTTTTTTTTTTAAGATTTTATTTATTTACTTGACAGACAGAGATCACAAGTAGACAGAGAGGCAGGCAGAGAGAGAGAGAGGGAAGCAGACTCCCTGCTGAGCAGAGAGCCCGATGCAGGCCTCTATCCCAGGACCCTGAGATCATGACCTGAGCCGAAGGCAGCGGCTTAACCCACTGAGCCACCCAGGCGCCCCTAGGTTTGGGCTTTTTTTAATTGCTATGGAATTACAGGAGTTTCTTATATAGTTTAGAAATTAACATCTTATCGGATCTATGGTATGCAAATATTTTCTCCCATTTCTTTTTTAATTTATTTTATTTCCTTTCAGTGTTCCAGAATTCATTGTTTATGCACCACACCCAGTGCTCCATGCAATACCTGTCCTCCATAATACCCACCACCAGGCTCACGCAACACCCATCCACCTCCCCTCCAAAACCCTCAGTTTGTTTCTCAGAGTCCTCAGTCTCTCATGGTTTGACTCGCTCTCCAATTCCCCCCAGCTTCTCCTCTCCATCTCCCAATGTCCTCCATGTTATTCCTTATGCTCCACAAGTAAGTGAAACATGTGATAATTGACTCTCTCTGCTCCCATTTCTTAAGGCTGCCTTTCACTCTGCCGATAGTTTCCTTTGCTGTGTAAAAGCATCTTAGTTTGATGTGGACCCTCTTACCCAATTTTGTTTTTGTTGCCTATGTTTTTGGTGTCATATCCATGAAATGATTACCAAGTCTAATGTCATGAAGGTTTTTCTCTATGTTTTCTTCAAGGCCCCTAACAATTTCAGTCTTACCTCTAACTCTTCAATTTGTTTTGATAATTTTTTGTGTATGTTGTAAAACATACAGACATGCTTCCCTTATTGTGGATTCTTGGCACCCTTCTCAAAGAACAATTGACCATTTATGCAAGGATTTCTTTCTAGGTTCTCTATTCTGTTCCATTGGTCCATATATCCATGTCTATACCACTATCATACTCTTAATTACTGTAGTTTTGTGATATATTTTTTTAAATCAGGAAATGTGAAATCGCTAGCTTTGTTCTTTCCCAAGACTGACCTGGCTGTTCATGATTTTTTGTGTTCCCATATGAATACACAATTGTTTTTCTATTTCTATAAATAATGCCCTTAGAATTTTTTTTAAGATTTTATCTATTTAGGAGAGAGAGAGAGAGGGAGAGAGAGAGAGAGAGCACAAGCAGGGGGAAGGACAGGAGAGTAAGAAGTAGGCTCTCTCTGAACAGGGAGCCCAGTGTGGGGCTAAATCCCAGGACACTGAGATCATGACCTGGGCAGAAGGCAGAACTTTAACCAATTGAGCTACCCAGATGCCCCTGCCCTTAGAATTTTAAAAGTATTACATTGAATTTGCAGATTGATTTATGTAGTATGGATATTTTAGCAATATTGTCTTCTAATCCATGAACACAGGGCGTCTGTTCATTTGTTTGGGTCTTAACTTCTTTCATCAGTGTGTTGTGGTTTTCATTGTAAAAGTCTTTTTGCCTGTTTAGGGAATTTTATTTCAAAGTATTTTATTATTTTTAGTGCTATTATAGATGATAAAAAGGTCAATTCACCAGAAATATATAATTACCATGATATATGCATTCAACTTTATAGTGATTGCCCAATATCTGGTAATTTACTATAACTATGAAATAATGGGTGTCCTGAAAATTTTTTAGTCAATAAATATGAAATGTGATAGGATAAGACATTAAAAAGAGAAGTGAGGTAACTTAATGTTTCTCTCACTTTATGAATTCTGAGCAAAACAATAAACATATGCTTTTATAGGAAATTATTTCTTTTAAAAAATGAGGTGACACTGCTTTTTTAATATACTCTGATCTTTCCTACCTTGGGTTTTGGATCTGTGTGTAATCATTCTTCTATCTTCTTCTAACCCCATGAGGTTCAGTTATTACATATTGTTATAAACTTTATATTGCAAAGTTGTTAGAAACCTGGGAACCCTGGGCTTTAGGCAAAGCTACAGATAAGCAGTGCCTTCCAAGTAGTAAGTATGGAATTTCCATCTTGAACAGAATGTATTGACTGCTTAACACAGAGAATGAAAAGGCATGAGAAGGGACAGTAAAAAGTAACCAAGAAACATATCTAAGATCAATTAACAACAGGACAGGAGAATTTGGGAAAAGTGGAAAGAGTAATTTAAAAAACAAGAGGACTGTGTGGGAAGAGCCAAGATGCTCTTCTACAGACAAATGGATAAAGATATCGCCCATATATACAATGGAATATTACACCTCCATCAGAAAGAACGAATACCCAACTTTTGCATCAACATGGAGGGGACTGGAGGAGATTATGCTGAGTGAAATAAGTCAAGCAGAGAAAGTCAATTTTATGGTTTCACTTGTGGAGCATAAGGAATAACATGGAGGACATAAGGAGAAGGAAAGGAAAAGTGAATTGGGGGAAATCAGAGGGGGAGATGAACAATGAGAGACTGTGGACTCTGAGAAACAAACTGAGGGTTTTGGAAAGGAGGGGTGAGGTTTTGGAAAGGAGGGTTTTGGAAAGGATGAACCTGGTGGTGGGTATTAAGGAGGGCACGTATTGCATGGAGCACTGACTGTGGTGATTAAACAATGAATCTTAGAACACTGAAAAAATAAAATTAAATTTAAAAAAATAAATAAAAAGCAAGAGGACAAATTAAATGGATTAAATATTTAATGAACACTTGTGATTTAGGGGAAGTGATGGAAGGATCCTACAGAAGAGAAAGAACCCTATGAATTACATAACCTAGTTCCCAACACTGCAATACTGATCCTGAGCTATCTTTAAAGTCATTTTTGCTGTTGGTCCAATTAATCACATGGTAACCAACATTAAGACAGTTATTTTCAAAGTATCACATTTAAACACTTAGGGCACCAGAAGGTTACTGCACACCTATGTAATGTAATCATAGAGATAAATTCTAAAGTGCCTCTCAGCCTTTCATACTTCTCTGTCTTTATCTGTATGTCCATTTGTCTATCATGTTATCTCATTTCAATCCAACGAATTATTTTGAACATGGAAAGTTAATTGATTTGAGCATATCTAGAACAGTACAATACTGTACAGGAAGGAGGGGTTACATCATAGCCTATCAGCAACCAAAGGTTAAGAAAGAAGAGGAAAGAGGAAGGAATAAAGAAATGATATAGAGGAGAAGACGGACAAAAGAAAAGAAGGAGGAAAAGGAGGGAGAAAACCAAGAGGACCTAAAACTAGAAAGTACTTTAAAAATGTAATTAAATTTTATTATAGCCATTTCTAAGACTTTGGTTTAAATCTCCAAGTTCTAGACTCTCTGTTAGAGTCTATTACATTTGGAGACAAGGTTTTTGTTTTTTTTTTCACCTAGGATAACATTTGCAACTATTAAAACATAAATATTTGCTGGCTAATTCATTATGCACATCAAGTCCTACTTAGAATAAATGGTGACAAAACTCTAATTAGTGCTGGTTTATTTTATGTGTGAGTTGGCAGCATTTTAAAAAGTGAATTTTATGAAATGACTCAGTGTGGTCTTCCCTGCAGTGGAGCTTAAACTTAGAACAAAATCCCGCTTATGCTTTACAACTAGCTGTTGATTTATTTTATGTTGTTTTATTTCTCCTTTAAATTCCTTGACCCAAAGCTTGTTGCCAGAGGCACCTCTCTTGGCTTGTGTTTTCATCATAGGGTTTTGTTCATTTGTCATATCACAAAAACAAAAGGTTATTCTCCAGAAAATGGAAAATTTATGAAAGAGGCAATTTGGGATAGTGGCTAAGTATCCCCTACCTTTTAGGTCAACTCTCCCCAAAAAACTGTCTTGTCGGTACTCTGAGCTTCATTAGCAGTCAAAACATACTTTTATTGTCTGTGATATGTGGTAGCCATGACAGTAACTTTTGTTGCTCTGCAATCGGTAGTCTAACACTTACCTGTGAAGCCTGAAAGCTGTTTGAAGATGTGAGCAAATGTGTGTTGCTAAAACCAGGAAAAGTAATTGGTCAAACTCTTTAAGTGTCCATTGCTAACCACAGCCTGCTGTTTCTTCCCACTGCTCTCTGGTAGTTCCTGGACTGAACTTGCTTTTATTTCAAAAATTATCTATGAGGAATAACTGGAAATGAAATATCATTCCTCAAGGTTGGATTGGTTTACCTAAAATTTTTCCTCTTAGACTTCTACCTCTGCGAAGAATGACAAGGCAATGTTGAAATCCTTAAGATAAATCTTTCAATCATTACTACTTACAAATAGATAAATGTTGACGATCAGCCTGAGGCAAAATCAAGAAGCAGGTGATGTCAGGGGCTTTTTTTCCCCTCTGTAAAGTCAATGCACTGCCTCTGTAGTTGCTGCCAATGCCTGAGGCAGGGCTCAGATCCTAGCAGTGGAAGCATCCTGTGGTCTCCAGTGAATACACTGCATATGCCTTCCAATTTAGAGAATATCCCTACCTTGATTCACTGGGAAGCCTCAGAGTCCAATAGAATGGGAAGTTGACGGAGTAGTGCCAGGACTCTGTATTTCTCAATATCTTGCTTTCAGTGAGCTAAGTCTGTATGGTGGATTTGCACTTTTCTGGTCCTTTGTCACTCATTTCTTACTTAAAATTTCTCCAAGAAGATGATCAGAGAGTTCCCCTAGAAATTATTTTCCTCCCGGTCAATCTTTGTTGCTTTTTTCATAACTTCATCAGTGGGGAAAATAGGATGGATTTTAAGAAGTTCTCAAGGGGATATGCTGGACCCCAATTTTTTGTCAAGTCTTACATGCAATGTTTGATGCAGCTGGCCTGCCAGTAACACAGTCTATGCTCCAGATGTTCCAAGAAAAATGTAAGCACTGTGTCGTATAATATAGACTGTGTGCTTTGGGAGAAAAACCCTGGTAAGGAAAGTTTTCATGGAAGGTGTAGCATTTTGACTGGGCCTCTTACAATATTTTGTTTAATAGACTAGGGTACAACTGAAGACAAAGAAAATGAGTGGTTTCAGTGAAAGATAATTTTAAATTTAGCATATTATAAGCATGGTTAAGTTTTTTATGTAGAAATAACCACTAAAAAAACAAGAGAAGAAGAAAGAGAAGAAGAAGAAGGAGAAGAAAGAAATAACCACTAAAATAATTGGAATTATCGAACCAGAATGCTACTATGTGGGTCTCATAACTTTTGAATTATTATCCTTCAATAAAACAAATCCACAAGTCATAAAAAGTTGAAATGTCAGAATATGGTCAAATAAAATGTCACAGCACAATGAATAATAGTTTTCAATGAAAATTAGTGAACTAAGGAATTTAAGAAGTCACAATGAATAGGGACACCTGAGTGGCTCAGTCAGTTAGGCACCTGCCTTCTGTTTAGGTCATGATACCAGTCCCGGGATTAAGCCCCGATTTGGGCTCCCTGCTCAGTGGGAAGCCTGCTTCTCCCTCTCCCACTCCTCCTGCTTGTGTTCCCTCTCTTGCTGTGTCTCTCTGTCAAATAAATAAATATCTTTTAAAAAAATAAAAAAGAAGTCACATTGAATAAATACACTTTTCTGGGCAAAAACACCACCATAGAATCTTGGATTCTGTTCCATTCCTGCCTTCAGAATATCATCCAATTTCCTCTCATTCACAGATTTTAAGGAAAAAGCATTCTGAGATGCCAGTTGCCAGCTTTTCCTTGAAATTGTCTCTAGTAAGAACATTTCTTCTTAGGGAACTTAGACTTCTAAACCATCAGAGGCCTAAGTTGTATTTTCTTATGTGTAATGATAAGTGGAATGACTCCTCTCTTTTTATTTTTTAGAACCCAAACCCATAAATTCTATCTGTAAAAGAAATAGAAATATATATCAGTATAGGAGATTCAGAAATAAATCCTAAGATACAATGTAAGATACTTGCAAAGTGTTCTAAATAGGTCTTCAAAAACCCATTCTACCATTCTTTTGGGCTACTAGGTCATCCCTACCATTCTGTCAGGTAGGGAAGGAACCGTGAATTGCATTGGCCATTGGTCTATTGTTCTCGTTCACAAGAAATGCTGTGGCGAATTTCTTGACAGTGATATAAAACAACTGCTAAAATCATGAAAGGTAGTTTGGACAGGATAACTATTGGCAGTGAAGGCAAATCTATCTCCAGAATGTGTCTATTCCAAAAAGAACAAATTGCTTTCCCTTCTGTGATGGAAATAATTGAATACAATCAAATTGTCACCAGGTGGCTGGCTTGCACATTGGGAAACATTACCATATTGTTGACTCAGTGTCATTTTCTGTTGTTGACATGTTGGGTACTCACCAATAGTTACAGCCACATCATCTGTAGTGAGTCGAAGCCATGTTGTTTAAGTCCATGCATGACTGCCATGCCTGCTTCTATGGCCAATTGGTTCATCAACCTTTTTAGCAATGACTAGAATGGCCGAGCAAAGTGATTCACTGACAACCACATAATGGGTTACCTTGTCCAGATGATTATTGGGAACCTTGTCTGCTGTGTTTGCTGTTTGGTGAACATTTACACAAGACAAAAATACCCTCACACTTTGGGCCCATTCTATGAGGTCTGCTCAAGTTGCCTTGTCACCAATTTTCCAATACATTTCTAAGTTCATAACCACTTAGCTAAATCATTAGGCACTGTTAAAAAAAAAAAAAAAAGTGTTAATCTGGTATTTCTCTACCTCTTTTTACAGAAAAAATAAATAAACAGGTACATTCCTCTACCTTCTGCTTTCTAGAAAATTTCCCTTCACCCATGTTCTTATGTATCACACCAAAGTGGGAGACTGCTATAGTCATCCACTTTTAAATGTTCCTATTATATCATGTAGAACCATCCTTAAACTAAATAAAAATTTTTCTTCATCAAACAATTTGTCATAGTTGCTGACATGACAATTCCTCATAAAACCACACATGTAGGTTCATAAAAAGGAGGCAGTACTTTCAAAGTAGATGCATAAAAATCTAAACCTCTTGCTCATGTAACTTGACCATGTCTTCAGAATCTGTTCAAGCCCAATATAATCTATACTTCTTCCACTTAATGATAGAGTGCTACTGAAAATCCCAAATTTTATGGCTTCTGTGGTCAGAAAACATCCAGGTTATGATAGGCATTTCAGATGGAAGATACCTTAGAGGTCCTGGTCAAATTTTCCTTCTTTAGTAGGACTAATATTAATCCATCAATTATTTTGCTACTTCTGTTATTTTCAAGCAAAGGATTATCTTCAAAATATGGAGTGGATTTGCTTCAAATTATAAAAATATGTGCTATAGTTTCTATAAAATAACCTAACTGCCACAGACACCTAATATCCTAAGTGCACCTAAATATCCTGGTTCATAGATCTTACTGATGGTGCAACTTTTTTTCAGAATCCGAGAACCTTCTATTGTTCCGATCCCAGTCAAAACAGTAAGTTTTAGGGTTATTTGGTAAATGTATTGCGGCAGCTTGCTGTCATATATTTGTGTTATATGTTGCCTTTAAAATACAAAAGGCATTATGCTATTTTCTGGTGCTAGGAGATTCCAGATAAGTCCCGTGTCATTTGCTTATTGGAGGTATCTTTTCATGACTCAGATCAAGGAAAATCCTGAAACTTAATCAAGGGGTCAGAACCTGAATTTTCATGGGGCTTTATTTTGCATCCTTATGCAGGCATGTATCTTACCAAGGCTTCTGGGGGCATTCAATGCATCATAATGGTATCCTTAATAGAATGGACCAGCATGATGTCTTGTGAAATGGTAAAATCAAAGAACTCCCTATATCCTACATTTAGGAAAGATATGGAGAGTTGATAGATCCCTAAAGAAAGTGAACACAACTTTTTATCCCCTTTCTATGTGAAATCAATTGGGGCCTCATTGTATATATTTATAGGAAAAGAGTTACACAAGCATTCATTGGACCATTAGTTGCCTGCCAGGTACCAGGGACTCTCTATATCCTCTAGAAAAATGGCTGCATCTGGGACAGTGACTGATTGGGGTCTCCAGCTGTATGAATTTATGATAATACATGGTTATTTCAAAATCCATCCTAGTTACTTTATCCTTAGTCTACATTAGTTGCTGCCTTTTAGTCTGTGATATCATTCACTTTGTATTCCCATCATATCACTCACTCTGTTTTACAGTCTTTCTCACCAGACCATGAACTCCTTGACACTAGAACATATGCCATATCTGTATTTTTCATGTTCCTAAAACATAGTAAGCACTTAAAATCATCGGTGGATTTAGCTTAATCAAAAGCTTGTCAAACGCATTTTATTAGTAAAAAAATGTCTGTTTTAAATTTTTTCCCTTACCTGAAATGTTTAAATATATAAAATGCTTTGTAAAATATTTCCAAAATGTCAGAATCTTTAAGTATATTATGACCTTTAGATAGTCAATGTGTTTATAGTATGAGTATATATAAGTTTGAAATGAATGTTTCCTTGCTTGCTTTGGGTTTTCCAGATAACTGCTTAACTATAAAAAATCATGAAGTGTTAAGATATAGGTCTATTAGACAGTTTCCATAAACTAATGTAACACATTTTTAAATTAGTTTGAAAACTGAGAAAGTAAATGGTTTAGTTCTTTAGAAAACTTCCAAACTTCTAAGAGTCAAGTAATGCATTACTATTCCTGCAATTTTAATTCTATTTTAGATATATTCAGGTAATAATACTCATATCAAAGCATCTAATTTATATCTAGGTAGTATTTTTGTATTAGTAGCTTCTGGCCACTAATTTTTATGACTTCAACTGTGAATATAATACCCTAAACATTATTATAAGCAAAGGAACTATACCTCAAAATATTCAAACTATGATAGTCACCAAAAATGCCCATAATTCTTGTGACATTTTGAAATATATCTAAAGCCATTTGAGTATATAGCATAGTACTTAAACTTATGCTTCTCCCAATTTTTTTTAGAAAATGATGAATATGACTTTGGGTCATAGAAATCTACCTTGTAGGCATTAATACAAAATCTACTTTCAATATCAATATGGAAACTTACAAGAATGTTGATATAAACTTGGGTTTGTATTAATTTACATGAACTATATATAAATATAATCCTATATTTTAAAGTATATTATATATGTATATATGTATTGTTTATCTATCTAGTACTTTTCAATCTCTCTGCTTCACAAAAGATAACCATTTTTGAGGCATAGTAAGTGAAGTTTTGTTAAATTGAAAACAACAGTAAACAGTTCTCAGTGAGTCAATACTTTATTTTAAAGTATAGCATGCACAGTTAATCATTTATTAAATATTTTTATCAACTTTTATACCACTGCATTTGAACTAACATGTACAATCTTGGGCTCTGTCATTACTAACAGTGTCAATAATATTTGTTATAGTGTTATAAAAACTTAGATATATATAAATATCTAACATATTTTAGAAATAAGTTGTTATATGTAACCCTAATGGTGACCACAAAACAAAAACCTACAGTAAATACCCAAAAGATTAAAAAAAAAAAGGAATATAAACATACTACCAAAGAAAGTCATCAAACCACAGAGAGCAAGTTAAGAACAAAAGAACTACAAAAACAGGTGGAAAACAATAAACAAAATGGCAATAAGTACACATCTATCAATAATTATTTTAAATGCAAATGAACTAAATTCTTCAATCAAAATATGTGGAGTGGCTAAATGAGTAAAAAACAAAACCCATCTAAATGTTCCCTTAGAAGAAATGTAAGGACTTTTAAATGCAAGAACACACACAGACTTAAAGAGAAAAGTTGGAAAAGTATGTTCCATGCAATTGGAAACCAAAAGAAATTTGGAGGAGCTACTCTTACACCAGACAAAATAGACTCTAAAACAAAGACTCTATGTAATAAAAGGTGAAGAAAAGCATTGCATAATGATAAAAGGGGTTGATCCAACAAAATGATATAATGTTTGTAAACATTTATGTACCCCATATGGGAGCACCTAAATATACAAAGCAAATATTAACAGGCCTAAAGGAAGAATAAAAACATAATAATATTAGGGCACTTTCACCAATGAATATATCATACAGTGATAAAATCAATGAGGAAATATTGACCCTAAATGACTTGTTAGAACAGATGGATATAACAGATATTTACAGAACTTTCTGTCTAAAAGCGGAATACATGTTCTTCTCAAGTATACATGGAGCATTCTCCAGTGTAGATTGTATGTTAGTCCATAAAACAAGTCTTAATAAATTTAAGATGATTGAAATCATATTAAGCATCTTGTCTGTCCACCATGGTACAAAAAATATCTATTGCAAGAAGAAAACTGGAAAATTCACAAATATGTTGAGATTAAGCAACATGCTATTCAACAACAGTTCAAAAAATATATCAGAAGAAAGGGAAAAAAAACCTTTAGACAAGTGAAAATGGAAATATTATATACCAAAATGTATAAATTCAGCTACAGCAGTTCCAAGACAGAAGCACATAACAACACAGGCCTACCTCAAAAAACAAGAGACGTCTCAAATAAACAACCTAACTTTACACCTCAATCTCAAAAAGGACAAATGAAGTTCAAAGTTAGTAGAAGGAAGGAATGACAAAGAGTAGGGCAGAAGTAAATTAAATAGAGATTAAAAAGATAATTTAAAAAGGTCAATGAAAGAGTTGATTCTTTGAAAAGGTAAACCAAATTGAAAAACCTTCAGCTAAACTCACCAAGATAAAAGAGGGAGGACTTCAATGAGTAGAATAAAAAAAAACAAAGGAGGTATTTCAACTGATACCGCAGAAATACAAAGGACCATAAAAGACTATTATTTACTGGGTCATAGGGCAGTTCTATTTTCAACATTTTGAGGAACCTCCATGCTGTTTTCCAGAGTGGCTGCACCAGCTTGCATTCCCACCAACAGTGTAGGAGGGTTCCCCTTTCTCCGCACTATTGGGTATTTACCCTAAAGATACAAACGTAGTGATCCAAAGGGGCACATGCACCCGAATGTTTATAGCAGCAATGTCCACAATAGCCAAACTATGGAAAGAACCTAGATGTCCATCAACAGATGAATGGATCAAGAAGATGTGGTATATATACACAATGGAATACTATGTAGCCATCAAAAGAAATGAAATCTTGCCATTTGCGACAACATGGATGGAACTAGAGCGTATCATGCTTAGCGAAATAAGTCAAGCAGAGAAAGACAACTATCATATGATCTCCCTGATATGAGGAAGTGGTGATGCAACATGGGGGCTTAAGTGGGTAGGAGAAGAATCAATGAAACAAGATGGGATTGGGATGGAGACAAACCATAAGTGACTCTTAATCTCACAAAACAAACTGAGGGTTGCTGGGGGGAGGGGGTTTGGGAGAAGGGGGTGGGATTATGGACATTGGGGAGGGTATGTGCTTTGATGAGTGCTGTGAAGTGTGTAAACCTGGTGATTCACAGACCTGTACCCCTGGGGATAAAAATATATGTTTATAAAAAATAAAAAATTTTAAAAAAAAGACTATTATTTACAATTATATGTTAACTAACTAGGCAACCTAAAATAAATAGACAAATTTCCAGAAATATAACCTACCAAGTTGAATCATATATAAATAAAGAACCTGAAGAAATCTATTACTAGTAAGGAGATTGAAACAGTAATCAAAAATATTCCAACAATTGGGGCACCTGCGTGGCTCAGTGGGTTAAGCCGCTGCCTTCGGCTCAGGCCATGATCTCAGGGTCCTGGGATCAAGTCCCGCGTCGGGCTCTCTGCTCGGCAGGGAGCCTGCTTCCTCCTCTCTCTCTCTGTCTGCCTCTCTGCCTATTTGTAATCTCTCTGTCAAATAAATAAATAAAATCTTAAAAAAAAAAATTCCAACAAACAGAAGTCTAGGAGTAGATAGCTTTATTATGAGTCCTACCATTCAAAGAAGAATTCATACTAATCCTTCTCAAACTCTTCTAAAAAAATTAAAGAGGAGGGAAAATTTCCAAAGTTATTTTGCAAGACCAGGATTAACCATATATCAAAACCAGAGAAGAATGCCACAAGGAAAGAAAATTATAAGCCAATAACCATGATGAATATAGATGCAAAATCCTCAAAAAATATTAGCAAATTAAATTCAATAATACATTAAAAGATCATATCCCATGATCAGGTGGGATTTATTCCAGGAATACATTGCTGGTTCAGCATCTGCAGATTAGTCAATGTGATATATCACATTAACAAAATCTAAACAAAGAAAAAACATTTGATAGAATGCAACATGCATTTATAACCAAAACACAACTAAAGCAGGCACAATTGGGATATGCCTCAACATAATAAAGGCCATATGAGGTAAGTCCAGAGCTAACATTATACTCAAGATCAGGAACAAGACAAGAATGCCCACACTCACCACTTTTGTTGAACATAGTATTGGAAGTCCTAGCCAGAGCAATTAGAGAAGAAAAAGAAATAAAAGGCATCCAAATTTTAAAGAAAGAGGTAAAATTGTCACTATTTCAAATGACAAGATACTATACATAGAAAATCCTGAAGACTCCATCAAAAAACTATTAGAATTAATAAATTAATTCAGTAAATTTAGAGGTTATGAAACCAATACAAAAAAATCTATTGTATTTCTATACATTAATAACTATTGGAAAGAGAAATGAAGAAAGCAATCTTATTTACAATTATATTGAAAAGAATGAAATATCTAAGAATAAATTTAACCAAGGATTTGAAAGACATATATACTGAAAACTATAAGACATTAAGGGAAAAAATTGAAGAAGATAAAAATAAAAGGAAAGATTCCATAAATGGAAAGATGCTCATGGATTGAAAGAATTATTATTGTTAAAATGTTCATAATACCCAAAGCAGTCTACATATCCAATGCAATCTCTATCAAAATTCTTTTATCACAGAAATAGAAAAAAAATCTTAAAAATTTGTATAGGACCACAAAAGACCTCAAATAACCAAAGAAATCTTAAGAAAAAAGAACAAAGCTGGAAGAGCCATGGTCTCTCCCTGATTTCAAACTCTATTATGAAGTTATGATAAACTAAATAATATGGTATTCGAATAAAAACAGACAGACGAAGGCAAGAATAGCTCAGAAATAAATTGTTGTTTATATAATTTTCAACAAAGGAGACAAGAATATACAATGAAGAAGGGTTAGTCTCTCTCTTTTTTTTTTTTTTTAAAGATTTTATTTATTTATTTGACAGAGAGAAATCACAAGTAGATGGAGAGGCAGGCAGAGAGAGAGAGAGAGGGAAGCAGGCTCCCCACTGAGCAGGGAGCCCGATGTGGGACTCGATCTCAGGACTCTGAGATCATGACCTGAGCCGAAGGCAGCGGCTTAACCCACTGAGCCACCCAGGCGCCCAGGGTTAGTCTCTTAAGTAAATGGTGTTGGGAAAACTGGATAGCCTCATGCAAAAGAATGAAACTGGACCATTCTCTTACACCATATTCCAACATTAAAATGGATTAAAGACTTGAGCATAAGACCTGAAACCATAACAATCTAGAAGAAATTATGAGTGGTAAGCTTCTTAACATTGTATTAACAATGATTTATTTATTTATTCATTCATTCATTTTGTCACCAAGGTAAAAGCAACAAAAGCAAAAATGAACTGGTGAGGCTACATCAAGCCTAAAAACTTCTTTACAACAAATAAAACCTCAACAGGTACATGAAAAGATACCCAACCTCCCTGATCATCAGGCAAATGCAAAACTGTGGTGAGTTATCACCTCACACCGGTTATCAAAAAAAAAAAAAAAAAAAAAAGAAATAAGAAGAAAGAAGAAGCATTGGGGCATTGGGGAGGATGTTGGGAAAAGGTAACACTTGTCCACTGTCCGTAGGAAATGTAAACTGATGCAACTACTAAGGAAAAGAGTATGGAGTTCCCTCAAAAATTAAAAACAGAAATACTCTATAATCTAGCAACTCTATTTCTGGATATTTATCTGAAGAAAAAAAAAAAACACTAACTCAAAAGGATAAATGCACCTCCCTGTTTATTGGTGCAGCAGTATTCAGAATAGCCAAACTGTGGAAACAATCACAAATGATTGACAGAGGAATGGTTAAAGAAGTTGTGGTATACACACACAATGGGATATTATTTCAGCCATAAGATAGAAGACAACCTGACATTTGCAGCAACATGGAGGGAACTTAAGGACATTATGTTAAGTGAAATAAGCCAGACAGAGAAAAACTATATTGGATGGTATCATTTATATGAGGAATGTGAAAAAAAGTCAGACACACTGAAAAAAGGGAGAAAAGTGGCTTCCAGGGGCTGGGAAATGGGCAAAACAGGGAGAGGTTAGTAAAACTGTACAAACTTTCAGCTATTATATAAAAAAAAGATAGTAATAGTTATATATACAAATTTCTAATTATATGCATAGCATCTCAAAAACCTTATGTCACTTTTATTTATTTAAAAAAATTTTCATTAATATATAAAGTTTTATTTGTTTCAGGGGTATAGGTCTGTGAATCATCAGTCTTACACACTTCACAGCACTCACCATAGCACATACCCTCCCCAATGTCCATCACCCTATCTCTAGCCCCCCTTCCACTCCAACAACTGTTTGTTTCTGGAGTTGAGAATCTCTTCTGGTTTGTCTCCCTTGTGTCACTTTTAGACATATAGATTCTAATTAAGTTGGTCAAGTTCAGAGATTATGACCTAAATCTTTTAATTCATTTATCAGCTATATTATTTTATTAATGGAAACTAGTATTTTGAAATCAAAATTCAAATTTAAAATTTTTGAAAAGCATATCCAACAATATAGTGAGCTGTTAGTATCATATGAATAAATTATGATTATCCCAATTCGTTTTAGAATTTTCTTGCATATATTTGGGTTCCCACATAGTCTCATAAAGCCCATATTCACTGTGTGTTCTAAAGGTTTCTGAATGACCTACTGGTCAAACAAAACAAATTTGGAATTTCGGTTTGGACAAATCTGAACATTAAGTCTAACTTTATTTAAAAGTGAAGTGACTCTAGGGACACCTGGGTGGCTTCGTTGTTAAGCGTCTGCCTTTGGCTCAGGTCATGAACCCAGCCAGCATCCTGGGACTGAGTCCCACATGGGCTCTCTGCTTGGCAGGAAGCCTGCTTCTCCCTCTCCCACTACCCCCTGCTTGTGTTCCTTCTCTCGCTGTGTCTCTCTGTGTCAAATAAATAAATTAAATCTCAAAAAGAAAAGTGATGTTACTCTACACAACATATTCAATTCCTATGAAACTCATATTTTATTTGTTAAAATGAAGATAAATATTATGCTGCTCCAAATTAGGTTAGATTAAGTGGAATTATACATGTAAAGCACTTAGCTTGGTATTCAGCACATGATAAATGCTTAATAAATTTAGCTTTTATTATATTCTTTATGAGGCACTACTTTAGGCACATTCACATACTTACAAAACACCTCACAATTATTAATATCAAAACAAGAAATAAAAGCCATATTTGTGTCTCATCCATATTTCAAGCATATTATACTTACATGAGGTCAAATAAACCTCAGAAGTAAGAGAAGAAAAAAAAACAGTTACATCTAATCTGGAGGTGGGGGTGACCCATTGCCGGGCATGGAGCATTAATAGAAAGGAAATGTCCTTCTCAATTCCATGGCTTGGTGGTAACTGAAAGACATATGTGCTGGTCCTCTTATTAGCACCAGGTAAACCAACTGCTCTTTTCCCATAAGAAGTCTCTGTGGCACATGTCAAGGAGCTGACTCTCAGAATTCCCCTGTCAGCTGAAAGAGTCAAGACTTGCATTAACTACCCAATTTGTACCATTTTAAGGTAGGCTACTTCCCCCATGAATGGTATCCATGATACATTATTTCAAGCTGCCAACCACTTTACAAAGGAAGCTCTCACTGTGCATGCAAATTTGGGTAATTACTCTTCCTGTTGTATACACTTGTTATTGTATTATGCTTACTTAAAGAATACAGGTTCTATATAGAAACATATATCTCTATCATTTAATTAAGGGCAGGTAACATTATCCTTAGTCTATAGAGTAGATGTGTGAGTTTTAGAACCATTAAAGGCCTTTTAGAAAAAATAAGTAATGTATCTAGACAGAGTCTGGTACAAAACTTCCTTTAATATGAGCTACTTTAAATAGGGTAAAATTGAACTACTTTTATTATGGAGCACTTTTAAAAACCTATGCATAAATGATACAAATATATCTTTTTAATCACTGTTTTTTTCTAATAATAAAAAAACTTAAAAGCTTAAATTTTGTTCAGTTCTCTGCTTAATACTTCTTGGTGACATAAATTGTTACACACTTATATGACTTTAGTAATCTTTTATTTTCAGACTAGAAATGGATCAAGACATAAAGCTTAAAATACATCCCATCTTATATCTTATTGTGAAAAAATGTAAGATTCTTGTCTCGATTCTTTTTTTTCCAGACCAGGGTCCAGCTGTATCGTTTAAACTGTTCTTATAAACTTATTCTAGTTCATAATCATTGTTCTCTCACCACAGGAATTGGCCTTTGCTAATTTGATAAGAAAGCAGAGGACCCAAAGTAGCTTTTCCTAAAGGGTTTCATGGAAAAATTATTTTTCCAATATATCAAACACACACACACACGCACGCATATACACTCACACTTTAGAGTTAAATAAGTCTGAGAAACTTTTGGAGAAAATAAGTTCAATAAAGTCTGCTTACCCCAAAATAATGATAAGTTCTTATATTATCTTCTGGATTATTGTTTTGCCTTTCAAATTCAGATGTACCATTGACCTGAAATTTTGTATGCTAATTTTACATACGGTACAAGTACTATTTCCCCTAAAATCTTTTCCCACAACTACACAGGACTACAATTATTATAAATCACATGTTCATATATGCTAGATTCTAGCTGTAGGCCCTTTATCATGTTCCTTTAGTTTTTCCTTGTACTCTTGTCTTATTATCTTAATCATTGCAACTTCATTATAATTAGAGCAAGGCTTCCCACCTTTAATATACTTAGTTATCATTGGTCATTGACATTTACACTTAAAAGTTAGAATAAGCTTATCAATTTCCACTAATATTCAAACACTCAAATAGACTTACATAACTGGGGAAATATTGCAAATGATTGGGTTTGAACCGAATTTATTAATCAGTTTAGGAAGAATTGCTGTCTTTAAAATGTTGCCTTCTAATCCCTGGGACACGTTTTCCACTTATTTAGTTATTTAAATTTGTTTTATAATTTTCTGTAAAGAGATATCTTACAATTTTAAGATCAATCCAAGATATTCACTATATGCAATGGATATTAGTATTAATATGTCTATATATTTAATAATGCTATGGTTATTATTAACTCTCATAATGTTTTAACTTGAAGGTGATATACGGAAATTTAATTGGTCATTTCTATGTTTGTTTGTTTTTTCCAGTAGGCACTATGCCCAATATGGAGCCTGAACTCATAACCCTGATATCAAGAGTCATATGCTCTATTGACTGAGCCAGCCAGGCACACTTAACTCGTTATTTTTATATCTTCCTTTTATACAGTAGCTTTGCAAAATATCAATCATTGATTTCTATATTTAATTAAATATTATTTTTGATATTTGTCAAACAGAGCCATATACTTTGTTTTATAAATAGATTTATCTTAAATTTAATTTATCTGGATCACATCTCTTAATAGTTTTATTTGCCTTTTTGAATAATTATTACAATAAAGAAGTCCATGGGAAATAATATATCATGTTATATAACAAATATATCACATATCACATAGCTAATATTTCCACTTTCATTGTATATCTGAAAGCATAATTTTTCCCCCTTCATCTTTTCCATATTCTGGCTAAACTGAAGTCTACATAGAATGCTCCTCAAAACTCTAACTGATTGCAACTGATTGATGGTATTCTTCAATAAAAGAGCTCTGGATGAGTACTAAGTTGACTTTCATAAGGAACCTGGCTTCTTAAGGAATACAAATGGACTTAAATTTCAACATCTCATCCATGAGATACTAAGTTAAAGAAATCTGTTAAGGAAAACTAGAGTGCTTTTCATTAAGACTGATCAGGATAAAAAGAAAACTAAGTGTACAAAATGGAAACTCAACCAACAGAGAATGGAGAAATCTGGTTTGTACTCTGGGATTCCACCATGGAATTTGAAAATCCATGGGAGACACCAGGCCCTGAAAGAACATTGTGTCTACTTTGAAAGACCTTCCAGAAATGGCAGCCTTAACAGAATTCTACTTTAAGAAAAAGAGCAGAATGTGTGAGACTCAAAGAGCTGTAATTTCCTCAGAAAACAAGGTAGATGAAGGGCATTGTTAGAGTGTTGAAGACATCCCTTCAGTGAATTAGGACTTCTTGGAATGATTTGTTTTTTCCTTAAATAGAGTCAATACAGGCACACTTTAGGGGAATAGCATTTTATTTTAGTGTACTGTTTTTCAAGTAATTGTCTTAAGACTTCTACCATTGTGTCAGTGAAACTACTACACAATAATATTTTTAATATGTCACATGATAAATTCCTGCTTGAGTTTAGTTCCACATGAAAGATTATCAGTCTGTTCTTGTCTTACTTTCTATTTACTATTGAACCTAACTCTGTTCATGATTTTAAAAATCAGTGCATCTTACATTTTTGCTAATATCAATCTTCTCTTCCTCTATAAGACAAGTTTTTTGTTTTTCCATTTATTAAAGCCAGTCATATTTTGATTTTATTTGGCCTTTATACTGTCTCAAATTCTTATGTTAATAAATAAAATTTAAATATAAATGAATAAAAAGTATAAATGTAATCAAATAAAGTGGTAAAAATTATGATAAAGTAGAAATAACTGAAAATTATTCTAAGAATATCGAATATACCTACAAAATAAGTTGTATGCCTTAAAATTATGTGTGTCATATTTTATTGAGATAATCTCTCATTGTTAGTTTTCTTTTAATTTTTTAAAAAAATTTAAAAGATTTTATTTATTTGACAGAGACAGAGGAAGAGAGAGAGACAGAGAGCACAAGCAGTGGTTGCTGAGACATGGGGAAAAGGAGACCTCCCTACTGAGCAGAGAGCCTATGTGGGACTCAATCCCAGAACCCTGGGATCATGACCTGAGCTGAAGGCAGATGCTTAACCCACTGAGCCACCCAGGCGCCCCAGTTTTCTTCTAATTTTAACATTTATAATAACCACCCATTGAGCATCTTTGTAACAATATAGCTGAACAAAAAGTTAATCTCCAGTATAAATTACTAACATAAAATAACAAATTCAAGAGGCATTTATGGTTTTAATATCTTGAAAAATAACTTTCAAGTTCTCCTTTTGTACCAATTTATAGTTAGAAATAACATATTTTATAGTTTCAAAGAAATATGGCAGACCAAGCAAATATATTAGTCTAATTTCGACCCTCAAAAGTCCATAAAGGAATTATAAGTGATTAAACAAGGAGAAACCCGTAAGTGTGAAAAGAACAAAATGGATCAGAGTAAATATATTAGGGAATCTCTATGCTTTTGGCAAAAGTAGAAGCAGATGGAATCATATTGGTAAATTTGGAGAAGTATGTAACTCAAATTCCAGATTATGGCAGGTGAGAAATGCAAAAATTAAAGGTGACCGAACTGCACAGCTGAAATACAGAGAGTCTTTATACTTGGACTTAGTAGGTATAATAATAAAACTAAAAATTTAGTGAAATACAAGGCAAAGCCATTTACGTTTACCTTACACACAAAGACACACACACACACAAACTGAATTGTCAATCCATCTCCAAAAAACCTAAATTCTTACAAAGAATTAGCCTGTTAGATTGTTCCTTACTTTACTAGAATAAAGTAATTCTGATTCTGAATTTGTGGCACCTTCCGTTTTAAAGATAGTTCTTCACCATTTCAGTATGAAGGAAAGTTTACCAATCAGCTCAGTACCTATGTATTAGACATTCTATTCAAGAAAGAATGCTATTGAAAAATTTTAGTCTGCATACCCAAAAGTTGAAGAGACAAGAGATGTAGAACTAACTTATCTAATATTTTATTCCTTAATTAGAATTTTAAAAAACAGGACTAATGGATATATAAAGAAAATCAGCAGCATTGAAGGGGAAAGCTAAGTCAAACACACAAAAATGTGACCAAAAGAGGAAACAGGTCTTTCACAACAGATGAGAATTTTCAAATATTCATTATCTTCAGAAAAGTTCTAGATAATGTTTCTATGAAACAAGTCATGAATAGAACTGAGTGAAAACTTTCAAAAAATGGAGAAAATTTGGCAATTAAAATATATCAACAAGTTAAAAATTAGAAGGAGAATTATAAGATAAATGAGCTATTCTTCCAGAACATATATATGAAAACATAAAAAAGAAAGTCTGTAAATGAAAATAAATTGGTCAAGACTGTCAACCTAGATAACTCAAGATGTTATGAACAGGAGTTTCAAAAGGAGAGCATTTGTGAAAAAGGTGAGAAAAAAAGTAAAATAAAATAAGAAAATCTCCCAGAACTGAAGCGATACCTGTCTCTAGAGTTAACAGTATCCACTGATTGATGAGCTGCATAAATGAATAATGAATGAACAATATTCAGAAATTTCAGAAGACTAAGAATAAAAAGAACATGTCAAAAGCACCCAGATAAAATGAGGAAAAATTATTATGAAGCAATTAATGTGTAATTTCTTCATACTTTTCAATCACCAATTTTGAATAATGAAGAAAATGGTGATAACTATTTCAAAATTCTGAGGCAATAATATTTTGAACTTAGAATTGAACAAGCTACCAATCAATGGAAATGGCAAAATCAAGCCACTTGAGAAATTCAGGAACTCAGAAAATTACCTTCCATATGCCGTTTTGGAGAAGGTTATGTAAGGATATATTTACAAAAAACAAAGTTGGCAATCACAGAAGATGAATGAGGGATAAAACAAAATAGCGGATTTAAGAAAAGGGCCTAAAGTAAATGAGTCCTTTCTAGGCTGGTAATAATCAGGACAAATGTAAACAAAAAATTCCTGAGCTGAAGGAAAATGCCTTGAATTTAAAGAATGGAATGGATTCTATTGGAGTCTATGGACAAAATGTTTCATGAACTAGAATTTAGTGAAGGCAACATATATTTCTTCTTTCTGTAATGAAGATACAGGGAGTTAGATACTATGGAAACAAAACAAATTTTTCCAGAAAGTAATATATAGATACAAGAAAAATTGAAATGTGCTGTGTTCTGAAGTCACTGATGATGTGTAGCAAAGAGGATCTATTTTATATACACAATATACTGTTCTTCCCTGGGTCCCACAGAGGTTGTGACACTATACTACATGGAAGGAATGTACTCCCCATATACTACTCAGCTTCTCAGTGAAAAATATATGCATGATTGCAACAACACAAACAGTAGTGTTCAGGATTTACAATCAGTCTGTAGACAAACACCACATCATGTGGTTTTAAGATACGAATGAAAAGTAAATGTATCCAATTTTGAAATATCATTTTAATTCTAGTTAAAAGATGTTAAAATAGAGGTGCCTGGGTGGCTTAGTCAGTTAAGTGTCTGCCTTTGGCTCAGGTCATAATCACAGGGTCCTGGGATTGAGTCCTGCATCAGGCTCCCTGCTCTGTCAGGAGCCTGCTTCTCCCTCTGCCCCCTCCCCCTGTTCATGTGTGCTCTCTCTCTCTCTCTCTCTCTCTCTCTGTCTGAAATAAATAAATAAAGTCTTTTAAAAAAAAGATATTAAAACATAGAAGTTCAGAGTGAGTCAAGAATAAGATGGATTTTTATTTCTTCCTTTAGATAATAAGAATTCAACATATTCAGAAGAGAATAATAAGTGTTATTATCTTACTTAAAGATCTTATCATTTATCTTATTAAGTTTTAAGTAGGCACTCTAAACATGTAAATAAATATGAAATTTAAGAGGTGAGAGACGGAGATGAAAGACTAGTGAAACTGTATCTAACTATGGAATAATGCTAGAGACAGAGTGAGATAAAGATTTCATGATTAGCCACAGCCACAAATCCACTATTTAGAACTGAATAAAAACTCAAGGTCAGACAAAGTTTCAGCTACTAATTTAACTTGTCTTCAATCATTTTGTGTACTTATGTAATGCTGAAGCAAAGATTATAAAGGTTTTTGCCATCAGTTAAATATTAAGGTAGAGTATTTTAGTTAAACAGACAGGATTTCTAAAACAATAACTTGGGGCACCTGGGTAGCTCAGTTGATTAAGCAGTCAGCACTTGGTTTTGGCTCAGGTCATGATCTCAGGGGCTGTGGGATCTAGCCCCAGGTAATGCTCCATGCTGAGTGTGGAGCCTGCTTCAGATTCTTTCTTTCTCTCTCTCTCCTCCCACTCCCCTCCCTCACTCATGCTCTCTCTCAAATAAATAAATAATATTTTTAAAAAGTAAAGAAGGGGCACCTGGGTGGCTCAACTGGTTAAGCATCTGCCTTGACTCAGGTCACCATCTTGGGGTTCTGGGATGGAGTCCTGCATTAGGCTCCCTGCTCAGTTGGGAGCCTGCTTTTCCCTCTCTCTCTGCCACCGCCCTGCCCTCCTGCCCTGCCCTGGCTCATGTTCTCATGCTGTGTCTCTCAAATTTAAAAAATTCATAAAAATAAATAAAGCTAAAATAACAACTTGATCAAATGCTGTATGGGCAATGCTACTTATTTTAATTTATGATTAATCTATTTCAAATGATTTTATTTGATGGTACATATACATTAAACATAAATGTAGCTGGCCAAGATAACATTACTGGTGAAATACTCAATTTCTAAGTTTCTTATTTTTATGTGACTAATACTTCAACCTTGATAAAGCCATAATGTGCTTTTATACTATTATGAGTGAAACTGATTTTGATATCTAATTAATGGTCTCAATCAAATCTTAAGTATCTAAAAAATGACCTGTGCTACATTATCCCACTTAATGTTGACTTGATTAATTACAGATATTGAAAGTGTTCTCTGCCCTATCTTTGTGTGACATGAGAGCTACCAGAATCTCTTTCACTTTTTCCTATTTGAACTGAAGAATAACACTATTTAAAAAACGTTTGGAACATTGCTTTTTTATGCTGTTAATGTTGAGTTCCACAGAATTATAAACTTTTATTCTGAATCTTATTAAGTCATTGGCTCACAAACCTCAGTTCTCTGGCTCCCCAGACAAAAACTGAACAATCTTAAGCCATTGGTTTTTGTTTGATTCATTTTGTTTTTGTTTTTTTAACCAGTGGGGAGGGAATGGAGATCATTTTAGCGCATCAGGGGGATGGGTAGTAGGCGCAAGCAGTGACTCTTTGTCACAGACTAGGAGAAAATATTTGCAAATCACACATCTGATAAAAAGACTTCAGTATATAATGTCTACTTTAAAAATTATCAAAATTAAAAAAAAACAATTCAATTAAAACATGAGCAAAAACTTAAACAGCCATGGAACCTTTACAGGCCACAGAAAAGAACAGTAAAGATACTCAACAACATCAGTCACTAATGGAATGCAAATTAAAATCAAAGGATGCCACAGCAAATCTATTAGAATGACTGCAGTGAAAAAGATTGAACACATCAAGTTGTTGGAAAGAATGTGATTAAATGGAACTTTCTTATATCGCAATTGCAAAATCCTTTGGAAAATAGTTTAGCGGGTTTTTAAATTTAAATATATACCACCATATGAACCAATCATTCCATTATTAAGGATTTATCTAAGAAAAAGAAAGCACTTTCCAGAGTGGCTGCACCAGCTTGCATTCCCACCAACAGTGTAGGAGGGTTCCCCTTTCTCCGCATCCTCGCCAGCATCTGTCATTTCCTGACTTGTTGATTTTAGCCATTCTGACTGGTGTGAGGTGATATCTCATTGTGGTTTTGATTTGTATTTCCCTGATGCCGAGTGATATGGAGCACTTTTTCATGTGTCTGTTCGCCATCTGGATGTCTTCTTTGCAGAAATGTCTGTTCATGTCTTCTGCCCATTTCTTGATTGGATTATTTGTTCTTTGGGTGTTGAGTTTGCTAAGTTCTTTATAGATTCTGGACACTAGTCCTTTATCTGATATGTCGTTTGCAAATATCTTCTCCCATTCTGTCAGTTGTCTTTTGATTTTGTTAACTGTTTCCTTTGCTGTGCAAAAGCTTTTGATCTTGATGAAATCCCAGTAGTTCATTTTTTCCCTTGCTTCCCTTGCCTTTTGCGTTGTTCCTAGGAAGATGTTGCTGCGGCAGAGGTCGAAGAGGTTGCTGCCCGTGTTCTCCTCAAGGATTTTGATGGATTCCTTTCGTACATTGAGGTCCTTCATCCATTTTGAGTCTATTTTTGTGTGTGGTGTAAGGGAATGGTCCAATTTCATTTTTCTGCATGTGGCTGTCCAATTTTCCCAGCACCATTTATTGAAGAGGCTGTCTTTTTTCCATTGGACATTCTTTCCTGCTTTGTCGAAGATTAGTTGACCATAGAGTTGAGGGTCTATTTCTGGGCTCTCTATTCTGTTCCATTGATCTATGTGTCTGTTTTTGTGCCAGTACCATGCTGTCTTGATGATGACAGCTTTGTAATAGAGCTTGAAGTCCGGAATTGTGATGCCACCAACGTTGGCTTTCTTTTTCAATATCCCTTTGGCTATTCGAGGTCTTTTCTGGTTCCATATAAATTTTAGAATTATTTGTTCCATTTCTTTGAAAAAGATGGATGGTACTTTGATAGGAATTGCATTAAATGTGTAGATTGCTTTAGGTAGCATAGACATTTTCACAATATTTATTCTTCCAATCCAGGAGCATGGAACATTTTTCCATTTCTTTGTGTCTTCCTCAATTTCTTTCATGAGTACTTTATAGTTTTCTGAGTATAGATTCTGTGTCTCTTTGGTTAGGTTTATTCCTAGGTATCTTATGGTTTTGGATGCAATTGTAAATGGGATTGACTCCTTAATATCTCTTTCTTCTGTCTTGCTGTTGGTGTAGAGAAATTGAGGTTCCTCAAAATGTTGAAAATAGAACTGCCCTATGACCCAGCAATTGCACTATTGGGTATTTACCCTAAAGATACAAATGTAGTGATCCAAAGGGACACATGCACCCGAATGTTTATAGCAGCAATGTCCACAATAGCCAAACTATGGAAAGAACCTAGATGTCCATCAACAGATGAATGGATCAAGAAGATGTGGTATATATACACAATGGAATACTATGCAGCCATCAAAAGAAATGAAATCTTGCCATTTGCAACAACGTGGATGGAACTAGAGCGTATCATGCTTAGCGAAATAAGTCAAGCAGAGAAAGACAACTATCATATGATCTCCCTGATATGAGGAAGTGGTGATGCAACATGGAGGCTTAAGTGGATAGAAGAATAAATGAAACAAGATGGGATTGGGAGGGAGACAAACCATAAGTGACTCTTAATCTCACAAAACAAACTGAGGGTTGCCGGGGGGAGGGGGTTGGGGAGAAGGGGGTGGGATTATGGACATTGGGGAGGGTATGTGATTTGGTGAGTGCTGTGAAGTGTGTAAACCTGGTGATTCACAGACCTGGGGATAAAAATATATGTATATAAAAAATATATGTTTATAAAAAATAAAAAATTAAAAAAAAAAAAAAAAGAATGGAAGTCAGGAAGGGGAAGGAGAAACTTGGCAGCGTTTCCTGACGGGGCCTCCTCGCTTAGAGCATTGCTGGAGTTATTCATGCCTGAGATGACAGGATGTGAACGTATTTGTCTTTATGATCGAGCAAATAGTACATGTGTGTGGCTTTCTTTTTGATTTTTCCCCTGATTCCCCAGGGCTTTACCCCTTAATGTGGCCACTTTGAACATGGTTGGCATAAATTCACAGTAGAAGAACATCTGTGGCAAGGAGCACGCCAAGGCAGGGAACTGGGACAGGGGTGCAGCAGCACAGAACTTAGCCCAATCCTCCTGGCTCAAGCTATCTTGATTCAGTGATTAAGGAAATGTAGTCTCTTTTGGTTATGACTGACCCCCCTGGAGAAACTTCGATTTCAACCTCTCACCACCAAAAGATCAAGGGTTTGAGGCAAAACCATCATACTGAAACCTTGATTAATAAAATGTGTGTTCAAAGAGATTTAGAAAACATCTTAGATGTTCACAAGAATTTTTCCAGAAGCAGTAAGAAGTGGGAAGGCCTAAGTGATTCCACTTAGTACAGGGCCTGAGGAAAATGATTGTCAGCACTGGAAGCCCAAATCTTCTGTTAATCATGGACCTCCCCTACTCTGCATTTCCCAGATTCTGAATATGGTCCGGGGGACACTGTTTCTTCCTGCCTCTTCCAGGAAACCTGCCCTAACTCCCTCTCCTGAGTGTCTGTGAGCTTCATATGTGCTGGTGTTGTGACACTTACTCAGCACACGAGAGGTGATTCCTAAATCATCCTTCCTAAATTATCAAGTCCTTGGGAGCTGGGACTGTCTGATGTCTGATTCATCCTAGTATCTTCAAGTCCTACCATAGTGTCAGGTACAGAAGAGCTGCTCAGTACATACTTGTAGAATTAAATAAATAGAACGAATAATGGGGCACCTGGGTGGCTCAGTCGGTTAAGTGTCCAACCCTTGATCTCAGCTCAGGTCTTGATCTCAGCTCAGATCTTGATCTCAGGGTCATGAGTTCAAGACCCACACTGGTCTCCACAGTAATGCTCAATGAACCTAGTTGGATGTCTCGACAGCACTGAAACTCAAGGTCCAAAGCTGAACCCTACAACCACCTCAGCTCTGCTTGTGCAGGTAATGGAATACTTTCCTCAAAACAGCAATCCCACTGTTGTCCAGCTTTGTCCATTATTCACTGTAATAATAATAATAGCAATAACAATAATAAACACTTATTTGGTGCTAAAAAAAAAAAAAAAAAAAAGCACTTGCCCATACAAATATTAGTACAACATTGTTCATAGCATCTTTATGTGCAATAGTCAACAACTAGCATCAATCCAAATCTCCATCAACATTGAATGGGTAAACTGTAATACATTCACACAATGGAATAATACTCAGGATAAAAAAGGAATAAACAACTGGTATGCCCTACAATATAAATTAATCTCAAAAAATATACTGAATGAAACAAGAGCAAAAAATACAAGATACATGAATTGTAATATGAAACTTTAGGAAATGCAGAGTAATATACAATGACAGAAAGAAGATCAGTATTTGCTTAGGGAAGAAGAAGGGGGGGAGGATGCTTTAGAGAGAGGATTCCTTCCCCCCCCCCAATATTTTATTTATTTATTTGACACAGAGAGAGGGAACACAAGCAAGGAGAGTGGGAAAGGGAGAAGCAGGTTTCCCATGGAGCAGGGAGCCTGATGTGGGGCTGTATCCCAGGACCCTGGGATCATGCCCTGAGCTGAAAACAGACGCTTAACAGCTGAGCCAACCAGGTGCCCCGAGGATTCTTTCTTTGATGGTTATGTTCATTATCTTGATTGTGACAATGACTTTATCCAAAACTTATTAAACTCTGCATTTTAAATACATGGAGTTAATTACATGTCAATTATACTTAAATAATACTGCTAACAATTATAAATAGTAATGCTTAATTGAACAGAATCTAAGACTTACTTTAAAAGGCATCCAAGGAATAGCAGATATGGATCTGTACATGTGTGAGTGTGTAAAGAAAATCTAGCATAACATTACAGAATTTGTGTGGTTATAGTATATTGATTCACTTTACATTTTTCAACTTTTCCATCAATTTGAAATTTTTCATAATAATGTTGAGAAATTCTATTGAGCCACTTAAAAACATAAACTAAGAAAGATCATTAAGTAAATAAGCATAACAATGATACCAAACCATAAAAATATTGCTCACAAATAAAACCAGACAAATACTCACATGAGTATAAGAGCAATATAACTAAAGTATTACAGATATAGACTAGGAAAAGTTAAGTAACCACTTACTAAAAAGTAGGGTTTATTCTAGAAGTGAAAAGATAGTTCCATTTTTAGGGAAATCCCTAATATAAATAAATTTTTTAAAGTCATATGACTATAGAGTTAGGGGTCCATTTCTGGGTTCTCTATTCTGTTCCATTGATCTAAGTGTCTGTTTTGGTACCAGTAGCATGCTGTCTTGATGATCACAGCTTGGTGATATAGCTTGAAGTCAGGCATTGAGATATCCCAGCTCTGGTTTTCTTTTCAACATTCCCCTGGCTCTTCGGGGTCTTTTCTGGTTCCATACAAATTTTAGGACTGTTTGTTCCAGCTCTGTGAAAAATGTCAATGGTATTTTGATGGGGATTGCATTGAATGTGTAGATTGCTCTGGGAAGTATAGACACTTTAACAATATTTATTCCTCCAATCCATGAACATGGAATGTCTTTTCTATCTCTTTATGTCTTCTTCCATTTCTTTCATAAGTGTTCTGTACTTTCTAGAGTACAGATCTTTTATATCTTTAGTTAGGTTTATTACTAGGTATCTTATGGTTTTTGGTGCAATTGTAAATGGGATTGACTCGTTAATTTCTCTTTCTTCAGTCACATTGTTAGTGTATAGAAACGCAACTTTTTTTTTTCTGTGCATCGATTTTGTATCCTGCTTCATTGTTGAATTGTATGAGTTCTTGCAATTTGGAGTGGAGTCTTTTGGGTTTTCCACATAAAGTATCATGCCATCTGCAAAGACAGAGAGTTTGACTTCTTCTTTGCCAATTTGAGTACCTTTTATTTCTTTCTGTTGTCTGATTGCTGAGGTTAGGGAATGCAACCTGATAGAGCCACTTTGGAAAACAGTATGTGGGTTCTTCAAGAAGTTAAAAACAGAGCTACCTTATGACCCAACAATTGCATTATTAATATTTATGCGAAAGATACAGATGTAGTGAAACAAAGGGACACCCGCACCCCAATATTTATAGCAGGAATGTCCACAATAACCAGACTGTGGAAGGAGCTGAGATGTTCTTCAACAGATGAATGGATAAAGATGTGGTTTATATATACAATGGAATATTACTCAGCCATCAGAAAGAATGAACACCTACAATTAACATCAACATGGATGGAACTGGAGGGGATTATTCTAAGTGAAATAAGTCAATCAGAGAAAGACAACTATATATGGTTTCACTCATATGTGGAATATAAGAAATAGTGCAGAGGATCATAGGGGAAAACTGATTGGGAAAAAATCAGAGAGGGAGAAAAACTAGGAGAGATTCTTGACCCTGGGGAACAGAGGGTTGCCGGAGGAGAGATGGGTAGGTGGTATGGGGGAAATGGGTGATGGGCATTAAGGAGGGCATGCGATGTGATGAGTACTGGGTGTTCCATGCAACAGATGCATCACTGAACACTACATATGAAACTAATGATGTACTATGTTTTGGATAATTGAATTTAAATAAAAATAACAATTTTTAAAGAAGTCATATGACTACATGTATGATGAAAACGCATTTCACAGAAAAACAATTCAAGATAAACCAATATTATATAATTGATAAAAATTTCCTTGGCATGTTACATCAAAAACCAGCATTATGGGGGCGCCTGGGTGACTTAGTGGGTTAAAGCCTCTGCCTTCGGCTCAGGTCATGATCCCAGGGTTCTGGGTTCGAGCCCCACATTGGGCTTTCTGCTCAGCAGGGAGCCTGCTTCCTCGTCTCTCTCTGCCTGACTCTCTGCTGACCTGCGCTCTCTGTGAAATAAATTAAGAAAATCTTTAAAAAAAATCTTTAATCTTTAAAAAAAAGCATTATGTTTAAAAGAGAAACAATATATTTTTTAAAGATTTTCTTTATTTATTTGACAGATAGAGATCACAAGTAGGCAGAGAAAGAGGCAGAGAGAGAGGGGGAAGCAGGATCCCTGCTGAGCAGAGAGCCCGATGTGGGGCTCGAACCCAGAACCCTGGGATCATGACCTGAGCCGAAGGCAGAGGCTTTAACCCACTGAGCCACCCAGGCAACCTGACAAACAATAATTTTAATAAAGACAAAAACAGCAAAGAAATATGTTCCAACAACATAACGATTAAAATTTTTAGTATAAGTATGAGGCAACATTATCAAAGAAGAAAAACAGTGATATTAATAAAAATAAAATTCTTTTTCCATTCATCCATTGAAGGGCATCTTGGATGAATGGATAAGGAAGATGTGGTCCATATACACTATGGAGTATTATGCCTCCATCAGAAAGGATGAATACCCAACTTTTGTAGCAACATGGTCGGAACTGGAAGAGATTATGCTGAGTGAAATAAGTCAAGCAGAGAGAGTCAATTATCATATGGTTTCACTTACTTGTGGAGCATAAGGAATAGCACAGAGGACATGGGGAGATGGAGAGGAGAAGGGAGTTGGGGGGAATTGGAAGGGGAGAGGAGCCATGAGAGACTGTGGACTCTGAGGAACTAACTGAGGGTTTTAGAGGGGAGGAAGGTGGAAGGTTGGGTGAGCCTGATGGTGTGTATTATGGAGGGTATGTATTGCCATGAAGCGCTGGTGCAGTGCATAAACAATGAATTCTGAAACACTGAAAAGAAATTTTAAAAATAAATAAAAATTGTTTAAAAATTCTAAAAAATTTGGAAGAAAACTGTAAGCTATTCTTTTTATTTGTGGAAAATATGATCATATATCAGGGAAATGCAACAAAATATCTAAATGTTACTCTATAGAATAAATAATTTGGTTAGATTGTATAATACTATAATAGTACAGAGAGAATAAATAAAATTTATATGTATAATTACTGATCAATTAGGAGATATAATGAAAGATATTATTTAGGAATATGATAAACAAGATGGATGTAGGGCTTATCTAAAAATAACATAAGCGTGACACTAATTCTTGAAGAAATAAGGAAAAAAAAAACCTTATGGAGTACCTGGGTGACTAGTTGGTTAACCATCTGCCTTTGGCTCAGGACATAATCTCAGGGACATGGGATGGAGCCCTGTTTCAGACTCCCTGCTCAGGGGGACGTCTGCTTCTCCCTCTCCCCCTGCTTCTGTTCTCTCTCTCTTTCTTGCTCATTCTCTCTTAAGTAAATTAAGAAAAAAAAAAAAAAAAACCTTGGGTTTTTTAACGGCACCTTTTTTTTTAACTTTATTTTTTAAAGTTTTTATTTATTTGACAGAGAACACAAGTAGGCAGAGAGAGAGAGAGAAGGAAGCAGGCTCCCTACCAAGCAGAGAGCCGGATGACGCGGGGCTCGATCCCAGGACCCAGGGATCAGGACCTGAGCTGAAGGCAGAGGCTTTAACCCACTGAGCCACCCAGGTGTCCCTAACGGCAGCTTTTAACACTAAATTTAACATCAGTTTTCCCAAAATTTAATTGATATATTTAATAAGATCTTAGTTAAAAATATTTCCCAAGATTATAATTTTAAAGGTAATATGTGAATATATGGGAATATTCTAAAATATAAAAGTAATGAGAGGGGATTTATCCCATCATATATTAAAACATAACATAAAACTTAAGTCATTAAAACATTACAGTATTATTTTATGAATGTATAAACTGTCAATGAATTGAAAATCTAGAAATGGACTTTATATTTAATATATGACGAAGGTCATATTTTACATCTTTACGTCAGTAGGAAAAAGACAGAATTCTTAGTAAATGATTTTGGGACAAAGGGAAAGATATATAGAAAAAAGAATTCAATCTATACTTCTGTATCTACACACTCCACACTAGGATAAACTCCAAATATACCAATGACTTAAATGCAAATAATGAAAGACGAGAGAATTATTGTATCACTTCATAGTTAAACAGAATTATCTCACCATGCTACGAAGTCCAGAAGTTCTACAGTTTCCTTCCTTCCTTCCTTCCTCTTTCTTTTTAAGTTAAATCAAGGGACACCTGGGTGGCTTGGTCAGGTTATGATCCTGGGTGCCTTCAACTCAGGTTGTGATCCAAAGGTCCTGGGATCAAGTCCTGTATCTGGTTCCTCGGCTCAGACAACAGCCTGCTTCTCCCTCTGCCTGCCACTTCCTCTGCTTGTGCGTGCTCTCTCTCTCTCTGGCATATAAATAAATCAAATCATTAAAACAATAAATAAATAGGGCGCCTGGGTGGCTCAGTGGGTTGAGCTGCTGCCTTCGGCTCAGGTCATGATCTCAGGGTCATGGGATCGAGTCCCGCATCGGGCTCTCTGCTCAGCAGGGAGCCTGCTTCCCTTCCTCTCTCTCTACCTGCCTCTCTGTCTACTTGTGATTTCTCTCTGTCAAATAAATAAATAAAAATCTTTAAAAAAAAACAATAAATAAATAAATATATCTTAAAATATTTCTGCATACAAAACACACATATACATACACAGGATGGAAGAGAACTGATAAACTGGATAATATTTGCAATTCACCTCACATAGTGAAAATTCCAATTTTCATGAATATTAGGGAGAAAAAGAGAAACAACGTAAGTAAAAACTGGCTAAGTGGTATAAAAATGCCTCTTAACTGTATTAAATGATTTTTAAATAAGATAAATGCAAATACAAGCTGTACTTAGATATAATTTTCACCAATCACACTGGCAAAAACATAAAATTTGATCACACATTACATTAGAAAAGTAGTTCAAAAAGAAACTTGTACATTAATGGAGATAATATAAATAGTTCAACCCTTATGTCAATACTTTTCAAAATTATAAATGAATATACGTTTCATTCCAGGTATTTCACTTCTTGGAATTTGTCCCACAGATATCATTATGCATATGGAAAATGTTCTATGGACAAGATCACTCAATTCAGACATTTGTAGTAGCAAAAGTTTGGAAACAACCTCAGTGTATGCCAATAACAAATTTTTTTTATAAATGATGGGCCTATCCATAATATGGAATGTTTTCCAAATCAAAATGAAGATCAACTCTGAATAAATTGCTTTGGAATTAGCAACACCTTAAGTGTAACATCAAAGACAAAATATATTTTATGAGTGTTTCTTTTTTTTTTTAACTTTTTATTTAAATTCAATTTGCTTAACAAACAGTGTATTATTAGTTTCAAAGGTAGAATTAGTGATTCATCAGTTGCATATAACACCTGGTGCTCATTAGATCCAGTGCCCTCCTTAATGCTCATAACCCAGTTACCCCATTGCCCTACCCAATTCCCCTCCAGCAATCCTCATCTGTTTAAAAAAAGGGAAAATAATATAAAGGTGTATTGGCATAAACACATCTGGAAGGCTGAGTAGTAACAATACTTACCTATAAGGAATTATACAAATTAATTAATGAGTAAGAAAGCAATGAGGGAATCTCTTTTTATACCTTTTTAATGTTTTGGCCACATAAATAAGAAAAATCAACACATGAAAATAAATATAAAACATGGTCAACTAAATCCTTAAAAAATACAGTGAGGAGAACCCTTATTCACAGCTCTAATGTGGGAGAAGTCTAGAAAGCATTGTTCCCTTCTTACACAGAAAAGCTGAACATATGGACAATTAATGATTCTTCTGGGATACATCAGAAAACTAAGACCACAAGGCAAACTGGCACTGAAATTGGAAAGAGACATGAATCCTGAAAGTCCCAACACCAAAATCTGCCTCCCTGGAGCAGAAGTCGCTGGAGTCATAAACTGGTATAAACACATAAATGGCAATTTTGATGAATTCCTGGAGTCTGAGTGTGGATCAGCACCGACATGAGAAACTCCTAGAATTGCAGTCTTAGGGACCCCCAACCTTTCAGTGGTATATCTGTAGGACCCCTCCTACCAAATTTCTCATGGTGAAGGACCAACAGGACTTCTAGTAGCTTGGGCAGAGGGTGGGGTAAAATAATCATTTTGAAATATTCCCAGAACATCCTCCACAACAAAATTTTATGTTTGGAAGAAAAGAATTTACCAGAAACATCGCACCTGGGGGAAGAACCTTGTTTCTCTTTTCCTCTTCATTTCATTCTAGCCTCATTTAGCCTTCTTGTGTTAAAGAGATGGACCTCTCCCCCCACCTCCCAAAAAAAGATAGTGAAAGGTACTTCCCAGAAACACAGACCTAATGAAATACTAAAGTTTAATTTAAAAATTAAGTTATAGCATGTTTCTACTCTCCAATACCCTACCACAATACCAGTACAGCAATAATGTCTTATGTCTGAAAGAGTGGAGAGATGCAGACCCTCTGAGAAGTACTTAGGGCAGCTCACGGCAATAGTAGTAAAAGAAAAGGGGTGTACTAGAGGAATCTGGAACTTCTAGCACCCACGGCTACAGAAAGCATTAGACATAGCCCAGCTGCTAGCCAGACTCATATAAAATCTCACACTGCAGCCCAATTCTCCTCAGTTTCTATTACCTAATACATAATGTCTAGGTTTTGACAACATATGTCGTTAGGCCAAAGGCAAGACAAAGTGCAATCTTGAGAGAAAAAGTAAGCATTAGGATCAGACTCAAGATATGACAAAGAACTGGAATTATCAGACAGAATTTAAAATAGCTATGGTCCATCCATGTTGTCGCAAATGGCAAGATTGATGGACTAGAGCGTATCATGCTTAGCGAAATAAGTCAAGCAGAGAAAGACAACTATCATATGATCTCCCTGATATGAGGAAGTGGTGATGCAACATGGGGACTTAAGTGGGTACGAGAAGAATAAATGAAACAACATGGGATTGGGAGGGAGACAAACCATAAGTGACTCTTAATCTCACAAGAGTATGTGCTTTGGTGAGTGCTGTGAAGTGTGTAAACCTGGTGATTCACAGACCTGTACCCCTGGGGATAAAAATATATGTTTATAAAAATTAAAAAATTAAACATGCAAAAAATAAAATAAAATAAAAAATAAAATAGCTATGGTCCAGTTTAAGAGCTCTAAATGGAGAAAGAGACACTATGCAAGAACACAGGGGTAATGTAAGGATAGAGGTGGGAATGCCAATAGAGAATCAAAGGGAAATATTAAAAATCAAAATCATCAGTAGGCTTGATATGGCCAAGGAATGAGTCTGTGAGAAAAACCCCCCACTCCTTAAATGTGGGTTTGTATGGTGATTTCCTCCCCAAGAATATAGCACGGAAAGGGAGTAGAAAGAAGAGCTACACAGTGGAGAAAACTGACAATCACTGCCTCCACTAGGTGATCAAAATCCACACCAAGTCATAAATCATGTTAATAGTTTGTACTTTTAGTAGTATGTGATGAAAACCACATTTTACCTCTGTGGCTTCCCTTTCTCACACGCACAACCGTGTTCTAATCATGAGAAAACATCAGACATCCCAACTGAGGGACGTTCTACAAAATAACCAACGAATACTCCCTAAAACTATCAATATTATCAAAACAAGGGAAGTCTGAGAAACTATTACAGCCAAGAGGAGTGTAAAGAGATATGAGAAGCTAATCTTAATGCAGTATCTTGCCTGGGATCTGAGAAGAAGGAAAAGGACATTGGGTAACAACTAAAACAATCTGAGTAAAGTGTCGTGTCAATTAACAATGTATCAATCTTGATTTGTTAACTGTAGCACATATGTAGTACTAACATAAGGTTTTACTAGAAGAGAAAATTCTTGGTAGGATATTCACAATTTTTCTATAATTCTAAAACTACCCTAAAATTGGAGCACCTGGGTGGTTGTTGGTTAAGCACCTGCCTTCAGCTGAGGTCATGATCCTGGGATTACTTCCCACATCAAGCTCCCTGTTCAGTGGGGAGTCACTTCTCCCTCTGACCTCTCCCTTCTCAAGCTTTCTCTCTCTCATTCTCTCTCTCACTCTCAACTAAATAAATAAAATCTTTAAAAAATAAATAAAAATAAAACTGCCCTAAAATTAAGTTTATGTAACAAAATCTCCAGTGATAAAATCAGAAGAAGAAATTGAAAGGAGAAAATAGGGAAACAAACTCAGAACCTAGAAAAGAGACATACATTTTTTTTAAAATTTTTTATTTTTTATAAACATATATTTTTAAAATGTAATTTAAGAGACATGGGAAAAGACTAAATATTTCTTATTTATTTATATGACAGAGAGAGAGAGAGAGAGCACATGTGCTCACAAGCAGGGAGAGCAGCAAAGTGAGAGGGAGAAGCAGGCTCTCCACTGAGCAGAGAGCCTGATGTGGGGCTCATTTCTCATGCTCTTTCTCTCAAAATAAATAAATAAATCTTAAAGGGAAAAAAAAAGAAGGTAGAGTGGAGAAAGAGTAAGAAAAACAACTAAGTCGGATCCATTAAAGAAAGACTATAGAAGGAGGAAAAAGGACAAGAAAATAAAATAGTTAACTGAAACACAAAATAGAACAAAGTAAAATTGCTAATCATACATCAAAACACTAACATTTAAATTGCATCTTTTCAAATTTAGCTCATGCTATTTAAAGAATATGTGTTTAAAAATGACATAAAAAGTTTAACTAAAAATATAAAGAAAAGACAGACATCATATCAACAATCAAAAGCTGATGTAGCAATAGGAATGAGGAACAAAAAATTATAAGGTATAAAGCATAAATAAGTATTAAGAATGTCCAAAATGAGGATTAAAGAAATAATCCACTAGAAATACTATAATCATGAATGTATATGCACTAAAAATATAGTCTCCTAACATTTAAAGAAAAATTGACAGAAACATGAATAAAAAATGTTTTAAAAAATCAAATTCAACCCACATGAATATAGTTAACTGATTTTGCAAAGGAGCAAAGGCAATACAATGGGGGCAAAGATAGTCTTTTCAACAAAATAACTGGAACTGGATAGCCACATGCCAAAAAAAAAAAAAAAAATCAAGCTGATATTACACCCTTCACAAAAATTAATTCAAAATGGACCATGGATCTAAATGTGAATTGTAGGGGCACCTGGGTGGCTCAGTGGGTTGAGCCTCTGCCTTTGGCTCAGGTCATGATCTCAGCATCCTGGGATCCAGCCCCGCATCAGGCTCTCTGCTCAGTGGGGAGCCTGCTTCTCTCTCTCTCTGCCTGCCTCTCTGCCTACTTGTGATCTCTCGGTCAAATAAATAAATAAAATCTTAAAAAAAAATAAATGTGAATTATAAAACTGTAAAATTCATGGAAGACAACAGAGGAGAAAACCGAGATAGACTGAGATGTAGGAATGCCTTTTAAGATAAAATACTGCAGGCATAATCCATAAGATAATTAATGGGCTAGATTTCATGAAAATTAACTCTGGGGAAACCATTATCAAAAAAATCAGAAGAAAAGACACAGGCTGGGAGAAAATATTTGCAAAAGACATATCTGATAAGGGCTGTTACCCAAAATATACAAAGAACTCTGAAAAATCAACAATATAAGGCAAACAACCCCACTTAAAAATGGGCCAAAACTTTAACAGCCACCTTACCAAAGAAGTTAAACAAATGACAAATAATCATATGAAAAGATGCTCCAGGACATGTCATCTGGGAAATGTAAGTTAAAACAAACAATGAGATACCACTAAACACCTATTAAATTGGCCAAAATCCAGAACACTGACAATAGCAAATGTTGATAAGATGTAGAATATCTTATCATATAATACAACATATAATGCTAGTGGAAATGCTAGTGCTATAGCCACTTTGAAAGATAGCTTGGCAGTTTCCTACAAAACTAAACCTAGTCTTACCATACAATCCACTAACTGGTCTATTTGGCATTTACCCAAAGGAGTTGAAAACTTACGTCCATACAACAATTTGCACATAGATGTTTATAGCTGCTTATTTATAATTTCCAAACCTTGGAGCCAGCCAAGATGCCCTTCCATAGACAAACAGATAAATTATGGTATAGTCAGGCAAAGGAACATTAGTGAGTACTAAAAAGATTACTTTTTAGTAATCATTCTTGATAGCTATAAAACCATGAGAAAACCTGTAAGAACCATAAATGCATATTACTAAGTAATAGGAGCCAGTCTGAAAAGCCTACATACACTTTTACTCCAACCATATGACATTCTGAAAAGGACAAAACTGTGAAGATAATGTAGAGAGCAAGATAGAGTCATTCATGTCAAGCAATGGCCTGTGTTGAGCAATGACCAAACACTAAGGGCATTGCAGCCAAGACCAGAGCCAGGAGATGACACACTCAGAAATGATAACCAGGAGAACCATAAGAGGTCTGCAATGGCTCAAGATTGACTTTATCTTGCTATGTGAGTTGTCTTATGCTTTGCTTTGTGTGATGTGTAAGAAGCCAAGTTAAACACATGGTGACACGTCATTGAGTTTGGAATTCTTAACCTGCTTTATCATTATATTAACACTGTTTGATGACTGAATGAAATGGATCTTGTAGAAAGACACAACTCACATGTGCACCTTCAGAGTGTGTTCAGGACACAGTAAAAAGATCAATGATTGCCAGGGTTGGTGGGGGAGGAGATGAAGAGGTAAAGCACAGAGGATTTGAGGGCAATGAAAATACTCTGTATATTACATAACGATGGATGGACTTATTATACCCTTGTCCAAAGCCATAGAATGTACACCAGCCAGAGTGAACCGTAAAGTAAACTATGGATTTGGATGATTATGTTGTATCAGTGTGGGTTCATCAACTGTAACAGTCATGCCATTCTGTTGAGGAAGGTTGATAATAAGAGTTATATGCATGTGTGAGGACAGAGGCTATATAGGAATTCTGAAATTCCCATCAATTTTGCCTTGAACCTAAACAGCACTAAAAACAAAGTCTTAGTAAATATTTTAAATCATAATAGGAGATTTTAACATATTTTTCTCAAAAATGATAGTCTGAATAGACACAAAAAACAGAAAATCACAGATTGGAAAAATAACAACAACAAACTTTACATATAAATAGAATACCCAAGTTTGGACTGTTCTATTTCTAAAAAATGACAATTTTAGAGGTCACCAAGAAGTTAGTCATAACTTTAAAATAAATAATCAGTTACCTGCTGAATTTATTCTTTTCTCGCAGTCAACTTTGGTAATTTTGGTTGGAGATCAAATTGGAGTAAATTGGTAGCCCCTCCCAAAAAAATCTAAAAATACAATCCAGAGACTAAATGGGAAATCTCATAGTTTTTAAAATGAGGAGATGCAGCCAAGATGGTACTTTGAATCCAATGCCTTTGTCCCCACCTCTCCCAAAGACAAACAAACTAAAAAACAGATTAAAAAAGAATTTCAAGGTGGGGGTCAGGGAATGAACAGGAAGAACACAGGATATTTAAGGAAGTAAAAATACTCTCTCTATATTATAGTGATGAATACATATATGTCATTATACTTTTGTCCAAATTAATAGAATATACAACACTAAAAATGAATCTGCAGGTTGATCTAGGGACCTGGGTAACTATGGTGTGTCAATGATGTTTCATGTTTGGTAAAAACTGCATCATTCTGGTGAGTAATGTTGGTAATGGGGGAGGTTACATGTAGCAGCAAAGGGTATGCAGGAAATCTCTGCATCTTTCTCTCAGTTTTGTTGTAAACCTATAACTGCTTTTATTAAAAAAAAAAAAAAAAAGTCATCTGCGTGACTGTTGGTTAAGCGTCTGCCTTTGGCTCAGGACATAATCCTGGGGTCCCGGGATCAAGCCCAGCTTCGGGATCTCTGCTTGGTGGGAAGCCTATTTCTCCCTCTCCCTGGCCCAACTTGTGCTCTCTCTCACTACTCTCTCTCTCTCAAACAAATAAGTAAAATCCTTAAAAAAACAAACATGAATCCACTTTCTTTAAAAAGAAATAATTTTTACAAAGAAATTCGAACATAAAACTAAAAATATTTAAGAGAAAAAAGTAATAAAGCTGTGAGCAGAATTCACATTTTGGGAGGTAATTTTAATGGTTCATCTGGAAAAATGAAGATTTTAATAACATGGATAAAATATTTAAAATAAATCTTAGTGCATCCATATTCTGAAAGTATAAAAAGGAATTAGCCAGTCAAAATCCATGAGAAAACTAGAATCCAGAGAAATACAAGGAGTATTAAACCCACTGTTACCTTGAACCAGGTACCATTAAACTTTGGTTTTGGTAGATTTATGAGGCAAGCAGGACAGAAATTAAAACAAAATACTTTTTCCTGAAGATGGAGTTTTTTAAGATCAAAAGATGAATCCTTCATAGTTTGATTGACCCAGAATTCCTCAGGCAATTACAAAGAACATAGAGGTTTTACTGAAGGAGAAAGAAAGTTCTTCCCCAAGACATGATTATAAGGTAGCTCTTCCAAATCAAGTTTCTTGAGGCCAAGACTAAATTCTCAACACATGTGTGGGCTGAGTCTCAACATATATTCCAAAGAGCTAAAAGAACCATGATCACAGTCAATAGTAACATAAAGATAGTAATACTAACAATTATGTATCTCTGGGAAAATCAGAATAAACAAAAATTAGGGGGAAAAAACTAGATGGCTAATAAACTTAATTCACTCAATTCCTTCTCAGGAGGATAGCATCTTCATCTATGTCTCAGAGAGACCAACTGGATAACCTAGACAATGAAGAGCCCACAGGGAAACGAGCACAGACACAGGAGGGTGCTGAATGAACAGCAGAAGCAACAGAGCAGCTATAAAGACTTCTGACTTGCGTTGGTGGTATAGTGGTGAGCATAGCTGCCTTCCAAGACTTCTGACCAAGACTGTAAATCAATAATGCTCACCATTAAAAACAACAAGAACAACATTAAAGTCAAGTTTGAAAATGAGTTCCGGGAGCATGAAACTGTAACAAGTGACCTAAGGGTTGAAAAAAGCATCAAAGATAACACGTGGAAAGTCAATCTTTACAACCTGAAAGAAATCTTTTCTTTCTCTCTTTTTTTTCTTTTAATTTTCAGTAGTTGTTCTAAACGTCTGTCTGGGTATAGTTTCTCTTGTAATCATTCTGACTGAAGATTGATAAACTTCCTCGAACTGGCAGTTTTGGGAAATTTTCGGTCTTCATGTCTTCAAAAACTGTATCTCCCACAGTCTTTGTCTGCTACTTAGAGACTCTAGTAACATCCAGTTTAGATTTTAAACCATATTCCATAGATCTATCATTCTTTTAAAAATTTATATATTTTTCTTTTATGCTTTAATATGGGTATTTTCTTTTTTTTTCAATTTACTCATTTTCTCTTCAACTGTGCCTAATCTACTATTGAAACCATCACTGAGCTATTAATTTTATTTCCCAGTATACGTATTTTATTTTTTTATATTTTTCATTTCTCTGATGAAAGTTTCCATCACACCACTTTATACTTTGGATGTATTAAATACAGTGTCTTTACTTATTTATTTATTGAGAGATTGAGAGAGTGTGCACGCACACACAAGCAGGGAAGGGGGTTTGCAGAGAAAGAGGGAAAAAAGAATCTCCAGCAGACTCCGAGCTGAGTATGGAACGGTAGCTCGCCACCTTGAGATCATGAGCTCAGCCTACACCGAGGGTCTGACACTCAAACTGACTGAGCTGCCTAGGAGTCCCTTCAATATAGTGGTTTAAAACTATTACTGCTAACTTCAATGTAAGGGCCCTCTACATTTCTGTTTTGTTATGTATATTTTCCTCTTTGTTTCTATTTCATTTTAATGGCTGCTAGGTTTAGTTGAGGGATATCCCCTTTCAATGAGAAAATAAATAAATAGAGCTCCTTTGAGGTTCTGGATGATGCTATTGTCTCTCAGATGGGATGTAATTTTATTTTTGCAGATGATCTTGCTATGAACAGATAAACAATTAATTCAGAAATTAAGCTGATAAGAAACAGGGCTTCAGTTGTTAGAATGTGGGTTTCTAGTGCACCCTATGATACAGCCCTTTGAGGTTATGACTGGAAGCACAGATTTTTTTTTTTCTTATGAGACTGTTTCTTCTTATCAGATTTCTTCTTATCAAACTATAAACTCCTACTGTTGTTACCCTTTCCCTATAAAATTACAGAGATTGGTTTATTATCTCATCTCTCCCTGCTGCTTTCAGTTAGTTTTTCAGACATGATGCTTTTTTTTTTTTTTAAATTAACGTATAATATATTATTTGCCCCAGGGGTACAGGTCTGTGAATCATCAGGCTTACACACTTCACAGCACTCACCATAGCACACACCCTCCCCAATCTCCATAACCCAACCACTCTCTCCCCACCCCCATGACCCTCAGTTTGTTTTGTGAGATTCAGTCTCTTATGGTTTGTCTCCCTCCCAATCCCATCTTGCTTCATTTTTTCCTTCCCTATCCCCCAAACCCCCGACTTTGCCTCTCAAATTCCTCATATCAGGGAGACAGACCTGATGCTTTTAAATGGCAAAATATGTAGAGGGGAAAACTGGCATTGGATATAAGGTTCATCTCTCTGGAGTTCTCTTTTATCTGGACTCTTGGCCTTGAAACTCCTCCAATGCCTTAATTCTTTAAATCCAGTTAGCCAACATGTAGCATATCATTCATTTCAGATGATCAGATGTGTACAAATGGATCTCTTTATTGTATATTTTATCCAGCTATTTTAATTTCTCAGTGGCTCAGTTGGTTAAGGGTCTGCCTTTGGTTCAGGTCATGATCTCAGGGTCCTGGGATGGAGCCCCACATCAGTTTCTCTGCTCAGTGGAGAGCCTGCATCTCCTTCTGCCTGCCTCTCTGCCTACTTGTGCTCTGTCAAATAAGTAAATAAAATCTTTTAAAAATAATAATAATTTCTCACATTGAGAAGGTTTGTTCTAAATTAGTTGGTCTCCCATTGCTAGAAGTGTAACTCTTCAAGAGATTTCCTTTTGATATTGGATGCAAAAGTTTTATTCATATACTTCACCTGTAGTTCACTGATTAGAATTTAGGCACTTGGCCCCATATTGCTGACTTTGAAGCGGGAAAATATAGATTATAACTGACAGATATGTTCCCAGCCCATGAAATAAATATTGAGGGACAATTAGGCACTAGTACATAATTACACAATTTTCTTATCCATTTTATTCACTCTCTTTTAGAATGTAATCTTTGGGAAGGAGTATTTTATTTTATTTTATTTTATTTATGTTTGTTTTGTGTTTTAATACAACACTGTATTATCCTGTGTGCCTAGAGTATTCTGGTCCAGTGTAGGTTGGCACTCAACAAATATTTGTGATCCATGAAAGGCCTTTCTAAGCATATTGCTAAATGCCCAAAACTATACATCTTCAGTATTTCTGGATCATGATCTTCCACAATTTTAATAATCTTACAGTATAATCATATCATTAAGAGATAATGAAATACCTTAATAATAGAAGCATCAACATTCAGTAACAAAACCAATAAAATATAGAAAAGTAACATGTCACTTATTATTTTTTCTAGACACTTCTAATTTCATCAAACCTTTGAAAAGCGTAATTGTCAGATGTACTAATTATATTGTCAATTCCTCTCTGAATATGTTCAAGTATGTTACTCTTTCCTTAAATGTAATACCCTAAAAAAACAATACGAAACAAGTGGTTCCATCAGTGTTCAGGTTTAAGGAAAGAAAAAGTCCCGTTAGCTCATTCATTCGTCATACTCTTGACTATGTTGCTATAGAAACAACTGAGCCACTGAGGCAGCAAAAACGTCTTCTGAGGATATAAACTCAAGTAAACAGATAAATAACTATTAACTAATACTCTCTTGAGCTCCAGGGTGGGGCAACTGACCAATATACAGCATTATAAGTTTATTTTATAGGATGAAAAAATGAGCTATCCAAAGAGAAAACTGAAACCAAATCTATACCTTCAAAGATTCAGTAAGATAGTACTGTGAGAAAGCATACTTGGGAATCTATGTCACAGAGTAAAAGATTTTCTCGCATAGTTATACCAAAGCTTTGCATCATTAACTAAGAAATAATCTCCAAGATCCACATGTACACCACAATGGAACTTTCACTCTGAAACAAAAACATGTCATACAAGCTTTCTTGATCTTCACCAGCTGTCATAGTTCTAGAAATTATTGGCTATAAATATTATTTCCTTTAAACCAGAAAAGTTAGAAGTAGTTATTACCTAGTTGATAAAATTACAATAAAATTTCTTTGACCACAACTCAAATAGCCAGTATCTGTACCAAGACCTTTAGTTACCTGTTGCTTTTGTGGTTCCTTATCAATTTTTTATGAGAATTATAAGCCAAAAGCACAAAACATGACCATTGTTGGTGTTGGTGTTGGTGTTGTTATTTTCCCAGTGTTGTGTGGTCAGTAACTGGATTGACTACTGCAGCTGTTGATACTGGGAATTACTAAATGTGGAGGGTTAAAAATGGTCCTTCAAAAATGTCCATATCCCAATCCTGGAAACTGTGAATGTGTTGTGTTGTAAAGCAAAAGGGAATGAAAGTTGAAGGTGGGATGAACTTAAAATATGGAAATTATCCAGGTGGGCCCCATGTAATAGCATGAGCTCTTAAAAACAGAAGCAGGGGTTGGCAGAAAGAACTACCTTGATATAGACTCAGTCACTTTGTCTGGTTTTGAAGATGAAGAGAGGTGACCCTGAGCCAAGAATTGTGGTGGCTTCTAGAAGCTGGGAATGGTCCTAGCAGATAGCTAACAAGAAAACAGGGACCTTTGTTTTGTGGCCACAAGGAACAAAACTCTACTAAAAAATAAGAACAGAATCATATTTGTCCTTAGAACATTATGGAAGAAATGCTGTGGGCATTTCCTTTTAGGCTTGGAAGAGCCATACCAAACTTCTGACCACCAGAACTGTAAGATAGCAAATTTGCATTGTTTAAATCGTTCAGTTTGTTGCAATTTGCTACAGCAAATTGGGAAATTAAGCCAAAGCTTTTAAACCTTATCGCAGGCAAGGGTAAAAAATACCTATGTCAAATAAGTGGTTGTAAATGTGCAGAACACACATGTGCAAACATCCACTCAAAATCCTCATGATAACTAGTTCACTCCATCTTAACTTTAATGTCCCTCATGACACCCTTGGGAGTAAAAGTAATTTAAATGTAGAATAGAAAATACTTTTGGGGCTTTATATTTATCAAAATATAGTAAACACTAATATTCCCTCATTTCAATTTAATAGCAGTCTTCAAATGATTGCCTTATTAGTTTAACCTTTATTAGGTCATTTTCAACGGTCTTGGGAAATGTATGTTTTTATAGAATTCAAACTCTGATTAACTTCTACTTTATTATACTTGAATGAAACCAATATTAGATTTTAAGGGTTTTAATCTTTAAAATAAAGCAATCTGTTACAGTAGGTTTTATATGGCATGCTTTAATGTTTCCTGTATTGCTCCTGTTCTAGTTTTAGATCAAAGACAGAATTATCTCTACCTGAAGGCTAGAAAAATTATTGTTGACACAAGACCCAAGAATAACTTACTGTGATCATAAAATCACCCAGTGCAGATATCATTAGGAAAAAAGAGACTACGTCTGTGGTAAAACTATCCCATTATAAACTAAAATAATTTACATGTAAATGAAATTAATGCCTTTTTTTTTTTTTTTAGTGTGTGTAAAATTTAGTCCTCACATTGTTCTTGAACAAGCTGTTAATAGCCTTAAGAGTGAAGAACCTCAGAGAGGATGTGTGATCAAATGGGATAAAGCAGTATTCTGAATACAGAATCTCGTTCCTTACGATCTGCATACAGGAAGTCACGCATAGAGTAGGGATGTACATTTCTTGACAAATTCCTTTCACAGCCATTTTCTGAATGGTATTAGATCAAAATGCGCTATGTCTAATTTTTGTGACTGTATACACAGTTGTTCATAGAACTTATCATGTTATAATTTTATGGAGTACAAGAATTCACTGCTGATGATAAGAAACAGCCACTTAAAAAAAAATGTTTTCAGGGCTGCCTGGGTGGCTCAGTGGGTTAAGCCTCTGCCTTTAGCTCAGGTCATGATCTCAGGGTCCTGGGATCGAGACCCGCATCAGGCTCTCTGCTAGGCAGGAAGCCTGCTTTCCCCTCCCTCTCTCTCTCTCTCTCCCCCTCTCTGCCTACTTGTGATCTCTCTCTGTCAAATAAATAGAATCTTTAAAAAAAAAATGTTTTCACTGGGAAGCAAGGTCTCTTTAACAGACTGGACTCTATATTTATTAAGATATGATAAATATTACCACCTCATCATATGTATTTTGGAGGAAGCCTCACAATTAAGTCTTAGTCTGCTAACTCTAAAGATGGCAGACTATGGTTAGAAGCCAAATCCAGCTGGCTGCCTGTTTTTGTAAATCAAGTTGAACTTGAACATTTACATATTATTTATGTCTGTTTGTTTATTGTTGGGGCATATTATTTTATGCTACTGTGAAAGTTGAAAAGTTGTGACAGGGACTGTATGCCTCACAAATTCTGAACTATTTACTATATGGCCTTTTACAGAAAAAAAATTGGGGACCACTGATCTAACTGGAGGTACCTTCCACAGGCAAAGAAGTAATATCAACAAATCATTAAAATTATATATTTCCACCATAGGAAATATGGAAAAGGGGTGTCAAGCTTTACCTATGAGGTCAGGGGATTTTTCCTAAAGGAGAAGATATTTCAGTTGAATCTTAAACAGGGGTCTGCTGTGTGGGTAAGAGGGGATAGGGCAGTCCAAGCAGAGTGCATCCCACATGAAAATGCATAGAGACTGTGGAATATATAAAAAAATGGAGCATTTTGAAGCCTTAAAAATTAAAAAAAGGACATTATACTAAGTGAAATAAGCCAGACACAGAAACAACATAATCTCACTATAGCAATTATTTGTAGAATCTAAAGAAAAGCCAAATAATTAGAAGCAATCAGTAGAATAGTGATTATCCAAGGGTGGGAAAAATGGGGAGATGTTGGTCAAAGGTAACAAAGTGGCAGTTATGTAGGATGAATAAGTCTAGGGAGCTAATGAACAGGTGATGATAGTTAATACACCATACCAAAGAGTGGAAATCTCTCTCTCTCTCTTTTTCAAGATTTCATTTATTTATTTATTTTAGAGAAAGAGAGAAAGAGAGAGCATGAGCACGAGGAGGAGCAGAAGGAGAGGGACAAGCAGACTCTGCACTGGGCCCAGAGCCTGATGCGGTGGCGGGGGGGGGGGAGGGGCAGTCCACAAGCCAGAGATCATGACCTGAGCCAAAAACAAGATTAAGATGCTTAACAGACTGAGCCGCCCAGCCACCCCTCAAATACTGGAAATTTCTTTAAAAAAAAAAAAAAAGATTTTACTTACTTATTTAACAGAATGAGAGAGCAGAAAAGCACAAGTAAGGAAAGTGGCAGAGGGAGAGGGAGAAGCAGGTCCCTTGCAGGTGACAGGGAGCTGGACGTGGGGGGCTCAATCCCAGGACCCTGGGATCGTGACCTGAGCTGAAGGCAGTCCCGTAACCAGCTGAGCCATCCAGGTGCCCCAAATACTGGAAATTTCTTAAGAAAGTAGATTTCAAGTGTTACCATCTCTCTCTCTCTCTCTCACACACACACTTACAGTAACTATGTAAGGAGTAGTATGTTAATTTGTCTGGCTGTACTAATTATTTCACAGCGCATATGTAGATCCAAGCATCATGCCGTACACCTTGATATTTTAAAAATGTTAAAATATTTCTCTGATGATGAGTGATATTGAGCATCTTTTCATGTGCTTGTTAAGTCATCCGTATATCTTTTGGAAAAATGTCTATACATGTCTTCTGCCGATTTCTTAACTGGATAATTTAGTTTTTTGGGTGTTGAGTCTGATATGTTCATTATAGATTTTGGATACTAACCCTTTATTGGATATGTCCTTTGCAAGTATCTACTCCATTCTGTCAGTTGCCTTTTAGTTTTGTTGGTTGTTTCCTTCACTGTGCAGAAGCTTTTATCTTGATGAAGTCCCAATAGTAATAAACATTTTTAAAAGACAGTATCCCTATATTCATTGCAGCATTAGAAACATAGCTGAGACATAGAAACAGCCTAATTGTCAATTGAGGGATGAATAGATTTTTTAAAAGTCGTGAAACATATAGTATATGTAACAATGTTATTCAGCCCCCCCCCCCCAAAGGAAGGAAATCCTGCCTTTATAAAAACATTGAAGGACCTTGAGGGCATTATACTAAATGATGTAAGTCAGAAAAAGACAAATGCTATATGATCTCACTTATAGGTGGAATCTAACAAATTTTTAAAGACACAACAGAGCTATAGAAAGATTTGTAATCATCAGAGGTGCAGATTGGGGGGGTGGAGGTGGGGGCTGAAGGAATTGGATGATGGGGGTCACGAGGTACAAACTTCCAGTCATATGATAAATAAGAGATAGGGAAAGAATGTACAACATGATGACTACAGTTAACACTGCTCTCTGCTATATTTGAAGACTGTTAAGAGCAAATCCTGAGGGTTCTCCTCACAAGGAAAAAAAGTTTCTTTTTATTTTTTATATATTTTTTGAGATAATGGATGCTAACTAAATTTATTGTGGTGATCATTTCAGACCAACCAGTAAGCTGTAGCTTAAGCGTATATACTGCTTTATGTCAATTGTATCTCAATAAAACAGGAAAAAGAAGGAATTCTACCAAAGTTAAAGAAGAACCCAGAGCAGTGTGGAAAAGTATGATTTATGCAAATAAATGTAAGTATTCTATAAAATGCTTTAAGATCAATGACAGAAGGTGAGATGGAGAGATAGACTACAGTAAGAAAATAATAGGTCATTGATGTCATGATCTGTTCAATACCAGTGTAGGGTGTATTTTATATCATTTTTCCATGTGATCTATTTCAACATGGATGGGAGATGACTATCACTGGAGTCAGGAACACAACTGAGGAACAGAATTCAATAATATATATGAAAGATGGTAAATTCTTGAACTAAGTCAGTGACAGGGAGAGTAGAGAGGAGAAAATCATTTCAGATCTTTAGAAGGAAACATTTCTGGCAGTTAGGGACTGACTAAAGAGAGGGAAGTGTTGAAGATAGAGGAGAAAAGGATGCTTTCTGGGATGTGGCTCAGGCTAACTGACGCTGCTAATCATGGCCTGAGCTGAGAACAAAGGGGGAAGAACAGGAGCATCTCCGGGGAAGAAAATGTAAATTGGTCTGAGTCTGTAGATGCTTTTCGAGAATCTTTGGCTCATTTAAGTCATTCTGAAATAATGGGTTATAGTTTTGTTCTGTTTGTAAACATGTCTTCTACTTTCAGTATTCTATAAGCAAAGAAGACCATTTGGCTTTTCATTCTCATTTAACCCATCATCGCTTTCCTGGGGAGTTAAGTACAATTTTTATGACTCCTTTAACGTGTGTGACTTTTCTTTCCCTGAATTTTTAGAAGGACCTGCTTTTTTCAGGTAGGTTTTCTAATTTGGTATAGCCTTTTTTTTTTCCCATTTGTGTAGTGATTATACACATACACACACACATAGTGGTTTGTTTTCTGAGATCACTGTGTCTGCTCCGTTATCTTAATGTTAGTAAAATACTTTCTTCCTTTCTGTTATCTCTCTGCATTTTTAAAATTTTTTTTAAAGATTCTATTTATTTATTTATTTATTTATTTATTTTTTTATTTACTTGAGAGGGCAAGCGAGCTTGCGTAGGGGAGGTGGCAGAGGGAGAGGGAGAAGCGGATTCCCCACTGAGCAGGCGGCCCCACTCAGGGCTCCAGGATCAGGACCTGGGCCAAAGGCAGGCACTTAACCAATGGAGCTAAGCAGCTGCCCCTCTGTGCTTTTTAATTTTTGGCCATGCTCAGCCCTTTCTCCTCAATGCCCTTCTCTTGGAAGTCAGCCCCGGCTGGTTAGCTTTGCAGAAGCACCGGAGCCACACTTGCACTGGCTGATTCAGTCACCACCTCAGATCCTTCACACTCAGCAGCTATGGGACCAGGCACAACCTCTCCCAGTGGCAGCTTGGGCTTCTCAGTGAATGCGTGTTGAATATTTTGAATGTTTCCTCTTTCCAAATCTTTTATATTCCTCCTTTTTTCTTTCTGTTTCCTTCTACACAAGACTGATTCCTCACAAGCCATAAATGTTGAAGGTTTTTACTACGTGTCTATTTCGGGGCTCATCAGGATACCTCATCAACAGTTTTCATTGTAAATATCTGTAATGTCTTTGAGTTATTGTTTTTGCTAATTGTCTGCTTAATAAGAGAACCCTAGGACCCTCTAAACAGGACCATTGCTGTCATCTTCCCAGAATCTTCCACATATTGGTTTCTAATTTTTTTTTTTTTTTTTACTTTAATGCTTCTAGAGAGGAAATAAGAGCTATGCTACATTCATTGACCACTTGGGTTTCCAAAAAATTTCTCCATGTCTTCTAAGTAACACAAAGTAATGTAGGGAATAATTTAAGAGATGGGTATTGAGTCTGGATGCTTATACAACTTGGAACATGATGGCACAAACTGTGAAATTATGGAGTGCTGAATTAAAAGATTCTGATTTTGCAAATGGGCTCAGAAGTCTATATGTGACTTAAGAGTGTACATATAGAAACATTTATTGCATTTTTTACGGCTGTTTTTCCTGGAGCATAGCTTGTCTTCCCTTTGCAAGTGCACATACTACAACTGAATCTATGCTTCCTGACACATATTACTTCAGCAGTGCAATCAATATTAATAACCAGCTTTGGGCTTATGTTTAATCAAGTGTATAGTAGGAGCTTTACCAAGTCCCTTCTTCTATGCTTACATTAGTTTCATCAGAGATAATTAAGTTTTATTGTATAATTGAAGAGGCAGAAACTAGAAAGGCAGGAAAATAGCAATTTATGCTGTCTGTTTTAACAGCTCATGGCTTTTAACTACAGGGTAAGTGATGGGAAATACATGGAAATTGAAAGCATAAGCAAAAGGAATTTTTTTCTGGCAAAATATTCAATAATGCCAGAATATTTTTCTGGCAAAATATTCAATAATTCAGTAATGTAATATTCAATAACTGGCTTTCATTTACTATCATTTTAAATGCATAAAATTGGCTTTCAGATTAAGATATTGCATTATTATATGTATATAATATTATGTGATATAGATATAAACATACATATATATATTCTCTTGAGACTGAATTTCAATGTAAGAAAAAAATTAAATATATATAGTATCGGGAAAAAATAAAAAAGAAATGTCAACAAACTTATAAAGTAAATTAATAAAGCAGAATTGGCCGCTAAGAGAGAAAGTAGAAGATAAGTCCAAACTATTTTGCTTAAACCTGGAGCAGCTCTGAGCACAAAAATAGAAGGTGAGAAAAAAAAGCAGGAATTTGGGAATCTGTATGAAGTGGGAATTATAACATCAGTGAAATGATCAGTAGGTTTTCTTCTAGAAAAAGTTTGTATATGATCAAATAATATATAGAGAAATGTAAAACCTCAGAGTAATGTCCTCCTAACCCAAGCACTGAGGGTTCCCCTAAAAATGCCCCAATTCCCAGACTTTCTCTAAAATAAATCTTACCAGGCAACTTGCCTTCCCACATACACAGACCTCAATTGGCCTTAAAAGGATCACCCTGCATTTGAGGAAATCACGAAATATGAAAAAGTAGGAGAAATATTTGATGGAAAAGCTTACCAGAAAGAAAATAGATAATTCACGAAAATTCCTCTAAGAAGTTTTATGAGAAATGTTTGAAGCTGTGTCATTTCCATGAGACAAAATTAGAAAGGGCCAGAGACAGAATGGGGAGGAGTTTAATTTAACTAATGATAAGATAGCTCAGTGTATCAGGCTTCTCCAGAGAAGAAATGGAATGGGGTGTGTGTGTGTGTGTGTGTGTGAAATACATATAGCATTTATATAATAAAATATTACACAAGATATATAATATACATATATTATTTTGAGGAATTGTTCAAACATTCTTTAAGGCTGGCAAGCCTGAAATATGTAAAGCAGTCTGGCAAAGTGAAAATTCACGCAGGAGCTGATGATGTCGTGCTGAGGCAGAATTTCTTCTCCTCCAGGAAACCTCACTGCTTGGTGTTGAGGCCTCAAGTGATTGAATGAGGCCCACCTACATTATTGAGGGACCCTCCTTCTGATGATAGATGATAGATGATGATAGATATTAACCACATCTACAAAATGTCTTCCCAGAAACACATAGATTAGTGCTTAAACAATTAACTGGATACTCTAGCCTAGCCAGATTGATATATAAGATACTCAGATCAAATATTCCGCTGAACACAATAAAATATGTTGGTTAAAATATAGATATTATGCTTTTTTCCCCCAAGATTTATTTATTTGAGGGAGAGAATGCATGAGCGGGGTGGGGACAGGCAGAGAGAGAGAATCCCAAGCAGACTCCCTGCTGAGCATGGAGCCCAACACAGGGCTAGATCTTAGGACCCTAAGATCATGACATGAGCCCAAACCAAGGATCGGTCGCTTAACAGACTGAGCCACCCAGGCACCCTTATAGATATTATTTTCTTAAATTCATAACAATGATGATAAGAAAATGAGAATTTAGTCAGACAAAAATCTAAGAGAAAAATGAAACAGAGGATGAATGAAGAATTCACCCAAGCAATGAAACTTTGCCTTGAGGGCTACTATAGCAAGCTTGGGCTTTCCTTGGACCCTAAAGATAAACACCTCTTAGAAGAATCTTTCTATTTTAAGCTGAATCTGAAGGGATCTTCTCTCTGGATTAAGGTGAACCAGAAGCAAAACTGCTCTAGCTTCAAAGCGAGAATGGACTTCAAATAAGCTCTCCCTGATGCCAAGTGGAGCAAAGTAAAACAAGGAATAAGGAAAAAATCACCCTGGAAAACTTGTGGTTACAGAAGAGTCTTCATACAGATTTGCAAGCTGGGATCCCATGGAAACCTTTATCAGAGTTTGATCATAAGTGCACATAAGAAGTTTAACCAATTAATAAAACCCCTAGAAGGTATCCCTGGAGAATAAGTTTATAGTCTTGAGGTAGGGAATGATTTTCTAAACAAGACACAAAGTAACACTAATAATAAAAAAAAGACATTAATGCATTAATCTAATTAAAATTAATACCTATTATTCAGAGGACATTATGAAGTAGGTAAAAAGACAAATCTCAAATTTGAGAATCTATACAGAATAATATAACCAAAAAAATATATATCCTTAATAAATATTGAGGATAAAGAACTCCTACAAATCAATAGAGGAAACACAGTATTTCTATTATGCTTTAATAGAAAAACAGAAAAAAACATAATTATGCATTTCACAAAAGAAATCCTTGACTTGGGGCGCCTGGGTGGCTCAGTGGGTTAAGCCGCTGCCTTCGGCTCAGGTCATGATCTCGGGGTCCTGGGATCGAGTCCCGCATCAGGCTGTCTGCTCAGCAGGAGCCTGCTTCCTCCTCTCTCTCTCTGCCTGCCTCTCTGCCTACTCGTGATCTCTGTCAAATAAATAAATAAAATCTTTAAAAAAAAAAAAAAGAAAGAAAGAAAGAAATCCTTGACTTGGAAGGATAGTATTCCTTCACACATTTTGTGTTGACAGATAAACATGTCCATTTTACGTGCAGTTAAAATGATGTGCTTTTGGTATGTTGCATTGACATTTAGGAACAGAACTGTGACATCGCTCTTTCAAATGTATCAAATGGCATTTACATTTCATAATGATTTGATAGTCACAGTCGTCCATTTTTAAATTAAAAATTTTCAAAGTAGTCGTTCAGGGCTCCAGAGACAATCAGCAATTCTGTTATATCCAACTTTACTTATCCTTGCACTATATTTTGCCATTATACATCCACAAAAATTTTAAGAAAACAACTTAACACTGTCAAGAGTTGGCAAAGTTATGGATCAATGCTCATTTCCATACACTGCTGGTGGGAGCGCACATTAAAACAATCATTTCAAAAAATAAGTAAAATTTCCCATATGCATAACTTTCACTTAACAAATCCATCCCTAGACATAAATTCTAGAAAAAAAAAGTTACACATAAACACATGAGGGATAAATACATGAGAAAATTTACAAAAGCTCTGTCTGTAATAACCCCAAGCAAGAAATAATCCATATACCCATCATCATTCAGTACAGTACAATACAGTAATGAAAACTGAATGTAGATAGAGTTACTTTTATAAAAAGATTGTATTGATTTTATCTTTGACCCTGCATTTGTTCATGCTTGCCTAGTGACCTCTCTTGGGGTTATATGTTCTGGCCTCTTAGAGATTAATATACATACATTAGAAATGCCCACCAGGGCTGGATGGAGGAAGCTTGTTTTGGCCTCCTGTGAATCTATTAGAAGTAAGAAAGCCTTTCTCCCTGGTGCCACCAGAGCTAATTAAAGATTAACTATTAATTAGGTGCATGCAAGCCCTTAGGTGCAGGTGAACCCTTTGATTTCACTACAGTGCCCCGTTGCACATCCCCTTCCTCCATAAGATCTGTGGACTAAAGTCTGATTTTGTGGAGCTAGCTATACCGGTGTCTTGGATCAGCCTCCATCTGAGCTCCCACTGTTTATACCTTGAAAAAAAAACATGTAAAATGTATGGAGTAACTGGTTTCATTTTTCCAGTCTCAAAGTTCTTTCTCAGTTTGGGGGATACTTTACTGTCTGCTCTCTACCTCCTAACAGAGATGAATCAAATATAAAGTATACTGAAAGTATTAAGACCTAAAATGGAATATTACTTAGCTGTCAGAAAGGATGAACACCCAACTTTTTTTTTTTTTTATCAGCATGGATGGGACTGGAGGAGATGATGCTGAGTGAAATAAGCCAAGCAGAGAAAGTCAGTTATCATATGGTTTCACTTACTTGTGGAGCATAAGGAATAACATGGAGGACATTAGGAGAAGGAAAAAGAAAAGTGAATTGGAGGAAACTGAAGGGGGAGATAAAGCATGAGAGACTGTGGACTCTGAGAAACAAACTGAGGGGAGGGGGTGGGGGAATGGGTGAGCCTGGTGGTGGGTATTAAGGAGGGCATGGATTGCCTGGAGCACGGGTGTGATGCATAAACAATGAGTCTTGGAACATCGCATCAAAAACAAAAGATGTATTTTATGGTGACTAACATAACACAATAATAATAATAATAAAGACCTAAAAGAATATACTAGGATTCTCTTTTTCTGAGATTCAGTGCCAAATAAAACCTAATTGTATTTTAGGAATGAAAAATTATATTTTTAAGTGGTACAACTGTAAAGAAAAAACAAGGACATAATTAATCCAAAAATCTGGATAGTCATTACTTGGAGGTGGTGGCTGGAAGGAAAAGAGAGAGAGGGAGAATCTTGTTTGGAAAGGCCACCAATGTTCTATTTCTCGACTGGGGCCACACACACATGTACTTCCTTATCATTTTTTATTAAACTCTTTATATTTGCTTTTGAAATTTTCTCTATTCATACCCTCAAAAAGAAGTAACAAAGAATGTTGAATAAAAAAAGATTAGTGCACGGTGCATATGCAATAGTAATTAAATCAAGAATCTGATACAGAGCCTGAGCATTTTCAGAAAAGGTATCTGGGTTATGCTAATGTGTATCCAGAGTTGTGAACCACACATCTGGCCAGAAGTTCCTGACTATTACCTAAAAACTTTGGGCCTTGGCGATATTTTAGGAATGATTTAAGACACACTTTCTATAGATGAAGTATTTATTTACATAAACAACGCATGGCGACATTAGGATTTAAACACGCCATTTTTCTGCTTACGTTATTGTCTTTTGCTAATTTTGACTACGTAATATTTACAAATGGTAAAATAGTTAAGCTGTCAAAACATGCGATGTGAAACCTAAGTCTTCTAACTTCTGTACCTATCAGATTCCCTTTCCAAGAGTTGCTGTTTCGGTTTCCCCTGCAGTCTTTCAGAGATAGTCTATGCATATGTAAACACAAAGATCAATTTTGTTCACAGAAATAGGGTGACATAGATACACTGCTCTACAACGTGCTGTTTTCACTTCATAGTAACCAATACATGTGCAGCTGCCTCACAGCTTCTAAAGAGCACAGTGTATTGCTTTCATGTTTGTGCACTGTAGTTTTCAAACACGTAGATGGTGAGATTATTCAGGTATCATAGCAGTGCAAGAAGAAAAACATAGAAGCAAGATAGAAAGCTAGGACATATTTTAAATATATTACTGAAAATTTTATAGAAATAATACAATATGAAACAGAAGGTATATTTCAAAATAAAACTATACTACCAGCAATATATGGCAGAGCTTATTTGTCAGAAGAGAGAAAAGCAGAAGCTTTGAGAAGGCAATGCCTGCCACACACTAAAGAAGGTTCAGAGACACTGAAAAAACAAACAAACAAACAAAAACAACTCTGTTTCTCCAGGCCACACACTAAGCACAAAAGAGCCGTTGCCCAATGTTGGAAGAATTTAAAGACTGTGGAGCACTGAAGATAGCCCCAGCAACAATAACAAAAAACTCCAAGCCAGACAAACCAGTGTATGCATTGGTTCAGTCCATCATATCAACAGCCTAAGGGAAGAAGAGGAGTGTCTATTACCAAGGAAAAATATTATACCTCAGTTCTATTGTTTTTCTGCATATGATGTCCAGCATAAGTAAAAAATTATAGGACACAAGAAAGAGAAAAAAGAGCAACACATCCTTGGATGCAGCTCTGCTGACTACTGTCAAGAGATGAAGGAATTCACAGAACTAGAGCCAGGAAGGTCCTAATCATGGAATAATTAAACTGGGATTGTAAATAATTATGTTTTGTTTGTAGAGGATGTAGTGTGGGGCCACCTGGGTGGTTCAGTGGGTTGAGTCTCTGCCTTCGGCTCAGGTCATGATCTCAGGGTCCTGGGATTGAGTCCAGCATCGGGCTCCCTGCTCGGTGGGAAGCCTGCTTCCTCCTCTCTCACGCTCTCTCTCTGCCTGCCTCTCTGCTTACTTGTGATCTCTGTCTGTCAAATAAATAAATAAATTCTTTTAAAAAAAATTTAAAAATTAAGAATATAGTGTGAAAAGAGGAAATTCCCCATGAACAGATAAGAAATTTTAGAGCAGTGACTGAAACTATTTTTTAAAGATCAGCTAGGTATGCTACCGATAATAATTTTTAAAAACCCATAATATTGTGGGCAAAGAATTCCTTTAATGCACTTTTCAGCAGAATGAAAACAACTAGGTGAAGAACGGATGAATTTAAACAATGAAAACTAGATATACACACTGAAACAAAGAGAAAAAAAATCAAACAAGTAAACAAACCAAAGCAAAATAGAACAAAAAAAAGCTGTGGGACTATGTTAAGGAATCCAGTATCTGTGCTTTTGGAGTCCCAAAGGTAAAGAGGAGAAGATATATTTGGAGAAACAGAGGATACATTTGAAGACCTACGGACAACAATTTCCCAAAATTAATGATGGACAAGAAGCCACTGTTGCAAAAACTTGGATATCCCAGAAAGGAAAAGCACAATGAAAATGTAGCTGCACACCTATAAAAGCAATTCCGTACCTTGCATACAAACATGAATTTTAAGTTGATCATAGAGTTCGATGTAAGTGCTCAAACTATAAAGCTTTTAGAAGGAAAAGTAGGGCAAATATTTATAACTTTCAGATATGCAAATATTTTTATATATGATACAAATAAAAACATGAAACATAAAAGAAAACCATGATAAATTCAACTATAACATCATGTTGAAGGGCTGTTCCTTGACAGACATTCAGGTTAATAAGGAAACAAGACTCAGACTGGGAGAAAATATTTGCAAATGACATTTCCTATGAAAAACTTTCAACCAGAATATAGAGAACTTCTAATGTAATAAAACAAAGACAAGCAACCCAGTTTAAACAGTGAGCAGAATAAAATATAATTTCACCTAAAGAAGTTATATAGATAACAAATAAATACATGAAAAATGCTTAATATTATTAACCACTACAGCTATGCTAATTGAAATGACAGTAAGAGGTTACCTTACGGGGCGCCTGGGTGGCTCAGTGGGTTAAAGCCTCTGCCTTCAGCTCAGGTCATGATCTCAGGGTCCTGGGATTGAGCTCCGTATCTGGCTCTCCGCTCATCAGGGAGCCTGCTTCCTCCTCTCTCTCTCTCTGCTTGCCTCTCTGCCTACTTGTGATCTCTGTGAAATAAATAAATAAAATCTTTTAATAATAAAAAAAAAGAGGTTATTTTACAAAGACCGGGTTAGCTAGCATTAAAAAGACTGTCAGTAACATGTGTTCACAGCGTGTGGAGAAATTGAAACTTTCGTACACTGCTGATAGAAATGCAAAACGGTACAGTAAGTTTAGAAACAAACTTAGCAGTTTCTTATATATTCAGATCTCTTCAACCATATGCTGTCACACATGTTACCACAGCTAGTTTGTTCTAGAAATTTATCCCAAAGGAGGAAGCACACATCTGCACAAAGACATGGGTACAAATGTTTATAGCCACTATTTATAATCAGAAAAAACTAAAATCAGCCCAATATCCTTCAGTTAATGAATGAATAAAAAATTGCATAATATTCAAACAAGCAAATAATAGTCAGAAATAGAAAAGAACAGATAGATTCAACAATATGAATACATCTCCAAAGCATTAAACAAAGTTAAACAAGCTAAACTACAATCATCAAACAGTCTGACATTAATCTCCTTGAAGGCAATGTCTAATAGAGTATCTGACAAAAAATATGCTTCAATAAGAAATTATTGAGAAAACTAATTAATGACAATGAGTGTGTGAAAACTTGTAGGTAAGTCATTATGAGATCCTCCCTCCCCCTCCAGTGAATCATTCTTTCAAGGGAAAATTCAGGCTCTTGGTTTCCATATCTCTGTTAATATACAGAAGATATATTCACAATTAGAGGAAATAGAATAAACATTCTGTATCAGACTAATACTAGGCTAAAATGATCCATAAATAGTGTTAGTTTTTATAAAAACAAACAAACAAGAAAGAGCAGGCTTTAACTAAGCCTACTTTTTTGATTAGATTGAGACTCACAATCTGAATTCATATATAACCCAGGCAGGTTTGCAATTAGGATTAAAGTAGTCCAAGAAGTAGATTTAAATGTGCCAAAATATTTAGTGAAAATAAAATAATGCAATGATTCCATTAATGGGATACCAGTTAATTTTTAGAATCACAATCTGGTAATATTTGTAAAAATGAATTTAAATTCATTTAGGATTGATTTGGTTTACCTCACTTTGATTGTGAATTGTTTCTCTAATTTACTGATGTTTTTGCAAATAATTTAACCCTGTTTCCCAATTCCTCCAAATCAAAATGTTTACTAATTTCAGGGAGTTTTTGGAGAAAATACAAAATGACGAGGTAAGTATTTAAATGTTTTCAAATCTATAGTCAATTGAAAGTCTCATTTTATAGATGGAATGTAAAAAAAAAAAAATCATAATACTATCTCGGTTATCACAAGTCCAGCAGGCAAAAACAAGAAAAAAAAGTGACTGATTAAATTATATTTGTAGTAAAGAAAAAGATATGCTCAACTGGCTTCAACCTGATTTGATGGTAGTACAGTAGATATTTATAGTAGTCCATTAGTTTACTAGAGAGTGTTGAAAGAGCTAAGGGTCCTTAATTTCAGACTGAAGTTTCAAACCAAGAAAAAAAGTATAATCCATAAAAACAAATACAGTGTTGCTTACTATTTATTGGAACCCACCTCCTAAGTAGGGGCACCCTGATTATATTAGGCAGGTGCAGAGATAATATAATCTGAAAAGTCTCCTCTCCTAAAATATTAGAGCCATTATTGATATATACTAAAAAGTAGAGTCCTAAGTGCTTGATATACTGAGCTAGATTAGAACACACAAACTTTTTCAAATCCAACTGTGAGTGAAAACATTCCTTGGCAACTTCGTTCATTATTTTAACTTTGTATTCTCGGAAGTCATCTCATAAACAAGGTAAAATACATAAACCAGATAACAGTGCTAGTGAACGAACAAGTCTTCCCATTGTCTGTCATATCTCAAAGAAATGCCCCTGAAGTTTGGGGGTCTTGGCAGCTTTTATATACATTGAGACATTAATGAGTTTAGAGAATCATGGAACTATGGACTCACTGCCATTACAGGCCACTATATTATCTTTTAGGAAGAACTTCTACAGTCATCTACAAAAATAGTTCTGCTACTCAGTGAGTTGTTTCTATATGATGACCATATTTGGTTCTTCTGGGTCTGGGAATTCTTGCTATAAAAACACTGGGGCCATCTCCCCTTACTTAGGGGATTTCCACATAGGTCTACTTAGGGACATTTGAAATGACAACATACTTTCCATTTTCTCCTTTACCCTTGTCTTTATTTTTCAGGTGAAGAAATTCAGGTTCAAAATGGTTACATATATCTGCCAAGGCCTTAGAGCTAGTCAGAACATGATCCATGTTCGCTTGGGGGTCAGTCAGGACTTCAGCAATCCTCTTTAACTACTCTGTAGCACTGCCTCTCCCAACAGATCAAAAGATTACTCGCCCTCGGTAGTCAAAATAGCCATAAGGTGCTTTGGATCCATGGGAATGATGGCCAACTCAATGGAGGAATTTTCCTGTGTGACCATGGGAATGTTCTATGAACTCTCTAGACCTTGGGTTCCTCCTCTGTAAAACAGAGCTGTCAGTAGTGCCTATCCCATAAGTTTGCTGTTGAACCAAATAAGAATTGAACAGTAACTAAAAGAGGATCTGACTCAACCATGGTGACTTATAAGTGCCTGGGACTATGATTACATTGATAGTACTGATGATGCTGGTGATTTTTCCTTTTAAGAATGGAAAGAGATTTCATTTGTCTGTAGTATCCAGTATGTACCTCAGATATGCAGGAAATGTTGTCGTTGGAGATCATATCTTGAGTTCACCAGAATCTCAAGTTTAAGCAGTGACTTGAGTCTGTTTTCCACAAAAGATATGATTCTGGGGACACCTGGGTGGCTCAGTGGGTTAAGCCTCTGCCTTCGGCTCAGGACATGATCTCAGGGTCCTGGGATCGAGCCCCTCATTGGGCTCTCTGCTCAGTGGGGAGCCTGCTTCCCCCCCCCTCTCTCTGCCTACTTGTGATCTCTCTATCAAATAAATAAATAAATAAAATCTTAAAAAATAAAAGATATGATTCTGTTAGTCACTGTGACAAATTACTTGAGTTCTATATACCAATAATCAGTACCCACCATCCCTATAAAAGTCAAGTCTCCTATACAATTTCCTGTGCTTACCTATACTGTTTCCCTTCTGTGATTTCCTTTTTCCTTCAAGTCCATTTCAAATATTCATTTAACTTGATTTTACGTTGATGAAAATATATGATGAAAAGAATAAAATATGCTATGATATGCCTAAAACTTAAAAACACTTAGGGATTTTTCAAGTCTTATTCTATAAGCCCACCCCCTCCTCTCCCTGCAATGGATTTGAGATGGCAGCATGGTAAGACAAACTTTGCATATTTTGAATTTTGGCCCAAAGCCAGCCTACTTTATTACTCAGAGAATGCTTTGAAGGCTGAAATTTATTTATTCAGGCATACGCACAAATCCAGCTGCTCCAGTTTTTGTAGACTCAGTGCTAATAGCGAACCGTCTCTTGCGCTTTATTCATTTAACTTAGGATATTCAAACTTCACAAAACTCAATTTATTTTTCAAGAAAACAGCTAAAGAACAAATTCTATTAGAATTATGTCTAATCATGTGTGTTTTTTTTTTAATTTTATTTTATTTTTTTATTTTAATCATGTGTTTTTAACTACACCTTTAGTTTACAGTAATGACTGTCAGACATCTATTTCCCTGACCTCTCTTCCAAGGTTCAGATTCTTATTTCCAATTTCCAGTAACATGCTTATTTCTAAATTCACTGTAATAGTAACAATGGTAAAATAATAATAATAACAATAAGAAGAAGAACTACCTTTTATTCAATACCTACCACTTTGCTGGTATTCCTGGCTGCTTAGTGTATAGTATCTAATTTAATAACCCTTTGAGATAGATATTTATTGCTAGCTTACTTACAAAAATATACTGAGGTTCAGAAGGATTAAGTAATTTGGGGAATCTATATTTAGCAGGGAGAAATATGTTCTCACCGCCTCTCAATCTCTAACACATCTCATACCTTTAATATCTATTAATGTCATTGTTGCCCCAATTTCTAGCTCCCATATTTAATTGTAAATTCTAATTTAGAAATTCTATCCGCCTGTACTTTTCCTTCCATCAGCACTGTCCTACCTCAGGAAAATTTTATATTATGCCTAAAGTGGGTATGTTATTTATACCCCAAATATTTCTCCATTTCAATTAACCTTCAGCTCTGAAGATAACAGGGGTCATCTTAAAAAAAAAAAAAAAAGACTAATCATGTTTTTTCGTATTTAAAATCTTTCCTGCTTCTTTATTTCCTACAGGATACAAATCTGGATTTCTTAGCTGCATTACAAGGTAATTCACAATTGAGCTCCACAGTATCCCTGCTGACACATTGAGCACATCCACCAACCCATTCAATGTCTTAGCTGCATTATTACACTGCTGATATTCTCAGTCGCACTGTGGACTTTCATGGTCCTTTCCTCTGCACAAGATACTTCTAGCTGGAATGGCCTTCTTTACTCTTCTTTCCCATCTGAAACATCAACTTTTTTTTAAAGATTTTATTTATTTATTTGACAGACAGAGATTACAAGTAGGCAGAGAGGCAGGCAGAGAGAGCAGGGGAAGCAGGCTCCCCGCCAAGCAGAGAGCCCAATGCGGGGCTCGATCCCAGGACCCCAGGATCATGACCTGAGCCAAAGGCAGAGGCTTTAACCCACTGAGCCACCCAGGCACCCATATCAACTATTCTTAATCATAAGCTCAGAACTATGTTTTCATGTAAAAATTTAATTGATTAACAATTTCACTTAAAGGAAAGCCTGATCATATTAAATACTTCTTTGAGCACTTACAAAATTAAAATTTTACAGAAAACTAAATTGGTTTTAAAAATATTTATAATTATACAATATTTATAAAAATAATAAATATTTAAATCTAGGTTAAAAATCACATGGTCATCAATTTCCGATATGTTCTTAGAATTAGATCAAGCGGAGACTTCACCTGAGTCACCCCAATATGGTGAATTACTACATTCTCACCGCTGCTGGGTTCTTTTGAAAAAACGGAACCAATAGTTGTTCACTGTTACCATTTGAAACCCCACTAGGGATTCATTGAATTCCAATGGTTTCAATCTTTTGTTATGACTGACATCATTTTTCAAAGGTGTTTTTCTCTTTTTGTCATCTAAATATTAGTTTATAAGAAAACCAAATTAATGACTAAAGATTATTAAATGCTCAAGAAAAAAAAATAATTACCTTCTCAAATTAAACTAGCTTCTATCAAGGTTTCCTTTACACTTTGATATACTCCACTGTTATACTGGCCACATGATATCATCATTCCCTGGCTACTTATCTGTTGCCCAATCTATATCCTTAGATCCTTAGAAATAATGAACTGAGTAAATAAATAAATAAAAATAAACGAATCACCAAATCTAACTTTACATCATTACTTTATCAAGAAGTTACAAGTATTCTTACATCAGGAGTCTAGAAATCTAGATCTGATGCTGACTTTTCTACTTTGTAATTTTGGGCAATGCTATAAACCAGAGTGTGGACCAAGGATATTAATGCCTCACCTGCTTGGGAGCTGAGGTTTGCAATAGATTATTATTCAACATGCCTTTTAGCTTTAACACCTATGATTCTATAAAATAGTAATTTGAAAAACTCTAATAATCCAGAAGAAAAGAGTTATATTGAATAATTTTTATCTAAAAAAAAATCTATCTGCACCCTGCCTTGTCATTTACTTTTTGCTTCATCTCTATTATATTCCAACTCTTTCATTTTGCCTTGGGCATTCATTGTAAAATGTTAGGATAGTCAGAGGAATGCGGAAGAGAAACACATTTTGCCCCTGGATAGTAATAAGAATCTATTAGTGCTTTATCACCCTGGTAGACAAGTATACATAGGCAATGACTGAAACCTTCAGCCAGTTCCAGTATTAATCATCTGAAACAGCTAAGAAATTATTGCATATTTAACCATACACAGACTCCAATCACCCAATTCAAAATACAGTAAATCAGCAATCTATGAATACCCAACATTATTCTAACTCACTACCAGATCCAAATGATTATTGATAAAACATACAAACTCTGCTGATAAATAGAAAATATAAAATTTCTGGTTTGGAAAATGTCATTGTTTACTCGAAAGTGTTTAATTTCTGACTTAGACAACATCCCAATTCTATTTAGCTTCAATATTTCTTGTAATCTTTGAGTATTATTATAAAGTAGAGGATAAATGAGCACATTATTTAGGTTATCAGTCCAGCAGCATAACTGAGAGGTTCAAAACACAAGTGATTTAACAAGGTGAAAAATTAATGTCTCCTTTAACTAAGAAGTCTGGGTAGACAGATTCTTTTATCTAATTGTACTGCTAAACTATCTTGAGCTTCCAATGTATAGACCAAGATGGCTGTTCTGGGTCTGGTGATAGTTTCTGCATTTCAACCAATGCATAAAAAGAAAAAAGGAAGTATTGAATATAACCCTTAACCTTAAGAATGCAATATAGGAATAACATAAATCCCTTCTGCTCACATTCTATTAGCCAGAAATTTCAGGGCACATGACAAAACCTTCCTCTGAGGGGAAACATAAAATGAAGTGATTACACAAGGGAGTTTGAGCCCACCTAATACTGAGATATTTTATTGCCAAAGGAAGAAAGGGGAAATGGAGAGTAGGTGAACATCTCAGCTATAGGCATACTACAAAAACACAAGTCACAAAACTTGTGAGAAGGCAGCTTATGAAGACAAGCATATTGTTCCACAACCCAGAGACTGGTTAGCATATTTTATTTGATTTTCAGGAAAAATTCAAATAATAAATATAATTTCCTTAAATGTTTTTTAAAAATTTTTTAATTAAATGTATTTATTTTCAGCATAACAGTTTCATTATTTTTTCACCACACCCAGTGCTCCATGCAATCCGTGCCCTCTCTAATATGCACCACCTGGTACCCCGACCTCCCACCCTCCCGCCACTTCAAACCCCTCAGATTGTTTTTCAGAGTTCATAGTCTCTCATGATTCACCTCCCCTTCCAATTTACCCCAACTCCCTTCTCCTCTCTAACTCCCCATGTCCTCCATGCTATTTGTTATGCTCCACAAATAAGTGAAACATATGATAATTGACTCTCTCTGCTTGACTTATTTCACTCAGCATAATCTCATCCAGTCCGGTCCATGTTGCTACAAAAGTTGGGTATTCATCCTTTCTGATGGAGGCATAATACTCCATAGTGTATATGGACCACATCTTCCTTATCCATTCGTCTGTTGAAGGGCATCTTAGTTCTTTCCACAGTTTGGCGACCGTGGCCATTGCTGCTATAAACATTGGGGTACAGATGGCCCTTCTTTTCACTACATCTGTATCTCTGGAGTAAATACCCAGTAGTGCAATGGCAGGGTCATAGGGAAGTTCTATTTTTAATTTCTTGAGGAATCTCCACACTGTTCTCCAAAGTGGCTGCACCAACTTGCATTCCCACCAACAGTGTAAGAGGGTTCCCCTTTCTCCACATCCCCTCCAACACATGTTGTTTCATGTCTTGTTAATTTTGGCCATTCTAACTGGTATAAGGTGATATCTCAATGTGGTTTTAATTTGAATCTCCCTGATGGCTAGTGATGATGAACATTTTTTCATGTGTCTGATAGCCATTTCTATGCCTTGATTGGAGAAGTCTCTGTTCTTATCTTCTGCCCATTTTTTGATATGCTTGTCTGTTTTGTGTGTGTTGAGTTTGAGGAGTTCATTATAGACCCTGGATATCAACCTTTTGTCTGTACTGTCATTTGCAAATATCTTCTCCCATTCCGTGGGTTGCCTCTTTGTTTTCTTGACTGTTTCCTTTGCTGTGCAGAAGCTTTTGATTTTGATGAAGTCCCAAAAGTTTATTTTTGCTTTAGTTTCTTTTGCTTTTGGAGACATATCTTGAAAGAAGTTGCTGTGGCTGATATCGAAGAGATTACTGCCTATGTTCTCCTCTAGGATTCTGATGGATTCCTGTCTCAGGTTGAGGTCTTTTATCCATTTTGAGTTTATCTTTGTGTACGGTGTAAGAGAATGGTCGAGTTTCATTCTTCTACATATAGCTGCCCAGTTTCCCCAGCACCATTTATTGAAAAGACTGTCCTTTTTCCACTGTATATTTTTTCCTGCTTTGTCGAAGATTAATTGACCATAGAGTTGAGGGTCCATATCTGGGCTCTCTACTCTGTTCCACTGGTCTATGTGTCTGTTTTTATGCCAGTACCATGCTGTCTTGGTGATCACAGCTTTGTAGTAAAGCTTGAAATCAGGTAGCGTGATACTCCCAGTTTTATTTTTGTTTTTCAACATTCCTTAGCAATTTGGGGTCTCTTCTGGTTCCATACAAATTTTTGGATTATTTGTTCCAGCTCTTTGAAGAATACCGGTGGAATTTTGATTGGAATGGCATTACAAGTATAGATTGCTCTAGGCAGTATAGACATTTTAACAATGCTTATTCTTCCGATCCAAGAGCATGGAATGGTCTTCCATCTTTTTGTGTCTTCTTCAATTTCTTTCATGAGTGTTCTGTAGTTCCTCGAATACAGATCCTTTACCTCTTTGGTTAGGTTTATTCCCAGGTATCTTATGGTTCTTGGTGTTATAGTAAATGGAATTGATTCTCTAATTTCCCTTTCTGTATTTTCATTGTTAGTGTATAAGAAAGCCACCGATTTCTGTACATTGACTTTGTATCCTGCCATGTTGCTGAATTGCTATATGAGTTCTAGTAGTTTGGGGGTGGAGTCTTTTGGGTTTTCCATATAAAGAATCATGTCATCTGCGAAGAGAGAGAGTTTGACTTCTTCATTGTCAATTTGGATACCTTTTATATCTCTTTGTTGTCTGATTGCTGTTGCTAGAACTTCTAATACTATGTTGAACAAGAGTGGTGAGAGTGGGCATCCTTGTTGTGTTCCTGATCTCAACGGGAAGGCTGCAAGCTTTTTCCCATGGAGGATGATATTTGCTGTAGGTCTTTCATAGAGAGATTTGATGAAGTTCAGGAATGTTCCCTCTATCCCTATACTTTGAAGCATTTTAATCAGGAACGGATGCTGGATTTTGTCAAATGCTTTTTCTGCATCGATTGAGAGGACCATGTGTTTCTTCTCTCTTCTCTTATTAATTTGTTCTATCACATTGATTGATTTGCGAATGTTAAACCATCCTTGTAGGGATGAATCCACCTGGTCATGGTGGATAATCTTTTAAATGTGCTGTTGGATCCTGTTTGCTAGGATCTTGTTGAGAATCTTAGCATCCATATTCATCAGTGATATTGGTCTGAAATTCTCCTTTTTGGTAGGGTCTTTGCCTGGTTTGGGGATCAGGGTAATGCTGGCTTCATAGAAAGAGTCTGGATGGAGAGATAAAGAGTTTCCAAGACCGGCAAGGCTTAAAAGACTATGCAACCACCAAGCCGACACTGCAGGAAATATTAAGGGGGGGTCTATAAAAGAGGAAAATCCTAAGAATAGCATTGAACAGAAATATAGAGACAATCTACAGAAAGAAAGATTTCAAAGGTAACTCGATGTCAATAAAAACGTATCTATCAATAATCACTCTCAATGTGAATGGCCTAAATGCACCCATAAAACGGCATGGGGTTGCAGACTGGATAAAACGACAGGACCCATCCATATGTTGTCTACAAGAGACCCATTTTGAACCTAAAGATACACCCAGACTGAAAGTGAAGGGATGGAGAAGCATCTTTCATGCCAATGGTCCTCAAAAGAAGGCTGGGGTAGCGATTCTCATATCAGATAAATTAGATTTTAAACTAAAGACTGTAGTCAGAGATACAGAAGGACACTACATAATCCTTAAAGGGACTATCCACCAAGATAATCTAACAATTGTAAATATCTATGCCCCCAATATGGGAGCAGCCAATTACATAAGAAAACTGTTAATCAAGATAAAGAGCCATATTGATATGAATACACTAATCTTTGGAGATCTTAACATGCCTCTCTCAGAAATAGACAGATCATCGAAGCAGAAAATCAATAAAGAAACAAGAGCATTGAATGACACATTGGACCAGATGGACCTCATAGATATATACAGAACATTCCACCCTAAAACAACAGAATACTCATTCTTCTCAAGTGCACACGGAACCTTCTCCAGAATAGACCACATACTGGGTCACAAATCAGGACTCAACCAATACCTGAAGACTGAGATTATTCCCTGCATATTCTCAGATCACAATGCTGTGAAACTGGAGCTTAATCACAAGGAAAATTTCAGAAGCAACTCAAACACCTGGAAGCTAAAGGCCACCTTGCTTAAGAATCAACCAGGAGATCATAGAAGAACTGAAACAATTAATGGAAACCAATGAGAATGAAGACACTTCGGTCCAAAACCTATGGGATACAACAGAGGCAGTCCTAAGAAGGAAATACATAGACATCCAAGCCTCCCTCAAAAAAATTGAAAAATCCAGAACACAGCAGCTTCTCTACACCTTAAAGAACTGGAGAATCAATAACAAATCAAACCAACTCCACACATAAGAAGGGAAATCATCAAGATTAGAGCTGAGATCAATGAGGTAGAAACCAAAGATACAGTAGAACGTATCAATGAAACTAGAAGTTGGTTTTTTGAAAGAATCAGTAAGATCAATAAGCCACTGGCCACACTAATCCAAAAGAAAAGAGAGAAAGCCCAAATTCATAAAATTATGAATGAAAAGGGAGAGATCACAACGAACACCAAGGAAGTAGAAACAATCATCAGAAGCTATTATCAACAGTTATATGCCATTAAGCTAAGCAACCTAGATGAAATGGATGCATTCCTGGAAAACTATAAACTCCCAAAATTGAACCAGGAAGAAATTGACAACTTGAATAGACCGATATCTAGTAACGAGATTGAAGCATTGATCAAAAACCTCCCAAAAAACAAGAGCCCAGGACCTGATGGTATCCCTGGGGAAGTCTACCAAACTTTCAAAGAAGAAATAACACCTATTCTCCTGAACTGTTTCAAAAAATTGAAGCAGAAGGAAAACTTCCAGACTCTTTCTGTGAAGCCAGCATTTTTTAAATTTTTTAAAAAATTTATTTGACAGACAGAGATCACAAGTAGGCAGAGAGAGAGAGAGGAGGAAGCAGGCTCCCCACTGAACAGAGAGCCCAACGTGGGGTTCCATCCCAGGACCCTGGGATCATGACCCAAGCCAAAGGCAGAGGCTTTAACCCACTGAGGTACCAAGGCACCCCAAATTTCCTTAAATGTTTTAAAGGATATTTCAAGCAGTAGTTTTTCAATGATGACCAAAATAATTAGTAAAGACCAGAAGAAGAAGAGTGGAAAAACCTTAAAAGAGCTAATTGTGCCTATTTCAGTGTTGACCGGTTTCTCTCCCATGGTAGAAGCCCAGGAATTTTTAACTAGGCATGGTAGATTCTGTAGAGGGGACCATATGGCAGTACTAAGCAGTTCCTAGTGCGGTGCTGTTGGTGTGAAAAAAGTTAAAGTTAAAAGTTTAAAGTTAAAAGTTAGTTGAAGGCCAAGTTTAATGACTCACAGAAGCAAATGCAACAGATTACAAAACCCTTTCTTCCTTTGGCAATATAATACAACAGATTACAAAATAATGACTCAAATATGATATTGAGAATAGAAATATAATACTAAGGGTTCAAAAAAGATGAGGAAGATTACAAACAAACAAACAAATAAAAACAACCAAGAACAGTGGTTAAGAGAATGGGTAAGATATATCTATGACTGTGGATCCCCACAGACTTTCCATCTACCCCGTAAGTGTATTTCCCGAGTAATTCCTTTCTTCAAGTGAGTATTTTTGTTCTTTTCTTCATTTTCCTCTGTTATGTGCCCAAGATCCAAAGAGCAGTAATGAATACATAACGTCTACATCATGAGATTTTCATGTTCTACTTATTACTATCTATGCATATCCCCCTGACCCTGCTCGTCTTCCAAATACTGATCGATTCTTTTCTTCCTTGGACTCCTCAAAGTCTTGTCTCTAGTTTGTCTAGTTCACTTTTTCTCATTCTCACCTAAAACCATTTCAATCTAAACTTTCATACTGAATTTCCTAGTGAAACTGTGTTCTTTAAGACTACTAATTAGCTGAATATAACATCAACTTTTGGTGCTCATAGTATCCAAACAGTTATTATCATTTAACACACATAACTGATTACTCTCTCCCTCTTAACTCATTTTCCTTCAGTTGCCTTTATCTCCATTCTTTTTTATTGGTTGCTTTTCATTATATTGGACTCTAATATATTTTATTTCCTCTATGAATAATTATTCCCTTGGTAATGTTATCTAGTCTAAGAAGTTTAAATACTATTTTTTTTCTGTCCATACGCCAATTTATGCTCCAGCACAGGCTTCTTTCCCTAACTTCAGACAACTGACACTGCCCACTGATTGTTCAGTATCTCAACTTGGATCTTCAATATTCATTCCAAACAAAATATATCCAAAACTGAACTTTTGACCCTCCCCACATGACTGACTCTAATTGCAGAATTTCATGTCTTCTTTGATAAGAACTCTTCATATCTATTTTCTCAAGTCAACCATCTTTGAGTCATTCTTTTTCTCATACCATAAGTAATCATGTTTACTGTCTTCAATATATACCCAGATACAACCATTTTTCATTATTTCCAAGTGACTATCTTGTCAGAGCTGCAAGATCGCTTATCAAGATCATGCAATAACTTTCTAATAAACCACTCAAATGATACTCCCCCCACCCCCTGTGGTTTCTTTATAGCAAAAATGAGTGATCCTATCAAAGCATAAGTAAAATTTCGTTACTTGCGAATCTTGCAGTGACTCCCCATTTCACCTCGAGTAAAAACCAAAATCTTTTAAAATGGCTGGAAGACCCTTACAGTGATAGAGACCTCGTGTTCACTTTCTAACTACTTCTTGTTCATTTTATCCCAGACTGGCCTTCATGTTTAAATTACAAAAGCCATATTTAATGCCATTACTGTAGCTTTTCAATTTGCTTAGAATAGAATTCTCGAAGATACCTACTTGATGTCTTCTTCATTATATTCAAGTATTTCCTCAATGGTTACTTTTTTGAGGAATCTTACAAAACAACCTGATTTAATACTGCATTTTCTCCCTCTCCTAGGGAACTTGAATCCTCTAATTTTCTTCTTCTTCTCCTTCTCCTTTTCTCCTTCTCCTCCTTCTTCTGCTGCTGCTTCTTCCTTTTTGATAACTGATCAATAATCTATTGTGTGCAGAGATAATTGTTATCTGCCTAACAAAGCTTTGAAATATGATGAGCTTTTTTCTTCATACCACAGTATGGGGTCATTTTTCTTAAATGTTCTTTCAAGCTTAAAATGTATTCTTCTGTTGTCAGGTGCAATGTACACTTATCCACTAGATCAAATTAGTTGATTACATTATTTAAATCTTTTGTATACTTAGTGATTTTTTTTTTCTGCTTTACTTATCAATTACCAAGAGAGGTATATTAAAATCTCCCATTCAAATGGCGCAGGGGTCAACTTTGCCCCGCAGTTCTGTGAATTCTTTCAATATTTTTGAGGCAGATAAAAGGTACACATAAATTTATAATTTTTGCATATTTTTTCATCTACTGAACTTTGGATCAGTCTAGAAAGATCCTCTTCATTTCCAATAGTGTGTTCTGCTTTTAGGCAGAGGATAATCTTTACGATAAAACTTAAGCTCCTTGGGGCGCCTGGGTGGCTCAGTGGTTTAAGCCTCTGCCTTCGGCTGGGGTCATGATCTCAGGGTCCTGGGATCGAGCCCCGCATCGGGCTCTCTGCTCAGCAGGGAGTCTGCTTCCCTTCTTTGCCTGCCTCTCTGCCTACTTGTGATCTCTGTCAAATAAATAAATAAAATCTTAAAAAAAAAAATCTTAAGCTCCTTTACCGCTAGTTTCATTTTAGATCCAACCAAATAAAGATACCAAAAATAGATTCAGGTTAGGGTAGTCCTTCTCTACTAGAGGACACAATTCCTGGAGAACAGCCCTCTTCTCCAGTCTCACGTTTTCCCTACTTCTTCAGGTGTGACATTGGTAATGCTTCCTTATTATTGCTACCCTTGGGATGCTTTACATTTTACTGTTAGTTTTCCTTAACATCTTTGTGATTTGGTCCACTCATAAAGTGCTCCTCAATTACATGGTTTGAGTGTTCCATCTGGTTTATGCATCCCAAGAAACAATGAAAAAGAATTTGAGAAAATATTTCTCCACTTCATACCAAGGATCACAGTTTTTCCAGCTGGAATAGGTGATGGGACACCTACTCACCTGTGTACAACTAGTTCCAAATCCTGAAGGATGTTACCTAAAGCACACAGTTGCCATGTCTCAATTTTGGAACCAGTTCAGATACATTTAGCTACAGGTGACATAAATTCAAATAACTATGATGTAAATAAGTAACATCACAATTTTTTAACATAAACCATGCAAAGAAATATTTTTCCATGAAACCTGATGTATTAGTGTATACATATATCCATTCATATAAACTGAAGCAAATGTTTTAAAAATCATAGTTACACATATTACATGCACTATATTCTATTTCCTTTCTATTCTTTGCTTTTAAAAAATTCTGGTTGTCATCCATTAATTTGATTTCACATTACACTTAGACCTTGATATGAAAAATGTTGACTGAAACCCTCAGAATATTCACACAGAGCCACCCACAGATGCAAAAGAGCCTAGGAAAAATGAATTGCTAATTATTTTAACCTCTATACTGGGAGATGGAGTTTGGATGGGAAGACACATTTGGAGAGAGCTATAAAATAAGCTCTCAGTGGTATCAAACAAAATATTTACCAAAAAGAAAAAATAAGCACCACCTTAAGTGGAAAATGTCAAAGCCATTTTTCTTAAAATTATGAGCCAAGTCAGAAATCCATATTAACACTAGTTTTTTTTCAATATGATTTTGAAAGTTAATCCTAATTATTCCCACCACAAAAAAGAAATCATAATTATATGACTTGATAGAGGTGCTAACTATCATTACAATAGCAATCATATTATAACATACAAGTGTATCAAATCAACATGTTTATCACTTTATATGTCAATATCTTTCAATTAAAAATTAATCTTTTAAAAATTTTGAGTGCAACTAACAGTTTTTTCTAACAGTTTTGTTAAGATGATAAATAATAAACACATTGTGCCATACTTCTACTATGTAAATTCAGTAAATATTAAAAATGAGGTAAGACAGATAATGCAATAATCTAGAGAGTATAGTGTTCTTTTTTTTTAATTTTTTATTTTTTATAAACATATATTTTTATCCCCAGGGGTACAGGTCTGTGAATCACCAGGTTTACACACTTCACAGCACTCACCAAAGCACATACCCTCCCCAATGTCCATAATCCCACCCCCTTCTCCCAAACCCCCTCCCCCCAGCAACCCTCAGTTTGTTTTGTGAGATTAAGAGTCACTTAGGGTTTGTCTCCCTCCCAATCCCATCTTGTTTCATTTATTCTTCTCCTACCCACTTAAGCCCCCATGTTGCATCACCACTTATTCATATCAGGGAGATCATATGATAGTTGTCTTTCTCTGCTTGACTTATTTCGCTAAGCATGATACGCTCTAGTTCCATCCATGTTGTCGCAAATGGCAAGATTTCATTTCTTTTGATGGCTGCATAGTATTCCATTGTGTATATATACCACATCTTCTTGATCCATTCATCTGTTGATGGACATCTAGGTTCTTTCCATAGCGTGGCTATTGTGGACATTGCTGCTATAAACATTCGGGTGCACGTGCCCCTTTGTATCACTACGTTTGTATCTTTAGGGTAAATACCCAATAGTGCAATTGCTGGGTCATAGGGCAGTTCTATTTTCAACATTTTGAGGAACCTCCATGCTGTTTTCCAGAGTGGCTGCACCAGCTTGCATTCCCACCAACAGTGGAGGAGGGTTCCCCTTTCTCCGCATCCTCGCCAGCATCTGTCATTTCCTGACTTGTTGATTTTAGCCATTCTGACTGGTGTGAGGTGATATCTCATTGTGGTTTTGATTTGTATTTCCCTGATGCCGAGTGATATGGAGCACTTTTTCATGTGTCTGTTGGCCATCTGGATGTCTTCTTTGTAGAAATGTCTGTTCATGTCCTCTGCTCATTTCTTGATTGGATTATTTGTTCTTTGAGTGTTGAGTTTGCTAAGTTCTTTATAGATTCTGGACACTAGTCCTTTATCTGATATGTCGTTTGCAAATATCTTCTCCCATTCTGTCAGTTGTCTTTTGATTTTGTTAACTGTTTCCTTTGCTGTGCAAAAGCTTTTGATCTTGATGAAATCCCAATAGTTCATTTTTTCCCTTGCTTCCCTTGCCTTTTGCGCTGTTCCTAGGAAGATGTTGCTGCGGCACAGGTCGAAGAGGTTGCTGCCTGTGTTCTCCTCAAGGATTTTGATGGATTCCTTTCGCACGTTGAGGACCTTCATCCATTTTGAGTCTATTTTTGTGTGTGGTGTAAGGAAATGGTCCAATTTCATTTTTCTGCATGTGGCTGTCCAATTTTCCCAGCACCATTTATTGAAGAGGCTGTCTTTTTTCCATTGGACATTCTTTCCTGCTTTGTCGAAGATTAGTTGACTGTAGAGTTGAGGGTCTATTTCTGGGCTCGAGAGTATAGTGTTCTAATCGAGATGAATGAATGAGTGAATGAATAATACAGAAACAGTTCTGCACATGCACAGTTAATTGAGTTTTGAAACAGGTGCTACAGCAATTCAATGCATAAGGAAAGTCATTTCAATAGATGATATGAAAAAGCCCCATTAGGAAAAAAATAAGAAACCTTGTTCCTTACCACATATCATAAGTAAAATTAATATGGATAGATGATATATTTATAAAAAGTTAAAGCTAAAGCAATAAGCCATCTGTAAATGAATTAAAGATAATATGATTTTGACCTTGTAATATGTAAAATTTTCCTAGGACACCAACAGCACTAACCATAAAAGAAAAAGAAAAAGATAAATTGTATTTCATTATATTAAAGAACATCTGCTCAATGAAAATACCATAAGAGCTCCTCACATATTTTAGACATTAATCCATATATACAGATTGCAAATATTTTCTCCCATTCTGTAGTTTGTCTTTTCAGTCTGTTGATTTTCTTCTTTGCCATGCAGAAGATTTAGTGTGGTGGTATTCTACTCGTCTGTATTTGTTTTGTTGCTGAAGGCTTTTTGTGTCATCCATGAAACTATTGCCAAAACCAGTATCATATAGCTTCCCCCTGTGTTTTCTTCTAGGAGTTTTATTATTTCAGGTATTATGTTTCAGTCTTTAACTGGTTTGGGGTTTATTTCTGAGTATGGAGTAAAATAAGGGTCCACCTCATTCTTTTGCATGCAAATATGCAGTTTTCCCAACACCATATATTGAATAGACTAGCCTTTTGCCAATGTATATTCTTGGGACTTCCTATATATTTATAGGGAGACTTATTACTGGAACTGGATCACATGGTTATGGGGTTAAGAAATCCCATGATGTGATATATGCAAACTGTAGAACCAGGAAAGCTGGTGGTATAATTCAGCCCAAGCCCAAAGGCCAAGAATGAGAAGTTCTGATGTGCACAGAGAGGAAAAGATAGATGTCACAGCTTAAGGAAAGAGAGATTTTCCCTCCCTTTCTTTTTTTGTTCTGTTGGTCCCTGAAATGACTAGTTGATGCCCACCCACATTATTGAGAGTGGATCCCTTTACCGAGTTTACTGAAAAATAAATGATGTATTTTCCAGAAACAGAAACACCCCAAAATAATGTTTTATCAGCTATGTGGGCATCTTTCAGCCCACTCCAGTTGACATACAAAATTAACTATCACATCATGTATTTGTGGATTTACTTCTGGGCTCCAAATCCTATTAGTCTGTCTGTCTTTATGGTCATACTATAAGGTTTTGATTACTGGAGCTCTGTAAAATCAGGATATGTGATGCTTCCAGCTTATTCTTTCTAAAGATTGATTTGACAATTCATTTTGTGGTTCCATATGAAATTAGGGTTTTTTTAATAACTGTTAAAAAAAAATACCGTTCAAATGTTGGTTAGGATTGCACTGGATCTGTAGACTATTTTGTATTTTGTATAGTATAAACATTTTAATAATATTAAGTTCTCCAGTCTATGAACATGGATGTCTTTGTATTTGCTTAAGTCTTATTTAATTTCTTTTATCAATGTTTTATAGTTTTCAATTCAAAAGCCATTCACCTACTTAGTAAAGTTTAATACTAAGTATTTTATTATTTTTTTTTTTTTTTAAAGATTTTATTTATTTATTTGACAGAGAGAAATCACAAGTAGACAGAGAGGCAGGCGGAGAGAGAGAGAGGGAAGCAGGCTCCCTGCTGAGCAGAGAGCCCGATGCGGGACTCGATCCCAGCACTCTGAGATCATGACCTGAGCCGAAGGCAGCGGCTTAACCCACTGAGCCACCCAGGCGCCCAGTATTTTATTATTTTTAACTTTGTTGTAAATAGGGCTGTTTTCCTAATTTCCTTTGCACATACTTCATTGTTATTAACTGAGTTTGGGGGACATGCTGGGTTTTTTTTTATCATTTTATTTATTTATTTTTAATCATGACAGTGTACTCAGTAAAACTCATCCCATATTTCACCCATCGCCCCACCCACCTCCTCTCTAGTAACTATCTCTTTGTTCTCTATGGTTAAGTTTGTTTCTTGGTTTGTCTTTCTTTTTTCTTTTTCTCATGTGTTGTTTCTTAAATTCTACGTGAATGAAATCATATGATATTTGTCTTTCTTTGACCTATTTTGCCTAGTATTATGCTCTCTGGCTTATCCATGTTGCTGCAAATGACAAAATTTCATTCTTTTTTATAGCTGAATAATATTCCACTGTATATATACACCACATCTTCTTTATCCATTCATCAACCAATGGACACTTGAGGTGCTTCCACAGTTAAGTACTGAAATAATGCTGCGATAAACATAGGGATACATGTATTCCTTTGAATTAGTGTTTTTGTACTTTGGGGTAAATACCCAGTAGTGTGATAAATGTATCATAGGGTAACTCTAGTTTTAATTTTTTGAGAAATCCCTACACTGTTTTCTACAGTGGCTGCACCAGTTTGCAACCCCATCAGCAGTACAAGAGGGTTCCTTTTTCTCCACATCCTCACCAACACCTGTTGTTTCGTATGTTGTTGATTTTACTTATTCTGACAGGTATGGGGTGATATCTCACTGTAGTTTTGATATTTCCCTGATGATATCTCTCTGTTGAGCATCTTTTCATGTATCTGTTGGTCATCTGTATCTTCTCTGGAAAAGAGAAGATGGCCTGCTCATATCTTCTGCCCATCTTATAAATGGATTATTTGGTTTTGGGTATTGAGCTTTATCAATTCTTTATATATTTTAGATACTAACCCTTTCTCAGACATATCATTTGCAAATATCCTTTCCCATTCTATAGGTTGCCTTTCAGTTTTTCTGGTTGTTTTCTTTGATTTATAGAGACTTCTTATTTTGATGTAGTCCCAATAGTTTATTTTTATACTTTATTTCCCTTACCTCAGGAAACACATCTAGAAAAATGTTGCAATGGCTGATATCAGAGAAATTACTGCCTGTCCTCTCTTCAAGGATTTTTATGGTTTTAGTTCTCATGTTTAGATCCATTTTGAGGTTATTTTTGTGTATGGTAAAAAGAAAGTGGTTCAATTGCCACTGGATAACCATGTGGTTATCCAGTTTCCCAGCACCATTTGTTGAAGAGAATTTTTCGCAACATATATTCATTCCTTCTTTGTCAAAGATTAATATTCACCATATAATTCACCATTAATTCACCATATAATTGTGGATTTATTTCTGGGTTTTCTGTCCTATTCTATATATTCGAGTACCATAATGTTTAATTACTACTTCTTTGTAATATAACTTGAAATCTGGAATTGTAATACTTCCAGTTTCCATTTTTAAAATTGCTTTGGCTATTCCAGATGTTGTGTGGTTCCATCTGGATTTTAGGATGGTTTGTTCTAGTTATGTGAAAGATGATGTTGCTATTTTTATAGGGATTCTATTAAGTCTTCAGGATGCTTTATGTAGTAAGGACACTTTAACAATCTTTGTTTTACACAACTGAGTTTTGTATATTGAATTATATCTTGCAATTTATTGAAATCATTGAATCCTTCTAGCAGCTTTTTTAAGGGAATCTTTAGGGTTTTTGATATATAAGATCATACCATTTGCAAACAAGAACAATTTTACTACTTTCTTTCAAATTTGGATGTCTTTCATTTCTTTTTCTTGCCTAATTACTATGTCTAGGACATTCAGTACTGTGTTGAACAGAAGTGATAAGAATGTGCATCTTTGCCTCGTTTAGATGAAAATTCAGTTTTTCATCACTGAGTATAATGGTAGCTACAGGCTTATCACATACAGCCTTTACTATAATTAAGAACTTTATTTTTTATTTCTAGTTTGCTGAGAGTTTTTGTTATAAAAGTTGAATTTTGCCAAACATTTTATCTGCATATATTGAGATGATCATTTTATTTTTATCCTTTATTCTGCTAATGTGTTATATTATGTTTACTGGTTTTCATACACTGAATCATTCTTGCATTTCAGAGATAAATCCCACAGCGTCAGGATGGGATTTTTTTAATGTGAATTTGATGTTGAATTCAGCTTGCTAGTATTTTGTTGAGAAGTTTGGCAACTATAATCATCAGGAATATTGTCCTGTAGCTTTCTTTTCTTGTGGTGTCCTTTTAACACTTTGGTATCAGGGTAATGCTGGCCTCATAAAATGAGTTGAGCCATGATCCCTCCTCTTTGATTATTTGAAAGAGTTTGAGAAGGATTTGTGTTAATTCTTTAAGTGTTTGGTAGAACTCACTAATGAAGAAATCTGGTCCTAGGATATTCTTTTTAGGAAGTTGTTGTTTACTGATTCATTCTTCACACTAGTTATAGGTCTGTTCAGGCTTTTTATTTCTTCATGATTCACTCTTGGTATGTTATATAGTTCTAGGAATTTATTTGATTTTGTCTATATTTTCCAGTTCACTAGCTTATAGTTGGTCGTGGTAGTCTTTTTTAAAAAATATTTTATTTATTTATTTGAGATAGAACAAGAGTAAAAAAGAGAGAGAACAAGCAGGGGGAGTGACAGGCAGAGGGAGAAGCAGACTCCCTGCTGAGCAGGGAGCCTGATGTGGGACTGGACTCCAGGACTCCTGGGTCATGACCTGAGCTAAAGGCAGACCCTTACCTGAATGAGCCACTCAAGTGCCCCAAGATAGTCTTTTATGATTCTTTGTATATCTGTGTCATCACATGTAATGTTTCCTTTTTAAGTTCTAATTTTGAGACTTCTCTCTTCCTGTTTGGTAGGCCAAATATGGTCCCTTTCACATACCTTTAATGCTTCACTTGAGTTTGATCTTTAACAATGCCTGTAAAAATTTGAAAGTGATTCTTAGCTATACAAAAATGGGTCTAAGCCAGATTTGGCCCATTGGGTATTGCTTTCCCATCTCTGCTTTGTATTAAACTTTTCCTATCCAAGAACTATGTGGTTTTTGTTTCCTGGTTGGATCTGGAGTGATGGAAGATCTCCGAAAGGTGAGATTTGGGGGGAATCTTTGATTGTGGTTTTAGACTTGAGGATAGAGCTATGCCACTTGACAACAGAAAAGGGTTTCTAGTAATCTGTAAGGTGCAATGGTATAATTAACCATGCTATCTCCTTGGTTGATTGTGATGAAGTGCTAAATGAAGAAAGTGCCTTCGCATCCCAAGTGTCTGCTGCACTAAACCATAATAGCAGTGATAATGACTATCAGAAATATATTATGAGATGCCTATCTTTCAGTGCACTCAAGCATGTACACAAAGATGGCAAGTCCAGATCTTTCAACCTTCATTAAAGTCATAATCTGAGAGTCAGAACCAGAATGCTTCCATGATAGCCAAAATTAATCTCTCATTTCTTATAGCTACAGGGTAGATATTGCTACAAATAAAACTGATTTAATTATGAAGTTTGTTGGATTATTGAAAGCACTTGAATTCAAAATCTCACTAATTCCTCGTGTGAAAGAGTATTGACTGGAAAAAATGTGATCCTGAAATCTGGAATGAGGCTATCTGGTTGGATCCAGAAGATGGTATTGAGCTTCCAAATGCCTCTGAGTCTTCTTTACCTTTCTCTTCAATGTCTTAGGAGATGTGACTTTTTATGCCTAAAAAGCAAACAAAAAAAAAAGTTTCTTACATTTAACTGAAGTAGTTGTCTTGAAAGAGAATAGTAATTCTCATGACTCTGGTGGCCACTTTACCCATAACCCCTGATTATGCTCCAGGAGACAAGTAAACAAACTGACTCTCCCAAAAAATGTTATACAGTAAAAGAATTAGCAAAAAAAATTGATAAAATATTAGCAGAAACTTAGAGAACATATATGAGAAAAGAGACTAAGAGGGTTAGATCAGGCTGATTTTATTAATATGAAGGTACACAATGGAGACTCTGAACCTAAAATGCTGGCTCATTCATCTGCAGGTATCTGTAACTACTTACTTTATTGGTTAACTAAACCTTGAGAACCAAGCTAGCTTATATTTAATGAGGTCATGGAGCCAAATCTTTTCTGGCACAATATGGAGGAAAGAATCCAAAGGTTGAATTTGTCATATGTGACATGCATACCCAGCTCCCAGATACATTCCTTGAAAAATCCAAAAGACATACTCTCCAATAAGGCATTGAGAAATTCATTAATGAGGAGATCTGTATCCTTAAAAAACTCTGAGATAGTTTTTCTTTTTAGGCAAGATATAGTTGTAGAGGATGACAGCATTCAGATGAGTTCACTAATTTAATGTGAATGATGAGATTCTAGAAGAGCAGAGGACAAGTAGCAGAACTTAACTTGCCAAAAATGGGGTAGAAACATACATTATAAAGGAAAGCAGGGATGTAGTGGTAAACAGACTGCCTTGACCTTCAGAGATCTTAGCAGTGAGTGATTAATTGATCATGGTATCCACAGGAATGTAATAGATGGAAAAAAGCACTAGAATAGCACTTGAACTACATAACAATGAGAACTTCAGCCTTATGGTAAACAAACAAACAAACAAACAAAAAACAACCCTGACTTGATAACATACAGTGGAGAGTTTTAGCCTCTACTTTCCAGACATTAATAGAGATTGAAAAGGAGGATAGGATTTCTTAAAGAAGGATCCTGCACCATTCTTGAAAAATAACACCCAAATCTTTCTCTAAACCTTCCCAATTAGCTAGTGGACATTTACTAGAGGAACTATTTACAGGGAAAAAATAAAAGCCCAGACTTCCTGAGGATTATAAGACACTGGCTTTTTAAAAATGTTAATTCCTGGGAACCCAAAATTTTAGTGTTGCCCAGGTAGAATTTTATGGTAGTTGAGAGATAGCTATCGTCTTAGCTCAAGTCTAACTCAGTGAGACCAATTAATTCACAGATCCACTCTATAGTTACCTCCCTAGTTCCTGAATATGTCAGTGAAATAAATATACTTGGGTACTATAGAATCCCCATATTGCCTCTAACTTTGACTGAGGTTTATTATGTTAGAAAAATCTAGGTGACAGTCCCTGGAATATTTACTCCCTCACAAGAACATGAACTAGAAGCAATATGACATCCTTGAGTGAATTCTGAACATTAATGCCACCACCAAGGTAAGGTGATAAGTATTCAGTAACACTGTAGAAATTTGAGGAAGTTAATATTGTCAGCAGAGGACATAATGACTATAGGGCCATGCCTCCCCTAATTTGGGGTTAAGTGTGATAATTTTCCCACTCAACAAGGATAGCTATACCCTGTTCAGTGAATATAAACACCTGGTTAGACATTAATTGTCATACAAATGTGTGCAGAAGGTTATATATAAAAGCTGAGTAGCCAAAGGGATGGGCTTCCCCGGGTATCAACATACTGTCTCTCAACTACAAATCCATACTTCATTGTTTTCTCTGCAAATGTGGATCTGGTTCCTTTAAAGACTGTTCCTTTGCCAGCTGGTACAATGTTAAATATTGTCAAAGGGGGTATTGAAGGGAATCTGGAGATGCAAAGAGCTTTTCTCTTCCTGATTCTAATATGCTATTCTCACCAGATTCCTATACCAGGCAATTCCTCCAGTGCTGAACTTCTGCAGCTCAGAAGTCCTCCCAAGTCTTTTCCTGCAATGAACAACTTCACCAGCCACTGAGCTCCTGTAGGATATGATTTCTCCAACATCTATCTCCTAAAGTAAAGGGCTTCCCCAGAGCCTAGTGCCTACAGTCTCCTCAAGCGCACCCACTGTCTTGTCATGGAATGCCACAGTTGAGGGACCCCCCCCATCAATAGCATTCCCCTGGGTGCCTTTCCAGTGAGTTCTCTTGTATAGAGTTAGAAGGAATATTCCAAGCCAGTTCCATTGGCATAGTACCTCACTGATTTCTGCACAATACAGTGGACATGGAAATGCCCCCTCTGAGAAGACATGGATCTCAGCCCTCCAGGGGCACTTTTTTAGGCACTCTGATTCAGCCTTATGGATACTGGCTATTCCTTATATCTGTGGTTCCTCAACTCACTATTTCTCACTAGCCAATCCTCTATTATTAGAATTCCTGTTATAGTTTTATTTGTTTGTTTGTTTGTTTTAATTTTTCCTATCCTAATTATTGTATGGTTTCTGTCACTAGACTGGCCTCCAACTGATTAGATTATATGATGTTCAAAATCCCTTCTATCACTGAGTTAATTATTCTCTCATAGATACTAAAACAAAATTTATTTTACTTTGGTGAGCTACAACACAGGATTTATAAAGACAGATGAATCAAAAATATTTTTGATCCATGCCACAAATATTATGTAATATATTAGACACCATTACTTTATAGAAATCAACTACAATGTGGTATTCAATTTTTTCTCAACCATGGAATAAATTAACATTGTTGTAAACATATACCATTAGTATTCATTTTAATGTTCTACTAATCTTTTTAAAAAAGATTTTATTTATTTATTCATGAGAGACAGAGAGAGAGAGGCAGAGAGAGAAGCAGTCTTCCCACTGAGCAGGAAGCCTGATGTGGGACTCGATCCCAGGACCCTGGGAATATGACCTGAGCCTAAGGCAGACATTTAACCATCTGAGCCACCCAGGTGTCCTGTTCTCCTAATTCTCTTTCAAATATAAAGAATTGTCAGACCCCTTGGGGAAGATTCATGTTCCCAATCTTAGTTAAATATTCTGCATTAGGGTGATGTTTCCTCTTTAAGTGTCCCATAATAAATGTTATATATGTGTGCCTTATGATAGCATTAAAATAGGTTGCATGCAATATTACAATTTATTATTATTTAAAGTAAATTAAAAATGGGAAGTGTTATGATGAACTCATTAAATTCACTTCAAAATAAAAATATTTTCTCTTTTGAGGAAAAAAGACATTAGAAATATTCTAAGTAGTATAATACAGTATCCATAGATTTATGATACATTTTGAGGTTTTTAAGAATATTTTGAAATAGGTATTCCTGAATGGCCACTAAAAACCATGATATCCTTTCCATTTTATAACTCATTCTTTTATCTACATAAACAAATGCTCCTAAACAGTAAGGTCAATGATTAAGTTCACATATTCTATGAGGTCCCTGAAAATATAATAATATTTTGTACATTAAAATATTCATTAGCTTAAAAATCCAAGATAAGAGAAATTTCAGTCCAGAAAGATCAAAGCTAAGCCACGTTGGGATTTTCAAATAATTAAGAGAAACACTGGGGATAAAAGAGAAAAAAGTAAGATACAAAATGTCAATGGGAATAAAAATAAATTGATGCCACAGGAAATCACAAAGTTTTAGCAATTTATTTCAAAGAAAATATTCTGCTATATGCTGGAAGGACATATTAAATTTAGAATTCTGCAAAGGGTATATGATTAACTCAAAGAGTTATAATGGAAGCCTATCAGGCTATTTGATTAATTTCTAAGAGTATTTTTCCCTGAATTTTCTTCTAGCAAGCATGTTTTATGGTATTAAATAATTTAATGAATGTTTTAATGGTGTGGCAGGTCTCCAAAATAGTACCAAGTGATCTCTACCTCCTGATACTCATGCCCTTCTGAAATCTCGTCTTACTGTGTGCAGTTCTCATGACTTACTTTTAATGACTAGAATATAGTACAAGTGGCAGGATGTCAAATCTCAGATAAGATCATAAAAATGTTGACACTTTCATCATGGGAGCCCTTATTTATTCTTTTATTCTCTTGAAGCTCTTGCACTGAGGGGAAGAAACTGTCCACACAGCAAGGGATTGACATATTCAGTCAAAAGCCAGGGATGACATGATACCTGCCAACAGCCATGTGGGTGAACTTGGAAGAGTATCATTCCCCACTTGAGCCTTCAGATGACTTTATCCCTGGATGACCTCTTGATTTCAGTACTTAGGCATTACCAGGATCCTAACCACAGCAACTGTGTTGCTTCAAACTGCTAACTTTGAGAGTAATTTGTTACAGAGGAATAGAGAAAAAAGAGAAGCAATATGAATATGGATGTTTGGTTCAACTTTACAGAAAAGAATATGGCAGTGATGACAATTTGAATATTTAAAATATATAGAAGGTCCTTATTTGGGAAACTAAATTTACTACTTAATCTTGCTTAAATTTTATACAAACTTCAAAATCAACAATATCCCACAATTTTTGTTAATGAATTAATCCTGTATAATATCTACTAAAAGGTTTGATCAAAAATTGACTACAAACTTGTGAACAATACTATTACTTGATCCTATTTTGTTAGAACAAATTTCTTGCTATTAACAAGCCTGGACCCATCTGTTAGGTTATGAATTAGAGAACAGCCTAATTATAACCATGAAATAAATCAATACACACATTAAAAATACTTGAATATAGAATAGAATGATAGGTAGGCAGGCAGATAGACATATAGGTAATAGAACAACTAAGATAAACCTCAAAACTATTCTCTATTTAGAAAGAATACAATTATAGGATATTAATATTCCCTCTTATAGAGAAAACTAGATATTCACTAAAACATTCACTTCTTCCTTCTGGGGCACTCACCTACTTTATTTCTCTAGCTTCCTTTGAAATTAGGAGTGCAGATTGTGATAAGCTTCGGGTGATGATGCGTGCTACTTTCAGGTCTGGCTAGTGAAGACATGAGTCTACACTTTCTTTTCTGTTTTTAAGTACTTGGCATTATGACAGCTGTAAATGGAAAATGACCTGGTCACTGTATGGAAGAAACCTTGTCACCTGAATTACTGCTCAGATGAGCACCACCTGACCAGGAACACCTCATTGGAATGGAACTTGAGTGATAAGTACAATTATTAAGTTATGTTAGTGTGAGTGCTGTTTTTTGGTTTTGGGGGGGTTCTTTAGATTTATCTGTTAAACCAGCCAGCATTTAATTGTTCTTTTACTATATTTACCAGGTAAAAACCTTTTACCAGGTAAAACCTTTTGTGTGCTTCCTCAGGGGGAAAATATAGAGGTTAGCAAAGCTATTCAGTGGATTCTGCATGGAGAGAAAGTGTATGTAGAGGCTAAGAGCACAAATTCTTGAACTGAGTTCAAACCCAGGCTTGATCTTAAGCATTTTATTTGACTGTTGTGCAATCTTGAGCAATTTATTTGAAATCTCTATGCTTCCATTTCCTCATGTATGAAATGGAGTTAAGAATATTGCTAATGAGGGGCGCCTGGGTGGCTCAGTGGGTTAAGCTGCTGCCTTCGGCTCAGGTCATGATCTCAGGGTCCTGGGATCGAGTCCTGCATCAGGCTCTCTACTCAGCAGGGAGCCTGCTTCCTCCTCTCTTTCTCTCTGCCTGCCTCTCTGCCTACTTGTGATCTCTCTCTGTCAAATAAATAAATAAAATCTTTAAAAAAAAAAGAATATTGCTAATGATTTTCGTTGTTGGAGGGAGTAAGTGTGTAAAGACATCTAAGGCAGGTAGAATAGCGTTGGGCACAATTATAGCATTCTAATACTCTAAATTTTCCTCCTTATCCGCCTTCCTCTTCTTATTCTTCTTAAACTTATTCTTTGATGAACATGTTTATTTTGCCTCTTTTAGGGTCTCATCTTTCCCACATCATTCCATACATAATCAGTAGAGAATATATGGCTAGAAGGGTTTTTTGTTGTTTTCGTTTGTTTGTTAGTTTTTGATTTCCAGTAAGTTAGAGAAAAGAATGTAGTAAGTGAGATTTTATAAACAGGAAAAAAGATTGCATAATTAAAATAAAATAGTTAAATATGACAGTAAAACTAATTGTATTTGTAACTTAATTATGTTTGCCTTGAAACATTATATTTAGCAACCAGCAGACATATGAAAAGTTGCTCAACATCACTAATCATCAGGGAGATACAAATTAAAACCATAAGGAGAAATCACCTTATACCTCTCAGAATGGTTAGAATCAAAAGACAAAAAATAACAAGTGTTGTTGAGGTTGTGAACAAGTAGTGGAGATAGTAGTTGGTAGGAATGCAGTGGTGCATGCCTGTGGAAAACAATTTGGAGGTTCCTTAAAAAAAATTAAAAATAGAAATACCATATGATCCAGTAATCCCACTGCTGGGTATTTGCCCAAATAATATGAAAACACTAATTTAAAAAGATATATGCATCCTTATACCTATTACATGATTACTTACAATAGCTCAACAATGGAAGAAGCCCAACTGCGCATTAATAGGTAAATGGATAAAGAAGAAGCAACATTACATATATATATATATATATCAAAGAAGAAGTGAGAGATACATAGATATTGGAATATTACTTGGCCACAAAAAAGAAAGAGATCTTGCCATTTGTGACAACATGGATGAAGCTAAAGGTTATAATTCTAAGTGAAATAAGTCAGACAGAGAAAGACAGATACCGTATTACTTCAGTTGTATGTGGAATTTAAGAAACAAAACAAATGAACAAGCAATGACAAAAAAAAGGAGAGAGAGAGAAGTTAAAAAAAAGCAGACTTTTAAATACAGAAAACACACTGGTAGGTGCCAGAGGGGAAGTGGGAAGGGGATGGGTGAAAGAGATCAAGGGGATTCATTTAACGGTGATGAGCACTGAGAAATGGAGAGAATTGTTGACTCATTCTATTGTACACCAGAAAATAATATAACACCATGTGTTGATTACACTTTAATTAATTAGCACATTATATTTAAATATAGTTTTAAAGACGTTATAATCCTATTGTGTCTATTTTGGAATAAGACATTTTTGAAATTGTTGAGACTATAAATCCAGGCAATTAGAACAGAGAGTCATCATATCAATCTTAGAAAATCTGCACTTCTGATATTTGAGCAACATGATTAAGGCAACATTCTACTCCTAGTGTTAGTATAATAATAATAACAACAAAAATGCCATGTGCTTAGTCACTGTTATAAGGGCTTTATGTACACTAACTCATTTGATCTTTACAAGAATTCTGTGCAGTAGATGCTGCATTATCTCTACTTGACTTATGAGAAAATTCATTTGTAATGATAAGGTTAAATAAATTTCCTAAAGTCAGATATTTAATATGTGGTAGATCCAGGATCCAAACTAAGAAACTAACTCAAAAGTTATTTTTGTTTTTGTTTTTGCTTTTAGGGGGGTTGTTTTGTTTCATTATTTGTTATTCATTTTTGTTGTTTTTGTTTTTGATTTTTGAGAGAGGGAAAGTGAGTGCAGTGTGAGTGGGGGCGGGGGGGGGAGGGCAGAGGGGGAGGGAGAGAGAGAATTCCAAGCAAGCTCCACACCCAGCGCAAAGCTGATGCAAAGATTGATCCCATAACCCTGAGATCATGATCTGAGCTGAAATCAAGAGTCAGACACTTAAGAAACTGAGCCACCCAGACATCCCAAAGTTGGTGGTCTTAATAGATGTACTATATTTCTGAGCATATATGAATTGTTATATATAGGTCTTTAGTTTTAAGAAACAAATGAATCCTATCAATTTTTCCTTTTAGGGGATTATAATTTCTTTAAACTAATTTTAGAAATACTTCCCCAGAGGTTTCTGTGTGTCCACAAATAAACATAGTTTTGTCAACTGGAGAGAGAGGTATAACTTGTGACTAGGGAGCAGATTTGCTCCCTGAAAGGTTAGCTGAGTTAAGAGGATTGGTTCTCTGACCTTAGACTTGTGTTCAAGCCAGCTGAAAATCTAGTCCAAGGATCAGCTTGAAAATGAGCACTGTAGCATGAAATGAAATGTAAAGGACACTTCCTAAGCAAATTTCATGATGAATGGCAGTACACTGCATTTTAAGGAAATTTTTGTAAGGCATGTATGGATCAGTGCTAGATCAAGTCTTGCTCAACAGCATTTATAATTAGCTGGGACATGAAGTAATGGTTAGATGAATGACTCTTACAAGTGGTGTTAATTTGAGAAGTAAAACAAGCATCTAGATATCAATATGTCACTGTATATAGAAATTAGAAAGATGATGGATAGATAATACATTAGATAGAGATAGAGATAAATAGGTATTGCTTAATAGTATGGAGGAATATTATCCTATTTTGGCACTGATAAGATTTGATTTTCCAAATAAACTCAACACATTTAATATACATAATTTAATACTTATGTGATGGTTCAGTTTCTTTATAAATTTCAGTCATGGTAATGGTTGAGATAATTTAATGACATGTTAGAGACTCTGAATACAATTCTTGCCTCTGACTCTAGAAAAGCTATAGTTAAAGTTAATTGACTAATCTTACGCTTTATAATTTCCTTACCTTCAGGATCTTTGCTATCACTTATTGTTCTTTTATCTCTTAACTGTCTCACAAATCCATTATAATTTGTTACAGCTATGTACATTTTTATGTTCAAGCTTATGAGAATTGTATACAAACAGTCTCGGAATGAGGCTCTAATGATTGTTAGTCTCATGAGTAAGAAAATGGAACACTGTGACATATATTTATCAAACTTCTCTATTTTCCTTATTTGAGGTTTCTAGACATGGTTTCCTGACAGGTAATGTGATCTTAAGGTGTCAAAAGGTGTTTTTCCCTAGTGTTAGTATAAGACTATTATACTATTATTCTACTTACTATTCTATCCCCATAATATCACTTCGTAGATTAATTTGGTAGGATCTATTTGTCAGACTGAAATATTATGGAAGACTATTTTGAAGATACATTGGGAGAAATAAAGAAAATTAACTTTAGTATAAGTATACAGTTTCTCCCCAAATAAACTTTTTCCAATATATCATTTCAATTCCTGCTCTATAAATCCTAATACCCTCAGGCAACTTTTCCCATTTATTCTTCTCTTATTTTCTCTATTCATGTTGGCTATGGCCCATAATAAGTGTGATAAACTGGAAAGCTAAAAAGAAAACAGTACTTATCTGAGGCTGTTTTACAAATTGCGACTATTTAGCTCTCAAGATGTATATGAGCTATTACCACATTTTAAAGTACCATGTAAATTTTCTTCCAAATTTTTTTCACGATATACTTGACCCTACTTCAGACTGCTGAATAATATTAACACATTAATTCTACTTTCCATAAAGTATCTTCCTCTACAATGTGGACATGAGAGAAGCTGCTTCAATATGTTACTAAAGGCATAATATTTAGATAAATTTATAGTTATAAAATTTCATGATTTATTACTGTTATAAAAAACAGATGAATTGGTCAAATAAAATAAAACATAGGTGGAAAAAAAAAACACTAAGTAAAGTAACTAATAATCTGAGACCCAATTACTTGCTCTTTTAAATTTCATAGAAATGTTCTAATTCAGCATTCTGAAAAATTTATGTATCATTTATTTTTTTCCAAAGTTATTGAGGAAAATTAAACTTCTCCTAATAATTTGTATAAAATGATCAATCTGCTATTCTCTGTATGAAAGAATCCTCTCTGTCAGTTTAATAGTGCACACTTTCAAATTCTTTTGTTTATGAATTATTCCTTTACAGTAAATAAGATATACTACTCAAGGATTTTATTTATGCAATTGTCTCTTCATTCTTCTGCATTAACTCTTTACTACCTATATGAATTCCAAATTACTATAATATCCCCATTTCTAATAATTAAGTAATAGATTCCATTTCTGTTCCAGCTACTACTCTATTTGCTATAATTATGTCTCAGTTTTCTGCTAGTATTGTTTGTCATCTGTCAATCATTTCTTTTTTTTTTTTTTAATTTTTTATTTTTTATAAACATATATTTTTATCCCCAGGGGTACAGGTCTGTGAATCACCAGGTTTACACACTTCACAGCACTCACCAAATCACATACCCTCCCCAATGTCCATAATCCCACACCCTTCTCCCAAACCCCCTCCCCCCCGGCAACCCTCAGTTTGTTTTGTGAGATTAAGAGTCACTTATGGTTTGTCTCCCTCCCAATCCCATCTTGTTTCATTTATTCTTCTTCTACCCACTTAAGCCTCCATGTTGTATCACCACTTCCTCATATCAGGGAGATCATATGATAGTTGTCTTTCTCTGCTTGACTTATTTCGCTAAGCATGATACGCTCTAGTTCCATCCATGTTGTTGCAAATGGCAAGATTTCATTTCTTTTGATGGCTGCATAGTATTCCATTGTGTATATATACCACATCTTCTTGATCCATTCATCTGTTGATGGACATCTAGGTTCTTTCCATAGCGTGGCTATTGTGGACATTGCTGCTATAAACATTCGGGTGCATGTGCCCCTTTGGATCACTACATTTGTATCTTTAGGGTAAATACCCAATAGTGCAATTGCTGGGTCATAGGGCAGTTCTATTTTCAACATTTTGAGGAACCTCCATGCTGTTTTCCAGAGTGGCTGCACCAGCTTGCATTCCCACCAACAGTGTAGGAGGGTTCCCCTTTCTCCGCATCCTCGCCAGCATCTGTCATTTCCTGACTTGTTGATTTTAGCCATTCTGACTGGTGTGAGGTGATATCTCATTGTGGTTTTGATTTGTATTTCCCTGATGCCGAGTGATATGGAGCACTTTTTCATGTGTCTGTTCGCCATCTGGATGTCTTCTTTGCAGAAATGTCTGTTCATGTCCTCTGCCCATTTCTTGATTGGATTATTTGTTCTTTGGGTGTTGAGTTTCCTAACTTCTTTATAGATTCTGGACACTAGTCCTTTATCTGATATGTCGTTTGCAAATATCTTCTCCCATTCTGTCAGTTGTCTTTTGATTTTGTTAACTGTTTCCTTTGCTGTGCAAAAGCTTTTGATCTTGATGAAATCCCAGTAGTTCATTTTTTCCCTTGCTTCCCTTGCCTTTTGCGTTGTTCCTAGGAAGATGTTGCTGCGGCAGAGGTCGAAGAGGTTGCTGCCCGTGTTCTCCTCAAGGATTTTGATGGATTCCTTTCGTACATTGAGGTCCTTCATCCATTTTGAGTCTATTTTTGTGTGTGGTGTAAGGGAATGGTCCAATTTCATTTTTCTGCATGTGGCTGTCCAATTTTCCCAGCACCATTTATTGAAGAGGCTGTCTTTTTTCCATTGGACATTCTTTCCTGCTTTGTCGAAGATTAGTTGACCATAGATTTGAGGGTCTATTTCTGGGCTCTCTATTCTGTTCCATTGATCTATGTGTCTGTTTTTGTGCCAGTACCATGCTGTCTTGATGATGACAGCTTTGTAATAGAGCCTGAAGTCCGGAATTGTGATGCCACCAACGTTGGCTTTCTTTTTCAATATCCCTTTGGCTATTCGAGGTCTTTTCTGGTTCCATATAAATTTTAGCATTATTTGTTCCATTTCTTTGAAAAAGATGGATGGTACTTTGATAGGAATTGCATTAAATGTGTAGATTGCTTTAGGTAGCATAGACATTTTCACAATATTTATTCTTCCAATCCAGGAGCATGGAACATTTTTCCATTTCTTGGTGTCTTCCTCAATTTCTTTCCTGAGTACTTTATAGTTTTCTGAGTATAGATTCTGTGTCTCTTTGGTTAGGTTTATTCCTAGGTATCTTATGGTTTTGGATGCAATTGTAAATGGGATTGACTCCTTAATATCTCTTTCTTCTGTCTTGCTGTTGGTGTAGAGAAATGCAACTGATTTCTGTGCATTGATTTTATATCCTGACACTTTACTGAATTCCTGTATAAGTTCTAGCAGTTTTGGAGTGGAGTCTTTTGGGTTTTCCACATATAGTATCATATCATCTGCAAAGAGTGATAATTTGACTTCTTCTTTGCTGATTTGGATGCCTTTAATTTCCTTTTGTTGTCTGATTGCTGAGGCTAGGACCTCTAGTACGATGTTGAAAAGCAGTGGTGATAATGGACATCCCTGCCGTGTTCCTGACCTTAGCGGAAAAGCTTTCAGTTTTTCTCCATTGAGAATGATATTTGCGGTGGGTTTTTCATAGATGGCTTTGATGATATTGAGGTATGTTCCCTCTATCCCTACACTTTGAAGAGTTTTGATCAGGAAGGGATGCTGTACTTTGTCAAATGCTTTTTCAGCATCTATTGAGAGTATCATATGGTTCTTGTTCTTTCTTTTATTGATGTGTTGTATCACATTGACTGATTTGCGGATGTTGAACCAACCTTGCAGCCCTGGAATAAATCCCACTTGGTCGTGGTGAATAATCCTTTTAATGTACTGTTGAATCCTATTGGCTAGTATTTTGTTGAGTATTTTCGCATCTGTGTTCATCAAGGATATCGGGCTATAGCTCTCTTTTTTGGTGGGATCCTTGTCTGGTTTTGGGATCAAGGTGATGCTGGCCTCATAAAATGAGTTTGGAAGTTTTCCTTCCATTTCTATTTTTTGGAACAGTTTCAGGAGAATAGGAATTAGTTCTTCTTTAAATGTTTGGTAGAATTCCCCCGGGAAGCCATCTGGCCCTGGGCTTTTGTTTGTTTGGAGATTTTTAATGACTGTTTCAATCTCCTTACTGCTTATGGGTCTGTTCAGGCTTTCTATTTCTTCCTGGCTCAGTTGTGGTAGTTTATATGTTTCTAGGAATGCATCCATTTCTTCCAGATTGTCAAATTTATTGCCGTAGAGTTGCTCATAGTATGTTCTTATAATAGTTTGTATTTCTTTGGTGTTAGTTGTGATCTCTCCTCTTTCATTCATGATTTTATTTATTTGGGTCCTTTCTCTTTTCTTTTTGATAAGTCGGGCCAGGGGTTTATCAATTTTATTAATTCTTTCAAAGAACCAGCTCCTAGTTTTGTTGATTTGTTCTATTGTTTTTTTGGTTTCTATTTCGTTGATTTCTGCTCTGATCTTTATGATTTCTCTTCTCCTGCTGGGCTTAGGGTTTCTTTCTTGTTCTTTCTCCAGCTCCTTTAGGTGTAGGGTTAGGTTGTGTACCTGAGACCTTTCTTGTTTCTTGAGAAAGGCTTGTACCGCTATATATTTTCCTCTCAGGACTGCCTTTGTTGTGTCCCACAGATTTTGAACCGTTGTATTTTCATTATCATTTGTTTCCATGATTTTTTTCAATTCTTCTTTAATTTCCCGGTTGACCCATTCATTCTTTAGAAGGATACTGTTTAGTCTCCATGTATTTGGGTTCTTTCCAAACTTCCTTTTGTGGTTGAGTTCTAGCTTTAGAGCATTGTGGTCTGAAAATATGCAGGGAATGATCCCAATCTTTTGATACCGGTTGAGTCCTGATTTAGGACCGAGGATGTGATCTATTCTGGAGAATGTTCCATGTGCACTAGAGAAGAATGTGTATTCTGTTGCTTTGGGATGAAATATTCTGAATATATCTGTGATGTCCATCTGGTCCAGTGTGTCGTTTAAGGCCTTTATTTCCTTGCTGATCTTTTGCTTGGATGACCTGTCCATTTCAGTGAGGGGAGTGTTAAAGTCCCCTACTATTATTGTATTATTGTTGATGTGTTTCTTTGATTTTGTTATTAATTGGTTTATATAGTTGGCTGCTCCCACATTGGGGGCATAGATATTTAAAATTGTTAAATCTTCTTGTTGGACAGACCCTTTGAGTATGATATAGTGTCCTTCCTCATCTCTTATTATAGTCTTTGGCTTAAAATCTAATTGATCTGATATAAGGATTGCCACTCCTGCTTTCTTCTGATGTCCATTAGCATGGTAAATTCTTTTCCACCCCCTCACTTTAAATCTGGAGGTGTCTTCGGGCTTAAAATGTGTTTCTTGGAGGCAACATATAGATGGGTTTTGTTTTTTTATCCATTCTGATACCCTGTGTCTTTTGACAGGGGCATTTAGCCCATTCACATTCAGGGTAACTATTGAGAGATATGAATTTAGTGCCATTGTATTGCCTGTAAGGTGACTGTTACTGTATATGGTCTCTGTTCCTTTCTGATCTACCACTTGTAGGCTCTCTCTTTGCTTAGAGGACCCCTTTCAAGATTTCCTGTAGAGCTGGTTTGGTATTTGCAAATTCTTTCAGTTGTTGTTTGTCCTGGAAGCTTTTAATCTCTCCTTCTATTTTCAATGATAGCCTAGCTGGATATAGTATTCTTGGCTGCATGTTTTTCTCGTTTAGTGCTCTGAAAATATCATGCCAGCTCTTTCTGGCCTGCCAGGTCTCTGTGGATAAGTCAGCTGCCAATCTAATATTTTTACCATTGTATGTTACAGACTTCTTTTCCCGGGCTGCTTTCAGGATTTTCTCTTTGTCATTGAGACTTGTAAATTTTACTATTAGGTGACGGGGTGTGGGCCTATTCTTATTGATTTTGAGGGGCATTCTCTGAACCTCCTGAATTTTGATGCTCGTTCCCTTTGCCATATTGGGGAAATTCTCCCCAATAATTCTCTCCAGTATACCTTCTGCTCCCCTCTCACTTTCTTCTTTTTCTGGAATCCCAATTATTCTAATGTTGTTTCGTCTTATGGTGTCACTTATCTCTCGAATTCTCCCCTCGTGGTCCAGTAGCTGTTTGTCCCTCTTTTGCTCAGCTTCTTTATTCTCTGTCATTTGGTCTTCTATATCACTAATTCTTTCTTCTGCCTCATTTATCCTAGCAGTTAGAGCCTCCATTTTTGATTGCACCTCATTAATAGCTTTTTTGATTTCACCTTGGTTAGATTTTAGTTCTTTTATTTCTCCAGAAAGGGCTTTTATATCTCTCGAGAGGGTTTCTCTAATATCTTCCATGCCTTTTTCGAGCCCGGCTAGAACCTTGAGAATTGTCATTCTGAACTCTAGATCTGACATATTACCGATGTCTGTATTGATTAGGTCCCTAGCCTTTGGTACTGCCTCTTGTTCTTTTTTTTGTGTTGAATTTTTACATCTTGTCATTTTGTCCAGATAAGAGTAAATGAAGGGGCAAGTAAAATATTAAAAGGGTGGCAACAACCCCAGGAAAATATGCTTTAGCCAAATTAGAAGAGATCCAAAATCGTGAGTGGGGAGAAAGGGGATAAAAAGAGGTTCAAAAAGGAAGAAAGAAAAAAAAAAAAAAGAAAAGAAAAGAAAAAAGAAAAGAAAAGAATTTTTTAAAAAAGAATACACCTAAGAAAAATGTAAAAAAGAAAAAATATATATATTAGATAAACTAGTATAAAATCGTTAAAAAAGAAAAAGGTAACAGTTAAAAAAAATTTTACCCGAAGGCGAGAAAAAAAAAAAAATGAAAAAGAAAAAATCAAATTAACTGCAAGACTAAAAAAAATCCCAGGAAAAAAGCCATGAGTTCCATGTTTGGCTTTCTCCTCCTCTGGAATTCTGCTGCTCTCCTTGGTATTGAAACCGCACTCCTTGGTAGGTGAACTTGGTCTTGGCTGGATTTCTTGTTGATCTTCTGGGGGAGGGGCCTGTTGTAGTGATTCTCAAGTGTCTTTGCCCCAGGCGGAATTACACCGCCCTTACCCGGGGCCGGGGTGAGTAATCCGCTGGGGTTTGCTTTCAGGAGCTTTTGTTCCCTGAGCGCTTTCCGTAGAGTTCCGGAGGACGGGAATACAAATGGCGGCCTCCTGGTCTCCGGCCCGGAGGAGCCGAGAGCCCAGGGCCCCACTCCTCAGTGCGCCCTCAGAGAACAGCGCCCAGTTACTCCCGTCTGCCTGACCTCCGGCCGCGCTCCGAGCTCACCGAGCCTGCGACCGGTTCAAGGTAACACCGAGCTGCAAGCTTACTGTCGGCTCTGTCTCTGTAGCCGGCTTTCCCGTTCCAATACCCGCAAGCTCTGCGACACTCAGACACCCCCGATCCTTCTGTGACCCTGCGGGACCTGAGGCCACGCTGACCCCGCGTGGGTTTCGCCCCGGTTTAGCCTCTGGAGCGATGTCCCTCAGCGGAACAGACTTTTTTTTTTTTTTTTTTTTTTTTTTTTAAAGATTTTTTTATTTATTTATTTGACAGACAGAGATCACAAGTAGACAGAGAGGCAGGCAGAGAGAGAGGAGGAAGCAGGCTCCCCGCTGAGCAGAGAGCCCGATGTGGGGCTCGATCCCAGGACCCCGGGACCATGACCCGAGCCGAAGGCAGAGGCTTTAACCCACTGAGCCACCCAGGCGCCCCAGCGGAACAGACTTTTAAAAGTCCTGATTTTGTGCGCGGTTGCTCCGCCGCTTGCCGGGAGCCGGCCCCTCCCCCCGGGGTCTATCTTCCCGTCGCTTTGGATTCACTTCTCCGCCGGTCCTACCTTTCAGAAAGTGGTTGTTTTTCTGTTTCCAGAATTGCTGTTCTTCTTCTCTTCGATCTGCCGATGGATTTTCAGGTGTTTGCAATCTTTAGATAAGCTATCTAGCTGATCTCCGGCTAGCTGAAGCAGTCTCAGCTTGCTACTTCTCCGCCATCTTGACTCCTCCCTCACTCATTTCTTTTTTAAGCAATGTCACCAGAAGATTTTCAATTTGTTATTATTTCCAAATAACTGATTTGCGGGTTGATCCCTATTGCCTCTTTGCTTACTTACATGATTAATTTTTAATTCAATTATTTAATTAATTTGATTTAATTATTTAATTATCTGGATTGTTTCCTCCTACTTCTTTTGACTTTCTGTTGCTTTAGTTACAACTAAATAATATCAATGGTTTTTAGCTTTTTCTCTTACCTACTCTAAGTACTGTCTGTTATAATTTTTCTACTAGAGCTTTGTCACACAAGTTTTGATATATAATATTTGTATTATCTTCCATGAGTGGCTCTCATTTCCATAACATTTCTCCCCTTTTTTTGTACAAGTTAATTACTATTGTGCTTTATAATGTTCAAGTGTATGATATTTTCAGGGGGCTATTATGATTTCTTTCTCATTTCCATTTGTATGCTGGTCAGAGGATGTGATTTTTTAATCACAGCAATCAATGGTAAAAATCTTTAGAAATATTTTCGACTCTTGCTTTATGGTCAAGCGTAGGTGCTATTTGTTTGTTTAGAATATTTCAGTAGTGCTTGGAAACTTCTTTTCCATTTGCAGTACAAAGTAGTATAAAAGTATACATATATTAGACCAAATTTTAAAATTATTTTGTTCTAATATTTTATGCTTTTTTAATTCCTTTTCCTTTGTTCTAGTTCTGAAAGCTGGTATTGAACTATCACTATAATGGGATATTCTTATTTCACCTTTATAATTCTGTAAACCTTTATCTCATATACCTTAAGTTTATATGATTAGATATCTGCTATTTTTAATTGTTGCAACTTCTTATAAAATTCCTCTTAATCTAGAAATGCATTGTCTCCCAGTATTTTCTTTTGTTGTGCTTTGTTCTTTAATCTATATACCATCTTTCTTCTGGTTAATAGTTAAATAGATATAACATATTAGTAGATATATAATATCTACATATATAGAGAGGTATTTATATATATTATATAATATATAATATAGATATTAGTAGTACATAATAGATAGATATAACATATTATGTCATTTTCCACCCTTTTATTTATTTCAACTATTGTTAAAAGCCCAGAGTTGGTTTTGTTTTGTTTCCAATTATACTTCTCTCGAACTTTTAACTGGAGAATTGAGTACATTTTCCCTTATAATGACCAATTGTAGATATTTCTATCATTCTGCTTTATTTTGGCTTGAGTGTTTTTATTTGTCTCTATTTTTAAAACTTTTCTATTTTTCTGGTTATATTTCTTCTTCTTGTGTTTAGCTATGAAAGTTTAATGTACAAACTAAATAGTACCCAAAGCTAATAAAAAATTTCCTCTCTGCTTAAAAATTACAAGGTCCTAGGAAGACTCAAAATCAGATCATACTCCTCACCAATTATATGTTACAGCTTCTCAGAACTCTATTATTTTTTAACCTCTGAAGTTAGAAAATAATATGTATGTTTCATACAATTATTTTTATTTATTGACATCTACTAGTTTCTTTGCTTTACTCCACTGTCTCTGATTTGCTCACTATCTTATCATTTTGTGATTTAATTTGTTTTCATTTCTAGAATCTTTTCATGGATTCTTTTCAAATCTTCCTGGCCAATTTTTGTAGTCTCTTGGACTTAATTCATACTTTTGATAGTGATTTTTTAAAATCAATAAATAGTTTATATTCTGCTTTTGATAATTTTTGTCACCTCCAGTCTTTGTCATTCTGAGTTCTGACTTGATTTTTGTTGACTAACATTCATGATGCTTTGTTCTTCGTAATGATATAGTATATATATATGGTATGCATTTGGGGATATTCAGTTCTGACCTTGTGCTCCATGGGAGTTGACCTACAGAACATCTTTAGGACCTGGATTGAGCATGCACTCCTTCAGAGATCTGCAAACGCTTTTTTCAGTTCATAGGTCTGCTGCTAACTCAGGACCACTTAAAAATATATTCTCAGTCTCACGTGTTAGACTCCCCAGGGTACTATGAATTCAGGCAACAAACAAGTAAAAGTCTGAAATGAGTATCTATCAAGTTTTCTCTTGCTTCTCTCTTCAGAGTGAATAGCTCCCATTCCCATAAGACATAGCTGTTAGGCATCCTTTCCTGTTACACTTGGTGGACCTTAGGCATTGTCTCCTTTCTCTATACTTCAGAGCCTTCTTTCTCCTTTCTCAAAAAGAAACCAAACATCACTAAGGGCAGGAGAAGCCCTATCCAAACTTTATTTCTAGTCTTGCCTTACTGCTCATCAGAATTTTTAGTACTATGTTAAATAAGAGTGGTAAGAATAGATATCTTTGCTTTGTGCCCAGTCTTAAGGCTAAGGCAGATAAACTTTGGTTGAGGCTTGGCTTTTTGTTTTGTTTTGTTCATCTTGCCCACACTGGTGTTTCTGAATTGCTAGTTTCTTTAGCTTCAAGTGTGGACTGTATGAGGCAAAATAAAAACCCAGGGAACTGGTAACATTTCAGTCTCTGGCTCCTGAATTTCCTAAACAAGCTGCCTGCTTGTCTCCAACTGTCAGGTTATTCTAGCGTTTGTTTTATATATAATTTTCAGGGATATTTAACTGTGCTTAGTTGGAGGAAAGAGAGAAATACATCTATTTTTACCTTCCCCGCCATATTTTAAATCATAACACTTCCTCAAACATTGCTAGGCTATGATTTTGCCAGTCTTGCTTAATCTAAGAAGTAAGGGTCAACTTTCTACATATAGAATATTCTGCTATTTTACATTGCCAGTTAAGGGTTATTCCTGATTTACATCAAGGTGAAAGGAATTTTTAACTTCTTATCCCTTCCCACTTGACAAATGAAAGCAATGATAGTTCCTAACAACATTAAACAAACAATCCAGTCCCTAGCCACAGGTGTCGAGGTGTTGTAGCTGCTTAAGCATTCCATATCCAGTATATCCACATTACCATATCTTAGCAAAATAATATCAACTTGCACATGTGTGCCAAGAACATAGATGCACTGCTAATTCATCTTGGAACAATACATTGTTTCCAGAAGATAGAGGAAAATGTGAAAATATCTCCTGTGTGTGGCAAATTGGAATGGCAAAGATAGCATTAATTTATTTCAGTCTACTTGTCACCGACAGGGAATCTGGAAAGAGGATTCCTGTCTTGTGACTCCCTAACAGCTGGTTTTATTGCAAAGTAAGCGTTACTTAATTCCTAGGATCAACAGAGCTAGTATTAGAGAATTATTTTTCCAGTATTTTAATAACCACAGCTGTGCTTACTCATGGACAGAGAAAGAGTAGAAGGAGAGAAATTCCTAGGATTTGTGTGATCATCAAAAATATCATTCCTGAGGGTCACCACAATCTGTAAAGCTATCTATTCATATTCTGCTGATAAACTGCATGATTAGCAAGATGTCATGCTCAATGGTTGAGGAATCATACTCAGAAAAATTAAATAGCTGATTTCGATACTGAATAAATTCCTAGTATACATATATTTGAACTTTTAAAGTAGAACAGAAATCTGCAGTATGTAATTAGAAATATAACAATAACAAAGCGATGTATTTTTAAAAGCCAAACTCAAAATTGTTATGAGTTTATCTTCTTATTTGTCATGCTTAATTAGACTAATAGAGAAAATTACTACAAGTTACTTTTAAAACTAGAAGACAGCTTTCAGATATTTTGCCTTAGTGATTCTATTCAAATATCTTATACTCAGTATTTTAGAGTGCTACCTATCTTCAGGATGGCTCTATCTTCAGGACTATACCACATCTTGGAATGAAAAGGTTTTCATCTCCAGGAATGTAGACATCTTTGCAGACTTGGTAATGTGCCGTAAATAGTACAAGAGCCAACACTTGTAATTTTGGTTTTGTTTTTTACTATGAGCTATGCCCACTAAGAACTAATGCATGTTCTTATTTATAATATTAATTTAAACCTAATGTGTTATACAAGATACAGAAAGCTCTAAATTTTATAACAGATAATGCCTTTCTCTTAAAATTGCTCCCAGATTTTAATACAATCTTCTTTTGTACCTACATGTGGAAAATGATTGCTCCCTAGTTATAATTAAAATACCTTGTCTTCTCTTGAAGTAACTGGAGTAATAACAAAAATGGGAATAATTAAGCAGCAGATGTTCACAAAGTATAAAAAAGAGTAATAGCTTTGTTTGATCAAAAGTGAATTTAAAAAGCTTTGAACAATAAAGACTAATATCATTGGCTTGAGACAAAATGTATCATGAAGTTCTCATACAACCTGGTAGGTTGTTGACTCACTGGCTAATATTAGTTTTCAACAAATTTTTGTGTTCAAGTATTTTTGGAGCAAAAACTGTTCCAAATTTATTAGTGAGGCATAAATGAGTGAGACATAAATTAATAGCAATTAGACTTTCAAACTTCTCTATCTCAATTCTTTACTCTCATGAAAGTCTGCATAAATGAAATTGCCATTCTCTTTTGTCGAAATATGCAGCCACAGTTTGTCTGTTTCTTTCTTTCTTTGTTTCTTCTTTTGTCTTGAGAAATAAAAACAGAACTGAGATACTGTCATCAAACACAAGACTGCACTATAATTGCTCACTGTAAAAAGTTCACTGTAATTTTTTAACCCCATTTCATAATTTATGAACACATCTTAAGGTTGATACATAGAATATCTGTATGGCAGGAATAAGATTTTTTCCCCTAAGTAACTGCTATAAATCAAATATATATATTTGATTTATATATATATGAATATAAATATATATATTCCCTCTTAAATTTGTATTATATATTTGTATTATATATATATAAATTTGTATAACATATATACATATCTGTGTGTGTGTGTGTATATATATTCCCTCTTAAATTCGTATATTGAAACCCCATTCCCCAATCCCCAATGTGATGGAAATTGGACATGGGGCCTTTGAGAGGAAATCAGGCTTAGATAAGGTCATAAAAATGGAGTCCCATGATAGAGTTAGTGTCCTTATAAGAGGAAGAAACTAGAGCCTGTTCTCTCTCTTATATGTCCTCTCATATAAGGACACAGCAGGAAGACGGCTGTCTAAAATTAGGAAGAGGGCTCTCACCAGACACCAAGTCTGGTGGCTCCTTGACTTTGACTCCCTAGCCTCAAATATGAGAGCAGATGTTTGTTGTTTAAGCCACCCATATGAGTATATGGTATTTTTAAATTCCTTTTCAATGTTCCAAAATTCATTGTTTATGCTCCATACTCAGTGCTCCATGTAATACATGCATGGTATTTTGTTATATCCCAAACTGACCAAAAAATAATTATGTTAGGATTTTCCAGAGAAACAGACCATCAGGAGATACATATATATATATATATATATATATAGAGAGAGAGAGAGAGAGAGATCATTCTCAACTTAACCATGGAGTTACTTCGCAGTAAGCTCATTGTTAATTGAAAATAAAGTAATTTGAAAATGTATTTAATACACTATAACTCAATCACAAGAAGAAATTTGGAAAGAACCCAAATACATGGAGACTAAACAACATCCTTCTAAAAAATGAATGGGTCAACCAGGAAATTAAAGAAGAATTGAAAAAATTTATGGAAACAAATGATAATGAAAACACAATGGTTCAAAATCTGTGGGACACAACAAAGGCAGTCCTGAGAGGAAAATATATAGTGTTACAAGCCTTTCTCAAGAAACAGGAAAGTTCTCAAGTACACAACCTAACCATACACCTAAAGGAGCTGGAGAAAGACCAACAAAGAAAGCCTAAACCCAGGAGGAGAAGAGAAATCATAAAGATGAGAGTAGAAATCAATGAACTAGGAACTAAAAAAAAACAATAGAACAAATCAACTAAACTAGGAGCTGGTTCTTCAAAAGAATTAATAAGATTGATAAACCCCTGGCCGACTCATCAAAAAGAAAAGAGAAATGACCCAAATAAATAAAATAATGAATGAAAGAGGAGAGATCACAACCAACACCAAAGAAATACAAACAATTATAAGAACATACTATGAGCAACTCTACGCCAACAAATTCGACAATCTGGAAGAAATGGATACATTTCTAGAAACGTATAAACTACCACAACTGAACCAGGAAGAAATAGAAAACCTGAACAGACCCATAACCAGTAAGGAGATTGAAACAGTCATCAAAAATCTCCAAACAAACAAAAGCCCAGGGCCAGATGGCTTCCCAGGGGAATTCTACCAAACATTTAAAGAAGAATTAATTCCTAGTCTCCTGAAACTGTTTCAAAAAACAGAAATGGAAGGAAAACTTCTAACCTACCGAACACAAAGTTCAGCCTCACCCACCTTAAATGTGCTCAGAACAATATATTACCCTATAGTTAAGCAAAATGATCTAACACAAACCCTGTTTTATAATAAAGTACTGAATACTTCATGTAATTTATTGACTACTATACTGAAAGTGGAAAACAATGTTTGTGTGGGAACAGAATGGTTGTAAACACATCGGTTGTTGACCCTTGTGATCCTGTGGTTGACTGGGAGCTGCAGCTTGCTGCCACTGCCCAATACCATGAAGGAATATCCTGCCATGTGTGTCTAGCCTGGGAAAACATCAAAATTCAAAACTGAAAGTACAATTTCCAATAAATGTCTCGATCTTTCACACCATTCTGAAGTCAAATACAGTAAGTCGAACCATCATAAGTCAGGGACCATCTGTATGTATATATGGAGAGAGAGAGATTTATTTTAAGGAATTGGCTCACATTGTTATGGAGGCTAAGAAGCCTCACAGTCTCTCCACCTGCAAATTAGAGACCTAGGCAAGCCAGTGGCCTGGTGCCTGTCTAAATCCATTGATTCCAGAGTCAATGGTGTAAGTTCCGGTCTGCAGACAGGAGAAGACCCATATCCAGCTCAAGCAGTCAGGCAAAGAGAGTAAATTGTCCCTTCCTGAGCCTTTTGGTTCTATTTAGGCCCTCAACAGAATGGATGGTGCTCACCCAAACTGGGAAGGATAATCTGCTTTAGTAAATCTACCAATTCAAACGCTAACCTCATCTGGAAACATCCTCACAGACATATCCAGAAATGTTTAATCCAATATCTGGGCACCCCATGGCCCTGTCAAAGCACCATATCATTACAGTAATCCTTCTTACTGTAACTGCTAGAAACCCCTTCCCTTTTGCCCTCATTATTTTACATTTTTGTAAGGTCTTATATTTATTCATCCATTCATCCATCCATTCATTCATTCATTCATTTGCTTTACTAAACTACAGTCAGACACCATGCTATATTCTGAAGAACACAAAGTTAAACATGGAACACTTGCAACTAATGAACAGTTCGGGTCTGGTGGAGGAAAAAAAAAATCAGTTAACTATTATACAGTGTGATAACTATCAAATTTATCTTGCATACCAAATTATGATAAAAACAACCAGGCAAGATCAAAGTTTCCTGAGACTCTCGGGGGTGTCTTACAGAGGAGGTAATGTTTTAACTGGGTCTTAAAGAAACACAATTTCACAAGGAAGGAAAGGACATAGCCAGAAAAGGGAATAGTCTATGTAGGAGAAGGCACAGAAGTCTGAAGGGTCATGCTCTGGGTAGTGAGATGGAAGGACTCTATGCATTGAGGTTCATATTAAGATGTTACAGCAGACAAGAGTAAGATTGTAATATGAATCCTCTGAGAAATTATGTTTAGTTATCTAGCAGCAACAACCGTATCAACCACTTGCTTCTGTAACTCTCTCTATAAATGCGTCTTCTCTCTACCACTTTGAGATTGAAGAGAGTAAATACGTGTGGTTCTGTGAAATGCTTTCATTAGTCTCATCCTCCACTGGTACTGTAATTCCTTCAGGTTGACCATATTACTTGGGATTGGTATTGTAGATAAATATGATTTCTCAGAAGGGCAGTAAAATGGACCATTAAAAACTTAGCACAAATTAGCTTTTTCAGTGTAATTGACTGCACACAGAGGGACCATAAGGGATTTGGGACATGACGCAGACCCATTTCAATGCAAATGAAAAGGAACAAAAGTGTGCAGATATGAGATGCTATTTGGTTAGGGCAGATCTCAGCAGAAAACAGAAATTGATTTTTTGGATAATCTAAGAGGCAGCATGGGACTTTTAATTATCAAAACACAGGAGGTTACCAAGGCAGTGATTGACATGTCCTGAAACAAAATATGATTCAGCCAAAGCAGACCAGTTCCAAGCTCGTCCAGGTTGAAGAACTGGAGAGAAAGACAAATTGTCTTAATTTTAGTTTACTATCAGCTCAGCATACAGGAAGCACAAAAGATTCACATACCATTAAGTTTAATAGAAGTGGATGTGGCTCACTGCTGTTTTCCTTTAGTCTCCATAAAAACATATTCAATTTTCTTTGACCTAAGCAGTACTCATGGAACCCTTATCCACAGGTGAGAGAGCCCAGAGGTACAGACCCTTAGCCTTTGCTTTTTATACCACATTTGGCTAGATGGTTGAAGAGATATGTCAGTACTCAAGGGTCCACACTACTTCCCATGGAAGGAAATATTTACAAGGTCATAGTTGTATAATCACACATTTTATTTTACTGAGTCATTGTATCAATTAGAGGTGCCCATGTGGCTAGCCTGGCCATGGTCCACCACAGTTGTATGTTTCCATTTCCATTTTTGCCTTAAGCTGTCCAGTCTATAGAAAAGAACATTTGAAATGCATTCTTTATCAACAAAAATTATTTTTGCTTAATTTCACTTTACTTAGTATTTAAATTTTTACATGGAAAAAAATTATTGTCTGATTTCTTATTCTATGGGAAGTCACATAATTCTTAATTCTTTGAATTTTCCAGTTTGTTGCTCCATATCACCCAAATTATTTTGTACATATAGGTAACCTCCTGTTAGCCAATTTATGCTTGAGTTAGGACCGTTCTTGAGTTTAAATTCTGACTCCATGTTTAAAAATCTAAATGTAGACATTTAAGTCAGTTTCTCTGAGCCATTCATATAGAGAATGAAATTAAAGCTTACATTACAGAGAATTTTGAGTGAATTAAGCAAGGTGAGACATAAAATACATAATTTTATGTGCTTATGCAAATAAATACATACTTGTTCATTCTGAGTCATATATTACAATCATTCAGACATGCTGCTTTTCTGATTTATACTAATTTATTATTTTAATTGTTATATTTAATGTTTAATTTGTAATTTGTAACTTTACCTACTTGATGAATGTCATAGAGATATGGTCAAAAGTATTTCTGAGTATCACTCCAGGACTTGATTTATGGCACTTAGTAAAAAATGTTAAACAACTAAATGGATGAGTATGTAGCAGAGATGACTATAAAAATATGCAAAAACTTTTCTCATGATTTATATTGGTTTTGGACATTTAGATCATCATGATAGCAAAAGGGGGAAATCTGGGTAAAATCTTGAAGAATTGATAAATGGCAATCTGAAATTGACAAATATATTATGAAGATGGTTAAAAAAGCCAGCTGATAGTCTAACATTAAAAACTCATAAATAATATGGAATCCTAAAGACTCAGATTCAGAGACAAAGTTTCTCTGACTCAATCTTACTGGTCTATTCATTTTTAAGAAGTAATAACAGGAGGATTTTATTTTTAAAATGTATATTTTTCTTTTAATATCCATCTCTAGTCCCATCCCCTTGCTTCTTTAAGTAACTCCTGTGATGTATGGAAAGTGATTTCCTAAAGTCAACCAGGTATTTATTTAGATGTGAAGCTAGAATGATATTCTCCTTTGCTTTATGTGTGTTTAATATACATATGTGCTATTATGTTACAAACAACAACTATATTACACATTTTTCACTTTTTGTTAAACTTTTATGCATTTGAGAGCTACACAATTTGCTTTAGAAAATCTAAAATGTAAGTGTTTTCTCCATAAAATTGTGTTCATTTATTTTAGATAACTTCCAAGATACTCTATATATTTTATTGTTATTGGAAATGGTTTTCTATTTTTTCTTTATTTTCTTGTTGATTATTATTGGAAGATAGGAATCCTATTGATTTTTTTTAGGTATTGGGCCTATATAATAAAAAATGATATATTATTTTCCCTGATAACTTTTTTTTCACTTATTTCACTTCACTTGGTTTATTGTATACTCCAAGATCTCCAACATCTTGTTGAACACTATTGGTGACAAGCAAGAAGGCACCTTGTCTTCTTTTTGTTCTTGAAAGAAATTCATCAACATTTCTACACTTTTTTGTTTGTTTTTGGTTTTTTTTTAAATTATTAAATTGATTTATTTTTAGAAAAACAGTATTCATTATTTTTTACCACACCCAGTGCTCCATGCAATCTGTGCCCTCTATAATACCCACCACCTGGTACCCCAACCTCCCACCCCCCCGCCACTTCAGCCCCTCAGATTGTTTTTCAGAGTTCATAGTCTCTCATGATTCACCTCCCCTTCCAATTTACCCCAGCTCCCTTCTCCTCTCTAACACCCCTTGTCCTCCATGCTATTTGTTATGCTCCACAAATAAGTGAAACCATATGATAATTGACTCTCTGCTTGACTTATTTCACTCAGCATAATCTCTTCCAGTCCCATCTATGTTGCTACAAAAGTTGGGTATTCATCCTTTCTGATGGAGGCATAATACTCCATAGTGTATATGGACCACATCTTCCTTATCCATTCGTCCATTGAAGGGCATCTTGGTTCTTTCCATAGTTTGGTGACCGTGGCCACTGCTGCTATAAACATTGGGGTACAGATGGCCCTTCTTTTCACTACATCTGTATCTTTGGGGTAAATACTCAGGAGTGCAATTGCAGGGTCATAGGGAAGTTCTATTTTTAATTTCTTGAGGAATCTCCACACTGTTCTCCACAGAGGCTGCACCAACTTGCATTCCCACCAACAGCATAAGGAAATGTTGAAAAACAAAAATAAAGCTGGGGGCATCACGTTACCTGATTTCAAGCTTTATTACAAAGCTGTGATCACCAAGACAGCATAGTACTGGCATAAAAACAGACACATAGACCAGTGGAACAGTGTAGAGAGCCCAGATGTGGGCTCTCTATGGTCAATTAATCTTCGACAAAACAGGAAAAAATATACAGTGGAAAAAAAGTCTCTTCAATAAATGGTGCTGGTAAAACTGGACAGCTATATGTAGAAGAATGAAACTTGACCATTCTCTTACACCACAAAAAGATAAACTCAAAATGGATAAAAGACCTCAACCTGAGACAGGAATCCATCAGAATCCTAGAGGAGAACATAGGCAGTAATCTCTTTGATATCAGCCACAGCAACTTCTTTCAAGATATGTCTCCAAAGGCAAAGGAAACTAAAGCATAAATAAACTTTTGGGACTTCATCAAAATCAAAAGCTTCTGTACAGCAAAGGTAACAGTCAACAAAACAAAGAGACAACCCACGGAATGGGAGAAGATATTTGCAAATGACAGTACAGACAAAAAGGTTGATATCCAGGATCTATAATGAACTCCTCAAACTCAACACACAAAAAACAGACAAGCATATCAAAAAATGAGCAGAAGATAAGAACAGACACTTCTCCAATCAAGACATACAAATGGCTACCAGACACATGAAAAAATGCTCATCATCACTAGCCCTCAGGGAGATTCAAATTAAAACTACATTGAGATATCACCTTACACCAGTTGGAATGGCCAAAATTAACAAAACAGGAAACAATATGAGTTGGAGGGGATGTGGAGAAAGGGGAACCCTCTTACACTGTTGGTGGGAATGCAAGTTGGTGCAACCTCTTTGGAGAACATTTCTACATTTAAAATGATCCTTGCAGTAGTGTTCTTATATTCTAGCTTTATCAAGTTTAGAAGTCTCTTGTATTCTGACTTTTCCAGTTTTGTTTCTTTGGTCATTAATCAGTGTTATATTGCATGCTCATAAGCATATTTCCCACTTGAATTCTTTGCAATTGAATGTCTACTCCATGCTCTATATATCAGGTGGTGAACTTTTTTTTTTTTTTTTTTTTTTTTTTTTTTGCTTTCCTAACTGGCTCTGCTGTCTTGTTCCTTGTATTAACCAATGGCAAGCAATGATCTGACCAGGACTATATATGAGAGATAAAGAGTACGATTTCAACATCTCATTTTTGTTCTTTATTTTTTCAAAATATTTTAAAAGATTATATTTATTTATTTGAGAGAGAAAGAGAGCATGAGCAGTTAGAGAGGCAGATGGAGAGGGAGAGGCAAACTTCCCCACAGAGGAGGCAGCCCAATGAGGAGCTTGATCCCAGAACCCTGGGGTCATGATGTGAGCCGAAGGCAGTTGCTTAACCAACTGGGCCACCCATGCACCCCTTAACACCTCACTTTTCCACCTGGCCCTTTCCACCACTAAGCCATACAAACTTCTGTAAATCCTCTCTCTCTCACTGGTCGGTGCCTAAGTGCAGTAGTGACTGTGTTCAAAGAGCCATGAATTTAGTTATGCACTGTGACTAGAAAATAAGATCCATCCAGGAGGTTTATGAGGATTTAATTAGACCTTTTTAATAGATTTTTAGTACAGTGTTCTTTTTGCATTATTTTTGGTATGTATTTTTTCATTATGAACCATTTTAATTATCCCTAAATCACATAAAACATTGGTCACAGACTGAATTATACATAATTCAATAATTGAGTATCTACATTATGTCAAACTGTACGCTAAATTTGAGGAAATAAATCACCAACGTCAAAAGGGACCCTGTTTTCATGAAGCTTTTATTCTAATGAGGCATAAAGAAGGAAACCAATCAATCACATTAATATTCAACATGATATAAATGTTCAGAAGTAAAGGAACATATATGTTACCATGAAACAAAGAGATTTTACCAGATATGCTGCCATGGAAGTCATTCCTTATGAAAATGATAATTAAGTCTAAGGTTGATGGGTAAATAGAAATTAATTACCAAATTGGAATTGACTGATGAAGTAAAGAGAATGACACATTTTAGCAGAAAATAAAAAGTAGAGACAAAAGATCTGCATGGAAGAAATCAGTGTATGTGAAGAATGAGATCATTGTGGCTAAAATGAAACAGGGTAGCTAACCGGAGACAGAGTTGGCAGAGAGGAAGGACTGTCCAGGCTTTCTTCAGAACCTCCATTAAAATCAACGAGACAACATTAAATGGTTTCTGAAAACTGGACAATAGGATCAGCTTTGTATTTAAAAGATTGCTCTGCCTACTTGTAAGTAATAGCTTTGAAGAGTGGTCCTGTTAACAAGAGAGCCCAGTAGTGAGATCCTTACAGTGGTCTATAAAGAGATGATAACCTAGAAATCACAGCAACATTACAGATGCATAAAAGTAGGTGCATTTGATAGATATAATAAAGGGAATCTAGGCAGTGTATTGTTTGATTGTTTGCTTAGCTCTTTTGCTGTTCTTGAGAGAGTGAAACATTGAAGATCAGTTCTATGAACTGAATGTTTGTGTCCCCACATCATCAAAAATTTTGTGAAACCCTAACCTCCAATGTGATGGTATTTGGAAGTTGGACTTCGGAAGGTAATTAGGTCATGAAGGTGGAGCTCTCAGGATGAGAATTGGTACCCTTATAAATACAGACTGGAGAGATGTGATCTCTCTTCCTTCTATGTGAGGATACAACAAGATGGCCATCTACAAACCAGGAAGAACCAAGAAGTGGGATTGCACCAGACACGTACTTTGCCAGTACCTTAATTTTGGACTTCCCAACTTCTGAAACTATGAGAAATAAATGTCATTTTAGCCACCTAGTCTATAGTATTTTGTCATAAATTGATATTAGTTTCATTCACTGAGGCAAGAAATATTTGAAAAGGATCTTGCTTTAAACGATAAGATTTTGGACATTAACAAATACTTGTTGGACATGTAGATGTGAAATTATTGTGAAATATCCAGGGGGCTGATAAGTAGGACTATCAGCAGAGAAAGAGTGTTTGAAACTAAGGTTTAGAGGAGATCTTATAAGAAATGAATGTAGATTAAGAATTGAAGATCTGAAACCACTGTACCTCAATTCTAGAGAAAGGAAGAAAAGCTATCAAGAGGAGGTGATGAAGTAAGAAGTAAAATGAGTATCTGATATAAAAAAAACCCAGAACATTGCTTAAAGAAATAGAAAAATGTTAAAACCACTGAATGTCTCTGAGAGGTAAAGATGAGGACTGAAAATGAACTTTAGTGGCTTTAGCAAGAACTGTTTTAATGAAATGTTTAGGGAAGAAAGAAGATTGAACTAAATAAAGAAATGATTTGGAAACATAAGGGGGAAAAGCAGAAAATCCAAATTTCTAGAGTATGGACAAGAGCAAGAGAAAATATATGATAGCAGTTGTCTACAGGGTTGGAAGAGTGTGTCAGCACTCAAAAATCCACTGTATTCTCATTAAGGAAATATTTACAAGACCATAATTATGCAATCACACATTTTGTTACTGTGTCTTCACATATGTTAGAGGCTCTCATGTGATTAGCCTGGCCATGGTCCACCACAGTCATAACCTCTTTATGTGAGGAATCTGCTAAAATAGTTAAAAACATACAGTAAATTTTTAAAAAATATATTCCAATTCTTCAATATGCATAATCCTAGGTTTTAGAGAACCAAGAGTCATTCTCATAAATTGATGTCCCATCAATATCACATTCCTTAACTCCCCATAAATCTATGTCCTATCAAAATCACATTTCTTATGATTTTCATCATTTTCAAAGATAAATTTTTACACAGTCGAATTCACATTCATAATTACTGCAAAGTATTCAAAAAAATCTTTTCAGTTTGTCAGGTTTGGGAAGATGCATTTTGCACACTTGAGGCTATCACTCTGACCAACTTACTGACCGCCACACAGCTCCCCACTTTGAGCAAGGCACAGAGCAAGTCATGGCTCTGCAGCCTCTTCAGACTGTTATGCAAGTTCCTGTAGCAATGAGGGTGGGGGGAAGATCCAGTGCAGAATTTATGGGAGCCCAAATGTACGATCACAATGCAGACTCACAGCACGCTGCTAAGACATTCTATTCTTTTTTTTTTTTTTTAAAGATTTTATTTATTTGACAGAGATGACAAGTAGGCAGAGGCAAGCAGAGAGAGAGAGAGAGAGAGGAAGCAGGCTCCCTGCTGAGCAGAGAGACCCATTCGAGGCTTGATCCCAGGACCCCGAGATCATGACCTGAGCTGAAGGCAGAAGCTTTAACCCACTGAGCCACCTAGGCGCCCCCAGGACATGCTATTCTTAATGAAAGAGTCACATTAATTGACTAGCAGTTCTTCACTTAGCACTGGCACCAGGAAAGAGAGTGCCTGACCTCGGGACTCCCCAAGATCATGATCTCATGACTAATATTTCTCATGTTGCTTTTTCCAGGAAAAGAAACTAGCTGAATCCTAGAAGAGTTTTTTCCTGAATGTATTACTTTGAAGTAAGCAGACTAAGTGATCATTGTGGTATACCAACCAAACCCTTATTTCAGGACTGGGCACTCATTGCTCCAGCTCCTGTGGACTGCTTGTGACCAACAGCTGCCAGCTGAATCTCTCTCCAGGGATAGCTATCAGCCTAGGAGTAGCACCTTGCCCAAGGTTATGCCACCTCCTCCGAGGCAACTGTGACAACAGTCACTGCTAGATATAGAAAGTATAAAAGCCTGGGATTCTTGCATGGAGATGAGACAACTATGGAGATATTTCAGCTCCAGAGAACGCTGAAATATCCGCTGTAAACTTTTTCTTGATTGCACAGTTCAGCTCCCCCGATCCTACTTTCTTAACTCCTTCACAGGTATTAACTCCAAGGATGGTCTTTAATAAACTTCCTCTATGTGAAACTCTGTCACGGATTCAGCTTACTGGGCGTGTAACCTAGGACAGCCTGTGATTTGAGCATGAGATGATGATGGCTTGAATTCAGGTGATAAAGGGCGAGGTTTGGTCATATTCTCAATATATTATGAAAGCAGAACACAAGAGATTTGTTGTTGGATTATGCTGTGGTGAAAAATGTTTCCTTAAAAAGTAGTGAAATGGAAAGGTGGTGTTTTAAAGAATGCTCAAGTGGTGAAATAATTTTTTTAAACATGTTATTTATTTATTTGACACACAGAGAGAGAATACAAAGCAGGGCTAGCAGGAGGCAGATGAAGGAACAGGCTCCCTGCTGAGCAGGGAGCTGATAAGGGACTCAATCCCAGGACCCTGGGATGGTGACCTGAGCCACAAGCAGATATTTAATAGACAAAGCCACCCAGGTGCTCCAAGAGGTGAAATAATTTTAATGCATTTCTGGTACTTTCAAATTGCTTCTCATTGTTATTAGACTAACATTTATATGCTTCACCAAAGCCCATGTTGCCATATTGGCTTCTTTCATGTTGGCCTATGACTTTTTATTGTAATTTTTAAAGGTTTATTTATTTATTTATTTGAGAGAAGGTGGGGGCGGAGGGAGAGGGGAGACAGAGTCTCAAGCTGACTGGCACTGAGTGTGGATATTGACGCGCGGCTCAATCCCATGACTCTGAGATCATGACCTGAGCCAAAACCAATAATCCAATGCTCAACTGAGTCAACCAGGTGCCTGTTAATTGTAATTTCTTTCCGTTAGGATACTGTTTCACACAGCTGTGAGTTAACTGAAGTATCAATCCCTCTATACGTGATTTGGCAAATGGTTTGTATGCCTTCAATGTTCCAGTCAAACTGTTATTAGTCCTTCCTCAAAGTATCACATTATTGTGTTTTACACTTTAACACTCACAATATATGAATATATTCTATTTATCTGTGCATTTATGGTCTAACTTTACTCACTCAAATTTGCACTCAGTATTGGCAGGATTCCAAACTTCAATAGGAACTCATATTTATTGATATTGATGAACAAATGTTATGTATCTAGTCATTCAATCTTACAGTGTCTTAGATGTCTTTGTGCTGGGTGATAAAAGACTCTCCCAGAGATATGGAAAAGTTAATTCCAAATTTTGAGACTCAGGACTTCTAAAAATGGAAAAATTTAGAGTACAGACAATTTTTGATGAAATTCTGTGCTCTTTCTTTTTTAACACCTGGAAGTCATTAGGAAGTTTAAGGAAAATGGCAGAAGTCACCTTCTTCCTCCCTTCTTTTAAGTGATTTAAGTGGAAGCAGGTGTTTGTACCTTATCAGATGTAAATGACCCTTGGCAAACACCTGCCAACTAAAACCCTCAGTGATCCTTGAGCTTTGGTGTGCTACCAAAACTTATCAAAAAAGTTAGTTTATATTTAGTATTTTCCAGCTCATCTAACTTTGTACAGATTTTTTTCAGGTGTATATGAGAAAAACAGCAAAATGTCAGTTAATGTGTCAAGTACACTCTGGGGTCATTGAGCATATCTATAAAAAAAAATCCTGTTGTCTTCAGCAGCCTGTGTACAGAAGTTGCTGAACATATGGTCCTGGACAAATCATTTTTAAAAAGCACTTGATTATAAATACCATTGAAGTTATAGGCCACATATTTAGGTCTGTACACATATAATCAGTACTAAAAAAAGAAATTAATCAAGAAATAGTCATTGGATTACTATAGATGGATTGTAGAACTCAAAGTCAAAATGTGTTAAGAATAAGAAAAAATAAATTTGTGCAATGCCAAGGGAATTCATAAGAAATTTATGTTTGATCTGCTGTTTCTGCTTTCTGTGTTTCTCTAAATCATAGAAGGTTACATATGAGTAAAGATGTGGACATTGTTGTAGATATAATAAATAGATAAAATACACAGACTATCTAAATATATTTTTCTACAGTCTGCTTTACCATACTTCATAAATATTTCAATTTTTTGAGTCATCATTGGTTATCATAAGGGTTTTTCAGCCCAGTAAGATATAAAGGTCATTTTTTAGAAATATGATAAATCAAAATAGTTATGCCATAAAAATAGAGAAGTTATCACACTTGAAATTTTAAACTCCACATACCCAACCCTAGTTCATTGTTAGCTTTATTTTTTAATTTATTAATTTTATATTCTTAATCTCAATATTGGATCTTCATATGTTAGTGCAGATGTATTGCCATACACCCCAGGGCCCCTTCTAGTCAATAGTTCCTCTGCTGCATAGACAACAACTATTCAAATTTCTGTCCTCATTACAAAATATTATCTGTTATTACACTTTACATATGTGGAGAAGCATAATACGTACTCTTTTGTGTCTACCATCTTTCACAATTTCTTATGCTCTTGAGATTCATCCATGTCTTCACACATATCAGCGAACCATTTTTGTTATTGCAGAATAGTATCCCATTGTGTAAGCATGCCACAGTTTGTCCAACCATTCTGCAATGGATGGATAGATGTGTTATTTCTAGGTTGGGTACTGACGAAAAAACGAATCTATTTTCTTGCATGATTCTTTTTGTAGACATAAGCTTGGTTAATCTAGGAATAGAATTGTTGTGTCACAAAGTTGGCATAAGATTAAATGCATTAGAAACTAAAAAACAGTATCTGAGGGGCACCTGAGTAGCTCAGTAGATGAAGTGTCTGACTCTTGGCTTTGGCTCAGGTCATGACCTTGTGTCATGTGATTGAGGACCAGATCAGACTGTGAGCTGAGCACAAGTTTGCTTCAGATTTTCTCTTCCACTCCCTCTCCCTTCTTTCACTCCTCCCTCTCAAATAATAAATAAATAAATAAATAAAATATTTTTTTAAAGATACTATATGAAAGAAGTTCTATTATTTTAAATAGGCACAATTTTTGAGATCTGTGCTTGCACCATATTCTTCCTACCATTAAATATGGTTAATGCGAGTGTGTGCGTGTGTGTGTGTGTGTGTGTGTGTGTGTGTGTTTAATTTTCCCAATTCTAGTGAACATGGGGTGGTATCTTGTTGCAGTTTCAATTTGCATTTCCATGATGACAAATGATGTTGAACATGTATTTACTTACGTTTGTGGCATTCTGACATCTTTATTTTTTTTGTATTAAATATTAGTTGATGGCTTTTGTGCATTTTTAATTAGGTTATTTGAGTATTACGTTTTATAAGACAATTTTATATATTTTGCATATGAGTCCTTTGTTAAGTCGATGTGATATGTTTCACAGATGTTTTCTTGTGGCCTGTTGTTTTCATTTTCACTTTCTTAATGTGACTTTTGCTGAGTTTTTTTTATTTTTATGGGAAATGCAACTTATGATTTTAGAATGTTTTCCTCTTTTATAGTTATTACCTGTATTAGTTTGCTAGGGCAGCCATAACAAAGTACCATAAACTGGGTGGTTTAAATAAGAGAAATTTTTTGGCAGAGTTCTGGAAGCTAGATGTTTGAGATAAAGGTAGCAAGAGAGTTGATTTCTTCTAAGGCTTCCTTGCCTTGTGGATAGATGTCTTCTCCCTGTGTCTTTACACCATCTTTCTGAGTAACTCTATTTCCAAATGTCCCCTTCTTTAGAGACAACAATAATTTGGATTAGAGCCCAATTAATGGCCTCATCTTAATTTAACTAATTACATTTGCAAAACTTGACTTCCAAATAAGATCACAGTCTGAAACACTAGGAATTAGGACTTCAACAAAGGAATTTGGGAAAGTGGACACAACGCAATTCAAAAAAATGCCTTTGGTGTCATAACACTCTCTGCTTACCACAATGTAAAAAGTATTCTCCCATGCTTTCTTCTTAAATCTTCAAAATTATAGCTCTCATGCATAGTTCAAAGATTTATTTCTAGTAATTTTTTCTTTGGTGCCATTAGAAATTAAACTTAATTCTTTTCATAAAATATCTAGTGTTACAACACCATTTTTTGAAAATAATTCTCTTTCCTCATTGATTTCTTTTGGAGCTATTGTGCAAAATTAAAATTGGCCATATATTTTTAAGTCCATGTCTGGATTCTCTGGTCTATTCCTTAGAGCTGTTTTTCTATTTTGATGCTGATAACCACCTTCTCTTAATTATCACAGCTTTATACACAGTAGTTTTATAGTAAATCTTGAAACCCTCTCCTGTACCATGTCTTGCAAATTCCAGCTGCCTTACCAAGTCCGCATTCCATTCTGTTTTCTCCATCCAGTGAGATTGGATTTTGTTCTTATATTTTATTTCTCTGCATCATAGTTTAGAAAATGCTCCCAGGCAAAAAGCTTCAGTGAATGTGGTGCTTACTCCTTTCTCTTAAGACTAGCAGCTTTGCATGATCTGCTGCATAATAATGGTTTCTTCATAAACTTTTCTGGTTGTATAATTGTTTACTATGGGAGGTAATTCTAAAATCAGCTACTCCACCATGTCAGGATCAGAAGTTAGCCTTCAGTAGCTTTGATCCTTCAATTATTCTGTTCCAACCGCTTAAATAGAGCGTTTGTTAACAAATAACGTTTTGTTTGCAAACTCTGCATCCTCATATGCTACCTGGAATAACAAACTTAGCGACATTTCATATCCTTTGGCATTCTGTAGTACTAAAAAACGAGTGTGGTTATTAACCAGATGGGTGTGGTAATATAAACTATCAATGGGGAAACTGCCTAGGGAGAATCAAACCCATAATAACCATACATAGAGTTCAGCTAATAGAGAAGCCTTATCTAAATATCAGAATCTGAAAATGCTTGCAAGAGCTGTTGAGCTGTTTTTATGAATTACCTTTTTCCCCACGAGTCATAATGCATGAAAAGAACAAGTCTTTGCAGATGGATAAACCCAGTAGAAACCTGGTTCAAGCCCTTCTCATTTTTAAATATAACCACTCCAACTATCAATCTCCTTGATGAGTTAAGATGATATCATAGGATGTTTTTTACAATGTTGTTTCTTGGGTGTTGAGTTTGATGAGTTCTTTATATATTTTGGACACCAGCCCTTTATCTATGTCATTCAAAAATATCTTCTCCCATCCTGTAGGTTGCCTTTTAGTTTTGTTGACTGTTTCCTTTGTCATGCAGATGCTTTTTATCTTGATGAAGTCCTGAGAGTTCATTTTTTGCTTCTATTTCCCTTGCCTTTAGAGATGTGTCTTGTAAGAAGTTGCTGAAGTTGAGGTGGAAGAGGTTACTGCTTATGTTCTCTAGGATTTTGATGGTTTCTTGTCTCACATTTAAGCCTTTCATCCATTTTGAGTCTATCTTTGTATACAGTTTAAGAGAAGGGTCCAGTTTCATCCTTCCGCATGTGGCTGTTCAATTTTCCATACAACATTTATTGAAGACATTCGATTTTCATTGGTTATTCTTTCCTGCTTTGTCAAACACTAGTTGACCATAGAGCTGAGGGTCCATATCCAGAGTCTCTATTCTGTTCCATTGATCTGGTGTCTGTTTTTGTGCCAGTATCATACTGTCATGATGATCACAGCTTTGTACTATAGCTTGAAATCAGGCAATGTGATGTCCCCAGCTTTGTTTTTCTTTTTCAATAGTCCCCTGGCTGTTCGATGTCTTTTCTGGTTCCATACAAATTTTAGGATGGCTATTTCAGCTTTGTGAAAAATGCCAGTGGTATTTCAATAGGGATTACATTGAATATGTAGATTGCTGAATGGGAAGAAATCAGATGGGGAGAAAAACCATGAGAGACTCTTGACTCTGGGAAGAAGACAGGGTCACTGAAGGGGTGGTGGGTAGGGTGATGGGGTAACTGGGTGATGGGCATAAGGAGGGCACCTGCTGTGATGAGCACTGGGTGTTTTATACAACTGATGAATCATGAGCACTACAATTAAAACTAATGATGTGTTATGGACAGTGGGGAGGGAATATGTATGGTGAGTGCTATAGAGTGTGTAAACCTGGCAATTCACAGACCTGTACCCTTGGGGCTAATAATACATTACATGTTTATAAAAAAAATAAAAAATAAAAAAAATTAAACTAATGATGTGCTATATGTTGGCTAACTAAAGATAATTTTAAAATAAATTTATAAATAAATAAATAAAATATGGCCTGTGGAATTAGGAAAATAAATAAATAAAATAAAATGTTGTTTCAAGAATTAAAGCAGCTAATTCATGTAACATGTTTATCTAATAGCTACCTCTCACTCTTTATGTAGTATATGGTAGTTATTATTTTAACTGATGGTGAATGCGACTCTTTGGCTGGATGCTAGAAGTCAACAAATGCCATCATCTCCTGGCAAATATTCACAAGTGGCCTGGCAATTTAATGATGTTTGCCAGCACATTAAAAGAACAAAGCAGGGGTAAGCAAGGAGGTTTGCGGGGGAGTGGAGAAAAAGCACAAATTCACACTGGTACCAAACAAACACTAGTATAATCTGAGAAAATAATTAATCTGAAATTTACTCTTCTAGCATAACCTAAATTTCTTCACTTGCTGTATGGCTCTAAGGCAGTATATGCATCCCTGGGCTACAAGGATGGTTCAACATTCGCAAATCAATCAATGTGATAGAACAAATTAATATGAGAAGAGAGAAGAAACACATGGTTCTCTCAATTGATGCAGAAAAAGCATTTGACAAAATCCAGCATCCGTTCCTGATTAAAACGCTTCAAAGTATAGGGATAGAGGGAACATTCCTGAACTTCATCAAATCTCTCTATGAAAGACCCACAGCAAATATCATCCTCCATGGGAAAAAGCTTGCAGCCTTCCCGTTGAGATCAGGAACACAACAAGGATGCCCACTCTCACCACTCTTGTTCAACATAGTATTAGAAGTCCTAGCAACAGCAATCAGACAACAAAGAGAAATAAAACGTATCCATATTGGCAATGAAGAAGTCAAACTCTCTCTCTTTGCAGATGACATGATTCTTTATATGGAAAACCCAAAAGACTCCACCCCCAAACTACTAGAACTCATACAGCAATTCAGCAATGTGGCAGGATACAAAGTCAATGTACAGAAATCGGTGGCTTTCTTATACACTAACAATGAAAATACAGAAAGGGAAATTAGAGAATTGATTCCATTTACTATACACCAAGAACCATGAGATACCTGGGAATAAACCTAACCAAAGAGGTAAAGGATCTGTACTCGAGGAACTACAGAACACTCATGAAAGAAATTGAAGAAGACACAAAAAGATGGAAGACCATTCCATGTTTTTGGAATGGAAGAATAAACATTGTTAAAATGTCTATACTGCCTAGAGCAATCTTTTCTTTTAATGCCATTCTGATCAAAATTCCACCGGTATTCTTTAAAGAGCTGGAGCAAATAATCCAAAAATTTGTATGGAAGCAGGTATTGAATTAAAACAAGAAGGGGAACTTAATGCACCAAAAATGTATAACATATATGCCTAAATATGTTTAGAATCAATAAATTCCTTGTTAGTTTAATATTTATCATATCTTACTTCAAATGAAAGTAATTTAATCTTTGAACACACAGTATCTTAAGAATGTCAATTTTGTTTTTATTTTATGAAATTATTTATTTCATATATTATTGGAAAACTTTCACATAAAAATAAAAAGATACACCACCTGAGAATTTTGGTAAAATTTTAAAAATGAGCATAGGAGAGAATAATTTCTGATCACTCCTTCTCGAAAATTTAGTGAACATTTACATTTTCCTAGGCACTTTTACATACACACACACACACACACACACACACACACACATATTCACAAATAAGCTAAGATACAATTCCAGGTCCTGAAGATCTCATACTCTTGCAAAAGAACTCCCTGTGAAACTATTGTAAGATATATTCTTAGTGTAAAAAATAAAAGTTAAAACAACTTAGACAGTATCTGTTTTCCACTCCAGAAAAGTTGACAAAAGCTCACAGGGAAAGTGGCATTCTGCTGTGTCTTAACATATCAATTATATTCTCTTAGAAGGTCAAGTAGCAGGTAGAATCTTCTAGGTCAAGGTAAAACCACAAGCAAATGCATAGAATTATAAAAATGTATGCCACATTGAGAAAATAGGTTAGAATAAGTTAGAATATAAATTTTACAGAAGAGAGTAGCAGATTGTGGTACCAGAAAGATAGGTTGAGGACAGGTTACAAATTTTTTTTTAAGATTTTATTCATTTGAGAGAGATAGGAGAGAAACAGCATGAGGTAGGGGCAGGGAGAGAGGGAGAAGCAGAATCCCTGTTGAGCACAGAGCCCACCATGGGGCTCAATCCCAGGATCCTGAGATTATGACCTGAGCCCAAAACAGAAGCTTAACTAACTGAACCACCCAGGTGTCCCATAGATTACGAAAGGTTTTAATGCCATTCTAAAAAAGCTAGATTTTATATTTAAATAGTTCAGGGGCAGATAAATTGTGATTAGATCTTTTTTAATAATATGGGATGTGGCATAATCTACAAATAATATTTAACATAAAATACACAACATATGCTATATATACATTATATATGATATTGATAAATATATTATTATATAATATTATCTAGATTTAATATTCTACAGATAATTGTGGATACTAAGAAAAATTTTAACTTACTAGGATCCGAGCAAAATGTATTCATTTACTGCATGGAGAAAACTGTAAGTAATGACTTTATGCCATTAATTTATATATGCATAATGTGTCTTAAATCCAAATGAAGATATTTTTCTATTTGTTACAGATCAGAAAGTATTTCAGTATATTCTTCTGTATTACCTAGAATTTTGTTTCAGCATGTTAAATATACATAGTGGGTATTCATTGTCTTCATTTCTCCATATTCTATGAACTGTCTACTGATGTTTGGGGAATTACCCATCTTCTAAATCTTGAGCCCGCCACCCACTAATAAAGCTACGTTTCTTGAAGCTTGGATGAACACATGACGTAGGTACCTGTTTAAAATATTGTTTTTGGGGTCAGTAACCAAAAAAATGCAGGAAAGCGGGGATGGAGAGTTTTTCTTATTGTTCTGTTTTATTTGAAGAGGTATATTCCCTAGAGGAACAGCTGGAAAAGTGTACCATCAGTGGTATCATAAGCTGTGATTTTTAACTCTGGATCTAACTTGACAGCCTCTCTTCTTTCTGCTCTCTAAGCCTGGGTCTTCCAAATGCCTAGGCTTTCAGAAATTCCATGAGCCACCCAAAATCTTTTCTAAACATTTATTGCCTGCATGTACCCTGCACAGGTACATTTTTTCTTACTTGCAAATCAGATCTCCAATGTAAAGTATGTCAGTTCATTGAGAGCAGAGCTAGTGTCTGCTACCTTTGCATTCTTTAGCACAGAAATGACAGTAGTTGTACAACTGTTATTAAAAACATTTATTTGGGGGTGCCTGGGTGGCTCAGTGGGTTAGGCCGCTGCCTTCGGCTCAGGTCATGATCTCGGGGTCCTGGGATCAAGTCCCACATCGGGCTCTCTGCTCTGCAGGGAGCCTGCTTCCTCCTCTCCCTCTCTCTGCCTGCCTGTCTGCCTGCTTGTGATCTCTGTCTGTCAAATAAATAAATAAAATCTTTAAAAAAAAACATTTATTTGACTCATTTTTGTGGTGACTCAGAGACAGTAGGTTGCTTTAAGATGAAGCTGAATATCTCTTTCCCAGTTACTGACTGTCAAAAACTCATTGAAGTGGACAATGAACACAAACTTTGTATGTTTTACGAGAAGGATATGGCCACAGAGGTTGTTGCTGATGCTCTGAGTAAAGAATGGAAAGGTTTACGTTGTCCAGAATCAGTGGTGGCAATGACAAGCAAGGTTTCCCCCATGAAGCAGGGTGTTTTGACCCATGACCATGTCCTCCTGCTGTTGAGCAAGCAATATTCTTGTTGTGGACCAAGGTAGACTGGAGAAAGAAAGTGAAATTTGATCAGGGTTCTATTGTGGATACCAATGTCAGTGTTCTCAAATCGGTCAGGGTGAAAAAATCCTGAACTCATTAATAGTACTGTGCCTTGTCACTCTGAAAACAGCCTACAAGAAAAATAAGGAAGAAACTGCAGAATATGTGAAACTTTTGGCTAAAAGAATGACGGAGGCCAAAGAAAAATACTAGGAACAGACTGTCAAGAGACAAAGGCTGTCCTCTCTGAGAACTTCTAGCTCCAAATCTGAGTCCCGTCAAAAATGATATCTCTAAAAGTAACAAATAAATAATATCAGACATCAAATCTCAAGAAAAACATATATTTGATAAATTAATAAAGAAATGATAAGCACTATGGAGCACCTGAGTGGTTCATCATTAAGCACCTGTCTTCAGTTCAGGTCATGATCCCAGGGTCCTGGGATCCACCCAAATTGGGTTCCGTGCTCAGGAGGAAGCTTGCTTCTCCCTCTCCCACTTCCCCTGCTTGTGTTCCCTCTCTCGTGTCTCTCTCTCTGTCAAATAAATAAAGGAAATCTTTTTTAAAAAGAAATGATAAGCACTAAAACTATACTTATGATTTGAAAATTTTGTAAATTTTGTAGGCTACTTTACTAGAAACTTGGCATGCTTTGAATAAAAGAATGTATAAAGTTCTTTTGTGTCCAAGGAAATATCTAAAACCTCCAGAATTAAATAGCAGCATCTTAGGATGGAAGACCTTGTGATGAGTTATTTAGTTTTGATTAGCCATGTTCTACATAATTTGAGTATCACTGTGAGAAAGTACCATATGGTGTCAATAAATAAGCCTTCAGTGTGTTCACTTATCCTCTAAAATGTATATAAAAAGGTCAATTATCTCTAATTAAATCACTATTTTCTTTGGTAAGGATGTCTGTGTTTTTCTAATCAAGCACCCAGTGAGGTTAGTACTTCTACATGGCTGACTAAGGACATGTCAAAGATTTGACTCAGGAGAAAATTTGAAATGCTTTTCTCTCTTAAAAAAATATACTAGAGTTGTTTTTCACATTATTATCATTCTCTTATCTCATCTATCCACTGCCAAAATATTCTCAAACTCCTATACCTCCCATTATCTGTGTTAATTATATATAAGAATAATCTGGAATAGGGTCACAGGGGATCTATTTCTCAAGGACTTGACATGCAAGGGCTCAGCACAAATACATAAGAGTTCATAGCATGAACTTCTTACCCCAGCCTAGACACATGGACACTTGTAGGAACCAGCTGAGCTCCAACAATCTCTACCTATATTGCTAACAGTGCATTCTGTCCCAGTGTTCACCTATGGTCACAAACTTTCCAATAAGCCACGGGCCAGAGCCTACTCAAAGTGGTGCCACAAGACTGGCATTGTGCAAGCAGCCTCAATAGGGGCCAGCACCATTCCAAAGAGACTCCTGCCTTGTGGAGAGGAGAAGATAACCAAACACACTTGGTGTGGCCCCAGCATAGATGGGATGGGGGCAGACATCTGGTCTGACTGCAGGCCCTGCCCACCAACAAAAACTTCTCAAAGGACATAACAGAGAAAGACCCAGCAGTTCGGTGCTACTGCATCTCTGGAAAACACATGGTATGAATCAGCTAAGCCCAAGGCAGCACCAGACTGACCTACTAACAAGAAAGGGACCAAAACCCTGCCAACAACAGGCAAAGAGAGCCATTGCAGACAACTGGGCTGAAGGGAAATGTGGCTCAATAGTAAGGTGCAGGCAACACACATAGAGACACCCCTGAAGCACCAGGTTTTAGAGAATAGGGAACATTACATTGTGGGATGCTATAGGGCAGCTTCTTCAGAAGGCCTTTACTTTCAAGAACAGGAGACAGCGATGACTTTTCTATCACACAGAAATAGACACAAAGAGTTAGGGGGTACCTGGGTGGCTCAGTGGGTTAAAGCCTCTGCCTTCAGCTCAGGTCATGATACCAGGGCCCTGGGATTGAGTCTTACATTAGACTCTCTGCTCAGCGGGGAGCCTGCTTCCTCCTCTCTCTCTGCCTGCCCCTCCGCCTACTTGTGATCTGTCTGTCAAATAAATAAATAAAATCTTTAAAATGAAAAAAAAGAGGCAAAATAAGGAGACAGAAAAATATGTCCCAATGAAAGTACAGAAAAAAACCACAGCAAGAGAGCCAAATGAAACAGAGATAACATATAATAAGTAATATGCCTAATAGAGAATTTAAAGTAATAGTCACTGAACTTGAGAAAAGAGTGGAGGATCTCAGTGAAATACAAAGAGATAGAAAGTATTTAAAAAGAACCAATCAGAGAAGAAGAACCTGGTAATTGTAATTAAAAATATGCTACATGGAATAAAGAGTAGACTATTGGAAACAGAAAAATGGATCAGCAACCTAGGAGGACAGAGTAATGGAAAGAAATCAAGCTGAACAGCAGAAAGAACAAAAATAATAATAAAAGAAAACAGACTTAGGGAGCTCAGCCATACCAGCAACATAATAACATTCACATCATAGAGATCCCAGAAAGAGAAAAGATGGAAAAGGGATCAGAAATTTTATTTGAAGAAATAATAGCTGAAACCATCCCAAATCTGGAGAAGGAAACAGAAATCCAGACCCAGGACACACAGAGACCCACCAACAAAATCAACCCAAGGAGCTCAACCAAGATATATAGTAATTAAAATGGCAAAGAGTAGCGAGAAAAGGGAATTCTTAAAGCAACACGAGAAAAGAAGATGGTTGTGTACAAGAGAAACCCTGTAAGGGTATTGGCAGAGTTTTCAGCAGAAATTTTGCAGTCCAGAAGAGAGTGACATGATATATTCAAAGTACTGAAAGATAAAAAACCTGCAACCAAGAATACTTTAACCTGCAAGGCTATCTATCATTCAGAATTAAAGAAGAGAAAGTGTTTTCCAGACAAACAAAAGCTAAAGGAGTTCATGACCACTAAACCAGCCCTACAAGAAATGTTACAGGAGAATTATTGAGTGGAAAGGAAAGATCATAAGCAGGACTAAGAAAAGTAAGAAGCACAAAGCAACAAAATTAAGTATATCTATAAAAGTTGGTCAAGGGATTTACAAAATGAAAGGATATAAAGTATGACACAATATACCTACTACATGGGGGAGGGAGAAGTGTAAATAATGGGTTCAACTTAAAGTGACCATAATCTTAATATAGACTATGTGTATCACATGTTATATACAAACATAATGGTAACCACAAATCAAAAATAAGTCATAGCTATGCAAAAATTAAAGAGAAACAGATCCAAGTATATGCCTAAAGAAAGCCAGCAAACCGTGAGAGAAAAGAATAAGAGAAGAAAGGAACAGAGAATTACAAAAACATCCATAAAACAAATAATAAAATGACCATAAGCACATATATCTATTAATAATTACTTTGAATGTAAATAAATGCCCTAATAAAAATACAAAGGGTTACAGAATGGGTAAAAAAAGTAGGAACTATCTATATGCTGCGTACATGAAACTCATTTCAGACCAAAAGATACATGCAGAGTGAAAATGAAGGGATGGAAGAGCATTTATTATGCAAATGAGGTGAAAAAGAAGGCCGGGTAGCAATACTTACATCAGACTAAATGGACATTAAAACAAAGACTGTAACAAGAGACAAAAACCATATAATCATAAAGAAAATGAACCAACAAGAAGATATAACAATTTATGAACCCAACATGGGAGCATCCAACATATAAAACAGCTAATAACAAAGGTTCTAACTGATAGTAATATAATAACATAGGGTACTTTAACACCCCTCTCATATCAATGGATGGGTTAACTAAACAGAAAATCAACAAGGAAAGAGTATCTTTAAATGATATATTGGAACATATAACATATATATTGGAAGATATAACATTTATTCAGAACATTCCATCCTAAAATCAAAGAATACACATTCTTTTCAGTACACAAGGAACATTGCCCAAAACAGATCACATGTTCAGCCATAAAACAAGTCTCAACAAATTCAATAAGATTGAAGTTATACTGTGCATCTTTTCCAACCACAATGCTAACCTAGGAATCAACCATAAGAAAAGGTCTAAAAAGATCACAAAATCACAGAGGTTATTTAACATGCTACTCAACAATGAGTGGATCAACCAAGAAATCAAAGAGGAAATAAAAAATACATGGAAACAAATGAAAATGAAAACAAAATAATCCAAAATCTTTCAGATGCACAAATGTTCTTCTAAAAGGAAGTTTATAGCAAAATAGGCCTACCTCAAAAAAACAAGAAAAATCTCAAATAAAAAACCTAAACTTAAAACAGCTAGAAAAAGAAACAAAATCCAAAACCAGGAGAAAGCATAAGATTATAAAGATTGGGGCATAAATTAAAAAATAAAAACTAAAACAACAACAACAAAACAATAGAACAGCTTAGTGAAACCAGGAGCTGGTTATATAAAAAGATTATCAGAACTGAGAAATCTTTAACCACATTCATTAAAAAAAGGGGGTGGCAGTGGAGAGGGAGATATGACTCAAATAGGCAAAACCAGAAATGAAAGATGAAAAATAACAACTGACACAGCAGAAATACAAAAAATTATAAGAGAATATTATGGAAAATTATATGCCAAAAAACTGGACAACCTAGAATTGATAAATTTCTAGAAACATACAACCTATCGAACTGAATGAGAAAAAGAAAATTTGAACAGACTGATTATCAATAATCAAATAACTCCCAACAAACAAAAATCCAGGACCAGGTTGTTTCATAGGCAAAATCCGCCAAACATTTAAAGAATTATTACCTATCCTTTGCAAACTATTCCAAAAAAATATAAAAGGAAGGAAATCTTCAAATTCTTCCCATGAGGCAGCATTATACTAATACCTAAACCAGATAAAGAAATTCTTAAAAAGAGAAAGCCAAAATCTCTGATTAACATAGATACAAAGATCCTCAAGAAAATATTAGAAAATCAAATCCAACAATACATTAAAAAAATAATTCACCACAATCAAGTGGGATTTATTTCTTGTGTGCGAGGGTGTTTCAATATTCACAAATCAATCAACATTATATATCACATAAAGACAGGAAAAAAATATCATTTCAATGGATGCAGAAAAAGCATTTGACAAAGTACAATCTCCATTCATGATAAAAGCCCTCAACCAAATAGGTTTAGAAAGAACGTACTTCAATATAATAAAGACTGCATATCAAAAACCCATTGCTAACATCAGACTTAATGTGCAAAACTGAGAGCTTTTCCCCTAAGATGAGGAACAAGACAGAGATGTTGACTTTCACACTTTTATTCAGCATAGTATTGGAAGTCCTAGCCATAGCCATCAGAGAACAAAAAGAAATAGAACACATCCACGTTGGTCAGGAAGAAGTCAAATTTTCATTATTTGAAGATGACATGATACTATATATAGAAAACCCAAAAAAGTCCACCTAAAAACTTCTAGAAATGATAAATGAATTCAGTAAGATCAGAAGATACAAAATTAATATACAAAATTCTATTGCATTTCTATAAACTAATAATGAAGAAGCAGAAAGTGAAATTAAGAAAACATCCTATTTTCTATTGTACCAAAAATTATAAAATGCATAGGAATAAGCTTAACAAAGGAGGTGAAAGATCTGTACTCCAAAAACTATAAAGCACTGATGAAAGACATTAAAGACAACATAAATGGAAAGATAACCCATACTCATGAGTTGGAAGAAAAAATATTGTCAAAATGTCCATACCACCTAAAGCTATCTATAAAGTTAATGCAATCCCTATCAAGATAACAACAGCATTTTTCAGAGAACTAGGAAAAATAATCTTAAAATTTGTATGGAACCACAAAAGACCCCAAAGAGCTAAAGCGATCTTGAAAAAGAACGAAACTGGGAGGTACCATAATTTGAGATTTTAAGATAGACCACAAAGCTGTAGTATTCAAAACAGATGGCACTGGCACCAAAACAGATACAGAACTCAATGGAACAGAATACAGCCCCAAAACAATCCCAGAATTATATAGTCAATGAATCTTTGACAAAAGAGAACAAGAATATACAATGAGAAGGGCACCTGGCTCTCTCAGTTGGTTAAGTGACTCTTGATTTTGGCTCAGGTCATGATGTCAGGGTCATGTGACTGAGCAACACATAGGCCTCCACACTCGATGTGGAGTCTGCTTGAGATTCCCTCTCTCCTGCTTCTGCCCCTACCCTCCACTTGCACACACACATTCTCTCTGAAAATATATAAAATCTTTAAAGAAAAAAATAATATGCAATGAGAAAAAGACAGTTTTTTTCAAGGGGAAAAACTGGACAGCTACATACAAAACAATAAAACTGTATCCTTTTCACGTCATACACAAAAATAAACTCAAAATGGATTAAGGATTTCAGTGTAAGACCTGAAACCATAAAAATCCTAAAAGAGAGCACAAGCTCTCTAAGTCATTTCTCTAACATCTCTAACATCAGCCATACCAACATTTTTCTAGAAATGTCTCCTAAGGCAAAGGAAACAAAAGCAAAGATAACTATTGGGACAGCATCAAAATAAAAAGTTTCTGGGGCACTTGAGTGGTGAAGTTGGTTAGGCAGCCAACACTTGATTTCAGCTCAGGTCATGATCTTTGTGTTGTAAGATCAAGCCCTCCGTCAGGCTCCACACTCAGCAGGGAGTCTTCTTCCTTCCCTCTCCATATGTTCTTCCCCTCATGCTCTCTTTGTCTCTCAAATAAATAAATAAATAAATAAATAAATAAATAAATAGCTTCTGTACAGCAAAGGAAAAAAAAAAGCAAAAATAAACTATTGGGAGTGGGTGGCTGGGTGGCTCAGTGGGTTAAGCCGCTGCCTTCGGCTCAGGTCATGATCTCAGGGTCTTGGGATCAAGTCCCGCATCGGGCTCTCTGCTCAGCAGGGAGCCTGCTTCCTCCTCTCTCTCTCTGCCTGCCTCTCTGCCTACTTGTAATCTCTCTCTGTCAAATAAATAAATAAATCTTTTAAAAAAATAAAATAAACTATTGGGACTATATCAAAATAGAAAGCTTCTAAACAGCAAAGGAAACAACAAAAGTAAAACTATCAATAGGAGAAGATATTTGCAAGTTATATATCCAATAAGAGATTAATATCAAAAATATACAAAGAACTTATACAACTTAACACCAAATTAATAATAACAACCCAATTATAAATGGGCAGAAGACATGAACAGACACTTCTCCAAAGAAGACATATGGATGGCCAACAGACACATGAAAAGATGCTCAACATTATTAATCATCAGGGAAATGCAAATAAAAACTACAATGAGATATTAACTTACACCTATCAGAATGGCTAAAATAAAAAAACAAACTTTTGCTTTCTTCTGAATGCAAATTGGTACAGCCACTGTGGAAAACAATATGGAGGTTCCTCAAAAAATTAAAAATAGAACTACCATATGATGCAGCAATTCTACTACAGGATATTTACCCAAAGAATACAAGAGCACTAATTTGAAAAGATATATGCATCCTTATGTTTATTGCAGCATTATTTCTAATAATCCAATTATGAAAGCAGCCCAGTGTCCATCAGCAGATGAATAAAGAATATTTATATATATGTATATATACACATATATATGTATATAAATATTCTTTGTATACATATATATGTGTATATATACATATATATACATATACATATATATACATATACATATGTATGAGTATATATACATATACATACACACATTTTATAAACACACACACACACATATATATCTCAACTATCAAAAATGGTCTTTCCTTTTGCAATAAATGTGATGGATTTCGAGAATATAATGCTAAGAGAAGTCAGAGAAAGATGAATACCATTTGATTTCACTCATGTGGAATTTAAGAAACAAAACAAATGAACAAGAATAACAAAAAAGAAATAAAAAAGCAAAAACAGATTCTTAACTATAAAGAGCAAATTGATGGTTACCAGGAGGGAGGTGGGTGGAGGGATGGGTGAAATCGGTAAATGAAGAGGACCCTTATGGTGAACACTGAGTAATGTATGGAATTGTTGAATCACTACTACAATCACTACTACACCTAAAAGTAATAGAACACTGTATGTTAACTATACTGGAATTTAAAAAATAGTCAAGTAAAACAAGCAATCACTAATAATAAAGACATAATGAAAAAATAAGCCTGTTTGTTTGTTTGGTGGCATACCCCCTCAAACCCACCCAAAGGGGAAATATGCCAAGTGAATTTACACAAATTACCTACAAAAGTAATTTTACTATACAACTCTTAATAGGATATACCTTAAGTATAAACAAGAAGTTCTGAAAAAATCTTTATACTACCCTCCGATAATTTATGATTCATGGTATTTTTGATAGACTTAATTTAAGATTCTTTTGTGTGTATTATAGAAGATAGTTATTAAGTATCATTAAGTATCATGCTTATTTCATTGAGAATACACTTAGGATCATGGAAAAAAGGAGGTACAAATGCATGATTGATGAAATCCAGTCAGAAAAAAAAAGGATTTTTTTTTAAAACAAAGCTTTTCTGGTATTGCATCGAAAGCATCATCATAAACTCATATTGTATTATATTTTAATAAAAGAAAACAACATACTTCCTAGCCCTCTCCAGTAAAAACATCTAAAAACAGGGGTGCCTGGGTGGCTCAGTGGGTTAAGTCTCTGCCTTCGGCTCAGGTCATGATCGTGGGGTCCTGGGATTGAGCCCCACATCAGGCTCTCTGCTCAGTGGTGAGCCTGCTTCCTCCTTCCCCTCTGCCTACCTCTCTGCCTACTTGCACTCTCTCTCTCTGTCAAATAAATAAATGAAATCTTTTTTAAAAAATTAAAAATAAAAAAACAATGACCAACATCCCGAGCATCCCAATAGCCGTATTTCTGACTCTGAATAGCAATAAATGAATAAGAAATCCTTGGACATATGCCTGGTTCTAGATACAGTGAAGGAAATGATTAGTATTGTTTCAGACTATGTCTTTCATTTCAGGAAGCAAAAGATCTCAAAGATAACAGGGATATGTCAAAAGAACTCTAGGACCAACTTGATGCTCCTACTAATCAGTGATGAATAAGTTTGATCATCATTAGAAATAAGAACTACGGTGTATTGAAATTTATCAAAATGTTAAATACTTGAATTCACAGTAATTATGTATATGTAGATATATGCAGGACAGATGATGGATAGATGATAGATAGATAGATGATCGATAATAGACAGTTGGATACTAATAGGTCATTATTTTCTCATGATGTTGGGGATTCAACTCATTATTTTGAAAATGATAATGGGTGGAAATGACTTTTCCTGTAAGAATTCAAAATAACCAAATTGTTGAGAAGGTAAAATGTCCCTTTACAGGGACACCTGGGTGGCTCAGTGGGTTAAAGCCTCTGCCTTCGGCTCAGGTCATGATCTCAGGGTCCTGGGATCGAGCCCCACATCGGGCTCTCTGCTCAGCAGGGAACCTGCTTCCTCCTCTCTCTCTGCCTGCCTCTCTGCCTGCTTGTGATCTCTCTGTCTGTCAAATAAATAAATAAAATCTTAAAAAAAAATCCCTTTACAGATGTATAGCAACTAATGAAATGAAAAGGCGATAAAATTAGATCACTATTTTGTAATCCCTAATGAGATAACTGATATAGGCAATGATCATGGTTTCTAACCATCATGTAGACATCATGTCCTTCCTTCCTAATTTGTGTACTCCACACCACCTATGGAGAGCTCCTGGGAAAGCTCTAACCTGACTGGCTACACAGCTCTAACTACCCATTTATAGACAATGCAGCCTACCCAGGAATATGTTAAATGCCATGACAGTAAAGCAATGACACAATTTGGAATGAGGAACTCTGCAATTCATTCGTGTTGCTGTTGTTGTTGTTGTAACAAACTGAAAAGAATGGGAACAAACAATATGTGAAAGTCATTTTATCCTGATTTAAAAAACAATCTTTCAGTGAGGGGAGTGTTAAAGTCCCCTACTATTATTGTATTATTGTTGATGTGTTTCTTTGATTTTGTTATTAATTGGTTTATATAGTTGGCTGCTCCCACATTGGGGGCATAGATATTTAAAATTGTTAAATCTTCTTGTTGGACAGACCCTTTGAGTATGATATAGTGTCCTTCCTCATCTCTTATTATAGTCTTTGGCTTAAAATCTAATTGATCTGATATAAGGATTGCCACTCCTGCTTTCTTCTGATGTCCATTAGCATGGTAAATTCTTTTCCACCCCCTCACTTTAAATCTGGAGGTGTCTTCGGGCTTAAAATGTGTTTCTTGGAGGCAACATATAGATGGGTTTTGTTTTTTTATCCATTCTGATACCCTGTGTCTTTTGACAGGGGCATTTAGCCCATTCACATTCAGGGTAACTATTGAGAGATATGAATTTAGTGCCATTGTATTGCCTGTAAGGTGACTGTTACTGTATATGGTCTCTGTTCCTTTCTGATCTACCACTTGTAGGCTCTCTCTTTGCTTAGAGGACCCCTTTCAAGATTTCCTGTAGAGCTGGTTTGGTATTTGCAAATTCTTTCAGTTGTTGTTTGTCCTGGAAGCTTTTAATCTCTCCTTCTATTCTCAATGATAGCCTAGCTGGATATAGTATTCTCGGCTGCATGTTTTTCTCTTCAAAGTGTAGGGATAGAGGGCACATACCTCAATATCATCAAAGCCATCTATGAAAAACCCACCGCAAATATCATTCTCAATGGAGAAAAACTGAAAGCTTTTCCGCTAAGGTCAGGAACACGGCAGGGATGTCCATTATCACCACTGCTTTTCAACATCGTACTAGAGGTCCTAGCCTCAGCAATCAGACAACAAAAGGAAATTAAAGGCATCCAAATCGGCAAAGAAGAAGTCAAATTATCACTCTTCGCAGATGATATGATACTATATGTGGAAAACCCAAAAGACTCCACTCCAAAACTGCTAGAACTTATACAGGAATTCAGTAAAGTGTCAGGATATAAAATCAATGCACAGAAATCAGTTGCATTTCTCTACACCAACAGCAAGACAGAAGAAAGAGATATTAAGGAGTCAATCCCATTTACAATTGCATCCAAAACCATAAGATACCTAGGAATAAACCTAACCAAAGAGACACAGAATCTATACTCAGAAAACTATAAAGTACTCAGGAAAGAAATTGAGGAAGACACCAAGAAATGGAAAAATGTTCCATGCTCCTGGATTGGAAGAATAATATTGTGAAAATGTCTATGCTACCTAAAGCAATCTACACATTTAATGCAATTCCTATCAAAGTACCATCCATCTTTTTCAAAGAAATGGAACAAATAATGCTAAAATTTATATGGAACCAGAAAAGACCTCGAATAGCCAAAGGGATATTGAAAAAGAAAGCCAACGTTGGTGGCATCACAATTCCGGACTTCAGGCTCTATTACAAAGCTGTCATCATCAAGACAGCATGGTACTGGCACAAAAACAGACACATAGATCAATGGAACAGAATAGAGAGCCCAGAAATAGACCCTCAAATCTATGGTCAACTAATCTTCGACAAAGCAGGAAAGAATGTCCAATGGAAAAAAGACAGCCTCTTCAATAAATGGTGCTGGGAAAATTGGACAGCCACATGCAGAAAAATGAAATTGGACCATTCCCTTACACCACACACAAAAATAGACTCAAAATGGATGAAGGACCTCAATGTACGAAAGGAATCCATCAAAATCCTTGAGGAGAACACGGGCAGCAACCTCTTCGACCTCTGCCGCAGCAACATCTTCCTAGGAACAACGCAAAAGGCAAGGGAAGCAAGGGAAAAAATGAACTACTGGGATTTCATCAAGATCAAAAGCTTTTGCACAGCAAAGGAAACAGTTAACAAAATCAAAAGACAACTGACAGAATGGGAGAAGATATTTGCAAACGACATATCAGATAAAGGACTAGTGTCCAGAATCTATAAAGAAGTTAGGAAACTCAACACCCAAAGAACAAATAATCCAATCAAGAAATGGGCAGAGGACATGAACAGACATTTCTGCAAAGAAGACATCCAGATGGCGAACAGACACATGAAAAAGTGCTCCATATCACTCGGCATCAGGGAAATACAAATCAAAACCACAATGAGATATCACCTCACACCAGTCAGAATGGCTAAAATCAACAAGTCAGGAAATGACAGATGCTGGCGAGGATGCGGAGAAAGGGGAACCCTCCTACACTGTTGGTGGGAATGCAAGCTGGTGCAGCCACTCTGGAAAACAGCATGGAGGTTCCTCAAAATGTTGAAAATAGAACTGCCCTATGACCCAGCAATTGCACTATTGGGTATTTACCCTAAAGATACAAATGTAGTGATCCAAAGGGGCACATGCACCCGAATGTTTATAGCAGCAATGTCCACAATAGCCAAACTATGGAAAGAACCTAGATGTCCATCAACAGATGAATGGATCAAGAAGATGTGGTATATATACACAATGGAATACGATGCAGCCATCAAAAGAAATGAAATCTTGCCATTTGCAACAACATGGATGGAACTAGAGCGTATCATGCTTAGCGAAATAAGTCAAGCAGAGAAAGACAACTATCATATGATCTCCCTGATATGAGGAAGTGGTGATACAACATGGAGGCTTAAGTGGGTAGAAGAAGAATAAATGAAACAAGATGGGATTGGGAGGGAGACAAACCATAAGTGACTCTTAATCTCACAAAACAAACTGAGGGTTGCCGGGGGGAGGGGGTTTGGGAGAAGGGGGTGGGATTATGGACATTGGGGAGGGTATGTGATTTGGTGAGTGCTGTGAAGTGTGTAAACCTGGTGATTCACAGACCTGTACCCCTGGGGATAAAAATATATGTTTATAAAAAATAAAAAATTTAAAAACCACACAAAAAAAAATAAAAAATAAAAAAAAATAAAAAACAATCTTTGAGTGTTGAAATTTCCCCAAAGAAGAATGAATATATATAAGATGGCTCAGCAATCAGTAATGATGTTTTCAAGGTTCGTCAAAGGGCTCCTTGGTGACTTAGAAAGTGGAGTGGCTGACTTTTTATTTCAGCTCAGGTCATGATCTCAGTGTTGTGAGATCAAGCCCCCCTAGCATGGAGCCTGCTTGAGATTCTCTCTCTCCCTCCACCCCAGCCCACTTCACTCATTCGTGCTCTCTCTCTCTCTCTCTCGATCAGGAAAAAAAAAAAAAGATTAGTCAAAAAATTAGAAATGCTTATGATTTTACCTTATATGAGGGAAGCAAAATGACTACCACATGATTATACATAAAAGGTAGTATATATGTGTATACACATGCATATATGTGGATGGATGGATGGGTAGATAGATGATAGATAGATAAATAGATTAGATAGATAGATAATAGATGATAGATAGATGATCGATGGAAGAGAAAGAACAAAAGATACATTTCGTACAGTCATGAAATTGTGAATGGGTTTTCTTACTTGTGAGGTCTACCTCATGGTTTCTTTTTCTTTTTAAGATTCTATTTATTTATTTGAGAGAGAGAGCAAGAGCAGGGGGGAGGGGCAGTGGGAGAGGGAGACGCGAACTCCCCACTGTGCCGGAGCCTGATGCAGGGAGCCTGCACCAAGGACCTAAGATCACGACCTGACCCAAAGCAGACACTTAACCGACATAGCCACCCAGGTGCCCCCGACTTCATGGTTTCAATATATTTTGTTCAACAAAAATATATCAGTGCAATAAAATTAAAATCATCATTAACTGACTTTTCCTGACTTTTGTCTTGATTCAACTCCTTTCCTTTCATTTTGAGCATGATATGAAAAGAACAGGATTCTTAAAGTCAGTCTGACCCAGGGACACATCTCAGACCTGTCGTTATTTTAAACCTGGGTTGTAGACCCATATCATTTAACACTTTAATCACAGAGAATTTCTTCGGAAATCCTTTAATAGTTCATGTAATATCAAGTCTTATGGCTGTACATTTTAGTTCTCCTCTTCTCTTATTCTGTCTTTGGCAACTCAAATTTGAAAAATTAATGTTTCACCATTTACCAAGATGTGTTAAAAATCAAATCAAGTTATATCTGAGATTCAAGTATAACTATTTGCATGCCTTCATTTTTTATTCACAAAGCATTTATTGGTAATTTATTATTTTCCATACACAGACTTAGGCATTATCTATAATTCATTTTCACCAGGTTCCCCTCGCAGTCTTCCTGATAAGAAGAAACATGTTAAGAAAATTTACGTTCCTGGTTTTCATTTTCTGTGGTGAAAATCCAATTTAGTGTCTAAATATGGTCTTTTTATTCTTTATCATTTCAGGGCTGTGTAAATTACAGCTGTCCTCACTCTTTTACCACATTAAAATCTCTCAGCCTGTCTTTTTTAAAGGACAAATGATATTTTGAAACATAGGTTTTGCTTTGTCCTACAATTTAATCAGGCCTCTACATCCTGCCTATCCCCTTCAGACTGAAATGGGTCTTCTGGGCAGATCGAAATATCACCTTTAGAGCTTGTCTGTCGTTTCAAGCTCATGCCATTGTAAGTCAAGGCAGTGTCTTTTGTAACTCTGCACTGAGATGACTTGAAGGAGTTCTCCATTTTATTCTGCTTCTCATATTTCAGACAACCTTAGACTTTCAATGACTCTCTTCTAAACTCATACTCTTAACCTTCTCTAGGCTCCGTGAGCTGTCCAGGAGACTTTGAACGCTTCCTTGTAATCTCATTATCTTCCTCTCCATATTTAAAGGCCTACTTGCAGATCTGCCTTTGAAACCCATTCCGCAAAAAACCCATACAGTGAACATCACCTTTAGTTATATATTACAGCAGAGCAGAGTGCTCCTAGCTGAAAAACTGGCCAAGTATTGATTGCTGTTAATTAAAATAGAGAGACATAGTTTACTTCCTTACTTAGCTTACTTCCTGTAATTGCCCCGAAAAAAGAAAAACAACTTTGTTTCTAAGTTTAAGAGTCTAAATTCATAGGAATACATGTTTATAGATTAATTAGTACTCAATCTTCTCATGTAACCTGAATCTCTCTCCTTCAGCCTGCACTCCCCGCCCTTCAATCCTGCTCTACTTTTCTTTTCCATAGCATCTGTCATAATTTCACATCCTAGATAATGTGTTTTTATTAGGTTAATTCACATTGCTTTCTCTCTGCTAAAAGTTATGTTTCACTAGCTCAAGGATTGTCATGTCTTTTTCTTTTAAGATTTTATTTACTTATTTGACAGAGATCACAAGCAGGCAGAGAGGCAGGTAGGGGGTGGAGGTGGAGGGGGGGAGCAGACTCCCTGCTGAGCGGAGAGCCCAATGCAGGGCTCCATCCCAGGACCCTGGGATCATGACCTGAGCTGAAAACAGAGGCTTTAACCCACTGAGCCACCCAGACGCCCCAGATCTTCATGTCTTTTATTCGCTGATACATGTCAAGCGCCTAGAACAGTGCCTCGCACATAGTAGATAGTCAACAATCCCAACAATGGAATCAATACATGTTTTTCTTTGTTTTGTTTGATAGGGAAGAACTTGTACAATGCTGGATGTAGACACTGTAATATTCTTTGAAGTTATTTGGTATTTTTCTTTCTGTCCATGTTTATAGCCCTGCTTTGCTCATATATAGACCAGAACCTGATCAGACTACTTCTTCACAAGAGTTATGTGATTTGTACTTACAGAATTGAAGTGGATAGAATAACCAAAGTGACACATGGTACACCAGGCTTGCTAATGAATATAACCTATTTTATTTTTTTAAGACTTCATTTATTTCAGAGAGAGAGAGCATGAGTGGGGGGAGGGGCAGAAGGAGAAACAGACTCCCCCACTGAGCAGGGAGACTGCTATGGGGGTTCGATCCTAGGACTCTGGGATCATCACCTGAGCTGAAGGCAGATGCTTAACCAACTAAGCCACCCAGGCACCCCTGTGACCTACTTTATATAACGGAGATGACTAACTCAAGTGAGGTCTTGGGTGCATACATATTTACAATTGTTATATCTTCTTGTTGGATTGTCCCCTTTATTATGATAATATGACAAAATATAACATCCATCCTTGATAAAAAACCTTCAACAAAGTAGGGATAGAGGGAACATACCTCAACATCATAAAAGCCATGTACGAAAGACCCACAGCTAATAACATCTGTAATGGAGGAAAAACTGAGCTTTTCCTCCAGAGTCAGGAACAAGACCATTGTTATTTAACATAGTAGTGGGAGTTCTAGCCTCAGGGGGAAAAAAAGTGTAAGGTTAGGTTTTTATTTGAGACTTTTCTTTTTCTTGTTTCTTGAGGTAGGTCTATATTGCTATATATTTCCCTTTTATGACCACTTTTGCTGCATCGCAAAGGTTTTATCTGCCGTGTTTTCATTTTCATTTGTTCCCATGTATTTTTTTAAAATTTCATCTTTGATTTCCTGGTTGACCCATTCATTGTTCAATAGCATGTTGTTTAACCTTTGTGTATTTGTGAACTTTACAGATTTTTTATTGTGGTTAATTTCTAGTTTTATAGCATTGTGGTCATAAAAGATAAATGGTATAACTTCAATTCTTTGTATTTGTTGAGGCCTGTTTTGTCACCTAGCATGATCTATTCTGGAGAACGTTCCATGTCCACTTGAAAAAAATATATTTGCTGTTTTAGGATGGAGTGTTCTGAATATACCTGTTAAATCTCTCTGGTTGAGTGCATCATTCAAACCTACTGTTTTCTGGTTTATTTTCTGCATAGATGATCTGTCCATTGATGTAGGTGGGGTATTGAAGTGCCCTACAATCATTGTGTCATCACCAATTAGTTCCTCTGTTGTTTGTTATTAAGCCTTTTCTGTATTTCAGTGCTCCCATGTTGGGTGCATACATATTTACAATTGTTATATCTTCTTGTTGGATTGTCCCCTTTATTATGATAATATGATCATTGGAAAGTCAAGGTAGATTATGATATAGTTGGATTGTCCCCTTTAGTATGTCCCCTTTACTATGATCTTCTTGTTGGATTGTCCTCTTATTTGTCTCTTGTTATAGTCTTTGTTTTGAAATCATTTGTCCAATATAAGTATTTCTATTCTGGCTTTCTTTGTGACATAAATTTACATGATGCATGTTTCTTCATACCCTCACTTTCAATCTGCAGTTGACTTTAGATCTAAATTGAGTCTCTTGTGGGCAGTATGTAGATGGATCTTTTAGATATGTGTGTGTGTGTGTGTGTGTGTGTGTGTGTACATTCTGCTGCTCCCTATCTTTTCATTGGAGCATTTAGTCCATTTACATTCAAAGTAATTATTGATAGATACGTATTTATCGCCATTTTATTAGTTGTTTTGTGGTTGTTTCTAAAGATTTTCCCTGATCTTTTTTGTCTTTCTCTCTTTCATGTTTTGCTAATTATCTTTACTAATATATTTGGATTTCTTTCTTTTTATTCTTTGCATGGTTACTAGTGGCTTTTGATACATGCTGACCATTAGGTTTGTACATAACATCTTCTGCAAATAGCAGTATATTAAATTGATGGTCATTTAACCTTGAATCCATTCTTTTCTCCTCTCTTCCCCACATTTTAGGTATACATTATTATTTTATATCCTTTTTTGTGTGTGCATTCCTTGACAGATTTTTTATAGAAATACTCATTTTTACTACCTTTGGATTCCCTTCCTTTGTACTATCACTTTGGTCTTTCCTTTGCACTCAGAGAGTCCCTTTTAATATTTCTTGTGGGGCTGGTTTAGTGGTCATGAATTCCTTTAGTTTTTGTTTCTCTGGGAAACCCCGATCTCTCCCTCTACCTGAAAGACAGCCTTGCTGGATAGAGTATTCTTGGCTGCAGACTTTTCCATTCAGCACTTTGAATATATCATGCCACTCCCGTCTGACTTGCTAAGTCTCTGTTGAAAAATCCCTAGCTAGTCTCATGGGCTTTTCCTTTTAATTTAATAACTTCTTCTGCTGTGCTGCTTTTAAGAGTTTGTCATTATCACTATATTTTGCAAATTTAATTACAATAGGTCTTGGTGTTGGCCTGCTTTTGTTGATTTTGATAGGAGTTATCTGGGTCTGGATGTCTGTTGTTTTGTTTTTTTGTTTTTCTCCAGATTAGGGGAGTTTTCAGCTATTGTTTCTTCAAACAAATTTTCTTCATCCTTTTTTTCTCTTCCTCTGAGACTGTTATAATATGAATGTTATGACATTTGATGGAATCACTGAGTTCCCTAAGCCTATCTTCATTTTACATAATTCTTCTCTCTTCCTTTTGTTCAGCTTCATTGCTTTCCATTACTTTATCTTCTAAGTCATTAATTCCTTCCTCTGTTTCTTCTAGTCTGCCAGAAGATGCAATGTTCATTGCATCAAACATCAATGTTTCTAATCTCTTTTATTGCACTCTTCATCTCTCTTTTTTAACTCTTTATGTGGTAAAATCTTACAATGTCTTCTAGAATTTTCTCAAGCTCAGCTAGTATCCTCAGATTGCTGCTTTAAATTCTCCATCAGGTATGTTACTTGCATCTGTTTTGTTTAATTCTCTAGTCATGGTCTTTCTTGTTTTTTCATCTGCAATAAACTCCTCTAACTTCACATTTTGTCTATGTCTCTGTTTTCTTTTCTGTCTTAGAAAAGCCAGTTATGTCTCCTACTCCTGAAAGTGATGGCCTTATGAAGAAGAGGTCATGTACTGCCCAGGACCTGGCACTTCAGGGAATGTCTCCAGTATGTACTCCTTCTGCTCTACTTTTCTGTTCTGAATGCTCTATCCTTTAGACGAGTCCTCTGATGAGGCGCTCCTTGCCTGTTGTGGGCAGAGTTTGGTCTCTGGCCTGAATGTAGCAAGTTTTAGCTAGCTGTTCTCTCCTCTGCTTGTAAAATGAGACCTGACATCACCTCCACTGAAACTGAGACCCTGTAACACTCTCTGGTCAAGAGATGTGGGCTGGAGTTTGTGCTGGTGCTTTGGGGGAGGTGCCTGCCATGCTGAGACTGAGGCAAGCATGACTGAGAAGGGTAGTCTCAGAGTGCAAGGTGTGGGACTTGAGGTAAGAAAGTTAGGCAGCCAGTGCCTACACTACACTGCTTCCCACAGGTGGTTCTGTGTTTATGCTGAGAGGCAAGGGAGGGAAATGGCATCAGCCACTCCTTTTCTCCTAAGAGATGTCTCCATGAATGCTACCTCTCAGATGGAACTTATAATTTTCACTGCACCTGGCAGAATCATTTTCCTCACACACATTTTAAAAGCCAATCTCTGGCAACACCTGAAAGGAAAATTAGCATATTTCATATATTACCTTCATACTAGTCCTTTTAGAACCTACTCGGAATAGTGAGTGAAGGAAACTCAAAGTGTTCTATATTGTACTTAGCATCCCTACTTTTTTCTTTCTTTTTTTTTTTAAGATTTTATTTAATTATTTGACAGAAAGAGATCACAAGAAGGCAGAGAGGCAGGCAGTTGGGGGGGGGGAGCAGTCTCCCCACTGAGCAAATAGCCTGATACAGGGCTTGATCCCAGGACCCTGGGATCATGATCCAAGCCGAAGGCAGAGGCTTTAACCCACTGATCCACCCAGGCGTCCCTCTACTTTTTTCAATAAAACTCTTTTTCTCAAATGCAGATCCTTTACCTCTTTGGTTAGGCTTATTCCCAGGTATCTTATGGTTCTTGGTGCTATAGTAAATAGAATTGATTCTCTAATTTCCCTTTCTATATTTTCATTGTTAGTGTATAAGAAAGCCACCGATTTCTGTACATTGACTTTGTATCCTGCCACATTGCTGAATTGCTGTATGAGTTCTAGTAGTTTGGGGGTGGAGTCTTTTGGGTTTTCCATATAAAGAATCATGTCATCTGTGAAGAGAGAGAGTTTGACTTCTTCATTGCCAATTTGGATACCTTTTATTTCTCTTTGTTGTCTGATTGCTGTTGTTAGGACTTCTAATACTATGTTGAACAAGAGTGGTGAGAGTGGCCATCCTTGTCGTGTTCCTGATCTCAATGGGAAGGAAGCAAGCTCTTTCCCATTGAGGATGATATTTGCTGTGGGTCTTTCATAGGTAGATTTTATGAAGTTCAGGAATATTCCCTCTATCCCTACACTTTGAAGCGTTTTAATCAGGAACGGATGCTGGATTTTGTCAAATGCTTTTTCTGCATCAATGGAGAGGACCATGTGGTTCTTCTCTCTTCTCTTATTAATTTGTTCTATCACATTGAGTGATTTGCGAATGTTGAACCATCTTTGTAGCCCAGGGATGAATCCCACCTGGTCATGGGTGGGATTTTAAATGTGCTGTTGGATCCTGTTTGCTAGGATCTTGTTGAGAATCTTAGCATCCATATTCATCAGTGATATTGGTCTGAAATTCTCCTTTTTGGTAGGGTCTTTGCCTGGTTGGGGATCAGGATAATGCTGGCTTCATAGAAAGAGTCTGGAAGTTTTCCTTCTGCTTCAATTTTTGGAAACTACAGAAACATTCATGAAAGAAATTGAAGAAAACACAAGAAGATGGAAGACCATTCCATGCTCTTGGGTCGGAAGAATAAACATTGTTAAAATGTCTACACTGCCTAGAGCAATCTATACTTGTAATGCCATTCCAATCAAAATTCCACCAGTATTTTTCAAAGAGCTGGAGCAAATTTGTATGGAATTAGAAGAGACCCCGAATCGCTAAGGAAATGTTGAAAAACAAAAATAAAACAGGGGGTATCATGTTAGGGATGCTTCAAGCTTTGCTACAAAGTTGTGATCACCAAGACAGCATGGTACTGGCATAAAAACAGACACATAGACCAGTGGAACAGTGTGGAGAGCCCAGATATGGACCCTCAACTCTATGGGCAAATAATCTTCGACAAAACAGGAAAAAATATGCAGTGGAAAAAAGACAGTCTCTTCAATAAATAGTGCTGGGAAAACTGGACAGCTATATGTAGAAGAATGAAACTTGACCATTCTCTTACACCATACACAAAGATAAACTCAAAATGGATAAAAGACCTCAACCTGAGACAGGAATCCATCAGAATCCTAGAGGAGAATATAGGCAGTAATCTCTTCGATATCAGCCACAGCAACTTCTTTCAAGATATGCCTCCAAAGGCAAAGGAAACAAAAGCGAAAATAAACTTTTGGGACTTCATCAAAATCAAAAGCTTCTGCACAGCAAAGGAAACAGTCAAGAAAACAAAGAGGCAACCCACGGAATGGGAGAAGATATTTGCAAATGACAGTACAGACAAAAGGTTGATATCCAGGATCTATAATGAACTCCTCAAACTCAACACACAAAAAACAGAAAATCATATTTAAAAATGGGCAGAAGATATGAACAGACACATCTCCAATGAAGACATAGAAATGGCTATCAGATACATGAAAAAATGCTCATCATCACTAGCCCTCAGGGAGACTCAAATTAAAACCACATTGAGATATCACCTTACACCAGTTAGAATGGCCAAATTTAGCAAGACAGGAAACAACATGTGTTGGAGGGGATGTGGAGAAAGGGGAACCCTCTTACACTGTTGGTGGGAATGCAAGTTGGTGCAACCTCTTTGGAGAACAGTGTGGAGATTTCTCAAGAAATTAAAAATAGAGCTTCCCTATGACCCTGCTATTGCACTATTGGGTATTTACCCCAAAGATACAGATGTAGTGAAAAGAAGGGCCATCTGTACCCCAATGTTTATAGCAGCAATTGCCACGGTCGCCAAACTGTGGAAAGAACCAAGATGCCCTTCAATGGACAAATGGATAAGGAAGATGTGGTCCATATACACTATGGAGTATTATGCCTCCATCAGAAAGGATGAATACCCAACTTTTGTAGCAACATGGATGGGAATGGAAGAGATTATGCTGAGTGAAATCAGTCAAGCAGAAAGAGTCAATTATCATATGTTTCACTTATTTGTGGAGCATAACAAATAGCATAGAGGACATGGGGAGTTAGAGAGGAGAAGGGAGTTGGGGGAAATTGGAAGGGGAGGTGAGCCATGAGAGACTGTGGACTCTGAAAAACAATCTGAGGGTTTTGAAGGGGCGGGGGGTGGGAGGTCGGGGTACCAGGTGGTGGGTATTATAGAGGGCACAGATTGCATGGAGCACTGGGTGTCGTGCAAAAATAATGAATACTGTTATGCTGAAAATAAATCAAAAATAAATTTTAAAAAATACAAATACATGGGGAGAAATTTATGCAGTACTATTAGATAAAATTTTGTGTAAGTTGTACAACTCCATAACCATAAAAAAAAACTCTTTTTCTCTTAGCAGACTGTCCAATAATACATTGTTAGTTAAAGGCATTACCTTCCAATAATTATAATATTACAGAATGCTCTTGAACAAGGAATTTCTTTTTAACACTGAAATTTTCAGAAACAAATAAGTATTTGGCATCAAAGTATTTTTAGGAGTAAAAAAGGCTATTAAAATTTTATTTCTTCTCTGCATCCAGAGAAACAATTTAAAATCAATGTATAAGAATTTTTTTCCCATTTAAAATCAGGGATTACTTTCACTCTTAAATTTAAAGCTCTGTATACGTGTTGGATAATATTATGAACAAAGATTAAAATGTACCTATAACTTTGTATGTAATATTTTTCTCAAACTGAAATATGCCCCTGAGCCCTTTCCTACCCTTTTAAACAGCTTTCTGTTCAAATACTTCTCCTTGCATAAAATTCCTTAATCAAATGGCCTTATCTCTCATAGCACAGTACTCTTATTTCTTAAATAACCCCTTTGGAATTTTATCCTGGGATATTTTTTATTAAAATCTAATGGTTTTAAGTAAACTAGGAATAATGAATGTACTTAAAATAACCCCAAGGGGATTCCTGGGTGGCTCAGTTGGTTAAGGGTCAGCCTTTAGCTCCTGAGGTTATGATCCTGGAATCAAGTCCCCGAGTCCCACATGAGGCTCCTTGCTCAGTGGGGAGGCTGCTTCTCATTCTGCCTATCCCTCCCTCTGCTTGTGCTCTCTGTGACAAAATAAATAAAATCTTTTTAAAAAATCTCCATGACTCCTGCAACGTTGTTTTAATATAACAAGTACTTAATAACTATTTGTTGATTTAATTATCTGTATGTTTCTGTATTTTTAATTCCTGTATATATAGGCAAGCTTTTATTGCAAATATGCCATATATCACCACCAGATTATATTTTAGTCCAGAGACATCTATTATATATCTTTGTATCCACATAGTGCCTAACTCAGTAATGCATATATAAATATAATAAATCTCTAGTGAGATAATGAGAATGTGGTTATTCCTGAGCAAAGTATATCTTTAAGTTAATTTTCTTTAATGAAACATGGATCACAAATTGCTACCACACCAGAGCTCTGTGAAACTATAATCTGATGAGGTACCATGTAACTTCTTCATGACTTCTTCATGATAAGGTACCATGTCACTTCTTCATGACTTCATGACTTCATGACATATCAGTACAGTAAGAGGAGCTATGTAAGACTGAGATAAATTATTAATATTATGCCCATCAATTTCCTGCTTATAAATTGTACATAAGGCTATTGATCTGATGCACAGAATTTATTAGTATGAATAGCTATAAATCTATTATCACTGGAGCTGTAGACATCTTCTCATTAAGGAGAGGTCCATTCATGGTCTGCTTTTTGACCATTTGATACAGACTGACTAATGAGTTTACAAAACTCATGTTTCCCCACAAATATCACAGAGATTTTAGATTTTATAAAAATTTTTGTATTTTTATGTATTTTATGTATTTTTGTAAAAATATATAACATTACTTTCTATGCTATTGTGTAGAATGCAGCTGTCAATCAATCAACAGGTATTTTTTTTTAGTATCTAGAGTACCTATTATGCTACAAGTTTTGTTCTAAGCACGGGGGATACATCTATGATACAAAACAAAGATTTGTCCTTATGAAGCACATATGGGAGAGGACCACATATTTAAAATGTTATGGTAGGTTGTCAGATAATAAGCCCCACGACAAAAGTAAAAGAGAAGAAAGAGACAAGGATCTGAGATAGGTCTGGGAAAATGATGTTTGAGTAGAAACATGAATGAATTTAGGAAGTGAACTAAGTGAAATCTGGGAGACGAATCTTCTACAGAAGAAATACCTCCAGTTGGGTTCTTATCTGGAATAAGGGTAAAACAGCCGGAGATTGTAGCTGGAGTAAACACAGGAGAGAATGTTAACTAGCCATGAGCCAGAACATAGAGGGCATATAGACTATAAATAAAGATTTGGATCTCACTCTGAGTGTAAATTGGAGATACTGAATTGAGAAATCAAAAACGAATTTCAAGAATTATGTTGACCTTAGCAATGAGGTCAATGGAGTTGCTATTTTTTAAAATAAGAAACACTTTGGGAAAAGCAGACTCTGGAGGGGAAATCAGTAGTTTGATTCTGAACATGATACCTTTGCACCACCCAGCAGAAGATCTCAGCAGGCCTATAGTGATATTGTAAGGCCAAGATTATGGTGAGGTAAAGGAGGCACTCGCCCCAGATACAAAATGCAGTGGAGCATGGAAATACTCATTAATCACAATCAATAATACTTTAACATGATCTTTTTTTTTTTAAATCAAAATTAATGCAAAATTTAAAAATAAGAATAGTTTAGGGACGCCTGGGTGGCTCAGTGGGTTAAAGCCTCTGCCTTCAGCTCAGGTCATGATCCCAGGATCCTGGGATCGAACCCCGCATTGGGCTCTCTGCTTGGCAGGGAGCCTGCTTCCTCCTCTCTGCCTGTCTCTCTGCCTCCTTGTGATCTCTGTGTGTCAAATAAATAAATAAAATTAAAAAAAAATAAGAATAGTTTAGTAGGCAGGATTTTTATCCTCTAATGTTAAGCTTGTGAATAACTACCTTACATGTTAAAAGAGGCTTTGTTGGTGGTATTAGGTTGCTAACAAGCTACCCTTAAAACAGAAAAATTACCCTGGATTGTTATATGAGCCCCCAAAACCTCATGAGCTCTTTAGAGCAGAAAAGGAAGCCAAAGGAATTAAAGATAAGTAGATAAACTGTTTTTCTGAAAATAAATAAATCAATTTAATAAAAGAACAAAAATAAAGATAAGTAGAAAAAGACTCAGGAAAGATTAAAGGTGTGAAAAAGGTACAGTTGCACTGTTGTTGCCTTTGAACATGAGCCACAGTGAGTTATAAGCCAGGAGATGATAAGAGGTGGACACTAGAAGCCAAGAACATCCCCTGGACAACAGCAAGCAAGGAAAACAGGGACTTATATCATGTAACTTCAAAGAACTGAATTCTGCCAACACCTGAGTGAACCTAGAAGCTGATTCTCCCTTTAGAGCCTTAAGATAAGAGGCCAGGCCAGCTGCCATCTTGATTTCTGCTTTGTGGGACCTGGAGCAGAGAACCCATATTAACCTATCAGACTTCTGACCTACAGAATTATGAGATACTAAATTTGTTTGATTTGGGGAGATTTTCATTTTGTTTTAAGAAGCTAAGTTTGTGGTTATTTGTTACAATAGTAATAGAAAGCTAATACGGGCAGGATCGATATTACTGATTTTTTTCTTTTTGCCTCAAGCTCCAGTATTGTTTGGCACAGTACTGTAAATCTGTCTGGACCGGAGATTTAAATTTGAGATTTATCCTATAAATACAATATTTCAAAGCAAGATTTTGTGCGATCATTAAGGACTGAATGTATCTATAACAAAGAAAAGCTCTGAGGACTGAGCCTTAGAACATACCAAATGTGGGGATTCAGCAAGGGAAGAAGATCCAGGAAAGATGTAAAAGCACCATTCAGCAGGGTGAGAGGGAAAACCAGAAGAGTATGTTGTCCCAAAACCCAGAGTAAGAATGAAGAAGGCTCTATACCTTGAAAGTGAATTGTTTCTGCTGCTAATATCCTTCCTGCAGATCAGATCTCCTAATTTCTGGTGTCTTTAATCATGAATAATGCTTAAATATGTGGGTGTGTATTTCCATGGAAGATTAAATACATTCTGTGAACCATTTGATTTTAACTGATTTGGGGGAAGGAAGCCAGTGTATAGAGTTTAACCTACCCATCCCTACATAGTTCTCTTCAACCCATGTCACTAGACTTGAATGTACTTTTAAAAATATATATACATTTATATAATGCTCCCTAAAAAACTATTTGGGTATCAGATTGTATCTGTGATTACATTTTCAAGAGGGAAATAATCTAATATAAATCACAGAATATGAAAGAGAATGCAATTGTTTTAAAGAACATGATATCTCTCAAAAAGACTACTAACATAATATTATTGTAGGTTTTGTCATGAAGTAGATATTACACCAAAATACTTTCAATATAACCATAGATTACTTAACAGCTTTAATGAGATGTAATTTGTATACCATAAATTTCCCTATTTCAAGTGTATAATTCAAGTTTTTAGTATATTCACAGAGATATACACTCGTCCTCTTAATAATTTAGGACATTTTCATCAACCCTCCCATGAAAACTCCCCAACTATGGGCAGTGGCTCTCCACTTCCTCCTGCCCCTCCCTCCCAGCCCTGGGCAGCCACTATTACTTTATCTGTAGATTTGCCTATTCTGGCTCTTTCATATAAATTGAATCATGTACTAGATGGTGTTTTGAGACTGGCTTCTTTTACTTGGCATATGTTTTCATGGTTCTTCTATGTTGTAGGAGCACATATCAGTTCTTTTTCTTTTGTAATGATGATATTGGCATTTATTTAGCCAACTGTTTATGATGTTTTTTAAATTAATAAACTTTCTATTTTAGAGCAGGTTAAAATTAGAGCAAAATTGAACAGAAAGTACAGAGAATTCTCCACTGTTAATAAAAAAAAGTTGTTCTGATTTATGTCTGCTTTTGACAGATCAGAGTCTATCTGATATAGAAATAGGGTCTTGATGCCACTTGCTAAAGAGGTACCAGCTTTTTCTCCCTTGTATACTAACAGTGTTTATTCCACAAACCTTTTAAGGCTGGGTAGGTTAAGGAACATACATTCAGTTGATTCTGAGGGATGGAAGTATTTTTATGTGATGGGATTCTGGTAAAGCTTCTTTTGTAAAAATCCCCCAGGAAAAGATGCATAAATTAGCCATTGATAATACTGGTGGGAGGGACCTTTACTCTAGCCCAAAAAGGGTTAATTGGAGATGAACCTCTCTAAAGGAAATGTCCTTCTCTAGGAGATACTTGTTCCATTGTCTGGGTATTATGCTTTTCAGACCCGTGAATTAAAGTTGACTACTACCTAGAAAAATTCTTACCTTCAGAAACAATTGGGTTAAGATGGGAAAAGCGAATTTCAGTTACTCAAAACAGAGAATTCCCTAAGGGAACATTAGAGTTAATTTAATAAAAGAATAAAAATACAAATGCCAGTCAACATTGTATGATAGTGCTGTCTCAGATAGTGGGTATTGACTTACTGACATGAATCCCAGGATTGTGTGCTATTATTTTTAATATAGGATTCTGTACTTCATAAACAACCATATATTAACCAACTTTCTTCATATTTTTCATCTTTGGGACATTTCTGTGATCCTGCAAAATGTCATTCTTCCTCCTGATTTAAACCCTGAGTATTGAGGTTTTATCAATACCCTAAAAATGGGATTGGGAAATACTTTAGCCAGTCAAATGTGACAAGTTAATTTGGTTTTCACATTTATAGATATATCATCAAAAAAAACCTGCTTTAAACTGTGAGGAAAATGGCAGTTTACAATTGCATTAAAAATACCAAAATGAATGAATCCCATTACTCAAGACACAGTCATGACAGGTCTGTTGTTGCTTTTTATTCAAGTGCCTGCCAATGTTATCTTTCCTGGACTGGGACTCTACCGGTTACTGGCAGCATTAACTCTTTCATTGTCAGTTCTGGAGAAACATTATTTCCAAACAAAAGTGTGCTCAAAATTACAACTTTCTTCTTTTTAAATTATAGTAAATGAATATTCAAATAAACGAATATAACACATATAACAAATGGCTATTTGTTAAAGAGAGAATTTCCCAATCTTGTTCTTCATCTTAAATTATACAGAGAAATAAATAGGTTAACAAAAGATTGGAAAAATAAAATTTGAAATATGCTTTTTAGAGTACCTAACAGAAAACCAAAACCAAACAGAAAACCAAAACAAAGATCTCCGGAAGACCTATAAAGCTGTGCCCTTTCTGTGAAGTTTTTGTTACTTCTCCCACATAAGAATAGGTATCTTAATGCATCTATGAAAAAATTTTGTTCTGGAGTCAAACTGTTTTGTGTTGAATCCTAGCCCAGCTCTTGTGTTTTTGTTTTTGTTTTTTTTTTAAATGGGCTTTTTGCCAAGTGATTTCACCCTTAGTAGCTCATAATCCTAATCTGTACTCTGTAGTTATTTTATAGGGTTTTTTTTCAACTACTAACATTCATTGTCAATTAATACACCTAAAAGAAGCATATTCTAAGCTTCAATATATGTTCTTTTTTTTTTTTACATGATGTTTTCGGGTTTATCAGGAACAATGTTTGCAAACACCTATTTTGAATTTTTGATATATTTTGTCTTATCCTAGTAACCCACTAAAATATGTAACATTGGTAGAGCTTTTTCAGTTTACACACTGCTGCACATAATCTACGTTCCTCTTAATGTAATAATCACAACCACTCTAGAGGACAGATTTTATTATAATCCTATATTAGAAAAATCTGAGACTGAGAAGTACTCTAGCATGAAAATGTGCCAAATACACCTTGCCTGGTTTGTCTTTGATTGTTCATAATAGGTCTGGGTTTTTTTAGTAAGAAAATACAGTGAGAAACATTTATAATAATTACTATTGGCCAAATTAGACATTACAATGCTTTATCTTCCATTTTAGCGGCAACACAGTAATGTTATTTGTTTCAATGATTACCTTCATACAGATGAGGAAGACGAGGAAATAGGAAGGGTAGTGCACATACCTAGGGAGTGACTGGACCACAGGAAGACCGCAAATCTCTGGATTTCATGGCGGTGATTTTACCTCCATTTTCCACACACCTAAATACTTTCTAGTAAAGAAGATAAAAGATCATGTTAAACCAGTTTAAAAGTTTAATTGCCATCACAACTTATTAACTATACAGTTTATCATGCCAAAGCATAATAAGCATAATTCTTAGAAACTATATACAGTTATCGTACATAGAGGAATGATTTCCAATACTCTTGGACCTTTGTTTCCTGCCATTCTGATACTAATTTTAGGAATTGGGACTCAAGACCTTTTCTAACGTTTTCCCTCAAAAATGTATCAAACACTCCCTAATGTACACAGGCATGAAATGCCATCAGCTAAATATATATACTAATTATATATCCTTTGCCCTATTCTAATATATTCATAATACTTGTACTGTATATTCTGTGATGCCTTATAGTTGTAATTCTAGCTCTATGTACATATAAGCAATAGATTGTACCAATTAACTATTAACATATCATAGCCTCAAGTATTCATTTTCAAATACTTTCTGTATTAAATGAACACCAAATAGCAAAATGTTTAAAATCAAATAGTTAGAAACAGTTCTTCTTCTTTTTTTTAAAGGTTTTATTTACATATCTGACAGAGAGAGATCACAAGTAGTCAGAGAGGCAGGCAGAGAGAGAGAGGAGAAAGGAGGCTCCCTGCTGAGCAGAGAACCCGATGCAGAACCCGATCCCAGGACCCTGAGACCACGACCCAAGCCGAAGGCAGAGGCTTAACCCACTGAGCCACCCAGGCGCCCTGAAACAGTTCTTCTGATAAAAAAGGAAAGTGCTTAAACAAAGGCGATAAATATACTGATAAATCTTTAATTCAATTGATTAGTATTTAACATTGAGAGAGCGTTCAGGGTGCCTTTAGTTTGAAAGAGATCTATCAAATTTCAAATATATACTGGTTATCAAAACAGTTTGGAGAATGAAAGGAACTCCCAGACTGCAATGAAGTATTTTAATCTTGACATCATTTAAGTACATTAAATTCAGTGGTATGTGATAGAACATTTTAGCTAATCCCATTAGGGAAAGAAAATTACAATGTCTCATTTATCCATCCAGTTAAATGATTGGTTTTGCCATGAATAATACTCAGATAACCATAATATCTTATTGACTAGGATTATATTTTTAGACTCATAAAGACAAAGCAAAGATCTAATTCTTGTTACAGAAAAAAATGTAAATGCTGCAAAACTTGACATTTTGAAGACCTTAAAATTGCCAATATTTTAGAAAAGAAGATGTTAGAAATAGAAAATAATTCCCTCATCTTTTTGAATTGGGAGTTAAAAACACAATATCTGAAGCTGATGAATCAGAAAACATTCAAAAATGATAAGGTGTACCAATGGAATAAAATCATTTAAACAAAAAGAAATGGAGAGAAGTACGTTAATGCTAAAAACACATTTAATTCCTATTCTTAAAAATGAGGCATCAACCAAATTCAGTCCATGAAATTGACATATAGATATGTTATTTAAGTTGAGAGAAATTGGAAGGGGAGGTGAACCATGAGAGACTATGGACTCTGAAAAACAACCTGAGGGTTTTGAAGGGGCGGGGGGTGGGAGGTTGGGGGAACCAGGTGGTGGGTATTGGAGAGGGCACGGATTGCATGGAGCACTGGGTGTGGTGCAAAAATAATGAATACTTTACGCTGAAAAGAAATTAAAAAAAAAACAAATAAATTTATAAAGATGACTGCTAAAAGAGCCCAATTCCAACCACTAATAAAAATGGTTATTGTGATGAGGCAGATCAGAGGAGGGGGTCAGGGGTTGCTATTCAATTTAGACATTTCTACGTAGATTTCTGTTGTTCTTCCTTTTGTTTTAGACAATGTCCGATAACTTTTAAGTTAATAATACAAGTTTCTCCTTTCAATTGACTTTCTCCACATGAGTTAAACCAGTTAAACCAGATTACTTTTTAAAAATTCTCCAAGTGCCTCCAAGTGCACTCTGGAGAAATACACAGTGAAACACTGGTTTGAAATAGGTCCCTTGTAAATATCAGAATACTGAAGTTTTTTTAAGCATTGCTATTATGTTTCAATTACCACAGTTACCACAGAAACATTGTTTGCTATGTTCTTTTCCTAAAGCATACATGGTAGACATATATAATTTTGTAGCTATTTATTGAAGATTTGAATACCCTTCAGGCAACATAGGATGTGATAAGCTCACCCCCAAAGTCATCCTAATAATAGTTTTTTGTTTGAGGCAGGATTCACAGAGCATAAAATTAGCCATTTTAAAGCATACTATTCAGTGGCCAGTGGCACTTAGTATATCCATAGTGTAGTTCAACCACCGTGCCTATCTAGTTCTGAAACCTTTCATTCACTCCCCCACCAAATCCCCAGGCCCACGAAGCCGTCTCTCCTCATTCACCTGTTCCTCTCAGGCAACAACCAACACACTCTTGACGTCTATGGATTTACCCATTGTGTATATTTCATATAAATGGATTCTTACAACATGTGATATTATGTGTGTGGCTTATTTCCCTTAGCATTATTTCTTTCTTTATCAGTACTTTTTATTATGCTCAATTAGTCAACATACAGCACATCATTCGTTTTCGATGTAGTATTCAACAGTTCATCAGTTGCATACAACACCCAGTGCTCATCACAGCACGTGCCCTCCTTAATGCCCATCATCCAGTTACCCGATTCCGTCACCACCCCCTTCTGTAACACTCTTTGTTTCCCGGAGTCCAGAGTCTTTCATGGTTGGTCTCCCTCTCTGATTTCTTCCTATTCAGTTTTCCTTCCCATCCCCCGTGGTCCTCCACGGTATTCCTTATGTTCCACACTGTAACATATATCACAGTACTTCATTCCCTTTAATGACTGAATTGTATTCCATTGTATGTAGAGGCCATATTTTGATGAACATTTGGGTTGTTTTCACCTTGTGGCTATTGCCAATAAAGCTGCAATGACCATTTTTGTATGAATGTTTGAGCACCTGTTTTCATCTGTTTGGGATATATTCCTGAGAGTAGAATTGCTGGATCATAAAATAATTCTACACTTATCCTCCTGAAGACATGTTTCTACAGCAGCTGCTGTTGGTGTTTCCCACCAACAATGTACTAGGTATCCAAGCTTTCCGCATCCTCACCAACATATATGGTTTGTTTGTTTGTTTGTTTGAATTATAGGCATCCTAGAAGGTACGAAATGGTCTCTCATTGTGCTTTTGATTTTTTTTTTTTTTTTCAGAGAGCATGAGCAGGGGAAGGAACAGAGGGAGAGGGAGAAAGAGAGAATCTTAAGCAGTCTCCAAAGGGGCTCCATCTCATGACCTGAGATCACAACCTGAGTCAAAACCAAGAGCTGGACACTTCACCCACTGAACCAACCAGGTGCCCCAGTTTTGCTTTTTATTTTCCTAATTATTAATGCTGTTAAATACCCTTTCATGTGTTTTGGGGCCATTTGAATATCTTCTCTAGAGAAATGTCTGCTCAGGTCATTTTCCCATTTATTAAATTGGGCTGTGTTATTAACATATTTTAGATATGAAAACATTATCCGATATGCAACTTGCAAACATTTCCTCCCATTTTTTAGGTTTCCTCCCATGTGCATTTCATGGGTAATATCCTTCGATACACAAAATGTTACAATGTCAGTGAAGTTCCCTGTATTATCATTTTATGGTGATCGTAGTTTGGTGTCATATATAAGAACCTATTGCTAACTCCAGTTCATGAAGATTGATCCCCATGTTTTATCTAAGAGTTTTACAGTTTTAGATCTTACATCTATGTTGTTCATTCATTTTGAGTTAACTTTCTTTATGATGGGAGGTAGGGAAATTTGTTCTTTTGCATTGGGAAATCCAGTAGTCCCAAAGCTATTTGTTCATGTATAGTTCTCTTGGTTTCCTTTGGTTCTTTGTTGACGGTTTCCTACTTGTTCTTCGAACATATTATAAGACAGTGATTTA